>NC_080025.1:144550178-145800178 GCF_030020395.1 Manis pentadactyla | reverse complement strand
GAGCAGGAGCTGCTGGGAGGCTATTTATCTCCGTAAGGGGCCTCCCTGCTCCCTGCAGCCCAGGGGTTAGGGTGCCCAGAGATCCTGGATTCCCTACCTCTGGATTAAGTGACCCGCCCTGCCCCTTTAAGACTTCCTAAAAGCACCCACCAAAATGAAACAACCACACAAAAAAAAATTTTTTTAATTAAAAAAAAAAAAAAAGCTGGCCGCTCGTTTTTCTTTATTCTCCGGCGCCAGTGTCAGGCATCTGCTCACTGTTCTTGCTGCCCTGTTTCCCTAGTATTGGGGTCCCTATCCCTTCAAGACTTCCAAAAACCGCTCACCAAAACAAAACAGCAAAAAAGCAAAAAAAAAAAAAAATGGTCGCGCGCTTTTCTTATGTCCTCCGACACCCGGCCTCCAGTGCCTGCTCACTGTTCTTGCTGCCCTGTTTTCCTAGTATCGAGCGCCCTGCGCTCTGGCCCGGATGGCTGGGGCTGGGTGTTCGGCAGTCCTGGGCTCCGTCTCCCTCCCGCTCTGCCTGCTCTTCTCCCGCCGGGAGCTGGGGGGAGGGGCGCTCGGCTCCCGCGGGGCCGGGGCTTGTATCTTACCCCCTTCGCGAGGCGCTGGGTTCTCTCAGGTGCGGATGTGGTCTGGATATTGTCCTGTGTCCTCTGGTCTTTATTCTAGGAAGAGTTGTCTTTGTAATATTTTCATAGATATATGTGGTTTTGGGAGGAGATTTCCGCTCCTCTACTCACACTGCCATTTTCCGCTCCCTCCCTCCTGTGCTTTGTCAAGTTTTGTAGTTTAGTTCTTACATTAACTCTATGATCTATTTTAAGGTAATTCTTATGAACGGTGTGAGGTAAATATTGATGTTTATTTTCATTCGTATGATTTTCCATGTTTTTATTGGCTGTAGAATTTGTTTACAAGACAAATCGTTTCCCCTTTGAATCACTTTGGGATCTCTGCCAAGAATCTGTGGCTCATGTGTGTGTGACATTCCGACTCTCTACGCTGTCCCGTTATATATTTGGCTACCCTTAGCAAATACCGCTTTCTCTTATTTGCTCTAGAGACATAAGTCTTAAAATCAGCAAATAAAAGCCCCCCAACTCCATTCCTGTTCTTCAAAACTGTTTAGACTATTCTAGCTCCTTTCATTTTCCTTTCCATTTTGTAATTAGTCCAGCTATTTTTACTTTTTTGAAAAATGCTACAAGGTTTTGACTGGGACTGTCCTGAATCTGTATATGAACCTGGGGAGAATTAATGCCTTAACAACACTGAGTTCTCCATTCCATGAATGTGGTATATCAAGTTACTTAGGTTATCTGTAGTTCCAGCAATGGTTTATAATTTTTAGCATACAGAATATGCACATATTTTGGTAATTTTATCAAGATAATTTTTGAGTAGTAGTATTTTTAAATTTCAGTATCTCATTGCTCATTGCTAATACATGGAAATGTCCTTGGATCCGACCACTCTGTTGAATTGACCCGTTATCTCTAGTTGATGATTTGTGGCTTCCTTAGGATTTCCTGAGTAGATTCTCTTTCTCTCTCTCTTTCCTTCCCCTTGCTAGGACCTTCAGTAAAGTCCTGAATAAAAGTGGGGAGAGTGGATATCCTTGCCTTGTTCCCAGTCATGGTGGAAGGGAGCTGTCCTTAATCATTAAAAGTGATGTTTGCTTTATCTTTCTGTGGGGAAAGATCCTTATTTTCATGATCTTCATACCAGAGGGTATCAGAATGTGGGCCTGGGACCAGAAGTTCTAGCATCCCTGGGAACTTGTTATAAATCCAAATTTTCAGGCCCATTCCATACTGAGATTGTCCTGAATTCCTGAGGCAGAGACTCTGGGGATAGGACCCAGCAGCCTTTATTTTAATGAGCCTTCAGGAAATTATGAAGCTTGAAGGCATTACTACAAATTCTTTCTTTCTTTCCCTTCTTTTCTTCCTTTCTTTTGCTCAACAGTTTGCAGAGCATTTGATAGTGATGTGGCCACTTGTCTGAGGGTGGGTCTATCTGTATATTAAAGACAGTGCTCTGATGGTGTTTAGACATTATGGTATCCGTGGAAGATCTGATAAAAGTCTGACTAGAGGAACTTCCCTCCTGTTTATGCCAGAAATTGGCCCTGCCTGACATAGCTCCCCAAAAGGGTACTCGGCCACTCCAAGTGAATGGTTGGCCAACCAGGCAATGGGCAGACAATGTAGTTTGTTATGTGAGTTCTTTTCCTCTTTAAGTAAAAAATATTTAAAAAATAAAACCTTTACATAAAGCCCAGTCCTTTCAATGTGGCCACTCGATCTCAACCTTTGATGGAACAACCTCCTTGCAATGAATTTGCTATTGTGTCATACTTTACTCACAAAACTTCACAATCTCAGGAAAACAGAACTTGAGGAAAGTTATAAAGGGAAACTAATGGTCATTTCTTTTGGCTGCTTGAGTTGTATGATGTCAAAGAGAGGGTCCCTTAAGCAGAACTAGTGGGAGGGGGAGTGAGATATAATAACAGAATAATGCAAATAAATGCAATCCAATTGCTCTTCATTTCAATATGTCTTTTTTTCTACATTGAATTAGCATAACTTTGCACTAAGGACAAGTAAACCTGATTAAAGGAAACTTATTTGCATTGACATATTAAAAACAGAAAGTACAATATTTACTCACATATCACACTGTTCAAAAGAAAATACAGAGAGAAGATGCTGAAAGACAAATTATCTAAGTTTGTTCCCAGAGAGCTGGAGATGAGAAACTTCCAGCAGGCCATGCAAGCAATGCTATTTGAAAGGGAAGGTGTTCTTAAAGAGTGATTTTTTAATTCTTCTAATTCTCTATTAATATAATTTTGGTGTAGCCCACTGGATGGGTCAAATTCTGGGCTCTGCTCTCGTGTGTTAGCACTATGTTTTGTCTCCACGTACTGTGGCTTAGACACCTACCTGATATAATTAGAACTCAGTAGTTTAGCTTCTAAAATTCTTCAAAATACTGCCCCAACACATTCTAGTTTCCCCTCCTTTTCATTCTTTAACCATTATTGACCTGTAATCAGTACACAGATTTATTTTATCAGGAAGTTACCTACCATGTGTCATAAGTTGGAAATTATCAAGATCTAAAGAAAAATGTTCTTCCAGGGGAATGATATTTGGGAATTGAACTGTTTTGGGCCACTCAGGCAGTTGCCTGCTTTGTTCATTCCTAAGACCAGCCCCAGGAAAAAACCCATCCCTGTGCAGAAACTGGGACTGAATCAAAGCTAATGATATTCTCCAAACCGAACTACTCACAGAACGCACACAATAGAATAATTTCCAGAAGCTAGACAAATATGGATAAACATGAGTTGTATGAATAAAATAATGATCAAAGGCTTTTTTTTTTAAGTTATCTAATATAGAAGTCCACAAATGTATCCACATCAAAAGAGAAAAATAGCCTTGGTTATTGTGAATTCTTTTGCTTCTTTTAAAAATAAGAAACTACATAAATATTTTAAGCAGATTTCTTATTGTATTGCAGCTGCCCCTGGGCTGGCGCTCTCTTGGCAGTCAGTCTCCTTTGTGTACCTACTTGCGACTTTTGTCCCCATTAGCATCTAAATCCTTTCCAAGTGATTGGAAGAGAACCGAGTTCTCTGTTGATATAATGCCAACTTTATCTGCATGTTATGAAAGTTTAGGCTAAAACTAATACAAAGTACAACACAAGAGTAATTTGGTATGTCATTATACACAGTTTCTGGAAAAGAAGAGCAACCCACTTTCTGCCATTTTGCAGCAGTTTAATTTCCATGTTTGGGTAAAAACACAGTTAAATTGGATTTGGTAGAGGTGGCCTTCTGCCCCCAGGACAAGCATAGTAATTATTTTAAAATAGAGGTCTCTTAATTTAGAGTCCTCATACAGCCAGAATTTTTTAATGTATTCATTTATTCAACAAATATTTACTGAATCCCTGGTATATGGAGGTACTGAAGGTAGAAGAGGCAGCAATTTGATACAGGACCCTACAGGAGAGCCAGTGTGTGGGGCCAGGCCAGGAACGTAAGGTCATCGCAGACGGTGGGCAGTTCTGCACAGAAGGCCGGTGGGTGGCAGGACCTGCAGTGGGTGCGGCAGCCAGGTGACTGAGCTCCCCCTCCTGAGGGACAGGGGATGTTAGGCTGACCTGAAGGCTAAGAAGCAATCATCCCTGTAAACTCGAGATTCCCAGAGTAAAAACACTTTCCTTCAGTGTATATATGTCACTCAAAACCTGTAGTGACCAGGAGTTTTGCAGGACCTAATTAACCAGAAGTCAGGAACCCTTGCCGAATAATGTACAATAAGCTGGCCCATCTCCACTTTGCACAGTTAAAAGCATTGGCTGAAGGGTGCCACAGTCACAGGCTTCCTCAGCCTCCTCCCAGGACCCTGCCCCCAAGCCCCTTCCCTCTGCTCCTGCTGTTCAGCACACATGACCCTGTTCCCACCAGGAGCTGGGAACCCCGTAACCCTCACACACACACTGAGCAGTGGTTGAGGACTGAGTCTCTGCACACCTGTGGTCTAGCCTCAGATATACGTGCATGTCTGTGTGTTTGCTGGTGGGAGTCTGTCAGTGATAATCTTGTCCTAGCGACCCTAGTAATGATCTCAAGTCCAGCTGACGTGTTTTGGTGGGGAGCCCTTCCCCTGGGTCTGCCTTCCATCCTCTCCCATCCCTTCCTGAGGCGTCCAGCAGCTCTCTGGGCCACGGCGACATTCCTGCAGGGCTGCTGTGCTCCAAGGAAAAGCAACGGGGAGATGTTGTCTATCACAAAGGAATGAATCTGCAAGAGTGGAATTCCAGTGAGACGGGCCTGTCCCTGCCTGGTGCCCCTCAGAGGTGTCATCTCAGGGGTCTCCTCCTTGAACAGCTCTGAAAAGAAGCTACTGCTTGTCGCCTGCAGAGAAGTCCTCTCAGACAGTGTCTTCAGCAGCTTGTGCTGGGCATTCCCAGGGCTCTCATGCATTTTGCTCATGAACAGTGAGGTCCAAGAGATTGTTCTTGGGAGGAAACAAAAACTGACAGGGGTTCCTGAACAGTGAGCTTCTTAGTTATGTGCCCTAAAAAGACACCCCCACTGCCCAGGAGTCAAGCAGCTTGGGCTGTAATGGCAAATATCAACACACCAAAAATACCTGAAACGGGAAAATCCAGACGTCCATCACCAATGAAATGAGTGAATATACCATGGGATGCTCGTATTCCTAGAGAAGGAGAATACAAAACAGTGAAAACAAATAAATCTGAGCAATTCATACATATCAGCAGGGTGATTCCCTAAACAGAAATCCTTTTTTAAGAAAAAAAAAAAGCAAGTAGTATTTCATCATATGGTATGAAATTGTTTTAAAAGCTCCAAAACAAAGCTAGCTGATATATTCGGGGGAGATATATATATATATATTTAGTGAAACTTAAAAAAAAAAAAAGAACCCAAGGGAATAATAAACACAAAATTCATAATGCTTAATTTTAAAGGAGAAAGAAAGGCAATTGAGGAGAAGCTCAAATGGTTATGCATTAGTTTTGCAAATAATATTCTTATTTCTTAGGTTCAGTAGTTTACATGTGGGCTTTTTATCCGTTATGTTTTATAAAGTTTCAAAAGTACTTCATAAACATATACAGTTCTCTGTCTTATTAACAATTTGTTCATTCCAATTAATTAAGCATGCTGCAAGTAAATCCACACTGAAATTTGGAGTCCACGGAGAAAATAATTTCCAGAACCTGCTTCTAGTGAAAATGGAAAATCCAGCAGCTTCCTGGGAGGATGCGTCTTCTCTGACAGCGTTCAGCCCCGGGAGCGAGGCCGCTGCAGAACTGACCGCTTTAGACTCAGGCCCAGGAGCCCTGCAGCTGGGCTCCCCCTGAGCTCCCGGATCCGCTGTGATGGATCCGATCACTGTCCTTCCAAACGAGCCCGCAGACACGAAGACACTGCATGTGCCGCCTTCACAGTGGCAGGCCGGGAAGGCTCTGAGAGGTCCGGAGAGAGCCGGCAGTGACACAGCACTGTTTCAGGGGGAAAGAAATGGCTGTTACACCCCGCTTCTAGACGGCTTTCTCCTCCAGACCGCTGTGCCCCAGGCCCTGCCGCCCTGTCCCATCTAAGCTCCACAGCCCTTCTTCATCCACATCTCATTCCCTGGGGGCCCATCCACACCGTTCTGCAGGCACCTCCTGTCTCACGTTTCCACCCAAAGCCTTTGCGCACACTACTGCCGTGGCTGGAAGTGTTTTCTCTCTCTGGACATGGGCCACATCTAGTCCTCCAGCAAGGTCCAGTTCAAACCAGTCGATCGGTCAGCCATCAATCAAACAGCCTGTGTATAAATGCAGGGCACTCTAATGTTACTGCCTCAGTGACACTGTCTCAGATGAATCGAACCTACACCGATCTCATCACTGTACATACATTTAGTCTAGCACTTCTCCATGAGCCTTGTCTTATTCATTCTAATGCAACAGTTACCAGACATTTACTCATGACCAGTTGCAGTTTAGTGGGGGCAAAGGGGGGGGTCTCACAGTCCAGGACCTACTTTAGGTGGGAAAATGCAGAAAGGTATCAACAAGCCATCATACCTGAATATTTTCATAGATTATTTATCGTTGTCAGTATGGGGATGGTGATTAATATCTGAATTATAATACAAGTGCACTGAAGATCTATTTATTGTAAAATCCCAGGCACAAATATTGCTAAAGCCTATATTCATCTCTACTCATTTTATGTTTATCAAACACTCCTAAAAAATGGATAAGGCATGTGAACTGATAGGAGTTCGTAACCCAAACGCAAAAATAACAGCAACTGAACACCGTAATTGAGTCAATGCTACGTTGCAATGATTACCAGTCCTTCCTGGGAATAAGCAAATCTAACTCGGTGGCCAGGCCTGCTTTCTAGAAGCTTTGCAGATCCTGCTGGACATTTCATGGCAACCACATTTCTTTGTAGAATTCTAAATCCAGGTATCAGGGGACTCTGCTACTGTGCTCATTTTCACCTATGAATGCTGATTGTAATAACATGTAACAATTCATATTAGGTAACACATAAAAAGCTTTCTTTCAGTCCTATGCAAAAATGGAAGTGTCTGGAATTGCATGTGTTTTGCTGATAATTCTAGATGACATTTAAGGCCCGTCACAGAAGCCGCAGACTGTAGATTGGAAATCGCCACCCTAACTGTTGATTGCACGGCCCGTGTTTGATGCTTGGCAATGGCTGGTGCCTGTCTCATGTTCTCGGCTGGTGAGCCTCTAAGATCTGCAGAGCGCACCTGCAGGTTGATGGTAAGAAGGACTAAGGTTGGGCAGCAGCTTCACAGTTTCCTAGTTACATGACCTTGGACAAGCAGCTTGAACTTCTAGGGCCTCAGTTTACCTGTCAAAGGGGAATGATGTCTCACAGAATTGTTGTGAGAAGTGTTAGGGTCAGGATGTAGAATCGGGCTCTGGTCTAAGAACTGTGGAAACAAAGCTTCTGACCCCAGTGAATTTGAAGGTCAGCAGGAAAGGCAATAAGAAGGGACATGTGATGACCTGGGTAGGTGCCCCTCTGCTCTGACAGCCCAGTACCATCGCCATGACCCATCACAGAACCAACCTGGGTCCAAATCCAAGTTGCATTCCTTCTCTTCTGACCTGTTCTTCCTTCTTGAAGGTCTTTTTCTATCCCAAGGTGACTTCCTTCCATCAAGATTGAGCTCACTAAGAAAGTTGTGCCTATGGAGGAAAGTCCTTTGAGTTTTACTTATTGGAGGGCTTACATTCGAAAAGCCTGCTTCTAGAAACAGTGAAATTTTAACCCAAGAGGAAACATCTCCATCACAAGCTTCTCCACTCAGGATGCAAGCCCCTGGGTCCAGTGGGTCCGTGTGGTTAGGTCTGCACACCCGGGAATCTTAGAGAGGAAGAGTCTGTGGTTTTCACCAGATTCTCAAGGGCTTCCTTGATCCCAAAAGGCTTAAAAATCAAGTCTCAGAACCTGGTTGACAGTGCAGCAGGACGAGGGAGGGGGCCACTTGCACAGGGACAGAGAGTGTCCCCCAATTGTGAGCTAAGGACCCTACCCGCGAACAGTGGCACCACCCTAGGAAGAAGTTAGGTCTAGATAAGGTCTTCCTCTAATTACTTTCCAGCCTACAAAGATGATGACCACCGCACACAGAGTTCTCTACAAGCGAAGCCCCAAACTTCCCAAGGCAGCGGCACAGGCTTCCAAAGCATCCTCAGAGAAGCACAGACCTCATCCTGGCCATCCTTTTGTGAGACACTTTTATGGACTTGGTGCTAGTAAACCCTTTCTCCTGCGTCCTGTGGGAGGCCAGCTTTCATAGTCTAGCTGGGCCTCAGCCCCTTCATGAGATGTTCCTAAGATCTCTTGCCAGCCAGAGAAAATCTACGAGCGACTAAATCCTCCGTTAAGAAGACAAACGACTGAAAGCTAAAAAGGAAAAGGGGTAAAGATAAAAGCTCAAAAGTCTGCTGTATAACAGAGCCGAAGTCAATTAACGATTAATCCCTTTTAATATGGAAACCACACATGCAGGGTCTGGGAATATATGGTGGCAACTGTAAGTGCCTCCTGTGAAGCCGGGAACACTCCTGGGAGCTCAACTAGAAAATCAATTCACACTCAATTAGAAAAGTGCAACATTACCTTAAAAGATTTCTAGGCCTCAATTTGAACCATAATCTGATTGATACATAGTTCCTGTGGGCCAGGCTCTGGGGTGGCCATCCTGGTGTCAGTCCTAGCTCCTGTGCAGACTTGGGGAACACGTGTCTCTCTGTCCCTCAGTCTCCCCATATCTGACATGATACATATTCAGTAAATACAGTCCCTTATTTATTACTATTATTTTAACTAACACATTTTTCTTAAGCTAATAACTGTATTCATGTAGGAATCATTCACCCAAATATGAAAATACTGTGTCCCAATGCAGCCATTCAAGGGTCCACCGAGCGCCCCCCGGGGGCAGACAGAGCCCCGACTCGTGCAGGAGGCAGAGCAGCAGGTCCGTCCTCCATAACCCTCGGTGACTGGCCCCAGCCTGCCACACTGCTCTTTACTCCCCCAGGTGCAGTACACGTGGATCCTCCAGGTAGATCTCCCAACAAGGTGCAATACCCAGGGGAAGGAAAATGGAAATCCAGATGTCAAGTTCCGCTTGACACGTAACCTACCCTACCAGTCTGAGTTTTCCCCATCCATCTTTTGTGAGTTTGCTTAATGTTGGTCAGCCACCTGCAACTCCATGATCTCTGGGTATTTTATCAAATTTATTGTGGGGCCACAAAGCCCTGAGGACCACAGTGTTCCCGCTGCCCTCCTCTCCCTGCCGGGTGGGACTAAGAGCTGCCTGTGGTCCTCCCATGGCGGCGAGTGGTCCCCAGGTGTGCACGCCCTGCAGAAGCTGGTATTTCCTCCCCGGGGCATCATTACATTCCGTTGACCTCTCACGCTGATTGCTTTCAATGTGCGAGAGCTGTGGGAATGAAAGAGCTAGTAGGTAACCGATTACCAAGCGTGCGTGGACGGTGAGTTGGAGGAAGCAGGGGCCCTGCGAGGCGGGGGCTGGAGGGTCCCCTCACCAAAGGCAGAGGCTCGGAGGACTCCTTCCTCACTCCGTTCCCTCCTCGCACTCTGCTCACCATGTGCTGTGACCGGACACGGTGCTGTCCTGGCCGCTGCTGGGCGGTGACTGCAGCGAGCATGCAGGGTGACAGGCAGAGGGCCTCTGAGCTGCAAATGTGCTGTAAGGGAAAGCAGAGGGCGTAGGCAGACGAAGCACTCCAACCAGCTGCCAGGAGATATAAATGCTCGGTGGTGCCGCATTCTACAATCCATTAGGAAGGAAGTGTAAGGGAGTAATAATATGGCTATGGCGATTATGTTTTGCATTTTTAATGTTTGGCCAGGAAGTACCGAGAGAGCAAGAACACACATTTGTTCTTTTTCTCCTCCTGAGATAAATTGGTAAAAGGAGATTGAAAATCTCAATGCTTAGATTCAGCCAACACTGTGTTCAGGAAGTCTAATACTCTTGAATGATCAGATGTGGAATTTAAAAAAAACATAAAGCCTTGACCCTTATTGATAATTATTAAGGCTATTTACAGAAGACTTTTACTGGTAATTATAAAATAATAATCTATGGCTCCCTTTCAATATTCTAGAGAGTTCAAACTAATCTAAAATGGCAGAAAGCCATTCAGCGGTTGCCGGTGGGTGGATGGGACAAGACAGAGAGAGGATTACAGGACCCGGGACGTTGCTGAGAGGCTGGATGTGTTCATTGTTTTGATTGTGGCAGTGATGTTTCCTCTGTCCATATTGGTCTATTTATACACCCTAAATATTGCATTTTATTATATGTCAATTATTTCTAGATAAAGCTGTTAAAACATGTCCTCAAATACCACTTGTTTAAAAACATTCATAGTAGTTTTCGTCAAAAGAGCCCCCAAACATGAAGCAACTCAAATGCTCATTAACAGGAAAATGGATTTTTTTTTAATGTTGAATCTTTATGCAATGATATATGTCACAGCAAAGAAAAAGAACAAACTACTGATGTAGGCAGTGCTAGGGGTGCATCTCAAAAATATTCTGTTGAGCCAAGGAAGCCAGACACAGAATTGCGCAATTCTGTTTATATTGAATCCTAGGAACTAGCGAAAGCTGTTTGTGATGATGGAAATCAGAAGGTGGTTGCCTCTAGTTGGTGAGGGAGATTGACTGGAAAGATGACGAAGCTCCCTGGGGTGGTGGGATATTTTGCACGTTGCTTTGGTGCTGATCACACAGCTCTATGCAAAGCACCTGGAACTCTTGAACTGAGACATATATATATATATGTATACACACACACACACACACATATATATAAAGAGAGAGAGAGAGAGACAGAGAGAGGCTTCCTCTTCAGAGCACCAAGATGGAGAATCATTTAGCTGCCATGTCAAACATGCTCCAGATACCACGGAAGTATTGTTAAAAGCAAAAGCCAATGTGTTTGTCCCCATCTGTTAGGTAAAGTTAAAGTCACAGGAGATTTATCTGTGTGGCTGCACAAGCAGGCAGAGTGCAGTGTGGACCCTCCGGCCTTCCTGGGGTCTCCAGCTACAGTGCAACCTCCACGGTCATCTCTCTGGGAGCACCCTGGTCCTGCTGAGCTGCTGAGAAGATGCCCGAGATGGAAACGGCCAGCCTCTGGCTGGGGGTGGCACGTGGGGGAGGCACGTAATGGAGGTGGAGCTGGTCTTCACTCACCTTGGCTCTTACCCCATGGAGGCCTCACACCAAACAGACCTGAATATTCATAGTCTAGCTCTGCCACCAGCTTGGTCCTTGACCTTGTAAGTTAGTGGAGATTTTGGCAACATGTCCATGATAAAATTTATGCCTTGGATTTGAATTGCTATGATAATTAATAAGAGAACAGAGTTAAAGCAGCTAGTATGGGGCTGTTCACTGGATATGCACTGTAATTGGTACATTTCATTGTCATCCCAGAAAAACGTTACCAACCAACTTAAACATAATATAGCGACTCCGAAAATCATATCCCCTCATCCTCAGGCTTGTTGTCATAGCTTATTGCTGCTGCTATTTGTTTGTTTGGTGACTAATTTTATAAAGTCTACATTTTTTGTCATATGCAGCCACTGACATCTCTGCTGTTCACTTAGCAGTCAGCTAATGATTGGACAGAGGTTTCCTTAAATACCAGTGTGTCCCTGAACACACGGAATATTTCCTTGAACTAGATGTCCGCCTGCCCTTGCCTTCAGTGCCTCCAGCCCTCAGGCCGCACAGCTCTGCCTTAGCCTCCCCTTCCTGCTTGCACAGACCTTCAGGGCCAGCCGGCAGGGTGGGTCAGAGTCCCTTGGTCTTCCCTGGGCATGGGTGTGGCCTCTGGATCCTCAAGAGCATGTTGAGCTTTTCCAAGTGGCTGAGGACATCTCACTCACTGGTTTTTCCTTTCATTGGTTGGTCGGACTCTTGGGCTGTTTTCTCTGCCTCGAACAGCTATGATGTTAAACAATGGCAGGTAATTTTTTTCAACAAATGTCCTGGGAAAACACTGCACTGAGTGAGGTGTGAATCAGGTCACGTTAAGACGAGTCTTTCTCGTGGGTGTCACCAGGGAGCTGCCAGTGGGACCAAGTAATGAGGAGTGTTTGGCACCGGGCTCCTTGAGGAGCTCCTGGCCCCCGTGATTACTGGGGTACACGCTGTTGGTTTTCAAGGAGCTGGTGAGGGGTGAGATAGTGCAAGCTAAAACACCGTGGTGCTCGCCCATCTCACTGAGATCCATCATTCCTCTTGAATAAACACTCCTGGATTGATCCAAGGCAGCAATCAGTTGTTTTTTTTTTTAATTCAAAATTTTAAAGATGTTTCTTCACACAGTTTTTGCCAGTGTTCCTATTTCTTGGACAGGGCAGTAGGTTTCTGGACATCCTTCCTTCTTCAAGGCCATATATTTTGAGGCCATCATTCTTTACTTTGAGTTTGTGATTTTCTCTCATGAAGGAGATGGTCAATTGGATGTGGATGAAGGTTTCAGGTCCGCAGTCTAATGGTACTTGTTTTGGTTGTTTAATTCTTTATTTCTCCACCTAATCACAGCACATGCACAGACATTTAGCCTTTCAATTTGCACCCTGGCGTGTCCCTGAGTGTCCCCTTCCTTTCCTCTCCTCAAACCCAGCCTCCACGTCACCCAAGCACAGTGCAAAGGGCACAAGCCTCCTCTGCAGAGCTGTTGCCTTTGTGGTGTGGCCCCGGCTGTACCAACTGAGCAGAGACTGCCCAGGTTCCACGGCCACTGCTGTACGGAGCCAACCATTCTGTGGACGTGCATATTCCTACAGCGTGGACATCTGTCATATGCATATAGCCAAATGGCATCTGCCGTTTGATGTTGGCAGATTGTCCATTTCATGGATCTTGGTGGAGGAAGAGACCACCATCCCTTAGGGAGATAGAAATGTTATGTGCTTGCTTTCCCAGCTTCTTGGAGCTGCAGCACAGGCATATTCCCTGGGCTCCCCAGTCATTGTAACAATGCAGCAGCAAACATCCGGAGAAAAGGCGACCAGTTATTAATAGCAGAGCAGAAAGACGCAAAGGCACCGAGACCCTAATAGTATTGCTGACCAATTTCATGCAAAACCCTCCACTCTTGACTAGTAGGTGTTTTAATCTGAAAAAATACCGAGAAGCCTGGTTGTTTTAATCTACAGTCTATATGGTTTTCTGTTACCTGAACCCCCCCGCCCCCAACACTGATGCCTCTCCAGCCTGTTTCAGGTTGAGCTTTGTTGTTGGAAAGCAAGGGTTTCTTTCGTTTTCTCCTTTTTCTTAGATTCCTTCCCTTGGGTCACAGACAAGCCATGGGCACTGCGAGGACTATTCTACCACATGTTTAATCTGCCATCTGGTTTTTAGAGACATTTCAGAGCCCATACTGAGGAGGCCTTGTGGCACAAATCAAAAACCGGAGCACAGGAGCTAGGCGAGGGAGGCAGACGTCAAAGTGACCGCGCGTGCTCCCCTTACGGCGCCAGGCCTTCCTGCAGGCGTTGGCATTCATGCTGCATCTTTCAAACTGTAGCAAACGGCTACCGTAACCCACAGACACCAAAGGCAAAAGAAACATTCATCTGCTGTGTATCATGTGCCAGAAACTAGGCTGAGGTTTCGTTCATCATCTCATCTGTTCCCACAGTTGGTAAGATTAAACATTCTTTCCACTTTCAGGCCACAAAAGCTGTAAATGTCTGGACAGTACACAGGTAACCATTGGTATAGCCAGGACTGAAATATGGTCCTGTCCAACACTTTATCACTTTTAAGTGATGTCTTTCCAGAAATCTCCGGTCTACTGACTAGTGGTGGAAAGAGTTTGGGGCAGGCAGATGGCATTCCTCTTTACTTCTGTTTCCTTCTCACAAGACTGTTCAAAAACAATACAATTATCTAAATATTCTGCCCAATATCTGGAGTCTGGCAAGAGAACAAGGGGAGCTTTGATGTCTACAAGAACCAGTTAACCCAGTGGAGGATCACTGAACACCCAGAGCCCCAGCCCCCCTGCAGCAAATCCAGGGTACAGGGCGGGCTTCCTGTACTGCCGTCCTCACCACTGTGTGTGCAGAGGGCATGCGTCACCTTTTCAGCTGAATGCAACCAGCAGTCGGGCTGCTTAAAGCTGGGCCCGTTCTCTCCCTTGCCTCCACCTAGGGGAGCCCTCCAGCCCAATTATGTGGCCGCCTGGGAAGTAATGTGTGCCCAGGTCCAGAGGTTAACCGTGTGGGGATGTCTGTGAGCCGATTTGGGGCTTTACGTTTTTAAGAAAATCCTTCTAAGGAATATTGGGTTTCACCAAAATGTTTCAAACTAGTTTTGCTCATACGTGAGGAAGCAGAGAAAGCCAGCTCTGGAGAAGTATAGCCGAGCCAAATTTCAGGATGCAGTGGGATAAAATAATATTGCATTTATCATTTAAGCTAATTGTAATGAGCCTCAGTCTAATAAGCCTTTCCTCTAAACTCCCTTTAAGACAACAGTTAATTGCTTCATTTTAATAAATGTCGTCAGGATAACGAATATAACAATGACTGAGCACTCAATCACTACTGATGGTAGAAATTAAGATATACAGAGCTTAACAAGATACACAGTCTGAAAAGACAATTAGCATCCAGAGGTGGAATAAGACAGGCTTCTAAAAGCTACATAAAACAAAGCAATTTGTTTGAAGAAAGCACAGAGGTTCAGATGAGGTTGACATTGCCAAGCGCCTACTATGTGCCAGTAGGTGTGTTCATATGCTCATTTTTTTATGTCCTTATTTTATCTGATGAGGAAATTGAAGCTCAGAGGTTATGTTAGGTGAGTAGCGATATGGCAGCTCAACACGGTTTCATATTCAAAGCGTTTCTCCCAGAGTCGGTTTTAAGATATCATCCTGTCACTTCTTTGTTCACTTTTTGATGAATGGAGGCAGAAATCAGAAAGTCAGTGGATCAGGAAAAAAAACTAAGATAAACCGATCCTTGTCCGATGGAATACCATGTTTGGATTTTCACATACTGTTATCATAAAAATATAAATGTCTGTACATGGAATAGTTTTCTTATTCCCCTAGAGATGGGAGGAGCTTTTCCATTTGATTGAGTTGAAACAACTCTGGGCGGGTAAACCATACCTCACTCACGTGACTAGATATTTGCCACCAGTATCAGGAGAAATGCAATTTGTTTTTACTCTTTTTCCTCCCACGTGTGACTTTAAGATGCATGATTCAGCTTAAATTCCAAGATTCCTAGAAACCAGAGCTGGAGGAGAAAGTTAGCTGGAAAAGTTTTGTTTTGAAGGAATGATCTGAGCAAAAGCAAAGTGAGGAAGAAAGGGTGGAAAGTGGTGTGGGCGAGGTATTAACACTGCTGCCCGGCAGGCCCGTGGAGGGTCACTGATGGGGATTTGCGGATAGACGCGTGCAGACATCTAGTATGTCTCTCATAAGCTTCACGGAAAACCGTTCTTTGGAAAAGGCCGTCAGCAGGACTGGGAGGGTCTGTACTTGCTCGCTCCGTGCGGCTGCCCACCTGGCATCAGTGCCCCCGTCCTGGCAGGGTGTGCGGCCTCATTATTTCAGGGGCTACTGAGGAAATCCATGCCTCTGTTCTGCAGGTTTGCGCACACTGCGGGCCAGCCTCTTGGGGGCCCACAGGGCACTGGCTGCTGGGAAGGGAGAGAGCAGCCCTGCCGCTCACCAGTCACCTAACCTGCCCTAGGCGCCATCACCGGGGGTGAGCAGGCAGGGAAGGATGTTGACTTGCTCATGTCCTGTGAGGCGACTCAAAGTTACTTGGCAAGGAGGCAGCAGAGGGTCCCATGGGGAGTGAAACTAAGAAAATCTGATATATTCCAATCGTGTTTTCAACCAAAATCTGCTATCATATATGTGTGAGGACAAAGGGATGAAATTTCTGAGATTACAATTTTAGCTAATTTTCCACACATGCTCATTGTATCTACTGGGGGAAAGATGAAGAATTTGGGGATCTTGCAGTAAGTGTCCTGGGTTAAGACACTACTAGGTGCATATTGCCTCCAGCGAGGTGGTAGGAAGTCATAAACAGTCACAGGTGTTGCTATAACATTGAGAAAATGTAAGTTAAACTTCCAAATTTCAGATAAAAGTGTGTGGGATGTAAAGACACAGAATAACTTCCAGACAGGAGCAAAGCCTTCCTAGGTCAGCAGAGACAAGGGGTCACCTTCTGCCGGAGGGCATTTGCCAAGTCAGGAAGCAACCCCAAGGAAACACTGGGGAGTGGGCAGGGTCCGGGAAATAGCTGCCTTCTTACGGCCCAGCAGCAGAAGAAGCCAGAGCTCGGTGCAAGCACAGCCTTGATAGTTCCACACTACAGGATTTTGACTGAATACATTGTGATGGAGGATGCTGGGAGCTGGGTTGGAGCGTAGGGAAAGAGCATGTGACCGTGCAATGTACAGATAGAGAAGTGCTGACAGAAGGAGGGGTGTGATGTCTGATCCCCTCAAGACACCACAGGGGAACAGGAATCAACCCCAACCCAGATTAACTCCTCATTAGCTTAAAGAAAGCAGAGCCTTCCCCTAGGTGCCCGACAGCGAACAGTGAGCTTGCTGGGGAGAGGAGTGTCCATTTCAGTTTCTACTATTCTTTTGTGCACAATATCCATGCAATAAAAAATGATAATTTGATCAGCAGAAAAATGAAACCCATAATCAAAAGAATAAATCTGATAGTAGAAGCAGTCAGAAATGACTCAGGTTTTAGAAATAGCAGACAAGGACTTTTAGTAGCTATTTTAAATATGCTATAGAACTTACTGAAAAAAATGATTGTATTAGGAAAAAGATGGTACATTTCAGCAAGAAAAATAAAGAAGGAAGGAAGGAAGAAAAAAAAAAGACAGAAAGAAAATAAAAGAAATAGGAAACTTTACCAAATGTAAAAACCTAGAATTGATGGGCACAATATCTGTAATTATTGGATAGAAGAATTATCGGATGGCCTTCGAGCAGAAGAAAAGATTAGCAAATCAAAGGCAGGTCAGTAAAATCTATACAAGCTATCAAATCTTGGTCTATTTCTAGTAACTCATCTTTTTATTATAAGTCACTTTTTCCTGCTTACTAGCATCTCCAGTAAGCTTTTTATTGCCAGCTGGAGATTGGGGACTATATACTGTACAGTATCTGTATGAAGTTATCCTCCTCTGAAGAATGCTGGATTTTATTCTGGCAGGCAATTAAATTACTGGGTCACTTTTCTCTTGTTAAGGCTTAGTTTTAGGCTTAGTTAAGATGTGTTTAATTCAGTTTTTCCCTGTTTACTAGGAAGTGGCCTTTCTTGAGTCGTAACTGGATAATTCACCAAGGTTTCTACTCTCCAGTAAGGCACAAATTGCAACCTCTCTTCACACTGTGTGACCTCTAATTTCTGCTCAGAGCGTAGACTCCATGTTACGATTCCTTGCTATGCTTTGTGTGGACCACCCTCTGCACAGCTCAGGACTCACCTAGGATCTTGGGATATGTTTGCTCTGTCTAGGGTTCCCTGCCTGCAATTGCCACTCACTGGTGCCCTGTCCGCCAAGCCCAGCTGCCTCAGCAGGCTCCCACTGACGTCTGCTACCCCTGCGAAACTGCTTTCTCCTTCTCAGGCCCTCTTCCCATGCACCAGGAAGCTGGAGTGGATGTGGGCTCACCCTCCGCGCTTCCTTTTTCTCAGGGACCACACCCTCTATCGGAGTTGACGAGTCCTGAAAGAGTTGGTTTGCATCTTCCGTCAGACCAGACACTGGCTTCCCCGTCATGAGGGATGCTGGGTGTGCCTCTGCAAGCTCCTCCACCTTTAAGGTCTGGATAGAAGGGCCTTTCTCTAGTTTTCTTCCTTATCCCTGAATGCAGCATGAATCCTCCCACATTCTGGGTCCCACGGCACTCTACTTATAAATGCTATGCCCGGGCACGTGTAATACAGCTCATTGCATAGTTATGGACCGTCTCTTCTGCACTGGGATGCCCTGAGGGTCATGACTGAGTCAGGCTCCTCCCCCACTGGCCATGGCACTTGTATTCCTTACAAGGTGACTGTCAGCAGGGCGGCAGATTTGCGCACGTTTATACGGCCCCTTCTCTGTCTGCCCTCTTGAGGTGATCCTTTCAGAATACGCCACTTTCTCATGGGGAGGGGCTACTAGAAAAGCAGTAGGTGGGAGAGCCCTTGAACAGACTGCCTTAAGACAGGGACATGTGGACGCAGAGCGGTTCAGCACAGTCAGACCAGCCGTGGGTGGGGGTCACCAGGGAGGTGCAGCTCCCTTGTGGGCTGAGTTGTGTCCCCCGGAAAAGCTATGCTGAAGTTCTAACCTCCAGAACTCCAGAATGTGGCCGTATTTGGAAATTGGGTCCTTGTCCATGTAACCAGTTAGGATGGGATCACGCTGGAGCAGGTGGGTCCCTAACCAAGATGACTGGTGTGCTTGTAAGAGGAAGAGATTGACACCCGAGGTGTGCTGATGGAGACAGACTGGACAAGCCAAGGATTGCTGGCAACACTACAGGCCAGGAAGGATCCTCGCCTGCAGGTTCGGGGACAGAGCGACCCTGCTAAAGCCTTAATTTCTCTCTTCTGCCTCCACAACTGTGAGCTGGTCCCTCCTATGCTTTAAGTCCCCCAGTTAGTGGCGGTTGATTGCAGCCACTGTGGGATATGGGGCCAGGGAGGACTTGGGTGTCAGAGGGCTCGTGGTGGCAGGAAGAGCCGTGCTGGGGTGCAGAAGAATAGCACCCTGCCCCTTTCTGGTGGGGCTGGTTTGCTGGATGCCGAGAGTGACTGTGTGGGCTCTGGCTGTTTCACCAGTCGGGAGGTGGCTGTCTGGGATTGAGGGCTGGAGAAAAACTGGGGGCTGGATGGGGGAGTGCTGAGTCCCCACAGGATGCCAGCCTGGGATTTATTTGAGTGAGCTACGGAAAGCCCAGCCTTTGAGGAGCAGGTGAGTCTCAGCAAAGTCTGTCCCTGTATCTTTTGATCCATGTCCCTCTCAAATCTAAACTCGTCATGTGCTCAGCCACACCCTGCAATGGCTGAGACCTTGGGTGAGCCCCAGCTAGCTGCAGCCTCAGATGTCATCTATAAAATAAAGGATTTTAATCACACATCAGAGTCCCTACAGTTATTTGCAGTTGAAAGATAACGTGACTGAAAATTTGAGGCAGAAAGGATTTGAAATGATCTCACAATGGTGGCCTTACTAACACACAGGGAGCCCTCAGTGAAGAAAACATTCATTGTTTGGCTGAATATATATATAAACACACACACATTCTACATATGTACAAATATATGCATATATGATATATATCCTATTAACAGCCAGAATTATCCATTTCCAGAATGGCTCCATGCTGCACTAGAAACAAATTAGATGTGGATATCTCTCCACGCAAGTATTTTTTCTGGGCATGTGGCAAGCCTTTTCCTTTTCTTCATTTTGTTTTTTTGTTTTTTTGTTTCTCATTTTCCTTTGTTGAGGAGAAAATTGTTCCATACATAATTTTGCTTAATCATTTCTGCTACCCTGAAGTTCCTGCTTCCTGGGTCCCTTCCGTTCTGGTTATTGTTCACTGCTGAGGTTACACTCTAGTAGAATTTACCAGCCTGAAAAACCTTGCTTTCAGTATTATTATCCACCTCACTAATATAAACAATAATGGCGTGTCATCCTGTACCAAGACTCCTACAGAGCCTTTGGGGAAATTTGTTCTTATTTGGAAAGAGGGAAACAGTTGGCAGAGTCCTTGGAGTTCGGTGTCCTGTTTCTAGCTATGGCTCTGTGTCCTAAGGATGCTAATCAGACTTACTGGAATTTCTTCCTATGAAGTGTGGGGCCTGAGGATATAATCTTGAGAATGTTTTCCTGATCTGGGAAGCTCTGTTTATGATTCCATGGTGTTTGCAGCCTTACTCAGACTTCATGCACTGTGATAACATTGCATGCCTCTGTCCTTTGAAGGAAGTTTAATTTGACCAGGAGACACTTGGTCACAAAGCAGCATGCATGCCCCACTGCTGAATTGTATGCAGTTTCATTTCAGTTGCTTGGATTAAGAGACAGTAAAATTCAAAGATTTCTTAAAAAGCTGGTGAAGCATACCTTTCTTCATGAAATCACACTGGTTATTTGAAATGAGGCATCTAGAATTCATTGTCTTTTCCCCAAAGACTGACTAATAACTGACAGCAAAGTCTCTCAGTTTGAATGTAAAGCCTAAGAAAACACCTCCTGCCACCTCGCCCCTCATCCTCTGTACCATCTCCAAGTCAAAGGAAGGTCTGAATGAAGGCAAATCCTTCCTTTCCCAAAGTCTTCCTGCTAATTGCCCTAGTGTTTCCCAGAAGATACATCTACAAACTGAGCTTCACTAATTTGCTGGTGTAACTGTGGAGGGAGCAACCGGGAAGATACAAGAGTTACTATGTTCTCTTACCGATGAGGAATTTTCTTTCCTTTCCCAGGAAGAGTGAGATTGTATCCACATGGCATGACTGAACATTCTGGAATGTTTTTACTTAGTTGTTCCTCTGTCTGTCATGTGGCGTATTTGCACGTGATGCTCATGGCGTGTTCTCCGCACATGGGTCCGTAACTGTGTTCATGAGGATATGCTAATGGCACCGTCAGTGATGAACTGTCTTTGGATGGCTTCTCTGACAAAAGGAACATCTTCACAGATTGGCCACACTGAGTTTCTACCACGAGCAGGGTTAGGGCATTATGTTTCCTGAAAAGGAGCTGGCCAAAGGTTCATTCTGGGGACCAAAGCCAAGCTGCAGTATCACCATATTTGGATTTCATGTCAGCATGGGAAGAGGGCCGGGACGAGGAGTGTGAAGGGCGGTTACACGCGTTTGAAGAGGCACAATCGGGGCCCACAGGGAACTAAAAATGTCTCAGGATTTCCGAAGGTACACGGCAGGAGGGCCACCAAGCACAAACGCAGTGTCGCTGTCTTGCCAAAGGGAATATAGGCTGTGTCATAGTAGGAACTGTGCTAGGCTGAAATTCAGGGCGTCGGGATTGGAATTAAGTTTCCTGAAAATGAGGTGCATATGTTTGGGCAAGTCATTCCTATTTTTCTCATCTATAAAAACAGGAAACTTGATAAAACCATCTGGACTTTATCCTGGCTTTGAAAATCTAGAATTATCTGCCATTTGTCCTCACCTTGCGTACCTGGCAGGGCAAGGCCATGGCACTAGCCAGGCGCCACGGGCCACACCCGCTCCCAAAACAGTCAGTAATGGAAACAAATGAAACGAAGTAAGCCTGCGAGGAATAAATGTGTCTGACCGGGGATCGTGAGTTCGGATGGTGAAGAGGTCGCTGCCCCCCAAGTGGGTCGGCCCTGGTGGGGGGGGCATCAGAGCACAGCTGGTTGGTAGAGAGCTTGCCAGGATGCTCCGCGAAGCTCCGTAGGACTGCAGACCTGGAGCAAAGGCTCTCCAGAAACGTGAGACATGACAGACGGGAAGGGGCAGCAAATGGTCAGCGGTGCGATGCTCATTAACTGGATTTGGGAGAGTCAGCCCAGCGGGTGTAGCCGAAGAAATGAGCAAGCAGTCTTAAGACACAGGGCAGGGGCAGGAGGGCAGGGGCCGCAAGAAGCCCGCGAAGCTGTCACCTGCTCAGCGCGGCCCGCGGATCCGCAGGCCCGGGGCGCAGGTCTCAGCGGAGGCCTCGCGGTGGGTGCCCGCGGCTGTCAGCCTGCCTCTGGTTGCCTTCGGCGGGCTCGGCTCTGCAGGGCCTGGGGTGTGCCCATCTTCCAGCCGCGGCTGGGCACGGCCTGGGCTTGCTTTCAGGACTTGGACAGAGCTGGGGTTCTCAAGAGACTGGTGACCCCAAAGCTGGAGGAAGTGGCAAACAAAGAAAAATGGAGAAAAAAGTATTGAAAATAATTTAAGATTTGATGTTTCAAGAAAACGAGTATCAGTCAGAACTTTCTCTTTCTACATTTTACTAGCATTTTTATTTTGAACTAATAAAGGGGTGGGGGATAGCATATTGTAACTTTTCAGGGTTTAGGGCTTCTAAACTCAGATAAAGTCCTTTAAACAACTATTACAGTTGAAGCAAATTGAAGCCCATTGAGGCTGTCTAGGATTATAGCTTCAATTTCTAATCCTGGCTCCATAATTTGCAAGTATCCTGAGCATGGAACAATTACTTAGTCTCTTTAAAAGCCCATTTCCTTAATGGTAGAATTGAGACTATAATTGTCAGATTTCAATCAGTAAATCCTCTGTGTGGTCATTTCCTCAGCACCGTAAGGCATTAGCCCGGCACTTGATGTAAAGGATTAGGTGAAGAAGGGAGGAAAGAGAATTTCTCACATCCCAACACCATCCCTTTTCTCCTACATCATAGATAATGACTTTCCTCTGCCTGCCTGCCTTCTGCCTTTCTCGTTTTCCATTTCTTCCTTCTCTCTCTGAATTGAAGATTTAATGAGACAAGTTTCAGGTATAATAGTAAAAACTGCAGCTCTGCCCTTAACCAGCCACATGACCTTGGTGAAACTGTCTAATCTCCAAAACCTTAATTCCCTCATCAGCGAATCTGGTGTGGAAACACATGCCCTGAAATATTGTTAGACAGACAAAAAATAATGAATGGCTAGCAATTAATAAATTACCAGTAATGTTTTCAATAGGAGGTGAAATTTGGCAGTTAATCCTGATCAAAGGACATCTGCGTTGTCTTTTCACTTTGCCTCAATAGTATAAAAGTTTATCATGAGAAGGAACAATTTGCCGACTTAATGTTCACAGCACATGCAGCACCTAGAAATGACAAGGGAATTAACCAGGGAATTCCTCAATAGTTGTATCTGAGGTGGAGTTTGGGGGAGAGGAGAATCTGTAGGTGAAAGGTGCCCTGCACCTGTAGTTCAGAAAACACTCTATCAGGAAGGCATTCTCATCCTCCACTGGGACAGCGTAAAATAAATGTCCTCAGACTAAACCGAATGACTCCTAAATAGCCAGACACAGAGAAAGTAGAGCTGTCTTCATGCAGACATGGAGTAATGAGCCCCACGGTCTTATTGCTGTGCTTGGTCTTTGGAGATGAACATCGGTTCCTGCTCCAAGGGTAGAACAGTGTGGAAAAAGGCAACACAAGAGAGTGACCAGACACGGGGAAGAGTTTGGCACCTGCCTCCCTGGCACAGGGGACAGAGGGCCCATGCTTGCCTCCATGGCAGGCATGGGAGACTAGTTTCTGAAGCCCCAGTGAAATGCAAAGTTTTTTCTAGTATGAAAAGCAAAAATTTGGAGGCTGCCATTGAATACACAAGTATGCACACGTCTCAAATACCCACCGAGAGAAAGACAGAAAAGAGAGGGCAAATTGAAGACTCACTGTCGGCTACATGCCTTGCTGTCCAGAGTGTGGCAGTTTGATGTGGTCCCACTTGTTTATTTTTACTTGTTGCCTGAACTTTGGGTGTCGTATCAAAAAAATCAAAGCCAATGTCAAGGAGCTTTTTCCCTCTGTTTTCGTCCAGGAGTTTTAGTTTCAAGTCTTATATTTAAGTCTAATCCATTTTGAGTTGATTTTAGTATATGGTGTCAGATAAGGGTCCAATTTTATTCTTTTGCATGTAGTGGTCCAGTTTTCCCATCATCATTTATTGAAGAGACCATCTTTTCCTCATTGTGTATTCTTGGCACCCTTATTGAAAATTAGTTCACTGTATGTACTTGGATTTCTTTCTAGGCTCTCTATCCATCCCATCAGTTTGTGGGAAAGGCAGCCATTGCTCAGGATAAGAATAATTAGTCTTAGGTTTAGAAAGGTCTGTAAAGTCTCTGCATCTAGCTTTGCTCACATCATGCAGAATACCTGCAAAATCACCCATGGGAGATATTCCTCCACCTTCTCCTTAAATACCTTCAGTGCTGGGAAGCTCATTGAGAAGAGAACTGGCTAAAAAATCTCGTTTATGATGACCTGAAGCCTGACTCCCTGTCTTTTTTATGTATTTGTTCTACTTTTTTCCTCTAGGGTCAGGAGGGAGAAGTATGGCCCTTGGACCAAACCTGACTTGGCACCTGTTTTTATAAATAAAGTTTTATTAGAACATACCCAAGTCCATTCATTTACAAATTGCCTGTGGCTGTTTTTATGCTACAACAGCAGAGCTGAGTATCTACTACAGAGATAATATGGTCTGTAAAGCCTAAAATATTTACTATCTGGTCCTTCCTAGAAAACATTTGCTAGTCCTTGATATAGAGTAATGGTCTCCAGACTAGAATCTGAACTTGCCCGTGAACATACACATAACCCATTGGGTGCTAGAAAAAAACATTGAAAGTCATATTTCTGTTTAGGTTTGACTTATCCTTTAAAAATCCCTACTTTCATGTTATTTAAATATAAGTACCTATAAATAAATATATAAAATATATAATATTAACTTAAATATTATAAATTTAAATTTTATTTAAGTATAAAACTTGATATTTTATGTATTTATATTTTATAAATTTTATTTATATGTTCAACATTAATATGTTCAATATTGTATGTATATATGTCACTTTTAGCAGTGCCTGGTATATAATAAATGCTGTGGAATTTTAACAATTATTATAACCATATTAATATATGATCTATTCATTAATATATTATAGTTAATAATCTATACATCAATTATTATAACTATTATAAACCCATTCTTCATTGTAACTTTATTGTCATTAGTTATATAATACAGTTACAATAATTGCTAAGATTCTTGCAGAACTTATTCTGTGCCAGGCACAGCTCAAAGTTATATATATCAACTAATTTAATTCTCTCATCAACTATTAGTGTCATTATTATTATCACTCTCATTCTATAGCTGATGGGGTTGAAGCACAGTTGGGCTAATGAACTACCAAGGTCTACAACGAGTAAATGGCAGAATTGGGGTTCAAACACATATGGCCTTGCTCCAGAATCTATGTTGTAAACTCTCATATACAGGAACATATGTATACCTTTCTTTCAATAAATGCACAAACATGAATGGAGGTTGCAGACTCAAGCATTTCTTAGCACTAATAATGTTTATAGACTATTGCTCTAGAGAAAAAGCAGAGTTGTTGCTTCTTGTACCTGACATCGATTTGCAGATAATCACTAAATTCCCACTAACTCTTACATGGCTCCCCTGGCGATTGCAGAACCCTGCCAGCCTGTGCTATTTTTTGTCATTTAATTTAATCATACTTCAGTTAGGCAAATTCTGTGATTGCTCTTTTGTGTGGGAGCTTACTATGTCTCAGAGTACCCTCACTGGGGCCAAACTGTCCTTCTATGACCTTCTTAAAGTTATGTTGTTATTTTGAAACCTCAATTATGCCTCTGCATCAGACTAGCTGGCATCCTTTTGCCATTTGGCCTTCATTTTCTCAGTACTTCTGAGAGGGAGAATAATATTCTTCCAGTAGGAATATCCAAACCGCCCCCTTCAGTTTGCTGAGTGGGTGGTGAGAGGAGATGTGTGGGTCAGGTTCTGAAAGCAAACCCCGTTGTCCCTTCTCATCCCAGTCTTAGTTCTCTGGAGCCACAGACCTTTGTTTTCCAGCCGTTGCTGTGTGGACGGAGGTTTGGGGGATGACTCAAAAGCGTATAAAGATCAGATTAAAAGCAAAGTCTGCCCAGTGTCTAAAATTCACACCAACAGTGAAATACTGACATAGTTATCTGTGGTCTCTATTTAAGCGTTCTTTTCCCAGGCAACAGTTCCACTCTATCTGTCCCAGTCTTTGTGGGAATTGGCCAAACAGCCAGCGCCTGTTTCTAGAAGAATTTCCTGGTTGGGACCGGAGGGAGGGCTCTCCCTTCCAGGGGGTGCATTAACTTCTTCACTGCGCTCTTGGCCTCTCTGATGAGGAGCTGTTACCCTGGAGAGATGGGTCTGAAGTGCATGACTGAGAACATTCACTCTGGTATTTAATTATGTCTCGGTTGTTGCCTCCATGTATGAAACAAATAAAAACTGTGCCTACATCAGCAGGCTTTCGTGAGTATTAAATAACAGACTGTCTGTCAAGTGGTCCACACAGTGCCTGGTGTGGAGCAAATGCTTTGTAATAAACCAGCTATCATTATTGCTGTATTTCCATATTCCAATTATGAGTGACTATATTAACTCTATTTTCTGCTACCCAAGCCTTAATCTGATGGAATTCTTCATTTGGGCCTCTTGACAAGGGTGCTCTTTGGGCTTTTCAGAGGTTTAATATAGCAGGGGATTGAAGGAAGAGAAGATACCCAGGAACTGAATCCTGCCAAAGGGACGGATTTGGTGATGTCCTGCAGTGCAGCTCCGGGACATTTAGGTGAGAATGCAGAAACATTAGAGGGGTGAAGTCTAGCATCTCCTGAAGTCTGATGCCAGTGTCATTGAAAATTCTCTTCATAAATGAGAAGAAAGTTAATATCTATGTTTCTAGACCCAAAAAAGATGATTGCCTCTTTCTTCATCATTGCACTCTAGTCAAAGACGGAATAAGAGGGGTCTGGTCTCATGGGGCTGGCCCGCCATGGCTCTTGATGGTCTTCTATGACATCCTTCAATTTGTGAACCTTCTTGAACCTTTGTGACTTGTGGAGACTGAAAAATAAGTGACCCTACCACGGGCAGTCCGTGGGGTCTGAGTCTGGATGCCGTCCAAGCCTATCCCTGCAGTTTAGAAAACGCAAGCCAGGCTCTAGCTCTTTAAGGAGCTGCCTCTCTGTCCTGCCTCCTGCCTTCTCTCCAGCTTGATGCTTTCTGTACCCTTTTTTTTAAACCCACAAAATCCAGACCACTGTATTCAGGCTTTAGCCAGGACATAATGAAGGTGACGCCCACTTCCTTCCGGAGGACTTTGACCTTAGAACCGTCAGGATCTAGGGACTTCCCCGTGCTTCTCACAAGGGACTGACCAGGTGACCATTACCTGACAGGTTACATGAAGGAGTCAAGACCAGCCAGGGAGCCCAGAGCTGGAGGCCAGTTGCTCACTGGGAAATTGCCCACCTTAGTGCTGGCCTCTCCGAAGAATCCCATCTCATCACCCAGACAGAGCAGTTTCTGTTTTAGGGTCACCTAGCTGTCGCCTCTATCTTCTGAAACTCCTAAAGCATTTACATGGTTGATTTATTAGCTGAGGTATTAGGTTAGTATACAAAATTTAATGTGTGTGTCTGTGTTGGTATGTATGTGTGTGTGTGTATGTCTCTGTATATGTCTATATGCATCTGTGTTTGTGTATCTTCCTGAACTAAATTTAAAATTTTCTTAGTGACAGGAATTTTTGGCATTTCTATTACATCTGCAGTAGCATAGCAGAAATTATGTACATAGCTATTGATCAGAAAATTGGCAGTCATTAGCAATAAATCTCCATATAACTGATGGTCATTAAACATGTCAGTCTTATAATTTATATATATGAGATCATATGCCCGAAACTCATTCTTAATTGCTAGAAAAATATATGGGAAAAAAT
Source organism: Manis pentadactyla (assembly GCF_030020395.1). Classification (NCBI taxonomy): domain Eukaryota; kingdom Metazoa; phylum Chordata; class Mammalia; order Pholidota; family Manidae; genus Manis; species Manis pentadactyla. Next base: position 145,772,495 of record NC_080025.1, on the reverse strand, counting down.
GAATTCAGTACTGAATTTACAACTTACACACAGAAAATAACATTAGTGATACATGAAAGTTAACTTTGCAACATAGGTTGTTCTGTCAGACTCAGAAATTATCCAAATTTTGCATAGAGTCGGTGGGCTTGTGCCTACTCAGGGGCTCCCCCATTACCTAATGACATGGGGGCTTAGGCAGAGCAAGCGTATTGTGGGAATCCCTCTCCACAGCCATTGAGTGCCGTCTTTGAAAACTGGATTTGCCAGGGAAAAGAGAAAGCCTACCATTTCAAGCTCTAATTGCCATCATTGGAGGGCGGAATGGCTCATGACCCGTTTGCCTTTGGAGTCTGCGTAGCTGTGCTGGTGTTTCCTAATCACTGGCCCTCATGCTGAGGCGCGACTCATGGAGGCAGATGCCGCCCGCCCTGGCAGGGAGCTGGCTTACTCCCGGGCGTCTGAGCCGATTGCCCAGGTGTCCTTGGAAAGTCAGCCTCAGCCCCGCTGGGCCCCGCTTCCCTCCCTGGACGATAGGATCTGTCCTTGTGGCCTCGGGGTGGAGTGACTCTTGGAGGGTTAGGTGAATGCCAAACACAGGACAGAGAGATGAAATGCTGGTGTGTACCTGACTTCCTGAAACACTGGCCTATGTTGTTAAAAACACTTAAATTTTAGTTTGTTTTGTGATTTAATAATTCAGCTGAGGCCCTCAAAGGTGTTTGTAGGTGTGGAGGGTGGGAGCAAGGGAAGATGGCCACCACTTGTGACACTGAGGACGAGGCACAGAAACGCGGAGGGAATGTGTGCAGGGGCAGCCTGGCAGCACCAGGGACATGGTGGGAGGGGTCCGTCCCGCTGCCTCCTCGCCGTCGTGGCCTTCCTGCAAGGAGCCTCTCCTTCATCTGAGGCCGGCGACCCTGCTGCGGAGAGGCTGCGCAGCCCGTTTCCCTGTGGCTCCCAGAGCGCGTCTTCAGCACGCTCACCTTCTTCTAGGTCGCAGTGAATCACAGACCCTTGCAGGACACAAATGTGTGAACTATCCAGTCTACTCTGTCTCGATCCAATAATACATACCATAAAATTTTTTTAAATTAAATTTCTGATGTAGGCTTAAAAATGAAATACAGAAGGTAAATTCTGCTAGTTTCTCCTAAAAGCTAACAGCAAATTAGTTCTGCTTGTGTCTTGCGCTGAGTTGTGTTCCCCCAAATTCAGATGTTGAAGTCCTAACCCCCAAGTCCCTTGGAATGTGACTGTATTTGGAGATGGGCCCTAAAAGGGTAACCGAGGTTGGAGGAGGCCACTGGGGTGGGTCCTGACCCCAGTGGAGAGGTGTCCTTGTGAGCAGAGGCGAGGACACAGGCACGCACAGAGGGCTGAGCATGTGAGGACACGGGGAAAGACTGCCTCCACACGGCACGGAGGACGGCTGGCAGAGAAACCGCCGGCTGGCACAGACCTGGTATACTTTGTAGCTTCTTCAGTATCCGGTCTCTTTCTCCCTTATCAGGCACAGCTGAGTTGCCCTGAAATGTAACGTGGTTGTTGCTCTGCCAGCCTGGATAGGAGGTGGGGCAGCTGCTGGTGGGATTTCTGTTGCCTCAAGTGGGAGGGGCTCCTGCAGCCTTGCCCAGCCCAGCCCGTGGGCCGGCACTTGGGAGGGATGTCTGTGCCCCGAGCAGGAGCAGGCCCAGCAGCTCCACGGGGAGGTGCCAGGGGGCCATCACCAGGCATCTATCCAGATGCCCCGCCCCTGATTCGGATTCCAGCTTCCCCCAGGGCCCTGACCTTCACACGGCAGGCCTGCCCTGGCTGTGCATTCTCCACATCTCTGCAGGTTTCCTGCACCTTCCCGCCTGCTGCTAGTGGGGGCCTGTCCTCCTCTAAATTACCACAGAGGCTCTCTGGCTTTGCACTTAGCCATTAACTTCTTGGTAATAGCTCTTCTGCGGCAACTCCTGCCTCCATGAGCACTGTTCCCCTCCCCGTATTCCCCGAAGGCCTGCCTTTCCCTCCGCCTGGACTCCTTCCCAGCTCACCATAAACTGCGTCGCTAGGACCGGGTCTGCAGAGACTCCCCTCTTCTTAGGCCCAAACCAGGATGGCGCCCCCTCCCGCTGCAGGAGGAGGGAGCCCTCCGACCCTGTGTTACCCTCCTGGACGCTCCTGTGCTGATTGTCTAGTCTGGGTCTCCAGACGCAGATACAAATGTGAATAAATGTGCAAATCTTTTATAGGGGCAACACCGTGCAGGAAGGGAAGGGAGGGGGCCAGCAGAAGCCGGGAGAGGCAACAGCCCAGTGTGCATCCCTCCCTGGGTGAAGAAGCCAGGATGGCAGCCTGGGTGGGAGCTCCAGCCCCCGTGCGGGGGTGAGGCTCAGCCGGCCGGGAGTCCTCATGCACAGCATCAGGTGCCGCCTGGCCCCAGCCCCTGGTCTCCTCGCCCATGGATGCTTTGAGATTTCCTGGGCAGTCCCAGCCCCCACTTGCTTCTGTCCTGAATTTGCCCCAATCTGCCCGCCATCCCCAGAACATGCCCCTGTCGAGGACATCAGTGGCCGCTGCCAATCCCACGGTCAGGTCTGTTCTCGTTTTACCCAGGCTGACAGCAGCATGTGACCTCAGTAGGGTGATCACTGCCTCTCCTGGGCTGCTTGCTCACTCGGTTGCAGGGATGGCTGTCTCCCTCCCTGTTCTCTGCAGCCCAGCCCCTCCTGGCACTGCTGACCTGTGCAGCCTGCAGAGCCCGGCTCCTCCATCTCTGCTGGGACACTTGGGACCCTCTGCTGCCTGTGTCCACACCCGGGCTCATGGCCCCTCTGCTCCCCGAGCACAGCGACCTCTCCTTTCATTCTCTCATCTCAGAGAGTGGCAACTCCATCCTTCCAGTTGGTGAGGACAAAACCTCAGAGCCCTGTTCTCCTCCTCCTTTTCCCTCCCATCCGCCGTCTATGCCACGAGTCCCGTTTCCACGTTCTGAGTATTCTCCACATCAGGCAGCCTGTGCTCGCCTCCGCTGCTCCCACCCCAGGTCACACTCCGTGATGTCCCTCCATCTGGTCTCCCCATCTCCATGCAGTACCAGCAGCACGTTCTCTGCATGGCTGCAGCACGGTCCTTGGTCAGTGTCAGAACCACTCAGAGCTTCCCTGCTGGCTCAGAGCAAACGCCCGAGTCCCCGTCGTGGCGCCCACAGCACTGCGCACGCTGCCTGTGCTGCATCCTCCCCCGCGATTGCAGACTTCACTTCCTACCACCCTCCTCTCACTGTGCGCCAGCCACACGGGCCACCAGCCCGTTTCTCAGACTGACTGATTGTTTTCCTGTCTGAGGGCCCTGCACCTGCTGTTCCCTCTACCCTCAGTGCTGTTCCCAGATGTTCTCAGATGTTCATCCCCTCACTTCCTTTAGGTTGCTCAAATGTCCTATTAATGAGACCTCCCCCAGTGGCCATATCTGAAATATCAACTCCACTCACACCCGTGTGTTGCTTAGTCTCTACCCAATGTTACTTTTCTTGGTACTCACAGCAACTGATCTGTGATATTGCTGGAGTCTGTCTCTCCACACCAGTATGGCCACTCAGAGAGTTTTATATGTTCGGTTTACACTGGTATTTCCAGCACCTGGTGAGCACTGTGACCAGTGCTGTTCCATTCCATGGAACAAATGAGTTAGAAGATAGGTACTCTCTGTGTGCATGATGTAAACGAAAGGGATGTAAAACACTGCAGAAAATAAAGCAGATAGACAGATGGACGAGCAAGAGTATGAACTATATACAGGCAGAGCAGCTGAATGTATGGGACACATCACCTGACAAATTCTAGGATTAAAAAAAAATTCCAAAAAGTTATCATCCATGACATGCTTATAAAAGTATGCTTTCACACAGCCTCTTAAAATTAAACTGGTTTCTGTATTTTCTTACAAGGTATAAAGCACTAAATAGAAGTGAAACTTTGAAAAACAATGAATAAAGCAAAACTGGCTTGCTGAGCTGTAAAATGCCTGATCTCAAGCAGCTGGGGTTGTCAGATTTAGCAAATAAAAATACAGGACACCCAGTTAAATTGAGTTTTAAAATACAACAAATCATGTTTTAGTGGAAGTTTGGGCTGTGTAATATTTAAACATGCAGTAAATAAAGTAATTGTTGAAATCCAAACCTAACTAGGTGTACTGTATGGGGACTGGAAGCCCTCCAGGCAGCCCAGGCCAGCACAAGACACGAGGGCCGATGACGCCCCCCACCTACAGGGGTCTTCCTGCCCCCATCTCCCCAACCGTCGTTGTGGAGAGACTCTTTGACTTTTGCCCCATCCTGCTACAAAGAGGAGCTCATGGGGAATTTTCATTTTAGGATGGGTTGTATGCATGTTTATACACTGAGAGGAAGAAAATCAAAAAAATGGAAGATGATATTCCACTGACCTAAAGGGATGGAGATTTTAACTCGAGACATTCTAATCTCACCGAGGGCATTGATGGACAAGGAATGTGGGTTCAAAGCAACAAATTCTTCTCAAAGGTGGACCGGTAGGAACTCTTCCAAACCACTCAAACCATATAAACCCTGGCGGCTGCTACCCATGGAACCCAGAAGCGGCTTCGTGTTTCTCTTTCCATCAGCGGTTCTCAAATGCTTTGGTCTCCTGACACCTTTACTGTCCTAATAAGTATTGAGGATATCAAAGACCCTTGCTTATGTAGGTTACATCCGTTGCTATTTGCCATATTAGAATTAAAATGAGAATATTAAAAAATATTTATTAATTCACTTAAAGTAACAATAATAAACATCAATATAAGCAAATTATTTTATAAAATATAATTATGTTTTCCAAAACAAACCAGTGAGAGGAGTAGTATTGTTTTATATTCTTAAAAATATCTTTAATATTTGGCTTAATAGAAGATCTCCAGGTTCTCAGATCTGCTTCCGCCTTCAGTCTCTTGCAATATGTTGTTCTGGTTAAATACTATGAAGAAAACCTGGCCTCACGCAGATACGAAATCAGAAAAGGGGGAACTAGTTCAATACGCTTCTAAGAAAATTGTGAATATTTTTCCTTGATATTAACCGAAAAGGGAAGAGTATAATTTCTTATTGGTTACTTCCAATGTGGAAACTGCAAACCTTATGAAATTTCAGCTGTCTACTCGAGACAATGGAAGCGAGAAGTAGTGATGACATCATAGCATTTTAATGAAAATAGTGCTGACTTCATAGACTCCATGAACCAAGGGTCTCGGGGCACCCAGGGGTTCCTACACCACACTTCGAGAACTGCCCTCCCTGCCAAGATTAATAATGCCAACTTTTAAAACGGAGAAGATGCAGAGTAGGCAGAGGACAGCGACTCTCCTCTTTTGATGCACAAAATAAGGATGGAGACATTCCTCCGGGCACAGAGGCCTGCATCAGGGGCTCTCATCCTGCCCTCGCTTGACCATACCCTCTGCTCTCTGTCCACACACGTGTCGGCCTCTCAGGACCGCCCTCCTGGATAGCGGGTCTTCCTGGCCACCTGTCCTCCCGGACAGCCTCGCTGCTCCAGCGTCCTGCCAGCGCGCACGTGGCGCCCCTCTGCCCTCCGTGGCGCACCTGGGGCCCCTTGCTGTGCTCCCAGGGCCCTGAGCACAGACAGCCTGCTGTGGCCGCGGTGCTGTGAGCAGGATGTGAGCAGGGCTGCCGGGGCTGTGCGGGCTTCCTCACTCCGTGTCCCGGCTGTGGGCACGGCTTCGGGCTCGCCGTGGACACATCAGTTATGTACCTGGTTAAATGGGTGGATCACAAATGCAGGGCCCCAAACAGAGAAGAGCTCTCAGTGCGGACCTGCCCCTCTCCGCCACAGCCCTTCACAGGGATTAAGCAATCAGAACACTACAATGCTTCCTGGCAAAACAATGCCCGCTCCAAATATGCTTTGATATCAAAGCCAGGTTAGGACTTTTTCTTTCTTCATATTTTTCTGAAAAAAAAAAAAAAAGAAGTCATTTCCAGCTCTTGGGAAGCTACAGAGTGATTTAAATTAATTCCCTTATTTCAATGAAAGTAAAAATAATAGTTCCCTTCACACAATTCTGACTTGTAACAGAATCAGAATGTGCGTGTCAGCTGCAGTGTGTGTGCACCCACTCTCCCCCAGGAATTCTGGAGGGGTGCAGGGGTCGTGCTGGGGGTAGGGGGTCACACACACGCACCCACTCTCCCTGTAGGGCCTCCTGCCCTGAAGAGGAAGGTCCGTCTCCCGCTGCTCTGCTCTTCATCCCCGATATTCCATCTGCTGGGGAGAATGTAGGGAACAGGCAGCGTGTTCACCGTGACAGCCCCCTCTGTCCTGCCATCTCACTGTCTCGGTTTAAATCCGCAGGCGTGTCATGTCTGGGAACATTCTCGGAGCACAGCGGCAGCAATGAGAAGTGGAGGAGCGACCTGGGGTCCTGGGGTCCTGGCAGGTGGCCTCAGTGGTGCCAGCCACCTGCAGGGAAGGTGTGCGTGGCATGCTGCCTGCATGAGCCCAGCCCACAGAGGCAGGGCAGCCGGTGTGAAGTCTGCCCTCGGCCAAGACCCCTCACTTCCCATTTGGATGTTTGATATGGGGGAACCATAAACTGGTTTTGGTGAGCTGCCCAGCATGCAGCATGAAGATTGACAGTAAATGCCCAGTGATTAGGTTGTGTTGTTTCATTAACTGATCATATCCTATTCTCAAATTTGCGTATTTCCCCATAAAACAATCCCATGCTACATTCTTGCACAGTGCACGGAGCTCTCGTTACTTGAAGCTTGTTTTTAGGAGCGCAGTCCCTGGGCTGGTGGCTTCAGCACTACCAGAAAACTTGTCAGCAACACAGATTTTAGGACTTCACCCCAGAATCGGAACTTCTGGGGTAGAGTCAAGACATCTGTGTTAGACAAGTCTGCAGGTGAGTCTGGTGCTGATGCGTGACAGCCACTGATCTAAATCCTAAACCTCTGGACTAAAACAAAAACAAGTGAAACACACAGGGGAAGAGGGTTAGCGGGAGAGAAGCCCAGCCAGCCAGGACGTCTCCAGCAGTCGGAGGTCACCGCATGACTCCTGATGGGGTTAGGACTGCCAAGCCCCGAGGGCTGGAGGTGCTGGATGGATGCTTCTGAGTAAGGATTCCATTGGTTTCCTGCTTCCCCAGGCTTGGATGGGGCCTAGAGGTGCATCTCAAATGCAGTCCCAGGCCCCCTCCCTTCCTGCTGGGGCTCTGTGGACATGGCATCTCAGACAGCGCTGTCTCATCCCTTCTTCACACCTGCTGCCAGCAGCCTCTAGCCCTGAGCTCAAGTAGGGGCCGACTGTGGCTTGAGGGATGTGAGGATGCCTCCCCGGCACCTGAGACGCCCAAGCCCAAGCAGCTGACAGGTGTGGGGCACCGGCAGGGGGGTCCAGTCTAGACGTCTCTCCAGGGCGGTGGGCACCGGCAGGCAGGGTGTGGCATGTCCGCAGTCCAGGATCCAAGTGATGGGGAAGGAGTGGTCCTTTCTGTTCATCTGTGAAAAATTCAGACTTGATCCTAGAAATATGCTCAGACATTCTTAGAAATATTCCCCCACACTCACCAGTTGCCTTACGGCTTTGCTGAAAAACTATGAGAAGCACAGAAATATCACCTCTTATTATGACCTTCCACCTACAAATAACGCGTGAGGTGTCCTTTGAGGGAGCCCAGCCCACTTTGTCCCCACCGCCCATGGCTCAGGTCTCTTTTGATATCAAGAGTTCCTTTGATGAATGCAAGTACCTGGGGAGTGATAAATTAAAGGTAAGGCTGAGTGCCAGTGACAGAAATAGACAGGAGCCCCTCTGTGGCATAAACGCCCGCAGGGAGGTGCACTAGCTTCCAGAAAGGGTAGCGCATCAGTTAACCACCCATCAGCGCCTGAGCTGGAATGAATTACATCCTCGTTGCCAACTAACACCAGCTTGGGAAGCGGCTACAGGAGAAAGTGGGGAGACGGGGGCAGCATGAACAGGCTGATGGCTGACTGAGGCTAGAGGGCAGGGGACGAGAGGACAGAGGTGGTGCAGATCCCTGTCTTCCACCTTTTCTTTTCTCAAATCCCTTTGAATCCTGAGACTACAGGGAAATTTGAACTGACAAAGCACTTGGAGTTTCTGATCACAAAACAATTTTTCAAGTACAGTTTCTGATCATTGTACAGACAACCATCCACATTTATTAAGCAACTAGAGTATCGCAGGTCCGGTGTATTGAAAACCGTCTCTAGTCTTCAGCCATTCGGGCAGCTTACCAGAGGGCTGTCCTGTGACACGTAGGAAAAGCAAGCTTGGGGAGTGGGCTGCACTTCGGTGTGTGGGGTGGGAGGGAGCAAAGCTCACAGACACAGTCAACCAGCAAAGCCTCCCTGCGGGGCCGGCCCCCATCCCTCCAGCCTGCCCTCAGGCTGCCTTGAACATTGTGCTGCCCCTCAGAGTAGGATCGAGGGGTGCAGAGACCTGACTGAGGGCCCCTGGGAGGCATGAGGTCCGTGGGGCCTCACGGGGCATCGTTTTCAGACCAAAGCCTGTGGGTGTCACCTGGTCCTAGAGCTGTGGAGCAGGCGGGGGCTAAGGGGCAGACGTTGCTCATTTCAATGCGGAAGGGTGTGCCCAGTGAGCCGCCCCAGCGGTGGAGGGCCAGAGGCCCAGGCCTAGGGGGGCCCCGGCCTGCGGCGCCTGTCTCCGGGAGCGGAGGACCCCGTGGCAGGCGGCTTCGGTGCCCCCGGCAGGGCTGAGCGGGATGCCTGGGCAATGAGCCCGTGTCCTGGGCTCTGTTCCGGATAAGGGGCAGGGAGGGTGGGTGCAGAGACTCCCCGTAAGTCCGGTCGGGCTGAGGAGAGGAGAGGAGAGTGTTCAGGCGTGCCCGGGGCTCATGAAGCCACCGCGGTCAGACGCCTTCAGGAGCAGCAGCAGGAACTGGGTCTCGTATCTTCTGGTGGTTGAAGCTCCTAAGGTCCCCCTGCTTTTCTTGGTCATCGGGGCTGACCTGGGGTGTGGGCTGAGCAGGGCCTCAGGCGGTCACACTTCCAGTTTCCCATTTCACGGGGCTGGAAAAGGCAGGACTTAGCACAGGGAGGACAGAGCCACAGAGCCTGCCTGGACACCCCCGGGAGCCCAGATATCCCGAGTCCGTGTTGGGGTCCTCAGGCAGGTCACTGAGAAAATCGTGGGTCGATGACACTTCTAGATGTTCCCCTGCATGCATGACGTGCGTGGAGGCTTTGTCATGTGCTTGTTCACGTAGTTAGAAAAGGGGGAGGCTTCGGGAGGGGCATCTTGGAGACAAAGAGCGGAAGGGTGGCAGAGCTGGGAGCCAGAGACCCAGGGCGTGGGGAACAATGTGTCACAGGGAAGCAGAGAGCAGGGGCCTCCAGGCTTCAGGAGGGGGAGAGAGCAGGGCTGGGGGCGGATGCAGGGGATGGTGACATGCATCCCCAAGGGCGTCGCTTCACCCTTGTGTGGGCTGGGCGGGGAAACAGGGCCTTCCGGTTTGTCCCCGGAGCCAGGCCGAGCTCTGCCTGCCCAGTGCGGGGACTGGGGAGCTGCTGAGGTCGCCCCTGGGATGACAGCCCGTGCTGCCTGTGGGCCAGGAGGGCTCACACCTGCCGAGCAAGGCTGCGGCAGAAGCTGCATGAGTGTGCACTCACTCGCTCTCTCAAAAGAGAGAGCCATGTTCGCCCTCCCTGTGATGCTGTGAGATGCTGGAGCGACAGCACCAAGCGAGGTGTGACATACTGTTAGGCAGCTGTGGACCTTCTGTCTGCTCACCAGAGGGAGGGTCATCTGCGTCTGGATGGCAGTTGACTGAGGGGAACTGAGACCGCAGTTCCCTACTTCCCTCAGCCTGTCCTTGTCATTTGAAATTCTATAAGGAAGACTTTTCCTTTCTTAAGTTATTTATTTGTTCAATCCTTATTCGTGTCAGTAGGGATTCATGGGTGTTTATTTTATATTTTCATTTATAATGGAATACTCTCATTATTCACTTTGTTTCTCAAATTGTCCCTAGTTAGATCACTGGGAGCTCTTTCAAGTCTGTTCCTGTGACCTTTGACCAGCCCCTTCGGCTTTTCTATTCTTCACTTCCTTACTCTTCGACTTTATAAGATATTCCAGGCCCATCTTGTAATTTTTAGGTAGACATTTTAATATTGATAACTCATGTGGGTATTTGGGCTTCGAGTTCTTCATTCCATACTTCAGGAGGAATACCGCATGCATTTGAGTTTTCAGATGGTGGCAGATAGAATGGCACAAAGGGTATAAAATTCCCCACACTTTAGTCTTCTTGATATTTTCATTTGGAGGTTTCATTTCAAAAGGGAGGCTTGTTCTGTCCGGTGGAATGGGGGGAAAGGAAAATTACCAGTGGGTCATGTTAATGTCCCTTTCACGGTAGAAACGGCAGTGATGTAGAGGCAGCAAAGCCTCGAGAGAGGAATAGTACTTGGAAAAAGACCCCAATCAAGCCTCTTTGCACTGGTGAAATTGCATTTAGATATGAGCAGATGGGTGCAGGAGAGAGCCTGGTGTGGTAGCATAAAGGGAAGGACCTCGTCGAAGGGGAAGCTACTGAACGTCCCCAAAGAACAGTCAAACCTCCTTCCAAAGAGACGACGCAGGAAAAAAATGTCGATCCCCAAACAAGGCTGGCTTCTCTCAAAACTGAAAGACACAGGTGTCCCTTCCAGGAGATTCTTCTTGGGAGAGTATCTTGATGGATTGAGCTATTTCCTCTTAAATATGCAGAAAACCATGTCTGCTCATATATTTTTCAGAATGTTTTCTGTTCTTGCCATTAAAGAAGTGAAAGCAGTGTGGCAGTGAGGGGAGGAAAGTACCTAAAATTACTTGATTCTTTCTCAGAAACATTAAAAAGATGTTTAAATCCTGCAACATAAAACTTAACTTGTGGTGATTTTATTCATGCTTTGCAAATACAGTAAACTCTAGTTTATGGGGTATTCTATCAAATGGGAGCCTGTTTACTGGTAGCTCAGAGCCAGCACCAAAAACAAAACAGAAATAAAACATGATTTCATAGCTTGTCTCATTATGAACCTTGACGCTCACAACTAGAATGGATGGAGGGGGAAAAAAGTTTTCCTATAATCTCAATGTTAAGTGTTTTCTCTTTGTCTCAGATTTATTTAAAATTGATCACCTATGCATTACCAGAATGTTTGTTTAAATAAAACATCCAATTGCTCATCTCTGCAACTCTGACGGAGAAATAATGCAGCAAATCTCTCTCCTTCAAATGGGGGCTTTGGATCTGTAAGATGTCAGATGCACAACCTCAATGTGCTCATCTTTCTCAGGCTAGTATTTGTCTTTTGTTGAAACCATGATTCTCTGTGTATAAATCATCATAGATACATCAAAATAATATCTTATGGGGTACAACCAACCCGCTTCTTTGAAGTTCATGAAAATAAAGTTCATGTGGGGGAAGCATTCATTTGCTTTTTTAAACTTTTCGCATACATAAGGCTTTTCCTTGCTTGCTTATCAAAGAAAGAGGTCATCTACGTTGACATACTTAGTACAGTTGACCCGTGAACAGCAAGTTTGAGCTGCACGGGTCCACTTATGTGCAGATTTGTTTTCAATAAATATATCGGAAAAAGTTTGGAGATTTGTGACAATTTGAAAAACATGTTCTTTTCTCTAGCTTACTTTATAGTACGTAATACATAATACAGTACCTGTTGTAAGTACAGTATATAATACAACATACAAAATATGTGTTCATTGACTGTCTCTGTTACCAGTAAGGCTTCCCATCAACAGTTAAGGTTTTGGCATCAAAGATTGTATGTGGATTTTCAGCTGTGCAGGGGTCAATGCCCCTAAACCCCAACCCACCCCTGCCTTGTTCAAGGATCAATGTAACGGACGATCCTCAAGCTAAATGTCCTTTGGAAATTATCTTCGCCAGCGTTTATCAAACGTATCTTCCCTAAGTGCAAATGTCCCCCAGGGTCTGTGAGTCCCTAACAATGTGGTCACTCCCTGCCCTCCAAATCCCGACTCTCAGCTCCTGCCCAAAGCATCTGCTGTCCCAGCACTTCTCACAGTGACGCGATGTATGCGCTTCCTCACATGCTGCTCCTCTGGAATGGCTTCTCTTTCTCCTCCCCACTTCCTTACCCGTTTTAATTTCCTTTATTCTTCAGACCTCACCCCAATGCCATCCTGTCCATAGCTCTGTGAGAGGACCCGCAGCGCCTGGTTGTTACTGATATGCCGGGACTGTAAGCCCCTCGAGGTCAGGACACGGGCCCCGCTCATCCTATAAGCATATGTACTGCATCCAGACTAAAACTTCAGCACTGAGAAGACACCCAGTGTGTGCTTGGTGTAGTAATCATGCCCAGATTATCAAAGAATGGTACTGGGGGGCTTTATCAGGACATTTTACCCAGACAAAGTCCTTTAAAACTATGTATCAGGGTACCTAAGACACTGGTGTCTTCAGTCCTATTCTCCAATATTTCTCTATGAAAGTAGCAAGCTTGCAATCAAGTTGAAAGAATTCTACACTGAACATCTACTTACCTATAACCTTGATCCTACCATTAACATATTATTATACTCGTCTTAACACATGATTACCCAACATTCCTCTATCCATCACCAATTCATCCCATTTTATTGATGTTTTAAAATAAACTGCAGACATCAGTATACTTCACCCTAAATACTTCAACATGCTTACCACTAACTAGAATTCAGCATTTATTTTTCCCAATGAGGCAATGTGTATATATAACAATGTGTAAATATTAATAGTGCATTCTGTTCTCAAAAATAGATGCACTTCCGATGTAGAGCATTACTATCAAGCTATAGTCCATTATTGTCACCCCATGAAGTTCCTTCATGTCCCTCCCAGGCTGTATCTACCCCTTCTACCTGAGGCAACTACTATTCTGATTTATTTTGCCATAGATTAGCTCTATCTGTTCTGGAACATCACATGAATAAAATCATACAGTATGTTTCTGTTTATATAAGGCTTTCTGCACTTGGTACAGGGTTTCTGGGATTCATCCACCATGTCACCAGACTTTGTCCAAGTGACCATTGTCTACTCCCACCAGCGTTGGTTAAGAATCCCAACTGCTCCAGTCTCATCAGCACTTAGCATTGTCAGACCTTTTATTTTAGCCCTTCTGGTAGAGTGACCTCACCCTTTTCTACATGCCTGGGATCTGTTCCCAGCTTTCTATAATATCTAAACAGCCCATGTTCCCACATGTTCCTATAATGTCGAATTTTTAATGTTTCATTTGAAGTTATTTTATTACCCAGTTATTTTCTTCAGAAGAAAAGTATTTATGATGACAAACTCATTATTAACTAGACTTTGGACAATGCCATAAAATTTGCTGTGGAGAATCAAATATAAAACCTAGATCGGTGTGCAGTGTCCCAGGGCTGCTGCCAGCCCAGTGAGATGTGGGGGCCGCTGCAGGGTCACCACAGCTGTCACGGCTTTCCTGCATGGACGTCTGTGCCGATGGCAGGGGGAACGCATCCTCTGTCGAGACAGAACCGCGGAAGAGCGTAGGCTTTGATGCCTGGTACTTGGTTGTGTGCACAGTTCGGTTCTCCTGAATAACCTTGAGCAAGTTATTTAACCTGCCAGTGCTTCAGGTTCCTCATCTGTAAAATAAGAATAATAACAGCACCTACCTCATAGATAATGTCATAAGGATTAAACAAATTATTGCATGTAAATGCATCTAGAACAAGCCCCAGAACATTCCGTGGTTGTGGTGGGTGCTGTGTTGTGCTCTACAGACTGCAGAGCCTCCTCCCCACCCTTTCAGCTGCCAGGAGTATTGCTGGCACACCTGAAGGAGCTCAGACCTCTGGGGAGTTTCCCTAGGTCAAAGGAAGCTGCCTGCCTCCCCCCATTGACTCCACTTCCGTGGGGGCGGCCACTTCCAGGGACTGATCCGTGTAGGATGCCAAAGGCTTGTCTCAACTTGGGACATCTCTCAGTGTCCATCCCAGTCCCAGAGCTTCCCTGTATACTTTCATATATAATATTCTCTTTATTCTACCTTTGCCTCCACTGCTTGAGTGCATCCGATCAGCTCTTGCCAAGATGTTTCAAAGCCTCCTAGCTCATTTCTTCGTATCCAGATCCAGCCCCTTCTAACCAGATTCATCTCTTTTAGTAGAATGCTCTTTCTAAAATGCCAGTCTAACCGTGTCACCTTCCTGCTTGAAATCATTTAACGGGTCCTCACTGCCTTCAGAATAGAATCCAAAACTCCTCAGCACAGCGAAGTGAGCCCTTCAAGATCTCGTCAGGGTCTGTCTATGTGGATTTAATGTTTGCCTTTCCCCCACTCTTACAGCCATAAACAACCACCGCGTGTCCTGGTTTGTGCTGTGCTTCTGAGTTACCTGGCTTTTGCACACATGGCTCCCTTAGCCTGGAATGTGTGCTGCCAGCCCACCTCCTTTTTACCCAACTGTCTTGTACTTGACTTTGCAGGCTCAGCCCAGATGCTCCATCGAGCGCGAAAGCTTTTCCTGCAGCACCTTCGTTCTGGCCTAATTGCTCCTCCTCTGTGTCTCCACTACATTCGGTGATTCTTTTGATGGTGTCCTTACCACGTTGTCACAAGTGTCTGTTCACTCATTTATCACCCCCACTGACATTTGGATAGCGTATCTGTGCCAAACACTGACCTGGTTAAAATACTTTTTATTTTTCTGCCTTCCAGACATATGGTAGGATTCTACTCCTTGTGGTAGGCGGGACAAGTCCTAATCAATGGAATTCTCTTCCAAGATGCTCTTGTCTGCGACCCACAGATAAAAGTGTTCAAGATTGTGCTGCTCTCTCAGCCTGAGTCCTGAGTGACCATATAAGTAGTCTTTTCTCCTGACCCACGATGGACATGGATGAAGAATAAAACTGTATTTTAGCCCAGTGAGGATTCTGATGTTTTGGGTTTTTTTTCTGTAGCATCCTTAGCCTATCCCGACTGATGTAGTCTTCCCTGCATTGCATTATTACCTCCATCTATTTTACAGATGAAGAAACTTAGTATGTTTAAGTAACAGTCTGGTCTATCTTTCTCTTTACCTGCCTATGAAATCTCAGATTCCCTTTCCCCATATCCACCTAAACTCTACTGTCTTATAAATAAGGTCCAGTCTGACTCTGAATTGTGTGAAGTTAGTTTTGTTCAAATGGATTTTCAATCATCTCTCAATTCTGTGAATTATATTTGATATTTTGCATATGCCACACCAGCCAACAATCAATTATATATTCTGTACATTGTTTCTGTAATATTTCTGTGAGGGAATTAAAGCTTTAAAGAGAATGTGGGCTCTTAGGAGGACTGTGCCTTTTTTTAGTAATGACTCCATTCACCCCTCTCCCTAGTGGCCAATGCAAGGCTAGTTCTATATCATTTTGCATAAATAACATAAAAAGATATTTTTGCTCAAAGAGATTAACTTCTTAATGGACTATTATTTCATTTCTGGTCCATGCTTGAACTAAAGGTTTTCAATTTGGCTGAACACCAATTCCTTTCCTGCTTTTGTCTCCAAAGAGATGGTGACATTAAGGTCTGAAATTCAGTGCTTTGTTTTTCCTGAATTAGCGATCACCATCACACGTCCTCCTCCAAAAGAGACCTGACAGGCTGTAGTATTTTTACACTGAGTGAAAGGAGAGGAAAAAACATTGTAGGACTGGTGTTCAGGCTTTTCCCCAAGAACATTTCCTGTCTCCTTTATGGGAAACAGCATGAAGGAGTATAATGTGAATGAATTCCTACCTGGACGCCCATAAAGATTTATACACCAGGCTCAGTGCTATGATTGACCAATCAAATTGTCCAGCTATGCCTACCCATTTTATAAAAGTTAATAATTTTCTCATTGCAGCACTGGCACAAAAATAAAAACTGATTTATGAAGAAGGGTGGATTTTTATGCCAGTCCTCAGCTCTGTTTTCCTGGTGTGTACTGGTAGGAGTGGTGGAAAAGATACGATGCAACCCTAAGAGTGTCTGAGCAGCCTGGTGTGTCTGCAGTGAGCTCAGACTGCAGTGGAAACGCTGTCCTCTGCTGGTGCCGGCAGCACCCCACTTCAGTGTGATCTGGGATAAGGCCAGGCCAGGGACGTGGTCAGCCAGCAATTCAGCGTTGGGAAATTCACCTAATATTTCAAGTTTAAGCCTTGAATAATGAATCTTTTATTTGCCCGAAGTTTATGTAAGGCAACCAGAAAATTTAAATCACACAGGCTGAATAGGAAGAGGTAAAATTATCATTCTGTGCAGATGACATGATCATTTTTGTACAAGATACTCAGGAATTTATGAAATACTTTTAGAACTAATGGAAACATTTAGTAGGGTTGTAGAGTACAATGTCAATATTCAAGAATCAATTGTATTTTTATAATAATAACAATTGGATGACATTAACAGCATTAAAAACATGAAATAACAAGATATAAAAATATAACAAAATGTGTGCAAAAGTCTGCACTATCTGAATTACAAAACACTGCTGAGAAATATTAAGAAGACCTCCATAAATGAAGAGAAATACACTATTCATCAATTGAAAGACTCGGCATTGTTAAGGTGTCAATCGTACCCAATTTGGTCTGTGGATATAAGGCAGTCCCACTCCAAATCCCTGCAGGCTTATTAATAGGAATTGGCAAGCTCCTTCCAAAATTTATTGGGAAATAAAAGGACCTGGAATAGCCAAAATAATTTTGAAGATGGAAAGGAAAGTTGGAGAACGCTATTTGATTTGTAAGCTTACCGTGAAGCTGTGTTATCAAGGCCACGGAGAATTGGTGTTAAGGACAGACATGAAGATCAGTGAAACAGAAGAGAGACCAGAAAGGGATCCACATATTATGGACAAGGTAATCAGTGTGGAAAAGGTAGAGAAAGAAGGGGATTCCAGGTGGAGCCCCCAGCACAGGAGAAGGCACAGTCAGGAGCACGCATCTCCCGGGAAGGCTGCGGAAATAGCGTGACTCAAGCATGGATGAATCCAAAGTTTGGTGTGAAGAGTGAGACACTTAACAGACGTCTATGGATTTCTCTGGATGTTTTCATTTCCAGCACAGCGCTAGGTCTACACAAGAATCACTCATAAATGTGGCTTTCCAATAGCTCCGTGCAGCCGTGAGAGTGCGTCCCCCCTTCCCTCTGATGCATCTTTCCCCCTAATAAAACCCTTGCTTCTCGGCGATCACAGACTGCACCAGCTCCAAAGTCTCTCTGGGGAAAAATGTTAAAAGGGAAGAAGCAAGAGAGCCACTAAAATAGAGAAGCCCCGCCCTGGGCCTATTCCCTGGGCCTGGGCCAGAGACAGTAAGGGTCTCAGCCACGTCCTCTCCCAGGCTCCTCTTTAAGGCCAGGTTGGTCTCCCCTGGAGGCAGCAGGAAGATGCCTTGGCTTTATGATTTGGGGACAAAGCAAACATATTTTACAAAATATAAATACACATAATGCAAACAGCTGGAGAGGCCCGTGCATCCTTGGATGTTCCAGAACTGTCATGAGGGAGCGTCAGCCGAGAGAAGGCACAGCTGGTTTGGGGTGGTTTGCCAAGAGGCCCTGTGGGAGTGTAGAGGGCGGGAGGGCGGCAGGCGCTAACGCGACAGGTGAGCGCAGAAGTGGAGGGACTGCTGCGAGCCCCGCTGTGCCTGGAGCAGCACAGGTCCCTTAACGGAGTGGAGCTGAAGCGGGCGGTCCCTGGCTTCTGGGAAGCTGGTCTGTGCTGTCCTTGGAAGACAAGGATAGGCTACTGCGTTAGGGTTTTCCAGGATGTGTGTGTGTGTGTGTATGACACATACATATATAAAGATTTTTTACTGAAGTATCATTGATAAACAATCTTACATTGGGGTCAAGTATACAACACAGTGCTTCAACACTTGCCCATATTATTAAATCCTCACCCCAACTAGTGCAGTTACTATCTGTCAACATAGAAAAATGTTACAGGATCGTTGGCTACGTTCTCCATGCTGTACCACCATCCCTGTGACCAGCTTATGTTATGACTGAGAATTTTTGTGCCTCTTTATCCCCCACACCCTCCCCACCCACCAGCTTTGATCACCAGTTCAATCTCATTGCTGATAATTGGTCTGTTCAGATTTTCTGTTTCTTCCTGGGTCAGTCTTAGGCAGGTTGTATTTTCCTAGGAATTTGCCCATTTCTCCAATTTGTCCAATTTATTGGCATTTCATTTTTCATAGAATTATTTAACAATTCTTTGTATTTCTGTGCCATCCGTTGTGACTATTCCTTTTTCATTTCTGATTCTGTCTATGTGTGTACTCTCTCTTTTTTTTCTTGATAAGTCCGGCTAGGGGGTTGTCTATTTTGTTTATTTTCTCAAAGAACCAGCTCTTGGTTTCATTGATTTTTTGTATTGTTTTATTCCTCTCTGTTATTTATTTCTGCTCTGATCTTAATAACGTCCCTCTTCTACTAACTTTGGATTTCAACTTTTCTTCCTTTTCTAGTTTCTTTAATTGTGAGTTTAGACTCCTTGTTTGGCATTGTTCCTGGTTCTTGAGGGAGGCCTGTGTGGCTGTGTACTTCCCTCTCAGAACCACTTTTGTGGCACCCCATGGCTTTTGGACTATTGAAGATTTGCTATCATTTGTCTCCATGTATTGCTTGACTTCTGCTTTGATTTGTTCATTGATCCTTTGATTGTTTAGAAGCATATTGTTTAGCTTCCATGTGTTTGTGGGGTTTTTTTTTGTTTTGTTTTCTTCATGTAATTTATTCTTAGTTTCAGAAGGAAATGTAATTTATTCCTAGTCTGAGAAGTTGCTTGATACGATTTCCATCTTTTTGAATTTGTTGAGGCTCTTTTTGTGTCCTAGTATGTGATCTAGTCTGGAGAATGTTCCATGTGCACTTGAGGAAAATGTGTATCCTGCTGTTTTGAGTGGAGTGTTCTGTAGATGTCTCTTACAGCCTTCTGGTCTAATGTGTTGCTCAGTGCCTCTGTTTTCCTTACTTATTTTCTGTCTGGTTGATCTGTCTATTGATGTAAGTGGTGGTATATTAAAATCTAAAATGAATGAGCTGCAATCTATTTCCCCTTTAATTCTGTGTTAGTATTTGTTTCACATATTTAGGTGCTTCTATGTTGGGTGTATAGATATTTATAATGTTTATATCCTCCTGTTGGACTGACCCCTTTATCATTATGTAACATCCTTTTTTGTCTCTTATTACTTTCTTTGTTTTGAAATCTATTTTGTCTCATATAAGTACTGCTAATCCTGCTTTTTTTCTCCCTATTATTTGCATGAAATATCATTTCCATCCCTTCAATTTCAGTCTGCGTATGTCTTTAGGTCTGAAATGAGTTTCTTGTAGGCAGCATGTAGACAGGTCTTTCTTTATCCATTCTGCTACTCTGTCTTTTAATTTGGTGCATTCAGTCTATTTACATTTAAGGTAATTATTGATAGGTATATAGTTATTGCCATTTTTTAAATTAGTGTCTGGTTGTTTTTAAAGTTCCTCTCAGTTCCTTTCTTTCTCTCTTATACTCTTCTCTTGTTATTTGACAGTTTTCTTGAGTGTTGTGATTGGATTTTCCTTTTTAAATTTTTTGTGTGTCTACTATAGGCTTTAGGTTTGTGGTTACCATAAGGTACATGGATGGTTTCCTAACTATATAACAGCCTATATTAAGTTGATGATTGCTCTATTTCAAAGACAATCTAAAATTACTTCTTTTTTCTTCTTCTTCCTCCTTCACACTTTGTGTATTAGATGTCATAATCTACATTTTTTATGTATCCTTTGACTGATTTTGTGTGTAGTTGGTCTTACTACTTTTGTTTGGTTTTAATTTCATACTTGCTTGGTAAGTAATTGATCTACTACCTTTACTGAGGGTTTACTTTCACTAGTGAAAAGTATTTAGGCTTAGGAACATTTCCATCTGCAGTAGTCTCTTTAACATATCCTGTAATGATGGTTTAGGAGTTATAAATTCCTTCAGCCTCCATTTATCTTAGAAATATTTAATCTCCCCTTCAAATCTGAATATCAGTCTTGCTGGATGGAGGATTCTTGGTTGAAGGCCCTTGTGTTTCACCACATTAAATGCTTCATGCCACTCCCTTCTGGCCTGTAAAGTTTCTGCTGAAAAGTCTGCTGATAACCTGATGGGGTTTCCCTTACAAGTAATTATTTTTCTCTCTCTGACTGCTTCAATACCCTCTATTTATTCTTAAACTTTGTCATTTTAATTATATGTCTTGGTGTTTTCTTCCTGGAGTTCCTTTTGTTAGGGGCTCTCAGTGCTTCCAGGACCTGGGTGTCTAGTTCCTTCCCCCAGTTGGGGAAGTTTTAACAATTATTTTCTCAAAAAGACTTTCTATCCCTTTGTCTCTCTCTTCTCCTTCTGGTACCCCTATTATGCAAATATTGTTTCATTTGGAGTCATCACACAGCTCTCTTGGCATTATTCATTCCTTGTGATTCTTTTTCTCTGTTCCTCAGCTTTGTTGTGTTCCTATTCTCTAATTTCTATCTCATTGATTGTCTTCTCTCCATGCAGCCATCTATTATTCATTCCCCCCATTGTATTTTTTATTTTAGTTTTAGAGCCAGCTCTGAGTGGCTCTTTTTCGGCTCTTTTATCTCTTTGTTGAAGTTCTCCCTGAGATCTTCAAAACTATTCTACAAATCAGTGGGCATGTTTATGACTGTTACTTTGAAATCTTTATCAAGAAGATTGGCGCTCTCTGTTTCATTTGACCCTCTCTCTGGTGTCTTATCCTATAGTTTTGTTTAGAACATATTCCTATGCCTCTCATTTTGTCAGCATTTCTGTGTTTCTTCCATTTTATTAGATGGATTCCCTGTGCCTCCTTGTCTGAAGAGTAATGGCTTTACGAAGAAGGTATCCTGTGATGCCCAGAAGCTTGAGACGCTTTCCTCTCTACTGCCTGATTCTCCTTTGTTGTGGAGCCCCTGTTTCTGTTGGTGGGCTTTGGGCAGGGCCTCCATTCTGTCTGCCTGCTGGCAGTGGTCTAAGTCCCCCACAGATGGCAGTTCGTCTCAACCAGCCCCTGTGAGCAGAGCAGCCCTGCTTCTGCTGGAATTGTGGTGAGCGTGATTGCCCTCAGCCTGCTCTGCAGCAATGGTGGCACTGTGGGGCTAATGGAGTGAACTCTGGGGCAGATACACAGCAGCAGTGGCAAGTTACCTGGTTGTGTAACTGCAGCAGGTCGT
Source organism: Manis pentadactyla (assembly GCF_030020395.1). Lineage (NCBI taxonomy): Eukaryota > Metazoa > Chordata > Mammalia > Pholidota > Manidae > Manis > Manis pentadactyla. Next base: position 145,751,185 of record NC_080025.1, on the reverse strand, counting down.
GCGGTGGTGGGATGTGCGGGTACACAGTTGCAGGGCGGAGGGGTGTGTGACACTAAGCTGGGCTTCCCACAGGAGAAAGTAGCGCTCTGAGCTGGCTTCTGCAGACACCTGCCCAGCTGGGCTGAGATAGGGCTGAGAAAACTAGGAGAGCCCCCTTCTGCTTTCCAGGCAGCAAAGTCTAACACTGCCGGGCTGAGTGTGTGGGCAGGTGGGTGCACAGGAAAGTGCCTTGGGGCTGAGCTGCCAGTGAGGGGAGATGGAGCATTTGGGGTTCCTGTGAGCACCAGACCAGCTGGGCAGAGGGAGGGCTAGGGAATTATCATCCACCTGCCCTTTCTCCTGCAGAGAGTGCTGTCCAGCTCTCACCTCTCTGGTACCCATCCCACTGCTGGCAAATATTTCAAACTTCCACCTCTGTTTTGGGTCTCAGTGGCACCAGCAGAGCATGCCTGTCCTCCACAAGTGGCAGAATTCTCAGCCTCCCCAAGTTTTCCATCTCTCCCTAATCACCAGAACCCTGTGCAATGTGGACTTGTGCTCCCAGACCAGATCTCCAGGGCCAGGTTTGCAGAGTTCCTGTGTGCTTATAGCTTCCCCACTCCATTCCTCTTCCTCCTGCCTGTGGCCTGGGATGAGGAATGGGCTGGGGTCCCAACTGATCGTGGGTCTGCCACTTTACCCTTCTCTGTGTGGTGTTTTCTTCCCCAGGTGTAGATGGTCTGTTCTGCAGTCTTCCAGTCATTTTCTGGTTTAGCTGTATTTGCTGTAGTTACTTCCTTGGTGTGTGTGTGGGAGGAGGTTTCTGCCTTGCCTTCCTGCTCTGCCACCTTTCTTCCCTCGCCCAGAAAGAGATTTACTATAAGGAGTTGGCTTATGAGATTATGGATCTGACCCGTCTCAAGTGACTCACAGCGGGCGTCTGCAAGCTGGAGCCCCAGGAGAGCTCCTGGCACAGTTCCTGTGCAAAGGCAACAGGCTCAAGATCCAGGAAGGGCCAGTGTTTCAGTTCATATCTGAAGGCAGGAAAAGCTGATATTCCTATTCAAAGGCAGTCAGGGAGGAGGAATTCTTTCTGACGTGTGTGTGTGTGTGTGTGTGTGTGTGTGTGTGTACCTGTGCACCTGTGCACATCAGGCTTTTTGTTTTATTCAGGCTTTCAACTGATGGGATGAGGCCCAGCCACATTGGGGAGGGCAATCTCCTTTACTCGGTCCACTAATTCAAATATTAATTTCATGCATAACACCCTCTCAGTAATGTTTGACCAACTATCTGGGCACACCATGGCCCAGTCAAGTTGACACATAAAATTAACCATCACAGCTGCTTTTTTTATTATGGGTACTGACCATACATTCTGAAACATGGTGAGTGGTCCACTAAAAGTGAGAGTTCTTCTGCTCTATGTATAGATTTTATGCAGGGGGAATAAAAGGAAAGCTAAATATTCTTACTGCCTGATACATAAGGGAGAAGAGCCATTATGGGGTCTTTCAACCAGAGCTGAGGGAGCAGACCTAGTTATCTGATTTCTGGGGCCTGCTGATCATATGCACACCTGGTGAGTGAACCAAAGAAGAACTCATCCATGAAGGGGGAAGAGGAAACAGTTCTTTTATGAGTTTTTAAACATTTACAGCTTCATTAAGTTCCTTTTTCATCTGCCTCCAAAGTTTAGTCCCCCTTCATGGGTGAGAAATTATGTTTGTTTTCATGAGAATCTCTGACTGTACTGATTTCCTGGTACTGGAGGATGGCAGTAGTCCTAAAAAATACTGAATTCTGTGGGTTTCACTTTTATAAGATTATCAAAATATTTCTGCTCTTCAAGGCCTGGCTGAAATAGAACTTCTTCCAGGAAGCGTCACACCCGGAGGCTGTCCACCCACTAACGCAGGTCGGCTCTTCTGGAACTTGTGGTCAGCACCCCTCACCTTGACACCTCATTGTAAAGACCTTCAGTTCCTCCCACTTTTCTCACATTTTAGTGATTCCAGATAGCGAAGTTCTGGAAATAGTCCCCTTGTGTAACCGCACCCCTGCACCTACTCACTCTCATTTGTGTTCCCCCACGTCACCATGGAAGTCCAGGTGGATCGAAGTGAATTCCCAGCCGTGAGGATGAAAGAACACACGGGACCACCCAGTGGAGGACACCCTGCTTAGCTTCAAAATCTGTCCTCATCCTTCTCTTTTGCTGCCACCATGCCATCCAGACTTTGTGGATCTTGAAGTGGTCTCTTCAGTGGTTTTACCCACCTCAAACCCTTTCTCTAGTTGCCCTGTTACACGTCAGGCCAAATCATTTTACGCCCCTGACTGAGCCTTTCAAAGGTGGATCCCATCGCTCAGGGCAAAGCCCGAGCTCTGGTCTGGCTGAAGGGGCTGTACAGCGACCTCTCATTTTCACCTCCTCTACCACTGCCCCAGCCACGCAAGCCGGTTTCAATTCCTCCAAAAAGCCAAGCTTCTCGCCATTCCATGTCCCTGGCCTAAAATTTCCCCCCTCATGACCTCCCTATCCATTTACTGATTCCAATAATCCCAGTATCAGTTCCCTTGGTGACCCCTCAGACTGGGTCAGATCTCTCTGCTGTAAGCTCTGCCCACATCCTGTGCTTCTCCTAACACATCCTAACTGTGCTCATGTAATTACTTATTAATAATCTATTCCTACTGATAAGCCATTACTCGGGGGAGGGGCTGCCACATTGCTAAGCAGAGAGGATTCAGCCGGAGTGGGAGCTGGAATGCCGTGGGACGCCACTGCCTGGTGGACACCAGGGCTCCAGAGCTGGGTCCACGGGAACAAATCTATGACCTGAGGCCGGGGGTGAGCTGGGGAAGGGGCTCAGCCTGAGGAAGCCCGCGGACTGTCTGCCCACTAAGCAGTGTGTAGCTGGGTGGCGCTCAGGGCCCCCAGCTGGCAGCGTGCGCAGAACCTGGAGTTGAGGAGGGCACACTGCCCACCCTCACCTGGGCCCTTTACCGCCTGAACGTCCTGCAGAAGAATCAGAGCGTGAGAGCTGGTGGCCAAGGAGCCGGTGGCGTCTGAGCAGCCCTGAAAGGGCAGAGGGGAGTAGGCTCTGCCATGTGACCCTCGGCAGGCCAGACTGATGGAGCAGAAGTCCGGGGGCTCAGCACAGAGGAAGTACTCCCGGGGGGAACCCAGTGCAAAGAGCACTCGGCACTTCACCCATACGGCCGGGAGGCAGGGCCTGCGCGGAGCTCGTACAAAATAGCAACCAAGATATGAGCAAACCGCCGGCACCACAGGGCAGGGTCTCTTTGTGGGGAGCTGCTGGGCCCGAGTCCTGGCCTGGACGAAACCCAGGGCCCACCTGGACACGACGCTGAGCCCTGTGTTGCCTGGGACGCTGGCTGCCTTATCGCCAAGAAAGCTTTCCGTCATCACTTCTTCACAGGTTTCCTGTGATCCCCCCATCACCTTCCCTGCAGACACTGAACACATGCTATGTGTATATTACATGTATGTGCATGGGTGACATGAAGATGTCTCACCGCTCACTGATGCTTCGTTGACTTTTCTTCTGAGCCCTTTTTTTTCTCTGCAGTGCATTTTGGAAGATTTCTGTTGCTTAATCTGCCATTCGTATCATCCCATGTGTTTTTCACTTTAGATAACTGTGGTTTTCATTGCTAGAAATTTAAGGCTTTTTAAAAAATAATTCTCAATAATTCTCACCTGCCTCAAACCCATTCTCTAGTTACCCTGTCACACTTCGGGCCTAATCATTTTATGCCCCTGATTGAATCTTTCAAAAGGTGTATCCCATGCTCCAGGGAAAAAGTCCAAGTGTGTTAGCTTTTTGAATACATGGCATACAGTTCCAAAAATGATTTTAGTGTCTCTTTCTGCTAAGTCTAACATTGGTGTATTTTCTGGGTTAATCTCAATTGGTTGATTATAATTCTTATGATGATGCTATTTTTCTGCTTCTTTTTATGCTCAGTAATCTTTAATTGGATGTCAGACATTATGAATCTTAGCTTGTGGGAAATTGAATACTTCTATTTATAATAAAGATAAAATTTTTATTATAAATACATGTAAATATCTTCAGCTCCCCCTCTTCCCCCAGGATGCAATCAAATTTCTTGGAGGCAGTTTGACCATTCTAGGCCTTGTTTTGAAACTTTGTTGGGCGTGGTGAGTGTGGGGCTAATCATGCCACACCACTGAGGAGCGCCCTTCTGGGTACTGGACCCAGTGCTGATGAGTCACCATGCTCTCCCATCTGATTGGTGGGAATGGCCCCCAGTCCAGGTCCTGGGTGAGCACTGGGCACAGCTCCTCTGGTCCTTTGGATGGCACCCTTTCCAGCCTTTGGTCACTTCCTCATGCTTGTGCTGATCATTCTTTGTTAGATATCAAGGGGAGTCCTCTCTCAATGTTTGGATTTCCCTGTCTGCACAGCTCTACCATTTCTAGGAACCTACCAAGCAAACTGCAAGCACCATGGTCTCCCCAAGCTCCTAGGACCATCTCAGCTCAGGAAGTCTCTGATCTGTGCCTGCTGCACCCTGCTGCACTGCAGCCGGACAGCCCTCCCAGGACAAGAATCCAGGGCAATTGTAAGACCCTTCTTTCTGTTGCCCGTCTCTCAGGGACCACTCGCCTCCATTGCCTGATGTCCAATGCCTTAAAGCCATTGTCCCAGGGATGCTGAAGTTTTAGTGTTATTTAGTGTTATTATTTTTTCTTTCTGCTTTTCAGTTTTCTAGGCAGGATGGCAAATCCAGCCTCCATGAAACCATTTTAGCCAGAAGCAGTTATCTCTTTGACCAAATCCAGATTACCTCATATAACCTTTTCAAAATAGAGGTATAACTTACAAACCACATAATTCACCCTTGAAGGTGTACATTCATTGGGTTTAGCATCCACAAGTACATTCATATACTCACCACCACCACTATTCATTCCAGAACATTTTCATCACCATAAAAAGAAACCCCATGCCCCTGAGCAGCATCTCCATCCACCCTCCCACAGTGCCTGAACACCACTAACTGGCTTTCTGTCTCTGGATTTATCTGTTATGGACATTTCAATTAACTGACTGATGCAATATATGGCCTTTGTGTCTGGCTTTCAGCAGGAAGAGAGGGTGAGGCAGAGTTATCAGCCGGCTGGCTGGTGCGGAGTGTGTGACCCCCACAGACTCACGGTGTCTGAGCACTTACGGAAATGTCTGTGCAGTCACTAGGTGACCAATAAGTCACCCAGGTGGAGACTCCAGTGGCTCTACATGAAAACAAGTGTAGACCTTACAGAGAAGTCCCTGAGCAAACAAACAACAAAACAGCTACAAAGAGGAATAACAACAACCCCAGGGACTGGAGGCCTGATTCCCAGAGTCACCATATTAGATTATTTAAAAGACTGTTTTCAACACAAGATCACGAGGTATGCCAAGAAACCAGAGGCACGAGGACTCAGGGCCGGCCAACTGTAGGAAACAGCTTAGTCCGTCGCAGGTCTCCCGAGCCCTCAAACCCTCTCGTGCTCATGCTCCAACCACATGCTTTTAGGTTCCTGAGAATATTTCAGGGCTTCCTTAGCCCTCTGTGGACGTCTCCTTCTGCTGACTTCCCTGTTAAGTGTCTGGTGCTCCTATCGTTTGCCCAGCCTGGCCAACTGTAGGAAAACAACCACCTCTCAGGCCGTTGGGACAAATGCCAAGGGGAAGGCTTTGTGCACCACACAGGCTCTGAAGCAGGTGTCCAGGCACTGTCTTCAGACCACTGCTGTGCACGCCCAGTAGCGACCACTCTATGGGAGTGAGACCCTGCTGGAGCCTCCAGCCCATTCTGCCCCCTTGGGGGGCTGCCTGTCCTCACGGAGGTGAGGGCAGCTGGTTTTCTCACAGAGCTGCTGAAAGGGGAATTGTGATAGAGGAAGTTAATGTTCCGCAAAGCTCACTGGTTTTACTGAGATGTGGCTGTTTTTCCTGAGTAAATGCTCCCAGGATTGTCATAAGCCTTTGGTTAATTTCCAGAGTTCTAGAAAAGTTGAGTTGGACACTTCTTGCGGCTTTTCTCATTGCTCTCATGGAGGAGAGAGCTCAGAATCTCTAAAGGAGAAGACGAATATGCGGTCTGTTTCTTAATATCATTCTCCGTGGCTAGAATGTGGTCTCCACAAAACAGAAATCTCTTCCCTCTTATCTAAGGCTGCAGTCCTAGTGCAAGTCAGTGTGGCTTGGACAAAACAGATGATCAAACACTAGTGACTCACTGAATAAATGGACAGATGAACTGCAGGGCAGCCTCACAATGATGAAGCCTGGAGGAGGGGACCTCAGCACCTTCTTGCCTTTTCGTTCTGACCTCTCTCTTTTCATGGTTTTTCTCTCCTGCTAGTAGCAGTATGCTCCCTAAGGGCCACGTGCTCATTCAGGTATCTTCATTCTACCCCAGCCCTGGTGCATAAGGACCCACCACCAGCAGCAGCAGCTTGGCCACACTGACACAGCCCTGGGCCACCATTCAATCCCAAGCAATCTTCAACTGCACTTTGTGTAACAGAAGGAAGCCCATCTTTAGTTCTCTGAGAGCTGAAGTTTTAGTGTTAGTCCCTCAAAGCAGCATCCTAAAGCTTCATAAATTGTAGCAATATATCTTTAAAAGTTAGGGTTTCAGATAATGACACACTTTCATATGGGCAACCCTCAGCTCTGGTGAGATTACACAAGACATTCGTTAAAGAACCACTTGCATCCAAGTTCCACCTGCAACTAAATATCTCCAAGAAAAGCATTTAGAAATGGGAAGGGCTGTCCTGCTCCTGATGGGAGGTGGCCCTCGCGGTGGCATCAGATGGCCTAGTTCCCAAAATGGGGTCTCCCTCAAGGCTCCCCACTTAGTTGGAAGATCATTTACTTAATGCAAAGGACATCCCCATCTGTCTCCCAGTCCTACTCTCGTGGTGACCCTGGCCTAATTTTCCAGGCCCATTTCATTCCCCAGAGTGAAAAGATAGACTCTTATTCTTTTGCTAACTAGAAACCAGAAATACACAGGGGGAGTGCATAACGTAGGATTTTGAGGTCAAAATCACACTATTTGTATGGAGCCTGATTCTCCAGGGGAGATGAAACCTGTCCATGCATGAACACACATAAACGTGTCCCAAGTTGGCTAAAATTTGTTTTATTTGACTTGCTCTAGCCCTGGAGAGAAATGAGAGCCCTATGCAGATCACCATATGGGACTTTAATGCCTAAAAATGCAGGCTGCTTCCTCCAGCCATCCTCTCTGCTGACGAACAATAGCCTTTCACATGAGAAACTGCCTATGACTTTGGGTGCAGCTATTTCTGCATCAGCTCTGACCGTTGCTGTAAGTGGCTGAATTCTGAATCCATTGCTGAGAATATCATCAAGGGTGGAAATGAGCCTGTGTCTCATGCCATCCAGGCCTGGGGCCTGCGAGTAGTCATTCAGTGGGCCAGTGAATGTCCTGAATTTATTTGCAAAAGTTTGTGTGAATGTACATGTATGTTCATTTCAATATAGGGTCTGTAGCTGTCACCAAATTCCCAAAGGGGCCCTGTATTCAAAAAAGCATTAAGAACCATCCACTTAAAGGCTTTAAAATGGTCAATCATTTATTTAGCTTTTTAAGCCTGCTTCTTGGACTTAAGCAAGCACCACCCTTCTACACGCCTCCTGAGGCGTCGACCTTGAGCTGGAGGAAGGAACCCTTTGCTTCCTCTTCTCTCCCCCACATGGCCATCAGGCTTCTCTTGCAGAAGTCAGTCCAGTGTCTGCTGTGATGGTGCTGCAGCAGTTCCTACGGGTCCTCATTTCTCTGCCAGTCACTCTCAGTAACCAGCAGAAGAATGAAAACTCAAACTGCCATATTCTGAGAACTTAGTGGGAAGGCATCAGGGAGCCCTTCTGTTCATGTTAGAGCAGCGTGGCTTCTCTCCGGTGCCGTCTGGAACACCGCTTGGTAACCCAGGCCTGAGCTCGGCACAGCCGTGCCCCGGGAAGAGTACAGACAATACAGCTCTCTGCCCTCAGCAGGTTACAGTCTGATCAGCAGGGCAAGACTAACAAATAGATGAAAACTCTATAATTCATAAATTGTTCTTATGTGGAAGTGACCATGTGCATTTCAAAGATGCTCCAGACACATGAAGCTCACTGAAGCACGGAGTCATTAGAAAACGTGCTTGATGGGGAAGAGGATATAAGTCAGGACTGCCGGACAGGGTTGCTTCTAGAATTCTGAATATCCAAGGCCCACTTTTGGTTTATACATTTTTTTCCAATACAGCAAAAGAAAGAAAATGGAATGACCTTAGTACTTTCTCTGCAGGGGCAGAAATATCACAAAACAGGTGAGGACAGGGAGCCGCTGTCCCCACAGGGCCGTCTGCTAATGGACACTAGTAAGCCCTTGCTGCCTGCACCCCCTCGTTTATTCATTCAAGAATGGGAAGGTGGATGAAATAGTCTCTAGGCCCCCAAGTGCCCCAATATTCATTGACTGAATCCATGTTAACCATTTGCTCTGTTGGCGGTGCAGGCAGTAAGCAGAGAAATGCAGACAGTCATCAACAGGTCAGTGCGAGAAGCAAGATCTCCCCTCCACTCTCACACTGGAAAACATCTGCCCAGTTTGCCTAAAATGTCATAATCAGCCATTCCACTGCCGCCCTGGAGGGCCCTGTTAAAATGTAAATAAATTACCTGAGAAAGGGAGATAAAGCCTTCTCGGCCATTCACATCTTAGGAAGGGTTTTTTTAATTGCCTTGGTAGGGTGAGCAAATAGCCAGGCGTGAGCAGGAAGGGGAGGGGGGCTTCGGCCCACGTTCACATTCAGTCGGATGCTTGCTTACCTTCTACATGTGCTTTGTAAGCTGTGGGGATGAGGGGAGAGAGGGTACACATAACAGACTGGCCAAAGCGGGCTGGTTCCAACATGGAGGAGAAATTGACCCAAACTTCACCCCAAAATCCTTTACCGTAGTAAAAACCATGGCCCTCCTCCATCAGCATAATAAAAATCACACCTCCACACTCCACGACCGTTCTGATGGGGACCAGATGTAGCCCCAGATCCCTCTGCCTGGTGATCAAGCGCAAACTCCAAAACACTCCACCTGTTCCCTTTGAAACCTAATCACACTTAGTGAACAGTCACCTCCCTTTACATGAAAAAGTCTCCTATTGTTCCCGAGAGGCGTCTGCCAAGGCCCCAGCTCTCAGACATGTACTCTTGTCTTTCTCTGGATTCTTACTCTCCGAATAAACTTTTCAAGCTCAACCATCTTTGCTTCTGTTTTTGAATTCTTTCTCTCACAGAGGCAACGGGCCCATCCCCAGTAACAGCCTCAGCAGGTGGAATGGAGAATGGAAATTTGGTATGAGCGGTGGGAGGCCATCGCAGAGGAGACGCACAGGCCTGCTGGGAACTGTGGTGTGGGCAAAGGTCCCCACCGCCGGGGCAGGAAGGGCTGTGCAAGGAGCACTAATAACCGGGGTCAGACCCGCATGTGACCTTCAAGCAGGACAACCACTGACCTTGAGGTCTGAGAGGATGGGGCAGGGAGCTGTAAGACACGAGCCCATAGAAACTGAGGCAAATTCTCAGCCTTAAGACCTTACTCCCAGAAAGATCTAGAACGCAAGTTTCAGCGGTAAGTGTCATTCCTGGCTCTGCCTCCACCGCCCTGAGAATTTTCATAGCTGAGCTTCTGTGGTAGCACCTGCTCGAAGGGCCCGTGAGCCAGAGCAGATGGGGACCTGGTGACCTGTGGACAGACCTAACAAATCCGCGGCATGTCCACCTCCCTCCCCACGATCCCCCCACCGGCAGGTATCGAATGCCATCTATTCAGCTCATAGAATTTAAAGCAAAATGTGACCCACATTTGTGTGGGTCTTTTCAAGTAAATTGCAAACTTGTTTCTCGCTCTCAGGGGAGATACCCAGAGTCACACACAACCAGGAGACTGGTTCACAAACAAGAGAGAGGTCGTGGGGTGTGTCTCGTATCAAGTGGACTCCCCTGTCTGAGAAGAAAGTCCTGGGGCTCACATGTCCCCCCCGCCCCCCGGGCACCGCTTCTTACTTCCTCCTGGACCAGTGGAAAGAGAAAGGAATATCATTTATCTTCAGAAGCCAGGGCTTCTATTACATTTTTAGTATAACCAATGGTTTCTTACCCCCAAGCCATTTTCCTATAGGAAATAAAAACTCTGAAATATTAATAATTTAAGAAACAAAAAGGAATGGCATTTAATCTTTCTGTTTCTGTGTTTAGAAGAGGTATAAATTAACCAAGAGCAAATATCACTGATTTAGCTAAACTGAGTAATGTGTGAATTCCATAATACTTCAAAAGCCACGAAGTCTTTGTACCTCCAGCTATATTCCAACCCTGAACGGAGAATCTCCAGAAAAATTTGGCCAATGAGCAAACTTTAATGAGCTGGGTGAGAAAGATTTCTAATTAGTATATTAATTAATTTTTATGTAAATAGCTTCTTTATAGTAATTGAGAACAGTTTGTTCTCCTAAACAGAAATAAATTGTCTTATTTACAGCCTTATTTATTTAGGGAGTCCTTTCTTTCCTTCATAAAAATAAATTGAAGTACTCATTGGTCCAGTCTCTGTCCAATATATCACACAATTTAACTAAAACCTAATTGAATGAGGTTTTATTATGCTAAGATTAAATTTATTCAGAAAGATAAATTATAAAGGACACACACATACACATGCACATGCACATGAAAATATACCTAATGAAAGAATTCTTTAAAGGAGTAGATCTCTTTGGGGATCTTTTTTTTATCTAGTAATATGACTCATACTGAAACATGGACGTTTTTGGAGTCAGTGAAAGGCTTACATGTCCATGTTCGGAGGCTTTGGGTGTCTGGAACCTGAATAGAGCTACTAAATAATAGACTGGAAGAATGCTTAAAATCACAGAATCGTAATGGCAAATTCCTCTTCCCACCCCTCCCGGGAGCCCATTTTACAGGTCCAAGAACTTAGGGACAGAAATAGGAATTCCCCTGATCAAGATCACATAATTGATTAGGGAGGATTTGGCTGCATACAAGACAAACCCCATGTAGCAATGGCTTAAACATAAAAAGGTTATATTTCCCCCCATAAATGAAAGCCCAGGACAGGCGGTCTGAGGCTGGCATGACACCCCATGTTCCTTAACACACCTAGGCAGTGTACAGATGCCATTCACATGGCCCCCCAAGAGTCCCAGGCAGGGGCCCAGCGCCTCATCCACCAAGCAGGCGGTGGAGCTGGAAGGCGAGAGCGAGAAGGGCTGCCCACGCTCTCCGCCCCTCCTCCGGGGCCTCCGCAGGCTCCCAGTCAGGGGCCGTGCCCACAGCAGCCGTGTGACCATTCGGAGTTCCGCCTGGTCTGAGAAATGGTATCTTTCAGCTGAATGCATTTGGTGCCCTAAACACACACACACACACACGAAACTGACTGAGGAGAGAGTTTTTGTTAACAGGAAAGAGAGAAATTTTTATATTAAGGAGATAAATTCATTTAGTGTGTTTTGCGTTTTGTGGGGTTTTTTGCCACAGAACCAGTTAATATCAAAACTAACACTCATTCTTAAATTGCAGGGGGTTTTTTCTATGACAACAGAAAAATTAGGGATCCTTGAATGTAGAACTCCTTACTGGATATATTTAGGATAAAACAGCAAGACGTCAGATATGATGCACCCCCTTCCCGCTCTCCAGAGGCTTCCGGTGGCGCTCAGGCCTTGTTTCCTGGACGGCACCCCAAGTCTAGCAGCAGCAGGTCCTCCTCAAACACCAAAGCCACAACCTTCCAGCCAGTAAGGTCACTCAGTGTTGAGGAGATGTCGCTTTTGTGATTAGAGTACAGGCAGTCTGAGGCCCATGTTGCTAGGAGACTCTCTCCCTTACTGGCTTTGACAAAGATGTCCACGCCCTGGAGCAGGCCATGCGACCAAGAGCCGAAGGTGGCCTCTGGCTTACAGCCAGCTAGGTGCTGGGGGGCTCTGTGCGACCTCCCGAAAGGAAGTAGAGCCCATCCGAGACCACATGAGGGATTCAGAGGCTGATCCTCTCCCATTTGAGCCATCAAATGACACCTCAGCCCTGGCGGACACTGGGCCTTTGGCCTGGTGAAGGGCCCTGAGTGGAGGACCCAGCTAAGCCATACCAGATCCCTAACCCCAGAAACTGAGATCATGAATGCCTGTGTCTTAAGCCACTAAGCTTGTGGTTATCTGCTACACAGAAATAGGTAAATAATATATATGTAATACTTTATAGGAAGGCACTCTTCCAAAGAACTCTAAAAACAAAGGGAATGAACATTAGAAATAAAATTAATATCACTAGAAGTAAAATTGATATCACTAGCAATAAAAAAATAGACATTAAACTAGTATTAAGACACAAAAGTACTTTAGAACTTGCCAAAGAAGTCTAAAAACAAAGGGAATGAACATTAGAAATAAAATTAATATCACTAGAAGTAAAATTGATATCACTAGCAATAAAAAAATAGACATTAAACTAGTATTAAGACACAAAAGTGCTTTAGAACTTGCCAGGGAATGCAGAGTAAATCATATAACTGGCTTTGGAGGACTTGAGGAAATGGCATTGCTAGTCTGGATGTAAATCAGTCCCATCTTTTTTTGCAATATGTATTTGAAGAGTTAAAACATACTTTCCTTTTAACACAGCAATTCTACTTGTAAGAATGTCATCTAAAGAAGTAATCAGGTTTGTGTGTGTAGAAGCACATCAGGGTGTTGCTCCGTGAATGGGCCCTTACAATTATATAAATAAGAACAGTCTAAAGTTGGAAATAATCTAAATTTTTAACAGTATGTTATTACATAAGTTAGAATATCTCCAAAGATAGAATTCTATGCATTCCTTAAAATGCTTAAGGCAGAAAAAAATACTGATTGACATAGAAAAACAGCTATGATTTACTAAACCACAAAGTGCTATAAAATAGAATGCAGAGTAGGTCTTTATTTGTATAAATTATATGCACAGGTATGAATTTATGTAGGCTGCCTAGGGAAAAAAGATTGAAGCCATTTGTATCAGGATGGTTAAAGATTGTTGTGTCAGTTGCTAGAATTACAGCACTGCAGATAATTTTTATTTTCAGATTTGTTCTTTTTTGCATTTTCCATTTTTAAAAGTGATTATAGGTTGCTCATATAATTAGGAAAAAAAGTAATATGTAACTGCTAATGGCATAACTCATGCCAGGATGCCAGACAGATAAATATGTTACTGTATACTCATTTTTCAAAAATTTTGTAGACAGAAGACCCAGGAAAAAACATTACATCAAGAAAATGCTGATAATAGATTGTCTCTGGGAAGCAACATGGTTAATCTTTCCTTTTGCTCTTGACGGTTAATTTATTTCTGCTCATCCATTGCCTGGGCAATCCATCAGCGCAGCTGCTGGAAGCAAAATGGTATCTTAACAATGTTGGCTGTAGATTAGAACTGCCAAACTATTAAGTATGAAGGTTATAGAGTAATCTAAAGCCATCCTATGCTAAAATATTGAGCTCACAGAATGTTCTTACAAACTTCTAAGAGGCAAAAAGAATCTACAAGATATGGAGCTAATTTACGGCTGCATGAGAATGTCCCAGAATAAATCGTGTATTGTTCACCGAAGTTGAAATGCTATCCCTGGTTGAAATAGCAGCTCCAAATACTAATCACCACGTGTGCATGTCTTGTGGCCTCACCGACTCTCACATTACTAAACGACAGTGTCATTCGTAGTAGTTACTCCTCAGCAAGGAACTCTTGGTTTCAATCCATCAAGGCGCTAGCAGAGCACAGATGTGATTAATGAACGATCATCCGAACGTACCAGGGCCTCGTGGAGAGCTGTCGATTTTCTCCGGCTGTTTTCACCAGCAGAGTGGGTAGCTCATGACAGGCAGCGAGGTTGGCACCAATGACCATGATGAAACTGCCAGTGTTTTCATTTTTGCCGCCAAGTGAGGGATTGGAGAAAGCCCCCAAACAGCCACTCTTTATAAGCTCTGTACAAAACAGAATGGCCCAAATGTGTCCCTGTGGAAAAACTCATCCTATCTAGTAAGAACCAAAATAATCATAAGCTCATCTGTAAAATACATATGCAGATAAGAGAGAAAATGTTAAAGGCATGAATAAACGCATAGGGATTTTCCAAATCCATGGCCCAACCACACCACTTCTGCCCTGCAATGGGCCTTCATTTCTGATAATTATTTTTTATTTGTATTGTGCTGGTTTACCCCACATTATTGTCAAAGCAGTCTCAAATCCACTGCTTGGCCAAGCCAGGGAAGAGACATGTATCTCTGAGTTATAGCTGGGTGGAGCGCCTGCCACTCTGTTAGACTTCAGGGGCTCCGTGTAGGAAGCACACTCAGTCCTCACCAAGAAGCACTGGTGACGTTAGGATGCCAGCTTTTCTCTCTGAGTGAGAACATTCCTCAGAATGACAGAGAAGTCCCCTGGAGGTAGGGTAAAGGGACAGATTCTAAGATGGAGCAAGGGGTGGTGTAAATGAGGTTCATCAATCCAGCTGTCATCCCCCAGGAGAATTCACAGCATCACCTGGCGGTCTGATCCTAAGCAGCCAGCCTCTCAATAATCAAGGTGACCGTGCAGGGTCAGAGGCAGGCCACTGGTGGTCTCTCTCCAGGGCCACGCCATCGAGCATCCTTTCTGTAATACCACCGTGAGTAAGTGCACAGCTGGGGCCCAATGCAGCTATGAATTTACCAGATTAGTAAGCTAGAACATACTCCAGTCTCTCGGAGCAAATGAGTCCACACACTAGCTGCAGCACCGAGCGAAACTAGAAGAGTCCCTAGATGGTAGGTGATATATGGTCACTATTCCTAATGAAAATTCTTTGACATCCTGGAAAAAATCCCTGGGCCTTCTGCATATTCTGTGACCTGCTATAGGGTTATGGATGGTGCAAGAGTCATGACCTCAGAGTAGAATCTGGGAATCGGTAGCTGCTACATCCTGGGTGGCAGGCATGAAGTTTTGCCCTTAGTCAATCTGTGGGATTCTGCCTCTGAGGGGAGTAGGTGGCTCATGAGGCTGGTGGAATTATTTCCATGCCATTTATTTGATATGCTCTATTTGTCTCCTGGTTTAGAGAGTACTCTCTTAAGTCATGAAATTTGCATTCACCTTTTCTCTGCACACCACCCTCCATTGCAGGGTTCAACAGGGGCCACTTTGGTGAGCCCTTCTACCTCTCCCACACGCATTTTGAGGTGAAACCTATGCGCACTGCCTCCAGAAGTCTGGGAAGAGTTCCACAGAGCAAGGTGTCCGTCCGAAGTGAAGTAACTAGGAATCCCTGAAAACTGTATTTTAAGAAATGGGAATGGCCACCAGTGGTCAGGACAGCTGTGTGTTAGGTGTACCACGTACAGCCGTCCGCTCCCCGTCGGCCTCCAGTTGTTTGCCATGCCCACAGGCTGCCTGCACCTGGGAAGGCCAGTGGACTTCCAGGCACAGTTGAGGAGTGTGGACCTTCCGGTTACTGCCTAAGTAATGTCATGACCACTGTCTAGCATGTGACCACACATCAAGGCGCAGTGGTTAAGAAAGAGTTCAAGCCCTGGAACCTGACTGCCTAGGTTCACGTAAGGCTTAGCACCTTCAGCAAGTCACTTTACCTCTCTGATCTTCAATGTCCTTATTTATAAATGAAAGGTAATAATTGCTTCCATTTCACGGTGTGATTATAAGAAGTGAATGAATATATGTTATTGGAGCAGTGCCTAGCATGTCATAAATTATTAATGAACATGAGGTTTTAGTATTGGGCCATGGGGTCAGTTGAACAATGCGATACTTCTGTGGTATCACCTCTCAGGATTCCCTTCTCTGGCTGGCCACCGATCACCTAATACTCTACCCTTCCCCTCTGCATAAAGCTACCCCGGGCTATGTCCCTTTGACCAAAGCATGAGTATGGTTCTGGGAAAGGATCAGCAGATCTGGAAGGGGAAATCTCCATCTCATAATGACATTCATTCACCTGCCTGTGCAGAAAATGTTCTGTAAGTGCCTCCTAGGCTTGGATACCTAAACACCGACAATATAACAGAAGTCAAGGTTGGCAAGACTGTGGCCGTCGGGAAGCGTCCATGGTAAGCTACCATGAATCTCCTTGAAATAAGCCAGAGAGCAAATTACGTCCATACTAGAAGGAAATTCATAAAAATGAAAATAGTGATTACTTCAGGGTGGAGCATTAGAAGTTATTGTGTATTTCCTCCTTTTACTCATCCATATTTTATAAATCTCTTTAAGAATGTATCACTTTGAAGAAAATTACCTGCTTATATATTTTTTTCTTTTCTAAGAAAAGAAGCCAATTTGCAACTTTGTGAAAAAGGAAGTTGAGACTAACAAGCGCCTAGTCAATAATCTAAGAACCCTACTTGTGAAGACTTAAGGAAAGGGAAGCAGGACGGAGGGAAAGTCTTAAGAGCAGGTCGGGAGAGGCAGACAGCGGGCTGCGGGCCCGAGGCGGCTGCGCTGTGCCCTTCCGAGCAGCGATGAAGACTCCATCGCCTCTCCACTGACAGCGGAGGGAAGAGGGCGTCCCCGCTACGAGAGACCGGAAAGGAGCTGGCAGGCCAGCACTTGCAGGTCTGCTCTCTCTCGGGCAAAGCTCTCGGCCCCCACGCGGTTCCCTGCAGGCAACGGTGCCTTCTAAATGAGCGCCCGGCCTGCCTGGCTCCCACAAGTCCTGGGAAAGACGCTCTACCAGAGCGCTGGGGGGGACACAGACACAGGAGAGAGGGGCTTCCCGGGCCACGCCACGCTGCCATTAGGCCGGCTCACATCTTGAACTCCAAATCTAAGCACGGGGCCCTGCCCCTCGCAGCAAGGGGATGCCTTTGTGTCTGGACAGATGCCCGCACCCAGGACCCTCCGGGGCCGAGTGATGAGCACTTTCTCAGCATGCGGGATCTGGCCCTGGACCGCAGCTCTGAGGTGCAGCCTGGCCAGAGCAAATGGATTTCTCCAGGGATCTCCACTGGCTCCGCTGGGCCTCTGAGAAGGGCTCCTAGCACGTGCAGGACTGAAAATCACCTAAGTAGTTTCATTGACCTTTTAGGTTTTGAGGTAATGTAAACAAATCAATTGCACTTGCAGAATTTTTCAAGATAGTATTATTCTCCTGCAACCAGATTACATGGATGAGAGTCAAGGTCGAGCTTTCAACTTGCCTCAAAGGTGTATCTTTTAAAATCAATAAAGTGCTGAGGTATGCTTACAAACGAATGAAATACATTCATTTTAGGTGTACAGTTCAATGAGTTCTGACAAATCATATACCATGTGACCATCGCCACTTCCAAGACAGAATACTCCCATGCCTCTGTGCTTCTAGGATAGGCAGAAGCTGACATCCTTCCCATCATCACAGGTTGGTTTGGCCTCTTCTGGAAGGCCCGGGGAGCAGAAGCCCGCCCTCTGCACCCTTTGCGTGAGCCCTCTCTCACTCAGCGCAGTGTTTCTGAGACTCATCCTTGCGGTGCATACACCAGCACTTCCCTTCTTCTGGGGTGTCATACAATGCGTTTATCTTCCACCTGTTGAGGGACATTTGGTTCTTACTAGTTTTCAGTTCTTATGAATAAACCAATGGCACCGTCTTCATGGGGACATACGCTTTTATTTCTCTTGGGTAAGAAAACCCTGGGTGCTGTGGGGAATATACACTTACATTTAGAGAAACTGTCAAAAACACACTGCTGAAAGGTTTTCCAAAGTAGATGCACAGTTTCCACTGCCACTGGTCGCTACCGGTCTTTGTCACCACTTCGTGCTGTCAGGCTTTAAAATTTTGATTACTCTCCTGGTTTTAATCTTCATTTTTCTGATGTCTAAGAGTGTTGAAAATCTCCTGATGTGATTATCAGCCACATATAGAGAGTACATAATACATGATACACAATGTATATAACATATGTAGCTTCTTTTGTGAAATGTCTGTGTAAATCTTCTGACCTTTTAAAAAAATCATTCTATCGAGATATGTTTGACATGTAAAAAGCTGTACATAGTTAAAGTATACAGATTGAAGAGTTGAAGAGACACGTAAATCTGTGAAACCATCTCACCACAACCAGTGCCAAAAACATCCATCTCCTCCCGAAGTTTCTTCGTCTTTACTTTTTTCTTTTTATGATAAGAACACTTAATATTAGCGGATTTTTATGAATATAAGCAATTAAGTGTTGTTAACTAAAATTAAATCTAGGACCACCCTGTGACCCACCAATCCCACTCTGGGGATTGAAACTGGGGACTCGCAGAGAGATCTCCCTGCCGTGCTCATTATTCACCGTAATCAGGACGTGGAAGTGTGTGTCCACCGGCAGGTGAATGGGCAGGAAAGCTTGGCATTTACATACAGTGGAATGTTATTCAGCCATTTAAAACACGAAGGAGATCCTTCCGTTTGCTACAGCATGGATGAACCCGGAGGACACTGTGGACATTTTACTTAAATAAACCAGTTCCCAGGGTGGAGGAAATGGGGAGGAACTGGCCAAAGGGCACAAGGTATCAGTTATGCAAGATAACTGAGTAAGTCCCGAAGAGCTCCTGACTACTCTTAACTGAGTTGCTCTTCTTTTTATTATTGACTTGTAAGAGTTCCTTATATATTCTTAGATATTCTAGACACTAGTCCTTTGTATATATATTACATATAATTTTCTCCCCTTATGTAGCTTTCCTTTTCATATATGCAAAGATGTCTTTCAACAAGCAGAAGTATCTAATTTTGATGAAATCCAACTTACCCATTTTCTTTTCTGGTCTCTAGAAAGTTTGTGCTTGCCGTGCCCCAGTCTCGGCCTATTAGTAGGTGTAGTGTCTCAGCTGATGTCAAGGCTGGACTGGCCTTTGTGGTTCTTACTATGATTGCAAAACTCTCTCAGCAATTATCATCAGGATATTTAGAAAAGAAAAGGGTTGTTACTCACAATACCTGAAAATTACACCACACACCTGGGAATACACAGCAAGGTGGGGGTGGGGAGTGAGGACTGGGGGTTCTGTTTTTTATTGGGGTTGAAGGTGGGAGCCTAGGGTCAGGGCCCACTCTTTATTGGTAAATTTAAAACAGAAGAGCAGGAATTTATAGGGTAGAGAAAAAACCCAAGCAACCCAAATAGTCAGTTATCAAAATCCACCGAGATCTCTCAGGGGAGCCTGGGGGGGTGAGGGGGGTGCAGCCTGCCCTTGGCTAGCACTGCAGTTAGTGGAGGCAGCGGTCCTTCAAGCGGATGCCTGTGCCATCAAAGCTTAAGTCTTGCACTTGCATTACAAAAAGACAAGCCAATTGTTAGGGTTACACTGCAGCGCTTTTCATGTCCTATGCAGGAATCTTGACCTGCTTTACCCTCACAAGAATTCTCAGATATTTTCTTCTAGATATTTTATTGTTTTAGCTTCCTTCTTGAGGTTTATTTCTGTTTGGATATCTGGTAGTATCAGCATTATGTGCTGAAGGCTCTTTTTTCTCCTTTTAATGACCTTGACAGCTTCATTGAAAGTTGGTTTATTATTTAGGTTTGGTTCTTTTCTGGCCCCCCTTCTGGCCCTTGGGTCTCCGTCTGTCTTTCTGACATTACTACACCATGTTCATCACTGCGGCTGCACCACCAGTCTTCAAAGGAGTTGCTGTAACTCCTCCAGCTTTGTTCTTCACTTTCATGATTGTTTTGACAACTTTGGGTTCTTTGCATGGTCATAAATTTAGAATCAGCTTGTCAAATTTATAAAATAACCACATGGAATTTTGGTTAGAACTGCACTGTATCTCAATTCTGTGGGGAAATTCTATCAAAATAATATTGAGTCTTCCAATCCACAGACATAGTATATTTCCCATTTACTTATGTATTCTTAAATTCATCTAAAATTTAAAAACTTACCCTGTTTTCAGTGTACAGACTATGCCTGTATTTTGTTAAATGTATTCCTAAGCATTTCATTTTTTGACGCTAATATGAATGCCATTATTTTCCTAATTTCAGTGCCTCATGTGAGGAGGCATCAGTAGGTCTCATTACTGGTTATGTTAACTTCGGTCACTAGGCTAATGTAATTGCTGCCAGGTTTTCCACAGTAATATTACTATTTTTCCTATTTTAATTGATGGGTGTTTTTAGGAAGAGCCCTTAAACCTATGCAGATGTCCAATTTCACATCATACTTTTGTCCACTAATTTCAGTGCCTGTTCATCACTCCCTCCTGACCGTAGCAGTTGCTCAGTGGTGATTTTCTTTCCCATCATTCTGTTAGGCAGAAAGACAGATATGAGCAGCTATGAGCAGGATGGAAGGAGGGTGGGCCCACCACGAGCTCAGGGACTTAATCTCTGAATCTGGGCTGACCTTGAGGCTTGCTCAGCTATTGCAGTGAGATAGGGCAGAGGCAAGGGACAAGCATTATGATTAATTTTCCCCAAAAATGCCGGGATTAGCATTTAGGAAAGACTTATCTTAAGGCTAAGAAACCACTCCCTGAAATGGCCAGCCTGAGCAACAACGGGGCTTTCTGATCCCCCAGCCTGGCCCTAGCACCGAGTCCTAGGCCACCAGGTGGACTTCCTGTTTTCCGTGCTTGTCATCCCCGGACACTACAGCCCAGGCGCCTTCCGCCCTCCGAGCGTCCGAATCAGCAGGAGCTCTGTTCTCCCTC
This sequence comes from Manis pentadactyla, assembly GCF_030020395.1. Classification (NCBI taxonomy): domain Eukaryota; kingdom Metazoa; phylum Chordata; class Mammalia; order Pholidota; family Manidae; genus Manis; species Manis pentadactyla. The sequence continues at coordinate 145,730,393 of NC_080025.1, read as the reverse complement.
CTCATGAAAAGCTTTGCTGTTGCTCCGCACTCTTGCCTGTTGGCCTCATACTTTGTCACCTCCAAGACGCAATCCTGAAAAAGCAGCATTGCAGCTGGTGACAATTCCTTCTAAATGTACTCGTTAGAACTCTAGTGTAAGAAAAGGCTGGCCCTTCTCTTCCATTTATTTATGCTAATATGGAATCACAGATATTCATTTTATTCTATACCTTATTGTTCTTTCCTATCATGATTTTCTTCTTCAAATTAGTCCAGATTTGGTCACTCTGATAGCTGAAGTTCAGTCTCAAATAGTTCTTCAACAAGGGCTTATGGCTGCAGAATTCCCACACCTCTTATCTATTGAAAACAGTTTTCTGAGAGTCTGGATGCTGTTTTAAATGCTGCTTTACCTTTATCTCCCTCTCTGTTTCTTTGAAGGCTCAGATGGTAGTCTAATTCTTTTGTCTTTGTAAATTATTTGATCTTTTGCTTGAAACCTCGAGAAATTCCTTCACCTTTGAAATCTAAACATCTTATTGGGATGTGTCTCAGAGCGGATCACTCTGAATTAATGCATCCAGGTACCAGGTAAGTCCTTTCAAGGTATGGGTTGAAGTATGAAGTTTTTTTTTCCTGGAAGGTATTCTTGGGTTATAGTTTTAAAAATTAGTCCTTTTGTTCTGTTTTCTTCCTTGGGGACCCCAAAAATGTGTTTTTCCTAATTTGCCTGTCTTCCATTTCCATGACTTTTTTCTTTTTAACCTCATTTAAAAATTATTTTGATTATCTTCTTGCCTTTCTTCAATGACTCTCACTAAATTTTGATTTGAGTCTACACCTTGTAATGCATTACTGAAATCTGAGATAATCTTGTCTGTCACTTCTTTCCTAAATTCAGCGAGCACCTTCTTGCTTTTTGTATTGTTTGTTCATTTCTATCCATAGTTCTTGGATTTCTTTTTTTTTTTAGGAGAGCAAGGCAGAGGCTTTTATTTAGAGAGAAAGTGAGAGGAAGAGTCCCTGGTTCTTGGGTTTCTTATTCAAAGTTCTTTTCCATATCCTCAAATCCTTATTGGAGTACAGGTGACTTCACTTAGAGTCTGTCCCTACAATTCCCTTCCTCTTCATGAGTATTTGTCTGTGTGGAGGAATTCACCTTCATTGATAAGTGTTGAATTTAATTTTGGTGGACGTTTTGCAGTCACTTGTGGGACCTGTTAAACTTTTACCGTTCATGTTTGTGGGGTTAGAGTGTTTTACAAAATTGCTAGTTTAACAATGCCCACATTTTTTTAGTAAAGCAAAGTTTGTGTACTTCCATGGAATTTCTTTTACTCCAAGTGTGTGTGGTGGGGCAGAAGGTTGTCTTTCTCCTGATTTCATGGCTCTCTTCTGCACCACACCTTAGAATCCCCTGTGCCCCTTCCCCTTCAGCACGGCATGGCCAGTGTGTCCTGTCTCCCTTCTGCTTTGCCTTCTCTTTCCTCCCCCAAAAGTCACTCATTTTGAAGATTATCTCAACTTGTGCATACTTTGAAGTCCCTTCCACTAATGCAGACACAGTTCAGGAGTTTCAGATTTGGGGCAGACTGAGTTCCCAGCCGTGGCTCCGTCCGTCACCCTGGTCCGTCTTCTCTCTTTCCTGACCTTGTTATCGGGTCGTTTGCTTCTCATAAAGCCTCTGGAGGTGGGTGGGAAGGGCCAGGAGACACCAGGTGCCGTATTTAGCATCCCCCACCTTTTCTGTGTAGTTACCTTGAAGTCTGGGCATGTTCTGTTATTCTGATGGTGTGGGTTTTCTGTACTTTTATTGTTCCTTTGTCGTTCTCCATTATTTCTGGCAGAAACTTTGGGAGATGGAGACCTAGATTGCTGCCATTGTCTTCAGCTGACCAGGTGTCATTTATTATTTTCTTAATTTTACTTACTTGTGGTTGAGTTTCTCTTTTCTTCTTCTTTTTACCTTTTTTAAATTGAAATACTCAACCGTTTATTTTTAAAGCTTTCCCTTTATAAGTCATGCATTTCCTTATGAATGCTGCTTTACCTGCAACACTCCTACAATTTTCTTAATGCTGTTTTCATTTACATTTAATTTAAACTATTTTCTGTGTTTTCCATTTTTTTAACCTATGGGTTATTTAAAAGTTTCTTGTTTCATTTCTGGACATTGGAAGAATTTGCCAAATATATCATTATTCTATCTTAATTCCATTTGACCCAGACATTGTATGTTTATATGATTTAATTCGTTTAAAGATTATTGAGAAGTGGTTTATGTCTGAAATAGTGGTTTAGGTCTGAAATAGCATCCATTTTGGTGACTATTTCATGTACAATTGATATTGTGAGCATTTTGCTCCTAGCAGGCAGAAGGTAGCGTAAGTGTCAATTAGACCAGCTTATTGACAGCACTGTTCACATGCTCAATATTCTGATTTTCTGTATGCTTGTTCTATAAGACACGGGGGGGTAAGTGCTGTTAATTTCCAACTACATGGTAGACTTACCAATTTCTCTTCTCAGTTCCCGTAGTTCTTGCTTTATGTATTCTGAAGCTTATACATGTAGGATTGTTATGTTGTCTTAAATGTCTTCCCATGTATCATTATGAAATGTTTTCTTTACCCATGATAATATCCCTGTTCTGAAGTCTACTTTGTGTCATAAAATTATTACCATCTAGCTATCTTATAATTAGTGTTTGCACAGTATTGTTCCAAACTTTTGTTAATTCTAACTTATCAGTATCTTTATATTTCGTGTGTCTTGTAGAGGACGTATAATTGTTCATGCTTTTTTATTAATCCAACTTCCCTGCCTGCTGCCTCTTAAATGGAATGTGTAAACCATCTGCATGCAAAACAAATAATGTTAGGTTTCATGCTACCATGTATTTGTTCATTGTCCATATTTTCCTCTATTCCTTGTCTGATTTTTGATTAAGTATATTTTACAAGTCTATTTTGTTGCCAATATAGGCTTATTAGATATACTTCTTTATTTAGTGGTTGTTTTATAATTTAGAAAATGCATCTTTTACTTATCACACCCTAACTTCAAGTAATACTATACCATTGCACATTTAATGTAGATGCCTTATAACAGTGTCCTTTAATTTCCTTTTTCATACATTTTGTTTCTGCATAAACTGCACCAACATTATTATCACTTTTCTTTAAACACCCAGTTATCTTTTAATTTTTTTAGAATTTTTGAAAAAGAAAATGTCTTCTTCATTTTTGTATTTCTAGCACAGCTATAGTATCTGGTGTTCTTCAGTTCTTTACAGAGGTCTGCCTTCCCCTCTGGTATTGGTTTTCTCCCATCTGAAGGGTGGCCTTGAGCACTTCCATTCTGCAGGGAGCTGAGGATTGCTGACCTCATACTGGCCCCCATACCACAGTGTTTCAGCGAGAGCCCAGAATGCTCCCCACACCTGGAGCAGTCCGCCCTTAGGATCTCTGCTCCTTTACATCTCCCCCTCATGACAGTCCTGTTAGAACCCACTGAGCTTCCCTAAAATTCCACCTGGGATTCTGTGATGCATTCCCAGACCTTACCTGTGCCCTCTAGGACTGAATAATTAATGTATCCATATTCTGGAAATGTTGACTGTGGGCAGCTCATACCTGAATCTCTGGAAATTGCTCTCAGATAAAGATAGTCTCCTCACTTAAGGTTATGCCTTTTTTGGGGACAGCCATGCCCAGTGACACCTGACTTCCTATCCTTCCCTTAGGGCAATCCGGCTCTGGAACTCCCCAGGGAATCTGCTGAGGTCCTTTGTGACTGCAGCTGGGTTCGCCTTCTGGGGCTACCATTCCTACGTCCATCACTCCCCCAAAGTGGGGACCTGATGGGCATAACCCCATACATCTCCTTCATAAAAATCTCCAACTCATGGTCTGTTTCCTGGATAATCTGATCTGTGACACTTACTACCAGGCATGCTCTGAAGAAGTAGACTCGCCAATGGAGTTTGAACTTTGGACCGTCTGCCAGGGGGCTGGCAATAAGCACTTTATCAATGACAAGTGGAGCCCAGGGGTCTCTGGGTCTGCAGTAGTGATGCAACAGCTAAAACTCCCATCGGTGGGGACTGAGATGAGACGCCAGAGGAGGAAGCACTCTGGCTCGTGCGGTGTGTACCTTCTCAGCTATTGGAGAGGCATGGGGAAAATAGCAATTACAGGAGTAGTGGGATTAGATGATGGATGGGTGGGAGAAACACAATGAAAGGCGGAGGGTCATTAATCACCAGTGAGAGGCTCAGGTGAGCACCAGAGGAGTGCTCTGGCAGCACATGCTAAGGTCCCCATCTTCTGCAGCCGAAGGGCAGAAAACAAGTCTGTGGAACAGGCCCAGGACTTAATTATAACCTAGGTAGAGCTCCAGAGAAGATTAATTCTCCACTCAAGCAGGAAAGCTCAGCCAAGGGCAAGGCTGTGATTGATAAGTGTGGGATGCTGAGACTTGGGATAGGGAAACCTGGGAATATGCAATGGGAAACCGTGAACCCTAAACCTCTGGGTCTGTAGAAGGAGACAAATCCTCCCAGTTAAGACTGGGGTGCTGTATTTTTTTAAAGATAGTGCAAAGAGTTTTACAAAATGACACATGCTGTCCTTGTTTCCTCCACCTCTTCCTGCCCCCACATTGACACATGTCCCTTCCTGGCCACTAATAATAAGGGATAGATTGAAACATAACCTGGCCTGGAAAGTTCTGGGTCTGCCAAGAGAGAAAGGAACTATATTCTGAACGAACTGCAGGAATTAGCCAGCAGGTGTTGGCACATGCTGGGAAGTCTGCACGGGTCAGGGTCCTGAGTCTGCCAAGTCAAGGCCCAGATACAAGGCTAGACAAGGAGGTTTTATTTATATGAGAGAATTCTACCATGACACAGGGGTTGGCATCTTGGCTGCACCTTAAAGAGTAGATGCTAACTTGCTAGCAAGACAACTCTCAGAAACTTGATAAAGCAGGGGCCCACACTAAGGTAAGTATCAATACCAGAAGTTGCATGGCAGATGGTGGAGGAAGGGATCAAGGACTCAGAGAAGTTGATCCTCCAGCGAAGATGTCTGACCGGAGAGGCTCACGTGCTGAGCACTGCAATGGAGAGGACACTGCCACCACTGAGGAGCTCAGTGGGGGCCCTCCTCTGTCTGCTGTAGCAATGCTAGAAGGTGCTTTCACAGAACTACACTCACTATTATTCACAGGGGTGGTGGGATCCCTAAAGAATGGAAACGAGGTGACAATGCACCATAATCAGGAGCTAAGTGGGACAGTTTTTTAGTGAGTAGCAAGATCAGAGTGGCCATCAAAGGCTCTGAAACCAAAAGAGCTGTGGATGTGGCTCATAGAATACAGTATCTGGAGGGGCAAGATGCACGGGCAGCCAGCCAGGGTATTTATCAAGCCAGAAACCAAGGATAAATGACCAGAAGGCTAAGGGAAGCTACCCTAATACAAATCGTGATCCATGGTCCAGTTTCTAGGCTTTTCACTGACTGGGAGAGGCCTGCTGCCTAGCTAACAGGACCCCGAGCAGCATAACAACTGTGCACACTGACGATTCACCTGGTCCTTCCCCAGGGTGGAGTGTGTGGCCATTTATGAAGGGGCCACACCCTGGGGAAAAGGCAATGCTCACACATGTTGACAACTGCTGACCAGAAGGTCCTGGGGATAGAGGTGTTGTCATAAACCTCCCACGGATGGCGGTGTGTGTTGGGAGACTAAGTGGAGTTCTGAGGTCATCTGGTGCGCAGTGACATCACTGGGCCCATGGACACAGCTGGTTGCGTCCTGGTCCCTGAATGTATCCTTGGAATAAATATACATTGTAGTTGGCAGGACCCCTATGTTAGTTCTTGGCCAATGACATGAGAGCCATCATACTGAATGGCCAGGTTTAAGTCTTTGAAATTGCCACTAACCTTCCTGCCAGGTTGGTGAATTAAAAAAAACATTGCATCTCCAGAAGGGATGGCAGAGATTACTTCTATCCTTAAGAATAGAAGGAACTCAATGGTGATGTTCCCCATCATCTCTCCATTTAATTTACCAAACTAGAACCCCTCCCACCTCACCTAAGTAGTAGCTGTAAGCCTGTATGCCATTTATGGCATCTCTACTGGAGCAGATCAACATGATCTCAGGTACAGAGTGTGTGGCCACTCGTGTGGGAAATGGATTCCATTCTATCCCTACTGAAAAAGGAAAATCAGAAATAATGCTCAGTCACTTGGACCAGATAACAGTGTACATTTATGGCCTGCCTCCAGAGCCCTGTGACTTCCCTGCTCAGAGAGAACTGCACCACCTGGATATCCCACAGTACATCACTACATCCTTATACTGATGACATCACGTTACCTGGGACAGAGGCAGCACATACCTTGGAGACTTCATGGTATGTGCAGCCTAGAGATTCAGAGCCAAGGATTAAAGGGCCAACCGTGGTACTGAACTCCTTGGGGGTCTTTGGCAGACAACAACTTCCTCTCTGAACTAAGGATAAATTAACATATACACCTTCTCACCACTAAGATGCTGTGGAGCCTGAAGGTGGCATTTCCAAGCTTGGCAACACTAGCCTCACCCTCAGACCAGATGATGCTGAGGCTGCCCCAGGGTCTGGGATGCGGTCCAAGACACCTTGAGCACAGGCCGTAGGACCAGGACAGTCCTATGTCACTTGAGGCATCTATAGTGGGAAAGACTCTGTGCAGAGTTTACACAAACCCCAACAGGAAAATCACATCAATCCCTAGAGTTCTGGAGCAAAACTTTGACATTTGTAGCAGAGAAACATATTTCACAAAACAGCTCATGGAGGGCTGCCATGCCAGCTGGAGATGGAGCCCCTGGGCCTGGGACATAAAGTGGCCATGCAGTCAGAACTGGCAAAATCAGGAAATTGGCACTGTTATGATACTATCAACCAAATAACCAGGTTTGGTGTGCTCTCATTTTTTTGGGATATTTAGTTCTATGACATTTTATCACATGTATAAATACCACAGTGTACAGAACCATGAAAAACTTCCCCTTCTTACCTCTTTATAGTCACTTCTTTCTCCCCATCTAACCTTGACATTTCATGTAAATGGAATCATCCAATATGCAACCTCTTGTGTCTGGTTTCTTTACCTTAAAATAGTGGTTTTGAGATTCCTCCACATTGTAGCATGTATCAATATTTCATTCCTTTTTATGGATTAATAATACTGCCTTGTATATGTAGGCCACAATTTGTTTATCTCTTTCTCAACTGATGGACACTTCAGCTGTTTCTGTGTTTCAGTTAATTGCTGCTATAAGCACGCACGTACGTATATCTGTTTGAGTACTTGTTTTCAGTTATTTGGGGCCTACACTCGGGAGTGGAATTGCTAGGTCACGTGGTAGGTCTGTGCCTACCTTTCGAAGGAACTGCCAAGCCTCTTCCACAGCGGCTGAGTCATGTGACATTTCCACCACCAATGTCCAAAGGTCCCAGTTTCTTCACATCTTTGCCACCACTTGTTATTTTATATTTTTTATTGTAATAATTCAAGTGGATGTGAAGTAATAACTCATTTGGGTTTTGATTGGCCTTTCTTTAATGTCGAATCATATTGAATATTTTTTCATGTGCTTATTGGTCATTTGTATTTCTGCTTTGGAGAAATGTTTCATGAAGTACTTTGCCCATTTTTTAATTGGGCTGTCTTTTTGTTATTGAGTTGTAGGAGTTCTTTATATAATCTGGGTACAAAATATTTATCATGCATATTATTTGCAAACATTTTCTTTCATTATGTGAGTTGTTTTTTCACTTTCTTGATAATACCCTTAAATGCACAAAGGTTTTTAATTTTGGCAAAGCCAAGTTTATCTGTTTCCTTTGTTGCTTCGGCTTTTGGTGCATGTGGCTATCCAGTTATCCCAGTAGCATTTGTTGAAGAGACTATTCTTTCTCCATTTAATGATCGCAGCACCCCTTATCAAAAATCATTTATCCATAGACATATGGTTTATTTCTGGAATCTTAACTCTAGTCCATTGGTCTATAGGCCTTTGTGGTATCACACTGCTTTAATTCCTGTACCTTTATAGTAAGTTTTAAAATCAGGAAGTGTGAGTTCTGCAACTTTGTTCCTCTTATTCAAGAATGTTTTGGTTATTCTGGACCCCTTGTGATTCTATATGAATTGGAGGATTGGCTCTTCTATTTCTGCAAAAAAGAAGCCATTGGTATTTTGATAGGAATTACATTGAATCTGTAGATCACTTTGAATAGTTTGTTATCTGATGAATATTAAGGATTCCAATCCCTGAGCATGAGATTTCTTTCCATTTATTTAAAACTCTAATTTATTTCAGCAATATTTTGTAGTGTTCAGTGTACATTTTTTCACCTAATGGATTAAATTTATTTGTTCTTAGGTACTTACTATTTTGAATGCTATTGGAAATGGAATTGTTTTCTTAATTTCTTATACATGTTGTTCATTGATGGTTTATAGAAATACAACTGATTTTTGTGTATTGATCTTGTATCCCACTGAATTTGTTCATTAGCTCTAGTATTGTGTGTGTGTGTGTGTGTGTGTGTGTGTATTCTTCAGGATCTTCTATACATGGAATTATGCCATCTGTGAATAGTTTAATTTCTCTTTCCAATTTGGATGCCTTTTAATTTTTTTCTTGCCTAATTGCTCTGGCTAGAACTTCTAGTATAACTCCGACTAGATTATACTTTCCTGTTTCTTTGCATACTTTGTAACTTTTTATTGAAAACTGACCAGGTGTTTGACTATGTTAAAGTGGTAACTCTGGAAATCAGACTTTCTTGCTATCCCAAGGGTTTGCTATAGTTGATTGTCAATGGCTACAGCTGTTCATTTGTTTTGCTAGTTTTCCAAACTACTTTTTTTTAAAGATTATTTGCCTTGCCATGTGTGGTCACTCGTGTCGGTTCCATGATCTCAGCAGACAGAGATTTCCTTGAACAGCTGGAGCCAAGAAGGAAAAATAAATCCCCAGAGTTTGCATCTTGACTTGGATCCGGGGTGCTTTCTCCAGGCTAAGCCAGGCCGCTCCACCTTCTGTTTATGTGGAGCCCACAGACCTGCTGTAGGTGCAAGCCTAGGGTTCTCTCTGGGCTTTTCTAAGCATGTGCCTAGTTCTGAGCATGTGGTTTGTACTCCATTGTCTGGTATATGCAATGGCCCTTCTGAGCCCTTCTTCTCCTCTGAAATTTCCCCTGATGCTTCCTCCTTTCTGGGATTTTTGGGCCCCATCTGCCCTCCCTCGACCTGGCTGGGAACATAGTGTATCTTTAAATCTTTTGACAAACATGGCACTGCTGGGAAAGCTGTCCCTGCCCAAGGTGTGGAGGGCAAAACAAGGGTCACTCTCTTCAATAGTCGCTCAGGACTCTGGCAGACAGGTCAAAACACACAGCCACGGAATTTAAGCTCATGGTGTGTGAGCGCCTCTGGGACCAGGAAGCCACGCTAGCCTTCACCCCCAGAGGCTGCTGCTGCCACTGTGGGGAACAGGGGACGGGGTGGCAATAGGCAGGCGAGCAACACCCTAAAATGCTCTCTTACCAAAATTCAGCCCCTGTTCTCTTCATTAAGCCACCCCTTTGTTGCTGTGAATTTTGGATTAGGTTCCAGAAGCCCAGAAATGTTGCTCATGTCAGTCTTTGTCAGCTTATAGGTGTTTTAGTACAGGGACATTTTTTTGAGTGCCCTACTCTGCAATTTTCTATGATGTTACCCAACAGATGACTTTTTAATTGGAAAAAAAAATTCTTAAAAGTGGCTATATTGAATAAAAGGAAACACATTCTTAAAATGTTCATTATGTAATATATGAAAAAATTAATGTAAAGCTCTACACACTTTTTAATTACAGTTATGTTTGAAAATGCTACATAGAGAAAACAAAGACTATAGGAAAATAAACCACATATTGAGTGGTATTTCTAATAGAAAGACTTGTAGATAATAGTTACTCTTAATTTTCTCATATGTATTTTGTGTATCTAAAGAACTGTCCACAGTAAGTGTGCATTGCTTGTAGAACCAGCAAATATATACTGCCTCACTTGTTTGTATTATGATAGATTATGTTTTTTAACCCAGATTCAATGGGGATTGAACCAGATAAATTAGATCTATTTTAATACTTGGAACTTTTAGTTTTAGTTTCAAAATTCTATATTTTGAAGAAGATTCCCTTATACAGTTCTTTTAAAATGAAATATTTTTTTCTTCCTTCTATTGCTTTTAATAGGAATGGCCTTTGTCCTGTGGAATATAACCAGTCATTTCAGATGAGATTAAAGGATAAAAATATATCCTTGAATCCCATGTCCTAGTATTTGAGGTCCAATCAGTTTTCAGAGGTTATACATCAGTACATTATTCAAATCCCATTACAGGGTTAGCATCAGGGGTGAAACAGTACTTTGACAGAACCAGAGAATTCAGTTTTAGGTTAACTATATCAAGGAAGGAAAATAGAATTTTTTTAGCCATAACTTAGACTGAAGAAATGCCTAAAGCTCCCAAAGAAATGGGGGGAAAAATAGCAAAAGACTTTAAGGTAAGTATCGCTATAACTTGAAATGTGGGTCTCTCTGGACAATCTCTTGAATTTTAATCAGTTTTTACAAAATGCTTCATTCCAAGGAAGAGCAGATTGCAAGGTATTAAGTAGAAAATACTCATATCATTGCAGTAAGTAAAAGTATTTTTGCTGCTCTTTCCAATTAATCTATAAATTATCAAAGATTTAACATTTGATAATTGTGAGCATTTATACTTTTCCAGTGTTTTCACATAGAGTTCTGTGTCTTTCTATCCTAGACACTAATGTGGAAATAATCATAAAGGACAAGTGAACATTCTATGAGGAGGAAAACAGGAGCAGATGATACTTTTTCTGAAATTCCCACCTATTGAGCCCGTTCCCCCTCCTCATCCACAGTGAACATGGTCGTAGTGGTTGTGTTTTGTCCCACTGGTAACCCATGCATCCTCTAGGGTAGGTCAACGTCAGTTCTTTAGAGTTCCTAGAAGTAGGGCTCAAGACAAGGGTTCTTCTCATGTGATTTATTAAACGAGGCCTGTCAGGAAGCAGGAAGTGACAGGGCAGCGTAAAATGGCTAAGCAAGCATCTGTGGCCCAGCTGGAAGCTAGCTGGGGGTAGAAGCCGAGGGAGGTGGGGTGGAGTGGTGCCCACCAGGACTTGACTCCTGTATTGCTGGCAGATCCTGAGGCCTGGGAAACCAGGGCTGGAGATGAGGATGACAACCTGGTTCATCCAGCTCTTATGGGTCATTTATTTTTACCCAATCCAAGGGTCAACTTCCTGGAATGGGACATAAAATTATTGGGAACCACAGGAAACTAGAGCTGTGGGCTGGTCACATGACAGAATGTGCATGAAGTCCTGAAATGCACCATGTGTCCAGGGAGTGACACATGAGTCAGCATTGTTAGCACAGCCTGAGACAGGGAGGGCTTGACGGGTGAGAGCCATAAAAGGCCACACTTGCCTGGGGAGCTGCTGAAGGGTTTTAAGGGAAGAATGACATGACTGGTCTTGTATTTGAAAAATATTATTCTTCCCACTGAGCAGAGGAAAACATCTTGCAAACAGGTGACAGGATGGGAGGCCCTCATAATAGTCTGGGTAGTAGATGGTGAGGGCCTGAAGTAGACCACGTGGTAGTAGGGCAGAGAACGGGATGCAGTCAAGAACCATGGGGGTGAAACCTGCAGGACCTTTCAACTCATGTAGGTGGTGAGTGACTCCCAGGTTCTGAGCTTGGGTGAGTTGCTAGGTGAGGAAACAACTAACAGTGAAGAAGAATCAGAAAAGATCAGCAAGAGTGTGTGTGGAGTAGGCAGGTGGCCTGTGAACAGGCTGAGCTGAAAGCTGTGGGCTAGGATCCTTGGCCCAGTCAAATTAGTGAAATGGGAGTCAAGGTCATAGGCCTTTCTAATTCAATGAATGGGAGTCTCCTGTGGACCCCTGATGAGACTTAGAGAAGCCCAGCCCACAGTGTGTGGGCATCAAAGAATATACATCTGTTAGGCAGAAAAATAAGTATGAGTGGGGTGGGGAGAGAATAAGGCCAGTAAAGCCCACTAACAGGGACTCAAAGAGTTAACCAGTTGAAACTGGAGAGCCAGAAAAGACTCACAGAGTTAATGAGTTAATCAGCTGAAGCTCCAAAGGCCAGGATAACTTAGAATGTTCAGAGAGTCCTCAGGTAAAGCAAAGTAACTGAGCATAGCTCATGTCTTCATTGTGTCAATTAGATCACACCATTGTAAGATTTACTTTAGCCTGCTAAAAGGCCCAGCTTATTCTTTAACTTAACCAAATGCTTCTTTTTTTCCCTCCTCCTCCAGCCCCTAATCAAGTAATTTGCAACCTGGGCAAGAGACAAGCATCATGATTAATTTTCCAAACAAGCCCAGAGATAAACAGTATAGTAAGAACAGGAAAGATTCCATCTTAAAGCTAAGATTGCTTTTTAAAACCCAGGAAGTTAAGAAGTAAGATTCTTAACATATTCTTTAGCAAACATACAATAAATCAGCCCACCTTGGGGGCAGGGCAGGCCTTCTTGATTGATATGTATCCAGAGGGAAGCTACTGTCCTGGGAAGGAACTGGATCAGTAAATTTCTTGTGTTAATTTTGCAGAATCACCTAGAGAACTGATAATAGAAGAGATGTAATGTCTCTCATCAAAGATAAACATCTTGAGGCCATTTAACACCCTAGCCCCTTGTCACATTCCTGAAAAATCCTTAAAAGAGGGAACCCCCAATCTTTCAGTGCACCTCTTCTCCTAGGTCACCCATACCTTTTCTCAACCTTTCAGGGTGCCTTCTCTCTAAGTTCATCTGCACTTTCTCTCTCTTTAAATAAAACTTAAACTTTTCAGCGTGCTTCCTCTCTGAAGTTGCCCACACTCCCCTTTCTCTGAGTGCGCACCTTTTCACCTTAAATAAACTTCTCACTGCTCAACTTAAAACTTTTGTCTCTGCACTTTTCCAGTGGTATCTCTGTTGCTTTGATAGTTCATTCTAATCCACCAGATTTAAGCTCAAATCTTCACTCTCTTTGTACTATTTCAGGTAAGTAGGGAGGGGCTGCTGAGAGCTCAGATCTGGGCTTGCTAATTACTGTCACCTGGGTGACCCAGAAGGAACTGCAGCTATATGGTCATGCTCTTTAGTAACCTGCCTGAAAGTCTCCTTTTTGCCTCTAGGAAGTTCTCATAACATAATCTCACTCCATCCAGTGCTCTGTGGCTCCCACAAATCTTGGGGTAGTAGGGACTCAGTTCCCATGCCATACAGATCCAGGCAGACACTGGACACCAGGTAACGCTGGCTTAAAGAGTTAGCAGGGGATGGGCCCCATGCTGAGTAGCAGTTCAATGAACTTCCTTTATCACTGTTCGGTCATTCCCTGACACTCACTTTAATGAATTCCTTCCTCACATGGTACTCTGACTCCCCTATGTCTCCCAACCGGATTCCTCCCAGCAATGTTAAATAAAACTTTTCAACCTTTCAGGCTTCCTCCTGGAGGACTCCCACACTTTCTCTCTAAATGCCCAGCTTTAAATAAAGCTTTTACTCTGCTTCATTACTATGCTTCTGCCCTTCAATTCTTTGTTGGGGCGGGGACTGAACCAAAGAAAATAAACAACCCCCACCAACATATTCACCCTGGTGGGCTACTGATGATGTGGATTGTGTTCAAACTTCAAAACATAGCATGAAAATGGTCATGTTTAGTACACATGGCTATCTCAGACTCTTCACTCTAGCCCTGGCAAGATTCCATAGGTTTTTAGTTATCTTGTTTTCACTGTTACCTACTATTTTATTTAGCATGTGTTTTCTTGACCTTAAAATGAGTACCATTGGCATCTGTGGGACACAGAGAAGTCAGTTCTAAGAGGAAAGTATATTGAGTACAGGATTACCTCAAGAAAAAAGACCAATCCCAAATGAGCAGTCTAAACTCACAATGAAACTAGAAAAAGAACAAATGAGGCCCAAAGTCAGTAGAAGGAGGGACATAATAAAGATCAGAGCAGAAATAAACAAAATTGAGAAGAATTAAACAATAGAAAGAACCAAAGAAACCAGGAGCTGGTTCCTCAAGAAAATAAACAAAATAGGTAAACCCCTAGCCAGACTTATCAAGAAAAAAAGAGAGTCTACACACATAAACAGAATCAGAAATGAGAAAGGAAAAATTCACTACAGACACCACAGAAATACAAAGAATTATTAGAGAATACTATGAAAAATTATTTGCTAAAAAATTGGACAACCTAGAAGAAATGGACAACTTTTTAGAAAAATACAACCTTCCAAGGCTGACCCAGGAAGAAACAGAAAATTTGAACAGACCAATTACCAGCAATGAAATTGAATTGGTAATCAAAAAACTACCTGTGAACAAAACACCTGGACCAGATGGCTTCACCGCTGAATTTTATCAAACATTTAGTGAAGAACTAATACCCATCCTTCTTAAAGTTTTTCAAAAAGCAGAAGAGGGAATACTTCCAAACTGATTCTATGAAGCCAGCATCACTCTAATACCAAAACCAGGTAAAGACCCCACCGAAAAAGAAAATTACAGCCCCAATATCCCTGATGAACATAGATACAAAAATACTCAACAAAAAATTAGCAAACTGAATTCAAAAATACATCAAAAAGATCATCCATCATGACCAAGTGGGATTTATTCCAGCTATGTAAGGATGGTACAATATTCAAAAATCCATCAGCATCATCCACCACATCAACAAAAAGAAGGACAAAAGTCACACAATCATCTCAATAGATGCTGAAAAAGCATTTGACAAAATTCAACATCCATTCATGATAAAAACTCTCAACAAAATGGGTATAGAGGGCAAGTACCTCAAGGCCATATATGATAAACCCACAGCCAACATCATTCTTAATGGGAGAAGCTGAAAGCTTTTCCTTTAAAATCAGGAACAAGACAAGGATGCCCACACTCCCCACTTTCATTCAACATAGTACTGGAGGTCCTAGCCACGGCAATCAGACAACATAAAGAAATAAAAGGCATCCAGATTGGTAAGGAAGAAGGTAAAGTGTCATGGTTTGCAAATGACATGATATTGTACATAAAAAAAACCCTAAACAATCCACCCCAAAACTACTAGAACTAATAACTGAATTCAGAAATTTGCAGGATACAAAATTAATACACAGAAATATGTTGCATTCCTATATACTAATGATGAACTAGCAAAAAGAGAAATCAGGAGAACAATTCCATTTACAATTGCATCAGAAAGAATAAAATACCTAGGAATAAACCTAACCAAGGAGGTGAAAGACCTATACCCTGAAAACTATGACACACTCATGAGAGAAATTAAAGAAGATACCAATAAATGGAAATACATCCCATGCTCATGGACAGGAAGAATTAATATTGTCAAAATGGCCATCCTGCCTAAAGCAATCTACAGATTCAATGCAATCCCTATCAAAATACCAATGGCATTCTTCAATGAAATAGAACAAATAGTTCTAAAACTTCAGTGGAACCACAAAAGATCCCAAATAGCCAAAGCAATCCTGAGAAGGAAGAATAAAGCTGGGTGGATTACACTCCCCAACTTCAAGCTCTACTACAAAGTCACAGTAATCAAGACAATTTTGTACGGGCACAAGAACCGACCATAGATCAAAGGAACAGAATAGAGAGCCCAGATACAAACCCACACGTATATGGTCTATTAATATCTGATAAAGGAGCCATGGATATACAATGGGGAAATGACAGCCTCTTCAACAACTGGTGTTGGCAAAACTAGACAGCTACATGTAAGAGAATGAAACTGGATCATTGTCTAACCCCATACACAAAGGTAAACTTGAAATGGATTAAAGACCTGAATGTAAAACATGAAACCATAAAACTCTTAGAAGAAAACAGGCAAAAATCTCTTGAATATAAACATGAGCAACTTTTTTCTGAATGCATCTCCTCAAGCAAGGGAAACAAAAGCAAAAATGAACAAATGGAACTATATCAAGCTGAAAACCTTCTGTAAAGCAAAGAATACCATAAGCAGAACAAAAAGGCATCCTACAGTATGGGAGAATATGGCATTCTACAAATATTCTCCCATAATATATTTGTAAATGACATATCCGCCAAGGGGTTAGCATCCAAAATATATGAAGAACTCACACGCCTCAACAGTGAAATAAGCCAGGTGGAGAAAGACAAGTACCAAATGACTTCACTCATTTGTGGAGTATAACAACCAAGCAAAACTGAAGGAACAAAATAGCAGCTGACCACAGACTTCAAGAAGGGACTAGCAGTTACCAAAGGGAAGGGGGTGGGAGGGGGTGTGGGGAGGGAGGGTGAAGGGGATTGAGGGGCACTATGATTAACACACATAATGTAGGTGGGTCACAGGGAAGGCAGTATAGCACAGAGAAGACAAGTAGTGACTCTACAGCATCTTACTACGCTGATGGACAGTGACTGCAATGAATGTGGTGGGGGTACTTGATAATATGGTTGAATGTATTAACCACAATGTTGCCCATGTGAAACCTTCATGAGATTTCCTTAATAAAATATATATATGCATATATTTAAAAAGATTTTTTTAATTGTATCTTTTGCTTAGGCAGCTGTAAACATGAATACAATAAAATGCGACATTTGTTAAAATATTTAAAACAGATCAAGAAACTACCACAACATTGCAGTTTATAATGAGAAGCCACCCTTAACAATCACAACAAACAGGGCTTTATGTTCAAAAGCTTCCAAATCCTTGGGCCCCCTTGGCTGTCTGGGAAAATACGGAGCACCAAGATCTGGAAAATTCTTAAAGGCAAGCCTTAGAACATTCAAATCTCTGTGACCTGGGACGACCATAGTTCTTGCCATTCAAGCCTCCTCTTCTCTCGCCTCTCATCCTGACATCCTTCCCTTTATTAATAGACGTCCATGGCCCTGCAGACTTTTCTTTCAACCTCACTCTCGTCAAGGCAAAAAGTCACCCGAAACAATAAGCAGATAAGGAGACTTTATTCAAGTCTATTGAAATAGGGGAGAAAGATGAACTAAGTGCAGCCTCTGCTCTGCTGGAACGAAGGCTGGGGTGTTTCCAGGAAGTGGGAACACAGAACATCTGCTGTTTGCTCACTGGCCTTCCCCAAAGGAAACCTGAGTTTTCTTTTATCTTCCTAAGAGGAGGGAGCTTTACAACTTCGAACAAGGTGTCCAGCAGGGTTAGGCTTCAACCCCCTGGGAGACTGGAGAGAAAGGCACTGTCTCTCGATGGTTACCTTGCAAAGGGGTGGCCCCCAGTTCCTTGACAAAGATTATAAATCTGGGTTATAAATCTGGCAGGAGGTTCTTATTTATTTATTTATTTATCATTAATATATAGTTCCATGAGCAACACTGTGGTTACTAGATTCCCCTCATTGTCAAGTCCCCCCGACATGCCCCATTACAGTCACTGTCCATCAGCGTAGTAAGAAAAAAATCCATCACTAGTAGAGTCACTACTTGTCTTCTCTGTGCTATACTGCCTTCTCCGTGAGCCCAACCCCTACATTATGTGTGCTGATCATAATGCCCCTTTTTCCCCTTATCCCTCCCTTCCCACCCATCCTCCCCAGTCCCTTTCCCTTTGGTAACTGTTAGTCCATTCTAGGGTTCTGTGAGTCTGCTGCTGTTTTGTTCCTTCAGTTTTTCTTTTGTTCTTATATTCCACAGATGAAGGAAATCATTTGATACTTGTCTTTCTCTGCCTGGCTTATTTCACTGAGCAGAATACCCTCTAGCTCCATCCATGTTGTTGCAAATGGTAGGATTTGCTTTCTTCTTATGGCTGAATAATATTCCATTGTGTATATGTACCACATCTTCTTTATCCATTCATCTACTGATGGACACTTAGGTTGCTTCCAATTCGCAGCTATTATAAATAGTGCTGTGATAAACATAGGGGTATATATGTCTTCTTCAAACTGGGCTCCTGCATTCTTAGGGTAAATTCCTAGGAGTGGAATTCCTGGGTCAAATGGTATTTCTATTTTTAGTTTTTTGAGGAATCTCCATACTGCTTTCCACATGGTTGAACTAATTTACATTCCCACCAGCAGTGTAGGAGGGTTCCCCTTTCTCCACATCCTCGCCAACATTTGTTGTTGTTTGTCTTTTGGATTGTGGCCATCCTGACCAGTGTGAGGTGATATCTCATTGTGGTTTTAATTTGCATTTCTCTGATAATTAGCGATGTGGAGCATCTTTTCATGTGCCTGTTAGCCATCTGAATTTCTTCTTTGGAGAAGTGTCTGTTCAGATCCTCTGCCCATTTTTTAATTGGATTATTTGGTTTTTGTTTGTTGAGGTGTGTGAGCTCTTTGTGTATTTTGGATGTTAACCCCTTATCGGATCTGTCATTTACGAATATATTCTCCCATACTGTATGTAGGATGCCTTTCTGTTCTACTGATGGTGTCCTTTGGCAGGAAGTTTTTAAAGGATTTATATCCTAAAGGGACACAGAAAGAATTTACACTTGCACATTTTCTAAAGAAAAGGGAGATCAGGGGCCTAGACCCAGGAAGTGACCTGTCTAAAGTTTCGTCAAGCAGAGGGGAACTCATGTTGTGTCGTTCCCCATAATCAGTTGCTGTTATCAGGAAGGCAGTTACTATCAGGAGCAGCCAAGATGACATGGACATGATCACGGACAGAGATGCAAAGAGTTGTCTTTGAATTCTGGCACAAAACCAGGAGCAAAACTCGTTTCTGATATTGTGATTCTACTTCTGTAAAGTAGATAAAAGGATGATTAATTTAAGCCATTTATTTTCATCTGGAAAATGTGGTAAAACTATTTTCTTTTACCGAATCCAGCTGAGTGTCCCACGTGGGTAGGGTTTGCTGGGAAACACATACATCCTGGAACCTGTCAGAATTCAGTTTTCCAAAGGCCCCCAGACCGTCTGGGGTGACCCTCCCCCTTTGGAATTGGTGCCCTGACCTGTGCAGAAGGCTGGGGTGCCTGGGTCTGCTCATGCCCAATGCATATGTGATAGGGACCTAGAACATCACAGAGCTCACGGGGGCCTCAGCCCTGGGGGTGGCGACTTTGCATGCAGGCAGAGGCGTCACAGCCTCACCAGACCGCATGTGTGTGCAGGTTGGTTTGGGAAGATCAGAGGACAGGAAAATAAAGGATCCTTACAAGCGACTCATGCCTGAAAAAGGCAGGAAGGATTCCTCTTACCTCCAGCGCCCCTGGAGCCAAGCGCCTGGGATCGGGGGCGGCCTCCAGGGAAGGGATCCCTGGCCCCAGGCCATGCCGCCACCACCCATACAGCCCTGAGAGCCTGGGCAGCACCGTGACGCGGCCGCCACTCCTCCATTAGGTCTGAGAGTCCCCGAGAAAGATCAGACGCGACTGTCAGTGGCCATGGACAGTCCCACTATGCAGAAGGCCACCCACGCTGCCTGAGTCCAAAAGGCTCATCGGGCAAACCATTGACATTTCCACTCTAGGGCCATACGGGACAATAAATGCAGCCCCTTTTCTGAAGACACGGCACCCCCTTCCAGAGCACGGCCTCTGAATCCCTCAGGGTCTGGGCAGAGTCTTCCTGGACAAACTTTCACATTTGACCCGCAGAGACCGGTGGGGAGCACCCCAATCCTGTTGCCTCGAGAAGCAGCCCCCAAAGGAGACGACCGGTTCTCCCGTGGAGGAATGCAATTAAAATTCAGATACCTTAGGACGGGACCGAATATATTTTATTCATGACCCACATTAAATACACATTAAGTGTCTCCCATATAGCACATTAATATATATTAATCTAATTTAATTCTCAAATAGGGTGTGAAGATAAAGGAAGGATGCAGAGGACATTTCATTCCAATAGCTTCTGAAGCCAAAGACGAAGCTCATTCCATTACGAATATTAGGCCGGGATCCAAAATACCGGACATTTACACGGAAATGCCTTGTCGTGGAAGCTTCCTGAGATTTACTTTCCTATTTAAATAGTGGAGCAAATTTAGTCAACATATGTTTAAAACACCTATTATGTATTATACAGCTCATTAGGCAGGTTGTTGTTCTTAATAAATGAGTCGTTAAGACTAAAGAAAACGAACATTTGGAAAATGGTCAGAGAGAAACAAAGCGTCTTAAAGACGAGGGCCAGCCTCCTTTCCTACGGGGACCGCCCTCCGGGCTGGGCAGAGCACGGGGAGCTCGCAGGCCCAGGGGCAGGTCGCGGCACGTCTCGGTTAGCTGCCCTTTTTCATGAACTCCGGCGAAGGGAGGGCTCTCAGGAAATGGTGTTTTGGGGTATTTCTTACTGCTTCTCCCTCTGCTGGGGGTGCCCTCGCAGGGAGAGTGCGGCCGCTTCCTGGGCCCGGCAGTGTGAGAGCCCCCCCTCCTGTCTGGCTTCTTGGCGGTCATGAGAATAGAATCTAACCGATGGATCAGATCTCATCTCATCAGTGAGAGGACTTCTCAGGCCCCCAAACTACCATCGTGATCCTGAGCTCGCACAGTTAAAGCAGGGTCCCCAGGGCAGAGAAAAGCCCCCTCCGTCGTTCCCAGCCCCAGTTCCTGTTTCTGGCTGCCCCTCTCTCCTTCCCTATCCTACGTCCTCTTTCTGGCTCCCAGGAAAGCCTGTTTCTCCAGTTTCCATCAGTCTGGGTACCATCGCCCCACAGTGTCCCAGCTGAAGCCTCTCCTGTTCCACGGGCTTTCCCTGACGCTGTCCACACAGAAGGGATTGAAGGGATGGGATCTGCATGCCGGTAACAATTGTAAAACCCTGACGGGCTTTATAACCTTTATGATTGTCGGTGTCCAGTACATATTTCTTGGTTGGACATGGGCTCGTGGCCGGCTTGCCAGCCTCCCTTCCTGCCACAGATACTCACTGGCCAGCAGACCGCTCGGCTGAGAGATGAGACGGCCGTGGCCCGTGCTGGGGGTGCCCTCGCAGGGAGAGTGCGGCCGCTTCCTGGGCCCGGCAGCCGGAGGGCCCCCCTCCTGTCTGGCTTCTGGCTTCCGCTGGGCCTTGTGCCTCACCTCACCAGGCCCTGGGTGTGGGACCGACAGCAGGTGGAAAATTCCCATAAATCTCTTGGGTCTGACGATGAGGCCAAGGCTGGCAGAGACGGACCGCGGTGAGATGCGTGAAGTGCCGAGGCCAGCAGTTGTGACAGCCCCATTTGAGCCACCACCCCCAGCAGCTGTAAGCCACGGACCGGGAGAGGAAATGGAACATTTGGCAGCAAACTAACGAGTTGGCGATGCAAACCATTTCCGCGCCCATCAGCAGGCAGCTTCGGTACTCGGCCTCACCCAGTGCCAGGAAGGAGTCCACACAGCGGTTACTCGATCAGCAGAAATCACTCACTAAAGTCACTAAAAACCTGGCCACACCCATGCTGGCCCATGAGATAAACAGGTGCATCCCTGCACCCAGTGCAAAGAGGGCCATGCTCAGGTACAGTGCAGAGTTCCATTAAAAAAGGTAGAGGGGAAGATAAAATAAGGTCAAGTTCAGATAGTGCCCAGAGGACATCAGTGAGATGACCAGGGATGGGCCAGCGCCGCTCCGTGAGCCGGGCAGCAGCCTGGGGACACACTGTGTGCCGCCCCTGTGCCACGCTGCAGCTCAGTGGATGTTCGTGGACGCCCATAACATTTCCCTTCTTTAAGATCGAGCTAGCTTTTCAATATTGTCAGTAAAGTTACCCAAGAAAAAAATGCACACTTTTTTTAACAGCTCTGTAATCTTCGTTCCACCAACCCATACAAATTTTTTAAATGAACAAACAATGTTAAGACGGGGTAAGGAAGTTCTCCGGGAGATTAGGCAGCGGGTCCCTATGGCGTTCCTCTACCTGGGGCCTTACCTCTTCCTTTCCTTCCACTCCTGTGGCCCGAGAGGCAAAGGAGGGTGAAGGCGCTTGTGTGGGTAAAAAGAGGAAAGGATACTTCCGGCCCAGCTGGCCTCTTGCGGGGCTGGGACAGGTGGGCAAGGAGAACAGCTGTGGTGCAAAAGCAGGGGAGACAGAGCCAAAGACACAATAATTAAATGGGAGTGTTTCCCCAAGGGACCCTACATTGACAAGTGATTTTCCCAACACAGAGAGAGAGAGAGAGAAGGGAGGGAGGGATCTAGCACAGACGTGCCCCGATGCCACGAGGCCAGAGCTGTGGGGCGCAGTGCATTGATGTGTCAGAGGCATTGAAAACACAGGCTGTTCTCAAATCCGCTTGCATCAAAGCACAAAATCATTTTCTAACAGGTCCCTTTATATAAAGGCACAACATTTGTAGTAAATATCATTAGGCCTATTTTATGAATCTATTAACTAGCCACCAGCTTGGGGTTCTCACTTTCCCTCTCACCTATGGTGTCAGAAAATAAAGTGGCTTCAGGGCCTGGGAGGTTCTGGCTGGCAGGGGAGAGCCGCCCGTCGCCCTGCCTCCTGGGATCCGACACCTGCTGGGGAATCTCTGTCTCTCATCCTGAGCTGAAGAACACAGGCCAGGCTGGCTGGGTGGGATTTGACTGGATGTGTGTGAACTTCTCTGCTTACACACTCAGACTGATTGCTTTACAACCTGTGAGAACAATTAGACGGTGCCCAGTGGGAAAAGCAAAATGGAAGTGTGACTCCCTGCCTGGGTGGCGTCACACCTGGGGAAACGTCGCCACCCCTGTGGATTGAGGTCTTGCCAAGGGGTCTTCTGGGATACTTGCTGCTACTTTGGCTGGTTTTCCGGAGAAGGTTCCAGAAGGCACTGTCATGGTGTGGCTGCCAATTAGGTCTGAACCCCACATGAGGCTGAACATCCGCACGTCCTCCTTGGGGAAAGGCCTGGTTTCCAGAACAAAGAGAAGAGAATGTTACAATATTCGCTTGTGCTTGGAGCACTGATGATTTTCTTCAAAGTGTTTTTAGTACTTGTTATCTCATCCTGTCCTCAGAGCAACTCGGAGCCGTGGCAGGGGCGGCTTCATCCCCACTTGGGAGGAAAGACAACAGTGAGGGTCGGCCTTGCCAGTTAGTGCCAGGATCACAGACAGTGTGCTGCTCCTGGCCCCCAAACCCAGTCTTTCCCATTCAGCTTCAGAAACAAATCATCTTGACTCAAGATGAAGAGACTTAGGGACCTGTAATTCTCCTCCACTTCCTCCTACGAGTCTGATCGACCAGGGTGACCGCGGCTGCTGAGCTGCCACCAGTGCGCCTGGACCGCCAGCCTCAGGCCCAGGCACAGGGTGATGCCCTCTCCTGGCCCTTCACCTGTGCTGCCCGATCACCAGGAACGTTTTGCCACTTTTCTCCACACCTCTGAACCCCATCCTACTTCAAGAACTCATGCAAGCCTGACTTCCTCCAGAAGACGTCCCACCACCTCGTACCCAGAGTGATGGCTCAGGGGTTGGAGGCCCTGAGGCGCCCCTGGCTTGGGCCGCACTCTGCTATTCAGGCGTCTTTTCAAAGATCAGGCAACTGTGTACGCACTGTAACATGTCCTGGTAACTTTAAAGGACCGTGATTCCAAGAGGGCGGACCACTGACGTCCTACGTGACCTACACACACAAAACAATTCTTGCAGTTCGAAAAAGTATTTCATTTAGTGCTTAAATGTGGGGAACAAAAATTATATCCCGTAGAAGTCCATACTAGAGAAGGTGAACCGAGCTGTGGCCCTTGGGGAAGAGTGTGCCGGGAAGGCTCCCGCGGGGCCTGGGCCTCCCCCTGCCTGGCACGCTGCAGACGCCGCCCTCTGGATAGGGAAGTGACAGAAAGAAGTGGCTTTCATTTATTAAGCACCTGCCTTCTCAGATGCTGCAACTGACACTTCTTAGAATAAATTTGATTGTCCTAATAATGCCATGAGGAAGATAATTAAAAATCCACTTGGATATAAAGAAGTGGAAGTAGAGAGAGGCAGGCAAATGGATCAAGACTGCAGAATTGGTCTGTTGATTTGAAAATCTAGCATGAAGGTTAATTATGATCCATCTTAAGGATCTGAAATAAGAAGAGACTTTCCTATTTCTTGTGCACTTGAGAGAATTCATCTTAAAGGACCATCCCGTTGTCTGTCGCTGGTGTAGATCTCCCTACGGCAGACGCAGGCTCCCGGCCACATGCCAGTCTGTGGCCTGAGTGCCCTGAGGT
The DNA here is from genome assembly GCF_030020395.1 of Manis pentadactyla. NCBI lineage: Eukaryota > Metazoa > Chordata > Mammalia > Pholidota > Manidae > Manis > Manis pentadactyla. The sequence goes on along the minus strand of NC_080025.1, from coordinate 145,706,100 downwards.
GACTCGGGGAAACGGTCCCTGGGGCGCGACCTTTCATGGCCTGGGCACCGGCTCCTGTGCTGCGTTGAGCAGCAAGCCCCAAGGCTGCTCAGCCTTGTTACTGAGTTTTCTTCTCCGGTAAGTCTTCCCATTTGACCTAATGGGAAGAATATGCTTCTGAAAGTGTAACTGCAGAACTAGCACCTTCCGCTTGGACTCATCCAGTGTTAGGAACCTGGTCTGAAATGCTTGGGTAGAAGACGAGGAAGCCGGGACTCAGATAAGTTAAGTGACTTGCCCAAAACCACACAGCAATGCTCCAGGCCCTGAGGGCTGAATCCCTGTGCAGGAGGTCCGGTGACCAGCTGGGGGATGTGGGACTGGGCTATGGTCTCCAAAAGGAGGAGAAAATTGACACCTGGGTAACAATGGGGCAGCCAGGAAGAGCGGGGCTCTACTGCCCTGAGATGGGCTCTGCGTAGCCACTGGGAGGTCGGCTCAGAGCCACCCCGCAAGCCCCCTGCTTCCTGCAGCTCTCTGCCTGCTCCCCACCTCCTCCCCACCCTCTCCGACCCCGCTGCTCACAGGAGGGCTGTGAGGCCCTCGTGCCCCGGGACGCCTGCATGTTAGCAAAGGGGGCCGAACGCAGGCCTTTGGGTCAGTCCCCCCTCTGACACGAGTGCTGAGGCCCAGTTCTGCTCTTGACATCCTCTCTCCATGTAATTACTCACCCAGCAATCTTGCAAGTTATCACTGCTGGGAGAGTTGGCCACAGGCTGGCATCTCCAGGCCTGATTTCTCTTCTTACTTCCACACCCAGGGAAAAGACTGGACTTCAGAGCTGGGCAGGTACTGGTTTGAGCCCAAATCTCCGCTCACTAGTGCTGTGACCTTGGGCAAGAGGCTGCCGTTCTGGAAGCTTCAGTGTCCTCAGCTGCAAAATAGGAATTCTGACGGAGTCGTCTATACAGGGTGGTGTGGGGACTAAGGACAAGAAAGCTTGAGTGCCAGGTACTGTCACGTGGGTGAATGCTATTCATCATCTCCAGCTGCTGGTAGGTATTTTGATGTGACTGTTCCATAGACACTTAAACTCAGAGCACAGAAAGGCAAAACCATCATACCTACAATAAAACTAGCAGATGTAGAGCCGAACAGTGTTTCCGAATCCCACCTGGTAGCCTGAGAGGTGGGCCACCTCATCCACCGTGACCCAGGACCGAGGCCAGCCATTCTCATCCTTAGCTGTGCACTGGAATCGCCAAACTTCACCAGCTCCCCATGCCGGGTGCCAGCCCAGGTACCATCCGCCATGGTTCCAAGGTGCAGCCTGGGCTCCCAGACCCCACAGTCGCAGGGGTGAGGTGTACCTCACAGATGCCATCACCACCCCAAAGGCAGGTGGGAGAGTGAGGCCAGAAGTGACCCAAACTTTAATTTTTACCAGGAAAAACTGCTGCTTAAATGCTGATGGATGTTGTTTGAATATTTTAAATGAAAGAAGAAAATACGCAACATTTTAAAACACTGAAATGTCACCAAGAAGACTGTAAGCTTCTTGAGCGCCAGAATCACGGCCACGACCAGTAGCTGCCGCCTGCCTGCTGGGGGGCCGTGTGGGGGGTCACCCTCTAAGCTCAGAGAAACCCGTCTGTCTCCAGGACAGTCTGTGGCATACACAGGGCTAGGTGGTTCTGAGCATTTATTTCCATAAGCTCTTCATAGTGTTTCCAGAAATGTTTAAAGAAATTATGTTTTAAAAATAGCTTTGGCTTTTTTATGTCCAATTTAGGTGACATTCTTGGTATAGTTACATTACAAATCAAGATTTACGAGAAAAATTATGTTTTTTACAAAGTGTGTGTTGTGTCAGGAAATAGGCAGGGTTTTGTTTTTTGTTTTTTAACCACGTTACCACCTTCTTCTTGCACTTCTATGTACAAACCGAAGGATGATTTTTTAAGTGGTGGGCAGACTGTGACACAAATTGAGAGATGCCTGAAAGAAATACTTCACCATCCCAGCAATTCCTCCCAATGTAAACACAAACCGTAAACCTGAGGGCTTGGGGGAGAGTCTCTGGAGTTTGCTCAGGCACATGTAACGGTTCCTGCAGAATGAAACACATCAGGACCTCTGTGCAGGGAAGTTGAGAGTTCAGACCAGTTCTCATCTTCCTAACCAGACTATTCCCAGGTCTAGCATGGTGCCTCCAGGTTAGTGACAAATTATGCATGTTGCTATATTGTTAAAGGGGCTTTATAATAGACCTCTATAATTTATTTAGGCATGCATGTTAAATAAGGTTTTTTTAAAAGAAAAAGTTTGCAATGAATTATATTCAGTCTTTTCCATGAAAGCTTTGGAGGTGAGGTCCCAGTTTAGACACAGGAACTGCTAAGAGCAAGCCGTATAAAACGGAGGGGAAGGAATATTCCCTCACTTCTTAAGTCTGTTCTACACTAAGTGTTGCACTAGCTATTTAATGCCTCACACTAAACAAACACCTTTTCCCAGATAGATCTGATCCAGGATCTAGCAAAGTCTTATCACTGCACTTCAGAAATGGAATTTATTTAAGAGGCTCTGTGAAGTGTTGCTTCAGGCTAAAACCACGAAGGCAGCCACGAAGGCACGTGGTAATCTAGCTGCACGTCCTCACCCTTCGCTGCCCCATGGACCGTGCTCAGATTCTCCAATCCAGACAGAGTGATGGTTACACGAGAGAGATTCACGCAGAGCACACACGTGTGGTGGCAGCCGGGTGTCCCCCCTGGGTGGATGGCCTCAGTGCAGGAAACTGGGCGTGCGGGTCTCTCCTCTGTGGGGCATGGGACCTGCATGCCATTGCCCCAGTCCGTCTCGGATGAGCTTACCGATGGGTGAGGAGGCCCCCAAGCCCTGATTCCTCCATATTTATCCCCTAGGCCACATGCTATTAAGATTTTATTTGTTTTTTTAATACTGCACTGTATTTTCCTTTCAAACTACAGAAGTAATACATGCTGCTGGTTGCAACAAATTAAATGAACCATTTACCCCAGGGGAATCACACAGTAAAAGTCAGCTATCTCCCCTCCTTTATCCAGTCGCGCCTCCAGGGTACTGCATGTTCACACACTGGTGTGCAACCTTCCATGATGGCTGCACTCACACAAATGCACACTGCCACACACACACTCAAACTATAAAGACTTCTTTTTAATTCAAATATATTATTCAGCAAATTGCCTTCTTTTCAATTAACACTATATTCCTTAATAGCTGCATAATATTCTATAGATGCATGCATCAAGAAGTGTTAAATTGATATCTCTGTTTTGTCACCACCATAAATAATGTTTCCATAAACATCTTGGTTCACATATTCTCATAAACTGATGGTATTGTTTCTGTAGGATAGGTACCACAAAGATGCGTCTCTGTGTCAAAATGCCAGTGTATTTTTACTTTAATAGGTTCTGTTGAGGTATTTTCCAAAACCATGGAAGCCATTTATACCCTACAAGTAAGCAAACAGAATAGCCCTTCCCCTGTCCTGATGCTGTCATTCCTCTCACTGTTGTTAAGATTTTAAAAGGAATTATTATCCATTTGTAGAAAGAACTGCCTTTAGCTACACAGAGAGAAAGACTTAAAGAGAGTCCTGCTCCGAGGCCTGGCCTCCCAGCTGGGGACAGCCAGGCCGCTGTCGTGGGTTCTTCTAGGAACCCAGGAAACGCTTCTGGTCTTCCTGTCCAGGCCGTCTAGCTCAGGAGCACACAGGGTCAGTCCTCTCTGCTTCCCTCCCTGCCAGCCTCTGCAGGCCATGTCTGGGTGCTGGCAGTGGCCTGTGTCCAGCATGCTGACCTTGTGCTATTTTAGGGAGATTTTCTCATATGCCCAGTGCTTTTCCCAGTGCATGGAACAGACCAAGTGATCGATATACATGAAGTCGGTGGTATTAGGATTATGTCACAGCAGTGAGGCCCTTGGAGAAAATAGTGGAATAACACACATGTAAGAATTCTCACAAGATGTAGGAACGGTGGCAGAATGGACAGGTCACATCATCTCCCTCCCATAAGTACCTCATAAACACATAAGTACCCAGTCAAAACTTCAGCAACAGCAAGCAGGCAGAGGAAGAGGTCCAGCATAGTATATACTGTGTAGCCCGTGTAGCCCTTATACAAGGAACAAAAAAAAAAAAAGAAGAAAAGAGAAAGAGGCTAGAATGCGGCCCAGTGTGCTCCCGGGAGCTCTGCTCATCCTCACCCCAGGAGCAGCAGTGAGGAAAACTAAGTCAGCAGAGTCCTGAAATGTTTCCCTAGTAACTGCTAGTAACAAGGTGGAGCAGCCCTTTAAAAAAAAAAATCTGAGGGGAAAATTAAAACTCCAGTTTACCGCTGGGACAGTCAGAGAGGAAGGAAGGGAGTCCGGGGTATGTCACTCCCTAGAACCCTATTTTGAGTTGGAAGAACAAGGCTTTTCATCATTAATTTTTGCATGCTAACTTTAATCACCATTTAAAGTTACTCATTTGGTTTATCTCACTATTTCTCAGTTCAGAAGGAGTGGGATTTACTGCAGGCTGGGTAAGATAATTTAATTCTTATACTCACTCATTCATACATTAATTTAGCAAATGTTAAATGAGTGCCTGCTCTGTCTCAAGCACCATTCCAGGGGCCAGAAATACAGAAATAGAACAAACCCTCTTCACCCACTGGGCTTACCTTCTAGTAGTAGGTGCAAGCATGGGTGAACAAATAATAAAAGAAATAATGTGTCTTGTTAAAGAAAAATTATTCCAACACTTGCTAAATGGTACAGAAGACTATTTAAGGCCATTGCAATAGGGAGGAATTGGGTTCAGCTCCAAGTACAGCAGGGACAAACGGGACACACGGCCAAGGAGCAGGTGGGGGTCGGTGCGTGCAAAGTGACTAAGAGGAGACCACAAAGGGTAGGTAGTCTTGCTATGCCGAGTTCTTGCGGAGGCAGGCCAGGAACTCAGACTGGGGCGGGGGCGAGGGCCTTGATGAGACAGTAAGGTTGGGACTTCTCAGGAAATGACAGCAGGATTCTTGCCCCAACTGGGCTCTGCAGCCTGAAGACAGGGCCCAAGGGCGAGTCCTGGCTGAAAAGGGGGTTCAGAGAAGCCTGTCTGAAGTTTGCTTCAGGAGAAATGCTGGTCGGCTTGAAAGACAGTGTGTGCAAGAGATTGGGAGAGAGAAAGAGTAGGATTGAGAGATTCAGAGTAACACAAAGCCCCTTAAAAGGGCTTCTGCCTCCCTGACACCAGAGCTTTTGGACTATGGAAAAGTCACTGGGAAGCCATAGTCAGTCTTTGACCTATGGCGGGTTGGCAAGGGGAGAGGCTTTGGTCCAGTTTAGGGTAAAAATTTCCAGGGTATATTCATGCACACCATGTCAGACCTTTAAGAACTTTTGACCAAAGTGGCCCATAGTAAGTATGCAAAAGATGAAAACAAATGGTATCACCTGAGTTAAACAAACTATGGTCAAAACTAACGAGAGAAATGGAGAGAAGTAAGGGGGCAGATGGGGAGGAGTAGAGGAAGGATCGAAGTGAATGAAAGACAAAAGGGAATTGATTCTGGGAGAAAGCATAATCCAGAGCATATTCCAGGAATTTATAACTGCAGGAGTATTTAATAAGGCATAGAGCTAGGAAACATAGACATTTAATAGATGTAGCAGAGATGGGGTAAATAGGAAGTTGATAAATTTAAAAAATTTCTATGTAAGTAATAAAACATGTAGATCAAAAGATTAAGTGACAGAGTAGACTATAAAAATATGATAAAAAGTGTGATTATGAGCTGGGGAGTAAACTGAGAACACAAAATATGCCATTACATATCTTGTCAATAAACTAAATGCATAATGTTGGGGAGGGGAAATTTCCCTCTTCCCCTCTGTCTTGCCAATGGGTTTCAGCCCCAGAAAATTCACTATGGATTCAGAGCGACCAAAGAAATGACAGTTGAATGTTTCTTTGGGGTGAAAGGGTTTATAACCCGGCTTGTTCTCCCGCGGTAGGTGGAGCACTAGCGTCTCTGCCTCCACCCAGAGCACTGGGCCGCACTCTCTATACAGAGCAGTAATAGCTTATTGCCTGGGGTGTGGAAGTGGTAGCCCAGCAACAGGCCAGTTACATCATCAGGTGGTTTAAGTTCAGTGAGGATCCTGGCCATAGGAACCCTAACTTCCCCACACTCCATCCCTCCAGGATTCTTGCCCTACAATCTACACACTTTCAATCTTCTGCAATGGTCCCTGTGCGAGAAAGCTGGAGCACTGTAGCCAGACTCCACAACAGCAACAGAGGCTAACAGCAACTTAGAGAAAATAACAAAAATTAAGATACAACAAGATTTTTATACAGGTAACAAAAAGTATAATAATCCTCAAGCCAGAGGTTAACAATCCACAAAGACCTTAGGGGCGATAAGATATATGTTTTAATGAACACCAACATAGGCAAACCTTGTCCATCAGGTAGGATGCAAGCAAGAAAGTGGTCCTGTGATAGGACTGTGGCAGGAAGGGGGTCCCTTCCAGGTCTAGTATACTGTACTTTTACTCCTCTCCTCATGGGTGTTACCGAAGGGTCTGTATATAGTGCTACTGAAGGTGCATGCACTGGCCATAATGATAAAACAAAACTCCCCAGTAAGATGCTCCTACCTTCTGGCTGTTCAGAATACACTACTGTGATCTTTGGGGGTCACTCTGCTGTTATTCCAGGAATACAAAGGAGGCCAGCTTCCAGGCCTTGTCCCCAAGGTGCCAGGAGAGCCAGCCATCATTGGTCCACGTGTTGAAAGATCCAAGGCTACGTCCACTCAATGGAGTCTCCAGGGTTCAGTGCAGTTGGTGCTGGCAGCAAGATGTTATTCTGGTGACTGAACCTCGGCTTCAGTGATTCTTCCTTGGTGTGTACTTGCAGTTGTACAGGGGAGGCAGCCATATGTAATGTTAACATGCCTACGGGGCTCAGGGCTCCCTTTCAGGGTCTCTCATTCAAACACTGTAGCAAGGTCCATAAGCAGACTGACCATCCCCGCAGACTATTGGTATCTGGCTTTAGTCCGGATTTTACCAAGCCATTGTGCCTCTCTATCATGCCTGCTGTGGTAGGATTGCATGGCACAGGAAACTTCCACTTGATTCCACAGCTGTCACACCCATTCCTACAGTGTATGTCCAGTAAAATGGGTGCCCTGATCCCTCTCAATCACCTGTGGTCGGCCGTAGGCAGCAAAGAGATGCTCCAAGCCTCTTTTGGTCACCTGCTGGTCTGCACAAGACACAGGAAAAGCAACCAGAAGTCCAATAGCTGTGTCCACACAAGTCATGGCATACCAATATCCTTCTGACACAGGTAGAGGCCCAATATAGTCTATTTGCCACCTGACGAGGGGTATAGGCCCCTTAGCTATTGTCCCATGTTGCTGTGGAACTCGGTAGAAGTCCCTTTTAGAGCATATGACACACTCCTGCCGGGCTCTACTAACTTCTTCGAAGGTTAAAGGCAAGCCCCACCAACGGGCTACAGTCCACACTGTCTTTTGCCCCACATGCAACAAATGCTGGTGTAGCCATTGGGCTACATCAGAGGCAGGCTTTCCTTCTAACCAACATATCTGGGCCAATTTATCTGCCTCATCATTTCCTGGGGATGTCAGTGGCAAATGACCTGTCACATGGTATACTGTAATTATTTTGGTCTGACCACAGGCCCATAAGTCTTGCCACAATTCTTGCCCCCAAAGGGGTCAGTGATTGGCATGGTACCAAGTTGGTAGCCACAGGGTCAAGCCCCGATAGACAGCCCAGCTGTCAGTGCAGACAACTATAGGGGAGGCTCCTGGGGGATCACAAGCCACACAGCCCGCAACTCTGCCCATTGGCTGCTCGTCCCCTCACCATCTTCCATCCATATTATCTCAGTCTTAGGATGGAAGGCTATGGCCCTCCATTTTGGGGGCTTCCCACGGCTGGAGCCATCTGTGTATCATGCATCTTCGGGTATAGGGGCTCTTCCTTCCCAATAGGGACTCTCTGCTACTAATAGTTCAAAAGCAAGTTCTTCCTGCTTTTCTTTAGTATATGTCAGGCCCCAATAAGCGTTGGAGTTCTCCACTCAAGGGGCTACTAGAGAGGGCATTACGCTGCTGTAGGTAAGCACCCCACTTGGCCAGTGTAGGCATTTGTGCTACACCACTCCTTGGCTTTTGGATCCAGTCTCATACCCCTCCAAGATGGGATAAGTGGTTATTACCTTAATTGGTGCCATTCCAGTAATAGGTTCTGTAGCCAGCAAGGCATGATAGATGGCAACCACTGTTTTTCTATCAAAGTGTATTGTACCTCTGCCCCTTTCCAGAATTGTGACCAGAATCCAATGGGTTGGCAAGTTCGTTCAAGCTGCTGCCAGAGACCCCAGCCATAACCGTCTTCAGTCACATGAACTTCCAGTTCACAGGGCCTTGATGGGTCTATCATACTCAAGGCCTGCATGGATGGCCTTGACTGCCCATTTTGCTGTAGTAAAGGCACATGCACATGTCTCATCCCAGTCCCACCTGATACCCTTTCATACCACCCAGTATATGGGCTTCAGAATTTGTGCCAAGTGTGGGATAAACCCTCTCCAGTAGCCTAGAAGACCCAGAAACTCCTGTAGCAATGCTACAGTTGTAGGGGTAGAAAGGCCTGGACTTTATCTATAACTGCTTCTGGTATAACCTTGGTCTTACCTGACCAGATGACCCCCAAGAATTTGACAGACAAACCAGGTCCCTGAACCTTGGTGCTGTTCACAGCCCATCCTTTCTCCTGTAAATGTTGCAGCAGTCTAGGTGCTGCACCTTCTAGATCTGAAAGAGAATCAGACGTGAGCATGACATCATCAATATAATGTGCAGCTGCACTGTTGGCGGTTTCTCCCATGTAGCCAAGTCCTGGGCAACAAGTCCATGACAGATGGTGGGGCTGTGGAGGTGTCCCTGTGGGGGGAAGGTGAAAGTCCATTGCCGTCCTTCCCATGTGAAGGCAAACATGTTCCTGACTTTCCTGCCCATGTCAATGGAAAAGAAGGCATTAGCAAGATCTACCACATAATGGCATGTTCCTAGTTCATGGCTGAGGGTATCCATCAGGCCTGCAATAGAGGGGACAGCAGCATGCATAGGGGGTGTGACTTTATTCAGTTCTCTGTAATCCACAGTCATATGCCAGGACCCATCTGGCTTTTTTACTGGCCACACTGGGGAATTGAAAGGACTATGGGTAGACTTTATAATACCCACTTTTTCCAGTTCCTGGAGAGTTTCTCCAATCTCCTTATGCCCTCCAGGCAGTTTGTATTATTTGGTATTAGTCACCCACCGAGGCACAGGCAAAGCTATGGGCAGGTGCCTAGGATGTCCCTTCAGAACTGCCTTCACCACACACACTCTCAGTCTGAACTCACCTGCAGTGGTCTGCACCATAGACCCTGCAGGAGATCAATCCCCAAAATATACTCAGGGATGGGAGATATATACACGGTATACTCCTTTGGAGGTAGATGCCCTATTCCCAAAGGGACTTGGGCTTGTTTCACTCTGATAGCCTTACCCCTGTATCCATCTATGATAGTGGGGGTCCCAGGAAATCGCCCAGAGTTACCATGAATCGAACATTCAGACCCTGTGTCCACCAGAACCAGGACACAGTGCATGTTCCCTGGGGACCAATGGACAGCTATTTCAACATGTGGCCTCCAGCCACCCCCTGGATCCCCAGGGCAGGTACCTTGACCTTCCCCTCAGTTGAACTGTGTTCCCCAATCACCTTCCTATGTGGGCTCGAATGAAGTTGGCTCGCTCTCCAGCAGGAAGTCTTGCAAACACACAGGCCAGACTTGTGGCTCTGTCTCTGGCCTCTGCCTCTTTGGCCTTAATGGCTGGAACTGCTGCTCTGGTTTCAGTTGTTGCCATAGCTCCAGTAAGATCCTATTTGACTTCCCATCTAATTTCTTTCTGTCTGCTCCTGCCCATATTAAATTAACCCAAATCTGGGTCCTCATAACCTTCATGGGCCCTTTAAATTCTTCCTGTGAGTAGCAGACCTTATTTCTTTCCATGTTCTCATTGTTTCAGCCTCTCCTAAGTCTGCTACTATACATGTCACCTCATTTATGGGCTTCCCTAAGTGAGGGGAAAGAATGGCCACTAGAGACCTACAGAGGGATGTGGGGGCCATTTGCAGCACAATTATTTCTCATCCAGTAGTAAAAGGCTCTTCATGTGGGTCATGGTTCTCTGGACTATATATGGCATTTCTTATGCCTAACTCTTGTAACACCTGTTGGAGCTCAGCATACATCTGCCATCTAGCAGAAGAGGATGACAGGTCACCCAGATTGGGCCACACAGCATAACGTGCAGCCATAAGTCAATCGAGGAGGCAGTGATTCCCTGGGGTCTGATGTGCACTTTGTAATCACTGCCTCAAGGTGGCTGAACCATCAGGGAAGCCAGCTTTCTCATCTCTGATCCCGACAGAACAATTCCATCCACCCCTCAGTCCCACAGACGCAGGAGCCAAGCTGATATTAACTCCAACGGCTTCTGCCTAAACCGGGAGCCCAAATCCACCAGCTCAGCCTGAGTGTAGGGGCAGAGCATAGGGAGCTCCACGACCTGGGGAGGGGGGCTGCTCCTCTCCTTGGGGAACTCTCGGCTGCTGGGACTTTATTTTCTTTACAGCCACTGGGTGTGCTTTCAGTACAGAAGGGGCCAGTGCCTCCGGCACCACCCCTTCATCCTTCCCCGGCTCCTCCACTCCCGGGGCCGATGGCACCTTTCTCTCCCTCCCCCAAGCACCTCCTCTGCTACATCCTTTACCTTTTCTACTGTGCCCTGCAGCAATGCCAGCTCGGTCTTCAGCGGCTCTCTTACCTTCACCTCAGTGCTTCACAGCTGGAGTTCTCATGCCACTTCTGCCTGTGCTGCCCTCAGGAATTCGTCTTTTTCCTTGATGGCCTTTTCCTCCTTCAAAGCACCTGGCAGCGCTGCCGTCTCATCCTGTAAGGAACCATCTACCTCTTCAGTGGCACCTCACTGCCAGTGTTCTCATGCTGCCTCCTCTCACATCAATGCCATTTCCTTCTTCAGTGTATCCACAGCAGTTTGCGGTTTGCGTTCTCATGCCACCGTTTCTTAGGTCTTTTTAAGGAGAGTGTCCTTCTCTTCTGTAGACATTTATATTGTGAGAAGCAGCCAACCCCCAGCCCCCGCTGCCTCACAGACACTCTGTCTCTCAAAAGACCTACTTACCATACCAAGGGCTATCCATACTGCCTCAGATGTCACCTCCACTTGTCTCCAGTCCTGGGGTGGAGCCAAGCCCTCGAGGAGGCAAGCCACCTCAGGCCACATACCCACTGGGGGACAATCCACTGTCTCCCCATTCATAGGGGCAGCCCTCTGAAGCACCCCTCCCATAAGGGCAGCCTGTCTTTTTCCTTGGTCAACAATGAATCCTGCCAACTACACCAATTGTCTTGCCAATGGATTTCAGCACCCGGCAAGTTTGCTATGGATTCAGGGTGACCAAAGAAATGACAGTTGAACATTTCTTTGGGGTGAAAGGGTTTATTACCTGGCTTGTTCTCCCGCGGTAGGTGGAGCACTAGCATCTCCAACCCCACCCAGAGCACTGGGCCGAGCTCTCTTTATAGTGCAAGAACAGCTTATTGCCTATGAGTGTGGAAGCAGTAGCCTAGCAACAGGCCAGTTACATCATCAGGTGGTTTAAGTTCAGTGAGGATCCTGGCCATAGGAACCCCAACTTCCCCACACACTCTTAGTTCTGTTGGCTGGTGGAATAATTCAAATCACATAAAACAGGTTACCAGGAGAGCACAAATTTAATTAGTATGTAGGGAGAAACCATGTAAACATGAGAGATTTCCAGGGCAGGTGCTTAATTATAACCCACTGAATGAAATAATAATCCATGATAAGAAGGAAGGAAGGAAGACAGGAAGGAGGAGGGAGGGAAAAAGGGAGAGAAGGGGAGAGAAAGGGAGAGCTGTCCTTCACAGTGAAATGCCAGCTAGTGAATGTAGGAGGAATGATGGAGCTGGGAAATAATTATTTTGCAAACATCATAATAAATATTAGTTTAGTCAAGAACCACCAATGGATATTGCAGGGAAAATGGAAGTTCCCATGGCCAGGATGGTCACCTGACCCTGATCTGCTTGCCCACTGTGCACATCAATGATGCAACACTTGGCCGACTTCTCAGGTGCATGCTTACGCACCTGTCAGCAATGGGCCATTATTGTCTGTGTTGCTGTATAAAGAGCTCCACCAGTGCTCTGTGCACAGGAGGGTCACGGAGGCAGAGACAGAGGCAGAATGCAGATTGGAGACTTGCCGGATGCAGACATGAATCTAGTGCTAGACCTGCCACGGTGAGAAGAAAGCTGAGTATAAGACCTTTTACCCCCAGCATTCCGTTGTCATTATTTGGTCCCACTGAATCCGGAAGTGAACTTGCCTGGAGCTAAAGCCGTCCTGTGCTACAGACATCAACACTAGTTTGTGAGAGTGTGGTAAGGCAGAGATATCTATATCATCTCGAAGCATTTCTTTACAGATTACTTACTAATTATAAAATGAAAAATCAGTCACGTGATATGGAAGAAACCTGGCAGATACCACAGGTGATGCTGATGAACACTGTTAGTAGGAGCACCACTCGAGCTCCCACCAGCTCTGAGAGCCTTACTGCCATTAATCAGCTCAGAAACACCAAACGTCATCTGTGGGTCTGCTCTCCTGATGACCTAGGGCCACTTCTGGTATGGATGTCTTAGAGTGAATTAACATTTAAAAAACTGGAGCCCAGGGCTTATGTGCTAGTTCTGTGTGAGGAAGTGCGATTCCAGAGAGCTAGAGGAAGGAGCGTGATGGGGTCGGCAAGCCAGGGGGAGGCAAGGGGCGAGTGTGTTGCCAAGGCGGCTACTGCTAAGGGTGAAAATGCTCGCTGGACTCATAGGAACGTGGCTCCAAGAAATACATAAAGTGCATCTCTGGGCTGTGGAGGAAGGGGGACACTTTCACACTGGCTCTCCTCTTCCACTGGCCAAAAAATCTTACCCCGGATGTTCATTTCCCTGCTCTCTTCAGTCACGTATGTGCTGAGTAGCATCATATGGTGACACCCACTGAGGAGCCTCACACGAGGAGCTGGAATGCACAGCATGGCAAGTAGTGACGCACTGTTGGGTTGTGTCTTTACGAAGATGGTCCTGAGCAATGCTGGGTCAGGGGACAGTCGAGGCCAAAATGGCCTGAGCAGTGTGTAAAGAGGCGTTTGATTCTCTGATCTTTCGTAGGATTTCAGTAAACTTAGAGAAAGTGGATCCTAATGAATGAATAAATATTTATCTGAATTTGAACCCTTCTTTTTTTTCCTCTTGATAAAATCAAGGAGGATTAAATGTAATACTTTTAAAATTAACAATATTATGTACACTCTGAAATCCCTTTATCTTCCTCCTCATCCTTCTATTTATATATCTGAATAGGGAAATATCTGAAATGTGATTCACAAAATGGCAATACTAGTATTTTAAGGATTCAATGTGATTCATTACTTTCTTTATACTTTTCTGAATTGTTTGAATGTTGTATAGTGAGCATGTATCGTGTTTAATGCAATCAAGTCATCATTCAAATAATAATATTGTCACCATGGTCTTATGTCACCATGGGCAAGTGAATCTTTGCTCAATTACTATCCAATAATCCAATTCACATAAATTCACCCAGAGCAGGAGAAATTCACCTAGTATTTACAATATAGGCAGTGCTGCAAACAGTTCTCCAAAGTTTGCTCTGAACGCCTAAAACATCCCATGACATTTGGTTAATAGCTGGCTAAAAGGCCCAAATATGCGACTTACAAGTCAAATATCCATTTATTCAGTTCTTCACACTAATGTTGGAAATTACCTAGTAGCTTATTAGATGAATGAAAATATATCTAGCTTTCCATTTGCTGGATGAAGATCAGACATACCACGTCTGGAAAAGACTGACATCAATTTAGAATAGTTGAAGAAATCTTTCTCGAGAACAAAATGTATCCAAAATACATACAAACTGACCACAGAAGCGATCATTGCCTTTATCAGTCCAGTACTGTTGCAAAATGAACTCCAAAAATCACAGACTGGAAGTGCATCATTTGTTATTTCTCAAGAGTCAGCAGGCGCTTGGTGGGGCTCTGATCTGTGCCTCTGTGACGCTCCAGCTCTGCTTCACCAGGTCTCTCGTGCCCCAGCAGGTCAGGGGGCTGGACAGATGGCCTGCACATTCTCTTGGGGTTTAGACCTAGCGCACCATCACTTTCTCCACATTCTACTGGTCAACACAAGCCATGAGGTCAGCCCAGCTGAAAGAGTGCAAAATCAGACTCAACTCCTTGGTGAGAAAGCTGGAAAGATACATGTAAAAGAAAGGGAGGACTCGTTGCCATGTGAACAGGAAATCCATTGTAAAGTTTAAAAATTGGAGATTTCTCTAAAGAGTGCCATTCCTCTAAAGTGTGTCATAACACTTTGTTACAGACGAGCAAACTATTCCTAAAGTACTTCTGTGGCTTCTTCAATGTTACAAAGCTAATTAGCGAGAGAACTAGAATGGCAATCAATTTACCCTGTTCCTGTAGGAACTCCAACAAGAAGGCAGAATGTTATTAATTTACTTAAAACATGGACGAAGTGCCCAAAACACTCACATACAAGTTGTCTTCAGAATAATTTCTAATGCGGTCAAGTCCGTGGTGGTCCCTGCTCTTTGGGTGCTCGTGTCCTGTGTTGCCTGGTCCCGTACAGGCTTCACCTTGCTCCGTAACTGTGCAGAACTGGTACCTCTCTGCACACAGCGACTACTTGTTAGAGTAGGTAGACAGTTGACATAAGCAGAGAGAGAGGGGGACTTCGGTTGAACATTCTACATATTCCGTACAAGCTCTTCCTGCAGGATGGGGAGAGAGGGTATAGATGACAGACCTGCCAAAACTGGCTGGTTCCAACATGGAGAAGTTGACCCTGACTTCACTTCCAAATACATTATACACTCATTAACACAGTAAAATTCATTCCCCTCTTTCATTAGTATAGTAAAAATCACACCTCCCACACCATGACAGTTCCAGTGGGAACCAGTTATAGTCAAAAACCTCCCCAGCCCATCATGAGGGCGGAGAGAGCCAGAATTCCAGGGAGACTCCACCTGTTTCCTTTGAAACCTCATCTCACACAGTGAATATTCATCTCCTCTCATATAAAAAAGGCTCCCTATTATTCCCTTGGCAGACTGTGTTCTCGTCTTTCTCTGAAGTTTATTCTCCAAATGAACACTTACTGCCCCTCACTGTGTCTGCATTCGCTCTTGAATTCTCTCTCTTGCAACAAGACGAAGGACCCGTCTCTGTAACACACTTCCCACTGACAAAGGTGCTAGAACTTCTTCCCCAATCAAGTTTATCTCTCTGTTACTCTATTTCTTCAAGGTCCTGTTTTATGTGTCAATTGTAAATGACATCAAGGAATCATGGCATTACTTCAGGCCACAAGGTACTAAGTGGTCCTCACTGTGTGTCAAAGGTGAGAGGCGTTGGCTGACATAAGGTGATGGTGACTTTTGATCACGCTTGAGAGAAAGGTTCTCTTCCCTCGAGGCAGCAAGCACCACAGGGACTGGCAGAAACCTTCTGGAAGACAGCCTTTCATAAAGGAAGGAGGAAGAGTGGGCTGGGAATGGAGTGTGGGAGGGAGGGACTGGAAGGGCTTAGAGGGGTCCTGGGGAGACCCCAGGGAATACTTCCAGGCAGTAACACCACACTTTCTCATAGTGATAGTAAACAAACCCAGAATTTGACAATTGTGGTTTATTTACTCATTTGAATAACAAATTTAGGATTTGGTTTGTTTTTTTATTTTGAATTCCATTCTTTTTAATGGTAGATTTGATGAATGGTGATTTATATACATAAGTATAAAAAAGGATAATTGATTTTATAATGAATTTTTTTAAAGCAGTACATTTGCATGCAAATCCAAATGTGTTGCAGCTGCAATTCTCACAAAGAACGAAAAGATTCAGGGAATTCAAACATTAATTTCCTGTTTTGAAAATGTTGGACTGAAGCTTTCACCTCTGCTCTGACCGCACATGCGGTCCACTTCCCCTCGTGCTACCTTAGGATTCAAAAACCCCTCTCCCCAGAAGAAAACATGCAAGGGAAGAAATCACTGGTTTTCTTCTTTCATGCCAAATCCCCAAACCCCAGGGCTGTCTGTCCTCTTTGCTTATCCCAGGCTACTTGCTCTGATTTCAGCCAAAACAAACAATCAAACAGTGGAGGAGACCCCTTCAGTGTATATGAATGGCTCACCAGCAAGCTTTGAGTGAAAGAATGAAAGACACATGCAAGAGCTAGTCATTGTGTTAATGCCCCAGGCATTCTAGGCATTAGCAAACACAACAAGCTCCTAATCCCCTGGAGATTATATGCTGTTTGAGAAGACCACGGAAATATGAGCAAATGGTTTTCTATTATAATATCAGGCTGACATAGCTCTTAAGAAAAATAGAGCAGAAAAGTGGGGAGGAGAATGTTAGAAATGGTAGAATATCCTGGGCTGGGGGAGACCTCTGATTCTTGAGTAGTTTGCTAGTGGGCCCCACCCTGAGACAAAGACAAGCCCGTCTGTCCCCAGCTCTCTACAGTCGTCAGGAAATGCAGTCCAGGGAACCTCCCTGTGTGCCGGGGAGACTGCAGCATGGGAAAGGGTTCCTGACTCTGATTGAGAAAGAATTCATGAGTAAATTGAGCAGGTGCAAGCAAAGAATAATTTAATAAAGCCAAGTACACGCTCAAGGAAGGAGTGTAGGCATGCTGCAGAGATGAGCAGCCAGCCTGGGCCAGGTTGGGTGGCCACATAGCTGGAGCCAAAGCAGGGGGTGAAGGATCCATCAGGATAGGTGGGGTTTTCTCAGAATAGGGAGGAGATATCTGGGAAACAGAGTGATGCAGTCTTCTTGTCCTTAGATGGTTTGTCTCAGAAAGATCATGTGATTTTTACTATGTTAATGAGCACATAATGTCCTTGAGGTGAAGTCAGGCCAACTTCTCCTCTGTGTTGGAACTGGTTTTGGCAAGTCTGATATTTATCCCTTCCCTCCCCACGTCCCATAAGAACAGTTTACACCAAATGTTTAGAATATAAATAACCATCTAACTGAATGTAAACACCAGCCCAAGTCCCCAACCCCCTCCCTGCTCATGTCCGGGCTGTCTGTTGTCTATAGCACAGTGGGGCTTTCCTGGAGGGGCCACCTTCCCGCACAAGTGTAGGGAAAACGGCAGTTAGCACAGCCAGGATCCTCACCTGATCCTAATCTACTCACCCACTGTGTACGTGCGATGGTGTAGTACTTAGCCTACTGCACAGGCACGTGCTTGGATACCTGTTGGCGATAAGCCATTATTGCCCATGTTGCTATAAAAAGAGCTCTGCCCACTGCTAGGGGTAGGAGGAGAGCAGAACCTCAGAAACTCAGCAGAGGCTGAGACAGAGGCAGATGGGATTCTGGCACTTGACCTGCTACTGTGAGACTAAAGCTGGGTATAAACCCTCTGACCTGCAACATTCTGTTGTCGTTATTCAGCCTCACCAAATCCAGAGTGACTTACCCAGAGCTAAGACCCCCTTTGGCCTGGAGCTACAGGAAGACAAATGAGGTGCTGGGAACAAAACCACTTGCAGGTCACTCAGAAATTCCCCAAGAGGGACGTGTGTCCACTGAGAATCTCAAATCTTGTCCATTTCCCTCATTTTACACTCGAGAAAAATGAAGTCACATTGTCAATGAGAAGTCCATGTTCACAAAGGTGGTTCTTGACAGAAGAGGAAGCAGGACCCTGTGACTGGACCTTCCCTGAACGCCTACCATTATTGTCTGTTAATAACAGCTAGTAAAAGACTATTAGCATTATTAACATCATTAGTATTGAACAAGATTTTGTTCATATTTTTGTGTAAACAGAAATACAACTTTCAAAAAATGGGAAGAACTCTTGCATCTCAATCCTAGGGTCAGTTATTTTTTATTAACAAATTGGAATTTGGAGCTCTCTGAGGCTTTGCTAGGTGTGTCGATGACCCATAGGTTATAATCTCTTGCAATAGCAATTAAGGGGAAAAAATATTCTGTGATTTGTGCATGCACCCAAGAGAGAGAGCATGCACGTCCAGGATAGGAGGGCTCGTGACTCAGTTTACTAAAAGCTCCTTCAATGTAAGTTGCTTGTTCAGAAGGGCTCCTTTTTAAAAGCTTGTAAATTATTATCTTAGTCACGTGTCTCCCTTAAGCATGTTTACTTTTCTAAGTGCATAGACAGACTTCATTAAGAGTGGGAAAATGTCAGGTAAATCTGTCACTTTACAATGTATACATGAAACCTAAGAAATACTAATTTAATGGTAATATATTGATGTACAACAATTTCTAATTTTAAATAATGTCGAACCTATAGATTTTACACTTTTATGCTTATAGCATGGACTACCTCTCTATCAAATTTTAGTTTTACTCCACCTCACATAAAGCTTTGACCCAGAGACCCTGCCATTGGGAGCTTCTGTATCATCGGAAAGCTGATCGCTCTTCCCTCACTGTGGTGAGGTAACTAAAGGCACTGAGCATTGACCCTGTGGGAGGCACCGTGTCAGGCCTTTGCCTGAGCTATCTCACGGAGCCCTATGAATGAAGTTTGTTATTTGTAAAGAGGGGCCAGGGAGGAGGGGTAATTTGGACAATGCCCAAGAGCTTAAGAATTTAGGAAGCCTCTTAATGGGTCATCTACTGCCTCCCAAAGGTGGACTAGTGGACCCAGTCGTGTTTCAGGGTGAGAACCTGAACCCCCTGGACAGCACCTTGTTCAGAGATGGGGTCCTGACCACACATGGCCAATGCTTGCAGCAGCAACACACCAAAACCTTTTTCTCCCTGTTTTAATAATGAAGGTCCACATAAAATTAAGTTGGAATATCACTTCTAGGACTAAAGGAAAAGTTTGCAAAAAGTTTGAAAGAGTTAAAGAGTTGCATTTTCTCTGACAATTCTTTCTTATGCTACTGTCTATAGTGACTACATGTAATTTTAAGCTGTGTTAAATTTAGTCAGTTGAATTGTTACAATTTATGTCCCCAAAATAAACCACAATAATTATGTCAACATACAATGCCATTTTTCCCTTTATTGCATTGTCCTGTGAGACACGATAATTTCCAGTTAGCAACAAGGCTTTACTGAGATGTTATACTCCTATTGTTCAAAACCCAACATCTGCAGTATACAAAACATGGGGGCTTGAGTAGGTGGACCTTCTGGTTAAGTGAACATGTTTAACTCAGTCTTGGGAGAGAGAGTTTTTGGCTACCATCTTTGAATCTGCTATTCTGTCTTGCTACGTCAAAGCCAAAATCCAGTGACCTGTGGAACGTTGGACTCATTGCCCTAAACCTGCTTCCTGGTGACCCAGAATCATAGCGGTGGCTTTAGGAGGTGGACAGCACACTGCAGGAAGGCTGAGCCCCAGGATGTGGCCTGGGATTAATGATGCTCAGTTTGCTTTATATAAGCACCCGCTGTTCATTGCTTCATGAAATGCTTCTGCTACAGAAGCAGAGTTCATCTATAGGCAGAAAAAGCCTTTGGCTAAGTGAGGAGATCTGCTCAGCTTTTGTGCATGGACCCCCTTCGCACCTTGCTTGTTCCTGATCACTGTTCCCGGCCGTGGCTGACCCTCACGTGAGGGTCCAGGGGGGGTATGCCAGATTTGGGAGCTGGTGCCTAATCCCTCAGCAGCCTCACCTACAGGAGGTCCGTGTCCCTGTTGTATTTTGTGCATTAGAACACCAAAATGACCTCAGGGGTCAATGGACGCTCAGCAGGAGGTGACCTTGGGAAGCAAGGGTAGACAGAGGATGGGGCCATCCTGGGTGGGTCCTTGTGTTATAACCCCCAGCCAGACTGCAAGTGGGAGAGTGTGTGTGTGTGTGTGTGTGTGTGTGTGTGTGTGTTTCAGCTTAAAAAGAGCCTGTTTTCTGCCTCTCCTGAATACAGTGGCTTGGATGGTAGAATTTCTGTAACAGACACAGAAGAGCAATGCTCTGGGGGTGGCCGACACCGTGCATGCAGGAGCTTCTCAGTCCCAGGACAGGGTGGCTCCCAGCCACATAAACGAACAGTCCGTGCTCAGCACAGGAGTTCTGCTGAGACCCGTTGCCTGCCCACCTCCGTGCCCGGCGGCACTTACGCCCAGCAGGAACTCAGCTAACGTGTCCAGTTCAGTGGCCTGAAGCCACGCTGGGGCTCTTCCAGGGCCCTCTCCTTTGCTGATTCAAATACTTTGTCTTAAGAATTATGCCCTGAAAAAAATGCCTAATATCATTGCCTTTAATAGACTCATCAACAGAAGTAATACTGTTTATTAAATAGAATGGGGCCAGGTTATTAAGGAAATCACTTCCCCTGCTGAGCGTTGCAGGAATATCATGGTCCATGATACAGTGTGAGAGAAACAAGACAAGGAAAGCGAGGCGATTCTCGGGAAGGCTGTGACGGGAGGTCCTCCAGAGAACCCTCGCGCCGAGTCACCCACTTGCAGCTGTGGGGGCCGGGGTGCAAGCGGCTCCCGTGGTCCTGTGTTTGGGGTGAGGTGGCCCAGCCGCACGGGTGCTGGCCTGATGGGAGGAGACTGGGCCAAGGACGCAATGCCGGCGCGCTTCTCCCGGCTCGGAGGCCCTGCGCCGTCTGCGTCTCGTCCCGCTTGTCCTTTGCTGGTGGGATTTTATTTACTTACTTATTTGGAAGCACAGCGAATGGTGGAATCAGGAACCCAGGAGACTAAAGGGCAGTGGTCCTGATCCACGGTGGGGAGGAGGTTCCATCCCAGCCACTACCTAGTGGGACTGCTTCCAGGGTGTGAATGCAGAGTCTCAGGTTCCTGCAGCCTTTGTCGTGTCCTTCACGCCTCCCACAGGCTGTGGCAGAACCACGTCCCCGTGGCTTAGGGAATGGCTGGGCCACAGTGGAAACGTTCCCGGCAGGTTATCGGCAGCCCCAGATCTCCCTCCTCGGTCTCCCCATCTGAGCGGCGCCAGCAGTGGTCATACCTGGCTAAGGTCCCTAGTGGTCCAGGAAGGGGCAGGCCAGATAAAGTACGTTCGAGGGGCTTCTGACTGCACGTGCCTTATGAACATGACATGACTCATCAATAACCATGCTTCCCTGAGTGCGGGGGGGACACAGAACACTGCCCGGGCCTCACTTTGGACTGATTCTGCCAGGAATTGGCCTTGGTGACCAGCAGACGGGAGAAGCAGAGAGGGCGTCCGGGGACGGAGGCACAGGATGTGCGGGACTGAGTGCTAAGGTGGTGACAGGTGGAGGCCAGGCCCCACGCGGGCAGAGGCTGCATCTGAGTGCACTCGTGTCCGTGTCACTGCACAGGCTTAGGTGTGCAGCAACCCAAAGGGTTTCTTACCCCAGTGGAAGCTTCCCAGCATTGATCCCACATGTGACAGATCCTGGAGGTTCTATGTCATTTGTCCTGGTGCAGTGACAAGCCTGTTTTTTGACTTAATATTCCCCACCAGTGTCAAGTTTTACTTAGGAACCTACATTCCATAAGCAAGTACCTACCATACATTTCCCACAAGGGATGTACCACCAGCTGGCTGACGTGGGACACCTGGCCCCCACCAGCAGAGGCAGTGCCCTCCCCGTCCGTCTGCCGCGGTGCCCCTCCCCGGTGCCTGGCATCCCGCTCTTGCTCTCAGGCCAGTTGTCGTGTGGGCTGAGTGGGCTCGGCGCCCCTTCTGCCTCTCCCACCCCACTGTGAGCCCCGTGGGAGCAGGAGCCAGGCCTCCACTCGGATTTCTGCTCCTAACTCTGTGCGACTTCTGAAACACAGTGGAGAGCAAAGAAATATTTTTTTCACTTGAAATATATTTGGAGTTGGACAGAATAGTGGCTGTTAAAAGACCATTTCAAAACCTTTGAAAGGACATGCTGAAGAATTGTAATCAAGCTGAATTATATGAAATATAAACAAGTGAGCTAAAATACCAAGTGTCATACGATATGCAATTTGCCCCACTTGTAAGAAGATCTTATGTGGTTTGAAATCATTCTCTCCTTGCTATTTCATGAATTATCGATTTTAGGTGCGAAGCCCTGAATTGCTAGAAATCTCACAGACAGATAATAAAAAAATCACTTTGAAATTTCCAAAATACATGCTGGCATCTATAAAATGGAAAGGGGAGAGGTCATACAGGGAAAGCACGGTTTCTGTCCATTTTTCTGTGGGCACATATAGCGAGTGCACCTCACACGGCATTTCAGTGGCCTAAATAAAACTGAGGAGGGGGGCTCATAAACCAGCAGGTCAGAGCCTTAGTGCCTCCTACCACTCAGTCGGGCAGACCCGCAACACACATCCATTAAAGGCCTGCTGTGGATACAGCGTTCACAGAGGGGCCACCGGGTGTCAGGAGGTCACCTTGGTGTTGGCAGTTTTGCCTCTGTTGGCACAAAGTGATGGCAAATACCTTCAGCCACAATACACCCGAATGTTAAATTCCACTGCGCAGATTAGAAAGGCGTAGGGATTTCAAAGAGAGGAGTGGTCCAGAAGGGCTTCCTGGAGGAAGTGGAGCTTGAAGAATCAGCAGGACGTGAAGAGGAAGAGAAGGCGAGTGGGAGTTGAGGCGGGTGAGGGGTGGGTGCCGGGGGGTCAGGGCAGAAAGCTGGAGCCACGTGGGGAAGGATGGCAAAGCCACAGGGACAACTAGCATGTGAAACCATAAAGCAAGGCGCCTGGAGAGGGTGTCGGGAGGGAAGTCCCCCAGGGGAGGCGGTGCCAGAGCAGTCTTAACCGGGAAGCAGAAGCCAGGGTTCTGCTTTCAGAGTGGGTTGCCGTGGCTTACGTGGCAGGGCCGCCCCATCCTTCCCTGGGAGCTTCCTGAGTGGTGCAGTTCTTCATTCCTCTGTGTGCATCGGCTCTAAGAGGTCCACTTAGACCTCCTGCTTGGAAGGAAGTGGGTTCATCATGCCAGGAGTGTTTGGTATCCCACGAGCTGCTGGCAGCTCCTTAAAGCCAATAGGCGAGGGTGGTGGCACCACCAGACCTCCACTGGCCGAGCGTGTCTTTGAGAAGAAAGGTGTCGAGAAGTCACCTGGAAGGTGATGACTCTGTGCTATCTGGTTAACACTCGTTCTTCAGGATCCCTAGCAACAAAAGAAAAAAGAAATCAAACAAGCCTGCAATACAACTTACTTACTCTGAAGACTCCCGGTTGACCCTTGAGCAGCACGGGTTTGAAGTGTGAGGGTCCACTTGTGTGCAGATATGCTGGGAAATGTTTGGGAGGGTTGTGTCAGTTTGAAAGCCATTTTCTTTCCTCTAGCTTACTTTATTGTAAGAATACAGTATATAATACATATGTCAAAACAAATCAACTGTTTATATTATGGGTAAGGCCTCTGGTCAACAGGAGGCTACCAGCGAAGTTTGGGCGAGTCAAAAGTTATATGAGGATTTTTGACTCTGGGGGAAGATGGGAACCCCTAACCCCACATTGTTCAAGGGCCAGCTTTGTATGTGTACATAGGAAGTGTGCAGTGGTAATCATCAGAATCACACGTGACATTTTTATGAGCTCCAAGCAGAATCCGGGAGGTACTGCCAAGCTGTGACTTGGGTCCCTCACACAGTCACCCTCAGGCAGCCTGGGCATGGAGGACGAGAGCGCTCGGACAAGCCCAGCTCACTCACGCAGCGGCTCCTGGGGCTTTACACTGGGAGCCTTCTCGTGAATATTACATGTTTCTACTGCCCTGTGGCTTATATAAACCAGTGCCTGACAGACAGTGGGTTTGACAGCTATATCAGTGTGTGTCTGCATGTGGTGTGTCA
Organism: Manis pentadactyla; assembly: GCF_030020395.1. NCBI lineage: Eukaryota > Metazoa > Chordata > Mammalia > Pholidota > Manidae > Manis > Manis pentadactyla. The sequence goes on along the minus strand of NC_080025.1, from coordinate 145,682,049 downwards.
GTGTGTCTGCATGTGGTGCGTCAGTGGCATGTCAGTATGTGTAAGTGTGCATGTGGCATGTCAGTGTGTGTCTGCATGTGGCATGTCAGTGTGTACAAGTGTGCATGTGGTGTGTCAGTATCTGCATGTGGCGTGTCAGTGTGTGCAAGCATGCATGTGGCCTGTCAGTGTGTGCATGTATGTATGCGTGTCCTTAGAGTTTACTGAACTCTTTTAAAGCTCAACCTGCTTCTAATCATTTTTGACATGAAAAAGATAATTGAGACAGTACAAATCCTAATTCAAATGCCTCTGCCCTCATTTGGCTGCAAATGGGGTTACATCTGATGCCTCATCCCTTGCCTTCTCCATGTCTCCCAAGACCAACATAGGTCCCACAGTGGGCAGGCAGGCCTTGCCCTGGTGAATATTAGAGGCTACCTGGTAAGCTTTCCTAATGCCCAGAAGAGCTAGAAAGCGATAAATATTATGGACGCCTCTGAAGATATAAGCACCGTGTGAAGGTGACTTTCAGCTGTGATTACCATGCATGTGTCAGAGAAAACTCTAGTCCATTATCTCAATTTGGTACACCTTGTCCTATATACACATAAGAAATATCTTAAAGGGGGTGGAATGGGAATGATTTTTTAATATCTGAGGCTTTATAGCACTCTCTATCCAATCAATTAACACATTTGTATTTTAATGAAAATCACCTTAACCAACAACCGAATTATTCTCTGGGCATAATAGGGGTGGCTGCCTTGAGCTAGCGTTGAACTGCTGAGCCAGGTATAAGGGCTGTACGTGTGAATGCCCTCGGGCCCACCCTCCCCAGACTGGCAGGGCGCTTGGTGAGATCAGGTTGTGAAGAGCAGACTGAACCACTGTGGTAGGAGCCCATGAGGTTGGCACACGCTGACACCCCGAGGGTGAGGGTTGAGGGTAGAGGCTATGGGATTTGGGATTCACTGGTGGATATGGGAAATGCAATATAAAAGCTGGGTAATTTTGAGTCGAGACACTGGGTGGCCGTGCAGTTTATGCTAAAGGAAGCCTCCGTTCTGTTCTCCAACCTCACGGAACTGGCAGGAAGGACAGACTGGGACGAGGGGCTCTTTCAGGAACCACTGAAGTCATAAAATAAAGGCAACTTCTACTCTGCCGGTACGTATACCTGCCGCTGAGGTAGGCCGGCATGCCTACCTGCCCTACCCCAGCCGATGGAGGCGCAGGGTAACCCAGACTGCAGGAGAGGCTCTTTTTAACAAAAAAGTATGTTATGTCTGGTTTCATGAAACATCCTTACTAAATAACTAATTGTCCTAGAAATGGAAGTCTAGTCATTCTCATGTAATAGATAAAGAACTGGGGAGAAGCTCAGGACATTCCTAGACGATTCCTGAGGGATGATGATACCCTGAACTCAGAGTGAACCGCACTGACCCAGAGTCCTTGGCGTCTGCCGCCTCAGGTGAGGAGCAGACCTGCCCAAGCACTAAAGAAAGAACAAGTGAGGCTTAACAGTGACACCACCACAGTTCAGGGAGAAAAGGAAAGAATGGACATGAGCATGTACCGGAGGGAGGCCATATTCATGTTGTAGATTGATCTTCAAAACAGCCCTGGTGTTATCCCATGTTTCATATGTAAGAAAAATGAGGCTCAGAGAAATTAATCAGCTAGCCCAGGATCATGCAACTACTCAAGGACTCAAATCTCATTCTGTCCTTAAACACTTAATATTCTCCCCACAGTGTCTCCCACCTCTAAGATACCCTGAATGAGGGCTGCAGGCATGGAAACACCCGGGCGAGCCTCTGGCTGGCGCTTCCTCTTACACACCCACGGGGGTCAGGCTTGTCTAACACATCAGCCCCTGGGACTGAGGTGAGAACTGCCCCTTCCCAGCCCTCCGGGCACTGGAGAAAGAGCCCTGAGTAAGGAGTTGTGCCCATGACTTCTTCTCTTGAAAGCTGAGGAAGAGGCAGGGGAAGGGCATGTTGCCAGCAGTGCATCCCCAGGGCTCCGACACCATCTCCACCTAGACAACAACCTTTCTCAAAACCAAAGATAGTTGGCAGGATGCCTGGGATGATTTTTTTTAGATTGAATGCATCTATGTGAGCTTAATAAATTGCTAGGTTTCAAAGTAAGTTTTGGGGGTGAATTGCTCAGCAGCCAAACCTGACCACTGACCAATACATACTTAAAACTAATTATTGGGTGTCTCCTGTCCCTCCACAGTTGAGCTTGTTGTTTTGGGATATTTGGATAAAGGTAAAAGGAAGCAAAAAGCAAGACTGAGCGCCCCCAGGAGCAGCATTAAAATCTAGTTAAAGAGGAAAAAAGTAACACACACCCAATACCTAATGAGTCAAGCAAGACACTAGATAATTAAGTGATAAGCCGTTTGTACTAGTGAGCCTGGAGAAGACAGAGATAAGTAAATGGAATAAATCAGCCTCTTTTGTACCTAGAAGTTATTCAATTTCTGCCAACGTGGATCATCCCAGCAGTTTTTTTTTTCCTGTAGGGAAAAGTTGGCCAGTAATTACACTATTATCACCTACTAACTCAGCGGCATCCAGTGGCCTGTCATACCCACCCAGTTTCATTTGCTCAGATTTGGCAAGAATAGATATAGACAGAGTACCCAGGTTAATAAATATTAATGTAGAGGAGTCTCAATCCATTATTTATTTCCCACCACCTGCATAAGGCCCTCTCAGGTAAAACTAATAAAAGCTTCATAGGATTTGCAGTTCAACAAAATCTCCAAATGGAAATGCAGCGAAAGCAGGAGAGAAACTAACCAGAGGGAGAAGCTGGCTTTTTATTTTTTTAAAGAAAACTCTTAAAAGAACTTTCAGAAGATGTGACTAAGACTTCCAAGTCTCCGAAATCCATCCCACTTGCATTATGTCGCCAAGAGAGAAGTCCCCAGTCTTTTCCGGAGTGAAGTCCTTGCTTTCTGGTTCCCTGGCAAAGCGGCGCTGTGGTAAACATGCGTTGCCATTCCTATCCAAACCTGCAAGTTAAAGGGGTGTCCCAGGAGCATGTCCACATAAACATGACAATAATTTAAGCTGAACGCAGGAACCCTTAAACCAAGATTCAGGGTCATCTGCTGAGCATGATAGACCTGTAAAGATTTTGAGATAGAATAAACGTACAGAGAAGGTAAGCTCCCCAGGACCACAGATGTTGTCCAGGACACTTGTGTGTTCAGAGTCCCTAAAACAGTGTCAAGCACATGTTGTTCTGTGTTTATTCAATAATAAGCATAACAGAAGCCACCATCTCTCTGTATCCAGCAGGGCAGTACTGTTTATTTCATTCTGCAAATTACGGATATTTAGAGATGGCATCTCTAATGTCTTAAAGAGGTGGAGAATTATTTTAAAATCATCCCTGTATTTAAGGGTATTTATGCTCCCCCAGTATAAAAAGGTATTTATAGCCTTATAGACTAGCCAGCCATTGTCAAGGAAAAATAAACCTCTACATCGACCTCATTTCTTGCATAAAAAACATTGAAGGATCAAATATTGAAATGCTAAATAAGTGCAACCAAGCAGTAAAAATTTGATGATATATTTATAATGTTGATTATATAATTGAATCTGAATGATATAATCCAGTCTCTTTTCATAACAAAAAGTCAGAAAACACTAAAAAAAAATGAATGAATTTGAGTATGAACAACTTTTAAACTTCTGTACAGAAAAACTACAATAAACAAGGCTAAGTGTAATGCCAACCTATGAGGAAATTTGTATTTTACATTTTCTAATCCAACATCTATTGTACTATATTTCATCTAGATCAATGGAGAAATAAAAGGTCACGTTGCAAAGAGGAAAGTGGGCAAAGAACATGAATGGGCAGTTCATCATAAAATTACTAATGGTAGACAAACATGTTGGCTTTCTTTTATCTGGTAAATCTGAAAACTGCAACAATATTTTGACAAAATCCAGCATTGACAAAGAGACAAAGATGCCCACATGCCTACACTGGTTTGGGAGCACAAACACCATCTTTCCAAATATGCGATGGGTAACGACATTGTAAGTGGTCATGCAGTGCTCCCCACAGACGCAGACACACGCACTCTTGAACCTCCCAGGGGCAAACATCAATGACCCGAGATGCCTAAAGAAGGAGAAGAAGTCTGTTTCTCAGCACGTCACAGTGCACAGAGCACCCGTTCCTCAAAGGGGCACAGCTGTCCCGTCTTACAGGGTTCATGTCCCTTTCTTTCATCCCTGACTTAAGGTTGTGTCCTTGGGTCTCGAAGGAACAAGCAAGTGACACATGGCTGGCTGTGTAGCTAATGGGTCATTTCTCCCCTTCTCTACACAAAGCCCCAGCCTGATTGTCTTTTTCATTGTTAGCTTTTTATGGGAGTATGATACACATACCAGAAAGTGTAAATGTATTGTAAATGTAGCACTTGATGAATTTGCACAGCATTAACCCACTCTTGTAACCAGCATCCCAATACCAACACTTCAGAGCCCCCTTATGATATGACCTCCCCTCCCCAGAGGGACACCAGCCTGACTTCTCCAAGGATAGATGCACCAGGGCTGTTTTTGAACTTCATAGAAATGACGTGTTTACTGGCCCCTTGAATATTTTCTTTTGCAAAGTGCTTGCTTAAGAGATTTGCGCATCAGTTTGCTTGTTTCTTATTGATGTGAAGGCATTTTTTAAATCAAAATGAGCCTTTGGACAATTTCTACAAAGAAGACGTACAGATGCCAGCAGGTATATGAAAAGATGCTCAACACCATGGATGATGGGGAAATGCAGATTAAAGCCACAAGATATCGCCTCAGGCCTGTTTGATGGCTATTATCAAAAGGACAAAGACAGCAGGTGGATTATTGGGCAGGACGTGGGGAAGCTGGGACCCTGTGCACTGTTGTGGGGAATGGAAACGGGCAGCTGCTGTGGACGACAGTACGGCAGGTCCTCAAAAATTTGAAAATAGAAACAACATATGACCCACGCTACGTATCAAAATGACCAGTTGTAAAAACTCAATGAAATATTTAGCCTGATCATTTCCGTCTAAGAGAATGGGATGTTTTATTTTTCCCAGTTACTTTGCACCTATGTGAACAAAAGCACACGTAGGCCTAGAGAAATATCTGGGTGGATGACCATCAAGATATTAACAATGGTTTCCTCTTCAAGGTGGAGTGGGATATTAATGGTTTCAATCTTCTCGCTATAACTTCCCTTCTGTTTGATTTTCAAATAAACAGGTAATGTCTTAGTTTCCTAGGGCTGTTCTAACAAAGTCCTACAAACTGGATGACCTATAGCAAGGGAAATGTATTTTCTCACCATTCTGGCAGTTAGAAGTCTCTCAGAAGAAAACAAGTGACAGCAAGGTTACACTGCCTCAGCTTCCGGGTCAAATGCTCTCTAGCCTCTTTCTAGCTTCTGGTGGTGGCCATCGATCCGTGGCATTCCTCGGCTTGCAGACATAGCCCTCCAATGTCCCTCTGTTGTCACACGGTGCTCTCTCTGTATGTCTGTGTGTCTCATAAGGACACTAGTTGTATTAGGGCCCCCCCCCCAACTCCAGTGTGACCTCATGTTAACTATTATACCTGCAATCACACTATTTCCAAATAAGGTCGCGTTCTGAGGTACTGGCAATCCTATGCTTTCCCACAGAGGTAAGCCACACACATTCCTGAGTGTGTGCACACACACCTGCACCAGCGATGGGCTGTGATGGACGTTGTCAGTGTGTTGGAGAGGGAGGCGTGTGCTGGAAGTGGGCAGCCGTGCTCACAAGAGCCCCGTGCAGGAAGTGGGACGCAGCCGCCTGGGAGCAGGGCTGAGCTGTGATGCGGTCGTTATAGAAATCTCAGCTGCTCCCATGGCATCTCTGGAGGGGATGGGACCCCAGAGTTTTCCTGAATCAGGTTCTAATCTTCCTGCTGTGACAAATATTTGTATGCTGCAATAAGTTTCTCACAGTCTTATTACCAATTTTCTACATAATTAATTTTAAAATACAAAAATTAGTTTTTATAAAACAACCTTGAAAAATGTGCAGTCCACAATGTTAATAATTTACTAATTAATATTTAAGACCCCCAGTTATCATGTGTTTAGGCTATGGAATAGTTTCCTTGTTGAGATTGTTAAATCTGTCTGTAAAACAGCAAATTTACTTAAGGAGAACTTTATTGCTAAAAAAGCAGTTTGCAAACCAGGGAGGCATAGCCCTTGGCTATGAACCAAAGGTGGGCTCATAGGAAACGGGTTTGTTTTCACAGGAAACACTTCGCCCCGGTCCCACCCATTCCATTCTGTAAACGGGGGACCCAAGCTTGTTAAGTCTCGGTTGGTTGACGTGAGTCGCTGCCAACGGGTTGGCTTCTCAGCCTTTGTCTATTTGGGGGGCAGTGGCAGATCTACATCAGGAACTGGTTCTGCTTTGGGGAATAGACTTCATTCTGTGGTTCTTCCAAAGACGGAGAATATGTTTGCAGCCTCCCGTCAATACACGGCCATCCAACTCGTTAGCCTGACCGAATCCATCTTCTTTTCTGGCATGACAGGATTTTGGAGGAGGAGGCAGAATTCACTTGGTTTTGTCTTATTTTTACTAGATTAATCACATACCCAAGAGCTCCCTTTCCTGTGCCTAAATTAGAAGACAACAAGCTAGTACAGCTGTGGATGGGTGGTGTGTATGCTCTGAGATGTGGCAGACACAGCTACAAGCACAGCTCATAATTCTTACAATATTAATGACATGAGTTTAGAATTTTTTAAATGTCAGGTTATCATTAAAAATCAGATTGCATTTTAAAAACTGCAGACAATTTCAGTTTAGCTGGCATGTCAAATCAGAAGAGCCAATTTAAATATCTATAGATAGTTCATGGGGGAAACCTATTTTCTTTCAGTGGCATGGATAATTCATGCCAACTTTCATTAGAAAATAGGTAATAAATATCTATGAAGAGGCTTCCCAGAATAGTATTTTCATAAAAATCTTCATAGAGTTATTCCCTCACCCTCTTGTGTAAATATGACACTCTTGACTCCATCTCCTCTCCAAAATCTTGTTATAATCTCTGTTATCTCTTAGGAATAACTAATCTAAAGTCATTTATACTTGGTAAGTTTTAAAAGATGGCTTCGGAGTTCACCGAGTAAAAGAATCATTTAGCTATCTTGATACTGTGGACGGCTGAAGCTTACAAACACATCCTGATGGGGCCAATTCAGACATTTTCAGGAAATCACAGCACTAATATATAAAATCTAGCTCCTGGGACTCATAATCTGAGAGGTGAGAGCTTCACACTGACTTTATTATACAATTCTCACAATAGCCCTGCAAGATCATTATTATTTCCCCTGCGATTACAGATCAGGAAACAGACTCATAGGCAGGATAGTCATTTGTTCAAAGTCATAGAGCAAAGAAAGTCACTGGCCTTCTATGGCCAGGCAGGACCAACGGTGGTGGGATTCCCACATGGTATCAGGGACCAGCACATGTAGACACTGGACATTGGGTGTCCAGGGAAATAGCTCCTGCCTGCTTGTCTCTGCGTTTCCACCCCCATAATCAGTCAGTATGGATAGTAGACACTCTCGGCTACACACCTGTTGATTGCATAGTTTGTTCATATAACATTCACGGTCACTTAATCTCCAACCCCAGTCCTATTTTCCCTTGAACTGCCTTGGAAAAAAGTGAAATGGCCATTGGAACTTGGAAATAAGGGAAAAGCCCTTTGAGTTCTTAAAGCCACACATCACAGATCAGCAGATAATGCTACATAACTGTCAAGAGAGAAAATGGCTCTCAGACTGGCAAGACAATAAAATAATCTAAATTAATGAATTAACTCTAAATAAGTGATCTGCCAATTAGAAAGTTACTTAGGCCGAGGTCAGGGCTCCCAGAAGACACTGAGCGTGGGGGAGGAGATTGACACAGAAGATTATTTATTTTAGATATAATTGTACACACGTGTGTATGTAGCTGTGTACATACTGTACACCAATCAAACATGTATATTGCTTTGGTTTTCCCACTAACAAAGGTTGCCCAGCAGTGAGAATGTCTCAAGTGTTTAGTTGAGGGACAAATGTTAATAAATGATTTTTATCAAAACAATACTTGAACAAATACTAAAAGCCCTCCAATGGGAGTACTAAAAGCCCTGTAACGCACGCCTCAGTTCCATTCCAGGGAATATCCGTTTTTAGCCACTTGCAATTTTAATTCTTCTGTGGCTGATTCCCACCCTGTTAAATAGCATGTTGTATTGGGGTAAGGCAGTGACATGGGACAAGCATCATGATTACTTTTTCCTGCATATGATGACAAATGCTGAGATATAAACAGTACAGTAAGAACAGGAGGGACTACATCTTAAGGCTAAGATTCCATTTTAAAAACCAGGGAGTTAGGAGGTAAGTTCCTAACACATTTCAAACAATAACCGACACTATCTTAAGGCAGCACAAGTGGTCCTCAGTGTTATGTCCCCACTGCTTGAGGGGAACCATATCTCAGAGAAGAACAGGATCAAGAAATTCCTTGTGTTAAGTTGATCTTACAGAATACCTGCAGGATTGACTGTGAATGGTGACATAATAATGTCTTTTACCAGAAAGAGACAAGATGAGACCACATGTCAAGCCTGTGCCCAACATGTCCGCCCCTGCTCTTTGTCCCATTCTCGAAATCCATAAAAGACAGAATCCTAAACCCTTAAGAGCACCTCCTCTCTGAGGTCTCCCACACTCCCCTGTCTTTGGCTGTGTACTCTTTGCCTTAAATAAAGACTTCTTACTGCTCAACTGACCCTGCTTTTCCAGGGATAAACATCTTTGTGATTTTGCTGTTTCATTCAACTTTCTAGACTTAGGCACAAGTCTTCTCTCTCTCTGTTCTACTTCAGACAAGTAGGGAAGGGCTGCTGAGAGCTCTGCTCAGGGCTTGCCAGTTCCTAGCACCTGGGTAACCCAGCAGGACTGCAGCTGTTCCATCATGCTCCTTAGCAGCCTGACCGAAAGTCTCCTCTCTTTGCCTTTGGGAAGTTCTCAGAACATAGTCTCACTCCACCCAGGGGTCTGCGGCTCCCCCAAATCCTGGGGAGGTAGGGACTCAGTTCCCACCCCTGCAGATCCAAGCACACTGGACACCAAGTAGCTCTGGCTTTAGGACTTGGCGAGGGATTTGCTCTATGCTGACCGGAGTTCAGTGAGCTCCCCTTTCCTGCCTCTGCTCTCCCTTGCTCCCTGATGCCATTCACTTCTACTCTCGTGTTAATGAATTCCTTCCTTCCTTACACTCCTCAGAACTGTTTGTGAGTTCTTTCTGGGTCAGAGCCAAGAAGCCTCCCCGGCCCGGGTCGAGGTCTCACCTCGTGCACAGGAACAGACCTCCCCAGACGCAGCTGCCCAGCCCAGGCACTACTGTTTGACTTCCCATTGAAAGTCTCCGGGTTGTAAGCGCTAAGGATTCAGCGCACTTCCACGGATTTCCATCTTCTGCTCTTTCCAGGTCGTTATAATTCATCACCATTTTCCCTTCCTCTAATTGGTCCCATTTGAAACTTAAGTATTTTATTTTTAGTCTGTTTCTTTTTTGTCAGCCTTCATCACTATCTTTTGAACCCATGTGCTATATGATGAGTGTATTTGTGCCTGTGTACTCTTGAATTCTATATACTGTATCTTTATAGTTTATCATCAAGATCATATTTATTTTCTTTTTAGTATTAATAATTAAGCCTTCTAGGTATTCTCTATAATTGATTCTAAAATCTGGAAAACAAATAAATTCATGTTATTATAAATATTAATAGCATCCACTGGCCTTTCTAGAAATCCAGTGCCATGATTCTTGTTACTTAAATAACATCTACAGGGTCAAAGTGAAATGCAAGCCTTCATGTTTTACTTTCTAAGAGTTGATAAGGTTGCCATTCTGTATTTTAGTTGATAATTTTCTTGTATTTTTTTCCCCTGGAGTTTCAAATGGACTGTATTTACTTATGTTGGCAGGATGCTATCAGCTGGGCATTCAACTGAGTCCAAATGCCATCACCCCTTTGTCTAGATCTGTACCCTTGAAAAGATTCCCATTTTCTCTATGAAGATGGGGCCTTGTTTTATGCACTTTATTACCCACGTCCACCCCAGTATACTGCTTTGCAACACTTAGGCCCTCAACAGAAAAAGTTGATGAATGGATGGATTAAGTAACACTGAAGCAGAACCAGGAAGAGCCACATGCTAACTTGTCACTTGTCTGAAGTAAAGAATTCTTTATGCATTATTGCTCTTCACTAGAGAATCACAGCTTGAATTAGAATAAAATCACAAATTTTATTTAAGGAGAAAGCAGAGAAGTTAATGGACAAAAACATTACTTTGAAAGGAAAATGACCTCCTAAAAATAGAAGGAGAACATTAAAGTAGGCACCACAAATATTCCTGTCTATTTTAAACCAGAGACTGAATGTTCTTTAGGTACTTGATTCAAAAATTAAGCCCAGGAAAAGCAGAATAATATACAGAGATATCTGTGGATACTATAGTTCTACTTTGCTCAAAATAGTACAAACATTGAAGACAAAGCTGAAATAATTTGACAGTTAACCTATTGAGATTGAATTTTCAGGTGTTTGGGCCTGGACCGTATGGAAAATACTCCAGGAAATAGGCTATATTTAAAATATGAACTGGCCTTTGAGCCAGCTAGTCTTTAAAAAGCACTTTTTAATGGGTTGCTTTAAAAGCTGGGGAATAAGTAAAATGCAGAATTCCAAGTGGAGAAAGGGATGTCTTTGCTTGGTCCTCCACACGAGAGCTGTCACGGTGTTGGGGGCAGGCCGAGAGGGCGTTGGCTGCGTCAGTGAGTGTGAGCCCCACGGTGGCCTGGGAGGGAGCCCCGTGCTGGGGATTCCTCCCCACGCCGCCTCAGTCCGGCCCTGCTGCCTGCAGGCTGCGCACGCCGGGGACAGCTGGGATGTTCATCTGCAGAGGCAGCTCCGGCCAGCCTTCCTAGGAGTCCTGTCAAAGCCACTCCTGCCTTTTGTGTCATTGTTAAACAGCAGGGCCTGGGGTGCAAACCAACCCTCCCCTATCCCTCTGAATTCTGCCAAATGGAATCACCAATTTCCCTAAATGACACTTGGAAAAGCATAGCTGGGAGATGAATTTTGCCTCCTCAAGTAAAAACAGAAAGAAGCGTCTGGAGGGTCGTGAGTCTGCAGGGAAGAAATTCGCTTACCAGACGCAGCGGAGGCGGCCAGCGGCAGAGGAGCCGGCCAGGAGGGACCCGGGGCGCCCTTGGCATCCAGAAGGCGGGCCGGGTGAGTGAGGCCAGGACCGCCGGGCGCCCGGTTTCCCCCGCTTACTCTGTCTGTGGTCCCCCTCGCTCTGCCGAGAGGGGGGTCCTGACACGGCCACGTCACTGGGGCTGGGCAACCTCTGCAGTGGTGGTGGGCCTTTGAAATCTCCCAGATGCTCCACGACCCTGCCTCCCAAGCCCACCCCTGCTGGTCTGATGTGACCAAGTCATTTCCGCTCTTGGTAGCATAGACGATGCTGTTTCTATCAGAGAAGCCTTGTTGGGCCTTAAAGCTCTGTTGCTAGGAAATTCCTGAGTCACCCACAGTCAGCTATGATGGATGACTCCTGCATTCGTGACTATCCGAGCAGGGGTGCATTTCTCAGCTAGTTACTTACTCAAACAAGAACTCTGAGAAATGGCCTGCTTTTAGAAGCCCCAGGTGGGTAATGCAGGCAACGCGCTTAGAGAGGTATGAGGCACACAATGAACAGGAGAGGGTGCGCCTGCCCGGGAGCTCCCGGGGGACACAGTGGGACCTGGGGAGGAGGTCGGGCAGAACCGAACAAGCAGACGGGGCGGCAGCTCTGCGGCTCCGTCGGGCGCTGCGGATGGGGCGGGAGAGCGCCCCCCTGCTCTGCTTGGAGGCCTCAGAAAGGCAGTGACTCCAGAGAGGCTGCTCCTTCCCGCCGGCCGAGGCCAGACTCCACTGCCAGCTGGGAGGGCAACTGCGCGCTGGCCTGCGGCCCCCACTCCAGCTCTGGGACCGCTTAGTCTCTCTGTGGCACCGCTTTCCAAGTGCTTATGTCACATGTGGTTGTGAGAATCAAATAAGATAATAAGCAGGAAAAGACCTTCCGAACTATTAGATTACGTACTAGTATATACACTTGCCTTGCAAAGCTCCTGCTGCACCAGCTCTGTTCCTGTGGTCGCCTGGGACCCTCCTGGGGTAGTGCTGTTATATGACTGTTGGGACCACCGATCACAGTCGCCCACCTGCTCCCTGAATGGAAGTCAGTGGTGGTATTTTGTCCCACTATCCAGAGCAAATACCCCGTGGTGTGGACAAGAGCCAAACAGAGCCAAACAGAATCCTTAAATAAAATCAGGTAAATAAAAGCTAAGAGATGGAGGGTTACAATGGTTAATTGAATGAGTCAGCTTGACTGGGCCACCAAGTGCCCAGGTATCGGTCAGACATTATTCTGGGTGTGTCCGACGTTGTTTCAGTCAGACTGAGCATAGCAGATAGCGCTCTCCCGAACGTGGTGGGTCTCATCCCACCTGTGAAGGCCTGGGTGGGGCCACAAGGTGCGCCCTCTCCTAAGAGGGACCCCTCCTGCCTCGCTGCTCTGAGCTGAGATCAGGTTTCCCCCTGTCTTCACGCTCAGCTGAGCGCCACGGGTCGGGTTGGGAGCCTGCCCGCTTGGGAACAGAGCTGCACCATCAGCTGTCCTGGGCTCCAGCTTGTGACTGAAGATCTGGGGACTTAGCCTCCAGAACCCCATGAACTGGTTTCTTACACACACACACACACACACACACACACACAGATCCTATTGATTCTTTTCCTCTGGAGAACCCTAATACATGGGTCTCTTTTCCTTTTGAGTCATGAACTGTAAAAATAGAAAATTTTAACCAAGGTGTGCCCACCTTCTACCACATCCATGTTTTGGTCAAGGTACCTTGGCATAGACCTAGATGTCACCACGTCCAGGGAGAAGATCACCCAGGGATGATTGTGATGCCAGCCGATGCCACGGCACTGGCCCAATGACCTCATGTCAGTCTCAAGGGAACCCCATTTTCTCTGTGGGGAGCTAGGCTAAGGCTGTCACGAGTGGCTTGGATTGATGATACACAAGACACAAATACAAAGCTGATTCCGATTCACAGAATAATGGTTTGGGGAGGTCATGCCTTCCCCAAGAATGAAAATCTTCCTAGCAACTGCCCTACTCGCTGATCAGAGCATTTTCTGATGGGGAAGACTTCCAAAGACCCTGAGCGACCACAGATACAGCGTTTCAGAAAGGTCACGGGCAAGACAGAGAGGAAAGCAAGGGCCACTCTTGCAGCAAAATACGTGGCTTTGTGGTTTGGTTTAAGGGATGAGACATCAAAATGTTTCCTCCTACAAGGCCTGGGACTCTACCATTAGACATGTATCCCTAAGGAATCACTGGTTTCAGAAATAAAAACTGCCATTATCATTAAAATTTAACGTGTACTTTAGTGATGGGGACTGTGCTAGAAACTTCGTATATGTGATCTCAGTACGCATCCAGCAGGTCGCTCACAGAATGAACTGCTGTCCTTCACCCACAGGGAAAATCACACGGTGTCCAGACCGCACGGGCTGTAGGCGGCAGAGTGCGCTGTGAGTGGGGGTCTACCAGCCTGCGCATGGGGGGCAGTGATAGCTACCTGATGCCAAGGAAAATTCAACGTGTATACAACATATACTGCATACTATTATCTGCTATATAGGATATATAGTATATGCACACACTGTATATGCTACACATGCAACATATATGATACACTATGTACACGGTATATACATACATACTGTGTAGCATGTATATATAATGTAGTACATATACACTTTAAAATCTTTATGTTGTTTATTACTTATTGTCTGTCTCTTCTGGTAGAATGTGAGCTCCATGAAGACAGGGGCACTTTGGTTTGGTTTTACTGCCCCAGCCCTTACTTTGGTGCCTAACTCAGAGTAAGCATTTCATAAATATTTGTTGGCTGACTGATCAAGGGCAGCCTTTAGGTATTTAACCACTGAAGACATTAAGTGACACCTCCTAATTTGCATTTCTCCCTTAAGCTTCAGTATACTTGAGTGTTTCCTAAATTTTCAGTTAATAGTTCTGAGGAAATGAAGTACTGAGACCATGCGGTTTCTGGCCACTGTGACTCCTGAAGCGATGGACAGGTCAGAGCTGTGAGCTCCTTGCCACCGTCAGTCACCCGACCACCCACTCACTTGCCATCACCCAGACAGCAAACGCTGCGTCCTCACGCTGCGCCAGGGCTGCATGGTGCATGTCCCTTCACAGCAATTGCACATCAGTTGGTATTGAACTGATGGAATCCCCAAACTTTACATTAAATAAACTTGTTAGGAAAATAAATGATGACATTTTAGTATTAACTGTCCTCTTTGTTCATTCTTTTGCAATGATCTTCCAAAAATGACATGTTTTTAGGTCTCCAGAAGGCTCCTGCTCCACCACCTGTGCTGAGCCTGGTTCCAGGAACATGGGACTGTTAGCCCAGCTCAGGCCCAGGTCGCTGTCCTATTTAGACGAGTCAGTGCACCTGATTCCGGCGCCCCCGTGTCTGCGCCCGATCCACCACCTCCCGGTGGATGCCCGGATGAGGAAGAGCTGTGCTTGAAGCTCCTTGGAAGCAGGATCTTCAGTGTTGGGTGGAGAGGCTGAGGGTAGACGAGAACAGCGACCGCAGTTGTTCTGGCCTGAGTGGTGGGGTGAGGTCCTGTCTGAGATGGAGCCGTCTGACGCAGGAGCAGGATCGGGTGGGCTTCCCAGGGAAGCAGTAGTTATAGTTTCTGAAATGTAGTTTCATGTCAGCATACTCAAACTACCAAGCAGCGGCCAGTTCTCAGTGCAAAACACCTACATACATGCTGCTTCACTGAGTTGACATCTGCCCTGGAAGGACGGGCGGAGATCCTTCACATGGGTAGCAAGCCCACCGCGCGGGCTCCACAGAGGGAGGAGAGGCGGGCAGGGGCGGCACATGGCTCCGAGTCCTGTTTTGTGTCTGTCGCACTGGCATCTGTTCTCATCTCCCCAGTGGCACAAATGTTCAGGGATCACAGGGGACACTCTCAGCCCCAAGAGTGTCACTTCCATGTCACGTGAGCGAGGCCGGCAGAGCCAGGGACACCAGCCAGCAGACACAAGCCCCTGTGGGGGTGCGAAAGGTGGGAAAGGCCACCCTGCATAGATGACTTCAGAGGGCTTATTGTATCGAATTTCCTTTAACCACCTGCAGGCCCGCAGGGTGTCTACTGTGTCTGGACCAGGAGGAAGGCAACTTCTGTGACAAAACAGCATGAAGGGCTTTGTGGGCATGCAGCGTGTGCATGTGTACTGGTTGTGTGTGTGTGTGTGTGTGTGTGTGTGTGTGTGTGGAGTGTGCTGTGAGTTGTACGTGTGCACATGTGGAGCGTGTTAGGTGTTGGGAGTCATGTGTAGTGTGTTGTGAGGTGTGCGTGTGCACAGTCACACACTAGGGAGTTGGAAGGAACCTCGAGGGTGGAGCATCTGGCCCCAGGCAGCCTGGCTCCCGGTAGAGATTTCCTGGCTTGGCCCTGGCATCTGGCTTGGCTGCACACCTGTGCATGGCAGTGTGCAGGGGTCAGAGGCCCAGGCCTGTATCAGCACAGATGGGCTCAGGGCGGTAGTCAGGATGACACTTTGCAAAACAAGCTCAAAAGGGACATCATGCTGGGACGTGGGCCTGCAGAACAAGCCAGTGATGGAGACATGGGCACCTCCAGCCTGGGTGCAGGTTCCCCAGCTAGTCTGCATCACCTGCGCTCTGCTGGGCTCCCCAGGCCCTTTGAGACCAGGCCCCAGAGCCCTGTTCTCCCCCAAGTCTCCGTGTCTCAACAAACCCGTGACTGACACTCGGCCCTCCTGCCATGCCATTTCTGGGACTTCTGGTACATTCTCCCTCTTCCTGCCATCCCTACCTTCTCCCTTCCCACAAACCCACCTGTGTTCAAGGCCAACCTGGCGTCACCTTCTACCTAAGTAGCCCCTGCAGGTAGGCCCTTCTGTGCGGCCAACAGTGGCCCCTCTTTCTCCAGGTTGGCACATACCTGTGCACTTCTACGGTGTCTGCTGCAGGGCCCACCTGAGACGTCTCCACAGCTGTGTAAGGAAGCCGTGGGGAGGAGCTAAGTCTCAAACCGTTTCCACGGCCCCACAGCCCCTCCAGCCCAGCGCTGAGCCCAGCACTGCTGCGGAGAGTGCGGGAAGATGTCTGTGCGTCATTAGGTACCTTCCAGCTTGTCTGTGGGACTCATCGCTCCAGGAGGAGGCCAGCGGGGGACCGGCCACCCTGAGGAGCCCCCAGCCAGGCCTGGAGAAGGGTGCATCCACGGCTTCTGTCCGCCTGTCACCGAGGCACGAGCCACAGGGATGAGCCCCTGCGTAGAAGGCTCCGGCTCTCTCTGTCCCGGAGAGCCGTGTTCACGGGGGAGACGTGATGCAGACGTGGGAGGGCATGGGTCCTGGAGCAGGGGCGACTGCCGGCGGGGCCGGGGGTGTCGCAGCGAGACGTCACCGCCCCCGGCGAGTCCAGGAACGCAGCTCCGGGAGGGCCCTGCGGGCACACAGGGCTTCAGAGCGCCGGGGGTCCTGCCGGGGCTCCAGAGCACGCGCAGGGCAGGACGTGAAGCCCACCTTGCGGGAGGCAAAAGCAGGGTGCCCGCCCCGTGAGCGAGGTCACAGGGAGGCTCTGTGGGGTGAGAGGGCAGCCGGGAGGCCTGAGGTTGAGGATTCGGCTGCGTGGGGGCACCTGCCTCGCGGGGCCGTGAACACCGCACGAAGGCCGCGCAGCAGGGCTGAAGAGCAGCAAACGCACTTCCCATTCGGCCCGGGGCTGCCCCAGATCCCAGAAACCCCTGGGCCCAGCCTGTGCACCCAGGGGCCCGGCCCGCAGGGAAGGCCTGGGGGTGCCCCGGACGCTGTCAGCGTTCCAGGGAAACACAGCACCTGACACCGGGCACACAGCCACGTGTGCCTCACACCCCCCACACACACAGCCCACACCCCACACTCACACATCACACCCCACACTCACACCACATACCCCACACCCCATGATCACACCCCACACCCCACACTCACACACCACACCCCACACTCACACCGCACACCCCACGCTCACACCCCACACCCCACAGTCTCACATCACACCCTACATTGACAAACAAACACCACGCTTACACCACACATCCCACACCCCACACTCACACTGCACATGCCACACCCCATGCTCACACCCAAACCCCACACTCACACACAACACCCGACACTCACACTGCACACACCACATCCCATGCTCACACACCACACCCCATGCTCACACTGTACACACCACACTCATACCCACACCCCATGCTCACACCCCACACTCACACCCCACACTCAACACCCCACCTCACACCTATGAACTTCGCTAGAAATGGAGCAGCAAGGCTGCCCAGGAAGGGCTGGGAAATCTCTGAGAGCAGCAAACAGAAGGGGAGAAAGACGGCAGTGCGGCCGTGTCAGCAGGAGCTCAGTCCGAGTCACAGCCGTAAGGTACAGTAGGTGCGATTTTCAACAACCTTACTGGGGTGCATGTGACCCCACTTTAAATACTGCACGTGTACAACACAGTAGCTTTTATTAATTTGTGGATTTGATCCATCATGACTACAAGTCACTTTGAAAGCATGTCCACTGCCTCCAAACCTCCCCTGAGCCTGTCTCCAGCGATCAGCGCCCGGGAAGTGCCCGGCTCCCTCGGCCAGCGTGTGTCTGGGCCCGTCCATGTCGTAGGGCGTGTCAGGAGGTCCTTCTTCCTTTATGCTGATACTAGTCCACTGCGGGACTGGACTGAATTCTAAGTTCACCAGCTGATGGGCTTTTGGGTGGCTTCCAGTTTGGGGCTATCAGGAATAATGCTGCTACAAACATTCATATGTATAAGTGCTCGTGAACAGTTATTTTTTCATTTATTTCAAGTAAACTCCTAGGAGTCTTGTGGAAGTTTTAGTGGGTGTGAAGTGGTTTTAATCTCATTTTCCTGATGATCAGTGGTGTTCAGCAATTTACCATTTTTATTGGCCAGTCATGGGCCTTCTTTGAAGAAATGTCTGCTCCAGTCCTTTGCCCACCTTTTAATTGGGTTTTCTGTTGTTATTAATAAGTTATTGGTGTTCTTTACATATTCTGTACACCTGTCCTTTATCAGCAGTATGATTTGCAAATATTTTTCTCATTTAAAAACTTAATTTAAGAACAGCTACCAGCTGTTGCACCTTTCCATGGTGACACTGTCCTGTGCTTGGCTTCTTCGCTTTCTCTTCACTGAACTAAGCAGTTTCCTCTATTAAATTCCTTCTGGTTAAGAACTGTGGGTGGTTTCTGTTTTCCCGGGTGGACCCAGACAAATAGACCTCTAAAGTCCTGCTATTTTATTTGCTCCTGATAATGGATCTTCCTCCATGAGGTCTCGCTGTCTGGAATGATGGAATTCCCCAGTTCCTTATGCGTCTCACCCCCTCCCTGCACCTCAGCACCCATTACCAAGCCAACTGTATTCATCACTTAAGACCACATGTCATTTCCCTCCTACCCCGACCCCCAGTCTGAGTCAGAGCTCTTGCTGCTCCCCGCATGTTAGCCCCAGGGGAGGACTCCGCAGTCATCACTACATCCCCAGCCCTCAGCACAGTGCCTGGGGTGCGGCGGGAGCTGTAGGACCTGACATTTCATATCTTAGGACAGCTGGCAGTGAGGTAGAGAGCTGTTGAGACAAGGCTCTCCTTAGCAAAGTAAAAGGACCTCTCCTGGGCCAAAGCCTGGCTCATGTGACTTAGTAGCCTCCAGGAAGCCTGGATGACAGGAGGTTCGAGGGACCTGGAACTCTAGAACAGGGGATGAGAGATGCCCCTCAAGAGCATGACTGTGAGCCTCCTTGCACCGGGTGAGGACAGAGTGAGGCTTGGGTGAGGGTGTCCTGGGGGCAGGCACCTCAGGGCACTGGAAACAGGGTACCTGAGAGCACTGTTAAGGGGTCCCCTTGTGGTGGACTAGGCCTCTGCTGGGGACCGCATGGCTGTGTCTCTGCCAGATGTGCGTATTTGAAGCTCTACCCCTAGTGCGGTTGTATTTGGACTAAGGAAATAACTAAGATTAAATGAGGTCTTGAGGGTGGAGCTCTGATCTGATGAGGCTGGTGTCCTTCTTTTTCCCTCTCTCCCTCTCTCCCTCTCTCCCCTCCATGCGCACACACTGAGGAAAGGCCATGGGGACCAGCAAGAATGGACCCACAAACAAGCCAGGAAGGGAGTGCTCACCAGAAACCAAATCAGCCAGAACCTTAACCTTGGACTTCTCACCTCCAGAGCCGTGAGAAATAAATTCCTGTTTCTAAGCCAACGGCTGGTGGTGTTTAAGGGCAGCCCTTCCCTGGCCTTCAGGAAATTCTATTACACACAATGCTTTCACTCACTGAGGGAGGGGCTTTGTGTCTTTGCTTGAATGACAGCGTGAGAAGAGAAAATAGCAGAGGAGATGGCAGGGGCTCACACTCCCCGAGTCCTTAACAAGCCCGGGACTCTGGGCTAAGTGCTGTACATGTTTCAATGGGGTTAATTCTCACAATACAGGGTCAGGGACCAGGGCACAGATGTGAACGGTTCACCCAAGTCACACCACAGCTGATCAACAGCAGAGTTCGGGTCCACACATGGCCATGGGGCCCCTGAGCCCACACCTGCATTCAGGGCCTCCCAGAAGCCCGGACCAGGAGGAAGCAGGTCAGCGGATGGAGAAGAAACAGGAACAGGACTGTGGAGCTTGAGATGATGAGTGACTCAGTCCATCAAATTCGTATCCTCCTATTTGCTGAGACAGGTTTGGGGTGAGTGGAGAAGGTACCAACTCCCCCTGCATCGTGCTGTGGGAATGAAGGGCAACCGGATGAGTGCGAACCGTCCGCCTGGAGCCAGCCTTGGCATCGGGGCTCCCTGCCACCGGGCGGAGGCTCAGGGGCAGGCAGAGGGGAGGGACAGCATCGCTGTGGGAAATGGGGTGTCAGGGGGCTCTGGTGCAGGTATGGAGGAGCAAGGACAGCTAACTAGAAGCAGGCACCCTGTATGCTTAGTTAGGGGAGCATATTTGGCTTTCTCTGTGTGTTCTTAAGTTGGAAGTGGGAACAAACATTAGAGAAGCTGGTAGCTATTAATCAAGTCCTGACCATTTGGGGCCAGTTGTTGTAAGGGCTATTTTTTGGATTCCTGAGCTGGCTGCTGGGCATAATGCTCTTGTTATAATACGTAGATAGCCAGACCTGAGCAGGGACGGGCTTGGGGACTTGGGCTGGTGTTTACATTCTCTTAGATGCTTGTTGATATTCTAAACATTCGGTGTAAACTGTTCTTGTGGGATGTGGGGAGGGAGGGGATAGATACCAGACCTGCCCGAATGGACCGGTTCCAACGCAGAGGAGAGGTTGGACCTGACTTCACCTCAAGTGCATTACATGCTCATTAACATAGTAAAAATCACGTGACCTTTCCGAGGCAGACCATCTAAGGGCCAAAAGAGGACAGCATCCTATTTCCCAGATATCCCCTCCCTATCCTGAGAAAACCCCACCTATGTTGATGAATGTTCTCCCCTGACCGCTTCAACTCCAGCTCCAAGACCAGCCGACCATCCAACCAGACCCCCACCTGCTACTTACCTGGGGAGCAGCCGCACTCCCTCCTCGAGGGTGAGCTTTGCCTTATTAAACTACCCTGTGTTTGTGCCTGCTCGCCCTGCTCACGAATCCTTTCTCCATCAGAGCCAAGCGCTGTTTCCCGGGTTGAGGTCTCACCCAGCACGTAGGGATGTCTCCCCAGATTGGGTGCCTGACAGCACCCCGACCTCCTGCAAAGCTGCCTTACGGAGGGTAGGCGGGCTGCCCAGGCTGGCTGCTGAAGATGCAGGCCAGAGTTCTAGCTTTATATATGTGCTCTGGCCATTGTCTGTTCAGTCCCTCAGTGCTAAAGTAACAGATCTGTCATTGGATAGACTGATGTCTCCTAGCAGCTTTGCTCCGGCGTGGGTGGGGGTGTGGCGGGGGCAGACGCTCCTTAAATCAGTAGTTGTCAGCCAAGACTGCACCTTGGGGTGGCTTGGGAGCCTAAAGGAGACCAATTCCCAGGACCTGCCCCAGGCTAATTAAGGCAAAAATCTCTGGAGCACCGCTCAGACTTCAGCCTAGTCCAAGAACTCTTCAGGTCATTCTCATTTACAGCCAAGAGAAGGAACCTCTGCTCACGGGGTCAAAGCCTGCCCAGGCTGAGCCACAAAAGAGTTTCTCGAATGCTAAGGTCCAAACAAACTATGTGGGGATTTTGTTTAAAATGTTGCTTCTGATGCAGGGGAACTGTGGTTCTGTGTGGCTAACAAGCTCCCAGGCGGGGTCAGGAGGTCTTTTGGCCACAGTTTGCATAGCAGAGACCCAGCGTAGGGCTCAGAGCAGGGAAACAGGGACGCATCTTCACACTCACCAATCTACTCCAAGCTGCCCGTACCAGCGCATGTTGTAGAAAAACCAGCAGTGGACCACCTGCAGGTGGGAGTTCCGTCTTTGGGGAAATAAAAATCTCGGTGTGTGGCCTTGGGTAAGTAGCATTAACTTCCCACGTCTCAACTTCCTGGTACATTATAGGAGTGGCTTGTAACACGTAATCTTTACATAGTAATTAGTATTTTAATGCTTCCTGTGTGCACACAATATGCTAGCATTTTACTATGAGAATTATTTAAGAGCTTGACTGGGGTGATTATTTCAGTGTATAGGTACATCAAATCATCACATTGTACATAACAACAAAAAAAAGAGAAAAAGAAGGTGTAATTTCTACTTTCAAATAGCTTATTGAGAATAAAGTACAGACTAGAGTTTAGTGACATATTTGAGATTTAGACAAAATTACCCCATAATGTCCTAAGCCAAAAGAATCAATATAAATTAAATTTGATGGGGCATTTTTGTGGAGGACATAGAACTTGAAATGGATGTTGAAGAATTAATATTCAGTTCAAAAAGCCTGTCTTTATTTCAGATAGACACATAGGTAAGTGCATCCACTGAAGAAGATTTGGGAAGAAGAGAAAGGATGACGAAGGCAGACACTTCCTATCACCTCCCAGGCCTTGGATGTGGATATAAACAGTCACAACAAGCTAGTAGCACTTTCATTTTGCCCATTTATCCTAGTTTATTTCTTGTACTTTGACTAGAATTTATACTCTATCTGGTACTAAAACAGTTTTGAGACATCTTAGAAATTAAGCACAATGTAGAATACAAAGCATTTTTTAAAATTGTAATAACCCTCTTATTGTCTAGTAAAACCTTTTTGACTCCTATTAATTGATTTTGTTCTTCATAGCTTCTTTGTTAGCAAAGCAAAAGAGAAAAGGATTGATTTATATTCCTGCCACTTTTTGATGACAAATTTTCCACGTCGTTTATCAAGGTCTCTCCTGTTATTGGATTCAGATCAGAATGAGTCGGTGAACACTGGATGATAATAGGCAATGCATTTAAGTACTGTTTTTGAAAACATACATACATGGGATTCAAATGGAAGGGGACACACCACTAAAGTGTCTTAGCAGCCTGAAAAATTGTTTTTACTAGGCTACAACACAGTCTGTGTCCACTGCAATTCCATGTTCTGGCTCCATCTAGCAAAAGAACATGGAAAAGATAGGCTGTGAGAGAACGAGTGCATTAGTTCGCCTCAACTATCAGATGTGGAGCGAGCCCTCAGGGGGCATGGATTACCACCTGCTCATATCCACAGTCTCTCCTGAGCGCCGGCGCACAGAAACTCCCTGTGGCTCGTGAACACAGAGTCTTGGGTGTCCACCACCAGACACACCCGAGGAAGACTGGGCCACCGATGTGTAAGATTAAAATTCAGGGAGAAGCCTTGTGGGCCGCAGGGGTTTCTGCAGGACTTGCAAATAAGGGTCTCTCCACTTCTCTGACTAAAATCATCTTTTCCCATGACTGACACAGAAAACCAGATCTTCCAACACGTGCCTGGGGTCATCTAAGGGGAGCATTACTATGTTGTTCATTTATTTACTGATTTTACTGGCTTTGTTTGAATACAGTTGCATCTTGGTGTATCACAAGAATGAGTACTTTATAAAATCCATCAGCAAGCCGTGTAATAAATGGGCCTGGGAGTGTGGCGATTGATCACTGTGTGTGATGTCTCGGCACAGTGACGTCATGCTCACGTGCCTGTGGCTGAGCAGCTTCGTGGCACCTGCCCGGGCTTGGAATGTTCAAATGTTAGCGAGTATCCCCGATGTGGTCCTCTGAAGGGAGAGCAAAGCCATGGGCTTTAGTGAACATGACTGATTCCTCCCTCAGTCCATCGGGGCGCATGCCTGGAGATGCCCAGGACCGTGGGAGAGGCGGGAGCTGCCTTACCAGCAGCGGGCAGCTGAGCTGGTGGGAGCATCCCCCCTCCTAAGCTGCTCTGCTGGGCTGTTTGTATAAAGAGTTTTTTCTTTTCTCTTTCTCAGTTGTTTGTAGTCCTGAGAAAAAATTTGCCGCAGACCCCAGACCTTCATGCAGGGTGGCCGTCGGTAACCACCTGCCTGGGGCCTCTCCACCTGCTCCCTGTGCCCAGGACTCCTGCTTCGTCCCAGTCCCCGCCACTAGTAAACGCTTCCCCTCTGAGAAGCCTCGATGTTGGACTTCAACTTGGAACAAGTAGAAAAGGCCTATAAACAGGGTGGTCTTGGGACTCAGTCGGGGGTTTTGACAAATTGATGCAATATATAGGTAGATAAAGAAATCAGCTAAATTCCAAAACCATTTGCAAAAATAAAATTATTTTTGAAACTT
This sequence comes from Manis pentadactyla, assembly GCF_030020395.1. NCBI lineage: Eukaryota > Metazoa > Chordata > Mammalia > Pholidota > Manidae > Manis > Manis pentadactyla. The sequence goes on along the minus strand of NC_080025.1, from coordinate 145,658,012 downwards.
AAAGTATGTCAATATATTAAAGTAAAGCTTCCTTAGTTTGTTTTGATAAATATTAAAAACTAACATAGGCAGGATAATTATGGCTGGAATATACACACTACTTCTTTGGGGACTGAGCCTGATGTCACAGAACAAATTCTGCTAAGCGGAGGATAGCCTTAGTTCTATTTTTTTTATTTTAAAACAGGCAAAAATACCAGCACAGATGTTGTTTGACCTCCATTTATACTATATTTTCTCAAAAATGATTTTTACAAGACAAACTATATCAAATTATTTGGACTGTAATCAAATTTGGGTGCTAAAACTCATTGGTTTTCTCCATTTCCTTCTATTCCACTATAGAATATAATTTATCAGTTTAAAATGTGAGATATTCCCAAGTACAGTTATGGAATTTCAAAATTAAATTTTATACACTATTTGAGATTTTTTCAGTTAATTTATCTGGGCCCTGCTTTTGAAGGGATAAATTTCAGCATTTCCCTCCTGAACACTTTGTTTTCAATAACTACAAATTCACTAAAAGCAGTAAAGTCTGAAGTTATTTTAGTCTTATCAAGTGTTCACAAATTTTGAATAGAAAGGTTTCCACCTGACTTTGAACAACATGCAATCAAACTTCATTTACTAAACAATGAGTTTAATGCCATTGAAAGACCTTTATTTTGATAACTAGGAAGTACTTCAAAGGCCTGTGCATTTCTGCAGTTGGACGAAACTTTCAAAGAGAGAAAAGTGTGTTTCCATGCTACAGTATTTCTATTGTAACCAATGTCAAGTTTTTCCCCCAAAGTGTGGAAGGGCCATTATTCCTCCTCTCTCTCCCCAACCCACATATCCAAGTAAGTTGCAATATTTTACTAGTCAAAATAGAAACTGCTACTGTTTCCTTAATTTAGTGAAATATTGGTTTTACTATGTCACTGTGCTTGACCAGCATTTGTAACACAACTGCAAAACCAAATGCTCTTGTGTTTAATGTTTACCTTCCACTGAATGTGGAATAGCAGTCAGAATAGTGACTCTGAACAGTAACAGGATGAACTCCCAAAAGTTTTTCTTTGATTCCTGAATTGGAAAAGCTAGGCCAACGTGCAAAGCTGGTTTCCTTTTGGAAGCATCTGCTTACAATGACGTAACACTGTGGTCACTCAACTATTTGAAAAGTTCTGCTCTTAATAGAGTCAAAATATTAATAGCTGTGACTTGCTGTTTCTTCCACACCTGGAGAAAGTTGGAAGAAAAAAATTAACTTGATTCATTTAGAAGAATGGTCCTCTGATGAAATGAAAGTGGTTTGGCAGACTGGGATGAAAACACACTTTTTGGGACTGAAAACATCCCTTGGGGGCCCAGTCTTCTTAAAATAACCATTCAGGCTTTGTCACAGGAGATTTGCATGTCTGAGTTTCATGTGGTTGGTGAGTGACCTCATCCTGATGTCCAGCCCCTCTGCTTCTCAGCTGGGTGACCTTGGAATTAGTCTCCCTTTCTATAAAATGGGCACGAGACTTCTTCAGGTTGCTAAATTTAATAGCTAAAAATACAGGATGCCCTGGTAAGCTATAAATACTTTTTTTTTTTAGTACAGTTATGTCCCAAATATTGCATGGGGCATAATTTAACTAAACTTTTTCTGTTGGTCTGAAATTTAGGCTTAACTTAGTGTCCTATATTTAATGTGGTAACCCTAACAAGGTCACACTCCCATCACTACCCCCGTCTTCTGTGTGTGCAGTGAGAACACCAGGGATCCACCCTCTTGGCAAGTTTCAGGTATGTGGTGCAGTGTTGTTACCTGCAGCCCTCATGCCCTGCACCAGTCTACAGAACTTACTCCTCCTGCACAACTGAAACGTGGTGCCTCTTGACTAACACTCCCCCTTTCCCCTCCTCAGCCCCTGGCAAACACCATGCTACTCTCTGCTTCTGTGTTTGACGATCTTAGATTCCACATGTGAGTGAGATCCCTCAGTGTTCTTCTTTCTGTGTCTGCCCATGTCACCTAGCATGATGACCTCCAGGTCCATCCATGGGATTGCAAATAGTGGGACTTCCCTCTTTTCAAAGCTAGATACCGTTCCACTGCGTGTAGACACCACATCTTCTTCACCCATTCATCCACCAGTGGGCATGCAGGCGCCTTCCCTATCTCGGCTATTGGGAATCACGTGGCAGTGATCATGTGAGTGCTGATAGCACTGTGAAATCCTGATTTCATTGCCTTTGGACATTCTCCCTGACGTGGGACTGACGGCTCATGGGGTAGTTCTATTTTTAATTCTCTGAGTGTCCTCCGGGCTGGTTTCCACAGTGGCTGCACCAATTTGCGTTCCCACCAGCAGTGCCCCAAGGTCGCTGCTTTCAACATCTCGCCAGCACTTGTGATCTTTTGGTTTTTCATAGTAGCCGTCCCAACTGCCGTGGGGCTGTAGCTCACTGTGGCCTGACTGCATTTCCCTGATGATTTAAACCTCATTTTTCTACTCTGGCATCTTCTAAAGGACCTGGCAAAGACTGAATATCGTAGTAATAGATGCTTAGAAAGACTTGTTCATGTCAGCCAGTGACGGCAGGGGGAGATTTCCGATGGTCAAGAACTGTCTTTGGACGCCCCAAGTCAGAGCTCATGGTCCCAACTCTACAGCATACCGTGTGGTTTCTGGATGTACACTGGGTTGGCCAGTGGTAGCCAGGTGGCCTGAAAGTAGAGAGCTGGGGTGTGTGTGAATTGGCACAGGGAAGTATTTGCTTCCTGCGCCAAGTTACTGCAGCCAACTTTGGCTCGGGGGTACCAGGAAACAGCAAAATGTGGAGAAAAGGATGTGACTCCAAAAGCCGGTTTTCTGTCTGCACCCTCTCATTGGAAGCCAGATCTGACAGGGAGTGTCAGAAGGGACAAGCGGATGCAGCCCCAGCAGCTGGGAGGGACGGCGCAGGCCGCTGTCTCAGGGACCTCAGAGGGGGCCCTGCAGCACCAGTTACAGCCCTGTATGCTCTGCAGCAGGACCCCGGGCAACCAGCAGCCACAGCCCGGCTCAGGCCAAGGACGTATTTGTGCCGTCACCGGGGATGCACCTCTTTTAAGTCTGGGAATAAAAATATGAGGCTGAAAGGCTGTCCCGACCTGAGGCTGTACCCAGGGCCACTCACTCAGCACCTCAGGGGGTTTGCAGTGGAGGTCAGCACCCACTGAGGCTCCGGATGGTTATCGAATGGAAATCCAAGGGTTCTTCTTTTTTTAAAAAATTGTCATTTGAAAGAGACCCCAGTGGGGGCGCCTTGGCCCCATCTCTGGGGACTAGTCTGTGGGAGTCAAAGAAGAGATCAGGAGATCCCACTTCAGTTCCCTTAACCTCAGTTTCTCCATCTGCAGAAAGAAAGCTTTTCCTGTGCTACTTCCTATTGTTGCGTAACAAACCCCCACACACTTAGGAGCTTAAAATGATACCCATTCATTAGCTCACGGCTCTAGAGTCAGAGTCCAGGAATGCCATGGTTCTCTGCTCACGAAGTCCACAGTATCCATCCCCATCGGGAGCTGAAGTGGTTGTGACAAAATTCAGCCCCTGGGGGTTATGGGCCTGAGGTCCCCATTTCCTTGCCGGGTGTCAGTGGGGGCCGCTCCTGCAGGCCACCTGCCCTGTTTGCCACATCTTCAAAGCCAGCAGAGGAGGACTTCTCCCTGCCAACGTGGTTCGGTGCACAAACAGGAATCAGTCTGGTAGCAGGACCAGCGGGAGGTTCAGACTGAGGAATCAGCCGGCCAGTCAGCAGGAGGCCGGTCAGCAGGCAGTAACACCAGGGACTGTCCATTTTGGATCAACCACTAGAGTAAGGTTTTCAGGATCTGCACTTAAAACCAAGCAGACAGTGCAATAAAGAGCACCAAGAGGGGCCTGCAGAGCACTGAGGAAGAGCAGGGGCCAGAGCAGCACCGGATCCATCAAGAGCAGAGCAGATGAGCCAGTCAAATCCCAAGCCACTGGCTCCCAGGAGACCCGGGTGAGCAGGTCAGCTGAGGCGCACAGGTCCTGGGACCCTTGCTTCACTGCTGCAGGCTGTGGGCAGGAGGTACTCCAGGGACCAACGCTCAAACCCAAGGGGTGAGAGTTAGTTACATATTACTGCCAGGTGAGAGAGAGGGTGCAGAGACGAGGGACGAGGACAAGGCTATGTGACCCTAAGCGGAACCATGCACCTTGTTCTCATTTGTTTAAAAAAAAAAGGTCTTGGAGATCACGGACTGTGAAAAGATTTATTTCTGAGATGAGTTCACACTGAGACAGACAGTGCTTTGTAGCGATAAGCGTACACATCTGGAGTTCAGCATGTCAGCGGGGGCCCGTTCTGTGTGTGAGGAGCCTGAGCCGTAGGTCCCACGGTGCCGTCACACTCTCCTCCCTGTATTCTAGCCGGGCGTCCAGGTCCCTTAGGCCGAGCGCAGCTGGCCTCTGCCCTCCTGCTCCAGCAAACACACCGTCTGCATGTAGATCTTCTCGTAAATGTAAATAAGGAAACAGGAATCTTTCCTATGCATAATTCATTCACACAGTAATGGAATGAAAAGCACACAACACTTAACTGTTAAACTTTCATGGGATGCGGTAAATATGCGTTTCTGTTTTTAAAAAATACATTCTCATCATTTAAATAGTATTTTTAGGGTAGCAGTTTGAAGCTCTTGGAAGGATGCCAGATACACACTAATCAGTTTTTCTTTTTTTTTAGTAAACTCAATTTTCAATTGAAAAATTAATAAGGAGAAACTTTAGACTGTGTAATGGAGTTTAATTTGGAGGTTATTTCTTCATTCCACTGCACTGGAACAAAGTCATAGGTAGTTCATATCATCAACAGACTGCCTTTTGTGAGGTTTAAGATTAGCAGCTTAAACTTTCTATAACAATTTCCAGGAATGTCTCTGCTTTCCAAGGAAATGAAACAATGACACTAACATAGACTAAGTTGCCTTGGAAATACTTGGCTTCTCAAGCAGCATGTACCTCCTTGATCCATTCATTTAAAACCTCTGTGAAGAACAAATGCCTGGTCGGACTGCCCCCCACCCACTTTGCCAGCCCACAGCCCAAAACAATCAGCTGAATATTCAGGAGATCCGTTAGATGCCCAGTTCCAGGGCCTGTTGCCAGCGAAGGAAAGAGCTGGTTCTGGAGTTGGGTTCCCCCGCTTTTGGCCCTGCTCGGGGGGCTGGGCCCTCAGGGCCCAGTCTGCGAGACTGAGCCATCTTCAAGGTCACTGATTGTCCGCAGGAACATGGGCTCAGTCGGCCCCACTCACGGGCCCCCGGGCCAACCTAAGGACACCCCCAGCTGAAGGCTACCTGTCCTTACACCTGACGCTGAACATGCAGAAGAATCCACAGGAAATACCTTCTGGTTCTAAAGAAACACCAGTGGGCCCAACGCCTGGACCAGAGAATGCCCCAGCTTGGACGTGGGACAATGTCATTTAAGTGAGGACCTCACTCCCTGCTGAGGCGTCATCCGGGTCACCTGACAGTGCTCTGGGAGCCCACCTGGTGCCCTCGGCAGCTCCTTTGCCCGCTGGGGTCAGCGGCCATCACTCGCCAACCACGCTGGTCAGTGTGCCTGAGAACTGTGAAGCCCTCTCGGACTGCTAGGGATGAAGGGGCAGTGGGGATTTTCAGAAATGAGCATTTTTATTGTCCTTTGATAGTCATTATCAAAAACTGTCTAAAACCACCTAAATGTCCACGGTTGTGATTAGCCAAGGACACGGAGCATCCGAAGGGCAAAGGCAGGCCCCTATCCTCTCTGGAGGATTTCAGGGCAAGGGCCTCCACCCGGAACTCCTGTGCCTCTGCCTGCCAGCATGTCCTTTGGCACCACTTAAAAGGAACAGGCAGCATTTTACCCCAAAATATGTTAAAATGAGCTGGACCACAACCTTCTCTATGTTTCTCTATCTGTTCCTGCGGATGGTGAAGCCACTTCCAATGAGCCAGTGTTGACGTTAGTTGTAGGAACGCAGAGGTGAGGCAGAGGAGACACACAGGAAACCAACAGAACGGTGACAGGCGGTCTCGGCAGCAATGGGGCAGCCTCTCCTACAAAACGTCCTCTCCCTGGCCCTTCACGGGCCTAGACATACACCCTGTATATGTTCTAAATTGTGGACCATTTCACGTACACCAAGAATGCTAGAATGAGCACCCCATGCACCCACCCACAATGGGCACCTCCCCGGGTCCCAGGCCTTTGCTCATGCGGCCCTTGCAGGGGTACAGAGAAGGAAATGTGAGGCATGAGCCGCACAGCCACCTGGTAATGCAGGTGTGGGCTGGCAGGGCCCCTCAGGCAAACCTTGGATGAAGTTGGTCCCAAAGGTCACCTGCCGTTCACCCCATGGTGTTGTGACCCGGGCAGCACAGTGGGACCTGGCACTGCCCACTGACCTGAACCCAAACACAAAATCTCCATGGAATGTGATGGAAAGCCTTCCCCAGGCATGGCGGCACGGGCACACAGTTTGCTCACAAGAAGGGCCCTCCTCCAGCGAGTGGGGAGGCGTGTGTTTGAGTGCACACCTAACAGTGATCAAAGGACAATAGAGCACAAGTGGGAGTGAGGCTCTCAAGAAGCACACGTCTTTGGAATTTGGAGGGATGGACAGATCTCAAACATTGCTTCCAGTGGGTTAGAAGGTGCTGAGCTTTGGAGCCGGACTGCAGAGACCCCACCTCTCAGCTGTCAGCACTAGTCTTTCTGAAGGAACCGCGTGAATCCTGAAGCTTAATCTGGTTACAAATAGCGAACATGATTCAAGGTACCCAGTGTCGTGTGAGGGCTTTCGGCACGCGTGGTGCCGCTGAAGTGCTGGAGGGGATCGACGATGACTCTGAGGTGCAGATGGGGTCCCCACTGCCAGGTGAGATGGCAGGGCCAGCACAGACTGTCACAGTGGAGTAAACAGAAGCACAACCATATACAGACTAAAGACTCTGAAAACACAGAGAATTAAAACTAATCCAGGAATTTAAAATAAAGGAATGTAAAAAGATACAGCATGCAATGATATAAAAATGAGTGAATAAATAAGAGAAAGATTTGATTAATTAGACTCACTCAAAATCAAACACTTCTCTTCAAAGGCACCTTTAAGCAAACAGAAAGATGAGCCTCAGACTGGAACTAAATATTTTCAAATCATATGTCTTATAAAAGCATACTTACCATCCAATCCTGCCATTTCACTACTAATTAAATATCCCAGAGAAATAAAAGTATATATCCTCAAAATATCTTCGTTGTGAATGCTTAGAACAGCATTATTTATAATAACCTAGAGCTGGCAGCAACCCAGATGTCCATCAGCAGGTGACTAGATAAACAAAATGCAATCTATTCTGTATTTTCTACATCTGCATTAATATCTCTGTCTATGCGTCCTCCATGGCATAGTACTCAGCCATTGAAAAGAATGAACTGCTGATATGCTGCAACTGGATGCGTCTTCAAATGATCAAGCTTATTTACTTATTTATTTATTATTTTTAAAAGATACTCATGCTGAGTCAAGTCAGAAAAATGAACACATAACTAGGTTTTGTTCATGTAAAATTCTGGGCTATACAAACTGAGGCATGTTGGCAAAAATAATGATTTAGAGTGATGGGTGAGGATGGGCAGGGGCAGAGGGCACAGCGCTACTTTCATGAGTGTGTACACGTCAAAGTGTATCAAAGTACAAACTTTACACCTTTGCAGCTTATTATACGGCAATTTTGCTTCAATAAAGCTGTTTAAAATATGCCTGAAAATGAACAGAGGAAGAAAAATTACACACTAAAAAACATGAACACAAAAAGGCAGTAACAAAGGGGCAGAGGAAATAAAATGCATGAGACCTGCAGGAAATAAAGAGCAAAATTAGTGTAAACCCAACCATGTCAATAATTACATTAGAAATTGTTAAAATCAAAAATGGAGACCAGCCTTGAAAATTCCCTGAGCAGGCAAAACTAGTTTATCCATACACGCAAAGATTGATTTATCTTATTTTACCAGTTGAACATGACCTGAGTCATTTCTCACTTATGCCTCTGGAAATGAACTTGAGACGTTCCCCAAGGTTGATAAGAGGTAACCACTAACCTATTCCCTACCATTTAAGAAAATTATAATGTTCTAATTAATCCCTGTGAAGAATAAACAGCAGCTGCCCCCTCCCTGTCTAAGCCTCATTCCAGGTTTTGGACTGAGCTCTCCCAGTAGGCAAACCGTCTCTTTGGTGTGTGCACAAGACACTTTTACTAATTATGGCTTCAGTGATTCATTGGTTTTACTTCTGTGACTTATGAACTTTTGACAATGTGAATATTCTATACGCTTTCATCATCAAAAGACACAGATTTTCAAACCTAATAAGAGAGCGAAATCCAATTATATGTTGCCAACAAGAAAAACCCTTTGGATTCAAGGATGCAAATAGCTTGAGCATGAAAGAATGAAAACAGATACTCTATACAGACAGCAATTGTGAAGGAGCTGGGGTGACAATATTAGTATCATAGGAAACAGACTTAAATTGGTCAATATAGCAGGAATACATAAAAATTACCAACATATAACAACTAACAACAAAGCCCCACATGTAAAGTAATCAGAAGACCATAGCACAGTCGTGTGGCCAGTGTCTGCCCCCTGCCCTCCCGGCTCCCACAGGAGGAGCAGAGGAAGTGGTACGGGGTCAAACTTGCTGACGATGTGGCTGAGGTATCAGGTGGCCCCCTGCCCGGCCCGGGGGCGGGCGGTGGTGTGAGCCAGCAGCTCCCCTGCATGACGGCAGATGCAACTGTACAGATAAGACCAAGTGAGGAAAGGCAGCCAGGGCTCTGGGGGGACCAGGAACGGAGCTGAGAGGATGGACACAGTGGGGCTCTGAGCCACAAGTTCACAAACTGAACTCCAGACACGGACCTTATACTGACAGTGCTCATGAAGGAGACCCGGGAACCATCTCCCCATCCCACAGATGAGAAACTGAGGCCCTCCGAGGGGAAGGACTTGTCCCAGCAGCAGGTGTGTGACGGAACCAGAGCTAGCATTCGCTTCCCCAGACTCCTAAGGTGTCCCCTGCACCAGGTCACCCCTGCTCACATGGCTGGTCCCTCCAGACTGTCTCCTGCAGTGTAATTCTGAACTCAAGCCCTGCCTAGAACCAGCCACGTGAAGCCTACAGTCCAGCAAATGCCTCTTGCCGCCGGCATCTTTTTCACAGAGCAGGGCTGTGGTGCTGCCTGTCGGGGGCCTGTGCAGCCGGCTCGCTCCAGGGCGCCTATTGCCCAGGGAGGAGGCCTCTGAAGGGGGGCCTCTGGCGCAGCGGAGGGGTGTCTCCCCGTTCATCCATGTGGTCATGGTCAGGACTAAGTGATGGGACCCATGAGCACGAGCTCTTTGAGCGACGAGGCACCCCCCTTCCTCTGTGTGTGACCTGCCTGAGTCCTGGGGTGGTTAGCAGGGCCCCAGGCGCCCAGACGCCATCGGGAGAGACAGCCCCCTCCGGTCCCTGAGGATGCCCTTGCCCTGATTAAAAACAGGACGAGGCAGAAATCCGAGTGGGCCACTGTGTGGGAGCTTGGATGCCATCCGCCTCTCCACCTCATGGCCAGGGGCTTCTCGGGTGGGGCCAGAGGCAGCGCGCCCCATTAAAAACCCATCCACTGCAGAAATTATTTTTAGCAAGTTGACGATTTCGTGGAGAGCTGGAAATACAGACAGGGGACTGGAAAGGTGACAGGGACCGGCAGGTCAAATGGATGTCAGGAATCCTTCGTGAAGAGCAGGGGCCCAGCACACCCCAGCTGTGCAAACGTAGGCATGTTGTTTGAGTCCTCAGTAATTAATTCCAAGTTTTGTAATAACTGTGTGCAAAAGTATGAAGAATTTTGATAAAATATGTAAAATGCTTAGGAGAGAGCCTGGCCCCTGAAAGCAGCCAGCGCATTTACTAGCCAATAGCTAATCACTGCAAACTGTAAAGCGTTGTGAGAGTCAGTGCTTTCTTACGCTCCACATAGATTCCTGAATTATAGGCAGGCACTGTTGTATTACTAGTCCAATACTAGAAATCTGCTTATATAATGGTTGCAGGTCATTTCGCTTCTATACTCAAAATACACTGTTTGACTTTCATAGCCAGGGGTGGTGACCAGCTCACATTCTGGAATCTGCTGTTGAACCCTGGCTCTGCTTGTCATTGGCTGTGGACCCTGGCCTGTCAGGGGCCTCTCTTAGCTGCAGATAAGAAACTTCTAGGGTTGCTGCAAAGGCTAACTGTGCTCCTGCATTAGGCATTATCCTTGTTCCTTAAAAGCATTTCTGGTAGTGTACGCATGGATGGGCGTTTCTGTATGTGCATGCACGCTCACAAGCTTTAGGTGGGAAGGGGGCAGGGAATGGAAGGCTGGAGAGAAGAGAAGATTCCTTTTGTTCCTCAGTGTGCCTGCCCTTGCAGTGAGGCAGCAGCGAGCCAGGTGGACATGGCACCTGTTCTCCTGAGTCTCAGCGTGTGACCATGAGCAGGCTGCCTTGGCTGTAAAAGTGGCCCACAGAGCATCTGGGCACCTGCGATAGGAAGGCTGCCTCTTTGATTTTGCACGTGGTTTGAAATCCCAAAAGCAGGGCGGCCTTGGCCAGGCAGGGTCCCAGGAGCAAGGTCAGTTGCTGCAGTCACTGGGAAGTTCAGAGGGTTTCACGCTGTAAAGCCCCATCCCCTGTGGACACTGACTGTCGCTACAGTGTGCACAGAGCACAATTGTTTGTTTATTCACAGGCCCCAGGCCCTTTCATTGCGGCCATCCTTGAGCTTCAATGCAGAGAGCTGGTAACAGCAAAGCCTGTTACTGGGGAACAGAAGGGAGGGGGGGTAGATGTTCTGAAGCATTAGAAAAACTGCAGAAGACGTCACCATGCCATTTAATATTTATCTTGCTAAACATCCTCGGGGAAGGGGAGATGCAGTTCTGTTCTGGGCGCCCCCTGTAGGGCAGAAGGGCCCAGCTTGCCTCCTTGGCTCAGTCCTCTGGAGGGAGCCCACCCGAGCAGAGGTGAGGCTGGGGGACTAAGCCCACAGCACTTGAGACTTGGAAGACCTTGGGAGAAAGGGAAGGTGTGAGAAGAACGTAAATAATTTGTGGCCCGAGGGTGAATGGTGGTGCTTTTAAAACTGTCTGCAAACTGCTGGTGTTCCTCCCTTTAGCAAGAGGGCTCTGCTCCCCTCCTTGAACACAGCCATCTTAGTGACCCACTTCTAATGAGTGGTTCGTGCCAGAAGAAACCCTGCGTGACCTCCAGGGCTGGGCTTGCACGTGGCACAGCTTCTGTCTGCCTGGGACGCTCGCCCTCGGAACCGAGCAGCTGCTGGACGGACGTCCTCTGGGCATAACGGCGGGCGGGTCTAAGTAACCTCTAGGATGGGATATGTAAGTTGCCCCTCTAAGCAGAGCCTGCAGAAGACTCCAGACAAACCCAGCTCTCTGGCCTCTTGTGCCAACGACGCACGTTTTTCTCCCTGATCCTTTCTCCTGTCACATTTTCCTGCCCAGTGTCCTTACCGTGACTTTGCCACGAATGCTTAGCCCTGGATGATCCACACCACTGACCGTGGTCTCTGCGCCTTTCAGCCACCACCACGCACTGACCATTGCAAAGGCCGCCCTAACTTGTAGCTGAGTTTTGCTGGACGCTGATCCCTAAGGGAGGAGGAAAGCTCTGCCTTCATGCATGATATTCTTTATGGCAGCGTTTTATCCCATTAGTGACGTGGACCTCCCCTGTGGCTCTCCTTGGCGCCCCGTCCCACCAACGGGCTCATCTTTGCAGCTGGAAGCAGTTAACCAGCAGCTCAGCCCCTGGGTCTAATTCCGCCCTCGGAGAAGTCGCGAGAAGTCCCGGGCCACTGCGTGGGGCTGAGTCGGCTGGGCTGCGCTCCGCGGACCGGCTCTCTGCTGCATCCCTAGGGGCAGGCCGCACGCAGTGCCAGTCTCTGACTTGCCTTCTGGGAACGGACACTTGCTTTTATATGCGGGCCATCGCCTGCTCCCCAGGACCTGGTCTCCTTACAAGGCTGTCGTGTCCCCAGTACATTTTTAACAGCTGGAAGCTTGTTCCTGAACTTCATTCTCTGGGATCGTTCCCCGCCCTTTTCCAGATGACAGTGACCACTTCTGTGGACTCTCTCCTTTTCCCTGAGGTTTGCTGAGATTTGCATTATGGGGTCCCCTTGTCAGACCTCACACCACTGGCTAAACCCTTCTTATGAAGCAGGGGTCACCCAGGCCACACCCAGCTCACATGACCGCCCTGAACTGTTGCTGAGTGGATGAGAGGTAGGGTGGAGGGGAAAGCTCTTCCTAAGGAGGGCAGGAAGCCAGCGTGCCCCCTCCACTCACACAGACAGCCCCTCCAGTCCCTGGCCCCTCTTACAGTCGGCGCCGCCTTCCACCGTCAGCTGCCGGGCATTGCTGCTGAGCACCGGCCAGCCTGCCTGGACTCACAGCCTCCCAAATCAATCGCCTGCCAGAGCTAATGAGCATGATCTCCTTAGAGTACTTTATGCAGGTCGTTAGGAGCTGAAAGCATTTATTGTCCTGGTTACTGCCTTGGTGAGGTTATCATTACGATTCAGCCCACTTCAGTCACGTAATGGTATCCAGATTCCATGACCAGAAGGTCATCAGAACCCAGGTTCACTCAGAAATGAGAAAGTGGCTCCATCATCTACCCAGCTGTTCAGACCAAAATGTAAGAATAAACTTTTAATCTGTTTTTCCCCATACCCACCTCCAGCCCAGGAGGAAGTTCTGCCGGCCTCCCCTTCAAAACAGATCCTGAACCACAGGTCTCCCCTCCTCGCGGCTTCCACCCAGCCCAGGCCACCTTGTGTCCTGCCAGGACCACCGGGGTGGCTTCCTACCTGCCCTCACTGCTCCTGCCTGTGCTCTGTCGCCCCGCATATGCCGTACCCCACAGGCCACGTCACCGCACGGCTCAAATGTCTCCACCCACCTCCCCTCACAGTTGTGTCTATGCTAATGAGGCCGTAACGCATGAACCCCTCCCTCTGACGTCAGTGCCCCCAGCTTTTACGACTCAGACGTTTTGCTATTATTCCAGCACTAAGATCATTCTCCCCAAAAGCATTTTCACTGACCGATGAGATGTCCCTACACCCTCGCATGTCTCTGAGAGCATTTTCACTGTGCGCCCTCTTCCCGGCACGCAAGTTCTCCACATCGTCTCGTGGCTCCTGCTCTGCTCCGCTGAAGTCACTTACTTTACCGAGTGACTTCAGTCCCTGCCTCATTCCCTGTTCTTTTTTTTAAAGCCCATACCATTTACCATCCCATGAACTTGCTTCTTTGCTTATTTAAGTATTGCCATTCTCCAAAACACAAACTCTAATCTCCAAGGAACTTTGTAGCTTTACTGTGCTCATGTGTCCCTATCACATAACAGAAACTCAGGGAATCATGACAGAGTGAACTGTGTGCGTTTTAGGGACACAGTTTTTCTCATTAATGTCTTGAGGGTAAGTCTAGAAGCATTTGTGAACGTTTACTCTGTTCCCATGTCTAAGTTTGGTGCTAGTGGGAGGGGGAAGATTAATCAAAATAGAGCAGAATGTGTAGTCATGCCACTTTAATTCAACATGGTACAGGAGGTCCTAGAGTGATTATGTAAGGGGAAGAAATAAAATTCATCTAAATCAGAAAGGAAGAAGTAAAACTGTCTCTGTTTGTAGATGAAATGATCATACATATAGAAAATCCCAAAGACTCCACCAAAAAACTGTTAGCACTAATAAGTTCAGCAAAGTTATAAGACACAAAATCAACATATGAAAATCAGTTGAGTTTCTATACACTAACAGTGAACTATCCAAAAAAGAAATTAAGGAAACAATCCTACTTAAAATAGCATCAAAAATAAAAAATACTTAGGACTAAATTTAACCAAGGAGGTAAAAGATCTGTAACTGAAAAGTGTAAGACACTGATGAAAGAAATTGAAGGCACAAATAAATGGAAAGATATTGAAATAATCAATATTGTGAAAAGGTCCATACAACCCAAAGTAATCTATAGATTCAATGCAATCCCAAACAAAATTCCAGTGGCATTTTTTTTACAGAAATAGGAAAATGATCTTAAAATTTGGAACAAAAAAGACCCAAATAGCTAAAGCAATCTCAAGCAAAAGGAACAAAACTGGAAGCAGACTCTCCTTGACTATGACTTATATTACAAAGCTATAGTAATCAAAATAGCATGGGACTGTCATTAAAAACAGATACATATACCAGTGGAACAGAGCTAAGAGCCCAGAAATAAGCCTATGTATGTATGGTCAACTAATTTTCAACAAGGACATGAAGAATACACAATTGGGAAAAAAATCATCTCCTCAATAAATGGTGTTGGGAAAACTGGATATCCACATGTGAAAGAATGAAATTGGACCCTTCTCTTACACCAGACATAAAAATTAACTTGAAATGGATTAAAGATTGAAATTTAAGACCTAAAACTGTACTATTCCTGGAAGAAAACATAGGGGGAAACTCCTTGACATTGGTCTTGGTAATAATTTTTTTCATGTTACACCAAAAGCACAGGCAACAAAATTAAAAAAAATAAATAGGACTATAACGAACTAAAAGTCCTGTACAGCAAAGAAATAATCAGTGAAATGAAAAGGCAACCTATGGAACGGGAGAAAATATTTGCGAACTGTAATCTGATGGGGGTAATGGCAAACACTGCTGCTATTCACCAAACGGCCACCTGACCCTCCTCATTTCCCAGACCCAGGGCACTGGTCGTGCCCCCATTGTCTGCGGTCGGAGGCGAACACAAGCGTGTGTGTCTTCGCAAGGATCACGAGCTCTCGCTTCCCCTTCCTCCCCTGTATCCCTCTCCATCTCTCCCTATGGTCAAAAGGAAAGGACTCCAAGATGGTGAAACTGCCATAGAGAAGCAGTTCAGATCCCAGAATCACTGCCACTGAAAGACATGTCGATAAGAGGGGCACAAAGCAGAGCCCTGCAGGGGAGCCACTCAACCCACATCAGAGGTGTTGTGAGTGAGAAACAGGGTCTTTCCACACCAAAGGGTTGAAATTCTGAGGTTCATTTCCAGCTGCAGCACGGCTCCTTCAGTCCTTGTAGATATTACGTATCCCAGCATGGGGCTCAAGTGAGGGGGCTGAAGGAGGACGGCATCCCGAGGGAGGAAAGAGCAGGTGCCCAGAGCTGCATAGAGCAGGACACCGCAAAAACCAAGGGGAGAACTTTAAACCTCTTCCCTGAAGCCACCCAGAATAAGTTTTGCCAGCATTCAATCTTCAACTACAAGCTGTAAGTCAGTTTCGCATGCTACCAGTTCTAATGATTTGCAGTCCAATGTGACATATTTCAGGCATCTCCATCAAATGTCAAGACATAAAATGCGAAGTTCTGAGTCACTTTGCATCGGAACGGCCGTCACTGGGGACGCCTACCAGCTTGGACCGCACAGTGCTAACACAGCCACTGTGTGGACAGTGAACCTGGGAAAGACAGTCTTAATGGCTTCCTCATGACTGCATACTATTGGGATTCTAACACACTATTGGATTAGTATCTCCGAAAGGCAGTCATGCTGTATTGACCCAAGAAAGCACAACAAACCCAACTGATCAAACACATCTGCAGCCATGCACGCTCCCAGAAAATATGCCAGGGCACCACCACGGCCCCATACATGATGGGCACGGGGAATGCTGGCTTTGGCCTTATGAGGTCCTGGCAGAGGTGCTGAAGTCTGCCTTCCCTGGGTCAACCTCATAGTCATGTGACCCCCCCACCCTTTGGGGTCTGACCACGGGACTTAGTTCAAATGCTTGGAGTTTTAAGCCAAGCACTAACATGACTTGCCAGCCAGAAGAATTCAGACAAGCCCCTTCCCCTCACGACCCTACGTCTCCATCTGTAAAATAGATGTAATAGGATGTGCCTTGCAGGACTGTTGTGTGTATTAGATGAAGTTCCACATAGGAAAACCTCTAACAACCGATTGATTTCATGGAGTAAGCCCTTGCAAAGCTCACCGTAGGTGCCTGGGAGGATGGGTGGACGGACGATGGAAAGTGTCCTTCTAAAACCAAACCTAACTACTTATTAAGGAGATGCAGATGCTTTAGGATGTTGTAAGTTATGGCTCAAACCAAAGCATGTCTGGACTCTATTTGCATTATAACCTTTGCTGCACCACAGGGAATCCATTTTCCAACATCCATATCCGCAGCCTGAAGAAGCATCTTTTTCTTTATTTGTTCTAAAGCTAACTCTTTCACGCTCCCCAAGGGCCCCGTTGTTCTGCTTTTTTTGGATTTCAAAACACTCATTTCAGCCTTTCCATTCATTTCATGATTTTGCAGACTTTGATCCCCTTCTCAGCCTTCTTTTTCTAGGTGGAAGGGTTTTGTTTGTTTTAATTTATCCTCATAAGGCAGCCTCCTCATCATCTTGATCATTTAAAATGTTCCCCTTTGGACCACCTCCAGCACCCTATGTCTTTCTTAAGAAGCCCTGGCTGTCAGCTTAAGACCATAGAGGGCAAAAGGGAAAGAAAACAGGGGAGAGTAAATAAGTTATGAAATTGATGTTTGGAAAATATAAATATGTGTTACCTGCCAGTTGAGGGGTAGATGCATTGATGTTCTCTCCCACTGCCCCTGAGATTTGACTCGGACATTAGGACTGGGAGCTCCCCCAGCATCTTTCCCACACCCGCTGAGTCATGAGCACCATCTGGACCACTTGTTAATTGCACAGGTTCCAAAGCTGTGTGTGCACCTGTGCTGTCCACACGGTGGCCTCTGGCGCAGGGGCTCCTGAGCACTTCAGGTGCGGCTCCTCTGAGTGGAGTTGCATTGCAAGTATAAAAGAACACAAAAGTTCTCACTGCTATTTTTTTATCAATTACATGTTGAAACGATATAATTTTGTATATACATATTTAAATAAAAGATACTAGAAGTAATTTCATTTACTTATTAATATGGATGTTAGAAAATTTGAGATTTTACATGTGTGGCCCAGATTTCATTCCTGTTGGACATGACATTCCATCTGATGCTGACCTACGGAGCCACGGTCCCCACGAGAGGGACTTGTGCTTATCACGCATTCCTGGTAACTTTTATGACAGGAGAATTTGAGAAATGCTGACAGCACAATGAACTCATTGGACAAGTGAGGAAATTCAGATTCAAGGGCTTTTATCAGCTTTTGCAGTCATACCTAACCCAGTGTAGCACGGGCCCAGGGTCATCCTGTAACCTCCTCGGCACGCGAGCCACCCAAGTGCACAGCTCTGAGCTATGCTGTCCATGGATGTGCTTAGAACAGTGCCTGGTGCAGAGCTCCTTATAAATATACTTTGAATGAATGAGTGAATGAATGAAGCCATTTAGCCACAATGCTCCTGAAGCTGAACACATAGTTTCAGTCCCACAGTAAGCTGCTAACTGTTCTGTTCTTGAGGCTGTAGATAACGACCACAGCTGTCTACAAGTGAAAGAAAAACACACTGTAGGTCATCTAGAAACCAGCGAAGGCTAGAAAAAAAACAAGGCAACCCACGTTTAGCATCTCCATGTGCAAATCTGGCACTCAAGCCATCCCTTCAGTAGGTGTCCTAGGAATAGTTTGTACTGCCAAGAAACAAGGTCACCACAGGCTGGTTTTCGTTAGTTTGTTTCAAGTTCCACCAGTTGGAAACACTGCTTCCCTCCCCAAATGAAGAAGAGATGGGTTTTTTTCCCCTAAACTATGTAAGTTGTCGAGGACCCAGAGGATCTCCTCATAATTCCCTCTGGGGCTGATGGTTTCTATTTTTAATCCCAGCTGTGTGCAGAAAGAAAAACCGCTTTCAAAGAAGGCGTTCTGCCAAGAATTGTAAACATCCTCTGCCTTCTACACGTGAGTGTGACAGAGCCGTATACTTCTCAGAAATCGGGACTGACAAGAAAACAACCTCATTTGAATCACCCCGCAATAACAAAACAAAACCCAATTACTTTCCTCACCCTCTGAATTCCTCAGTGCTATAAATTCCTCAGTAGGCAGTTCCAAGTAGGAAGCACAATTTCATAGCATCATTACCAAGTGCTGGAGCAAATCTTCCGTGTGGGCAAACATTCAGCAAGCCGGGCGGCTGACTCACAGACCCTTGGGCCCGCTGTCAGAAGCGGCTGTCACACTCCTGCAGGGAAACCTGATTGCAACCTTGCTCCCCCAGGCACCTTGAATTGCTCACCCACAGGCACTGCTTTAATTACATAACACTTGGAGGGAGAAATGCAGAAAAGACAAAGCCTGCATTCAGCTTTCAGTAAAATGGAAATTGGTTGGGGTTCAGTCAAGTGCCTAAGAGCCTGGGGGCCATGTGTTGTATCACCCAGGAACGTGTTAGGATGCATACTCCCAGGGCCACCCCAAACTCTCCACTACACTGAATGAGCCCCAAGATTTGTGGGTTCTAATAAGCTCCCCAAGTGATGCTTCTGTACTCTGATCTTTGAGAACTGCCAGTCCAGAATCATGTCAACCACACAGAATTTCATTAAGGTGAAACTGAACCATATGGATGAGGAAATAAAAGCACACCAGGCCCTTTCCTCAGTCACCAGGCTCTACTGCAACTCCCAGGCAGGGGGAAGCCGTCTCCCAGGAGGCAGAATGTGCCACGTGGTGGCAGGGCCCTGGGGACAGCCTGACCAAGGAGCCCTGCACCCGGATTCCCTGGTCGGGACCTGGGCTCCGCAGCCCGCACGGGGCACCCTGCCACTGCTTGGGCCCGATGCCCTACCCCCTGGTGGGCCCTCCACCAAAGGCCGGTCTGGCCTCCCCATCTTCCCCAGGGAAGCTTGCCCTTCTCGGGCCGATGGGCCACAGGGCCTGTTCAGAGACACGCAGGTGTCACCACAGGGGAGGAGGCGCAGAGAGGCAGAAGGTCCAGGAAACATCCATCTCAGCCTGCGCTCTGGCTGAGCTCAGAAGGTGGCCGTGACCTCGGAGAGGGAGAGAGAAGGGATCAGGGTGTGGGCCACACAGCATGACGGAGGAGCTGGGGGGCGCTCACTGCCGCCCTGTGAGGCAGGGCCAGGCCGGGGGACCGGGAGGATCGAGTCTTGTCTTCTTCACCCCAGTGCACCCCCAACTCACCAGCTCCTGTTTCTGGCCCTTCCAAGGTGACCTGGGGGAAGGAGCATGAGGTGCGTTTACCTCTGCAGGACAGGTGCGGGCGGGCTTCGCCTCGGCCTCTGGGCGCCAGCGGTCCAGTCACCTCCCTCCCGCCCACCCCCTCCCACTCCGTGTCCCTCCCTCTCCCCGAGCCCCGGGCCTGGGTGCACGCGGATGTGCTTGTGTGCTCTGTGCCCTCCCCACCACCCCTCCTCCGGGGACCCAGGTGCACCTCCTTCAACTGAGCGACAATGTGCCCCCCGCCCCAAGCTTCTGGAATCCTGCTCCCCTCCGAATGGATCCTTTGAAGACCCCCCAGGCTTCCCTGATATGGGAATGTTCATAAAATCCGTAGCTTTGCTGACAGTCTTGGAGCTCCAGCCATGTGCCCTTGCCTTTGAGGGGACATCAGATACAGGCTGTGTGGTCTGCAGGGTCCTATGGAAACCAGGGGAGCCTCCTGTGGTTCTCTTGAATGAAACACCCCTTCCCGGACGCCCACATACACAGGGCAGAGTGGAGGGCACGTGCCCCTCGCTCTGAAAGGCCCCCCCAGGGAACTGTCTTCCCCACTGACCCCAGCCTCCTCGTGGGCTACAGGTGGACACTTAACTGCCACTGAACTCCCGGCTTTAGTTCATTTCCAGCAATTCCCGAGTCATCCGGCCCCACGGCCCTCCTAGACATGGAGATGCCTGTTGGGGCCTCAGCCAAAACTGACAGGAGTCTTAGGTTAATATCTTGTTTCTCATATCTAATTATAATTCAAGGTGATGTTTATTCTAGTGGAAACATGTATATATTGCAATCGAACTATAAGCTAATCTAGGAGCAAATGAAGGAAGGAGTGTCTCACCTTGTCTGGGACAGTGAAGGAATCTTTGCAAAGGATGTGATATCAGAGCTGAGCTTGAAGGTTGAATAGGAGATACTCAGGGTCTAAGTAGAGCCGGGTGCCCTTCTGGGTCTGATGTCGCCGAGTACTTCCCCTGTCACAGCTCCTGCTCTTTAGAAGAGTTCAGAATGGTCTCTAGAGCCTGACACATAATGGCTGTCAAATCATCTATAGGGAAAGGAAAGGGAGACTCGAAATAATAAGGGCTAGATTCATAGGAGAGAAGCGTGGAGACGTACTTCATGACGTGAGAAGGTAGGACCTGAAGGGAACTAAAACCCTTGCATTGCTGCATGTGTGTGTGTGTGTGCGTGCATGCACATGTATGTGTGTGCGTGTGTGTAGACCATGCACTTAGTGTCCATTTTTTGGCTCTCTCCCCAAATCCATGTCAGAAAGTGTAGGTAATCATAGAAAAAGGAAAAAAATGTGAATGCAAAGCCCAGAAATTCCCAAGCAATTGAAGGCCTGAGTTCTACAAAGCCTTGTGGAGGCGGCAAAGGGGAGAAAGCATCAAGTGAGTTCTAGCGAGAGAAACACACTGCGTGTGAAATGGTCCTGGGACTTAATACAAGCCGTCTCCAGGGCCCTGAGAGGAAGATCTCATCAGCCCAGGCATGTCCTGGGGGCCGGCTCATTCAATGTCTGCCTTCAGACCCTCAGCACTAGTGGTTCCCCTGAGCTCCCCAGGGGTGAACGGAGGGGTTTAGGTCATCAGTAACACTTCAGCATTGGAGGGATCTCAGAGATCAGCTCACACAGCCAGTGTTACAGATGAGGAAACCGAGGCCCAGACGCATTCTGCATCTTGCCCCAAATCTCATCATTAACTACCAGTGATGCAGAACTGGAGCTTCTGTTCTGTGCTCTTTGTGCCGCACTAGGTAACGGGGAAATGCCGAGCTCTGGGACAAGGATGGCACAGAACACGCTTGCTCATCCCCCAGCCCTCCTCCTGGAAGCCCCCACTGAAAAGGAAGTAGATGCACGACGTTACGTTATGAACCTACAAGGGCAAAGAGACCCTTGAGGAGATAATGCCAAATGCGAGATGCCAACAGCTTCTGGAAGGCAGATGCAGAGGTGGTAAATAATACATCAGAGCAGAAAAAGCTGAAACCTGATCTCCTGCAGAGAAAGAAAGCAATCAAAAGCACTGCGATTCACACCACTGAACTGTGAAGAAGCCTCCAATTGAACACTCCAGGTTCCCCTGAAATTGGAACTGAGGGTGGGGCTGTGAAGAGCTGATGGGCGAGTCTGTAGGAGGAATGCTTAGACCCCAGGCCCCTGGTCGCTCCATCAGCCTCCTGGCCAGCTCAGCCCGCACAGACACACAGACCTCTTCATCCGCCTGCCCCACAGGCAGAGCCGAGCCGGGGCTCGTGTGTGAACAAGTCTCTTTAGGAATAAAGTCCCAACGTGGAGAGAAGGGGCAGCAGAAGTGGAAAGCGGGGAGGGAGCTGCGAGCAGGGTGCCTCCGCGCTCTCCAGGGCTGGGTGACAGGGAGCCCCGCCTCATCAGGGTTTCTGGGAAGGCTCACAGAAAGTTCTCAAACACAGCCACCCTCTCCCATCACCTGCAGCCACCAGAACCCATGGCATCCGCTTCTCTGTCCCTCCAGGCTGCACACACGCAGGTGCCTACAGAGCTCCCACTCCGAGGCATGCGGGGAGCTGGGGGCCAGAGGCAGGGGCTGCTGGCCAGGTGTGCCAGGGTGTACCTGCCTGAGACTCGTCACGCCTGCAGGGAATTTGTCAGCACAGAAGTGCCTGGGGTAAAGTAGATGGGCAGGGTTTGAACGGCACACAGCAGGTCCCTGACACAGTCACTGAGCTGGGGGCTCCGGGCGCAGGAGGGCTAGATGCAGGGGGGCTTCAGCGAGGGGCTGAGAACAAGAGCTTTCACGTAAAACCCAAACACTGAAAAGAGACTTCACCAGTCCCCTTACCTTGCGTGGGTCTCAGGAAATCAGTGGCCATGTTTATACCCATGGGCAGGAGACCAGACCACCTTCCCAAGAGAAGTAATCTAGTCTGAGACAGAAAAGCACACAGATCCTGATCGCTTCAGGTCTTTCCAACAGTCACCCTGCCCCAGCCCCAAGGAATAACCCTGCAAGGAATCCTGCCATCCAGCAAGCTGCCCATGTGCTCTGCCCCACTCAGGACCGTCAGAGACCACTAGAAAATTGAGGCAAGCCTGTAGCATTACAGACAGCTTTTGTTTTTAATTTTCTCCTACATATGCAGACTTTCTTCCCGTCAAGAACACGTTAGTGTTTGTTGGGCTCCGGCTGCTAGCAGTAGACTCAGAGGGACCAGGGGACCTTGGCCGTCCAGAGGCAGCAGCAGATTCAGGAATGCGTGCAGACGCCGCATTCAAACCTGATTCCACTCGTGGTCGTCCCGTGAAACTGGGCGAGTCACTGAACTCACCTGCTCTCCCATGTCCCATGCAGTCAAATGAAGAATGATCACAAGCCCCACTTGCTCCTGGTGCCCGTGGTCTCTAAGAGAAAGCGAGCATCGTACAGGGTGCCACTCACACTGCATCAGTGCGGACAGCGTCCCCTGGAGGTATACCCGGGACCCCGTGTCCTCCCTGCTCCCTGCATGCGCAGCCTCACCTCCACGGTTTACAATCCCTCCTCTCCTACCCTGCCGAGGATGGGAGGCAGTCAGTGACTTCACGTGTCACCCCACACCAACCAGAGACCTCCGCACTTAGCTTTGTTCATCTCTGAGCCCTCGTGCCTCCTGTACCCCACATCCTTCCACTGTGCCTTCTAGAACTCAAGCGCATTAGCAAAATCTTCTCTATTTCAGCCTCTTGTCTGAACATTCCCTTCGGCTTGCCTCCCTTAGCTGGGGTGCAGCTGGCCTCGGGGGACCTGCACCCTCTCAGCCTATTCCCTCGGAGCCCCCAGGCCAGGGGGCTGGTGCGTGAAGAAGGTGCTCCCGGCTCCTCACACAGCTTCCAGGGCATGATTCCTCCTAGTCACGAAACAAGCCTAGTTCTCTGAAGCACTTGCCGTTCAGCTGTGTCATGAGCTCTCTGTCACTGGGATGTCGCCTGTGGGCAATGGGGTCGGTCCCCCCTCTTTTGAAGATGGCTGTTTTGATCTGTTGGCTCAGGCTAAGGACAGTCCCTCCCTCCACTGTGTCTGGATTTCAGCCCCCTCTAGTCTTCTCAAAGATACACCGGGGCAGTTTTCCATCCTCCCTTGCATCATTCAGTTTCCCTTCCCACAGCGTCTCCGTGATCATACATAGGTGCTCCCATCTTCAAAAACACAAATACAGGGAAAAAAACCCCATGACTCCGCATGTCTCTCTACTCCTCCCCGTGTCCACCTCCCTTTACACCGACTCACTGACGAGTATATAATCCCAGAATCCACGTCCTTGCCCATCATTGTCTTTTGAAACTGCTCCGGTTAGACTGTTACCTCCACAATAAAACCTCGCCTTCATCGAGGCTGATTCCACATCATCAATCTCATGTCATTTCGCCAGGATCGTCGACTCAGCCGAGCATCCGGCACCATCGGCGTCCCTCTTTCTTGTGAAGCACCTTCCCCGCTTTCCCCTGGGCAGCCGCTCTGCCCGTCATCCTCTGTCACGCTGGCCTCCCTGACCGGCATCTCAGGAGCGCGGGAGTTCCCAGCCTCTCTGCCCCTTACGTACACTCACCTGCTAGGCCGTCTCAACCATTCTCCTGGCTTTAACTTCCATCCATACGCAGAGCAGGTCAAACAAATCTGTTCTCTCCCTGAGTTCTGCACAAACATCTTCTCCTGGGTGTCTGATAGGCATCTCAAACTAACACACTCAAAATGTAACTCCTGATTTTCCCTCCCAAATCTGCCCTCCCACAGTGTTCTACAAATCAACTCATGGTAAATCCATTCTATCATTTAATCAGGCCAAAACAACTTAATTTCTTTTTGTCTGTAAGAGTAACTCCAACATACCACATCCATTCTATCTGGATAAACAGACGATGGGTAGATAGGTAGAAAATAGATAAATAGAGATAGATAGATAATGATAGATAGACGATAGATAGATAGATAGATAGTAAATAGATAGATAAAGTAAATAGAGCAAGCTAAACAGCTCCTCACAGAAGAAAAAAAACTTTCTCTGTTTTATGACTTAAAAGTATCTCTGAAACTTTTTCTTCTCTATGAATCATAAATCAGCTCTTGGTATAATTCCTTTCAGTATAAATTTCCCAGTCATTGCTGCACTGTGTGTGTCTCCAAACCAGATGAGGGGAAATGCTTTAAATCAAACAGCCCTGGAATGACCCAGGAATGGTATGACCCAGCAGTCCCACTTCTGGGTATTTATCCCAAGAAACTGAAACCAGGTTCACTGCAGCCTTACTCACAATAGCCAAGATAGGGAAACAACCTAAATGTCCATCAATGGCTAAATGGATAAAGAAGATGGCATATACGTATTTACACAATGGAGTATCATCTAACCTTAAAAAGAAGGAAATTCTCCCATTTGCAACAACATGGATGGATCTGGAGGGGATTATGCTCCATGCAATAAACCAGACACAGAAAGACAAACACATATTATATGATCTCACTTATATGCAGAATCTAAAACAGTCAAGCTCACAAATGGTGACTGCTAAGGGCTAGAGGGTGGGGAAAACAGGGAGGCGTTGGTCAAAGGGTGCAAAGTTTCATTTATGCAGATAAACATGTTCTGGTGATCTCTGTACAGCCTTGATCCTACAGCCAACAACACTGTATTGTGTACTTACATTCTCCTGAGGAGGGAGGTCTTGTGTTACGTGTTCTCACGATGCTAATAATAATAGTGACCGGAGGAAGCTTTAAGAAGTGCTGGATAGCGTACGGCCTTGAAGGTGGAGCTGACCTCACAGGTGAGCTTATTTCCAAATGCAGTGAGTTGCACTCAACGGGTACAGCTTCTGACATGTCAGTTATACCTCAACAGGGCAGAGTTTTTTAAAAAAAGAATGACCAAAGTTCCCAAGTAAAGGACTTGGGTCGACATGTGCTTTATGACACAGGCAGGGCAGGGCGAGCGGGTCGCACTTCCTCCCTGCCTCCACGCATGGCCACCTGCAGGGGCCTCTGCTGGGCTGAGCGGGCCCTGATGACGGCGAGCCTCTCTGGCTGGGGTTTCCCCTGGCCTTTCTGAGGCTCCCGAACGCCGAGAGGAGCCCTGCAAAAAGCCAGCCCGGGAGTCTGCTTGATGGGGTCTCTGTATTTGGGGGCCAATTAGGCAAAGTATCTCTCGGGGCCCCTGTACATTATGCATTCAGTAAACATTTCAGCACACAAGCGTGCCGTGCTGACCTCTGCGCAGGGCAGAGACAGACCTGTGCACCTGCCCTCTAGGGGCTCACAGTCTACAAGGCAGACATTCTCATCTGTTTAAAAAAAACCTCATATTTTATTCTCTGTGCCCATCTGCCCATGGCCGCTTCTGCTGACTACCCTCTGGCTACCCTATTACAGGTTAGCCCTCTGGTAACCCTATTACCATGAACCTATTACCAGTCTCTAACAGCACATCTCCTCTGCCCACTGTCCAGCAGATCTCAGCTGCAACTAGGAGCAAAAACTGCTGATTAAATTCACACTCTTAGGCAAAATGATCAGGAGTCCCGTTTAAACTCCTAATTTTAGAAATACAATAATGTTCTTTACATTAAAACAAGAATCAGTATTTTACAGCTTAAGAACCTATACATGAGTATAAAGTGTGTACACTGAGAATGATCATCAGCTTCTCAGGCTCCTGGTTCTGTTTCCTTCAAACCCTTGCATTCGTCCATGCCCCGGCTGCTCGTAACAGTCAGCCTGACTCAAGGCGTGAACACTTGCAGTGAGTTTTACTCTCTGTTTTATGTGTTTTCCCTGTATTTCTCTTTTCTGCATCAAAGCTTCCTACATGGCTTCTGTGAATTGTATCTGCTCGGTGCACACAAGGCATCCGCTGAGGGTTCCCCCACCACAAACCTCTGTTGGGAGAAACAACTGATCACATTTTGGGCTTCATGCTGTCTTGTCCATGACCTGAATTCCGAAAAGCCCTGGGAGTGTATCTCTTCAGTAAATGTGTATCAGTAACCGCTGAAGAATTTTATTTGAGAAACTAGCATAAGGCTGAAGAAAATCCCCCAAGAGCTTTACTAAAGACTGAAACTGTTTTTGAAACAATAAATAGGGCTCAGAATTTTTGTTTTCTAAGAAAATTTTTGCATACAATGGCATGTAACATTCTTCTGATTCTCAATAGCTCCCACATGTCTGTTACTTGGTTTAACATGTTTGTCTTTCGAAACACAGTCTCCAGCTGATCACATCCCAGGTTTTGTGTATATCTAAGGAAGGTGAATTCCTCGGGCCTGAATTCACACCAGGTCAGGTTGCTCACCTGTTGCTCCCCGAGTCTTCATCGTCTCTATAAACGGAAGCTCAAACTCACACCTGGAACACATCTTGTCACACACTGTCACCCGCTTCACCCTCCCCAGGCCTGTCGCTCCGTATCCACACACGTGCATCTGGACTCTGTCGGTCTCTCTGCACCCTCACTACCAGGGTGGCCATAACCTTCCACCTGAACTAAGACAATAGGCTCCTCACTGGTACCCACTTGTGACCTTTCTGCTCATAGCACTGAAATGCTCATCTTATGTGTTATCAGTATATCGCTTCCTGTTCCAAACCTACAATGGCTATGTCTGCAAACAGGGTGTCATGGGGTTCTCACCCAGTTCCAGAGGCCCTGTGAGGTCCAGCCCCAGGCTGCCCTCCCCTACTGACCGTGCTCGAGTGACGCCAGCCTGCTTTCAGTTCGAGCAAAGATCTTTTCTGAGTGAGGACCCTGGCACAGGCTAATTCCTCAGCCAGACTCAACTTAGGGCAGACTGTGCCAATTACAACTTTTTTAAATTGGGATATACCTGATATGCAATACTATATTGTATATAATATATATAAATATAGATATTATAATATATAAACCAATATATATGTATATTGGCTTCAGATGTACATCATAGTGATTCAATAATTATATACATTACTAAATGCTCAGCACAGTAAGTCTATACCCGTTTCCGTGCTACAATATTACAGTAGTATTGGTTACAAATTGTGGGATCAGAGAAGTAATTTTTCAGACCTAAAGGGTGAGTGGGCCACCCTGTTATGTTGTCTCATACTGTGTCCCCTTGAATTTATTAGCACTAATTGTATCATCATAACTATGTTTAGCTGGCCTCCTCCCTACATAGTCAGCCTCACAGGGACCAGAGGTGTCAGTTTTCCTGTTAAGGACATCTCCTTTGCTTGGAACCCCCCCAAAATAAAAAATTGCCTACTCAATAAATATTTGTTAAAGAATACATTAATGTTATTTTCTCCTAAAACCCAGCCTGCCTTAGAGTATGTTATTTTTCTTCTTTAATCTAGATTCAGGGTTTTTTTAACAAGAAAGACTGTTTCTGAGCAGCAGAGGCCTCTCTCTCAACTCCAGTGGTTGCCATAGCAAACAAATCTTTGTGTTTGAATGATTACACATTTTAGATTGATTCCTCACTCATTCAAACTCACGTGGGTGTCGGTGGCCTGCAGTCAGCTCTGCTTCTCCAGAAGGAAACCCGAACTCCTTCCCTGTGGAAGCGCCCCATTCGGTTCCACCGTGAGGGTCGTGCTGTTCCTTACAGCCTCATGGGGAGAGGACGGGCACGCAGGGCGGGCCTGGGAGGAGGGGCTCCTGACTTCTGCCCACATTCAGCAGAATGGGACTCTGTCTCTTCGCCACACATGCAGGGCAGGCTGGCAGGTGTGTTCCAGCCGGGGCAGAAGAGGAAAGTATTTATGATCAGCTCAAACACAGTTCCAAACTTGCAAAAGAATTATGTTTCAAGAATTCCTCTCCTTTAACTAGATCTGCTGTGGTGATCATTTTGCAGCATATGCAAATATCAGATCATGTTGTACAGCTGAAATTAACATAATAATATACATAAAAATATATAAATACAGTGTGAAATACAGGACTAACTACAACTAGGTCACAGCAGCAAGAGGGTACTGAGGCCACAGGGGGAAGGAATGGTCACAGAAGGCTTCCTGGAAGAGGCCCTACGAGGACTAGCAGTGACCTTAAGGATAGTTCCCGTGGGTCACAAGATGCAAAAAATGGTTTCCAGGCAGAAGGAGCAGCATGACAGGGTTGGTAGACCACATGGTTGTGGGGGGGTTGGCGGGGCTCTGTTGAAATGGTTGTTTAGATTTGGGGGTGTACTGTTTTCCACCTTCCCGCTCCCCAGTCCCACCATGGTGTGGGCCCTTGTAACCAGGGTGCAAGAACCCCCAAACCCCGAAGAATCACAGCTGAGTTGAGGCGCCCTCTGTGGCCACACTCATGGCCCTTCTCTGTGGACTCACAGCCCAGCTGGCTGGACAGAGGCAGGGGCCTCAGTCACAGCAGGCCTCTGGGTCTGGGGCAGGCAGGGTGGGCACAGGGAACGGCCGGAGGAGGCCCTTGGGGACCAAGACGTGAGCAGCCCCTGCACCGGGCCCAGAGGAGGAAGGCTGGTCGGGAGAGGCACCCTGGCCTCCAGGTGCACAGCTTTCGGGGACAGCTCAGGCCCAGGGACCGTCCCTTCCCTGCTCCTCCTCTCTCTCCCAGCTTCTGACTGTGTGTTCCCCTAGCAGTCTGTGAAATCTTTTATTTAAAATCCAATTGTTTGTGAAAAATTCTCTGTGCCTCAGAGGTCCTGTGTTTGCCTTTGGGCTCCCCTTCAAGGGCTCTGTGAAAAGCAGGCACATTGGTCTGCTTATGTAGGTAAATTTTTTTTTGTTGTTGTTGTTGTCTTTCTGAGATTTTCTACAGTTTGAAACAAAAGTAACATCCTTGCATGAAATGTAAAAGGTTATTCCATAACGGACCAATAGTGAGAAGCCTAGGTTGGAAGGAGTAAGGTAGAGAAGGGAAAGACAGCAAGGCCGTCCCCAGAGCCGTGGGGTGAACAAGGCCATGGGCTGCGGAGTGTCAGAGTCCCCAGTGCCAGGACTGTTAGGCGGCCACTGCCCCGTTCCAGTGCCCAGCAGAGGCAGACAACGCTGGGTCTGGAGGGCTTTGGCCATGCGGGGGACGCCTGGCTGAGGCACGTGTCCCCTCTGTGGCCTTCTCAGAGGGTCAGGGCGAAGACATCAGCAGACCCTGACAAGGGGAACCAAGAGCCATGTGCTCAGGGAGCGTGTGGGACCTGGATTTGCAGAGCATCCGTTTAGTCTCTGGATGGCCTAAATCAACCCATTTCTAGGCTTCAAAATGAATATGTAAGACTGTCATTGCTTGTCTTAGGACTGTTCTATGAAGCCAACTTTTCTTTTTTTTCTTTTCGATTGAAGTATAGTTGACATAACACTGTGTCAGTTCAAGGTGCGCCCCATGTTGGTTTGATACGTTCATACACCGCAGTAGGACTGCCTTTGTGGCAAGTCCTGTCCCATAATCACCAGGGTTTGTGGTGGGAATCCTTAGATCTGGTCTCTTAGCCAGTTTGATGATTGTAATACAGTTGTGCTGCCTGTATTCGCTGTTCTGTGCTTCAGACCTCCAGGACTTACTGTTTGCAAGCTTGCCTCCTTGAGCAGCGTCTCCCGTCGGCCCACCCCCGGCCCCTGCTAACCACCGTCTTACTCTGTTTTCCCAAGTCTGGCTTTTCAGACCCCATGTGAGGGGCCCTACCGTGTTTCCTGCCACCTGCCACTCATTTCAGTAACTTGCCTCTGCCTTTTCTCTGCTTGCTTCATGCTTTTGATGTATCTTTTCCGCTTTTCCCTTCTTCTCCCATCTTTCCTTCTGGATTCTTCCATCTCCCTCTTTCCTCTCATGTTAGATTCGGGTCTCAGTGGTCTCCGAGGGTTCAGCCAATTTCCTTCTTGTCCTGGGCTGCAGATGCCACCTTTCCATTTGCGATGGATCAAGCCAAACATGGTGAGTGAGGCT
Organism: Manis pentadactyla; assembly: GCF_030020395.1. Classification (NCBI taxonomy): domain Eukaryota; kingdom Metazoa; phylum Chordata; class Mammalia; order Pholidota; family Manidae; genus Manis; species Manis pentadactyla. Next base: position 145,627,814 of record NC_080025.1, on the reverse strand, counting down.
GAACATGTGCCGAGCACAGAGGTAGAATAGGGGCAGAGGGCTTCCTTCCCAGGGTACCAGAAACCGGGGAAAATCAGAGAAATCTTGGGTTGCTGTGGGCCCTGCTGTGACCCCGGAAGTGTGTTTCATTGGCTCTGTGGCTCTACTCCACGCGTCTGCCTTGTCCAGGCCTAAGTTTTCTGGTGAGTCCCAGAGCCACCCCGCTGGCGCCCCCTCCCTCCTGCCCAGTCCCGCCCCTCCTGCTGGCGTCTGGTGAGGAAGGCCGGGGCTGTGAGGACCCACTGGCAGCAGGACAGTCTAGGTACCCCACCCCCAAATTTAACTGGCACTTACGTTTATTGTGGTGGGTGGAAACCTCTCTCCCAGCTGGGGAACTGAGGGTAAAGTCACGTGTGATTACTCCTGTTATCATTGTTATGAGGATCATGTCTTTCAGAAACAAGCTCTTGGGGAGAGATTGCTTTTTGTTGTTCGTTTGGCCTGGGAATAGGAAATCCCCTCCCTGCCCTGATGTTAGGCAGTCTTCGGCTTTCCCTCTGGGGGCACAGATATGCTGGCGAATGGTACCCACCCCCTCTCTGCAAGCTGGGCACAGCTTGCAAAACTGATGAGTCACAAGGATTCTAGTTGCACAGTGATATTAATGATGATAATGATGTGAACAATACTGGTGACTTTTCAAAATGTTTTCTTCTCAATTCTTATTTCACTCTCAAGTAAATTTGAGAGGCAAGCCTTTGCATTATTGCTGCTTAGCTCATCGATGACTAATGTGGCCCGGAGAAGCCGAGGCCACTGAGCTCATAGTTGGAGAAAAATCATTCTAGGACACGGGGCTCCTGATTCTGGGCATGTCCCTGTCTTACATCAAGAATGCTTCCTATTTACTCTTCTCTCCATCTTCAGTGAATAACTATCTTATCCGAGCTTTCACTGTGACATTTCTGTTATTTTTCTTTTCCATTCCATTGCTTTCACCAGTTAAGTCTGAACTTAAGTACCCACGATGGTCCTCACAATTTCTGCACATCCCAACTTCCCCTCGCTCCAAATGTGTCGGTTCCTCACTACCACACTATTCCTCCTAAAAATAATCTTGGAGATTCTGTTATCCATAAAATAAAATCAGAGGCATGAGAGGTCCCTACCTACATCACTAGGCTTACCTCCAGGAGGAATCCTGCTCTGTCCCCCCACCCCCAACCTGCTGCTCGGAGCGCCCAGGGAACTGGCCTGGGACCAGGCCCTGCTTCTCCGACCCCCGCTCCCAGTCCGCAGGGGTCTGCTTGTGGGTCAGGCCTTCTCCTGCCGCGCCAGCCAGCAGTGCCCTCACTCTCCGGGGTGCCTGCTTCTCACCTGCCACAGGCGGGTCCTGCCTCTTGCTTCTTCAGCTTTGTTTTGTCTGTTCAGCCCCCTCACAGGCTCCAGGAAACTTAAAGGCACTGCTTCCTTCCGGCTGCACACACACGGCTGCAAATGCACAGTATGGCCCTCCGTACAGATAGACAGAAGGACGGACAAAGGGATGCCAAAGCCAGCCAAGAATCAGCACATACCCGTGGCCATGGTGGCTAGGAAGGGTCTTGTGGTGGGCACAAATAATTGAGTCTCCAAAGGGACTGAGTTTTTGACACAAGGAAAGGAATGGCCGTGACACACCCTGAAACTGGGTGGGGAGGACAGCAGCGGATTCCCAAGGCTGACTCAGTGTGGCTACCAGCCGACAGGTCTGCTTCCAAAGAGAAGGCCGGAGAGTGTCTATGTGTTAAGTCATTTTAAAGAGAATGTCTATGCCCAGCCAGGTACTCTCCAAGCCTGGCTGTGCCCTGTGGCACACCCTGGGGGACTCAGTCTCAAAGCCAGTAAGACAGGCAAGGCGGTGGGCAGCCGCCTGGTGCTCCCTGGGGCTCACATCAGGGTTGCGCATTATTGGGAGGGTGGCTCGGAGGTGATCACATGGGGGGTGACAGTGTCTGCGTGTCACTGTTAGCCTTGATCACCGCACTGGGAGGGCTCCCCACCTGCCCACTCCCAGCCTGGCTTCTCACCTGTTCTGGGTCATGGGCCTCCCTGTGGAATGTCTCCAGGTGGGTATCTCCTGCTTACTGCCTGCCTTGGGCAATCTGTCAAAAATCTGAGATTTTTGAGCCAAGACATACAACCTTGTTTCTATTATTACTTAACCAGAATTTTTCCAGAATCCATTCTTGCTAAGATTTTTCTCAACAAGACAACCAATGGAAGCCATGTCCAGTATCAGCTGACAGCCCGCTCTAGGTCACTGAGCACCACCTGGGGCATCTGACCAGGTGCAGCTCGGTTCCACTCTCAAACAGACCTCAAACATTTTGGAAAAACTTACATTTACTGCAGGGAGAGGATCCTGGCCAGAGGGGGGTCTGGAGATTCCTGACTAGGTCATACTAGCAGCTAACACCTGCAGGCTGTTTACTATATGTCTGGCATGTGGGGGGACTGCCTCTCTGAGTCCTCGCAATCCTAGGAGTCACGTACAATTCTCTTTTACAAACAAAGAAAACTATTACCTCTCTTTCTCCCAAACTGGCTACTAAATGCCCACATTCAGCCCTGCTGTGTACACCACCCTTTCAAAAGGATTTTGTTCTGCCATAGGAGACATTTTACAAAGTATTGCTTTAATAAGGGAGGAGTTTGGAGTCTGAGAGGGTCTTTGTTGTCCAGAAGCCAGACATTCCTAAAGGATTAAGCAGGCAACCTACACTCTAAATCTGCTCGGCCATTACTCTTCAAGACTGTCCTAGGAAGTCCACTAATACATTGAACAAAAGGCTAATGTAGCCATCACAGACCACAACAGTCATGCCCCGAGCATCCCGCGTATTCTTGGTCCAGACACAGTATGATGGGAAATCCAAGGTGGAGTAAAACATCACCTCTGCTCTCAAGAAGGTAGAACTTGGATATGGAAGCAGAATTCACATGTGAAATAATTACCAAATGCACAGGTGGAAGTAATGCCCAAGGGCTCAGAGTCCACGGAGCCCTCGGAGAAGGGCTCGTGCTGGATGGAGACAGGACTGGAGGGGTTTGAAGGATGGGGTGGGGGGTCTAGATGAGTGGGGGCCACAGACCGAAGAGCCTTCCTGGCAGGATGAGGGGCTGGGACAATGCTGCGCCTGGTGTATGTGAGGGCCAGAGAGTCAGTGCGTTAGGGCCCCGGGTGGTTCGCAGGAGAGGCTCAGCCCCCGGCAGGGCTTGGTCTGGGGAGAGGCATGATGCAAGCGGGGCTTCTGACGGTCCCCCCCTTAGCCTGCTGGGCACACTGATGCAAGCGGGGCTTCTGACGGTCCCCCTCTTAGCCTGCTGGGCACACTGAGCCGCCCAGGGGGTTCTCAACCCTCCTTGCCTTTGCCGTGAGGCCTCTGTCCAACCAAAGTCCCTTCTTAATTTGCAGGTTATTTCTGGGTGATTTACCCTTACACTTATTGGTTCTCAGGTGCACCGATGAGATCATCAAGTGATCAAGCCCAGGGTGTCCGGTGCCACCGTCAGCAGGGAACAGTTCTAAAGGACAGCATGCAGTCTCCTCCTGCCTGTGGCCTCGACTTTGCCTGTGTGTCTTTTACCACTTTCATCCTCTTTCCTCATTTTGTGTCACTTCTTGTCCTCTCTGTCCTCTGAGTGCCCACTACTGCTAGGACTGCCCCACCTGCCAGCACACATTGCACTCCCCGCTGAACTGCCACTGGCTTTCCCACCCCAACCATCGCCCCGTCTTCCCGTCTCTGAAACGCAAGAGCGCCTGGACCTCCCTACTCAGCTCCCAGCGGGAGCCCCGCGCGGGCCCCTGCAGAGAGGGCTGGGTGATGACCGCGCAGGATGCAGGGCTCGCCCCGAGGCGTCCAGCACCACCGTCTGGGCTCCTTGCTGAGCCCTGGCAGTGGGCCTCCTTTGTGCTTCGTGGGGATGGATGTGATGAAAACTAACACAAGGCCCGACCCTCCCAGTCTCCTCTCTGTGCTAACAGATCATCTGCCTTCTGGAAGGGTGACCCAAAGTTCAAAGCCCTTCCCCCAGTTCACGCTCAGCAGAGGGCCGGCGCACCCTGGACCCCGCTGCCCACAGGCTTCACTCAGCAGCCCTCCTTCAGCAGCTGCTGTCCCAGCCCCGAGAAAGGCACCCAGGTGTCTCCCCAGATGCCTGCCTGCCTTCGGACCCAGGCATTTACAGGAGAGTCTCCTCAAAGGAGCCCAAAAAAGCTTAACAGGGTTGCCAGTCAACCCCAGGTGGGCTTTCAGGGGCTCGAGGCTTCAGCAGGTCAGACAGAACCCAGAGTCCTGTCCCTGGGCGGCCAGGCCTTCTCTCTGGGTGAGCTTTCCTTTCTATGCTCCATCCCCTGCCCCCTCCTATCCAGGTCTCCACCCCTGATGGCCTGACCTCAGGGTGACCACGGGCTTGGCACAAGAAGTACTTCCTTTTGATTGCTGTGCTGAGCTCTCTAGAGAGCTGACTCCCCCAGCAGTGCTCACTCAGAGCCCACTGTGCCCGGCCCTCGGGGGAGGGACTCCGAGAGCATGTACAGAATTCAGGAAACGGGATGCTTAAACTGAAGGGGTCCCAGCAGCCACGTAACCCAAGCCCTTCACTTACAGGTGAGCGGCCCGCATCCCGCCTGCTGGAATGAGCAGCTCAGGTTCCCACGGGCCTTCAGGGATGGAGCTGAGACAGGCACTTCCCAGATGCCCCATCACCTCTGACGCAGACGATGAAACAGTAAGTTGATCAGATCTGTGTGTACACTGACCGCGATTCGGTGAAGGTCTGGGGAACCGCTGAGATGCCCCAAGAACCGGGGGGCAGCCAGGGCAGGGCCCCACCCTCAGCCCACTGCCTTCCCCCCGGCATCACTCATTTCCACCTGGGCTGAGCAGGAGGGCCCGCGTGGCGATGGTCCTGCCACCGGCTCGGCCCGGATTGCTGCTCTCTGAGCCGGTCCTTCAGTGGGACACACGGTCTCTTTCCAGGTGTGAGTGGCATGTAGATGGCAGGGGGAGTAAATACTTGGCTCCCCTCATGAGGAAAGGCAAGGGCGAGCTACCCCCCAGCGAGAGGCAGCAGAGGCTTCTCCCCCCGCCCCCCGCCCCGCGCTGAGGAGAGGGAAGGAGGATCAGCTCTCCACGAACGCCGAGGCTGCTCTGCTCTCCCGCCTCTGCTCTCATCGCCGGCCTGGAACAGCAGGACGGAGCTCCGAGGTGCTTGTCAATAAACACCGAGGATGCTAATACGCAGGGGGAAATAATTTCTCAAAGATCATAAGGAGGCTAAACAAAACCCCCAATACAAAAAAACAAAGCAAAATCACGGGTAAACCAGTGACAAACTGATAATGCTAATCGAAGGTAGAACGTGGCCGCGATGAGGGCCTGGGTTCCCATGTACAGGAACCGGCTGCTTTCAGATGGTAAAACAAGGAGCCCGCAGCGCATGGGGAGCTGCAGTAACACAATCATGGGCTCGGTAGACCCGGATCTCCCACAGGTCACAGTGGGAGGATCAGATTCTCATAGTTGTAAAGAACCTCAGGGTTTCAACTTTCAATGTAAAAACTCAAGTGCGATGTTCGCTTTTAGTGACTACTGGTTATTTTCCAAATTCTAACAGATCTTCAACTTAGAGGATAATATTGTTTCCTAATAATGTTTCTTTTAATCCCATTTTATTGTCAAGCTACCATGCTATTTAACATGTGTATGTAACGTGGGTGTGGGACTGGACATCTTTAGGACATTGCCTCAGGCTTTTACAATAAAACAAGAAACATGAAATACTCTGGTATTCTTGAACAACTTACATTTACTCATGAATACCTTTTGTTTTTTGAAAGCCCCTCCTTTTACATAAATAACCAAAACGGTATTTCTCCATAGGCCTTGGCCCAAATAGAAATCAGGAAAAACTATAAACATTTTTTTCCATGCCAAAAAACCACAAATACCTTTAGATTTATCTTGCACAAAAAAATGCCCAGTGTCATCTGGCTTCAAAGCAGAATTTTACATGGCACAGAAGTGGAGAAAGTCCCCTAGAAACATCATTATGGGTTTGAAGTAAGGCCTGTGTTTTCATCACACCTTTTTAAAAGAACTAGGAGACATGCAGGGAGAAAGCTGGATAAGAAAGCAAGGAACTTGGTTTTGGGGGGGAAAAAAAGAAATAAATTATGACTAGAAAAATAGAACAAAGGAATTTCCAAGAAACAATGTTCATAAGAATGTACAAAGAACAAGCACGGCCACCCCAAGGCGAAATGAGAACATTCATTAGAAGCACCCCCAAACAGGGCAGGGCTGCGGTGCAGCAGGGCTCCCGGAGCGGCAGGACACGAGCAGACCAACACCAGAAAATGAGATGTGGAACCAGTGATCAACACCCGGAGATTATAATTTGAAAACAACCTTGACAGAGACAGAAAGAAGCAAAGAAATAAATAGATTTGGAAAAGATAAAGAATCTTTGTAGGTTGTCAATAAAAGGAAAGTCCCATGGGTTAGGGATTCGGAAACTACTTCACTCTGTGCTCTAGCCTTGAACAAATAAATACATTGCAGATAATGAGACCTAAGTGTCTCACTGTCGGAAAAGAATTTACAAATAAAGAAGGGGAAAAGGCTAGAAAAAATTCTGTGGCACTGGATTATACCAAGTTGGAGATACCAATTTGGACTCATGATTTTATTTTAATACATGTACCAAAAAATAGATAAAGGCATAAATACAGATGTGTGTATGCATGTGTTATGTGACTACATATACTCTTAGCTATGTCCCCCAAAGGAAGCTAGATGTAGCTGACACCCCAGTATCAATGAGCACAATTATAATCCATGACTTGGTTTCTAAATACCATTCACAAGAAAACAAAAACAAACAAAACCACCCAGAACAAGAGCTCCTTAGCAAAGTAGTTGATTCCAGGACTGGAACAAAGAAAATACAAGATGAGCACAGAGCATCTTATGGAGCCAGAAAATAAGGACGTGCTGAACCAAAAAAGCACTCACAGCAAAAGGAGACAGGACCCAACCTGAAAGATGTCCCAAAGGCCAAGATCAGGACAATGTGGACACATAAATAGTAAGTAATGATAGTCTTGGAGTACAACTCAAAGAATAAAACAGACACCCATAAGTCTAGAGTGATAGAAATAAATAGCCAAATAAACAAAGTAATGGGAAAAGTGGCAGTTCTTCCTTACAGGGAAATTTTAATTAATACATGTAGAAAGAAAGGGAGAAATTTTAAAAATCACCACCGTTGTATTGGTGAGGTAAGATCCACTGGGGAAAAGCTAAAATCAGTGGGGGAAAGTTGAAGCAGAAGTCCTAAGGTATTTTCACCAAAATATTTAGGAAAAAAGATTAACTTGACAGTGGCAAATCCTGGCCGACACCACTCTGGCCGAGACATCAAGGCTCACATCACCAGTAACAAATCATCGACTGAGAGTCCCACCTGACAAGGTGCCCTGAGAAGGATCCGTCACTCCAGTGGTTCCCTTCCTAATAAATCTGATCATGAGAAACCTCAGAAAAACTCAAACGCCTCAGCAGTATTCTTCAGCGGCACCAAGGGCGTGACCGTCAAGGAAGGACTGAGCACCTGTCACAGCTGGAAGGCCCACGGAGACCAAAAAAAACAACATTGGTGAAAAAGCCTGGTGAAATCCAAATAAACTCTTTACTTCACTTAATAGCATCATAACTGTTCTATGATTATGTAAGAGTTGACTGAAGGGGAAGCTGGGTGAAGAAGATAAAGAAACTCTAGACTATTTTTGCAACTCTACTGTTAAAGGGAATTATTTCAAAATTTAAAGGTTAAAAGAAAGGAAATTCTCACTGATAAAAATAATAGAAAATGGCAATAGCAAATGAATGGCATCAGGCAGCAGATACTAAATAGATTTCTTAATATTACCTGGTGGGAACCGTCTGTCAAAAAAAATGTCTTTATGAAGGAGAAAGAGAAAGCATCCTGATTTGTTAGCTGGACAGCTTCGTGTTTTAGTTGGTCGCCCCCACGGTGGGCCCGGCCTGCCAGCCTCTCCTCCATGGGGCTTTCCTGCCCGCTCTTCATCCCTGCCCCCAGCTCCACAGAGGTGAACTGGAGCTCAAGCCAAAGTGCCTCCTCTTCAGTTCTTTCCAGAAGAGCAAGAGCCTGCACCCGTCTGGTCTGAGGGACTTCCTGGTTCCTAATTATAATGTTGGCAGAGTTGAGGCAGTCTTCTGGGGGAGAAAGGACCAGGGGCTCAGACAGCAGACAGCGAGGGATGTTGCTAGACCCCGAAACCAAGGGGCTTAGAGGAGGATGTTCTCCCTCAGCCCAGGAGGCCAGCAAGGAGGAGGCCCCTTCCCGTTGCCAGCCCACCCCGAGTGTGGCCCTGGGCCGAGCAATGGTGTGCGGGTCACACTCTCACAGAACCAGCACCCCACACATCAGGGCCCTCTGCAGAGGTGAGTGAAGTGACACACTCTCTCTTCTTGCCCTGTACCCCTTCATTTCCTGCTCAGGAGTCACAGAGGAAATAGAAGACAAGGATTGAAGAAGTTTTTCATGGTGTTAATTCCCGGGCCTCTGGCACTGTGAATATTGCTTCGCACCCCATTGCATACTTAACACGTCAAAGCATCTTACCTCTGTCTTCTGGTTTCAGGCTCACTGCAGCTCACTCACAGGTCAGGAACTGACAATCATGTGCTAACATACAATTTATTGATTGATTGCCATGTGCTAAATAAGCCCTGGGCCAGGGACTGGTCTACACACATGGGGAGCTGGTGAGTGAGGCCCACCCTGACTGCAGACTGACATCTGTGGGGGTACAGTTCCTCCTCCTGGCACTCACGTGCTCTCCCACCCCTTCGTGAAGTGTGGTGATAGGCGGGTCTGACCTGGATCCAGTGGTCAGGACGGCATTTAGGATGGTGTGATGTTTGCAGAGATGGGAAGGAAGACCAGGAGTCGGTCAGAGGAATAGGGGAGAAGGCAGAGTCCAGGAGGAGGAAGACAGGAACGGCCCGAGCCGACCATGTGGAGCCTCTGAGAGCTCCTCGAGGACCCGGGTTTCAGCACGAGTGTGATGCGAACCTATGGAAAGTTTTGTGCAGGGGGATGACACAAACCCACAGACTTAAATGACACCAGGGAAGTAGTGGCTTGATGCAGATGTGACTCTCACACATCATTCCTACCCAGGGTCACAGTGCACGACAGGAGGAGCTGGGATGAGAACCCCGGTCTCCTGACATTTGGTCCATGTTCTTGGCCCATTTCCTCCCTTCCTACAAGCTGAAGAATCCACAAAACTCCAGGCAGAACTTCTGATTCATCATGTTGGATTGGCCTGCATTAATTTTGCTCTGACCCTTAATGTCAATAAAGGAATAAAACTGTAATAAATCAGATACAAAAATGGAGGAGGAAACGATAGGAGGTAATAAGTAACAAAGTAAGAGCATTCTGGGCAATGCAAAGTGTGTGGAAGAATCCGGGCAGAGGACACCAGCTGTCCACGGAGAGGATGCCCCCCTCCCAACCAGCTGAGAAGCAGAGGGTCACTCTTGGGGGGAACTGGACCAGAGTCCGGACAGCAGACGTCACAGATGGGGGGAGGGCGGGGGAGGAAGCCATCTGCACGCTGAGCCCCAGCTGCCTCCGGCCTCCCCTTCCATGGGGTCCCTACACCTACACCGTGCCCCACCCCAGTGGATTCTCTATCAGGACCCTGAGCAAAGACCATGGATTTAACTTTGAGGGAAGGAGATGGTCCCGAAATGAGGTAGCTTGATAAATACTCCATTGTTTAAATTTTTCCAATTAAAGGAAAAATACCTTTGGCAGGCAGAATAATCACCCCCAGAGATGTCCAGCTTCTAGCCCCCAGAACGGGACTATGTTACCTTATCTGGCAAAAGCGATTTTGCAGCTGTGGCTAAGGGTCTAGAGATGGGGGAATAGCCTGGGTCATCCAGGTGGGCCCCTCGCGATCACCTGGGTCCTGAGAAGCTGAGAATCTTTCCAGCTGTGATAAGAGAGACGTGAAGGGAAGGAGGACAGAGAGACACAACTTTGCTGGCCTTGAGGATGAAGGGAGGGGCCTCGAGCCCAGGAGTGTGGACACCTCTAGAAGCTGAGAGTGGCCAGGCTCCTGCCCCAGGGCCCCCGGCAGGAACCAGCTGTGCCTGCTCCTCGGTCTGAGCCCAGCGAGGCTCAGGTGGGACTCCGGGGCTACAGAACTGCAAGGTGATGAATCTGCACTGCTCACAGCCAAGTCCCTGATAGCTTGTTACGGCAGTAATAGAAAACAATGACAGCATCTCTTCAAGACCAAGTTCCTGAGAAGCGGCAGGGTGTACAGAAGCCGTAGCTGGTCGGAAGAAGCAGGCTTCGGCGGCAGCGCTCACTCTGTTCTTCGTCAGAGGGGGCTTTCCCGTCTGATGCCCCAGCTCTCTGCTGCTGGGATAAAACATGTGCTTTCCATGACGTTCAGACTGCACAGGTGTTCCTTGTACTCCCCTGTTGGAAAAGAAAGGTCCTGTGGTTCATGAAAGGGATGATTTCATGGCTTAGACCAGAGAAAGTTGCTCCCTGCAGGGTGAGGGGCTTCCTCCGCTTCCTGCTGGCAGTCACGCTCTTCTTTTAGAGTGGCAGTCCGTGCACTATTGACAGCCATCCAAAGGGTGACCTGACATGCAGTGCAAGGCCTGTCTCCTCACTGCTGGGAGCCTCCCTGGGCTTGACTTCAGTGGCCTGTACATTTCATCTTTGGCACCTGTTCCCCCTCTGCCACACTACAGAGTCATGATACGTAGCAAATACGAAAACCATCTTACATCTGCAGGGTAGCCACTCAATCTATTTGTGTTACCTGTTTCTGCATAACAAATTACCCCAAGGCTTAGACTTAGATGAAAGCAGTACATTCATCATCTCCCAATTCAGCAGGGGTTGGTGGCCCGAGGGCCGTCATGCCATTGCAGCTGGGGCTGAATCATCTGAATGCTGGGCCGAGACAGGAGATCCTCCTCCACGACGGCTCACGCACATCCCTGGCAGCTGGTTCTGGCTGTTGGTGGGCGGCCTCAGTTCCTTGTTCTGAGGACCTCATAGGACTTCTTAAATACCCTCACGATACTGTGGCTGGTTTCCCCCAGGGCAGTGATCTAAGGGAGAGCAAAGAGGAAGCCGCATACCTTTTATGACCCAACCTTGGGTACCATTCCATCATTTCCACAATATCCTCCTGATCCTCCTGACACAGGTCACCCTATTCAATGTAGGAGGCAGAGGGGATGGATATGGGACGTGAGAATCATGGGGATCACTTTGGAAGCTAGATATGCTAATTTTAGAAAAAGAAAATGATAAAGCTAGAATTTAGTGGTTTGTAAGATGCCCATACTCTGCATTTTCATGTCAGCTTGTTCTAAGGACATCACTACCAGTTCATAGTAAGCCAGCCACACTAAAACTCAACTCTCCCACCTATAGTTCCATTATAGTTTTCCCCATCCCAATATTTCCCTTTTGCCTGTGGTTCAGAGACAACAATCCATTGATTGGCAGGTGAGGAGAAGCAATGGTTGGCACTGTTAATGCAGAATTTGGATCATTGCTAAGCAAATTTCTCTAACCTGCAAATTTCTTCTAAGTCTAAGGACCACCCTGCCAGACTTTCTGAAAGACAAACATATTTATATGTGATTGACACAAAGCAGGCTTCAGCTTTGCAAAATTGAAGGCCTCCCACAATTTGGTGAGTCTCTTTGACTCTATTGCTGAGTTTACTCATCTTTTGAGTAAAAATGGAATAGATGAGCGGCTCTTGAGTTTGATTATCTCATTCTTCTGTGTTAAAATCAAATTTCCAAGCCCTATCCATGACCTTTCTGATTTAGTGGATCTACAGGGAGGTTCCAGAATCTATATCTTATATAAGCTACTGCAGATGAACTGATGGCTTAGAGATCATTGAATAGGCCCAGATTTTCTTAACTGGAGATGGCACACTTTGGGGAGAAGAAAATAGTGAGATTCTTTTCCTCGAAAAGAGTTTCTACATTATTGTAGAAATGACCTAGAAGATGGTCTTCCAGCTATAAACATCTAAAATTTTATGGTCCTAGATAGAAAAAAAGTTTGGATTTTTATCCTTAGCAAAGCTTTACTAAGTAGATTTGGTCTAGTATTGTCTTATCTATAAGTTTGTAGTTATCACTTTCCTCTAGGGCAGTAGTTCTTGAACTCTAGAGTGAAAAAGAATCACCTAGCCTAGGATCCTCCTCCTAGACCAGGTGTCCAAGGTGTCCAAAATCTCCCAGATCATAAGAACTCCCCAGTGGTGCTTGTTCAGTGCAATACACAGAAGCTAGATCTCTTCCCTGATTGTACTTCGGAATATCTAGGTCACTTTGTAAACAAGTGTTGCAGGCAAGTGTGGGACATTCTGTTCTCAGAAGCTATAGGCCCAGCAACCTAGAGTTATCTACCCCCATCTAGTCTTTGTGCACATGAAGTGACAGGACCACCCCCTACTCCACCCCCACCCCAAGGTTACATAGCTGGCTAACCTCCGGTTGAATTGCATATTGCCTTAAAGGTTTTTTAAATACTGGGTCTTTAGAGGCAGTGTGGGCGTGACAAATTTGGTTGATCTCATCAGAGACAGATTAAAGCAATAAGACAATGCAAATCAGGAAGAGAAAACTAATTAGCAAATTCATTTTATGCCCTGTCAAAATAAAAGAAGGAAAAAGTAAAGCGAATAAAGTCCCTAACAAAATGATTTAACCCTATGAGCAGATAGTTCTTGGAGGCCAGAAACTGACAGCTCCAGGGGAAGTTAGGGGAAGACAATAAACCCCTCAGATTATAAATACCAAACGTGCTTTCTAACCACTGCTACTTTCTCCATATTATTTCAAGGGTGACCAATTCCAGTAACAATCACAGGGAATAACTAATTTGGAGGGGATCCCAAATGGTTTGTAAATTATGGTTTACTATGACGATAGAAGCCGGCATTCACAGATAGTCCGTGGAGACCGTGACGACAGAGCAAGGTGCTGAAGAGGGTGCATGATGCTCAGTCCGGCATGAACCTCCCTGAATGCGGATCCCCCAGGGCTTCACGTTCAGGGGATGCTGGCACTGCGGCCCCTGCCCAGCCTGAACGGGGGACAGCCTCGTGACCTCTGCATCAGAATCAGCATCCAGCAGCCTGATGTCAGGATCCCTGACAGATGTTTCCAACACTGAGGCTTCCTCTGCAGACCAAGGGGGGCCCCTTAAGTCCAGAAAAGAGTGCAGGCTAGGGAGGCGAGAGAGACCAACAGAACGCCCCACGTCGGGCCCTGGGTTTCTGCTGAGGCCACATTTCCCGCACTCACGCTGCAAGTGTGAGTCTCTGAGAAGGGAAGGCTCCAACCCTCCTCCCACACTGTTACTTCTCTCCATCCCCTTACGTATGCCTCCCCAGGGAGGAAAGAGTGGCTAACGTGACTGGCAACACTTGACATTTATTGGACCAAACTTTTAAAATAGGTGATGTCATTGTGTCGCAAGTCGGTGCTTGTGCGCAGAACACCGTTACGCTCTCCCCTTCACACTCCATCATCTGCCTTCAGGCCAGCGAGTACCCTTCGCAGACCCTCCATGGGGCAGGGAAGCAGGAGGGCTCTGCTTTGACACCCCTACCCTGTTTTCTTTCTTTTCTGCCTGTCTTCAAAAGAGCTAGAGAGCTCGAGCTTCTTGTCCACACACCTGACTGAGAAAATGGGCTTGGAGCCCACTGAACTTAGTTCTCCATCACCAATTTTTGTAAGCCCACCCCCGGGTGGTTACAGGGTCCTTGCTCAGTATTTGTAGTCTAACATGATTTATAAAGGGTAGGTATAGCTTCTGTTGCTCGGAGCCCTGGTGGGCTGAAAGCAAGATATACCTTGAGGGCCTTAATAAGTAGCATGTAAGGATTTATGGTCGCTGTACGCAAAGTCCCTCGGTTGGAATGCATTGTCCTTACTGCCAGGATCCTGAACACACAGTTACCCTTCCTGGCCACAGTTTCCTCAACTTTTTTTTAGGGAAAATAATGGTAGCTAACGCAAGAGATTATTGTGGAGATTAAATGAGTTAATACATATAAAGCACAATATTTAAAGTGCCTGGAACATAGTAAAGAATAGTTGTTAGTTACTGTTATTATTGTTCCACTGTTATTAACATCAAGATAAGAAGCCACTACTTTAAGAATCAATGCTCAAGTTGACAGCCGAGCTCTAAGATTTGAAAGGCATAGACACGTGCGGATTGGTTGGCATTTGGCTCAAAGTTAATCAACAACCGCAAAAGCTAATCTGCCCTTAGATGGTATTAACAGAAGTACAGCATCCGGATGGGAGAGGATTCCTCTCATGAGGTTCCGTGTGTCTGTGGCCCTGCCTCTCCGTGACGCCACAAACTAAAGAGTGTTAGCAAATGGGGGCATGACCGAAGGGCGGAAATCAGGATGCTAAGCCTGGAAAAGAAGCCTCAACGAGGGCTGGAGAAGCTGGAAATTTTTAACCCAGAGAAGAAAGCAGAGCGATGATGGCACATGGTGCAGCATCACGGGCAGTGACCTTCAGACTGTGCCTCTTGGAGTGGCACGTGGGTGACCGTGGGTGGTTTACGTCATGCAGCTGGTCTTCAATTCCCTCATCAGGACAATGGCTCTCAATCCCTTGCAGCCCCACTATTCCAGGATGCCGAGGCTGACACTGGATTTGGATCCCAAATGCTCCCATTTACTGGCCCCCTCGTTTTCCCCTCCCTGAGCTCTGGTTGCTGGAACAGAAATACAAATGGAGCCAGATGGCAAATATGAGAGTAGCTATCCTGACAGTAAAGTAGTTTAGAGAACAAAGCTTGGCCCTGGTATTGAAGCAGGATGCGTGGCAACCTCTCTGCCCCCTGAGTTGAAGCCGAGGTGGCAGATCAGAACTGACCCGACCCACGGACCTAGCGCAGGCTGACGAGCTTGCACTGGGACTGTCCGCGCTTTGCACAGGGCCCGACAGGATGAGCAAGGGAGTGTGGAAGGGCCCGCTCTTGCCCAACCGTGCATTCTCACTGGAGGGAAGGCTGCCTTCCATTCCTTGGGACATCGACGGTCTCTCATTTTTCTGAGTCCTTTTTCTGGGCAGAGTGTGACGATGCGACGGTATTCTGACTTTTATTTCTGAGATTCAGCATCACACTCACAAAGACTCCATCATTGTTTTATGAGCTCCTTAATCATTTCTGGTACACAGCTGTGTCAGGGTGATCAGATCCAGTGCATTAAATACACATTAAATGGGGGCTGTGTAGCCGGAAGGGCAACTGGAAGGAGCTAGTAAGTGGGCAGCCCTCTTCTCTGGAATGGGGAGATCAAAGAGCCCCCAAGTAAGTTCCCAGACCTTTAAGGAGATACTTTTCTTCCTTCCACCTCTTACAGAGGCACTTTCTAACTGCTTAAAATTCTTTAGCCCAGGTATATTTATCACGGTGCAGTGAGAGAAATAAAAGTCTGGGAATGAGAAATAAAGAATTATTGATCGTCTGCTTACACTAGGTATTTTAATACAAGTTCTCCATCAGTCCTTCCAACAATCCCATGATCTAAATAGCATGTGCCCCACTTACAAAGCCGAAGCTCTCCCGTGGCCAGTAAATCAGAGAACAAGGGTCTCTGACCCTGAAGCCCACATTCTGTGTGACCAACATTTCCCTGATAGCATCAACACATAATTTCACCACTCTCAGCACAGACCCGAAAGAAAAGTTGCAACTCAGGTTAAAAATGTTTATGATACACCAGATTATCTCAAACACATGTGAAAAACCTGCTTCGCAAGCACTTCTAGAAGGAAATGCTGCGGTGAGCGCCCCTCGCTGGCTGCGCCGGCGACATAGCTGATCTGAGGCCCAGTCCTCAGTACTTCACATAGCGCCTGGCACCTTCCAAGTCCTCCAAGAAGAGTTTGAAGGGTGACATTGTTAGACTTCCTTGATCCTCGCAAGTGGCCCTGTGAGCTTCTCACTCAGCCCACCACTGTCTCCCATGACTGAAAAAAACAATCTACTTGGGAGAGGGAAAATGGAGTCTTTTTGTCAAAATACCAATGAGGTATCTTTCAGCTGTACTGACATGATTATCCAGTAAATTCAGAAAATGTACAGTGCTGTTACAGTGCTGTACATATGGTAGGCGTAAGCCAGTCTGACTAGCCTAGGAGGCGTCCAGGCACGCGGTGAACTGTTCTCATGAAATCCTCTGTCCCTGACCCAAGCAGGAATTTAAGAGGGCTTTACTGTCTTCTCCATTTGAGCATAAAAAACGGTAAAAAAAAAAATTCTAGGCCTGAGGCAGAATGAAAATCAAGGTGGCAGTGACTTCCTTGCAAACCCCCCAGCCTGAGTCCTCCCACCGTACCCACAGCTGATAGAGATTTGAGATCATTTCCCCAGAGAGGACATTTCGTCCCCACTCTTCCCTGCCTGTTATACGGTGGCATCTTCCTTCCCTTAATGCCGGGAATTAAATCACCCAACCAACACTTAGCTCTCTCGTGTTCCATTTGCCCAGCGACACGAGGATTCTGAAACTGCCAGGTGTGAGTCTCAGCCTCCAAATAAAAGGGACCATTACTTTCTCCTCTGTTGAAACATTTCTCTTTTAGTTTCTAATTCAGCAAAGTCCGTAGTTAGTGGAGCAGGAAATAAAAACTCACTGGGAACAGGTCCTAGGTTGGGACTTGCCAGGACCTGCCCCTAATGCTCACCACTGGACTCCTAGTCCAGTGTATTCTGGTCATGACAGAAGAAAATCACTACCGATCCCTCACTGTTTTGCTGTGTCCACTGTCCCAGGGTTTATGTGACATTCTGAAGGGCAGTACCTCAAACTTACAGAGTAAAATCTTGAATCGCACCTAAACCCCTAACAGCTGCCCTGTTCCTCAAAGCCAATGACTTCCAGAGGACAGGCTGCCCCCCAAGACCAGGGGTCCCAGGAGCACCTGCCTTAGTTCTTCTGCTGCAAAAATATCCCTGAAGACCAGGCAGTGTGGGATATGATGATCCATGTGAGACCGTAGGCCCATGAATGAGGGAAGGGGCCAAGTTCCCCTTCTCCTCCGTCTTCACCGAGCCACAGTTCCGAAGCAGCCGCGTCTGACTGATGCCCACGCACCGTGCAGAGCCATCCCCATCTGGGCTTTCATCTCTTCCAGGTGCCTCCACGTGTAGCTTCCCGAAAGGCACTGGTGTTTGTTGAGGGAGGAGCAGTGGTCAGGACCAGGCACTCTGTCTACATGAGAGGTATTCACACAAATCACTTTAGGCCTTGCGTGACAGGTGCGACAAATGTCATTTCCATCTGGTAATAGGAGCTGTTGACAAGCCCAGGCTATGTCCAGATGGCTCAGGTGCCACTGGGCTCTTGAAGAGCAAGTCTGATCCCTTCGTGTCTGTGGTCAGCCTAGCAGCAAGCCAGAAGCCATTTCCATAAAAGAGAATGTCTTTTGCCCAAGAAGGTATACATTTGCTCCGTACACCCAGGGGCTGGCCACAGCCTCCACACAGCACCCCAGATGTCTCAGACACTGCAAGGGCCTTGGGATCTGCTGCTATAACGTTGAGGACAGAACTCCTTACCCTGCAGCCAGGACAAATAGAGGGCTTTCCCTTACTCTGTGCTTGACACAAAGCTCATAGCTTCCCCAGTTACCTGTCAAATTAGTGGGACTAGCACATTTCAATTTAACTAGAAAGTAAAAGAACTCCTCATCCTTCACTTTTGGAGGTGATATCAGCACGCACCAGGTGAGCAGAATGTCAAGAAATTTATCAAGGGTTGAGGCTCCTGTATTTTCCTACATGTGATACTCAACCCAGTAAACACATGCATGTATACATACATACCAGGCATTAGAAAAATATCCGTATTTCTAGAGGTGTTAGCATACAAAGAATGTCTTTTCCATTGCAGATTCATAATGGAAATTAACAAAACATATGAACACCGTATTGATATGTAACACATTAAATGCTCAGGAGCTCATCTCCCAGATGGAGAAATGGACTCTTCCCAACTCACCTTTCCCTCCTCTGTGCCGCCGTGGCTCCACCCAAAGGAAAGATCACCTTGCTTTTGATGTTCATTTATTCCACCTGCTTCTTCCTGGAAAACCACATCTGGTTTGCCATTCCATCCCCAGCTTGGTGCTTATAATCTGCTTGTTGAACGGTTCCACTCCCTGTACTTTTTAGAACATATCTGACAAATTGTGACTGGTATTTCTAGGCGGTGAAGGTTTTTCATGTTAAGGTTTTCTTCTGTAGCCCCAGAACACAGACGGACTCCCTGTGCCTTCGTGCCCAAACCCCGTGCTCGGGTCCATGACGGCAATTACGAGTCGATGCCTGCATCACTAAGAATGGATTTCTCAGATACCTCAAATTTCTCATTAATATGTGGGTGACAATCAGACAGTGGATCATCAATTATCACTGAAGAACTAAAGCCACCTCCCACCTCCCCATGTTTTTTATAATTATCCACTCAACAAATATTTATTAAGAACACAGTATATGTTCAAAACATATATTGTGCTTTCAGACTAGATGGTGAGACCAGCAGTAAGAAATTAATACTCTCTCTTGACCCAACAATTTCGAGAAGGAGAAGAACAATGATGATGAATTATTAAGGAAGGTTTCCTAGGAGAAGTTAGATGAGAATTCAACTTGCAGAATGTGTAGATTTGGGTACAGATCCCCAGAAAGGACCACAAGCTCTCAAAATCCTCAGCCTTTCCTCAGCACAGCACCATCCCCTGGCCACTCTAGTTGGGGAGAAAATGCAGAAAACGACACTGGAAATCATGAGATCATGTGGGTTCACCCTATCAAGTGTCTCTGGGTATTTTAACTCACAGGAAACATTGACCGGGCAGCGGGCCCTGTGCCCGCTCTGTCTCTGGGGTCTCATGTTCCTCATCTTGTGTCAGCTGCACACTTTATTGCTCTGAAGCTACAGGGCTTAATGGGTCCTGCCTGGCCCCCACATAATCCTTCATTTTTTCCATCCTAAGGTTCTTGAACACCATCCAAAAGACCTAGAGAACACGATATACTGTTGGCAGGGTCAGTCCTGTCCCATTCCCAGTAATGAGACACACACATGCGTGCACATGCAGAAGTTTTAAAGCCATTATACCTACAAGCTAAGCCAAGAGCACAATGTTTGTTTCAACCAGAAAGGTGCTTCTTTCCCGGTGTGCATTCTATAGTCGCAGATCGCAAACACCTGCTACAGGACGCATCACGAAAACTAGCAGAGGGCCTTTCTGAAACTGCAGCATTTTATGCCAAGCATGAAGCATATCTTTTTTAAGTGGGCCTGAGCTGATATCCCAGAACCAGGGTGTGGACAGTGATGACCTTTTGATGTGTTACCTTGACTCGTAACCGTCCTCAGTCAGTCACTCAAGCACTGATCTAGGTGCTTTTGTGAGGGTATTTTGTAAATGTGATGGAAGCCCGTAAGTGTAATCACTGAGTGCCCAATCGGCCAGCAGTGGAGGCCAGAACTGAGTGCCCGGGATGACGGCACCACACAGCGGCGGGGAAGAAGAGTGTGTCTGGAATACAGGACATCTCTTCGTGCCTTTTGGTACCACCACATCCTTGGATTAAAGTCAGTGGAGAACAACAGCCATCCGGTTCCCGGGCACTACAAATAGCCGGGATGCTTCAGGAATGAAGGTTTGGGACACTTACCGGGCAAAGGACCACCACCAGCCAAGGTACTTGCTGAGGGCAAAGGGCACGTGGGATGAACAGTGGAAGAGGGTCACAAATACAGCTGTGGCCGTGTGACCCGTTGCAGGTCCTAGGACTGTAGTAGTTACAAGAATTTTTTCCTACTTTGTTATGACTATGTTTGTATATGTGTTGACCGAGTATTTTCTTTGCTTTCTTTTCTCTATTATCCCCTTGTCATCTAATGTAAGATAGATCAATAGTAGTTAACTTTACATCACAGTATTTATGCTCCAGAATATCAAGGGAGTAGAGGGGACTTTCCCCACGGATCCTGCATCCTCTTCTGGAGAACGGGGTAGCTTGCTGTGGTCGAACCCAAGATCGTGGTGTCATGTTGGGTGGAAACAGGCCTTCGCTGCCACCTCTAGGTAGAGGTTGAATTTGGTCTAAGGAGCTGTGCATGCTGCCAAATTCACAAATGGGCAGACCGGGCTGTGATGATCTGTCAGGAGGTTCTGATCTATTATTCAGTCTCATGCTAGTCTCCCTATATGTTCCTGTGGTGGTATTTCAGTCACATGGCTTTACCTTCTATCTGTAACAACCTTCTTCCACCGTAAGGACTTTTTTCTTTCAACACATTTTTCAAATCGCCTTCATATTCATTATCACAATAATCCTATAGCACAGATAAGCCCTGAGTCACCATCCTCAAATGACAGGGAAGTAAACAGGAAGGAAAAATGAGTTTCTCAGAACAAGACAGACCCAGGGTTAAAAACAATAGATTTGTCTCTATTATTTTCTTCATTCCATTCATCAGTGACTTTAGCTGAACTTGAAGGAAACGTGGTGGATCTGTTTCCCCTGGCGACCCTCCTCAAGCCTGACGATCATGCCACAGTGCGCCACATGCCTTGACATTGGCTATCCTCCAGGAAACACTGTTGTGTGATTAATAACCTTGAATGCCTACTTCCTGCTGGCTACAAGACCAAATGGCCATTGCTCGTAACATTCACTTTTCATCAGTTCTGACGTTCTCTAGGGATTTGATTTCTGCAAATGCCTAGTGACCTTGGTATTAAACAGAGAAAGTTTATGTAGCAAAGCAACCAAGCCTGGGATCATGTTAATGGGCAGTTCTGAAGGTAAGAGTTTGTAAAAATAGCCTATTGATCACAAAGAACAGAGAACCAGCAGGAAGCGGGGATAGCTGAATAGAAGGTGGGGGATGCCTGGTGAAGGCTGACCAGCTGACTGTGATTGGAGGAAAGACGTTTGCACAGGAGGTCAGGAGATCAGAGCAAGGCAGTTTGACAAGGTTTAAGAAGGTGACATAACATGTAAATACGGGCTCCTGTGACGAGGGGGATGTTCAGAGTTTAAGCCACTGCTCTTCCCATCAGAGACAGGCCAGTGTGACAGCTTGTCAGCTCCACTGCCTGTGCCTGAGAAAGCCAAGTGAGCAATTAGATTCCCCAGTACGTCCAGCCATATACTTCCAGCCATGATGAACAACAGGTCCCTAAGTAATCTTCTCCTGAAATTAACTCAAAGACTGGACAAATACATATGAAATGATCATTTTTAGACACAGCACACTGACAGCACAGAATTACGAAAAAAAAGAAAAAAGTGAGACTATCCTGGAACAGCCTGGAGCACTTTGCAGGTCCTAACACAGGAGGGGGAACCAAAGGCCCGTCGTGGTGGTGGTAACACTAGTCCGCGAATGTGATAAACGTCATGTGTGCGAACTGGTTGCAATTGGAGATTTCAGTGCTCCTCTCAGAAGCTGCTATAAAAAGGACACAGAAAAAAAATACTCACTAAGGATGGAGAAGAGTGGATCAGCCCTACAGCTAAGCCGACCCCAGTGACTCTCAGGGAACCCTCCACCCAATGATGGTAGGACATTGTTTTCAAGTGCAATCAGAACATTTATGAAGAGAGACTATATCGAATGGCATGTAACAACTACCAGTGCATTCAAGGGCGGAAGGTGCGTGCCCTTGGCCAGTCTAGTGCTATGGCTGCTTTTGCACCACAGTGGCAGAGTTGAGTGTACAGAGAATATATATAGGCTCATAAAGTCTAAGCTCTTTGCCATTTGACCCTTTACAGACAAAGTTCACTGGCCCCTGTTTAAGAAAATCAAAATCACAGAGATCATGTTATCTGATAACAACAGAATCAAACAATGTCAGCAACAGATTCCTAGAAAAATCCCAAGTATTTGAAAGTTAAATAACATATTCCTATATAATGCCTGGGTCAAAAAAGAAATCACACATTAAACTAGAAAATATTTTAAACTGAATGAAAATGAAAACACAATATATAAAAATGTGTAGAATGCAGAATGCTTACATAAGAAAAGAAGAAAAGATCTCAAATCACCAACTCTACCTTAAGAAACGAAGAAAATGCAAAAGAAATCCAAAATAAGTGTAAAGTAGGAAACAATAACACTGAAGATAAAACAAAGAAATGAAAAAGAGGAAAAAGCAATAGACAAATCAGTGAAACCAAAAACAGATTTTTTGAACAGAGAAATAAAGTCGATAAAACTCAAGTCAGACTGTTCAAGAAAAAGCAGGAAGAAACAAATTACCAAACTGTTCAGGAATAAAGGAGAAGCTGTCGCTATACCTCCTACATTCTCTAAAAAGATAATAAGGGAATATGATGAACAATTTTTAAAACTCAAAAACTTAGATAAAATAGACAAATTTCTTGCATGACCAACTTACCAAAGCTCAGACGAGAAGAAATGGATGTAGGGTAACTGAAACTCTCACACATTGTTGGAAAGATCACTAAATTATACAATCACCTAGGAAAACGGCTTGGCAGTTTAGTGTAACATGGAGTGAGCACATGCTGTGTGCTCCAGCAATCACACGTCTAGGTATGTGCCCAGGGGAAATTAAAACATTCTGCATAAAGACTTTATGTGAGTATTCACCTCGGTTTTATTCATCGTGGCCGAGTCATGGAAAAATTCAAGTGTTCTTGAACTGGTGAAGGAACAAAGCTATTGAAGTTCATACAGTGCAATACTGCTTAGCCATTAAGAAGGAATAAGCTATAGATATGGTTTCATCATTATAAAATTCTAGAAAAGGTTTCAACTGTAGTGACAAAAGGCTTATAAGTGGGTGCCAGGGACCTGGTGGTAGTGGGAAAGAATTGAGTGCATAATGAAGGAATTTTTGGAGTATGAGATGTTCTATATGTATATGATAGCTGTGAGGGTAGTCTCACAACATACACCCTTGCCAGAATTCATCAAATTATACACTGAAATTGATGAACTTCATTGCATATATATTATATCTCAATAAAACTGATTTTTAAGAAAAATTCCCAGTCAGAATCGGAGAGAAAACCTGGAGTGCCAGGGTGACCCAGTCCGATGCCAATCAGCATGGCAGCCAGGCAGGCCTTGGGACAGACACAGTTTTGATGGGACCCTTGCTCTAGCCAGCAGGGTGGGAGAGGACATTGGCCGGTGAGCAGAGGAAGCTGCCAGGCTGTTGAGGCTTCATACACTGGAGAACATCTTAGGTGCATCAGACTTTAAATCCTGCTAGAAAAAAGCAAGGCAATTTTATTAATCAACATATAAAAATTACAAATAAAGTTACTTCGTTGTATCAAGAATATTTCCCCCTTGCAAAGCCTTATTATATTAGCTCCTGCATCAGAGAGAAATGAAGGCACTTGACCGCCTCTCATTGCCTCCAAACACATGACATAAACTCTGAATGTAGATTCTGCTCCTAGGAAAACACAGCAGAAATTCTCAGAGGAAGGGTCAGTGCAGAATTGCCTGATTCTGAGAAGTCTCTCTCAGGGGCTTGGGTTTTTTCAGTCTTCCTGAGAATTGCAGCCACAGGAAAGCACTGATCCTTCTGGGAAATGGTCTTCTGGAGATGCAGGCATGCAGAGAAAGAAGTGCTGAGCACCCTGTCCCATGGCCGGAAGGACCCAACTCCACACGATGCGGCACACGGGGTGGTGCAGATGGTCAGGCATGTGCTGTACCAAGTGGTATGAGCCAGGAGCTGGACGGCTTGACAAAGAATAATTTGAGAGATCTGAGTGCGAAGGAGAAAGTTAAAGTAGGAGAGGGAGCTGAGAAAGGGTGAGCGAGTGCAGGGAATGGACGGGGAGTTCCAGCCGGACTGCTGGGAGCTGAGAGCCCCTGGGCCTGAACGGAGCCCCCAGAAGTCCCCCCACCCCACCACCTGGCTGCGGCGGCCCATCGTTTGTCCACTCACTGGACATTTGCTGAGTATACTCCCCGTGCGGGCCCTGTTCAGGATACAGGATGGAGTTGGAGCTGGAGATGGCAGCAGTGCCTGCAGAGCGGCCAGGGAGGCAGACTCCAGAGAACTTTCCAGAATAGGTCGTGGTGCCAGGAGGGGTACAGCTGCTGAGAGGCATGGAGTGGGGCTCCTCCTGGGGCCCCCTGGATAGACGAGGCCCCAGGAGGAAGTGACATGTAGGCTGAGACCTAAGTAATGGGTCTTCCCGGCTGGGTGAAGGCAGCCACCTGTGCCTCCCAGATCCGTCCAGTCACTGCCCAGTCTGTCCCTCACTGTGCAAAGGAGCTGGACTCTTATCCTCCAGAAAATAGGAGCCAGCAAGGTGGACTAAGAAAAGGAGCGACACGATCACATTTGTATTTTTCAAAGATTTCCTGGAAGGCCGGGAATTTTGGTTAGTCCTATTTTACAGATAAAGCAACTGAGTTACAAAACCCAAGTTCACTTGCTGAGTGGGTCCTGTATCCCAAACGATGCCATCCACAATTCTAAAGCCAAATTTTGGCAGCAACAACTTTGAAGGTAAATCTGTACATGCGCTGCCGGGGTCTGGGTGGGGTTACTTTTCTGTTGTCAGAAATAGGCACCGGGTTGTGGACAGATTAGACCAGAGCATCATCACGCCCGGGAGGCAGGCAACCCCCTAGGGCACCTTCAAGTCCAGGAGGCTCAGGAGGCTCAGGGCTTCGCAAGGTTGGAGGAAAAGACATTCCCACATTCCCACCTGAACATGGCTCTGAGTAACGGCCAGCAAGCTGGGAAGGCACCTGCTGGGCACACTGCTGCCCACCAGCCCCTGCCCAGTTGTCATATGCCCCCACCCAACCGCAGGTCACAGCAACCCTGAGCCCAGCAGTGTGGCCATGAGCGTGGGCAGTGGGCATGGCTAACTCCTGGGGGGGCTCCAGGAAGGGCCGTGGGTCGGGGACACGGATGGAGCAGGGATAGAGTCTCCAACCCTGTCCATTTGGACACAATAATCAACAGAAGGGGAACAAGAAGGTCATCCCAGGTGATAGTAAGTGCTAGAAGGTTCTCCAAAAGCATATCATGTTGAGAGTAACAGGAAAACCCATGGAGATAGGATAGGCAGGGCAGACCTCGAACTCAGGTCAGGAGGAGGAAGCCCCAGGGGTACCGGAGCCCAGGCACAGGGAGAGCTGAAGGACCCCATCTGCAAGGCTCCAGGGCCTGGCTGTCCACCTGACGGCTTCCTGCCTCACCCACCGAGCCCTGACCCCTTCTCGGCTCCACTTCTCCCACCGCTGGGCTCTGTCACACCACAGGTCAGCTGGTAGCCTGCAATAAATTGGTCCTTGCTTTGGCAACGGATCAGCAACAGCTCTGAAAACATAACACCTTCTCATTCAGTAACAGCACCTTCCGAGAGTCTATCCTGAGATTCCGAGAATGTTGTCGGGGGTGGGGATGCACAGAGCCATGTAATTACTAAGTACGTCTTTTAATAATGGAAAACCTGCAGATCATTTAAATATACAACAGTAGGGTAGATTCTTTATAGACGATGATTCATCAATTCTATGGACTATTACACAGCCATAAAATGATGGATATAATAATTTTTTGCCACACTTTAATATTTTGATGTATTTCCTTCCCATTATTTTAATAGGCTTCTTTTTTTTAAGTACATATAAAGTTAACACTAATTAACAGTGGTTGCTTTTTCTACTTTCCTTTGCTTTCCTAATTTTTATGATCAACATGAATTTCTCTAATGGGGCAATAAACAAACTCTTTTTAAAGAGTTAGGACACGTCACCCATAAGGGGTGTCTTCACAGCCTGCCACAGTACCCTGACTTCCAACTGGAAGAGAATAGGTTGGTCAGGAGTTAGCCTCCTGAAGACCCAAAATGCAGCCATCTCAGTTCATGTCTGGGAGTTTTGCTCTTTCTTATTTTCAAACATTGCTTCCAAGCCCAGTCACACGCACGCACACGCCTGTAGCAGGCCGGGTCCTGCGTCCCACCGTAATCTGCTGTGGACCTGGGGAGGGAAAAAGGAAGGTTGTGGTGGCAGGCACAGTGTGGCTACAAGATCTGAAGGACGGCCAAGGGCATCTTGCTTCATCTTCTCCCTCTGAAGGGAAAGTAGGGTCCGTAGCATTAGGAGTGTGGAGGCCAGAGGGGCTGGCAGGGCCGCACGCAGTGCCGTCGAGCCCCTGGGGAGAGCACACGGGGTGGGGGCGCACCTCTGTGCCCTGCGTGTCCCGGGCCCCAGCTGCAGCGGCTTCTCCCGTCCCTGAGCCTGGCGGCTCCTCTCCCCGAGCGACGCCCGCCCGGCCCCACCCCCTGCTGAGCCCCTCCTGGGTGCACCCACAGTGCCGTTCCTCCAGGCACCAACCAGGCTCTTAGGTTTTCTAGTTTGCTCATTTTGCTTATTTTGAAACTTCACCCTAAGACCTAAGCTCCATGGGGCCCAAGGCTCTTCATTAAAGTGCTGTGTCCCTCCTCCAGATGGTGGCGGTGGCCAGAGGCCAGCTGGGAACCCAGCAGCCTGAGCTCTGGTGTCAGGTAGACCCCTTCTCCTACAAATCAGGCCATAATTCTGCCTCTGTTTCCACATTTGCCAAACAGGAATCAAGTACCACCTACTTTGTGAAAGACAATAGATCAGAAAACCCCTTCCAAACCAAAGCACTGGTTTTCCACAGAAAGTTCAGGGAACAGCCCGTTTCTGGAGGCCTCCCCAGCCGGGCCAGAACCGCCCGTTCCAGTCTCTTTCTGAGGCATGGGGGCTCAGTCAGGCCTACCCCACCCATGGGCTGCAGTTAGAGCCCCGTGACCGGAGTCAGTGCCAGCTGCCGTGGAGGGTGCACATGCCTGCTGCCTGCTGGCTCACCCTCAGTACCGAGCGCCAGGGCCTTGGGTCCCCCAGGAACCGGAGAGCGCTGCCCACTGAGGCTGGGGGCCATCTCAGGGCAGAAAGGCGTCCCTTGGCCTTGTTCTGGCCACCCCCTGCTCGCACCGTGAGTCAGCAGGCTGGTACATGTCACTCAACAGGTCCTTCCCGATCCACAGTTGTGGAGGGAGGGGGTAGAGGATGGGAAGTGGGGTTTAGGAGGCCTAATGCGCAAAGCCACCCCTGACCCCTGCCAAGGGGCCCTGCCTGCCTGGAGCTAAGGACTGAGGGCCCTCCTGGAGGCCCCGAAAATAGCAGAACCTTGTGGGCCAGCCAGGTCTGCATTCACAGCCACCTCCCACACCCCCTGGCCTTGAGACGTTGGCCAGAATACTTGTAGACCTCAGTTTTCCTCTGCAAAATGGGGCTCATCATATAATCCACGTAGTATCACCCTGAGAGCTTAAGTGCATGTCTGTTTTCTAGGGTAATTTCTGGGACAAAGCAGATGCCGGGGCTGGTGGAGCTCTAGGGCATCCCCCAGGCCCCAGGACTACTTCGGGTCTCCCCTTCCCTCTGCCACCTTCTTCCCGCAGGGCCACACTGGTGGCTCACTGACATGACACATGCTCTCACGTGCACCTGCAGATTCCTACAGATGTGATGACTCCCTCAAGATAGAATTTCAGGCCACTGTGGTGTCCAAGGATTGGCTAAAACCACCATAATATCTTTGTTTGAAGAGTTGGTGATGTTTCCCCCAAACCACCTCCTGTCCTCTGGGTCCCTCCTGCCCCGACCTGTTAACCCCCCTCCCTTCAGTGTGGCCTCCACTTGGAAGCCAACTCTGAATCTCTCCCCACCACCTGCTTGGCTCATGTCAAGCCCGTCACCCAGTCACTGCACCCAGCCCGTCCGCCCTTCCCCACTGTCAGGGCCACTAGGAACGGCATGAAAACCAGCTGGGGCTGGCGAGGCCGTGCGAGCGCACTGGGCCCAGTGAGACGGGAACAGGGGCATCCGGAGAGCCAGGGTCTGTAGGGGAGAGGCCCCAAAGGAACTGCAAGAAAGGCAAGCACGGGAGGGGAAGGAAGGGGAGCCCGGCGAGGGAGAGGCTGCCGCGCACGCCGTCCTGCTCCCAGGGGCGCCTCGGCTCTTCTGCTCGGACCCTCTGCAGCACCACGGGAGCACCTGAACTTAACTCTGAAATCCAAGTAGGAGCACCTGCTGCAGGGGGAGCCGGCCAGGCTCAGGGGAGTAATCAGGTAAGTCTTAGGACTACCCCCAAACGCTACATTTTGAAAGTCAAGAAGTAAAACAAGAGAGGGTCAAAACTTCTCTTTTCTAAACCACCGATTTGGAATTGGAGATACCTAAATTGTTCTCGATGATTTTTTAATCAGAAGAGTGAAAATAGCTCCCCTCAGATTCTGCTTTTCTTAACAGGCTTTTGCTCAGCAGGTAGACACTGTTTTCTGCTCCTGCCCAGTGAGTGGAGGAGAGAGCAAGGGGGAAACTGCCTCACTAGGGGGCTGCGAGTTCGGGCGATGACACAGGGTGACCTTCTCTCCCCGCTCCCACCCTGCTCCCCACATACACCGGCTCCTCTCCTCCAGCTCGGGGTGTGGAAGACATACGCAGTCCGCCCCACTCCCCCTCTCCTTCCCAGCCTCCTTGTGTAGCTGCCGCAGCAAAGCCCTCACGCCATCCTCCTCCGTCCCCGCTGCCTGCCAGCCGTCCCCCCAGCTGACGCAGCCCTGGGCAAGGAGGAAGCCCAGGCTAACTCTCAGCAAAGGAGGGAAAGAACTTAAGATTTCCAATTTCTCTGAAGCTGGGGTGCTCAGAGTCAAATATGTCCTTTGGGGAGGGTTTCTGATTTGAAATGGAAAGATTAAGATGATTTTAAAGAAGGGATCCCTTGAAGCTGAAAGAAAAGCAGGATCAGTTTAGGCAATAATTTAAAACAATTAAGGAAAATCAGGATATTGAAATTACACCTCATGCTTTTTTTCCCCTTTAACTTATGGTGTTTTTTTCCCAAATAGTACTGCTTTATTTTCAATGCTTAGTTCCTTAAATAGATTATAGTATCAAGGGCTCTCCTGAAATCAGAAGTCATGTTCAGGAGGATTCTGGAGAGAACTAACTGCAGGACTGTGCAGAGAGGAGCAGGCAGGGGGGAGTGAAGCCCCTGACATTGTGGGAGCAGCCAGGGGTGAGCAGCAGGGGTGGGGTGGGGGCGGGTACTGGCCCCAGACCCAGAGGGCCAAGAAGAAGAAACAGTGGGTCCTGGCAGAGCCGGGGCTGTGGAGGGGGCCACTCGACAGAACTGAAGCCTACAGGAACTGGGAGCCAAATGCCAGGGAAGCCGCAGCGCAGACCCGGCCCGGCCAGGCCCGCAGGCGCGCCTGGTGTGGCCTCGCAACAAGCAAGCACAGAGACGCACCCACACACCCACTCCCCATGCAGAGAAGACCAAGAGGTGAAATATGCATGGGGGTGGCCAGAAGAAAAATAGTCGGCATGAATATTTATTTATTTATTCTAGAAAGTATAACTGATAGGAAAGGCTGCTAATCTGCCTTCTACTTACTCTCTTTGTCTGCCAAGCTTATGGGAACCTTAATTTAGATTAAAGGAAAAAGCCAAATGCCTGCTTACCTAATTGGAGTAAATACCTGTATCAAAAACACAGAGCCAAGCGTTCATTTTTCAATGGAAACCTATTGTACCAAACATGCAAGCTAGACAGTACGAGAGAGGAAATGAGAGAATCACGTGATGGGCAAGCAGAGCAGGACCCACAGCTTTCCTGCCTGGACCTCTTAGCTGCAGTTTGCCATCTGGCACCTGAAGGACAAGCAGTCAGGCAGCACTAACTTCCCCGGGATGGGACTTCCTACCCGCACGGACTGACGGCAGTTGGCATGCTCTCCACTCTTGACCTGCCCATAACCCAGATTTAATAAAGATGACATTGGAACATGTTGGAATAGGAAACATTCACTCAACATCTATGGAGCCTTCACTTCCTGCAGAGCTCAGTGCCCCTTCCAGGCTGACCACTCGTCCACCTGGAGAGAAAACCCAAGTGCAGAAATAGTTCAGACACCGAGCATTGGCAGGCTGTAGTGAGGACTGTAATAGACGTGTAAGCAGATCCTCGCAGGCTCTGCTCTCATGTCGCGCAGCACACCCATGCACATGAAGATCTAGGTGTTTACCCTTCCCCTTCCAATTTGTCTGATATGTGTCACATCGATATATCAAGAAAAGAATGAGACACACCAGTACGTTCCTTGGCAAATGTAATTATGTGATCGTCTGGCAAAGAAAATCCTAGCTAATGCAAAACTTGTTTTCAAAACATTTTTTCTCTTTTTCTGCCTTGAGCAAGCTTACAAATAAATATTGAGGGTGCCAGGAAGTTGCTCAATTATTCATGTACTAAACTTTTTAAGCATAGCTGGGAAAGACAATCTCCTTGAATTTACCTGCTTGCCCAAAAGCCATATGCTATTCATTGGCAGAGGTTTCTACATATTCATTTTATTCACCTGGCAGTAGTGTGTCTCCAGGTGAAGTAACTCAAAGTGCATTTTGAACCACTTCATTTCACCCAGTTAGTGGCTGTCTTTCTTAAGCCCAAATTCAAAGGCATCTGCTACATCCGTTGTTAGAGCAGAGGTCAGAGACACACATGGCAGGCATCGTGCACAGTCACGGGGTCTGAGGTACAGTGAAGAAAGGACATTTAAGTCAGCGCTGGGAGACCCTATTTCTTGCCAAGCACTATCCTGTATCAGCTGTGTGACCTTGGCAATCATTTAACCCCTCTGAGGCCCAGTTTTCTCATCCTACAACTAAAACCTTAGAAAAGTAATATTTGCTCTGCCTGCCTCACAAGGCTGAAATTACATATATTAAAATTTTATATGTATTTAAGAAATGACTTTATGGAAGCATGGGCCTACGAAATGACCTATGTCCCCCAAAGTAGGTATTTGCATGCATTTCCCAGAGAACATGACAATAAACCTCCCTGACAGAGCTGGTTCTCATGGGTTCCAGTCTTACACTCAGTTGCAGAGCTCATGGGCTATTTATTTGAGCTCTGTGTGGCCAGCACAGTGGAGGACACTAGGAATTGTGTGGAAAATAGAAGTTCCTGTGGCCAGGATCCTCACCTGACCCTAAACTACTTGATGTAATTGGTCTGCTGCTAGGCTAGTGCTCCCACACCCGCTGGCAGTGAGCTATTATTGACTGAGTCACTATATAAACAGCTCTGCCCAGGGCTCTTGGTGGAGGCAGAGATGGGGGTGGGTTACAGACCTGCAGACAGCTGGATGCAGATATAATTCTGGTGCTGGACCTATCACCAGGAGAAAAAGCCAGATAATAAACCCTTTCACCCTAAGAACATCCCATTGTCATTCCTCGGTCTCACTGAATCCATAGTGAACTTGCCCAGGGCTGAAACCCTCAGGCAGGACAGAACACAAAGGTATTTCCTGCCCTCGGTGACCTAACAGCATGTTGAAGAAACTGGAAAGAAAGAAGAGAGGGTGGTGAATGGCAAGTTATCAGTGATAGCAATGCTCCAGCCCCCACCCCTCCCATGAAGATCTGACTCATGGAGGCTGGGAACAGACAATCGGACGGGCCAGGGACAGAGCTGAGAAGCGCCAGGGGCCTTTGGTGCTGCTTCTGGCCTGGGCGGGATCACTAGACTGAGGCGGCTCATGGTGGGAGCATAAGAAAGGAGTGGATGGAGATGGAAGGAAAACACAGAGCTGAGACTCACGTTTGGTGGTGCAAACCCACGGGTTTCATTGAGATGGAGTGGTGACCAGCCTGTGCCTCCCCAGAGGGGACTGAGCAAGACCTCAGTCTGAATGGAGGAAACAGTTCCTACCCCCCAAGACTCCCACCATGGAGAGTTCCAGTGACCTGTGAGCGGCCAGGGAGGATTTGGGAGGTTCGCTGTGAAACCAGCCATGCCTTCGGATGGCCAGTGGGTGAGGCTCCTTACTAAGCACGAAGGCGGCTATCTCAGACATGAAGTACGTGGGCGGGCTCACCAGACATCCTGCATCCTCAGTTCACGCAGCAGCTGGTTACTATTGTGACCCAGCCTTGGAGTTCACTGGCAAGCCCCTAAGAGCCTTCCTAGGTGACATTTATTTTACCCCATAAATTCTGAAATAATAAAAGAAAACATGTATTTTTCTTTTATAACCATGTCTTCCTTTCAAAAATGTACATCCATACCAGTGGCCTGGCATTCAGTAGAATTAGATTTTCCATCTGTGAGTGATGTTGCCCCGAATGAAGAGGCCCAGACAGAAGAAGCTATTTCTCCAGGACATGCAGCTAAGGTTGCAGCATTAACATGAAAACCCAGGTTCCGTGCCTCCAAATGTAGCATGTCAGCTGGGGTCAGATGCTTTATTAAATCATTTGTTGGACAACTTGCAGAAACTTAGACATGTGCTGTAGAGACATAAAGAGGCAGTGATGGAGCTCATTCAATTAAGCCACTGCACATCAGGTGTTTTCAGTAAACCAGCTCAGTATTAGCTTCCCAAGGGAGACTGGTCCCCGTCCAGCAGGGGGTCATCTCGGCTTTGCTTAACCGCTTGAGGTCAGAGCCCACCAGAGTTGGAGAACACCTGTGTCATTCATCAGAACGCTTGCAGAAAGCCCTCTCTGTCTCCATCTTCCTCTGTCCTCACAGTTCCCGAACTCTACCCAGGCTCCCTGCCTCTTCCTCCCTATGCTTTAATAATCTCCTTTCCAGCCTCCAGATTGCGGCCCCAGCAGCCACACCTTGCAGCTAAGAGACAACACTGCCTCCTGGTGGCCAGCCCCAGACTCTGCAGGGGACCGCCTTTTCAGCGCCACCCTCTGCATCAGTTTGCAGGGCACAGGACGCCGTCCACTCAGGTCTGCGCCCATAAAGGTGGAGGGAAGCGTGACAGATGGCTGCAGGGTTTGGCTCTGGGGTGGGCACCCGTTCTGATTGCCGCCTGCACGTGGTGGGCTTCGGCGCTGAGCCTCCGTGAGGGCCTCCCCGAGAAACCTTCTCCCTGTGAGGACCTCGATCAGCCACTGAGAGCTGCCGTCGAAGCCAAAACTCAGGTGTTTCATACCAGGACAGAACATCACAGACACACACATCGTACACACAGGAGGAAAATTGATTAAGGAGACCTAACTCCAATCTTTACTGGCAACCCTCGAAGGGTGGTAAAGGTGATCTAACCTCTGATCCCCAGCACCTCTCCTATCCCTGTATCGCCTCCAGGTGTCTCCCCACCCTGCCCCTTGGAACTACTCTTCATCCACACCAGGTTCCAACAAACAGCCGCACCCTTGCCACGGAGCTCGCCCCGCCTCCCTCCCCGCCCCCCTCCAGGTCTGTGTTTTGAACGTAGCCAGTGCCATGTCCTTTCCTCCTCTCCAGCCTTGTGCCTCTCTCTGCTTGTCCACCTGCCCTCACAGATGCCCGGAGCACCTGCCTGGCCCAGCAGGCCACTCTGCGGCGTGGGGAGGGGTGAGAGCCCACCTGAAATGTCAGACCCTTTGATGGACCAGGGAGAGGCGAGCCGGGAACGTGCCCACTGAGACCTTCCGTCCAAGCCATGCACACCCCCGTGTGATGTGCACTCTCTGTGGCCTCTCCTGGCCTCCCACATGGGTGTGGTCACAGGAAAATATAAGCAATGCTCTCTGAGCCTTACATGTGACCCTTGAAATCACTAAACAAGGACGGATACTTGCTGGTCAAAAGGAAGGCAAGAACCCTCTGAATGTTATTAGATTCTGGCTCTGGACTGTAGCTGCTATCAGATAAGCCACGAATGCACCCCGGGAGGCCTTCTGGATGGAGGTGAGGCCTTAGATCTTCTTGGTTTGTCTCTGCCACAGGGAGTCCCCTGGAACGATGAACCCACTCATGCTTACTTCCCTAGCCTGGGATATGTACAGCTTGTAACTGGCGGATCCCCACCCTGATTCCCTGGCCCATGGAGGGAGGACACTATGGTAGGAACTGCCAACAGGAAGCCCAGGGAACTGCCTCCCCTTTGCCAAAATAAGCCAGAAGCAACGGCACATGCCTTAGGCACCCATGCTCCCCAGTGTGCAGGGGGAGGGAATGGGGCACCCCCACTGCCTTCCCGTTTGATGGCCTGGAGGGTGACTGGGCTCCTCAGCCCTGTACCGGCACTGATGCCCATCGTGCCCATGGTCCGGCCCGTGGTGTCCTCACCGCTAAAAGCGGCGTCCTGTCCCTGCCTGGGACGCAGCCAATGTCCGGTGCACAGCTCGCCCCACTTCAGTCAGTACGGACGGCCAGAGACGATCTGTCCTCACAGGGACGGGGCGGCAGAGCTCTGTGGTCCTGTGCCAGCTGCCCTGCTTTTGTCGTAAGATGGGGCAGAGGGGCCGCAGGCGTCTCACATCGCGTCCAGGATCGCCTTACGCCGACGGCATTCCGCTGACCGGGCCTGGAGGGAGGAAGCGGCGAGTGTGAGAGGAGGGGGCAGCTACGCCTCAAAAGGCTCGGAGACCCCCCACGCTGATAAAGCTTCTAGAGGCGGTGGCGGGACATGTCAGAAAGTCCCCCCAGAGGGAGAGATCCGCTCTCAGCTGGCTGCACCCAGTTCAGAGAAACAGACTACGGTGGCCTCTTTAATTCTGGGGGACCCTCGGGCAGGCAGGCGTGCTCCTACAGTCACTGAGCGACCTTCAAGAAGGCCAGTTTGGGGGCAGAGACAGTGACGCGCAAGAAGGTCCAGATCTGCATGTCAGGCCCTGGCAATAGTTTAGCTGTCCTGTCCTTCATGGCTGTACGCCGCCATATGCAATGGCATTTCCTGTGTGACAGACAGATACTGTGTTTCACAGAGTCTGTGACAGATCCCAAAGTGAGTCGCCGCACAGTCCCCTGCATGTGGAATGAAGCCACGCCCTCATCTGCCAGCAGCTACCCTCCATGTGGTAAGCAGGGCCTGGCCTCCTGCCGACCCTGGTACAGACCTAACACGTGACCGCAAGGCACCAAGTGATCGTGTGACCCAGCCTACCAGAATCAAGTGGGTTTTCTGATGTACCAATCATACGATTGGATATTAACAGTCCTAGTCAATGATCCAGTGGAAATGGTGTGTACCAGAACAGGCCCCAGAGTCGGGCACCACCCTGTGTCCACTGCTCTGCCCTCAGTACACACCTGTGGCTTCCCGGGGCTCCCTGTGAAAAGCTAACAAGAAGGGAAGGCTTATTTACAGATGGATTTGCTTAATACATGCATAACCAGCCAAATGTATTTCAGCTCCAAAAAGGGTTGGCTCCAAAAGACAAGACCGCAGGGAAGCCCTCCAAATGCAAATGTGATTGTGCATGGCAGTGTGATGGGAGACGGCCCGGGGCACGGAGAACGCCCCCGCTCACTGGAATAAACTGTCAGATTGGACCGCTGCTCAAAAAGTAAAAACAAGTTGGAAAGATATGTGACAAGGCAGCCTGAAGCAGAAGGATCTCGCAGCCTCTTGGAACGGGAACTGTAGGCAAAACATTTGTTTCCCGCAGAAAGGCCTCGCCGGGGGCCACCCAGGGGGATGCAGGCCCTCGGTCCCCAGGTGGACGCGACAAAGCCTCTTGCAGATGGTCTCTCCACTGCCTGCTGATCGCTCTACCAGACAAGCAGAGGACAGTCATGGCCACCACAGAAGCCTCCTCATGGCACCTCCCTGGGCAGTGGCCAGTTTCCCAGGGCAGAGGCTGGGGCGGACCCTCTGATCTGGCAACTTTTCCACGAAGACCAGTCGGTGCTAGTGTTCTGCTGACTATGCTGGACTCTTTCCATGATGGGAGGTGTGGCTGTTCATCATCACCAGGAAAGACTCCCACTCTGGGTGGAGATTTGCTTCTGCACCGCCCACCACCCTTGTTTGTGAACTTACCAAATGCCTATTTGTTCAGCATAGCACCCCATCTAACATTGCCTCTAACGAGGGGTTCCTGCAGCACCAAAGAAAGTACAGCAGTGGGCTACGCCCGCAGGGTTCACCGACCCTATGCCGTGTACACCGGGACGCGGCGCAGATGCTTACTGAAAGGCAGAAGGCCCCACCCAGGCTTTTACGTCAGTGGCTATAGACGGAGCCATGCCCCCATAGCTAGAATGCACTGGTCTGGAACAAATGGGGGCTGGGAAGCTCTTTTACTATTGCTGCAAATAACCCACCAAGGATATCATTTCTTGTCTTCACACCTTGAGCACGTGCTGGCCCTAACGTCCAAGGCAGAGGTGATCGGGGTGAACTGCAAGCTGCCCCCCGTGGTTGTGCAGTCTCCTCATGCTGGTCAATCAAGAGCCATGAGAGGAAGACCCAGCTGAACCAAGGGAACAGCAGCCGACTGCCCCTAGGGGGACAAGGGAGATGTCTGAGCTCAGGAGAGTCCCTGGTGGCCCCTGCAGCAACTCCTTGGAGGTGGGGACACCGGGAGCTCTGAAAGTAACAAAATCAAAGTTCCAAACAGCCTGCCTGGTAAAACGGCGCCACCCAGCTGAGGTGCAGGAAGCGCGTAAAGGGAACAGGAAATTAATAGTAAATATCAACAGTTATCCTTACCGACTCAGGCACCTGATGCACCCCAGAGACAGGTGCATCAGCTAAGTTTTATGTTAGTTCATCTTTCATTTTCTCCATCTTTACTCCCACTGACTTTATTAAGAAGACGGTGGAGACTAATACTTTCATTTCAAGTACTGCTATCACTTAGTGAAATGGCAGCTCGTGGAGCTTTGTGCTGAAAACACATTTATTTTCACTTGAATGACAGATAGATAA
The DNA here is from genome assembly GCF_030020395.1 of Manis pentadactyla. Lineage (NCBI taxonomy): Eukaryota > Metazoa > Chordata > Mammalia > Pholidota > Manidae > Manis > Manis pentadactyla. The sequence continues at coordinate 145,590,920 of NC_080025.1, read as the reverse complement.
GCAAACGCTCTGAGGGACAGAAAGAACTGCATGGGCCACTTTCATCACACCAGCCAAGCCCGCCCTCCAGCCAGCCTGTCGCCTGTGCCCCTTGCTGTCAGCGTCTGGCTGGTTCGGATTCCCGGGAAGTATAAGCAGGAGACTCGGCTGGGAAATGGGTGAATCCGAATACTTACTCCCTGGATTGCTCTGCGTGGGTTGCTATCAGCTGAGTGAGTTTCTCTGCCGAGACCACAGCCGCTGTCAGGAGACCCTCTCCTACGACTCCTCTGCCCCTGGGCTGGGGTCAGCCTTCCCTCTCCGTACCCTCCAGGCCCGGCAGGGGCTATGACTTCCTGTTCTTGCTGGGTTTTGAGTTCAAGTATTTCTTCTTGGTTTCCTGAAACCCTGCTGACACGTTTGTAAGAAGCCTCTTTGTTCAAGTTTCCTCAATCACCCACTGGAACGTGGTGTCTGTTTTCTGTTAAGATTTTAAGTTACACATTCAGATCAGATTCTCAGAATAACACTTCAAGTAATTAGAAATCAGCAACATACACAGACCTAAAAATGGACTCATGAGTTAATGAGTTATTCATGCAGGTAACGTTCAGGACTGAATGACAAGCTGTGTATTGTATCATAGACATCTAAAGTAGGACCAAGAAAGGGGAAATTTGTGCATTAATAAAAGGAGATGAAAAGTAAATGCCTCAAGAAGTTAAAAACTTTGACTAAGCTTTAAAAATAAAGGCCAGACTTATTAGATAATAAGTTAGTAAAATGGAATAAAACTAATGAGTTTCAAGAAAACAGAAATTTTCTTTTTTTAAACTTCTCAGAAAGAAAGATCAAGAAAAGAATGAAACAAAAAATTCCTTACTAGATATCCAGACTTATCATAAAACTGTAACAATTGAAACACTGTGATATCAGTGCCAACACAGATAATGGAAGAAAATAAAGAGGGCAGGCAACAACCTATTAGCATATAGGACATTGACAGTCTAAACCAGAGAAGAAATGCTAAGCTCTTCAACAAGGGTGCTGGGAAAATTGATGATGCAAACATTTGCATATTTTATATTCCTTATAAAAGACTCATACCTATGTCGTACCATAAATAGAACTGATTTTTTTAATGAGTTAAGTATCCATATGTAAAAAGCAAATCCTAAAATCTTACCAAAAAAAATAGAAGACAATGCCCTGGGGTTAAAGAAGAAATTGTTAAATAAGACACAAAAATCACAATCAATGAAGAAAAAGATGGGTACATCTGAATTTATACATACATTCACTTTATGTTTGCAGAACTGTACATGTGTTATGTAATGGACACAACAATGAATTCATTCACTCAACAAACCAGGCAACAAGAATGTGCCAAACACTCCAAATTGCTGTCAGTTGCACAACAAACAAAACTGACACAGTCTCTACCCTGCACAGTGTATTGGCGGTTAAGCAAGCTGAACAATACTGCATCCAAGAGCACAATGAAAATACTCCTTTTATATCATCAACTCCATCATAAAGGATGTTTTTTTCCATACAAATTATTAATCAATTCATCAATGGAGTTGTAGGGATGTGGCAGCTCGGGGGTGGCTGCTTCTCCTGAGGCATTTGTCCTATGTGTTCAGTCATCCAGTAAGTACTTATTGACTGACTCCTGAGTGTCAAACATTATAATAAACACTGGGATGCAAGACGAGTAAGACACAATTTCTCCTCCACCCACAAGCAGGAAAGCTCTGAGGCTAATGATGGGCACGGCAGACATATAAACAGAACAGTGTCACGTGGCGGGGATTATGAGAGTGGGAAGTTCCCGGTGCTGCGGGGCCCACTGAGGGGCCTGCTCCACATCCAGGGATTAGGGTGACGCTTTCGGGGGTGCCCCAAAACCCAACAGTGAAAGCACCCAAAATATTTTAATTCAGATAATTGGGTGAATCTTAATTAACTCAGAATTCTCAACGCATGCATTGCCATAAAATTATAATTGTGTGTTAAAGGTCATCTTGCAATTTTGAGCCAAAAAAGTTCAGATTCAGAAAAACACAGGTATTTCAGAGATCTCAACAGCCAAAGTTGTACAGTAGGAGTTTTCTTAGGTTAAGATACTGTAACAGCAAACTAACTATTGTTTCTTGGAAAAGCATAAAAGAAGAGGCAAAACATTGAGTTCAGTCCTGATTTCACCACACCCTAACTGTTTGAAGGGTGCACTGGGCCACCAATCCTCTCAGCGTTCGGGAACTCCGCCACACACGCCGTGCGGTCATTGCCCTGATACAGAAGCACTGAGCAGAACAGCCTACATGCATCATTACCCAGTGGCTCCATGTGACCACCGAGACAGTCAAACAGCCGGGCTTTACCATCCCCAGAAAAGGTCCTCTTTCCATAAATTAATCCACCAAAAACCCACTGGCCTGTTTATAGCACCATGTCTATAAATGATGAAGATCTGTACTTTCCTTTCCAATAATGACCCTGTCAGATTTCTGGCCTCAAAAATATTGGGAAGTGCTTCCTTCTCCTCCCTTCTTTGGAAGGAAGATGTGCAATAACAGTAGTATTTCCTTTTAAATCTCTGATGGAATTCCCTAGTGAAGTCAGCAAGGCCTCAAATTGGCTTTATTGAGTAATCTCTTTTTAAAATTTAAATATACATATGTTTTCAGATTTTCTATCTCTTTTTCTGTTCATTTGAGTGGGAGATTTTGTACATTTCGCTTCGTGCTGGCTTTACTGGCTTAGGTTTTTCACAGTATTTCACATTCGTCTTTATCTTGTCTATAATCTATTGATCTGTCCTTTTAAATTTTCTCATGCTGATTACTTGTGCCTCGTTTCTTTTATATTAATTAATCTAACTTGGGGTTTATCCGTTGTGTAAATCTGATGAACATATCCACTTTTGATTTGGTCAAAAGTTCCCCACTGGCTTCTCTATTGCGTGTCTCATTTTTATTTCATTGATTTCTGCTCTTATTACTTTCTTTCTTCAATTATTTTGGACTTAAGATGCTCTTTTCTTCAAAGTTAGTTAGAAAGGGCCAAAAGCAAAAAAAGATCTGAGTAGACACAGCCATGCATCTCCCCAGAAGCACTGCTTCATTGCTCATGAAGTTCAGTGCATTACATTTTCATTACCATTCAACTCTAAACAGTCTCTCTAATTTCCCTTGTGATATCTTCTTTGACTCACAGATTTTTTGTGGCATATTTTCCCATTTGAGCTTCTCTCAATATCATATTGTTGTTGATTTCTAACATTCATGGTCGGAGAATATACTTTCTATGATGTCAATCCTTTAAAACTGACTGAGACTTTTTTATCGCCTAGCATATGGTAGATTTTGGTAAATGTTTATAAATATATCTGGTTTTTGTCCACAAAGCTCTATTGTGTTAAGTTGATTCATAGCTATATCCCTATCGCCTACATCTTTGTGAATTTTGACCACTTCTCTTACCAGTTACTGAGAGGGATGTTAAAACATCTTCAGTTCTGGTTATGAATTCATATATTTTTCCAACAAAGACTGACTCCTGTCAGTATTTTTCTCATTTATTTTAAAGCTCTGCTATTAAGTGTACACAAATATAAAATTGCTATGTCTTATTTCACTCTTAGAATTTGCATCATTTCTTTTTAGGTTTTCATTGCTCTGCTGAAATTCTCCACATATGTATATACATATATTGTTCACCTTCACCTTTCCCATTATATCCTTTAACACATGTTATGGTTATTTCACAGCCAACACCTCCTAATACCATAATTATGTCTTCGGATCTGCTTCTGTTGACAAATTTCTCTCTGGATAAAAAATCACATTTTCATGACTCTTTGCTTGTCTAATTTAAAAAATTTCATTCTGTTCATTCCATGTAAAAGAATGATTGAGAATGAAATAGGTAATATTCACCCCTGAAGGCCCCGAAACGGGTGGGAGGCTGAGTCAACTATATCTGGAATTAGGCTGAGGCTGGGCTTCGTGGCCGCTTTAATTAGACTCGGTTCCCCTCTGGCTTCAGATACTTTGGGGTCAGGATCCAGACCCGCCCACAGCAGGGCTTAGATCAGAGCTGGAGGATTCTGAGCATCTCTCAGGGCTTCACGAGCCACAGCCAGCTTCCCGAACGAGGAGACCTCGCTGCATCCCGCGTCAACGGGGGCGGGCCTGGATCCCCCACAGCTCTGTGCCCCGCGCTCCTCCTGCACGCCCGCCACGAGCTCCCTAAAGGTTCCGCGCACCTGGGGGTGCTCACTCCCCCCTCCTGCCCTACCCTCAGCCTAGGTGCTATCACCAGGCACTCAGTGAAGGTCCCATAGGAAAGATTTGGTGGGTGGGTGGGATTCACCCTGCGACTGAGAATCCCCAGAATTCCCAACCCCCATGTCAGCCACACATGGATGAAAGTCTAAAAGACATTGGGTACCACATCCTCCTGTATGCTGAGGAAAGGAGAAATATGCCAGGGACCAAAGTAGCCACAGGTTCTCCTCTTCTAGGAAGGGCTTGTCTCTCACTGGAATTTGGCTCATTTAGGCTTCCCTGTGTCCTCAGCTCTAGATTGCTTTTTAAAATCCGTATGAGCCTGTAACTTATGTGAATTGTTTTCACTTTTAGGGTGGGAGCAATGGTCTCCTGCAACTTGCTACCCCTTAAACCCATTCGAGGCTTTACTTAGTGTCTAGAATGTAGATGTGAATAAATCATCCTTGCAGGGAGAAAGAAGCAAATGCAGATTTAAATAGTTGTCTGGGCTCACTTTACTTTCCATCAGCTTTACACACCACTGAGAGTAAAATTGGCTTTGTTACCTAATTGTGCCCATTTCTAAGGGCTTCTGCATATAGAGCTGTAGATGGTTATACAGCCCAAAGCTTACAAGCCAACAGGACAAATGGCGACTGAAACACACCTCAAGCTTTTTTCCCAATTTATCTTCTCAAAGGAGAACCTATTCTTAATTCACACAATGGCTCTCTTTACAAAGACCAGCGATGGCCCTAGTATTACTATCCTCTGCAGATAAATAAACTCATGTCCCTAAACCATAAACATGCACTACATTTCTCTGTTCGACTACTTCTTACTACTATAAAGAATATAAATTGTGGTGCACAAATTAATGACAGTGCCTTTCGTATGCCAGGTCCTGCACCAACACAGATGCCCTTTCTCGAGTGATGGAAGTTCAACAAATTCAAAAACAAACGGGAAAATGCCTTGAAAGATTCCGGCATGAATTTTTAGAAAATAGGACAGCTTTTTACCAGATGTTAATATTTACCTTTTCCTGCAGACAAATTTTCTGATTTCTTTGATTATGTTGTATCTCATACATTTTATTTTCTGAAAAGGACATAAAAGCAGGCATTATTGCTATTTGCAAGAATATCGCCTACATTATCTAGAGTGACTTGTCATGTACCAAGGCCGGAAGGAAAGAAAAACTGACAAAGGTACAGAGAGGGCCTCGGCTGAGCCCTGATGCGTCGCTGACTCTCTGGGAAGTTCCCTGAAAGCAGCAGGAGGGACCGTTCCAGACCAAGTTATTTTTCAATAAACTTTCTTGAAAATTACTTTACAATCTCATTCCTCCAAATAAGCATGAGTTTATCTTTTTATACATTATTTGGAGTATGAGTCCAAATAGCTGTGAGATAAAGCCTAGTTCAAAATCTTTACCGACACCCATTTATGCGTCTGTGCACAAACATCATGTGAAAGCCTGTGATTCATTTATGTAATTGGTTCCATCAAAGCTATTTATCCAGGTTACATGTGAGTCTTCGGTTTTGTCATACAACCAGTGATCTTACTCCAGGATGAGATATTATTAGGAAGGTGCTTCCGCAAGGCTACTTCTCAGAAGGGCACTGCTGATGGATGGAGCTCCCAGGAAAGGAGCTTGGGGAATGGAAGCCCCTTTAGTAGAAGGAGAGTCAGTGGGCCAGTGCCCTGGCTCTAGTCCAAGCAGTGGGGTGACGACCAGTGCTTTTCTCTGCTAAAACCATGCTATTAGGACACAGGCCTGCACGGCAGAGAGCAGTCCCTGAACGAGCGTCTGAGCCCGGCACAGAGGCCACCAGGAATCTCCTCAGCGTCTCTGTTAGGAGCTGCTCCTTAAAGCTGGTACCCGAGAGAAATACTGAGTCACCAGCCATCCAGAATCCTGAGGGCTAAGCTTGTTGAGGGCTGAGAGACGCTGAGAAACATGAGATGATAAGGATGAGATGACACAAATAATAGCAGCCCCGAACGGTTCTTCATGCCAGGCCTGAGGTAAGTCCTTCCTACCGTCACTCACCTGCTCACAAACCGCTAAGTGGTTCCTGGCATCGCGTCCTCCGACATAGAAGGAAACTGAAGGACGTGCCTAGTAGGTCAGGTGATAAGGATCTAGAATCTGGGCTGACACCAGAGGCTGAGCTCTTCGCCACTGAGGGAGGCCCAGCTGAGGATGGAAATCACTGACTGGAACAGTGACTAAGAGCTCCACGTGGTCCCCAGGGAGAGGCCACGGCAAAACTAAGCCTCCATCTGTCTTTGTCTGGCATTGCAGTATCTTCACCGAAGGCCAAAGGGACTTTTTAATCATTTTATATTTCTCACTAAGGAGACAAAAATAACAGTTTTCCCCCCAAGAAATACTTATGGATTTGGAAGCCCATAGACACTAGCTAGGATTTAATTCAATCCCAATAGTCAGAAAATTCTGTGGGCCAGCTCAAAAGAGAAGTTATTTCATATATATTTGATAACTTATCTATCAAACCTATAGTTGTTAAGATTAACAAACTATCCTTAATAATATTGTCTCAGCTGGATTTTAAATGAACATCAAAAATATATGTAGACAAGCTTCCAGTTATAAGATTAACAAGTGCTGGGGGTCTAATGTACCTCATGGTGATGATAGCTGATGATACTGTATCATATGCTTGCATGTTGCTAAGAGAGTAGACCTTAAATGTTCTCACCACAAAAAAGAAACAAGAATTACATGACAGGAGGGAGGTGTTGACTAACACTATAGGCTACGGTTTTGTAATATTTAAATGTATCAAATCAGCACATTGTACATCTTAAACTCACACAATGCTGTGTGTTCATTATCTCTCAATAAAGCGGTGGGAAAGAAATCTAATTAATTAATTAATTGTGTGTGTGTGTGTGTGTGTGTGTGTGTGTGTGTGTGTGTGTAGAAAAAAAAGCCTGCAGGAAGTTAAAATGAAACAATGTTGAGCAGGTGGTATTTATGAAAAAATTCAAGAAGTATGATATGTCTTTCATATTCTGAAGCAATGATTAAGCATTTAAAGTGGTAGCTTAGATGGAAAGCATGTGTTTTCTAGAAATGGCTGAAAGAATATCTGCTGTTCTAAACACTCTTGGAGTGACCAGTAACCGGTTGCTCCTACGTGGACGGTAGAGCCCTCTTCCCCACCCCTTGGCCTGGGGGCAGGCGGGGGGTTTGTCTGGGGCCAGCAGACTCACTCATAACCAAAGGATGCCAGGGCAGCTCTGGGCAATTTTTTATGCAGCGATCGGTAACTACAGCTGTAGATGTGATCTTCATTCCACAGATATTGCAGAGAAATGAAATACCTTCCCTAAGGACACAGTTTTATTAGATGCCAGATTAGAGGCAGCTCTGATACTTAATCCTGCACTATTTCCATGGCAGCCTCCACTTCCATCAGAAATCATGGCAACAGATGCCTCCAATGCTTAGGGCCAAATTAACCAGATTTTAAATTAAGCTGCCTGGTTGTTTCGGCAATATACTCTCTTTTCACATTTTGTCGGCCCATAGATAGATTTTATGCAATGAGAATCCATTATACAAAGTGGGATTAAAAAAATACATCATTGCCTTAGCTCCCCCCACATTTTCCCCAAAAGAGTCCCACATCAACGACCCGCAGTAACACTCCATTTGCCTTGAGTTCCAATTAGTTGTTGTTAATTTTTAAAAAGCAAGAAATTAGCTGCTCACTTTTTGAAACGGAAGAAATGGGAAGGCACTTCGAGAGTGAAAGCAACCTCAGTGCAATGCATTAAACACCATGGGAAACGGCTGGACTTGCTCAGGTCAGAGAAAACTGCTGACCAGCACGGGTCATTTCTGCCTGCTGGTTTCTTCCTTGCTTGATTTTTTATTTAGGAAGAGGAGGAAAAACTGGAATAGGAGAAACAGAGGCTTAATAGAAGGGCTACATTTAGGCAAAGTGAAACGTTTGTCAGGTATGACGAGTCAACAGAGATAAAACCAAACAAAAAATGGCCAAAAAGTAAAAAGAGAAGCAGTAAGTCCCAAATAAAAGATGGTTCCATGTATATAAATTACAAAGAGATAAAATAAATTATGCTATTAGAAGTGAGAACAGCAGTTCTCTTTGGAGAAGGTAGTTTCTGGAAGATTGCATAAGGGGGATCTCTGGGGTGGCAGAAATGTATATCTCTTCTGAGTTCCTCTGAGTTCTAGTTACATGTGTGGTGTTCCATTAGTGAAAATTCATCAAGCCGTCCATTTATGGTATGTACAATTCATATATATTACATATAACATATATACATAGTTATGCATACACATCTACATGCATAGGTACACATATACATACATGTACATATATACACACACATATATAATGTTTCCATAAAAATTAAAGGAAAAATTTTAAAGCTTATTGATTAGCTTATTCAAAATGTATTATTATTCCTCACTGAAAACTAGGGAGTCTACATGCTTAGGATTAAAGTCTAAAACCTGCAGAAACCTAAAGCTTGGACACCAACTTTAAAACCTTAAATGGTTGACCATTGACCTTAAATAAAATCCGAAGCCTTTGGAGTCTCAGGCATGCCCTGTCTGCTCCCCCTGCCCCTGCTCCCCTGCTGCAGCTCTACAGAGCCGGCCCAGCTCAACGTACAGGGCAGTCAGGATCGCCGGCCCTGCACCCTCTCCCTGGCCCTTCTCTCCCGGGCCCCCCAGCCCCATCTATCTGCCTCTCCCTCCCCCCCCACCTCACCACCTCAGCCTGCCCTCTACCCACGTCGCCCCCTCAACCTGTCCCTCCTCCACCCACCTCACTGCCCACTGGGAATTTCTGCCTCTCTCCCACCATCCCACTGCTTGGACGGTGTCCCCCTGCCTGGAGTCTCCTTTGGGCATTTCCCCCTTTAATACCTACCTGACAGGTGTTCTAATTCCTCATTCTCTTTACATTTATTAGGTGGCCTTCTCCTCAAGCAAAGGCTTTCCTTTCTCCACATTTATTTATTCGTTCCTTCACTTATTATCTGCATGGATTTCTTTTAAATTCGCAATCTGTTACTTTTATGTTTCTTCTCTTAGTGTTCCCAGGCTTGGCCCATGGGGGCCCCTCCCAGTTGGCTTCTGTGTCGCTGGCAGGTCCCCATAACCCCCTGAGTGGCGTCCTGTTTCTGGCCCAGTGAGATGCTCTGGCCTCCCCTTCTGCTTCTCCCCGCCCCAGCCTGGGATTCTGCCAGCTCTCCGAGGATCCTGGTTCCTCCAGCAGAGAGCCATGTGGAGAAGCCAGAATGCGCGCACCTGGTGTGCTCGATGCCAGCAAGGCCTGGCGACTGTCACGCCCTCTCCAGGTCACACCAAGACCTCCAGTTCCAGGCCAGCACCACCAGGCACCCCCACTCTCTCCCTTTCCGCGTGTATAACTGCCTTCTCTGACTATGAGCAGCCTGCTGCCCCAGCCCTCTGTACACTTACTCATCAAATCCACACCTCCACGATGAGATATCTGCCAGCACCCCCTCATGTCTGAGCACGGGGCCGCCTCACCCTCCTGGGCTCCAACACCCCATGTTGGACATGGAAAACAGAAGTGGTGGGGAAAACAGAAGACAAAGGACAAAGAACTAGAAGATTTTGAAACAACAGAAAATCTCTCGGATTGCCCAGAAAAGAGAGAAGTTAAAATTAAGAGGGGGCCCAGGTTGAAGGAAATGAGCCTCCGGGGCTTTGCGGTGGAGGTGGGCTGCGACGGCTGCGCCCGGTCAGGGCGATGTCCAGCCCAGCTCTGCGTCCTCCGTTTAGCCACAGAAACAAACACTCCTCCTCCTCCTCACCTAACATGAAGGTCCGACTGTACAAATAAATCCAAGGCTTTGCACCTGGGTCACCAAGGCTGCCCTCCGGAAATAAATCTGCCTATAAAGTTGCAAAAGCCGATCCTGCATATAAATGTACTTGTCTTCTAAAACAAAGGGCATCTCTGAGGGATTCAGCTCCTACCTTTCCTGAGCACGTACTCTTTCTTGCCATGTGGAAGGCTGGATCAGTGAGAGGTGTCAGCCCTGGATGCCTCCAACCCTGTGGGCCTGAGGAGAAGTGCCGCCCCCAGGCTGGCCAGAAATACCCAAGCCAAAGGGTGGGGAGCTAATAGATATAAAAGAAGTCATGTGAGAGCTGTTAGCCCCTAGTATTATGCAAACCGCAGAAGAGTTAAGAGAACAGATATCTCAGATCCTTGCCACCAAAGCTCGGAGGATTCCGGAGGAGCGCAGGAGAACAGATGGACGGCGTTATGCACAGACATCCCGGCTCCAGAGGAGTAGGTCGTCTGTGTTCCCATTGACATCGATGAGACTTCTGGAGATGCAGCAGCCATATTTTTAAAGATAATCCATGGATGATGGCTCCTGGCTCTCATAGAGAGGCTGAAACTAGGAGATTTAAGCTAATTATAATTCTTCTAACATTTTGTTGGAGTGTAAATGAACACAGAAACATGTTTCATACCTTGTTGAGGTGCGGAGCTCAGTAATTGGTTAATTTATAAAACCAGCATGAACTTCGGAAAAAATTTTTTTGCTTCCCCAGCCTTCACTGCGGGCATCTGTCCCCTGTTGTTATAAACCACCATCCCATGCACAGCATATCCTGGAACTGCTCTAGAGAAAACAGAGGCTAACAATTCATGCTTACTGTTAAAATTCAAAACAAACAGAAAAAAATAAAGCAACAGAAGCTTGTAAGGGTCAGGCTGAGACAGGGGCAAAAAGCCTTAATTTCCCAAGGAAGGCTTTTCATCATTAAGGATCCCACCTTGGCAACATGTTGAGCTGTTTCGGTTCCAGCCACCATCTCTGCTGACAGTAACTACCAAGCTGGTTTGAACCATCCTTACTGTGCCTGCTTCCAACAAACACTCAGGTTTCATAAAGACGGGGCAGATGAGGACTCTTCAAGGCAGAGAGCTCAGCGAACAGTTCAGTCCTGAGGAAGGGACAAGGTGGGAGCTTCTTAAGTCAAGCCTCAGCCTTGCCCATCCAGGGTTAGCTAGCACCCAACTAGATGCACAAGTAAACATCCTGAATGTGAGCCTGTTTGGGGCAGGAGTTAGGGGGATGCAGGCAGACAGAACTCATGGCCCTGAGGAACTAAGATCGGGGCTTCACAGTAAACAACAACAACAAAAAAATACGCTTTCTGGAAAATTCGGCCTGGAAGATGGGAAGGTCTTCCCATCCCTATCTCAGCTCCAGCAGCGATTCCCAGTCAATCATGAGGGTGTCTTCCTCCAAAAAGCTCCAATTCAACCCTGCTATTCAAGAGTACACTTAGCAGACAGACCTTAGTTCAACTGATTACACCCTGCGTAAATGGAGCATTGTACTTTCAGCTAATCAGGAATGAGTTGCCCTATGCAAACAAAGCATCATACTTTCAGCCCATCAGGAGTGAGCTGTGATGTCATCAGTGCAGTTATCTGTTAGGTCCAAGGGCATGGACTTCCTCCATCCTAGAAGCTTATAAACCCCCCGGCCCCGGGACCTCAATGGCATCCTCTCTTGGAGCACCCCCTGGCCAGCAGGAGTCACTCCCCTTTCACTCCCCATTAAAAGCTTTGCTGGTTACTCCACACTGTTGTCTGCCAGCCTCATTCTTCATCGCCTCTGAGACACAACCCTGGGAAGTGCAGCATCTCAGACGGTAACATGTTTGCAAACATTTCATACAGAAGAGTGTGACCATTAGGGACTCTTGGGCCAAAGCAACAGGTTCCCAGAATGTGTACCTGTGATGTCCAGGCTTGGCTTCAACGGTGGTGTCCTGAGAGTGGCTCGGCAGCATGAGCGTCTCTCTGCAGGACACTGGGACTTTAATTGTGGGCTCAGCCTGCTGAGATATCAGCATGGCACCAGGTCAGGATACAGTAATTCTGGTCTGGCCACTGCCGATACTAAAATGTAGCCCCCTGATATTTTTATGGCTCAGCATAAATCTTTTTGACAATGAGATGCCCACCTGTCGTGTGCAGGAAGGGAGCTTCCTCTGGCAAAGCTAAATGGGAAATGAGAGGAGGAGGGTTATTAATATCTGGCATCCTTTCTGATTTTCATGACGGAAGCTACAGTATTTTAAGGTGCACAGAGCCCAGAGAAGCATCAGCAACAATAAGAGAACAGAATTTGGGAGTAACTTGGGTCTGCTATGTCTTGTATTTTATGGATACTTTGTAATTTGTTTTCCTTCGGCACAAATCACAAGCCTGCCTCCGTCGCTGGAACTGTACATCAGTGTCTGTTTAGCTGGGCCACGTTCCCCCTCGTCCCGGGTTTTATGGGCTGAACTGTGCCCTCCCCAAATCCGCATGTTGAAGTCTAACCCCCGGCACCTAGAAATGTGACTGCATTTGGAACTAGGGCCTTGAAAAAGGTGATTAGGGTGGAATGATGTGCTTGGTGTGCTCTGATCCAGTCTGACTGGTGTCCTTATCAGAAGAGAAGATGGGGCCCTCCATAAAGAGGCAGCAGGGAAGTGTGGGCACAGAGGGACGCCCCCGTGAGGACACCGAGAAGACGACCGTCCGCACCCAGGAGAGAGGCTGCGAAGGCAGTGACCCTGCCCACACCTCCACCTCAGACTCTGGCGTCTGGACTGTGAGGCCATTTGTTTTGGCCGCGTTGCCCCCCCGTCTGTGGCACCTGTTCCAGCCGTCCTGGCATATGAACATGCCACTCCCAGAGGGAATACGCAGAGGTGTTCACTTGGAGCTGCTCAGTGGAATCACCGTAAGTTGTTGCAGCCAGCCTGAGCCTTGTCCTCTGAAACTGCTTCCAGAATAAGTCCCATTTCACAACGGATTGAGGAGAAGCCCACTGCAAGGACCTGTCCCTTGTCCCCTGGGTTTAATTGCTTGGCTTCCATCTGTGTGACGCCGCCCCCTGCTTTCGCCTGTCTCTCTCATCCCTCCCACTCCTCTGCGAGGCCCCTCCTTTAGCTTTGCCACTGTGGCTGAAATGTTCACTTTGGTTATGATGGGACATTTTAAATCGTCACCAAATTTGTCTAAAATAATTTCAAGATTTTTTTCACACATTGTGCACCTGTAGCCTTTCGTAATTGTCAGCTGATTTTGTGCATTGTGCTGGGTTACCAGTCTCACGGCCAAATGCAGAGGCAGAAATGACTTGCACCCCCCCTTTCCCAACTCCCAGAGGCTGATGTGTGCTGACACAGCTCTTAGCTCTTCAGGCTAAAAGAGGGCTCTGCTCGTGCAGGACCCTCAAGTCCAGCACCTCCTACCCTCTGAACCTCCTACAGGAGTTACATGTCAGAGCCTTCTCTACCCCCAGGCTCCGTCCACTGCCTCAATTAGAAGGGCCGTGCTCCTTCTCCCAGCGGGCTACATCCTGCACTTGACCCGGACGTCAACCCTGCGATGTAATGGTGCTCATCCGCAGTAAGGCCACTTTCTAGAATCTAGGCTGTATGCACAGGATTTTTCCCCCTGATTCAAGAGGAACATTTACCTTCACTCCAATATCAAATAGAACGACTCTCTCCACACCATTTCCCTCCCTTCTATCACAAAATAGCTGAGAAAGCTGAAAACAGCCGAAGCGTCACACAGGAATCTTAGCAGGTGCAATGAGATAAAAGTCGTCTTTAAGAATTATGATGTTTCTTGCTTCGTGTTTTATATAGAAGGGGAAAAAAAGAACTCCCCTGGCTCAGATTTGCATGGCAAAGCAGCCTAGCTCTCTCTTCCCATAACCATTGGAATAATTAAGACCATGGAGATAAATACATTAACATTTCTTAAGGCCACCAGGCACCAATGAATATGGAGAAATGATTGTTTTTGGAGATCTTGAAAGGATCTTAAAATCTGAAAGCAAATTATTCCTAAGAAGTAAGTTCTGAGCTGATTCAGACTTAAGCCTTGATTTGACGTTGATTATTGAGCCAAGATCTGTGTTTCCAGATGGAGATGCTATATCTCATTTGGAATGTGTGGTGAGGGCTCCCACCGATAGGCCACTTACAGCGGGAGCGGTGGAGATGCCGGCTCGGGTGGGGGTGGGGCGGTGGGCACATGGCTCTGGAGTCAAATCTGCTGCTTACGAACTCTGACCTCGGGCAAATTATGAACCTCTTAGTTTCCTCCTCTGTGACATGGGGATAACAGCCCTGGCTTCATTAGTGCTGATAATTGCTGCCGAGGTCCCTGGTATGAATGTGCAGGGGTACAGTGGTACAAATCTTAGTGTGGCATGTATTTGCTTAATAAAATAAAGCATACAGACATGACACACGTGGAAGGAAAGGCAGGAATGGAACTCACAGGAGCCGATTTCATTTCTAGTCCTAGCTCTGTGGCTAGGAAATGGGGTAGCTTTGCATAAGTCACTGGACCTTCTGGGCCTCGCCTTTCCCATCTGCAAAATGAGGGTCTGGAACACATGCCAGTATCTTGCTGCCCATCAGAGGAGGTGGTGCAGTGACTCTGGCGGGCGGCGTTAGGAGCGTCTGTAAGTGGCGTGTCTGAAACACTGCTGCAGGTCAGTCAGCACGTACTCGTCCGGACAAGACAAGATCTGGATGGAGAGGTAATAAAACACAATGGCTACAGAGAAGAAAAGACATTAAATTGTGATGTAGTTACTTCTTTTTCATGGCCTCTTGGAGAAATTCCACGAATAAAGAAAGAAATCATTCTGGCAGAGGAACCTCAGTTGCCTTTCTGAGCACTGAACATGTTAGCCGTCCATCAAGATGGGGAGGCACAGAGGGACCCATCCAGTCATCCAGAAACTCCACTCAGAGGACAGAGACAGGACCTGGACGCTGACATAGGTTATGAATGCAAAGAAGGATGTATGCAAATCGTATTAATAAAATTTTTGTTTGGTACACTCTGAGTGATGGCTGTGTAGAAACATTAGAGATTTTTCTTTGAGAGGTACTGAGCGATCGACCCATTTGGGGCACCCTATAACCCATCCCGTCTTCGCCTGCCTCAGTGGTTATGTAGGTCTCTTAGATTGTTTTGTTCTAAATCTCAAGGTTTCAAACAACTTTAAGCCCCAAGTCCAGCCTTAATTAAACCTATTGAAGAGCAAAAGAAAATAAGCTTTAAAGGTCCCCTCTTTGGCTCATAAAATCTCAGCACAACAAACCAGGAAATATTCAATTATTCCTAGGACACTGTAAACATTTTATGGCCCGATCTTGTTGCTCCTCTAAGTCTCTCTCAGGCATGGACGTTTGGTCTGCAGCACGCCCCCCTCCTCTCCCCTTGCATTTCATCTCTTTTATGTACTTGAAGAGGGATTTGCTTTTCGATTTACACCCCCTCTCTCCACTCCAGTGCTTTCGGGAAGGGATGCAGGGTGCTCTCAAAGTGGCTGTTCATAGCCATGTTTGTGTTGCTTTCACACCTCTCTGAAGAAAAAGACGACGTGACTGCCTAAGTCAAGCACCAGGTGACAGAGGAATTCATCCATGCCAGCCGCCCCCACTGCAGGACCCAGAAGCATAGCTCCTGAGGGAGTACATGCTGAAGCCACACTGCACCCACTTGCTGCCAAACTGGAAGCGATTTTCTCCCAAAATACACCCCATTGTGTGGTTTCTGGCCAGCCAGCTTCTCCCCAAAGCCTTGGGCTAATTTCATGCAAAGTCAGTGACCGTTTATGGAAGTCAGTGTAATATTCAAGTAACAAGAGCAAGTCAGACTTGCTGCTAAATTGGCCTGACCTTGAGCCTCTGTTCTAACCACTGGGTTTCTGCTTTATTCTTACATAAAAATAGCTCACATCTGTGGGCCAGTTAAAGTCTCTCTGCACTGAACACGTCACATGTGTCAGCTCCTGCCGTTCTCCCGGTGCCCCACCCCGCGCCTCCCCCTCCCCACCGCTGTGGTTGCTTCATGATCCCCTTTCACAGAGGAGGCGTCGGGGCACAGAGAGGTTGCCAGGATGCCACACCCCAGGGCCTAAGCACAGCACATTCTCCTTACCAGCCCACCCTCAGCAGCAGTCCACGTCTGGGACCTGGGTGCTGGTTGAAATTCCCAGTCCCGAATCATTTTCTTAAACCATCCCAAATCCCATGCCTCCCTGAGGTCTGCCTCCTCCCACCATTTCCCTTTGGGGAAGAAGTCCTTGCCCTGAGATCCACCCAGCCATGGGCCCTGTTGGACCTGATGCCAGCCCTGTCCCTGTGTCCAAATGCTGCGTGGTCCTGGGGTACTCACAAGTGCACCCCAACCATCTTCCAGAGCATCGCATCTCCCACTGTCCGATGTCCCAATGCCCACACCCCACCGTTATCATAGTCCCAGTCCCCAGGGGGTGTGTTCCGCTCTCCTGAACGGATTCAGTGCAAAGTGCACGCAGAGTGCATTGGCTGTCATCAGACACAGCTCACCACGAGCAGAGCTTTCTATTACTGGTCCCGAAGTCACCCCAGGCTTTTTCGAGCAGCTGGATAGACTCCAGGAGGCTCCTTCCACCTCCTCCCCAAGTAGCCACCTCACCGTGGAATTAGGCAAACTGGCTGACGGTGTGGCAGCCACGAAGAGGCTGCCGCTAGACGGGCCGCCTTCTCCGCAGGCTGCCGGCCAGGGCCCAGCACAGTCAGCTGGGAAGTGGTGGCCGCCGCAAGGCGTCCACACCTGCACAGAGGCAGTGTCCTTGATCAAAGTCCAAGCGGAGAAGTAAAGCTTCCCCTCCGCCTTTCCAAGAGTCATCACGACATGTGATGGGATACAAGATGCTACACTGATATGGGGACTGCGCAGATATTACAGATAAAAATGAAAACAAGCCCAGGCTACATAACCTTTAAGACGTTTGTGAGATTTTGGTGGGCTCGAAGCCCCCCATCTCTGCGTGACAGACGGTGTGTGGTCCTGAGGGAGATCTTGTTGTGAAGGCCACTGGATAGCAGCTCAGTTGAAACTTTTAAAACTGCAGTTTCCTTATAAAAAGAGGCACAGCACCACATGTCGAATTTACCGAGTAACATAATTCTTCCAAGTGGTAAAGACATCTCAAGACAAATGCTGGGCATAGAAGCCACAGGGCATAAATATGCAAAGAAGTAAAAAGCTAACTTTTTCAAACAATATTGCTTCTCTCTCACTTACCAACTTCACATTTCCCTGTATGGCCCCGGAAGATGACTGGTTAGCCAGAGACGGGTAAGATTCCTCAAGGGAGGAACAACCTAAGACAGGCACAGTCGCAGGGGGCCATCAGGTGAGAAATTGGGGATCAACAGAGGTGAGGCTTAGAACCTCACCCCCCCTGTTCTGAGAGAAATCTTCTGCATACATGGATGTTTATTGCCCTTGTCTAGCTTGGATTAACACATAGTCTACAGGCACACACCTGATCATCTACATTTGCTCCCTTACAACACTAAACTATGTTTTCTACCTTTATCTCGTATCTACCTACCACTTCAGCATTTTATTAAAAATAATAATAATAGAGAAATGTGGTATCCACATATAAATCAAGTATAAAAATCAAATGAGTATTCATATTTGAACTGTGTATAGTTCATAATGCATGAGCAAAACCGAAAGCTTCTGTGATGACTGCCCTTGTACTGTTCACCATGTAACTTATTCACTATGTAAGAATTTGTTCTCCATGTAAGAATTTGTTCGTTATGCTTCAGAAGATTGGAGACTGACGAAAATTAGGCTTGGGGTGGATTAATGATTGTGCATTGAGCATTGACTCCCCTATACAGAATTTTATTGTTGTTAACAACTATTTGATCAATAAATATGAGAGATGCCCTCACAAAAAAAAAATATATATACATATATATATATATATAAACACACTTCCAATTGTAAAATAAATAAGTAACCGGGATGTAATGTATAGCATAAGGAATATAGTCAAAATATTGTAACAACTTGGTATGGTGATAGCTGGTACCTAGAATTATCATGTATATAAATGTTGAATCACTGTGTTGTACACCTGAAACTAATGTAATGTAATACTATTGTCAACTACCCTTCAATAAAAAAAAAAAAAAAAAAAAAAAAAAAGAGGCACAGCAGAGGCGGCCTGCCCCGCCACACGAGGACCCAGCAGGACGGCAGCGGGCAGGCACCACGGGGGCAGTCCCTTGACCCAGACCTTCCCGCTTCCAGAGCACATCTGCTGCTAAAGCCCCTGCCTGGGGTGCTCTGTTCCTCTGTGACAGCAGCCCCTACGGACTGAGACCCCTGCGTTAGGATGGCACCATCACCCCATGGGTGCTATAGCTGCCCCCTTGCTCAAACGCTGTCTGGTTTGCCTTGAAAACTACCAGTTTTGTTTCCTACCTTGACCTATGATCCCACGAAAGGCAAACGTGGGCTGTGTGGTGCTGTCTGGCCTATGCAGGGGGCCTCCACAGGGTCAGTGAGCCGGCCCCCCGCTCCCGACTGAGAGGGGCTGGTCGCCTCACTAGGCATTATGACTTGACACCAGCATCCACAGGAATCTGGCCTTGAGTGTGTGTAACTGACAGGTAAGTGACTGAAACATGTCACAGGAGCAGCAGGAAAGGTGGTTGTAACAGGCTCATACCCCAGGGTGGGGATAAGGGGGCGTCTCCCAGGCAAGGGCTGTGGGGCTGTGTGTGGTACAGAGGGGACGCATCAGGATGCAGTCACCGCGGGAGGAGGAGGGACTCTCAGTGGCAGGCCCTGCATGGGAGCCAGGACCTCGGGACTTAACCCCAGCTCAGCAGCTGATTATGTGGACCTTGGGCAAATCACAGGCTGTTTCAGAGTCTAGCCACTCAAATCCCACAAGCCTAAGTGCTCTAAAATATTTTTCAAAAGTTATATTCCCTTCCACACATGTTCTGTTTGTCTTTTTTTTTACTCTAAAACTACTTCAAGTTCTATTATCATTTTTTGCAATCAGCCCAGTTCACCGAGGCCGAGTCCTGAGCTTGTGGAGTCTGTGGCCCAGGTCCAGTGGTCTGGGAGGGAGGGCACCTTAGGAAGGCTTCTAGGGAAAACTTTGGTGTGGGCAAATGCTAGAATGGCCCATGTGGTGTTTTGTTTTCAAAAATATTAAAGGTAATAAAGGTGGAAAACCCTCCTTCTACAAACACTTAGAAAGAAGCTGGTTAAGTTTAACAAACAGACCACAAATGCAGGGCTGAAAGCATGATTTTTTAAAAACCCTAAATCCCTAGGGACCTTGAGAACATAGAGAGCTGAAATGCAGTGGTGGCGCGAGAACCCTATGGTGGCCTATGACAGAGGAGGGATGACGTCCCCCTGCCCAGAGGATGGGACTGTGGGGGGGATAGAAAGGGGCCATAAGTCTACAAGGGCATGAAGTCATGAGGAGACATTCCAAGGATTGTTTAGCTTCAGTGGAATTGATCAAATAAGTAAAAATATTAAGAATCGGAGGATCAGTTTGCCAATGGGAAAGGGAGAAACCTGAGGATGCCAAGATGAGCCCTATGAAAATGTTGACTTAGGCATTGATGTGAACTTCCCGGTTCTCCAAATATCTAAAGACAGGTGTAAACAAAAGTATGGTTGTGTGGGGGTGGGTGGCCGGCTGCAGTGGGGGCCCACACAGCCACAGACCAGCCCAGGGGCTGGTGGGAAGATGGTTTCCCAGCAAGTGTCAAAGAAACACTAAGGTAGAAACGTGCCCGGGTGCCAGACTTCACTTGCTTCACAATCTCCCTGAATAAACAGGGCTATGCACAGAATAGCACTTGGCCATATTTTACCTTTATTTCTGTGATGATGATCTGTAGCACCCCACAACCATGAAAGGCAAGCCAGTTTTGAGGTCTCAGCTATCTGCTGCACCTGAACGATTGGTCCCTGGGACAAAGCAAGTGCGAGGTGCGCAGGTGCGAGGTGCCCAGGTGCGAGGTGTGAGGTGTGAGGTGCACAGGTGCACAGGTGTGAGGTGTGAGGTGCGCAGGTGCACAGGTGTGAGGTGTGAGGTGCGAGGTGTGCAGGTGTGAGGTGCACAGGTGTGAGGTGCGCATGTGTGAGGTGTGAGGTGCGCAGGTGCACAGGTGCAAGACATGCAGGTGCAAGGCACGGAGAGCCCTGTCCTGGCACTCAGGGTGCCGGGCTTCAAGCCCCGACACTTGCTGGCTGAATGTGAAACCCTTCACCCCTCCTCGCCTCTCCTCATCTGGTTTTCCTCATGGGGTGATGGTGTTGGACAGTGAGCTCTGAAGGTATTCCTGCTCTAACTTGTCTGATGCTAAAAGCCCTTGTGGCCCATAACCTTTAGGGTTATTGGCAAGTTCATGAGTTAGTCTTGTCCTCCATCTGGATCATATGCCAGTGGAAGTGGAGTCCGCCTGTCTGTCCTCCAGCCCTGCCTCCAGCGCGCTGAGTCCCGGCCTGCATGCTGAGGCCAGGGCCCTGTGAGCGCCACACGTGGGGCCAAGCTCTCAGACTGCAAGTTTTCAAAGTCCTTAAAAGCAAATATGATGAATGGAGAAATTAAGAAAAAACTCCATAAATATAGGTTTGTAAGTTCCCACAAAACGTTTGCACCACTCAGCACCATGGGCGCCTCTGGCCAGGGCCGTGTGTGTGTGTGGACCCCTTGCCCCGTTTGCAGGAGAGGCATTTTTATTTTAAGGTGTGTGTATGGTAAACTCCTGGCAATACCTGAATTGGCTGCTAAAATAGGGCATAAGCAGATATATAGGAGATGGGACCAATTTGTTGACACTATTTTTAGGAGAAGAAACCCAAGCAGATTTGTTAATTAGATACTTTGTGAATATGCAGATACTTTCTGATAAATGCTGCCATGCTGTACAAAGGCCATGATTTTCTCCAAACAACTGTTTGGCACATTAAATTGAACACCAAAAGAATAGAGTTTCCAATTAATCTTCCAAGTAGACAAAAAATAACAGTTTGACTTTTATCTGTATTGCATTTTCAAGGTAACACAAGTCGAAGTTCACTTAATTTGCTCTTGGCTTTGGAGGGGAGATCAATATGATAAATAAACCACATTAAACAGGGACTTTATTGGTATTTGGCTGAATATTAATAGGCTTATTTGGTCTGCCTGGTCCTGTCCCCCAGGAGACACCAGCAGAGCCCAGTGACAGTGAGCTGAGAGGCGACGACTAGGAGCTCATTTCATGTAGGGATCCTGAGTCAACACTTTCCCAAAGTTATGAACAAATAATGCTGAGCGCACTGCATTATTTAAGATAAATGGCAGTACCAATTTCCAGTACATGACTGACGCTTAAATGGGATTTTGTGCATTTTAACCGCCCCCCTTCCTTTTCCACAGACACAGTGGTCCTCGGCCTTTTCCTCTAGCCACACACACTTAGCAGACGCGTGGGGGTCTCCACGGCTCGGGGGAGAGTGCATGGACTGAAGGGGCATTGCTGGAGAATTGTCAGTGACCTTGGACCCACTACCTGTTACAGTGCTTCAGGAAGTCTATAAACCAGAGGAAACAGAGAGGGTAATGATGCTGGTAGGAATTATCACAACCAACATCTCTTTATCATTTTTAAAGACTATTACTCTTCCTTAAATCACAATTAGCTTGTTTTTTTTCTTCCTTGACCCTCTGTATAATCCTATAAGAGAAAGTAAGACAGTATTAACTTCCATCTCCTAGATAAGGGAAGTAAAGGTCCAGAAGTTAATGGTAACTGTATGTAATGCCCTGGAGCACTAGCCAGCACACAGTGCTGTGTGTGGACTTGCTTTCTGATTTTCAGCAGCTTTGCTGCTCTCAAGAACCCTATGAGCTAGGCCCTGTTAGTGTGCCCATTTTGAAGACAGGGAAACTGAGGCACCAGTTGATGAAGCAACATGATGGAGGTCACATCAGGGGCATCTCAGTCGGGATTCATACAGAGTGTTCTACCTCCATGGACTGGGCTCCAACCACTGTTTATCCTGCTTCTCAATTTAAGTGGCCTCACCAAGGCCCAAGCTGGCAGCACCACCAGACCCAGGACTCAGGCGACCTGACACAGTCCAGAGCTTTCTCACCAAATTCTGACTCATTTTTCTGCAAGCAAAACATTTAAAAAGCAAAAAGTCAAAGTATCTAAGTATCTTCAAACGGGCTGTGGAGAGAAGATGGCCTGTGGATATTGAGGTTTCTATTCTGTCCATTTTTCTCCTCAATAAATCCTGGAGAATCGTCCCCGCTGATGGCCGGGTGCTCCTCTGAGCCTGGGGCGCTGTGTTGCATTTCCCTGATTCCAGGTGGTCTTCCATTCATCACAGTGCAGGCCTGCCCCAGTAAAACCCTGAGCCAGTTTCATTGAGAGAGTCAGTGAGGGTGGAGGAAAATGTTAAAGCTCCTGAACTTTCTAAGCATCTATGCCTGGATCGTCCCCATACATCGCCAAGGCCTTCTTTCTCAGTGTCTGGGAACGCCTGTGTCAGTCCCGAGGTAAGGAGGTTCCCTCCCTGACCTTGAAAATAGCTTCAGTCTAGTTGCCCATTTTTTAAAAATAATTGACTGATGCTAAAATATAGAGACGGACTGTGGCACTGACACCCCACTCAACCAGAACCTGTGTATGGCGTTTCCTTCTTGAATTTTAAAGAGATGCAGTAATTATGTCACATGAACCCAATATTATAATATGAATTCAATTTTTCCTGTATCATCCAAGCAGAGAGACATCATTTTATGGCAGACGCACAAATCTGGCTCAGAGAGGCTGGCCTGTTCTGTGTGGCCAGAGTCAACCAACCCAGAAAAGTCACTTGGCATCTTTAAGCTTCAATTTCCTCATTTGTAAAATGGAAATAATTAGACAAATCTAGGGAAAAGTTTCATTGACGTTGAAGCACTAAAAATGAGTTCTCGCTGATTACTACAAAAATAAGACATTGACCCTTTCAGTGAACAAAACTCCAATGACTCCAACAGTTTATACATTCACACAGCCAGTCACATGCTTTTCTGGATCTCAGAACCTGATGCCCAGGTACCTGGAAAAATCAGCCTATCGAGCACAGCTGGGCGCATCTTCTGAAAAGCAGCCAGGCAGGTGGGCGCCTGCAGCTCCAGGACGCAGGGTCCCGCCTCGGCTCTGTTACTCCTTGTCTTGTCAAGTTGCTCCTCGTGACTTCATTTCCCTTGACTGTCAAATGAGAAACATTTCCCCCTTCCTGTTTTGGGGAGCAAATGCAAAATACTCAGATAGGGAAGTGCTTTCAAAAGTGTGGTTGTAAGGAACAGTTTACATAGCGCAGAACTGGCAGACCCGGCCAGGGTGGGGAGCAGCCTTCCCAGCAGAGACCCTGCCAGCCTTGGGGCGGCTTGTCATTCCCCGTGGGGGACCCTCCCATTCCAGGATTGGAAGGGTTCCCCGAAGAACCCACCTCCCGCCTTCCCTGTGGACGGTCCCTGGAGCAGAGGCCCTGGCGTGACCCCTGGGCAGGAGGGCTGGGTTTGCAGGGAAGAGTTTGAGATGCTCCAACGGTTGGCAGGAGGGGTGTCAGGGACTGTCCTTGCCAAAGGGAGACAGACACAGATCTCTCCCCAGGCTGCCTTCAAGGTCCAGCTCAGGTTCAACGAGCTCCTGCAGGTGTTTCCGGACACCTGCTGCCCTCTGACCTCCATGACCTTTAGGGTTATTTGCAAGTTCATGAGTCAGTCTTGTCCCCCCATCCGGATTCGTACACCAGTGGAAGTGGGGTCCACCTGTCTGTCCTCCGGACCTGCCTCCAGCGTGCTGAGACCTGGCCTGCATGCCGTGGCCAGAGCCCTGTGAGCACCACGCGTGCGGCCAAGCACAGACGTCCTGCACCCAGAAGCCAAAGCGCCAGTGGGATCAATGCCATCTGGCTGGAGAGCAAGACTCCTTTGTTCTGGCACCTGAGGTTCCCTGACGGACTCCTTATCTTTTCATTTCTTTTCCGTACTTGGCATTAGAAAGAGAGAAAAAGACACAGCGCACACGTTATTCTCCCATCTTCGTGAAGCTCTGTCCTAATATGTTCGGGGCAGGAGAGCCAATCAACACCAAATGAAACAGAAAAACAAGATTTATTTACTCATAATTGGGTTTCCATTATATCATTTTCCCAATATGTTTGTCTGGGTGAACTGTATCACATCCAGGGAGAAAAACCCCACAGGATATATTGCAAAGTGCCAGGCATGACAACGTGAATTAAGTAATCATAATTGACCAGACCCAGTAAAATCACTCTTATCCATGTGTGAGTGCTAATGCATTCTGACAGGCTCCTAATTTCTATTTTGTTATTTATGAAATAGAAACCTGACAATTCACTAAATCACCATGAGCAATTCCTTTTAAAATCAGTTGCATTTGCTGGACACAAATCATGTTTTCTTTAAGAACTGCACTGGGCTGAGCAGTCCAAAGCTTGTGATAAGGAGTAAAGCAGCCAGGTGATGGCCTGCTGACATAAACGGAGGGGTCCTCACCAAAATACGCCCCATCATGACTGCCCCATGGTGCCTAAAATTCCACCATTTGAATTGTGCTTTAGGTCAAGTATGTAACAAGGAGATTACCTGTCAGGGTCCTCTCTAACCAGAACACTAAATTTTCAGAAGTTTGGGGACAGTGTATTTGCAAGGGACTAATTACGAAGGTGTGGCTAGAGTGCAGGGAACCCAGGACTGGCATCTACAGACCGGAGCCCACCCTGAGGCAGTGGGAACAAGCTAAGAAGGGGTTATCCAGGCCTAGAAGGCAAAGAATCCTATAAGGCAAGCCTCCTAACACAGCTAGCCCCACGTGGAGCAAGCCCGTGGAGTAAATACCCTGCTCCTCGCCACCGCTGATCTCAACGGCTTTTCACCCCCAGGCTGGTGAGCAGCTTAACCGCCCCACAGGAAGCTAGAACAGGAAAGGTCCCGGGCCTCCACCCTGCACCTGCGGAGAGCTGCCGGCCAGGGCTCCGAGCACTGCCAGCCTCACGGATGCAGGGCAGCTCAAAGAGCCGGGAACCAGGGGACCGGTTCTTGACTGGGGCCTTCACACTTCAGGGCCTGGGCGCGGGGAGGCAATGAAACCGTGTCATTTGAACTCTCTTTTAGCAGTTTTCCAGGGAGGAAATTGTTATTTGTAATCCTCTGTCCTTCTAAGGAGGGGAGAAACCCGGGCCTGTTTCCTTTTCACTGTCTCCTGTTGATGCCACCTTTTCATTTGTAAGCAAGCAGGAGGCTTATCTTAATCTCCTGCAGGGAGGAGGGGACCCTGCTCTGCTTTGATCCCCCAGAGAGTGAAATTTGTGCAGGATCTCATCTCAGTAAGTGTTGGGTCATCAATTCATGGGTAAAAAACAAGTCTCCTTCACAGGGACAAAAATTATGAACTATTTTAAAGGAGAGGTATATCTTTTTACCATATAGAATAAGGTAACCCAACATTAGTGCAAGTTAAAACTCGGAGGGGTTTTTTAAACCTAATTTTCTGAAGAGATGAGTTCTCCATTTTTTTGTAACATGGACATTTGTTGGTGTACCAGAGGAAGTGCTTAAGAAATTTAATGTGAACTTGTTGATTTCACTCATTACATAGGCTGAGCATTCCTTTGTGTTGTCAAACTGGCTTTCTGTACCCCCTTCTTTGGAAGGGACTGAGATAGCCCTCAGCCTGTCTCCGATCTGTGGGTCACAAATGAGAGGATTCTGAAGAAGGGATGCATGTAATTGCATCCAAAAAGGGATGAAAAGCAGCAAGTCTGAGTGATGAGCCATTACTATAATCTTTAACACGAGGGATTAAGCCAAACTGTGAAGAATAAAGTTTTTATAGCCGGCTTTGTTCCATAGAAATACTAAGAGGATGAGTTCTGTGAATAACCATTGGAATTTAGCAGACTAAGGGAGATGTGACAATGATGATAAACACGGCCAAAATGTGCAAACCGAGGGTCCATGCCTCGCGCCGCCCGGGTTCCATGAGTATCTCCCAGCGACCCCCTCCCACCTTCTTACATGTGTTGTCATGGCTGTACAATTTCTGCTGATTCTTCATTTCAACTCAATCATTATTGTTTTCCCAGACGGCAAGAAAACTTTCCAAACTCTCTCAATTTCATGCCACTTTCTTCCTCCCTCAGTTGACAGAGCAAGTAGAACTCGGCTGATTTATTTCTGCCTCAGGTGCTCAGGATAGAAAGCAAGCCCAGGAAAATGACAGATGTGGCAGCCACACCAGGAAAGCAACGGAAGGTCTAGACAGAATCATAGGAAGTTAGAGGTATGGAAGTCCTTAGACGCCCTCCCAGTAAACTATGTACCAGAAGCATGACACAGAGTATTGGAGGCATTAGGGGTCCCGCCAGTGCCATCCTTGTCATTTATTTCACAGCCCCATCTTCCAGCACCCTCCCTAGAGGCCACCGTCCTGCCAGGATCTGTGGTCCCCAGCTTCCATTCTAGGTCCCAGTTTGCGAGTTGTATGCAACGTGGGTCACTGACTTTCAGATCCACCCAGACCCACAATATATCCCATATGGCCATAGGCTTCGAAGCAGGAATTCCCTGCCAAGGAACTGTCTGATTCTCTAAGCTAGCCCAGAATACATGGGGCCACCAAAGCCCCCCAGAGCTCCCCATTCCTTCCGTGCTTTAATGGTGATTATTCCAGGCCATCAAACCTCCATCAGCTTGTCCTAGTCCCACCCTCTATGACAGAAAAACAAGACGTGTGGAGGCCCAGTGTGTTTGGGACCCCGGCGTGGGGCTGGGACACTGGTGGCCTTAGGCATGATTGGCAGCTGGAGAAGCAGCCCCCCAGAAGTGCCCTCGTAGGAGCTCTGAGGAGATGCCTGGCAGGGAACGTGACTCGGGAAGAAAGTCAAAATTCTCGAGTTGTGTCCTGATGGGTGGGCATTGCCAGGGTTTGAGGAAGAAGGACCCACCTGCAGGGCAGCATGCCTCCTGGACTGTTGTCCCGTGTGACTGACATGACCGAATCCCAGGCCGTGAGGACCGGCAGTGGCAGGGTGTCTGCAGACCATGCAGGCAGTGGTGCCCTCAGTGCGGACGTGAGCCCCCCGGCATCTGGCCCTGGCAGCCCCGTGTAAATGGTGACAGCGGCACCCAGCTAGCAGTGGTGAAGACAGGGTTGCAGGACTTACCCCAGAAATGCCAGAGGGGGGCAGAGAGGGAGGATTGGGGAGTGACTGCCACAGCCGGAGAAGCCACTTGGCCAAACAGAGGGGCACTCCAAGGACACCGCCTGAGCCCTGTGATAGTCCCGGGACAGGGGAACATGCCTCCGTGAGAAGTCTCCTTTTTGTCTATCATTTTTTTTCAGCTACAGAAGGCTTTAAGCAGTTCCAAAACTAAAGTTACTATTGTTCATTAAGACAAGAGTGGATCATTCATATGGTAGTCCCCAAACACTGCCTTTTTTATATTATACCACTTGATTAATTTTGATGCAATTTAAAGGTTCTGTTGGCTGCAGTAAGGCAGCGTGTCCCAAAAGCCCTGAGAACTCGGTTGCTTACAACTGGCATTTACGTTTTTTCTTACTCATGAGGCTGCTGGTCACCAGGAGCAGCCCCGTTTCGGCAGTGAGTCAGCTGGGCTTGGCTGCAGGCTTGTGGCCAAGTTAGTTCTGTCCCATTTGTCTCCACAATCCCTTTGGACCAGCGGCTTTCCAGGGCGTGTTCTTCTCGTGATGGATCACCGGAGCGCAGGACCGGAACCGACCACTCGAACGCATTTAAGGCTCTGGGCGCATCAAGTTCGTTACGGTTCCACTGGCCAAAGCTAGTGGTCAAGCCCAACAACTACACGGCAGAGAAATATACCCTCCCCACTGGCACACTGGGAGGTCACTGGGCAGAGGGAGGGACAGGGACAGCCCCCCCAGAAGATCTTGTTAACAGCTACCTACTGCAGCAGAGAAAGGAACAACCTTTTACATTATCCCTTTTACCTAAAGCTCTGTTTGCTAATTTGGCCATTAATTTATTTGTTTATAGGACTTGATTGGCATGGATCCAGTTTAATAAATGTTTGTTCAATAAAAACAAGTATCAGAAGGAAACCCCATCACTTATTTTATTTCCTTCAATGTTTCTTTTTTTCCCGTTCAGTTTCCTTACTTCAAAAATGCTCTGTTGCATTTTCAAACTTCATCCTCCCTCTGGTCATACTGCCCTTGGGGAAAGAACAGTTCACTTACAAATACTAGTATTTCCTTCTAAAACCTGGATTACCCTCAAGGTCAGGTTCCAATGGAATGTTCTGCTTTTCAAACCCCTAACTTCTTTTTACTTTTTAACATAAAGATACGACTCACCCAAGGCTTTGTAGATCTTAGCCTCACCCAGTGGAAACCTACCCAGACCACGTAGAAGAACATTGCTAATTAGGTGATCAAGGGCGGGTAACACTGCAAAATGTGCGTGGGACCAATAGGGCCGGTAATGGCCCTCCATCAGGACAGCACAGATCCCCACCATCTCCACCGGGAAAACAGGAGTGGCAGAAACGCTGAGCATCTGTAATGCAGGTGGGTGGGACCTCCTTGCACTAGCTGCCTCCATTCTCCCTTGTGGAAAAAAGAGATCTAGCACAAGACTGCAAATCTACAACCACCATTTCTCCAAGTGGCTTAGTATATCCAGTTTGTGTTGTATTAGCGACCTTCACTCCTGTCTCATTAGCGTCACACCGTGACAGTGTTTGCATTTGCTTATCCAGCACAGAGGAGGTGATTGCTTCTGACTAGTCTGAGCGCAGAGCGACTGATTTGATTAGATAGAAAGCTGGAGCTGCCACACCTCTGCGGGAAGATGTCACTTATTGGCTCTTTGGCAATCAAGTGTATCAGCTGCTCTCTGAAAGGATGCCCAGCCATACAGGCAACATTGTGAGAGGTCTTGGTCCTGGGTCACCACTCAACACAATGAAGCAGTGGTTGCTATGAATTTTTTCTTTTTTGCTCGCTGTCCCAATATATGGTATTCATTTATTTACTCTGCAGTCCTAGAAAGCCAAGGAAAGGACAGGGGCAGGGGATGGACAGAAGGGAGGAGCGAAAAAGGAGAGGATACTTAGACACAACTTTAACAATACATGAGCCAAAGTAGGCAGGGCCCTGGCTTTGCCAAACTGCCAAGTGTTGAGCCGCGGTTCCTGGGCCACATGCGTAAAGCACTTCTCCTGCTGGAGCCAGCTCTCCAGGCGGTCTCCAGGCTCTCCAGGCAGTCCCCAGGCCCTCCAGGCGGTCCCCAGGCTCTCCAGGCGGTCCTCAGGCTCTCCAGGCAGTCCCCATGCCCTCCAGGCGGTCCCCAGGCTTCCCAGGTGGTCCCCAGGCTCCCCAGGTGGTCCCCAGGCTCCCCAGGCGGTCCCCAGGCTCTCCAGGTGGTCCCCAGGCTCCCCAGGTGGTCCCCAGGCTCCCCAGGTGGTCCCCAGGCTCTCCAGGTGGTCCCCAGGCTCTCCAGTCAGTCCCCATGCCCTCCAGTCAGTCCCCAGGCTCTCCAGGCTGTCCCCAGGCCCTCCAGTCGGTCCCCAGGCTCCCCAGGTGGTCCCCAGGCTCCCCAGGAGGTCCCCATGCCCTCCAGATGGTCCCCAGGCCCTCCAGGCAGTCCCCAGGCTCCCCAGGTGGTCCCCAGGCTCCCCAGGTGGTCCCCAGGCCCTCCAGGCTGTCCCCAGGCCCTCCAGGCGGTCCCCAAGCCCTCCAGTCGGTCCCCAAGCTCTCCAGGCAGTCCCCAGGCCCTCCAGTCAGTCCCCAGGCCCTCCAGGCTGTCCCCAGGCCCTCCAGCTCTGACTCTTCAAGAGGAAATATTGGGGGTAATGACCTCATTAGCTATGCTATGGCCACTTCTCAAAGCTCCTGTAATAAGAAATAACCTGCCTAGAATGTTGTTTCAGGGAGAATCCTAGCATGTGACCACCACTCTCCCCACATAGGGCTGGTCTGACAGGGAAACGGAGTGAGTGGCTGTCAATTAAGGCAGTTGGCAAAAATATCAATCTTTGCCATTTTCCCAACAAATACTAAGGAAATTTGGGAGTAAAGAGAAATGTCCTTTATTGTGAAGCCTCTCTCCCTGTGCCGTTCTAACTTTCCCTTACGCTCCCCCAATTATCTCCTCTTCTTACACACACACACACACACACACACACACACACACACACACACACACACATATGCAACTTCAGATGCTGCTGCCACACAGTAGATTTATCAGGACACATTCTTTACTGGGGTCATTTTCCTCAGAGGAAATTTCCTGCAAATAACCAAGGATGTAGCATTTGTAGACCATCCCTATCAGATCTGCATTTTAGAAAGATTCGCCGGCCCCTGTGCTGGGGACCCATCCACTGGGATGAGCCTGGAGACAGGAAGACTAATCAGCAGCCCGGAGCAGCGATCCTGGAGGGAGATGGCGATGGGCCAGGCCAGGACTGTGCACACGCCCAGGCCTCCTGAACCTGCAGGTCCACTGAGGGTCACACAAACATTAGTGCCCCCATTCCCCAGTCTGCACCCCACGAGGCCGTGTGGGATCTCAGCAACACCAAAGCTCATTAGGTCCGCCTGCCCAAGCACCCTGCTAATACTCTGGGTCGCTCCTGCGCTCCACTCACAGGAGGGTCCCCACCCTGCCATTCTCAGGCCAGGCCAGGCCTCCGGCGCAGTTACCTAGGGAACGCTCCATCATCCAGGTGGCCAGGCCCTGAGCTACCAGAGCCGCCGTAGGCTTTGACCACCCACATTCAGTGCATGAAAGAGAAACGTCTTGTACCCCAGTGTCGGGACCTGTTGGCGGGGAGCCGAGCACCGGGCCATTGTAGCCTCTGCCTTTGGCTTGTCACTTTTCCCATCTCAGAAACAAAAATATTTTTTTTTCTCAGGCCCACTTCTGTCATGCCAGTTGGTTTTTGCAGGATGAAGTGAGTGGGTTTTCTCTGCCCCCAAATGCCCAGTATCAGCAAACACTTATCTCTGCAGTACCTACAATATTACAGACTTGTGTCCTTACAACCTGAAGAAATGCTTTGTTATAATAATAATATCACATATATATAATGAAAACCCAAACAGTAGAGAAAGGTTAGTGAAGGATCAGTATTTTCTGCCCCGATCCCCACTTCTCACTCACTGCTGCCTCACGTCCACGCCCCGAAGGTGATCACACTAGTAATCGCTCCTTAGCATTAGAAAGATGGCCCCAAAGGCAATCACGCACAAGATGCCACGTGTTACATACAGCACGCGTGTTCCCGTAAAGTAACTCACCTGCCCTCTTGGTGACTCTGAGGGACAGCAATTGAGTGGCTGGTTCCAGAGTGCCTGCCACGCCCTACCTACAGCCTGTCAATATGTGTTTATTGCATATTTCTGATTTATGCATTTTAAATAACATCTACTGACTCCCCATTGACAGCTTAGCTCACTTTCTTTCTTACTACTCTTCATTTTCTCTTTCTCCTAATTTTTCTTATCTTAGTTTCAGTTCCTTGTTGATTTCTCTACAACCTCACAACCCTTAAGCCCTTACTTCTGAATCCCTCGCCTTTGTTATCTCGTTATTATCTCCAGGACATTAAATAAAGATTCCCACAGCTCTATAGTTTCTTCTAGCTTCCCTCCTTCCCTTTGCTTCTCAATACCACACAGAAATATAATTAGTTACATTGTAAAGGTTAATAACTGGAGACACAGAGTAACTTCTGTGCTTTCTCTGTAAACTGTTTCTAAAAATTAGAATTTCGAAACAGCATTCTTTACAACACTGACAGCACAAAGACCAGTCACCAGAGAACCGAGTGGTTCAATGGATGGTCCTATAGAGAATGAGATCTACGCCCTTAAAATAGTGCCATGCAAAATAAACTGCCACAAGAATCTAGATTAACAAATTTTCTGTTCTGACACTCATGACCTGCTCAAAATCTGGCCACATTTAAGCTTATGTCAACCTGGGGTATCTTTCTAGAGACGATATACAGCTTTTCTGGGGTTCTTAAGTTCAAAAGAAGACGTGACCCCCACAGCCCCTAAAATCACCAGTTTCTTAACCACTCTCCTTGCTTCAATCCTTACACTTTCCCCGCAGAGCCTCTGCCCTCCACCTCCACCCAGACCAGGTGTCGCCCAGGCACCCACGCTCCCTGAATGATGGAGGGCTCCCTCCAGCAACTGAGCTTGGACTCAGCTCCGCCGTCCGAATCACTTGCACGTTGCTAGAGCGCATTCTTGGTCATGTGCTCAGGAAGAGTGCATGAGAAAAAATTTTCTGAGACTTTACTTAACTGGAAATGACTTTATTTTGCCTTATCACTTGTTATTTTGACTGGTAAAGAATGCTAGATATTAAATCATTTCCCTCAGGCTTGAAAGGATTTGTCTCTTCTTTTCCCCCAATAGTGTTGCTGATGAGAAGCCTAATAGTAATACCATCCTATCCTCATTCTACGCAGAAAGACCGCGCTTGGCTTTACCCTGTCTGGAGCCCTTAGAAGCTTTTGTCGTGTGTGGCTTCTCACGCTGTAGCGCGGCTCCGTTCAGCTACTGCTTTCTCTCCCACTCCCGTTAGTGAGTACTCACGGACTCTCTCAGCTGAAGGAGTCCTTTTTGTTTCAACTCAGGGAAATGTTCTCCCGTCGTTGCTTTTTGCTCCCCTCGATTTTCTTCTCTTCTCTCTTTCTTGAGCACCCGTCATATAACTGAGCCCATGAATTGGCCTTCCAGGCGTCCGGTTCCCTATCGATATCTCCCATCTCGCTGTGCCCTGCTGTGCACTCTGGAAGATTCTCATAACATTTTCTTTCACCCCATGCACTGAACTGCTCATTTTAGCAACCATATTCTCAAAATATAAGAATTTTACCCTTACCACAGGGTATTCTTTGTACTGAATGCAGTATTTCCTCTGTGTAAATCCAGACCACAGAAAACATTAAGAACATGTTTCCATAGTGTCCTCCAAGGGACTGACTTCCTCTGCAGTTAATTATTCTCTCAGAGTAAAATAAGCATTACAAAAGAAAACAGACAAACAAGTGTGCGGTGACCCCTGGCTATCCATTCACGTGTGTGAAATGACTGTCAGTCTGGGTGACTGGCCTGTGTTCACTTGCTGCTGTTTCCTGCCTTGAGGAGAGAGACTGTGAGCTGGTTTTGTGCGTGAGGTGTGTTACACGGCAGGCTTAACAGGTGCCACCTCAGGGTGCCAGGCGATCAGGATTACCTTACAGTCAATGGAAAACTGAGACTTTGCACTGAGATAGCAACACCATTCCCGGCCCCCATGGACCCCTGGCACATGCTCGGTGTCTTTAGGACCGTCCCTGCCTTACACCTGGGTCCAAACCCTGGCGATCAGGGTCTCAGCAGGTGCAGGGTAGGCGGACGGCACAGCCGCTCCACAGGTGGACGCTCAGCCCTTCAGTGTGACTGTGTCCCCTCTCACTCCCCTGTGCGCACCTGCTAATCGCATGCTTGGAACCTTCCTGGAGGCCTGTGAGTGAGACGGGCCCCCCACGGGTCTGCAGTCTCTCTTCAGCTCCCTCCCAGGGAAGCTTCGTCTGCTTTGTTTACATGCCAGTAATGAGGCCAGTCACCCCAGCCTCTCCCCACCTTTCAGAAGTCCCCCCAAGTCCCTGGTGCACTGCTGGTGCTCTCAGGAGAATTCCTTTCTGTATTTCTTTGTAACAGCTTCAGTGTGGTTTGTGCAGGGAAGGGAGATGAAACAACTCAGGTGACCGTCCTGAATAGGAAACACTAACGGATATTTTTATCTTCAACAATTCCTGACAAAAAATGCAAATATGCCCAAGAGTCACCATCTCTTCCAGCCTTTTCCTGCTGGCATGCAGTCAACACCTGGGCAGGTACTGAGAGCTTATGCACCAAGAGGGAAAGGAAGACAGTGGTGTCTGGAGAAGAAAGTGAGAGGAAACTGCAAGACAGATTCACTACAGAAGAATGGAAAGTGTACTGGTGTTTGGAGCAAGCTAGAATTTAAACAGAAATTCAAATCTTAGAGCAACTTCTGTGATGTGTTTTTCCAACTCCTCATCTAATGTGGATGGAGCATGAGAACACGATGAGTCCAGTGCTTTCAAAGGTAACTTCTTATTCATAGATGTCTCACAATGTCCATTTGTTAAATATGTCCCCTGAGCTTAAGCCATAAAGTGTCTGTCTCATTGGAAATGCCACAGAGAATGTCACTCAGATAAAATCTTAGCCCTTTCAAAATATTTAGGATCAAGTTTAGATTAACTGGGCTAATGGAACAGCCTCCATGCATGAGCCACTCTGTGCTACGGTTCATGTTCTTTAAGAGAATAGCATTGTACACGGTGAGACTTAATTAAAATCAGTGCCCTCATTAGGATCCCATGACATTTGGGCAGGAAAGGCTGAGAGAAGCTAATAGATGCGTGGAGAGGAATTTCCTTCTTTACTCCTGTTCTTTTTCGTAGCCAAAAGGCTGCAATTCAAATCCTTATTTGGGAAATTCTTTTTGAGTACAGTATTTGGTTTGTTTCTACATTCCCTTTCTCCATTGCTCTTACTTAATTTAGATTTTCAGCTACTTTATATAAAGATTCAAAGTTGTTCCTCTTGATAATGTCATATTACACTTGCTATTAAAAAGTTAGAAATTCATAGCTCTTACTTGGTGACTGTAAAAGTAACAGCCATTTCAAATATTTTCTTCTGGTTAGGTTTCCTGGAATAATTATTCTTCAAATTCCCCACTTATTAGTTTGTGTAAGGCTGTCATCTTCTGTATCTATTTTGAAGCCTCATAGCTCTTTCTCAGTGGCGAACTCCACTGACAGAGGCCGTCGCATGGATGGGACAGGAGCAGGGCTGTGCGCATGATGTCGCTCACCGTCACCCCAAGTCCAGCAGGTGTGATTGCCCTCACTGAACAGATGAAGAACATGTGGCCCAAGAGGCCGGGCGACCTGTCTGCGGTCCTACAGCCGTCAGTGGCAGGGCCAGGGTTCCCACCCAGGCACGTCTGCCTTCCGGCCCCTCATCCCCCTGCCGTGCTGGTGTGGCAGCCGACAGCCCGGCCATTC
The DNA here is from genome assembly GCF_030020395.1 of Manis pentadactyla. Classification (NCBI taxonomy): domain Eukaryota; kingdom Metazoa; phylum Chordata; class Mammalia; order Pholidota; family Manidae; genus Manis; species Manis pentadactyla. The sequence goes on along the minus strand of NC_080025.1, from coordinate 145,555,572 downwards.
TCCGGGACACTCCGGCGCCTGCACTTCCCACATGCAGGACGACCGCTCCATCCAAAGCAGCCTTCCTAGTTCACAGAGCCGCTGGTCAGCATTTAGCACCCACGTTGGCGCTAAGACGTTATACACGTTCCTCTTGGCTCAGCACCATTTTAGAAATGTTTCCACAAGGGAACGATCTCCAAGAACTGCTCTGCCTCAGGACTGGGAAGTAGTGGTTTCCATTTTCAACTTTCTTTCCTCTCAAACTCAACCTCTCTTTTGAGATGTTAGAAATTCATTACAAAATCTCACACTGAAAACAAAAAAATTTCTAGATAGTTATATGGAACCATTCCTGAAAGAGGACAAAATTCTTTCTTTTTCTTGTAGTAGGAACCCTTGAGACCCACCCACCTGAGGAAGTTTTAAGAATGCAGCACTACCCGCCTGCATGCTGCTGCCCAGCCGATCCCTAAAACTCACTCATCTCGCGAGGCCAAGATCGTGTGCCCGGTGTTTACAGCTCCCCTTTCCTTCTTCCCGCAGCCCTTGGAAACCACCAGTTCAGCCCTTGCTCCTGTGGGCTTATCTATTTCAGATATGTCATGTGAGCGGACTCATTCAGTAATTGTCCTTCTGTGACTGGTTTATTTCATTTGTCATAATGTCATCCCTGTTGTCACATACAGCAGGATTTCCTAAATATTTGTATTTATAAAAAGGTTTCTCTAGAACCAAAATATACAAATTTTATAGAAAAACATCTTGCCACTATATGGGGACTTTATAAAATCCCTGCATCACTATCAACCCTTTACTCTTAACTTTATACCTGCTTTGCACTTACTGTAGAGATTTGTGTCCCAGGATTGGCACTAGGAATTCATTCACTATATGTGTATAAAGTGTTTGTCTCAAATTTAATATAGTCCATTAAATGACATTGCATAGTTTTCAACTTACCTACAGTCTTTATCATTGTACTAAGAAATGTGTGAAGATTGAGTGAAAATCCTATAAAATAAGTAAGCATTTATTTATCCCCCTAGCAGCTCAGGTGCTGTGCGAGAATACAATGAATTTTCAAAGGACAAGCACTCGGTTGGAAGCGAGTCGTTCTGCTCCACATGGAAGTCAGTGATGCAGATTTTCACATGATGTTTATCATGCTTTTCTTTCTTTCCAGCACCCAAGTGGATTTTCTTTTTGAACAAAACAAATGCTGCAGTCATGACATAATAACAACCTGCAGTGCTACTCAGAACAAGATCTTACATGTAAGCATTTTTTTTTAATTTACCACAGAATATATTCAAAGTAAAATATGGAACAACTGAAGGGGATTCCAATCCCTTCATACAAAGCCAGGGGAGCGCTGCACCCAGACAGACTGGGTTCTGGTATCATTTGAAAACCTAAGTGTATATAAACTATGGCTCCAAAGAAAAATAGACAACTCAAGACAGTTAAGGTTTTAAATCACCTTTTCCAATTGTTTTGCAAGTTTACTGAGATACAGTTGGCATATCACATTGCATAAGTTTACAATGTACATTGTGTTGATTAGATACATTTATATATTGCGAACCAGTTACCCCAGTGGAATTAGTTCACACCTCCATCCTGTCACATAATTAGCAATTTTTTTTGTGTGGTGAGAGCATTTAAGATCTCCACTCTTAGCAACTTTCAAGTACATGACACAGTATTGTTAGTACGATCACATGCTGACCATTAGATCCCCAGGACGTGTTCATCTGGAGCCACAGGGCTGTGCCCCTCGAGCAGTCCTGCCTCATTTCCCCCGCCCCCAGCCCCTGGTCACCACGGCTCGCTCTGTTTCTGAGTTTACTTTGTTAGATTCCACATGCAAGTGGGATCCTGCACCGTTTGACTTCTCTGTCCCACTTCCCTCACTTAACATGACACCCTCCAGGTGAGGGCGATGAAACACGGTGCAGCCTGATGGCACAAGCGATCACAAACTGTCTGCATTTGTCAGAAATCACAAATCTGTGCACCTTAACTTAAAAAGAGGTGAATCCTACTGTATATAATTTGTACCTCAATTAATCCGAATTGTAAAAATACATCCTAGTAATTGTGAATGGGATATATGTTATTCCAAAACCGCGCGTGCACCCACATTCAGAGAGTATGGTGTGTTCCAATGTTTAAGTTCCATGCTTTCTGAATTATCCAGATTAATATTTTAGGGAATCTACCTTGAAAAGAAAGACACAGAATAGAGAAGACAGGTGTCGGGGGGAAGAAAAGAGGTCAAAGATGTGGCGTGGTGGGTTTTCTGTTGGCGGTTATCGTGGTACATTCAAACGTTGAAGCAACGACCATTTACTACCTTACGGACCGACCTTGACATAGTCACTTAACCTTCTGGGCCTTGGTCTCCTCAGCTTCAAATGCCCGCAATCCCTCCACCCCTTTCCTCCTCAGAAAGCTGTTGTTGTGAGGATCACGTTCATTGAGTCATGCGAAGGCAGCCGAAAAAGGCACAGGAGCCACGCAAATGTAGGTTGGCAGTTGTTGTGTTGTAGTGTTAGCATCACCATTATTAGTTAGTTATTGTCATTTTATACCATACAGAAAATTCTGGGCTGACATCTAAAGAGTTTTAATAAAAACGTGAGAAACTTAGAAATGCAGCAACTTGATGAGAAGTCTATAAAAAATTTTCTTTTCCACCCTAATCTAACTCTCATACTCTTCAAAGATTATTCTGGAAACAAACCCACAGCAGCTCCTCACAGCTGCTCCCCGCCACATGCCGTCCGGATGGCAGCTTCTTTGGCAGACACCTGCTCCTACCCAGGCGGTGGCACTGCTGTGGAAAGCACATGCTGTCTGACAGCCGAGGAAAAGGAGTTGACAGGAGCCTAGGAGGATCCTCAGGAGGCTCCGGCCCATCAGGGGAGCGAAGGCCACACGTGTGGATAAAGCTGGGTGAGACCTGGAGGGAAAGCACCGCACACATGCAGATGGGGTGGGACCCAGCTGTCTCGGCTGCACGCCACCTTATGTGCACACAGTCCTGACAAAGAGCACACCTTGGAATAGAAGAACAGGGCTCAGAGAACGTCTCTCACGGCAGAGCCTCTGGACCGGCGAGGGGTGGCCAGGACATCTGGGAGACTCAGAAAACCCACTGCGATATAAGACAATCCAGCCGCATATGACAAGGTGCGGCCGGGCATGTGAATGAACGCCATGATGCAGTGTCTTCTGCAAACACGCTGGGGGCTCTCTGAGCCAGGCCTGTGCAGTCTGAGCCACAATATCAAAACAGCACAGGAGGAGAGACAACAAGACCAAAAACAAGACATTCTAAGAGCAGTTTTAGCATGTGGAAGGGATACCAAGACCATCCAGGGGGGAGGCTCAGTTGATTCATGAAGCAGAGATGTGACACTGGGTATTTTTTACAATTGTCAGTTATGAGCCATGCACATTTGTAGCACTTTCATTGAACCAAGTCTTGAGCAAAATCTTACAAAGCAGAGTAATGCTTTGAAGAAATACTTCCTTTCTATACTAGTGAGTTTGAGATCAGTTATCTAAAAATAAATAGACAATCTCAACCTGTTCCTTCAATCTGTATACTCCAGAAATGGAAGCTCACCTTTTGAAATATTTTGGAGTAAAAGGACCAGCTCCCTGAAGCATCTGAGAACCTATAGAATGAATAAGGGGCCCAAGTGTATGTTTGCTTAGGAAGACTAAACAGAAGAGGAAAGACTGAACAATCACACGAAGTCTGTGGTCAGGAAACTGACATGTCACCTGGACTCATTGAGTCATCAGAAAGCCCCTGCTCAGAGCCACCCACCTACAGCTGGCCTTACTCCCTACTGTGAATTCCCACCTGGGACTTCGAATCTCCTACTTGCAGAGGGCTAACCCACTATCACCTCAAAATAATGCAGTTCCCCACCCACATGTAATTAAGCTACATGTGGGTGGGGAAAATCTGTGAAACCAAGCCACACTCGGCAGCCATCCAGCCAGATGGTCAGGATTGGTCAGTGACTGCCAACTTCCCTGATTTTGTCCCATTTCTCAATTCTGGGCCAACCAAAGAAAGGCCAATATGCCCCAAAAGAAATTTCTTAAAATGCCATGTTTCTTGTTAACCGACTCCCAGCTTCCCTAGGTCCACAAGCTCCAATCAGAACATCCCTGAAGCCTTCTCTTAGTTTGCGATGACCTTCCCCGGCTGGCCTGCCTTTGAGCGTCCGGCACACAGGTGACCGTGGCTGACTCCCTGGCTGCGGCGAGCTCTGAACAGATAGCCCATTGGTTCTCACTGGGGGTTCCTGTTCATCTTCACAATATGGAAGTTTGTCTTCACTCAGTTTGATTTGCAGAAGACTCCCAAGGTTCCATTTGAATCTCTTTTATGATTTCTATCTCCTAATAGTCTCAATTTGATTGGACATTATCATCGTACCTTCCTTTACTTCTTTAAGCATGATTTCTTCTAGTCTTTGAGCATATTTATAGTAGCTACTTTAAAATCTTGGTCTGTTAAATCAGATACCTGATCCCTCTCATAGTTTTTATTACCCATTTTTATTTCTCCTGCGTATGGGCCATATGTTCTTTTTTCTCTGTTCGTCTGAAGGAGTTTTGTTAAAATTGGATATTTAAATAAAATATTGTAGCAACTCTGGATTCTTGTCCCTTCCCCCCTCTCCAGCGCTTACTGTTGTTCGATCTTTTTTGTTAAGTGACTGGCTTAAATTATATTAAATCATAGCAAGGACAAACTGACTATTGTACACAAGCAAGATTATTGCTCATTTATAGTGCACATCTCATTCATCATAAGCATTATTCTGGTAAACATATAAAAAGTGGGAAAAGGACAAGAGTTCAAGTTTCAGGACTCTTTGGACATAAATGAATGCTTTCCATTTAACTAGCCTTCCACAGTGTGTTTTAAACAATCCCTGGTCATTGTTTGCTTATTCTTGGGATGTGTTGAAGCTCTTCCTTGCCAAGGACCTATAGATATTATAGTGGTAAAAATATTACTTGATTCATTGTTTTCATTTTGGGGAATTCCAACCTATCTCTGATGTAAATCCCATTAAAATTTGTGCCACTGTCACTCAGAAAGCTTTGCAAAGCCTTACCATTTGCACAGAAATTTTACTGGCCATATTAAGAAAATCTGGAGAGGAGGGGCGGAAGATGGCGGCGTGAGTAGAGCAGCGGAAATCTCCTCCCAAAACCACATATATCTATGAAAATATAACAAAGACAACCCTTCCTAGAATAAAGACCAGAGGACACAGGACAATATCCAGACCACATCCGCACCTGAGAGAACCCAGCGCCTCGCGAAGGGGGTAAGATACAAGCCCCGGCCCCGCGGGAGCCGAGCGCCCCTCCCCCCAGCTCCCGGCGGGAGAACAATAGGCAGAGCGGGAGGGAGACGGAGCCCAGGACTGCCGAACACCCAGCCCCAGCCATCCGGGCCAGAGCGCAGACACAGTGCGTGCCCAGGGGGCCCTGGATGCTAGGGAAACAGGGCAGCAAGAACGGTGAGCGGGCACCGGAGGCCGGGTGTCGGAGGACATAAGAAAAGCGCGTGACCAATTTTTTTTTTTTTTTTTGCTGTTTTGTTTTGACGAGCACTTTTTAGAAGTCTTAAAGGGATAGGGACCCCAATACTAGGGAAACAGGGCAGTAAGACCGGTGAGCAGAGGCCTGAGGCTGGCACCGGAGAATAAAGAAAAACGAGCTGCCACCTTTCTTTTTTTTTCTTAATTAAAAAAAATTTTTTTTTGATTTAAAAAAAATTTTTTTTTTTTTTTTTTTTTTGGTGGTGGTTGTTTTGTTTTGGCGGGTGCTTTTTGGAAGTCTTAAAGGGGCAGGGCGGGTCACTTAATCCAGAGGTAGGGAATCCGGGGATCTCTGGGCACCCTAACCCCGGGGCTGCAGGGAGCAGGGAGGCCCCTTACGGAGATAAATAGCCTCCCAGCAGCTCCTGCTCCAACGCGACTCCACCATTTTGGAGCAGCTGCCCGAGCCAGGCCACGCCCACAGCAACAGCGGAGATTAACTCCATAGCAGCCGGGCAGGAAGCAGAAGCCCTGTCTGCGCGCAGCTGCCCAGCACAAGCCACTAGAGGCCGCTGTTCTCCCAGGAGAGGAGGGCCACAGACCAACAAGAAAGGAAGTCCTTCCAGCCGTCACTCGTCCCAGCTCTGCAGACTATTCCTATCACCATGAAAAGGCAAAGCTACAGGCAGACAAAGATCACAAAGACAACACCAGAGAAGGAGACAGACCTAACCAGTCTTCCTGACAAAGAATTCAAAATAAGAATCATAAACATGCTGACAGAGATGCAGAGAAATACGCAAGAGAAATGGGATGAAGTCCGGAGGGAGATCACAGATGCCAGAAAGGAGATCGCAGAAATGAAACAAACTCTGGAAGGGTTTATAAGCAGAATGGATAGAATGCAAGAGGCCATTGATGGAATTGAAATCAGAGAACAGGAACGCATAGAAGCTGACATAGAGAGAGACAAAAGGATCTCCAGGAATGAAACAATATTAAGAGAACTGTGTGACCAATCCAAACGGAACAATATCCATATTATAGGGGTTCCAGAAGAAGAAGAGAGAGGAAAATAGATGGAAAGTATCTTAGAAGAAATAATTGCTGAAAACTTCCCCAAACTGGGGAGGAAATAATTGAACAGACCACGGAAATACACAGAACGCCCAACAGAAAGGATCCAAGGAGGACAACACCAAGACACATAATAATTAAAATGGCAAAGATCAAGGACAAGGAAAGAGTTCTAAAGGCAGCTAGAGAGAAAAAGGTCACCTATAAAGGAAAACCCATCAGGCTAACATCAGATTTCTCAACAGAAACCGTACAGGCCAGAAGAGAATGGCATGATATATTAAATGCAATGAAACAGAAGGGCCTTGAACCAAGGATACTGTATCCAGCACGACTATCATTCAAATATGACAGTGGGATTAAACAATTCCCAGACAAGCAAAAGCTGAGGGAATTTGCTTTCCACAAACCACCTCTACAGAACATCTTGCAGGGACTGCTCTAGATGGGAGCACTCCTAGAAAGAGCACAGCACAAAACACCCAACATATGAAGAATCGAGGAGGAGGAATAAGAAGGGAGAGAAGAAAAGAATCTCCAGACAGTGTATATAACAGCTCAATAAGTGAGCTAAGTTAGGCAGTAAGATACTAAAGAGGCTAACCTTGAACCTTTGGTAACCACGAATTTAAAGCCTGCAATGGCAATAAGTACATATCTTTCAATAGTCACCCTAAATGTTAATGGGCTGAATGCACCAAACAAAAGACACAGAGTAATAGAATGGATAAAAAAGCAAGACCCATCTATATGCTGCTTACAAGAAACTCACCTCAAACCCAAAGACATGTACAAACTAAAAGTCAAGGGATGGAAAAACATATTTCAAGCAAACAACAGCGAGAAGAAAGCAGGGGTTGCAGTACTAATATCAGACAAAATAGACTTCAAAACAAAGAATGTAACAAGAGATAAAGAAGGACACTACATAATGATAAAGGGCTCAGTCCAACAAGAGGATATAACCATTCTAAATATATATGCACCCAACACAGGAGCACAAGCATATGTGAAACAAATACTAACAGAACTAAAGGGAGAAATAGACTGCAATGCATTCATTCTAGGAGACTTCAACACACCACTCACCCCAAAGGATAGATCCACTGGGCAGAAAATAAGTAAGGACACAGAAGCACTGAACAACACAGTAGAGCAGATGGACCTAATAAACATCTATAGAACTCTACATCCAAAAGCAACAGGATATACGTTCTTCTCAAGTGCACATGGAACATTCTCCAGAATAGACCACATACTAGGCCACAAAAAGAGCCTCAGAAAATTACAAAACATTGAAATCCTACCAACCAACTTTTCAGACCACAAAGGCATAAAACTAGAAATAAACTGTACAAAGAAAGCAAAGAGGCTCACAAACACATGGAGGCTTAACAACACGCTCATAAATAATCAATGGATCAATGACCAAATCAAAATGGAGATCCAGCAATATATGGAAACAAATGACAACAACAACACTAAGCCCAAACTTCTGTGGGACACAGAAAAAGCAGTCTTAAGAGGAAAGTATATAGCAATCCAAGCATATTTAAAAAAGGAAGAGCAATCCCAAATGAATGGTCTAATGTCACAATTATCGAAATTGGAAAAAGAAGAACAGATGAGGCCTAAGGTCAGCAGAAGGAGGGACATAATAAAGATCAGAGAAGAAATAAATAAAATTGAGAAGAACAAAACAATAGCAAAAAACAATGAAACCAAGAGCTGGTTATTCGAGAAAATAAACAAAATAGATAAGCCTCTAGCCAGACTTATTAAGAGGAAAAGAGAGTCAACACAAATCAACAGTATCAGAAACGAGAAAGGAAAAATCACGACGGACCCTGCAGAAATACAAAGAATTATTAGAGACTACTATGAAAACCTATATGCTAACAAGCTGGGAAACCTAGGAGAAATGGACAACTTCCTAGAAAAATACAACCTTCCAAGACTGACCCAGAAAGAAACAGAAAATCTAAACAGACCAATTACCAGCAACGAAATTGAAGCGGTAATCAAAAAACTACCAAAGAACAAAACCCCCGGGCCAGATGGATTTACCTCGGAATTTTATCAGACATACAGGGAAGACATAATACCCACTCTCCTTAAAGTTTTCCAAAAAATAGAGGAGGAGGGGATACTCCCAAACTCATTCTATGAAGCTAACATCACCCTAATACGAAAACCAGGCAAAGACCCCACCAAAAAAGAAAACTACAGACCAATATCCCTGATGAACGTAGATGCAAAAATACTCAACAAAATATTAGCAAAACGAATTCAAAAATACATCAAAAGGATCATACACCATGACCAAGTGGGATTCATCCAAGGGATGCAAGGATGGTACAACATTCAAAAGTCCATCAACATCATCCACCACATCAATAAAAAGAAAGACAAAAACCACATGATCATCTCCATAGATGCTGAAAAAGCATTTGACAAAGTTCAACATCCATTCATGATAAAAACTCTCAGCAAAATGGGAATAGAGGGCAAGTACCTCAACATAATAAAGGCCATCTATGATAAACCCACAGCCAACATTATATTGAACAGCGAGAAGCTGAAAGCATTTCCTCTGAGATCGGGAACTAGACAGGGATGCCCACTCTCTCCACTGTTATTTAACATAGTACTGGAGGTCCTAGCCACGGCAATCAGACAAAATAAAGAAATACAAGGAATCCAGATTGGTAAAGAAGAAGTTAAACTGTCACTATTTGCAGATGACATGATACTGTACATAAAAAACCCTAAAGACTCCACCCCAAAACTACTAGAACTGATATCGGAATACAGCAAGGTTGCAGGATACAAAATCAACACACAGAAATCTGTGGCTTTCCTATATACTAACAATGAACCAACAGAAAGAGAAATCAGGAAAACAACTCCATTCACAATTGCATCAAAAAAAATAAAATACCTAGGAATAAACCTAACCAAAGAAGTGAAAGACTTATACTCTGAAAACTACAAGTCACTCTTAAGAGAAATTAAAGGGGACACTAACAGATGGAAACTCATCCCATGCTCGTGGCTAGGAAGAATTAATATCGTCAAAATGGCCATCCTGCCCAAAGCAATATACAGATTTGATGCAATCCCTATGAAACTACCAGCAACATTCTTCAATGAACTGGAACAAATAATTCAAAAATTCATATGGAAACACCAAAGACCCCGAATAGCCAAAGCAATCCTGAGAAAGAAGAATAAAGTAGGGGGGATCTCACTCCCCAACTTCAAGCTCTACTATAAAGCCATAGTAATCAAGACAATTTGGTACTGGCACAAGAGCAGAGCCACAGACCAATGGAACAGACTAGAGAATCCAGACATTAACCCAGACATATATGGTCAATTAATATTTGATAAAGGAGCCATGGACATACAATGGCGAAATGACAGTCTCTTCAACAGGTGGTGCTGGCAAAACTGGACAGCTACATGTAGGAGAATGAAGCTGGACCATTGTCTAAATATACAAAAGTAAACTCAAAATGGATCAAAGACCTGAATGTAAGCCATGAAACCATTAAACTCTTGGAAGAAAACATAGGCACAAACCTCTTAGACATAAACATGAGTGACCTCTTCTTGAACATATCTCCCCGGGCAAGGAAAACAACAGCAAAAATGAGTAAGTGGGACTATATTAAGCTGAAAAGCTTCTGTACAGCAAAAGACACCATCAATAGAACAAGAAGGATCCCTACAGTATGGGAGAATATATTTGAAAATGACACATCCGATAAAGGCTTGACGTCCAGAATATATAAAGAACTCACACGCCTCAACAAACAAAAAACAAATAACCCAATTAAAAAATGGGCAGAGGAAATGAACAGACAGTTCTCCAAAAAAAAAATACAGATGGCCAACAGACACATGAAAAGATGCTCCACATCGCTAATTATCAGAGAAATGCAAATTAAAACTACAATGAGGTATCACCTCACACCAGTAAGGATGGCTGCCATCCAAAAGACAAACAACAACAAATGTTGGGGGGCTGTGGAGAAAGGGGAACCCTCCTACACTGCTGGTGGGAATGTAAGTTAGTTCAACCATTGTGGAAAGCAGTATGGAGGTACATCAAAATGCTCAAAACAGACTTACCATTTGACCCAGGAATTGCACTCCTAGGAATTTACCCTAAGAATGCAGCAATCAAGTATGAGAAAGATCAGTGCACCCCTATGTTTATTGCAGCACTATTTACAATAGCCAAGAATTGGAAGCAACCTAAATGTCCATCAATAGATGAATGGATAAAGAAGATGTGGTACATATACACAATGAAATACTACTCAGCCATAAGAAAAGGGCAAATCCAACCATTTGCAGCAACATGCATGGAGCTGGAGGGTATTATGCTCAGTGAAAGAAGCCAAGCGGAGAAAGAGAAATACCAAATGATTTCACTTATCTGTGGAATATAAGAACAAAGGAAAAACTGAAGGAACAAAACAGCAGCAGAATCACAGAAAGCAACAATGGACTAACAGGTACCAAAGGGAAAGGGACTGGGGAGGATGGGTGGGTAGGGAGGGATAAGGAGGGGGAGAAGTAGGGGGGTATTAAGATTAGCATGCATGGGGGGGTAGGAGAAAAGGGAGGGCTGTACAACACAGAGAAGGCATGTAGTGATTCTATAACATTTTGCTATGCTGATGGACAGTGACTGTAAAGGGGTTTATAGGGGAGACCTGGTATAGGGGAGAGCCTAGTAAACATAATATTCGTCATGTAAGTGTAGATTAGTGATACCAAAAAAGAAAGAAACAAAACAAAACAAAAAAAGGGCAGTTCCTGTGTGGTAACCTCCAATGAGTTCTACACAAGAGTATAAAGGGCATATAAAAGTAAAAGAGGACTGGGTAGGCAAAGGGTCTGTTTGTGTTTATACAGAGGTTCAAAGCCTAATTGGGCTACCCCGAAAATGAACTAAGATACAATATGAAGAAGAACTTCCAACATCAGCACTCTCTGGAAGACTCACGCCAGAAGATGATCATCAAAAAACCCCAACAAAGATCCACGCACTGCTACAGCTGTAGATGCACTCATCCCACCAGCTCCTGGACTTGCCATGGGAATGAAGGAGATATCTAAGCTGGCCTGTGCATACAGTAAAACAACAAATTTGACTGGATCTATACTGTTGGAACTCAACCAAGAATTAGGAGAAGTGCAAATTGTAGCTCTCCAAAATCTTACAACTACAGACTATTTACTGTTAAAAGAACATAAGGGATGTGAACATTCCCCAGGAATGGGTTGTTTTAATTTGTCTGATTTCTCTCAGACTGTTCAAGTTCAGTTGGACAATATCCACCATATCATAGATAAGTTTTCACAAATGCCTAAGGTGCCTAAGTGGTTTTCTTGGTTTCACTGGAGATGGCTGGTAATTACAGATATGCTTTGGTTATGTAACTATACTCCTATTATGTTAATGTGTGTGCGCAATTTAATTAGTAGTTTAAAACCAATACATGCTGAAGTTACTCTACAAGAAGATATGTCAAAGAAATAATCAATCTTCCCAGGTTTTCTTCCGCCTGCTACTTCTATAGCTTTTCTTCTTCCTTCCTAATTACAACCCTTAAATAGAATTTGTGCCTCATATCAAATTTACCGAGTATCATAATTCTTCCAAGTGGTAAAGATACCTCAAGACAAATGCTGGGCATAGAAGCCACAGGGCATAAATATGCAAAGAAGTAAAAAGCTAACCATTTCAAACAGTAAGGCTTCCCTCTCACTTACCAACTTCACATTTCCCTGTATGGCCCCGGAAGATGACTGGTTAGCCAGAGACGGGTAAGATTCCTCAAGGGAGGAACAACCTAAGACAGGCACAGTCGCAGGGGGGTCATCAGGTGAGAAATTGGGGATCAACAGAGGTGAGGCTTAGAACCTCACCCCCCCTGTTCTGAGAGAAATCTTCTGCATACATGGATGTTTTATTGCCCTTGTCTAGCTTGGATTAACACATAGTCTACAGGCACACACCTGATCATCTACATTTGCTCCCTTACAACACTAAACTATGTTTTCTACCTTTATCTTGTATCTACTGACCACTTCAGCATTTTATTAAAAATAATAATAATAAAGAGAGAAATGTAGTATCCACATATAAATCAAGTATAAAAATCAAATGAGTATTCATATTTGAACTGTTTATAGTTCATAATGCATGAGCAAAACCGAAAGTTTCTGTGATGACTGCCCTTGTACTGTTCACTATGTAACTTATTCATTATGTAAGAATTTGTTCTACATGTAAGAACTTGTTTGTTATGCCTCAGAAGATTGGAGACTGACGAAAATTAGGCTTGGGGTGGATTAATGATTGTGCATTGAGCACTGACTCCCCTATACAGAATTTTATTGTTGTTAACAACCATTTGATCAATAAATATGAGAGATGCCCTCACAAAAAAAAAAAAAAGGACAGACTTCCAATGGTAAAATAAATAAGTAACCGGGATGTAATGTATAGCATAAGGAATATAGTCAAGATATTGTAACAGCTTGGTATGTTGATAGCTGGTACCTAGAATTGTCATGTATATAAATGTTGAATCACTATGTTGTACACCTGAAACTAATGTAATGTAATACTGTGTGTCAACTACCCTTCAATAAAAAATAATTATCTACAAAAAAAAAAAAAATCTCAAGAAATCTTAAGAAAAATATAGAAATAATAAATAGTATGCTTGGGCTAAATTTAGGATGAGTTTCAGAGACTCAGGAACTCCTATCCCCTAAGGTATTACCTTTGACTTTAATGAAAATGCAATCAGATCTTTCCGGGACTCACTCTCTCTCCCACGATGAGTCAGTACGTCAGTCCACACCTGTAGTAACTTTATCTCTGATTCTAGATTGTACCCATAGGTGAGCAGACTTGAGGCAAATACTCCAAAGGACTCACATAATAAATCAGTCTTACCATCCGCAGGCATGGGCACCCTTTGCTCATCATCCTTCTAAACAACCCTTGCCTAATCTGAAACCTGGAAAACTGGTTTTCTTAAGAAACACCTGAGAAAGATGGCCCTCAAAACCGGAAGGACACAATCTTATCAGATAAAGTTAAGTAGAACAGCAAGAAAATCTCAAGGGTTTTGTCATTGGATACACATTTGCCTTCCCTCCTTAAAAAAAAGACATAGGACATTTTACAAGCATAGGAACCTGCCTTGTATGGTGACCTCAAGCTGAAATCTTTTGAAATTCTCTAAAAGTAAGATAATGATTGGAAGAAAATGGCTTCTAACAAAGGCTTTCAGATCAAGTAGATAGCTACGTGATGTAGGCACATTCAGCCCAAGACCTATAGAAAAAGACAGATACTCAGAGCCACAGATTCCCAAGCTTTAATTTGCATGCTTGTGTTGTGTTTATTATTTTCTTAAATCCTTGCTTCCTGTAATGTTCTGGATAGTTGAGAGACATGTCTTTTAACGATGGTGCTTATAAGATCCTTATCATTAATAAATAATTATGCATCCTTAGCCGCTCCGTGGTATGATTCCAATACCAAAATACAACTTATTAATGAGTGATCTAGCTAGGATACATAAGCAAATGAGCTGTGTGGTGTGTAGCCACTCTCTATGCTACCATCCCTTTGATACCACTTTCTTTTAAAAAGTCGGTTGGATTCCTTTCTAATTGGTCTCAACTACTAAGCACTTTTTAGATTGCAAGAAACACAACAGAACAGCCAGGCAGGAATCTAAAGCCCTCTATCATATTGTGCATAAAAAAAAGTTTTCTGTCTCCCCAGAAACAGCATTCAAGTGCCTTTCATAGGAGATGTCTCTGTAGTGGAACTTTTACAATAAGAACGTCTTTCAAAGGGGTAGAGAACAGTTGCTGTATATTCAGAGCTACCTCACTCTTACAGACCTTGTAAGAAAAGGATACTACTCAGGCTCAAATGTAAGCTCTTTTGCTTTAAATCTACCTGACGAGCTCTATTTTTAAAAGTCCACCACCTGGCATAAAGCCACACTTGATGAGTGCTTTCAAACTTTACCGTACTGTGGCACCCCGTGTATCACCAGACTGTCCCTAATGACCAGCTGCGGATTTGTGGCACAAAAGCCCATTGGTTATGACCCATCAATTGTATTGGAATCTGTTTTCTCTGTACACTGATTCCTGCCTTCAGGAGAGACCTCGCCGGGCAGGCGTTCTGTGAGAGCGAACACGTGGCAGTTCAAAGCAGAGCTGTCGATACGTGTCCTGGCCATTCAAGGGGGAACACATGCTGCCTTATGGGGAGATTACTGTACTTACTTACATACCCACAGATCTCTCCTGGAATTAATGTAACAAAAGGGTCTGGAAAAGAAAGACATAATGAAATTAGGTAATTTACCCTCATGTAACCTTCAGAAAGGGGATGAGATCTCTTTTTGTTTAACCTGGGTATATTGTTTAATTCGGCTTGGATGAGGACTACACTCTGCCCATAATGCTTCTCACGGTGATCGTTTGCATCCTAGTGCTCAGAGGCACCATCTCCAGTCTTTAACACAGCTGGACAGCCACTGTCCCATCAAAGGATGCAGCAGTGATCTTCTAACAAAAGGCAGAAGGAACTCTGACACTTAAAAAGGCTGGAATATTGTACCTTAGTGAAAATATGTATTTTATATAATTTTAGTACTGTTGAATGTATTTCTTGACTACAGTGTTACTAGAATCCTGTTACATTGTTACCTGTCTTTGAAAAAATAATTCTAAAAGAATTTTAAAAAAAGGTTGGAATAACTCCATTAGATACTCTGCCTACGGCCATGGCACAGTGAACAGTGGTGCAGATCAGAACTGATCGTGTCCCCAGAAGGTAATGGCCTAATTCTCTCACTCGACTGAAGAATAATCAAGGGGCAGGGGGTTGGGAGGAAAGCACTGAAACCAACATACTTAATTGCTGTGCCAAACGATTATGAGGTCATATATGTTTTATTGTCTCTGGGTTAAAAATTTGGAGACAAACATGCTTTTCTATTGCTTAACAATGTATTAGAGTCAAGCAAAAATATCTCAGATGCTTGCTCCAAGAAACTATTGGCCCCCCAAAATAGCTTTGTAAACCAACTACAAAAACTTACTTCTCAAGATTGACAGCTTGCTTGTTAATATGCTCTTCAAGACCTTCACCTCTCTGTGCCCACCAACCTAAAGCTATTATAGTATAAACTTCTCCCATTGCAATCAGTCTCCTGTGTAGTAGACTGTGCTGGTCAGGGTTCTCCAGAGATACAGAACCACTATATATGTACAATTTAATCTGAGAAGTTGGCTGCCGTGCTTGCGAGGGCTGGGAAGTCCCACAGTCCGCTATGTCCCGCTGGAGGCTCAGGAAGGCCAGTGGGGTAGCTCGGTCCGAGTCCACAGGCCTGCGCACCAGGGGAGCTGATGGCACAGACCCCAGCCCCAGGGCTGGAAAAAAGAGTGGGATGGGATGTCCTAGCCCAGTCAGTGAGGCCAGTGAGAAGGAATAAGGTCCTCCCCCCTCTACCTGCTGTCCTGTCCAGACCCTCAGGGAACAGGCTGAGGAGAGGGCCATCTCCTTTACTGAGGTCACAGGGTCAGATGCCAATCTCAGCAGGAAATGCTCTTACAGGCACACCTGGGAATACTGTTTACTGGGTCCCGTGTGACCAGTCAAACTGACACCGAAAGTCATCCAGCCTGGGTGCCAAAATCCTATGAATATCTTCCCTTGACTTTCTCCTCCTGAGACACTAAGAGTGTCGAGGTGGTGCTCCCTACGATGGTCATAAATCTAATAAATTAAGCTCCCCTGGCCCAACACATGTTAGAATGGTGTTTTGGGGAGGTAGGGGGGTGACAGCTGATAGCTCGTGCATCCCTCCAACACAGGGCACTCTGAACCCAACCTGGCATAGAGGTGGATCCTCAAGCTTGAACCCACCCCTTGGGGTATGAATCTGCCCTCTCTTAAGGTCAATCTATAATCCTATCTTTGTCGATGGAAATTGAATGGGAATTTACATTGCTTCCAGTTTTCTCATATTATGAACAATACATTCATATTATGAATAAACATTATTGCACATGTCAAAAATTTTTCTTGAATATATACTTACAAATAAGATGATTTCTGATCACAGATATGCAAATGTTCAATTTATAAGAAAACATGAATCTTTTTCCTAAAGCAATGGTCCTAGATCAATGTTCCCACCAGCAACGAGTACAAGTTCCTGACTCATATCCTTTCTACCATTTAGTAATATCGAGTTCCTTAATTTTGACAATCTGACCAATAATGAAATGAAATATGTCTTCATATATTTATTGGCCATTTCTTTTTCCCTTATGGTAAAATAAGCATGTCTTTTGCCCATTTCTCTATTTTATCTTTTTCTCGTTTTGCCAAAATTTTAAATATATTTTGATGGTAATCCTTTATTAATTATGTGTTCCAAGCATCTACTCTTAGCTTGTGGGATTTTTTTTTCAATTTTTTAATGCCTGCTCATGAACAGAAATTCTTGTTGTTAAAAATAATTAAATTTACCATCATTTTATTTTTTGGTGAACATTTCTGTCCTTTGCTTAAAAATCTGTTCCCTAATAAAGGCCAAAAAGATATTGCACAGTTTCTTTTAAAAATTTTTAAACAGCACTATGTTAAGCCTTAATCCGTTTATATTTTATGGGCGATGACAGCAGATCAGACAGGAATCAGAAGCTCCGCTGCGCACTAGGAACCTACAGGAGAGCCTCCTTCGGAGGTTAGTGCAAACAGCCCTCGTCTTAAGCCACAGAAAGCTTAAGTGGGGATCCCTGGCAAGAGCTGATGGTCTCCTAGGAGACAGTTGCGCTCATGCAGCTCTCTTTTTATCAAATATGGCACAGTTTGCAGTGCCTGGAGGAACTCCATCACCCCAAATCCTCTCCCCTCCGACCTGCCCCAGGAATCTGAAACCCCTGCACAACATGCAAACCTACCAAAGCGTGGCCTAATAAAGCTGCGCCCGAGGCCGCCACCTGGCGGTCATGTCTTGTTTGAGGCCCGCAGACAGCCAAGAGTGAGAAACGCAAGGTGAGAGAGATGTCCCTTCACTGGGCATTTTTTCCTAATGAGCCCTAAGTGGCACCACAGGCCCCTTGACATGAGAGGTCCTGTTTCTGGCACAGGCAGTACAGAGATAGGAAAGGGGTTGGAGAATCTGCCCTCCTCCCGCTTTCCTCCCATCCTTTATTTCCAATTCGTCAAAACTCATCTGGTGGTGAGTTAATGCCTCGCATACACTCCTTGCATTATCAGCGCCTCTGCGGCCACTCAAGGTACCAAAAGGAACGGGAGCCAGAAATCCTGCAGTGGGTTGGCAGCAGCTAAGGGAGGGTCACAGGTCCACCATGGAGCAGAACTGTGTGGGTCCAGAAAGAACCCGTAAGCAGCCGTGGATCCAGGAAGCAGACAAGAGAATAGAGGAGGGCAGGTTGGATGCATCAGGCACATTTATTTATGACACAGTGTTGAGGGATAAAAGCAGAAATTGCAAAGCAGTTTGTAAATAGTAACCCCAGTTTGGGTATGTACCCTTCTTGCCGTATGTTTTCTAAGCACACGAACTCTTTACAATGAGTAGCCTAGGAGTGGGGTATTTTACAGTTACTTTTTTAAATTTAGAAAGTAGTGTATCTTCACTTAATTTTTAAAAATTGTAAGTGTATAAAGTAAAAAAATGACTGTGATCTAGTTTTTAGGTACTGGATATTGAATTCTATCAAATACAGGGTATGCCTGGATTTTTTCAAAGGAAGCTTTTAGAGGACTTCTACACACACCCTCCCAGAATGGTCAACTCCGCAGGCAGAAATCAAAGAATATGACGCCAGTCATTCTGTACGGCCCTCGCTAGGGCAGCTCTCACCACCTGCAATTATGCACTGTCCCTCCTTAAGCAAGTCTCGCTTCCTTAAAATCAAAGATTCCACAGCGCCCCTGAGTAGCACATGATGAGTGGCGGTCGGCCACCTGCAGAACGGGCCAGGCCTGGATGGTGGGCCGGAAATCTCTAAAAGCACACCCAGCTCATCAAGAAAGGGCTAGTAATGCTTTTCTGGAAAATGAAAAGGATCAAGCAAAGGTGTTTGTTTTTTTCAGAAGTGTATTTGGAAAACACGACCTAAATTATGAAGGGATCCTGGGAGGAAAGAATCCTGGAGGCAGAGAAATGAAAGGCGCCTCACACAGGGGCCGACGATTGGCATCTGGGTCCAAAAAGAGCAGAGGAATGCAGACGCCTGACAATGGAGCTTATCCTGAACTCTGGCTAAGGAGACAAGGACTGAGTCGGGGCTGGGGGCTGGGGGCCAGGACAGAAGAAGGTGCCGCTCCAGAGTGAACCCTCTGTCTAGACTGGGAGTCCGCAGATCTGCGTCTCAGGAACCAGCCCCTCAGGACTGGGTCAAGGGGTGCTGGCTGCCAACCAGGGCACCTGGGCGCTCTCCCCCCACCGTCTCTGCTCCCTTCGCAAGGTGACGTTCTTCACCTAAGGTTGTCCAGTTACTACGTGGCAGACGCCACTGAGACCCAGCTCTGGTTGTATGGTGCCCCTCCTGGTGGTCCCCAGAGGAGTCAGAAGGCAGGCGGCGGGCACTCAGGCTGGGGCAGCGAGAGGGGCAGAGAGGACAGGAGGCGGCCTGGGGTGCGGGAAGGGTGAGGGACGCTGCAGGCGGGCAGCGGCGCCGCCTGGGCCGTGGGAAGTGGCACCCGCAGGGACCACAGGAGGCTGGTGCGGGCCGGCATCGCACGGTGCTGAGGAAGAGCAGGACGCGAGACCGGAAAAGTGGGGGTCAGAATGTGGCGAACCGTGAATGCCGGCTTGAGTTTTCTATTTTGAATCAAGTTTCGATGTGCGTGTCAGTCGTGTTTTCTTCCTTCGGGTGGTACATGGTGTGGAGAACCCCGAAGGTGTAGCTGCGCTGTTGGTGCCTCTCGGGTTCCCCAGCCTGCATGGCGATTCTCATCCCTTTGATTCCAGCCCGAGGCTCCAGGATCCCAGATGGCTGCATCCTATTATCCTCATGATCACAAAGGCTTAATTAAATGCCCTCGGGTTGCAAAGCACTACATTCTAAGACAGCCGCCCAGGCAGCTATGCGAGGCTGTCCTGGGTCTGGAGATGGGCCGGGGACTCTGCCCTGTCTGTCGCTGTCTGAGGCAGGGGCAGGAGCCGCACTCCCTCTTTGTTATGCATGGTGGGGAGGGAGGGAAGGAAGTGCTCTGATTGAGAGATGCTTGGATATTCAGGACTTACAGCTCGGGTGGTTTGGAGACAATGCTCTAAGTACATTTCCAGACAGCGTTCCATTTTGTTTTCAAAGCTTTCCTTGAAGCTGGTCAAGACTCAGTGCTATTTGCATACTGAATGTAAACCAGCAATGTGCCCTCACGCTCCAGGAATGTACAATTACTGGAAAGTGACCGCGTTCCCTCCGGGCTTGTCCTGCTGTCTGCACGCCTGCACCCCCTCGGGGAGCCACTGCATGGATATGCTCTGACGAGAAGGGGCACCTGCTTTTTGGAGCCACAAGTAAGGACAATGAAAAATTAAGTCATAGGAAACACCCATGTCCCCATCTCTGGGACAGGGCGAAGTTGTGATCTCCTGAAAACTCAAGGCTATGTGTCCTCCAGAAGGTCTTGGAAAGTGACACAAAAGACACTCTCCACCAAAATCAGAAGCTGAACCCAGAGACAAAAGCAGAGTGCGAGGTCTAAGCAGCCGTGGCTCATGCGTGGGACCAGGGACAGCTGACAGGGACAACGGGCCCCACTCAGCCCAGTGTGGCACACTGGAACTTACAGTGGTTTCCATTTCCTATTGGAAACCAAATGATTTACTGGGGACACTTCTGAGAGCAAAAGGGGGTGCTATTAACAATCACCCAGAACAAATCTGTCCAGGGCAAATCTGGGTCCAAGTCCCCCTATTATTAGATCATATCCAGTCTCTCCTTCCCATCGAGCTGTGCCCACCAAGTGCCCACACCCCTTGTCCTCAGTATGGTCACCTGATGGCCCTGAGCAGGTCACCTCCCGGTTCTGATGACTCCCCACAGCCTGCTTCCCCATCCTGTCAAACACACACACACGTGCACACAGCACACAGACACATGTGCACTCACAGGGTGTGTGCTGTGCACATCCTTGGGACCCTGCATTCTCTGGTTCTTTTCCTGGAGTCCCGTGCCCCCAGCTGAGGCCATCCAAATTCCTCACGCTCTTCCCAGCAGATCTAGGCCCTCCCACCCCCACCCTTTCCCCTGCCCCCTCTGTTTTCAGTAGGAGGAGAGCCCTGAGAGATTTCCACCTGTGCCACAGAACCGCCCACCCTTTGGTCCTCAAATTCCAGACCCACAGAGTGGAGGAAGGACAGCCAGCCACAGGGGAAGGCACGAGGCAGCCGCGCCAGCAATCTCATCCTCTCCCACAGGCTGTCAGAACCATTGTTATTCACCAAATGCTGTTCCACCCCTCAAACAGCCCTTCAGCACAGCTGCATGGGTGAAAATGCAGTGCACCACCCCCGCCCCTTCCCGGTCTGTTAGGTGCCCTTCCCACTCACGTCCTGGCAGAGGCCCCATCCCCAGACCCCGCCCAGCTCTTGTTCCGTTCCTGACTGGGCTGGAATCAGGAGCCCTGCTGCCAGCCCCTGCTCATCTCCAGAGACTCTCCCGACCTCAGACACGCTCACCTCCTCCATAAATGGGGTTGCTCCACCTGTCGGAGCCCCCTCTGGAGGTTGTTAGGCCAACCAAGCAAGAACAGCTCACCTACAGCATAGGGAGGGCTCTGCACTGAGCCGCTAACCATCCACATGCCCCACTCCCCACAGTCTGGTCACCTGCCAGAGGCCTCTTCAGGTTGCAGCCCCACCGGCCCAGGTAACAGGCTTCCCCCTACTCGGTGGGAAAGCACCCTGCGAACCTCGGCTTCCTCACTGCGTCCCCGACCTCACAGGGCTCCCCTGTGAGAGCAATGCCTTCCCGGGTTCCTCAACCTTAACCCGGGCTGCAATTCCGCTTCCTGCCGGGCCCCTGACCGGTGAAATCGCCAACTTTTGTATAAAAGAGACACATTGTACTGGCTCAACGCTGTGGATTAATATGAATGAAAACAATGTGGATTAAGAGACCTTTGGAAGAAAAGAGGAACTGAAATGACATGGGCAGGGCTTCAGTGCGCCCGTGCGCACCCGCTGGCTCTCCAGGACCATCCCAGTTTGCACCTGCTGGCCTGGCATCATTACCACCAGCACTGCCTTACACTCCTAGAAGGTCCTGATTTGGACAAAAAAGTTAACCGGTGAGAGAGAGAAAAGCAGGAGCATGGACAACTGTGCAGAACATCCACTCCAGACAGGCCCACCCCACTGTGGCCCTGGGGGAGCAGGCAGAATGAGAGAGCCCAGCAGCCCCGTTGAGCAGCCCTCCACCCGGTCACCCCAAAGTACTGCGTTCCTTTACCAGTGAAGGGTGCCCGCCCCAGTCCAACCTCCCCTCTTTCTAGGTAAGATCTATTTAATCATCCAGGAACTCAGAGAATTGTTCCTGCTTCTCCCTCCTGACAACAGCCACTGCTGGGCAAAGCCCCCTTTGCGTCAGCCACCTCCAGAATCCCCGGCGTGAGCCCGAGCCCTGTAAACCCCATCCAGCAGCGCTTTCCTGAGGCGCCCGCCGCTGCCCCGCAGAGGTGCGTCTCCTCTCCAACAAGGTGAGGCCTGCTCTGCGGCTCAGACGCGCCCCCGCTGGTTTTGGCTGGAGGACCCTGACATGTCAGCTCAGACGTGGCAGGGCTTTTGGGCCAGAACAAACACTTGGCGTGGGAAATAAGCAAGGCAAGTCCTGAGGCCTCCAAAAGCAAATGTGCTGGCCCACGGGATGTTTCCCTTCCAGATCCTCTTCCCCCAAGTCACTGCAAATCAGCCCTTACATTCCCATGACCCTCCCCGCACCTCTAAGGAGAAGCCCGGAGTGAAGTGCCGCGTCCGCAGGACGCCCACATGAGCTCTTGGCTGACCGCATCCATGCTCGGTGTTAAGCAAGCTCAGTGTGTGGTGATTGCTTAATATTTGTCCCTCACAATCACTTTTGATTTGCAAGCTAGACCTAAAAGCCTAGTAAGATGGTGATCACTTCTGAGAGATGGAGATTTCCTATAGCTGAA
Source organism: Manis pentadactyla (assembly GCF_030020395.1). Classification (NCBI taxonomy): domain Eukaryota; kingdom Metazoa; phylum Chordata; class Mammalia; order Pholidota; family Manidae; genus Manis; species Manis pentadactyla. The sequence goes on along the minus strand of NC_080025.1, from coordinate 145,532,670 downwards.
TCACTACATTTTCCAAAATACTTGAGTAAGTTTTGTTTGGAGAGTAGCTCCGTTACCCACTTGGGATTATTTCTGACTCATGGTAATGCAGGAAAACCGAAGGCTTGCATTTTTATTTCCCAAATCATCTTGATCTAAAGTAACAGGTCAACATAACTGAATAATCCGGCTTCTTTTTTTCAGCCTGAAGTATTGAAGTTGCTAATCTCTTCGCATTTCTAATGATGTCCTGGATTCATTTGAGGACTTCAGTCTAATCAGTGATGAACAACCTGGCGGAAAGAACCCCCAGGGAGGACGGGAGCCAGGCCATTCTCACGGGGACAGCGGTGTTAGCACTGGCGTGGGGAGATGCGTGCTGCTTGTCTTCACCCTGCCCCTTGCACCCCAGCAATCTGCAGGGTCCGCCAACACACTGCCATGCTTTGCATCTGAAAGTCGATGATGGATGGGGTCAGTGTGTTGATCTTCTCCCTCCCAGATACCCTAACTGCATGGAATTAGATTTCTTCTTTGCACTTATTGCCCAACCCCAGAAGTATGACTCGAATGTTAAGTCCCAGCACTGTCACCAAGCCAGAAATGCAGAGGACAGCGCATCCCCCGGGGGCCTTTGCTAGGATCCTCACAGGACTCTCACAAATGGGCTTTAAACAGCTAAGGCTGTAGCTGTTGAATAGAAAAAAAATTAGTAAGTTAAATGTTTAAAAGTTCCCTCCCTCCCTAGTTCCTTGGTTCAGCCATCTTATCTCAGCCCTGTGATGGTTTTTATACTGTGTGGTTTTTACTTACTAAAATGAGTATATTCTCACCAATAAATGAAACAATGGAGCATGCGCACGAGTATGTCCCACATGCCAGCCCTTGAGGTAGGCATTCTAGAAATTTCCATTAGACTGCAAGGACCTGGAAAGATAAAATTTTAATTATTTTTAAAGAAAGTCATTGGCAAATATGTATTGGGTGCCTGCAAGTCTATAGAGATAGAGATGGATAATGCAGCTCCGCGGCCAACAGTGGGGGGCTGTCTGAGGTGCTGGCGTTCCCTCCCTGTGTGCAGGTAAGCGGTACCCTTTCCCCACCTTAAAGAAACCTGTAGTACCTTTCTCTCACAGGAGCATGCTTCATACAAAGTGCCTGCTGGCCAACAGAGCTGCCAGATTGGAGTGGCGACCTGTGCGGTCCATCTGGAAGCCCACTCCCAGTGTCAGCGGAAAGCTTCACGCTCCTGCCCCCCAGCCCCCTGGGGACCCTGGCGACAGCAAGCCCAGGAAGGGTTGTCAGAAGCAACCCCAGCAACCTCACGAATATCTGGCATGAAACCAGGTGAATTTGGGATTATGTTCCCGCAGGGACAATTATGCTCCTGCAGGACACGGTCTACAGACTCAAAAAGGATCCTTGAACTGAGGGGAGTTAAATGAAGGTGTCCACTCATGAATAAACACACAGGCTGATGATGGAGACACATGAAGCAAAGCTCACCCAGTATAGAAACCGAGGCAATGCAGAGCCAAAACAGATGAGAGGGAACCAGTGGGCACGGGATTTTCACATGGGATGTGGCTGTATTTGAGAGCAAACTGTCTTTAGATGGAGAGTGAGGTGATCCAATGAGCTAGCGCATGCCCGGGTTTGGGGTGAAGCTGAGCTGAGCTGTGGTGGGGGCCGGGGCAGCCCGCAGGTGCAGGGAGGGAAGGGACAGGCCCCAGGGCCCGGAGCTGGGCTGAGGAGGGCCCAACCCCGCCCAGCCATGGTCTTTGGAGGGGAATAGTCTCTGCTCATCTTCCCAGACCCAAAGCAGCGAAGGGAGACAGAATGTCCAGGACAAAAAGGCCCCCAGGTGCACCTCCATGAGAGCAAGACAGGCTCCAGGCCCACCGGGAGCACCTGCCGGGCAAAGCTGGGGCAGCAGGGGCAGAGTTGGGTGAGCTCTGAACCAGACACACCCAAGTTTCATCCTGCTAGGAGCTCATATTAGGCTCAGAAAGGGAAGTGTCCCAGTCACGGGATGCAAGGCCGCTTCCGGAGTTCCCAACGGCAGAAGCTGGGAGTGACCCCGACTCACCTCCCAGGAAAGGCTCTGAGGCCTCCCCTGGCTGGACCGCCTTGCGTCGGTCATCGGCCCATCCCTGACCCGATCGTCTGACGCACAGGCTGAGGTCAAGTGACATTGCAGAGGAAAGGACCCATCGCCCACAAACACAGAGTCCGTAAAGGAGGAAGGAGTGGTTTCTCCAGCCACTGCGGGTGTCACTCATCAGAAAGGAGCAGAACGGATGCCGAGCGGTGAGGCGCAGGTGCCCACCTTCTTGCGGGTTTAACCAGGCGCGTCCCCGTCTTGTCCTCAGCACGGTGCTCTGCAGCAGGTCAGCACAGAGGTATGGGAGACCCGGTCAGCGGCTGCAAAGAGCTGGGTGTGAGACGCGCACAAAAACGAAGTTAACAAAGTGCCAGGCTGCAAAGCGCAGACTACAGAAGGTCAAAAGTCAGGAAAGGATATTCTGACTTCCTAGAAAAGAGACCGAAGTTCTCCTCGAGGGCCGTGCATGTCTGTGTCCAGGGCGGAGGAGACGGTGTGGGCTCCAGGGTAAGTGAATGAGATGGAGGCCCCCCTGCCCCGGGCGCAGTGCGTGAGAGCACACCCCAGCCGGGCTGGCCTCCTCCCCTGAGCCCCTGGCCCCCACCGGCCACGGTGGCCTCACCTTCTTATTCATGTTGACAAGCTCGCGTGATTTCAGCAGAAGGAACAGCTCATCAAAATGGAGCAGATCGGGGTAGTCAGTTCCTGTTATCATTTTCCCTTCTAGGACAAGCATTCTACCAATCACTTTTCTCCCTCAAAGCCATTAGTCAGTCAGCGAGAGGGGCCCCATGCTTTGCTGTGCCAGCTGGTGACAAATGAGGGCATTAATTTCCCTGAGCAGGTGCTTTGGTTTGCCACTCGCCTAACCAGCAGCAGACAAATACGGTCGGAGGTAACGTCTCTAGGATTACGACGGCCTTGATGGGAGAGAACTCGGACTGGTTGGAAGGTCAGCACTGTGGACTAAAGGGGCGTGGCTCAGCCATGATGGGGCTTCTCTGTGAACCCAAAAGCTCACTGCAGGCAAGGAACTAATAAGATCCTTTCCAGTTACGCTGCTTAGGGTGAAGAACAACCGAAAACATGTCTTCTTACAAATTCTTTTACCCGCTCAAAAACGTGGAGTGGCTCCCTGGTGCCGGTCGGTACGCAGGCAGAAGACGTCAGAGGAGATTCCAGTCTCTACGGGCTCCTTCCCCTGGACTCCAAGTCCTTCACTTACCACTAAAGACCCCGCTCCTTGGGCAAGTCCAGCCCACCCACCGTGGCCACCTACGAGGACCACCTGTAAACGCAAGGAGTACCACGTGTGGCCGACCCGCAGAAAGTGAGCGGAGGTGCGGGCCACTCTGGGTGATGTCTTTGGAATTCTCAGGTGAAAACGCAGCAGCGGAACACTGATCGCTTCCTGAACCCAAAGTTCCCGCAGTTTATGAAGGTTTCACACAGAAGCGATCGGTCAGCTTCACTTTACCTGGGGACGCAAGACTCACAAAGTTTCCAGCCATATTTTTGAAGGGTTGATGCTCAGCCCGTGCTCGTCAGCACCCCGTGAGGATGGCAGCAGGCGTTTCATCTCCTCACATGTACCCAAGCTTTGGGTGATACAACAGCTCACACGCCTCAGTGTGCCTCTTAATTATGGCTGATCTAGGTAACGCTGCCAGGAGGCACAAGGCCTAGAGAGGAAAAAAATTCTTAACTCCTCCCAAAGTGGCCTGGAAAGAATTCCCAGACAAGACCCTTAATCCTTGTGTAGGCCAGGAGTCTTGGAAACGTAGAAAAATGTGAGCAAATGCTTGTGAATTCCCAGCTGGGTCTGCTGCCCTCTCGGCAGCCCGGCTTCACCCCACCCCTGGCAGCACCTGAAACAAGCAGGTCCACTCGGTTAACACCGGATTGTGCACCTCCCCGAAAACGGGAGTCCTAAGCCCCGTACGGGTCAATGGGACCTTGTTTGGAATTAGGGTCCTTACAAAGGTTATCAAGCTACAGTGAGGTCATTTGCCCCCAGTTTGTCTTTATAAAATGGGAAATTTGGGCACAGACAGAGGCATGCATGCAGGGAGGCGGCCACATGAAGAGAGAAGCGGGGATGGGGGTAACACAGCTGCTGGCCACGGAGCACCCAAGCTTGCCCGCAGCCATGCGTGGAGATGCTGGAACGGACCCCCCCAGAGCCTCAGAAGGAGCCCGCCCTGCCCATACCTTTATCTCAGACATCCAGCCTCCAGGCCGTGCGACGGTTCTGTCGTTTAAGCCTCCCAGCCTGTGGTACCTGTCACCGCAGTCCTGGGAAATGAATACCCTCCTTCCTTACCGGGCTTCACAGGCTGGGGACCCTCCTGCAGCCAGTCTCCCCTCCCCCTGGATCACTCACTCTGGGGGAAGCCGTGGCAGGAGCCGCAGGGCCCACAAGTCCTCCCGCCAGCAGCCACCTGGTGAGCTTGGAAGCAGAGCGTCCAGGCCCCTGGAGGACTGCCACCTCATGGATGCCCCAAGCGGGAGCTGCCCAGCGAGGTCACCCCTGTGTGGGTGGGACTCATTCCTCAGGCAGCAGTCATGAATATAGGCGGCCTTTAGGATGTCAGACCCCGAGATGTGCTCACACATACCCCCCATCTACAAGCTCATTTGGAGGGGGGCACAGAATCAAGCCATTTATGTCAGGAACAGAGTTGTCTGTTGTGTCGAGAATGAATGCGCTTGACCACTAGAGAATAAGGATTCAGTCCTTTAACACAAGATGATTGCACAGCACCTGCTGCTCCACAAGACGCCTCTCTGGGACCACCGTGCCCCAACCCAGCCATGGGACATGGGCTGAGGGCTCGTGGCTGCCTGTGCGCAAGCACTGCCCTCAGCCCCATGGAACTGCCGTGCCGGAGGTTATGGCCTCTCGGTGACTGTCATGCAGGAACATAAAGGGCGGCCCATTGCCTCACACTGGGAGCCCGGCTCCAGCGGGATCGTTGGAGACCTGGCCGCCCCTGACTGGGGCCTGCTTTTCCCCCGGGCACTCCTCACCCCTCCCAGGGCTGCAGCACTTAGCCCCTTGTTTATTTTGTGTATTTGTGCTTTGTTTGTTTTCCACCAAATCAGCTAGTGCTTTGTGTATTTATAAACTTTCCAAAGCAGGAGGGATTCCCCTTGATTTATTTGGCATAGAGATTCCTACACCATTATTTTCCACTTTGAACTTTACAATTTCCCTCCATGTGCTCTGCTTTGGTTTACTGTGGTTGCTAATTTCCCTAGTTTTTTTGAATAGATACTTTAATCTTTCATTTTTATTAATATTTATAGCTCTGAATTTCATTCTGATCACTGTTTTTAATATATCATGCAGGTTCTGGTATTTTCTGGCAGTTTTCATTATCATTAGCTTTTAAAAATTCTGTCATATTAATTTGCATCTCCCCTTTCATCCAAGAGTTGTTTAATGACATTGCCCCACATGAGGCAATCTTTTTTGGATTTCGATAATTATCTGCAGTTTCATTGTACTGCAATCAAAGAAATTAGTAATATTTCACTTTCGGGGACTCACTGATATTTCATAATGCTTACTGATACACAATTAAGTTTTGTAAATGTGCCATGAAAACTTGAGAAGAAGGCATATTATCTGTCTCTATTATCAGAACATCTCATTCAATATGTATCCACAGATTTTTCCCTATAATATTGTTTAAGTATTTTATTTCCCTACTGATTTTTGTCAGCTTGATCTGTATGAAGCTGACAGTGATATAACTAAGGCTTCTGTGGGTGACTGTCTTTATTTCTTTGCATCTCCAATAATTTTTGTTTCATAAAAATGGTTGTTATATTGATTGGTGTATGTGTGTTCATTACTGTTATATCTCCATCACATTTTACGTGCTTAGCATTTTAAATGCCCTTGTTTGTCACATTCAGTGCTTTTAGGAGTCAATTCCAGGTTGATTCCAAGACTGCAGCCTCGCCTCTCCTACTGCTCCCGTTCACCTGGTACCCCTTTGGCATCTTTCACTCCTACCCTCTGAGTCATTCTGCTTTAAGTGTCTCTTCTTAGGTTACACTTAGGTCTCAGATTATGGAGCAGCCAAACTCCTCGGATTTAACAATTAAGTCCATTCATAATGATCAACATGGCTGATATGTCCAATATTAACTAGGTCATGATATTTGATAAGTTATGTGTTTTATGTTATTTTGTTATGTTCCTTTCTCGGCATGATGTGTACACTTTGCTCTTTATTTTTTAAAGTTTTATTCTTTTGTTTCTGGAACATTTGCGTTTTCGTTGTGGGGCTTGTCTTTGCCTCTGTGTCCTCTGTGGCCTCCCTGGATCCTTTCTTTCTCATCTCATCTCTTCCTGTCTGACGTTTCAGCACCTGATGGTGTGCTTTAACTCCCGCCTATCTCCTAAAAGACAGTAAGTTACTTTTCTTTCCTTTTTCCTTCTATCTTTTCCTCTCACTTTTCAGTCACAGTATTTCTGTTTCCCATAACAATGTCACATTTGCATATGAGTCTCTCCTCCTGCCTACACTTTGCTTTAGTCTCATGTATACAATCGAATGGACTGTGCACAGTACTGTCATGCTGGAGATTTTCTGGCCATTCTTGTTTAAATGAGGCTCATTTCCTTTGAGATTCCTCAAGAAGGGAGCCTGGGCCCCCAATTCCCCAAGCCACTGAGTGTCTAATACAAGCCTATAGTCTTGATGCTTCACAGACAGTTTGATTGAACATGAAGGTCCTTTTTCACACTTTCTTTCACTGAGTTTTTAAAAAATTCTGCCCCAGTGTTGCCTCCCTTTCTATGCTGTTTTTGAGAATTCTAATTCTTTTGCTCTCCTAACTTACTTAATATCTTTAAACCTGAAAACTGTGGGATCTTTTTCTTAACCTTTGATGTCTAATCACATTACTAGAACATATTGTGAAGTTGGTCATTCTTTCTGTTTTCCCAGCTACCCAGTGGACCCTTTCAATACGCAACAGGCGGGTCTTCTTCTATGTCCATCACGCATTCTTGGATTACAGTTTGCATATTAGTTCAGTTTCAGTTCCAGTGTTTGACTTTCTAGATCTGTGATTTCAATTATATGGATGCTGTTCCTTCTTTGCTTGTCTTCCCATTCAACCTCTCTGTTTTGGATCCTTTTTACTTCTTCCTTTATCTTATTTTCATGTATTGGTTGCCTTCTTGCATTTCTTTGAAGCCCCTTATGACATGCCATTTGCATCACCTTCACGTCCAAGATGATTTTTACTTTTTCTTTAATTTTTTTCCTGAGTTAAGCCAAGTCTTTTCACTATTTTCTGGGGTTTTTTTTGGTCCATTTTTGTTTTTACTTTTTGATTTCTGATTCAAGGTGGTACTTCATATTATAAATGCCTGTTTGAATATATTTAATTCACTTGGACCACATCTTACAGTTCTCTTTTGCTTCATGGTTGTCAACAGGGGAGGAATTTCAACAGCTGAAACATGTTAATTCTCACTTTTCATATTTTCATAGTAACTTCATACAGACTCATCCAACAATATGCTCTTTATTTTGTACATTTGTAGCAGTTTACAATATTTCTGCTATCATGTGTGGCATGGTGTCCTCTTCTGATTAGCATAGTAGCCTTTCTTTAGTGAATTAGTTTCTTGTTGATGCATGGAGTGGCTGTGTACCCTCCAATTTTTACATTACTTTTTGTCTTTAAGGACCTTGATTTTTCCTTTTGCTTTTTATTTTTTTTACTACCCAGTCACTAAAAGTGCCTATCCCTTATTTTCTGTCTTTTTCTCCCCAGAAGCCATACTTTTTGAAATCTACCATTTCAAATCACACATACTTGAAGCCTCTTCCCTGTAGCCAGTATTGTGGCCTACTAATGCAATTTTTTAGTATTTTCAAAATTAGGAGAACTTTATCATTTTGGTGATGGTTTTAGAATAAATTTAGACCTGTTGCTTACTGCCATCTTCACTTTTCTGTGCAGTATTTTTTTTTATATCAGACCACCTTTGCCTGCAGCAAAGATTTGCAAAAAGCTTTCGAGATTACTTACTGAGGTTTCTTTCTTCTCCTTCCTTCCGTCCGTCCTTCCCATCTCTTTTATTTAAAAACCACTACAAGTTTGTGCATTAATTGTCTTCCGGTTATGTTAATGTCTGGATTTTGTGTGGTTTTTTGAGTTCTTCTTTTACTATCTCTTGCATTTGGAGAGATGTGATTAAGGCATTTGTCATTGTCCTCAACTACCTGGAAGAACACAACAGCATTTTTTTAGAGCTATAGATACTATCTTGACCGGAAACTCTGAATTTGCAACTTAAAATAGGATGTTTACAAAGCAGTAAATTCTGAAAGGTAATGAATACCAAATTCCAGAACTAGACTGACCAAAACTTCTTAGGGATTTGGATAAGATAATGTCTGTGGAATAAGGTACAGAATATTGGTTAAGAGATAGGCTCTGGGGCCAGACAGAGGTGAGTTTGATTCATATCCTTGTTACTTACCAGCTGTGCAGCCTCAGGTAAGGACTTCGGGCTCATTTTACAGATCGGGAAGCTGAGGTCTACAAGAGTTAATCCTACACCCACGCTCATTGAATACTAACAGCCGAGTGAAATAATGCATCAGATGCTCTTTAGTTAGAATTTATGGTGCACAGCAAATATTGGTGAAGTGTTAACAAAATAATGGGAGGAATTAGGTAAGGTTTTATAGAGGATAAGTCCTTAATTTGTACATTAAAATGTAAGTGATAATTATAGATTAAAAGTGTAAGGGAGATTCCTGGGGGAATTTTAACATGAGCAAAGATGCAGGGGTGATCTTTGAGCCTGACATATTGGCTAAAGGGGGTGACAGGTGGAGTTTCAGAAAAATGAGACAAGCCTTTCTGCCCATCTGAAGATTTATGTGGAAAAGCAATGGTAGATAAGATTGGATTGATCTACAGGCCTGGCTATAAAGGCAAGTGAATGAGTCCTAAACCTCAGGGTTTTACTTGATCCAATGTTTCTGGAGAAACTAGTGCAGGTACTATGAATAATGTGCCCTGATAAAAACACTGTATGTATTCTACATATGTCTGAGTCTATGTAGATTTGGAAAAATCAGATTGAATAAAGCTAAACTCATTTCTTTGTGCCGGAAACATGCCCTAAGCTTTAATATACTGGTTTGCATTTATGAATCTTCAAAATGGAGATATATTATTCAGCAACATTTCTTATATTTTAATACTATTTGTGACCCTTTTATTATAAAAATAAAACAGTCAGATCCCAATTTGAGTAGCGCAGAAGTAGAACAAGCTGCCCTGGAGTTTGGGCCTGCGAAGGGGAGCGACCCAGAAATGGACCATTGCTGCTCCACCCAGAAGAGACTGGAGAGATGAAGCCGACAGGAGGCCTCATTGTAAAAGCAGAAACGTTTGACGTGCTAGAATCCTGTTCCTCTGCGAGGGCATTCTCTGCTGCGCTGCACCTACAGTGAGCTCTGGGGACACAGGAAGCGGCTAATTCCTCCGCTGCCTGTAAGCGTCTTTGGTTGCTGGCCCACGCAGGGTGTATGTGAGGCCCACATGCCACACCTCAGCAGTTTCTTTTGTCTCGTGCCGCCCTTCCAGGAGGTAGGCCAGACCCTCTGTTCTTGGGACTCTGCAGGGGAATGGATACTGACCCCTGTGGAGCCAGATGGACCCCATGCTCTTTTTCCCCTGTCTTCTATAATACGTGCACCCACCCCACCTGCACACACCCTACCAAGCCTCCAATATACCTTAGCTTCTGCATTTCTGGGTGTTTTCCCTAAGGGTGAACCTATCATGAAATTGTCATATCCCCCCAAAGAAAAAACCAAGATCACGAACATTTGAACTTGTGCAGTCTTACAACGGCTGCCTTAGACATGGCCCCACACTTCGCAGACCTGCAGCTCCAGCACCACCTCCTCTGTCACCCACAGGCACAGGCACACGTTGCTGCCAGGGACCGGGGGGGCAAGACCAGAGGAGGGCAGGCGGACAGGGGGCACCTGTGAAGGGCTGTGGCTGGGCCCACATGGGATCTCACCGTCCCTCGGGGCTGTCCATGGAGCGGGGGGCCGTGAGCGAGGGTGTCAGCTCTCCAGCCCATCCGGCCTGCCCTGCTCATGTGCAGGCGGAGGGGACAGGGGCGCCGGGCCTCTGCGGCAGGTCACAGACGTGAGCTTGGGACTGACGGCACCTAGTTCCTGTGGCAGTGAGGCACGGCCACGTGGGGAACAAGAGCTGGGGGGAGGCAGGAAGAGCGGGAGAAGCATAACGGGAGAGCCGCTGAGGTCGCCCGCCCCAAACGAGGGGGCCAAGCCCACGGTCTCCCAGAGGCTGCTCTCTTGCACACCCGGCCACCCCGCCCCACTCTGAACATGCTATCAGATGCACCTTCAGTTCAGAAAGGACCGTGAAAAAGGCATCGACTCCGGTTGAGCCCGTATCACCAAAGTCTCACCAGAGGGTCCAGGTCACCCATCTGCCAAGAGGTCGGAGTCTGGAGCCGCACTGCCAGCACCTTGAGCCTGCTGGGGTCCTCCCTGCTCTGACCTTGGGCGGGATGGCACCTCCTCGTCTCCAGGTCCCTCCTCTGTGGACTAGGGATGACACAGCACAGGCCCATAACCCATATCCACAATTCCAAAACCCTGAAGTTCTCAGAAATCAGCTTGTTGGTTTTTCATGACTTTTCGGCAACACTGCAGACCTGAACTAAAATGATGCAATTTATAGTCTAGATTTTCCCACTTATTATGAATATTCACATACATCTCTGGAGAAACAGGAACATGTTTAATGATCAGCTGCTGCTGAGGGTGTAACATTACATGTGGTATAGACACCCAAACAGCTAATCGGGGGTAAAAAGCTGTATTCCAAACCACATCGGGACTGAGAGCTTTGAATAAAGGGGTGTGTGGTGCCTTCCAGATGAGCTGTGTTTGGGAAGTTTTGATATTAGAGGTGATTCAAGATGCAAACATTAGTAGATTCCAAGAGCGAATGTGGTGCCTACAGGGGATCAAGCATCATTCTAAGCCATTTATGTGCACTTACATTTATTTATTGCTTGCAATCTGCTAACATTTGCATCTTAAATCATCATCAGTATTGAAATTTTCCAACCACATCACAAGTGACTTCAAACACTGTGGGCAGGAAAATGCCCATGAGTTAGAGGCTTTGTGTTGGGGGACCTGTGTGTGTATGCATTTTAATGTGGTTAAAAAACACATAGCATTAAATTGACCATTTTGGTTTAGCCATTCTTAATATAGCCCAGTGGTGCTAAATACATACATATTGTTTGTACAACACATTGTTGGAAATGTTTTCTCTTGTAATACTGAAACTCTCTACCCAGGAAACATTAATTCTCCTCTCCTCCCCCTTGAGCCCTCAGTAACCCTGTACTTTCTGTTTCTATGAGTTTGACTACTTTAGGTAGCTCATACAAGTAGAACCATACGGTATTTATCCTTTTGTGACTTGTTTACTTCTTCAAGCCGCAACCATGGTGTAGCATGCGACAGGATTGCCTCCTTTTTTAAGGCTGTGTAATATTCCAATGTGTGTATGTACCACCTTTTGCTTATCCGTTCATCTGTCAATGTGATGGGCCAGTTGGGTTGCCTCCACCTCTTGGTCATTGTGAGTAAGGTTGCAGTGAACATGGGGGTGAAGATGTCTCTTTGAGCTCCTGACTTCAGTTCTTTCAGATGAATAACCAGACGTGGGACTGCTGAATCACGTGGTAGTTCTATTTTAAATTTTTTGAGGAACTTCCACACTGTTTTCCACAGTGCCTGAACCATTTTACATCCCCACGGACAGTGCACAAGAGTTCCCACTCCTCCACTTCCTGGCCAGTGCTCATTTTCTGTTCTTTTGATAGTGGCCGTCCTGATGGGAGGGAGGTGGTATCTCACTGTGGTTTTGACTTGCATTTCCCTAATGGTTAGTGATGTGGAGCACCTTTCCAGGTATCTATTGGCCATTTGCATGCCTTTTTTGTTTGACCATTTTTAATCAGGTTATTTGTTTGTTTGGAGTTGTAGAAGTTCCTTATATATTCCAGATATTAACCATTTATGAGAATATGGTTTGCAAATATTTCTCTCATCCCATAGGTTACCTCTGCATTCTGTTGATTATTTCCTTCGACATGCAGAGATTTTAGTTTTATGTGGTCTCATTTGTCTATTTTTTTTTATTTTGCTGCCTGTCATGAGAGGCTTTTTAAGAAATCTAGAAATCGATGTTGGAAGCCAGTCCCCTTGTGATGAATTAGGAATAGAAAGACATCAGCACTACGCTGAGAGCAAGTCCGTGCTGAGAGCCCCGCCACCGAGGCAGCAGCCCACGCTACTGCTTCATCTGCAGTGCAGAAGGCCGCTCCACAGGCCAGGGCGAGGGAGCTATCGTGAGCCAGCTCTCATGCAGAGGGGAGACTGTTAGGAGGGAGGAGGGGAGAGGAAGACAGACGGCTGTGCGGGAGGGAGCCTGCAATGCAAAGCTCACCTGCCTTTTTTTTTTTTTAATGACATCATTAGTCACTGCTGAGGCCCAGGACTGGTAATGGCAGGGCTCACCCATGAGGCTGGACAGGGAACACACCCCATCAGGATTCCTGAGCAGGACAAGTGGCAGCCTCCAGATTCACGTTGACAGGACTGCCAGGTACCCCCCAAGAATGTGCTGTGAATTGACGGTCTTTGTGCAGGTTAATGGATATTGGAGGAAAGCAAAGCCACATGATTCATCTTGCAGGGTAGTATCCCACCAAATTAGACGATCTGCCCAGATACTGGAGTCACAACGTGTCAGAAAGAAACAGAGGTCACGCCCGCCTCATGCAATCGGATGTGAGGGGTGGAAAGAAGCACAGGGACTGGCTCAGCTGTGTGTGACCTTCAGGTCTACATCACCCTCACCCTGTTTTTGTTACACTGAGAAACAGGGACCTGCTGTGACATTTGGATCATCTTACAGTTTTCTAAGCTAGAGTGTAGATTTTTTCCTGGATGGTTAGGGTGCATGTACACTGAGCTCTTACTAGGTGCACAGAAGATGAGGTGATAGCAGAAACAGACCTAATAATGACACCCTGTTCACATAATGGTGAAAATGGACAAGGAACTTTAATAAACAATCCTAACATTGCCAGGACATAATTAGGACATTATCCAATTTTACTGATGCTGACAGCTCATGAAGAGAAATAATTACCCACAACTGGAAGTGGCCCAGCCTGAAATAAGAGTCATGGTCTCCTAGCCCTTAGGAGGTGCTCACTTAAATTTAATGCAAGTAAAAAAATCAGCCTTATATTTGAGGATGTAGCTTGTACTTTGCTGGGTATAGTGGGGAGAACAATCAACTAAGTGCAAGTCCAGGATTAGAAACTGGAACCCTTCCCATTCACTTGTACATCTGACCTACAGTCTTCACTAAAGTAATTTAACAGTACAGAGCTCTGAATTGACTTAAAGAAAAAAACCTAAATAGAAATATTTAGGCACTCTTCCATCCATTTCTTAAATCAAAGCACTAATTATTTAACCCAGTTTTCACTGCAGGCATAAATAAAATGCTTGTTTCAATTCCCAGCTTAATCTGTATGGAATGTATGACTGTAAGGTAGCTTGACTGATGCTTGAATTCATGTGTCTCAGTCTGGACCCCTTGGGAGCAAACCCTCCGAGAGAGCCCACCCAGGTCCCCCCCGCAGCCCCAGGAGCGCCTGCCCGTTTAGAGCTTCCCTGTCACAGCAGCCATCACGCTGCACTTCCTGTGCCTTCACGGTGCTAAATCCTTAGGTTTTGAGGGCAAATGTGATACTCTGAAGCAGACAAAAGTCATTCTGAGTTGTTTTAAGGTAAACTAATACCAGTTTGGGTCAAAATCTGTACTAGTGAGACTGATTTGGCTTAAACTGTTGAGAAAATGCCTAGAGCTTTTAAAGGATAAAGCCATTCTTTGCCGAGTTTTTGGAAATCTGGCAGCCCCCTCAAAGAGCACTCTTACAATGATTGTCTGTGGCAATGTGTGGTTCTGATAGGATGTTAGGAGCCCTCTTACTCTGAGCCCTTTTGCTGCGGGTTAGGAATAATGGCCTCCGGCCCTGCGCATGAGCTCCACCTCCCACCCTTCCCAGGCTCAGGGGCTTCCGCCACAAGCTCCCCTCCCCTAATAGGAAGACAGAACACGAATTTGCCCAAGTTTCTTCTTTCCTGCTTCTATTCTTTTTGGAGCAGAAAAGGAAAAAAATTAATTTTTTAAAAATAACACCACGTCATTCATTTCCATAAGCCTTTTATGATTTTTAACCAGCACAGAACATCCCAGCTCCACCTCAGACCGGCCAGGCTACTTTGCTCTCTATAATGAATAGCTTTAAATGTGCACGGATAGCTTATGCTTGCTCACTACACTCTACAAGCTACACTTCTAGGCAATATTTATGCCTGGTAGCTAATTCCACTTGCATTAGCAAGGAAGCTTTGGGTTATAACCTAGCAAGGCTTGGTTTACAATTTTTTAAGGAAAAGCTTTGAGACAAAGATGTAAGGTAGATTCTCCACGCCAAATACAACACGTGGGCACAGGCAGCCTCACCCCTAACATGTTGTAGTTGTGGTTAAGTCCGAAGGAAGAGTCTGTTCCTACAAGAGTAATGCTTTCTCCTTTGATATGCTTTGATTTATTGGTCTGCTGTGTCTCCGGCAAAACTCTGAATGGAAGATGTTTACCGTGGGGGAAGGAAGACAAGCAAGGGTTTACTTCACTTGCTGTCTATTCCGGTTAGGAATATCAATATTTTCCATAAGTTTGATTCTCTCAGCTACAGCCTAGGAGTGAATTTAGCATTTTGGGAAATCATATTTCCTCTTGCAAGCAATGAAGGCACTAGTTAGTCTGTTACTAATCCTAAGCAATAAAGGTAGCTTGTGATAGTTTTCAAAATTCATTAGAATGACAAAATTCTATGCAAGCTGAAATTTGCTTTGACACATCTCACCTTTATTACTTTATGGCAACTGTCCCCTCACCCGCATTCTCACCAAGCCAAGTCTACTTCTAGACTAAGAGGGCAACAATCCCAGCATCTCATGTCTACTAAATTCCCCGGACTTAAGGCAGAGCTCGATGTGCAGTAGGTGCTCACAACACAGTCTGTTAAATGAAGTAGTGAGGGATACTGGCCCAGGTGCCAATGGAAGAGGAGGCCGGGGGCCCAGGTGGGGATGTTGAGGACGAAAAGCATAAAACTGGGCCCCTGCTCTCAAGGGGCTTGTGATATGATTGGAGAGACCAAGCAGCATACGCATGAAAATTAATTAATTTGTGTCACATTTTCTCTAGAATCCTTCTCTAGACTGGAAGAAGAGCCTAGCATATTTAAAAAACTAAAAAGAAACCCACTGAGCCTAGCTACAACACTGTGCAGAATTTGAGAGTGTGAGATGGGCAGGCGATGGATGCCACAGAGCCTGGATTGGGAGATTTACTTCTTCCTGACCATGAGGAGCCCTGGTAAGTTCTAGAAGGCAAGCAATGTAATGCAGTCCTATTTTAGTTTATGAAAAGCCACTGGTTGCTGGTGAAAGAATGGTGTACAGAGGAGGCAGGGAGGCCCGTGAGGTGGCTACTGCATCCCTCCAGGTAAGAGGCGAAGGTGGCTTGTCTAGAGTAAGAAAAATGGGGAAAGACGATGTGATCGTCATCTATTTTGGTGATGGGACTTTGCTGGATTTTCAGATCGAGTGGGTGGTCAAGATAAGGGAAAAGAAAAAGGTTAAGGGTGCTCTGTGAATGTTTAACTTGATAACTGGTCACCTCCTACCCTGGTTCTCTCCAGTTCCCACCACCACCACCACCCCCTGTCACTTCAGAAAAATGGCATCTTACTGCAATCATGAACATCATTTGGGAATATCAATTCTGGGATGCTGGTTCACCCAGGCAGGGATTCAAGTTAGTGGCTGGACATATGCATCAGAACCCAGAGCCATGGTCAGACCAAAACCATCAGATCCGGGAGACTTTGAAGGCCATAGCGCTGGATGGAACTGTCTAGAGAATAAATGCAGATAGAGACAAGATAGGTCTCAGGATGAAGCCATAGGACTCCAACACTTACAGTGCAGGCAGCTGGGAGGGAGCCAGCAAAGAGACTGAGGAGAAGAGGCCAGGGAGGGAGTAGCAACCCTCTAGAGGTCAAGACTGAAACATTTCAAGGGAGGGGCGACCAGCTGGGTCACATGCTGCCAAGTGGCTGTGAAGGATGAAGAATAAAATGTCTGTTGTCAGCTCTGGAAGATGAGGCTGTTAGAAAGTTTGGCAGGAACTTTCTAATAGTGATGGGAATAGAAGCCGCATGGAAACATTTGTGAAGGAACAGGCCCCAGACATCACCTGCTTCTTGCCATCTCCAAAAGGAAGCCCTGCCACAGAGAAGACAGGCCTTTTGCCTGAGCACAGACCTTGGCACAGTGGCCATGGATGAATGGCCTTGCTGCACTTCAGTGTATGCAGAATGTGGGCCCCAAAAGGCCAGAGGCAGGGCGTGGACCTGCCCAACAAGACCATAGAGTGCCTCTGCTTTCTCCAGCACAGCACAGCTGTACAGTACTGATCTGGGCCTGGGGACCAACGGATGTCAGAGAGACTGTGTGCAAAACTGTGCAAATACATGTTTCCAGTGAAAGGGTCCATAGCTTTTACCACATCCTCAATGGGTCTAGGTCTTCCCTTCAAATAAAAATATTAAGAACTTTGTTCTACACTAAAGAAATTGTCCAGCTCACCAGACTGAGAAAGACTTTGAGCTCAAACTCCCAGGGAGCATCATTTGTCATCATCTAGGGCACCAGGCTACATGGCAACACAGTCAAGGAGACTCCGAGAGGCCTGGCAGCCTCAGGCATCACCCACCCATCGCATCGAGCATTCGTCTAAGCTCTTAAAGCTTTTGATTCCAGGGAAATGTCTCTTCCGGGCATGGGGCTTCAGAGGCTGATAAATGCTGACCGATCCATCAAGTGGTCCGAGGACAGCGCAGAGCTGTAGTGGGGGGCCACGCTGCGCTCTGCCTATAGACTCGTGGCTCAGAGCACGGAGCAGCGTCTGACAAGAGCCCTAATCCAATTTCTGAAATCAGTTCCCATCAGGAACTCCTGTCCTGGGTAAGACACAGAGGCTGGCTGGTAAGTGGTAGTTGGCTTTCTGACTGGGTCAAAGCTACCCCGAGGATTTCTCTCTACTCTGGATACTAGGGCATCGGCTGCTAGAAATGCTCAGCATCAATGTTGAACCTTCTTCTTCCAAGACTACAAAAGAATCTTAGAACACTTGTTCTCTTGAAAGTGCCAGAGGTGGAGCATAAATGGGCTCTCCGTGCCCGAGCAATCTACTTCTTGCAGAACGCCACTTTCATAAAGGTCAGGTTGACTCCTCAGCTCCCACCACCATATTCGGCCACTTCAGAGCCAGAACTAAAGTCCAGTTAAGAACTTGACATCCAGCCACTAGTGGAAACATGGCCGACCATCCTCTGAAATACTCTTCCCCGGGGCAGGCTCAGTCCTGCAGTCATAACCCAGAGATGTCCCAAAGCTTCAGTGCCTGGGGCTGGGTGGGGCTGCGGGCAGGAATGCTGTCCCTCACACATCGTTCAGTCACTGACTTTCAAGGTGACAGATATATATTTGGTTACTTCTCTTTTTATTTCTCAATCTCTGGCACCCAGCACAGTGCCTGGCACACAGAATCAGCACAATTAGGTTTTTTTTTTTATCAATAAATGAATTGTTGAGGAAGTAGATGAACACTTATTGGTCAAGATCCAGTCAGGAAACAGAACCCAGGGTAAGATTCCAAACAAAGGGAATTTAGACAGGAAATTAATACAAGCATTGGAAGAACAGAGATACCAAATGGGGCAGTGAGGCAGCCCAGACGTCAGCACCAGCGGGCGCTAACCTGCCCCCGGGGGAAGGCAGGCCTCTGGGCCAGGACTGTGGCGAGGCAGGGGGACTTCCCACAAGAGCAGGAGCACCCCGGAGATGCTGCTGGAAACGGAAGCTCCCCCCATCATGTGCCGAGCCTCTGCTGGCACAGAGCAGCGAAGCCTGAGACAGGGAGCCGCCCTGCATCCGGGCAGAGAAGGGGAGGGCACGGGTGGCGGACACGGCTGACTCACGCCAGCTCCGGGAGAGTTCCGCACCTCGAGGGGCTGACAGGGTGCACCTGTGTCAAGGGGTGATACTCGTCTGTGTCAGAGCCAAAGGACGGTAAAAGCCCGAGCACACAGCAATTTAGGAGAGGAAGGAGTATATCTATCTGCTCCTCGAGGGAAGGCTTGGATGTTTGTGACTGAATGCCAGCACACAGAAGCATTCTTTCAAAAGATATTTATTGGAGTGATTGCTGGTGTAGACGAGTATGGTCTGAAAAGATTTCCAGAGAGGACATGGAATGAGTCCCTGCCTTTGAGAGATGGGAAGGATCAAGGGGACCTCCTAGAAAGGCGGCCAGGAGCGCAGAGGCTGAGAGGGAGAGCAGGGTGCAGACCTCTCCCGGCGCTGAGCTTGTCTCTGCTCAGCACTGGCACGCTGAGCCTCCCAAGGATCCGGGGCGCTAATGTCTCCACAGCAAAACTGGAAAAATCTTTGAAGGTAGGAATGGATCTTCTTCACTGTCTTGTCCCAAGCCTCCCAGTTGCCAAGTTACAGATCACCTGCTGGCATCACGCCCTCGGTCTCCCCCAACAGCCCCCTCAGATGCCGCTCCATACCCACCTGCACCCTGCCACTTTTCCGGTCCACGAAGGTGGTCTGAGCCTGCATGGGTGCCCTCTAAATCCCCCTCAAGTTAGAGAGGTATTGAATGAGCATGACCTAGAGGTCACTGGAAAACAGGAAGGATGCCAGCACAGAAATATCTCTGAGAAACTTCTGGATAGTGCAAAGATGATGGAGATGGACAGGTGGGAATGATCGTGTGCGTGCAAACGCACAGCATGAGCAGCGCCAGCTGGAGAGGGGCATGAGGGAGGGGTGGCCTGCTCCTCAACTTCGGGCCTTGGCTCACACAAGAGAGATGCCCATCCCTCCCACGCTCCCCCAGGAGAGCTCACTTTAACCTTCATTTCCCTCTAAAGGGAGGATGATGCACTCGTGTGACTGGCAGGGCCTTCCCTGCCCGGTTGTCTGGGGCTCAGAAGCAAGCCTGTGCCTCACAGCCGATGCCCTGCTGCCCCCTCTGTGCACCCCTGCACACAGGTGCCCGGCCCTCCTGGACGGGGTTTCTCTCCTCTCTTCCAGCACCTCTGCTCTGCTAGCAACAGAGGTAGTCATCAGATTAGGTCTTCGGTTCGAGGACCGTCCCAGCTACCTTCGGGGCTAAGCCTCCTTCTTCAACCCAGTGTTTTCTTAACTTTTTAGCGAAGTATAATTGCCCAGAAAAGTACACATTTTGAAACAGGTTTAATCAGAGAGCTCTGCCTTTGGGGGCTTACTGGACACTGTCATCGCCTAGGTAAAGTGGGTGTTTGTTCTCCTTGTCCTGCCAGCCTTTTCTCTGTGTGCTGCACCCGCATGAGCCCAGGGAGGGGTCCATGGAGCCCGAGGCCCCGCAGCCCTGGGAGCCCTCAGCAGGAGGCAGGGCTGCCGGCCCCTGACCAGCTCCTGGCGGAGAAGCCTTCCTGTCGGTGTGCCCTTCCCAGCGGGGCCAGGCTTCCTCTGAGGAAATGGGGCATCGACTCTTACAGATTCCAGCTCATTCACACCAGATTAAGCTGCATATTAACAAAAAAATTAATAGGCAACAAAGAATCAGCAGATAGGAGAATAAACAAGCCGTCACAGAGGACCAATTCCAAAATACGCTCCACCACCAAGACCTTTCACTGACACCGCCCAGAAAATTGTGAAATAAATACATAAATCTATTCTGCTGGCGGCGTGAATGATGCGGCCTCACCACGGAGGTGCTGCAAACGACGTCTCGGCTGCGGGGGGTGCCTTGGCATTTGGGCAGAGCTGGTAAAGTGTCAGCGAGTTGAACGCAATCATCATCTTTAATGCATCATTGAAGCATGCGCTTCTAGATGAATATTAATAAAAGAAAAAAACACCGGCAACTAAAATTCTAGTGGCTCCTAGAAATTCCAAAGGATGATCAGAGGAGGGAAAGCATGCAGACAGTCCTAAGGAGAGAGCAAACTTTGTCTGACGTTCTGCCTTCCTTGCAGATTTCTGTACCTCCTTGTGCTTCCCTGGCTGGTGGAAATCTTTCTCTTTCCTTTAGTAACTTGAAAGTTTTACCTCTTATTTCCTTAACTCATGTTTTCCATAATAATTTAATCAGAAGACTAAAAATATGGTGACTAGAATAACTTGAGACATGTTAGTCATCATAACAGGTTAAATTCCCCCCTTAAAAGGCCTGTTCTGGCAGGTTAAGGTAAATGTATGCTGTTTACAAGAGTCCCCGACAAAACCAAATGGCACAGGAGACGGTAATAAATAAAGACGAGACGAGACACACAAGGAGATGCTAACGAGGGAAGGCTAATGTAGCAACACCAACAGGAGGTTTCAAAGCAAACATTCCTAAAGGAGGCAATGAAGTAATTTTCTACTGATTGAAGAAATAATTCACAAAGAATAACAATAGCCGTGTATCCCTAGGCACATAATAAAGCATCAAGATTTATAGCAAAAGATATGCAAATTCAAGGAGAAATTGGGAAAGCCAGAAACATATCTTTCAGAAATTGATTCAATTAGACTTAAGAACTTCAATAACACAGCTAACAACCTTGGCACATATAAAACTTCTACACCCAAAACCAGAATAGACATTTTTAGAGCACTAACAGAATAGTGAATAAAAATGTCATTAGTTAATAAACATAATCTCCATGCGTTCTCTCTAAAACAGAGACCGCTGGAGCATACTTTGTGACCACCGCTCAACAAAACCAGAAAAGGACAAGAGGAAAGTCAAAATGGAACTTTGGAGCTAAAGAAGTCAAGGAAGAACTGAGAACCGTGGGTAAAAACAAAGCAAAACACAACCCCAGAGCCGTACAGGCCGCCCCCGGGCACTGGCTTCCGCGTGGGCCACTCGTGTCCACGGCCCCTACACCCCGGCGCCAGGCCCCTGGAGCCCGACCCCGAGGCGGTCTGCCCGGCCCCCTGTGGGTGTCATGGGGCGCCTCCTCACTCCGCGGTCTCCGTGCATGGTCAGAGATCTTACATCCGTCTGTGCCCATGACGGCCAGTCCTCCCTTCGTGGGTCTGTGCTTCTAGTCCTACTCAAGCAAGTGCCCCCCTTACTCCAAGTTATAAGAATATTATCCAAAAATTTCTTATTTTAAAGATTATTTGTATTTTTATTTTTCAGTATGAGCTGTGTTGGAGGTCTAGTTCCTTCTGATAAAAAAACAGTTGTATAAGACGAGTCCGTTAAGCAGGGCTCTTGTCCCAGGGGACTTGAACGGCAGCCTGTGTCACATATCACACTCTGTGGTCACGTAGCTCCGTCCTTCTGCCTCCCTCTCATAATGTAAGGACCCTTGGGTTACAGGATAGGTTCCCCTCCATAATCCAGGATTCCCGCTGTGTAAGGTCATCTACCAGTACCCTAGCTCCATCTGCACCTTGACCCCCTCCCCATGTGACCTCGCATCCATGGGTCCTGGGATAAGGACGTGGACTTACCACGCCTACCACGGAAGGTGAGGTTGGTGTCTCGCCTCCCTCTCTGCAGCCACAAGGTAGGGCCCTGAGACCATGAGGAGGGCCTTGCCCTGCCCGGCCAGGGAGCTGGGAGCTCGCATGCCCACATGAAGGGACGTGGAAAGTCCTGGGAGGCAAGAGAAGGGGACAGGCAGGGATCCAGTCCTGGCGCCCGTGGTCTGCAGGTGTGGCATGGGACTGGGGTGGCCAAGCTGAAGCTGCCCCCGTCCTTGCTCTGTATATCAGGAACTCTGTCAGCCTGCTTTGCCAACCAGCTTCCTGGTGATCTGGCCAATGAGAGGGCTCGTGGGAAGTGATGTGCAACAGGAGGGGGAGCCGGGCATGACCCCCACTCTGCCTCAGGCCACATCACCAGCACCTCCTTCCTGCTCAGAGCCCTCATCAGAAGCCCTCTCCCCAGATGCTCCCAGGACCTGCCACATGGCCCCAGAATCTGCATTCCGGTACCACTGCCTCCGCCGGTTGTCCCTGACAGGGCAGGACACCGTAGTGTCACCACGTGGTTGCTAATCTTCCTGCTACCCTTATGTGTTGATTGCTTCCCTGTCCTATCTGACTTTCCTGGTCTTTCGCCATCTGTGCAGCCCATTCCCTACGTGCATCTCCCTCTGTTCACAGGCCTCCGGTGGTTTCCTTACTGGATGTGGACTAATACGTAGTGGTAAAGCCTCTTGCAAAGACAGGGCTGTAAGAGAATACCATCGGATCAAACAAGCTGCGACTAGTCAAAAGCAAGCAGGAAATCAGCAGAGAACTTGAGTAACTCCTAGGGTAAAAGACCATTAAAGGCAAAAAACACCAAGACACTTTGAGGTCTCAAATCTCAGGACAGAAAATACAGTTAACCCTTGAACAACATGGGTTTGAACTGTGTGGATTTTTTTCAATAAATACGATACAGTGTTGTAAATGTACCTTCTCTTCCAGATGATTCTCTGGATAATATTTTCTTTTCTGTAGCTCACTTTATTATAAGAACACAGCATATAACACATATAACAAAAAATACGTGTTAACTGAGTTCATGTTAAAGCTTCCCGTCAACAGCAGGCTACTAGTAGTGAAGTATAGGGGACAGTCAAAAGTTATCCCTGGATTTCTTACTATAGGGGCATTGGCAGCCCTACCCCCTGTGTTGTTCGGCATCTGCTACATTGCTCCCGTTCTGTCAATCATTTCCAATAGACCGACGCCCTCAGGCAAAGCAGTTCTGGCCCATAAACAGAATTCATGCATGTCAGGAACCCTCACACAGATATGGTGTAGGTGTAGGTGATGTGACGTTGGTGTTTATACAAGCAACCAAGGGAGGCTGTCAAAAAATGAAAATGTATGGGTCCCCACCCCAAAACTTTAGGAGCTCTGGGTGAGACCCCTGAGTCTGCATTTCAGAACCCAAATGCGTCTGACACAGGCTATGTATTGGGAAATTCTAGATATGATCAATGATCTCCAGAAGGTTACTGAAACATCTTGGCCTCAGTTTCCCCAGCTGCCACATATGGATAATACAAACTCAAAGAGATGTCCTAAGGAACAAATAAGGTGTGGCAAAACATCTGGCATAGGCAGGGCAAGGACAGCAAAAGAGAAGAAGGGTTGGATGTACCCTACAAGTTCATCTTTGCTGTGTATTTAGAATAAGCCTCTTTCTCTGATATTTTACCTCAGCACATATTTTTTACATTTTTGGGGTGTCAATCTTGGTGACTCAGTTCAAGATGATATTAGTTGACATGGAATAGAAATAGTTAACCCAAGACCAACGTCAATTTAAGCTAGGAAGTCTCTATTTCAAGTAGAATTTTTAAAAGCTCTCAGAATGGTAAGAGATACTAACTTAATTTTTTTAAATGCTTCTTCACTTTGCAAACTGGGACAATAAACTAAATGAAAAGAAAACGACCAAAACCTCAGTTAGAATATTTAATTAAGACTAGCTGAATTATTTATGTGAGGGGACTCATCTCATAAGAATGTTTTAGAAGCTAGTTCTTCTAAATTTAGTTATAAAATCTTAAATGCCCTGTTACAACTGTTCAAAAATGAAACTGTGTCACGTCCTGCTCACACCCCACCCTTACCTATCAGCCCATTAAGGATCAGCAACATGCACAACAACAGAGCTCCTTGATAAGGCAGAATCTGATTGCTACTTAATCATCATTAAAATGGCTTTAAGGTAAGCTAACATGCTAATAGCATCCGTGTTAACAAGCCCCATTTATTCTTCACGTTATGTGAATAATTAGTGGGTAGAGCTCTCTGTCAAATGGAGCTCTGCTGTCTCATGGGGTCAATACCTGGCAAATTCAGTCCTCTGCACAGTTATGTCACACCTTTCTGCAGAGCCCTGGGGCGCGGGTGCAGCTTCAGACACAGAAAATAAAAACTGTCATACAAATGAGAGTGAAGTATGAGAAGGAGGGGAAGAGGATTAGAAAAAGGGCAAAGCATACATCACTTGGCTTTGATGGGAATCTATGAACCTGAAAATCTTTTGCGACCAGGAAATGTTTCCAGCAGAAAAGAAAGGAGTTTAATAGCTCAGTGCCTGAGAGGGGCTTGGATTCAAAGCCACCACGCTGCAAGTTTGGAAATCGAGAACCGAGCAGCAGTAGGGAGTTGCAGGTATCATGAGTCGGGGAGAGGGCTGCAATAATCAAGCAGCCAAGGGTGCTCCAGGCCAGTGCAGATTTCCACAATGAACACCGGGAACAGGGGTGCCCACCTCCGGGAGCTGACCGTGTGTCCCTGTCAGCACCTTGGGTCACTGCATTAGTGAGGCTGTAGGAATGAGCCCACGAGCTTCCCGCCCTTGCACTGGAAGGGTGCGCACCAGACATACGGAAGCGTCTCTCATTCTGAGACCACAGGTCTAGAATTCCAAAGCCAAAGTCAAAGCAGAGACTATGGGCTTAAATAAGAAATGTAAGGGGATCCACTCCAACCAGATCAGGAGAGCCAATGAGCAGCAGACTGAATGTCAGAGAGATGCCCCACCACCCGGCCCCCTGCCTGCATAACAGTTAGACAGGCGAAGCGATATAAACTGAGCCGGATCTGCCCTAGTGGAAGTCATTTCTGAATATCTCATCAAAGACTCAAAGGGAGCCGATGTTAGGCACCTGGGTGGCTAGTTTCCAGAAACTCTGAAACAACAGGCTGGTATTTAACACAGTTAAATGTTTGGCATGCAGTAAAACCCACACCACCAAAATACCCATCTAATTCTTCAAGCATTATTATCAAGAGAGTCCCACATGATATGGGAAAGTTATTAAAAGCTATCACTCAACTGAGAGTTTTTCTGGAAATGCGTTTATTGGTGCACAGTGGGTAAAGTTAGTAACTTCTATGACAACGGTTGCTTAGTACCTGGAGGAACCTCTGGCCATCATGGGTATCCTGCAGAAAACACACATCAGTGACGGGAAGTTGCAAATTCCCTTTGGTGAAACTACTGATATGGAAAAGGCTGAACTAGTAGATATTTTTCCCATATCCCAAAGTACACACACATGCAGACACGTAAGTACCCTTGCCAAAGGTTCTAACAGTAAAATTATGCTTGAGAAGATTACAAATGGCCCCTAAAATATCGAAACCTAAAAACACAGCCAGCTTCTCTGTAAAGGAAGTCAGTGTTTTCTATTCTGTATGTGTAAGTTTAAATTACCATCATGATTATAACTTATATTATGGAAGAACTAACATTTATTGAGCATTTTCCATGCACTTGGCACTACAAAATGTTCTTTATATATAGTAGCTCGACGAATCCTTACAACAAATGTTCAAAATAGAGCAATTGTTGCAAACCTACTGTGTCCATAGGCAGCCAAACCCAAGGATGTGCAATGCGTGCCCAGGCCCAGCCTGCTCGCAAAGACAAAACAGGACTAAATCCAAGGCCTTCTCAGGCCCAGCCCAGTGTTCCCTCTGTACATTTTTTCATAAATTTTTTCCATAAAACTTTTCTGGTAAACATTGGCAGTTACTTCCATTTTTTGACTCCTTTGCACTTGGACTTCAGTATTCTTTTTTAGCTTTCTATTTTGAATAAAGATTCAGAGGAGGAAGTGGACAGTGAGGTCCTACGTGCCCTTTTCCCAGTCTCCGCCAAAGCTAACATCTTGTTATACCACGTAAACTAAAACCCAGTGCGGTTTCACGACAAAGCCGCAACCTGAGGATGGACCCTGGGACCGTCCCCTGAGTTCTCCCAGGCTCACCGGTCACACACATACTCAGCTGCGTGTGTTGTGTGGCTCTGTGACATTTCATCATGTGTGTAGCTTTGCATAACCGTCACAGTCAAGATTTCTAACTGTGCGTCACCAGGCTCCCTCCTGTTACCCCTTTAGAGCCACACCTACTCCTTCCCACTCATCCCTAACTCCTGACAACCATTGATCTGTTTCTACTTCTGTAATAAAGTCATTCCCATATTCATAATCATATCACAAATGTTATACAAAAAGAATCGTGTGGTATATATCTTTTTGACTCGGTTAGTTTTTTTCACTCAGCATAATTTCCTGGACATTCATCCCACTTACTGCCTGTATCACTTGTTCATCCCCATTTGCTGCTGACTACTGTTCCATGGCCATTCATCTGGCCAAACATTTGGTAGTTCCCAGTTTGGGGCTATTACAAATAAAGTTGCTATGAACATTTATGTACTGTGTCTGTGTGAAAATAAAGTTTCACTTTTCTGGGATAAATGCCCAAAAGTACAATGGTTAGGTTGTATGTCAAGCCCAGTTTTAGTTTTTAGTTTTAAGAGGAGCTGCCAAATCATTCAGTGAAGCTGTATGGTTCACGTTACCACCCAAGGTGGGAGAGATCATTTCTCTGCATTCTTAACAGCACTTCGTGTTACCATCGTTCTTTATTTTATCCATGGTAATAGATACAACAATATCTCATTGCGGCTTGTATTGCATCCCTAATGGTTAATGAACTTGAATATCTTTTCACATCCTAATCTACCCTCAGATATCCTCTGATGAAAGGTCAGTCCTCTTTTTGCCCATTTTCTAACTAGACTGGTTTTGTGTTTTGAGAGTTCCTTACATACTCTAGATACAAATCCTTTGCTGAACATGTAACTTGTCCATAAACATTATCCAACATTTTGCGTCAGTAAGGGCTTTAAAAATAACACCCGGTGCACGCTAGAGTCCGCACGGTTAAATGAATTTTTCAAGAACTCAAACACTTACCATGTGCTTTATTTAAAAAGCAGCAGAAAGCCTGGGTACTGCTTTCACAGAAGGGAAAACTAGAGCTCAGGGATATTCTAGTATAGAATCGTGAGATGCAGGCAGGGCGGTAAGAAGGGTCGGCAGAGGGAGAGCTCAGGGGTCTGGCAGACCTATCCGTCATCGCTGCGGCTCACACGCCGCCTGGCGGGCTCTGTGAACTCAGTGGCGTCCTGGGAAGGGCAGGCTTGTACTGGCAAACAGTCTCATCCACGCTTCTCTAGAGGAATCAGCAACGGGTTCTTACCTGTACCCACTGTCCTGTTTATCACATATGGCTGCTTCCAAGAGGAAATCCGTTTGGGCAGCACACACCACTTTATTCTTCGGGGCTGGTCAAGCACCAGAAGGCTGAAGCATGGCTGAGACCATGGATGCAATGGAATCTCATACTAACCCTTCCCCAACAAGCCCCACGTGTTTCCCCTGCCCTGTGGAGTGCTGCCCCTTGGGAAAGTGGGGCTTAAGGGCCGGTGCTGCAGCAGCCTTTCTCTGAGTCTGCTTACCAGGACAGAGTCGCCCAGGGCATTTCTCCTGGGTATTGTCCCTGGTGGATATTGTCCCTGGTGTGTGCTGCCCACACATGTGTGAGGAAAGGCAGATCCCAGCCCCTGTCCCATGTCAGACAATGAGAAAGCATTATATATTTTTCTTCAATTTTGAATGAAAAATAAAGATTTCATCTGACCCATGTTTAACCAGTAGAGCAAACACTTGAAACGAGACGGATATCGTGTTCAGATCATCTTTGCAGGATCCTTTCTTACTTTGTAATCCAAATACAAACAGAACATACATGAGGTGGGAAGCAGGAATGGGGTGCGGAGAGAGGGGCCCCCAGTTCATTAGCTCATCCACATGCGGCCCATGGCAGCTCCTCGGACTTCCTAAGACCTCTCAGATCCCAAGTCAAAAAACACTGGGATTTCCTTCTTTTTAAAGGTTGAATAATATTTTATTGTGTGGATTTGCCACATTATCATGGAAGGACAGATACTGCATGGGGCCACTTACGTGGGCACCTGAAATAGTCAGTCTCATAGAAATGGAGTAGAAGGTGGCTGCCAGGGACTGGGTCAGGGAGGGGAAACGTGCAGTCGCTACTCTCCAGGCCTAGCGTTTCAGTTACACAAGCCGAATGTGCACCCCCAGGGGCTCTGCCCCCGGACATGGCACCTGTGCTTAACCACAGCACACTGTGCATGTAAAAACTGCTTACGAGGGTCGACCTCTTATGAAGTGTTCTTACCACAATTAAAAAGTAAAATTAAATTAAAAAATACAGCAAGCAGACTAAGCTGTTGAATCAAGAGAGATCTTAAAAGTACAGTTAATCTATCGAGAAAAAGATGTCATGTATCACCTAGAGATTGAATCACCAGATAAGCAAATTTCATGCATCTGATAAGAAAAAATAAAGTACATGTCAGATCTCGGGGGTAGAAAGCACCCAGAAACCCACTACATGTTGTACAGGTGGAGAAAAAGTCCAGGGACCAGGGACGCGCCAGGAGACAGCCGGCCGGCCAGGGTGGGGGCAGGGCTGGAGGTCAGGCTGCCTCCCTGGTTCCTCGCGAGCGTCTCTCTCTAGAGGCCTGGTGTGTCCCGGTGCCCTGCTCCCGTGTACTTAGTGCCAGAGGTCACGGAGGGACCAGCACGTCACCCCCTCCTGCCTTGCAGCTCGAAGGCTGTGTCGCAGGAGAAATCTCGGTGTATAGGAAGTGCCCGCAGGTCTTCATCTAGACGCCCCAGACACCAACCTGGCTACTTGCTGCCCACCCTCCCCAGGACGAGGAGCCAGGAGAGGCCTTCCCTCTGCTTGGTCTCCCCTTGGCAGAGGCGTGGGAAAGCCTCACTGCCTGCCACATGGCACCTCTGTGTATCTCCCACCGAGGCCAGGCTGAAGCAGTCAAGGGCAAACGCAGGCTGAGGGGCCGGCTCGGCGCACAATCCTGAGGACAGAGGAGAGGGCAACATGCTTCTGAAGGTACCTTGGCCTCATGTGTGGTAAAATGGGTAAAAGTGCTTCCATAAAGCCCCTTGGAGACCTGCCTGTGATGCTGCATGGAATATCTGATTTTAGAGACCGGAGGTAGCCATCAGCAACCTCGCCATTTTAACTGTATGGCATCTAGAACTCTCAAAGTGATTTCTCAAACATTCCCTCACTTGGTTTTCTCATCACACTCCTCCCCGTAGGTACAGACTTCATTCAGGTGAGAACTCCTAGAGCCCATTGTCCCAGGCTCTGGCCTGGGCCCCAGGGTTGCTGAACAGACAGAGGGTCCCCTACCTGTAGCACCAGGTCCCCTCATGGGGAACTGAGGCTGGTATTTATAAGTAAAAAGTAAGCCAACAAAGTACAAGATACTTTCAGCTGCTGATGGGATCCCACAGGATGGAAATAGGGCCTGTGATGGAGGTGGGGGCTGCTTGGAGGAACAGGTGTTCTGGAATGTGCCCGGGATTTGCTTTAATCAGGTGAGGGAAGATGACAGGCAGGAAGAAAACGGCCTCAAAAGAAGAGTCGATCACCCTCAGTTCCCAGGAGGAGAGTGTGCATGCCACGCAGGGCTACATGGGGCACGTCAGGAGGCAGCAGGAGAAAGGGAGGCTCCAGTTCCCAGGAAGGGCGGACCGGCTGGGCAGGCTGGGGCTTGGATGGTGTGAACAGCTTCAGTGGTGTCTGGGCCCCAGGGGTCTAGATCATCAGCACGTAGCCCCGGGGCATTTGAACAGGGATACGGGCTTGATGTGTGACAGGTACAGGAGGTGGCTGCAGGTAAGGCTCTGGTTTGCACAGCAAAGATGTGCTCACAACAGTTGTTTGCTTTCTCCAGAGATTAGCTAGCCCAGGACGGGTGGCCCCTCCAGGACTAGCAAGGGCCCAAGATGTCTGACCGCAGCGTACAGAATGTAACGGAATAATTAAATAAGGTGGCAGCGGGTGCATACATTCAGAATGGAGGGCAGCGATGCCCTCCTTGAGGAGCTGATACTGGAGAGGAGAGGACAGGAGAAGGTGCCAGCCATGCACAGACAGGCGGCAGGGAGCAAAGCAGGCACAGGGACCCTGGGCAAGTAGGAGTCAGCCCCGCTCAGAGGAGCCCGTGCAGCCAGAGCAGGGGGCGTGGCCAGGCCAGGGGAAGATGGGCCCAGGCCAGCAGGACCCCGGAGGCCACGGCCATAGGATGTGACTCCATCGCAGCAGGAATCCATTAGCAGTTTGTACGGGAGCCTTGAGATCTGATTTGCACTTTTAAAAGGTCATCCTGACTGCAGTGAGGGGGATAGATTGCATGCGGGCATTCGGGGGAAGCAAGGAGATCGGGTAGGAGGCGGCCACCCCACAGCACCATGTGGGCAGGAAGACAAAGCGCCCTCCCGGCTTTGTTTCTCTATTCCAGACACCCCATCACACTCCGCTCCATGTGACGGCTCAGACACGGCCTTCATCCAGGGCATCGTTCATTTATCACTTTTTCACATAAATCTAAGTATTCTCAGTTGTCAAAGTGGTCCTCCCACACTCTTCTCGCCTGCCTGCCGCTATGGACAAAAAGGACCATTAAAAAATCCCATTATTTAGCCAAAAACTATCTACGGATTGTGCAGTACATGCCCCCCAAAAATTTGGTAACTATGGGAAATAAGTAAAGTTTATGACATAACAGTCCTAACTGTAAAGAACTGAGACTTCTACTGCAGACTTGAGTGAATACGATAACTCAGAAGTGAGATTCACCCCAAGCTGGGAGGGAGGCCAGAGGCCAGAACACTCCGAGCAGGACCCACAGTGGGGGTGAGACGTAAACTGGCCCTTAAAGAACCGTCACCAGCGTCTAGGACCTCAGGGCACCAAAGACAGACAAGGAGCCCAGAGCCCACCTATAACCCATTTATACCAGGAAACAGGGAAAAATGATTTGATAAAGAGCTGAAAAGGAAGAAAATAGAAATAAGTACCAGTTGGATGGCTTGCTTATGATTTATTTCATAACAGAAAACCATAAAAGTAATATTCTACTGTAGATATATATATATGCTGCCTTTTCTAGATCCATCATCTTCCATACGATGCTGGGGTTGTTTCCGTATCTTGGCTATTGAGAGTACAGCTGCAGTGAACGTGGGGTGACTCCTGGAGTTACTGGCTTCTGTGCCTTCAGATATATTCCCAGCAGTGGGGTTGCTGGATCATATGGTAGGTCAGTATTAGTGCCTTGAGGACCCTCCACACTGTTTTGCACACTGGCTGCCACCAGTTTACAGCCCCACCAACACAAAAGAGGGTCCCCTTTTCCCCACATCCTCACCAATGTTTGTTTTATCTTGTCTTTTTGATAATAAAAAAGATGGAAATCTTTGTGACAGCATGGGGGAATCTGGAGGGCACTATGTTAAGTGAAATAAGTCAGACAGAGAAAACAAATACGACATGATCTCACTTTATGTGGGATCTAAACAAATAAAAAAGCCAATTTCATAGAAACAGACTGGAACGGTGGTTGCCAGGGGCAGGGGGAGGGGGAAGTGGAAAGGCTTTGGGGAAAAGACACAAACGTTCAGCTGTAGGAAGAGTAAGGTCAGAGGACCCGATGCGCAGCGTGGTGACATGGTTAGTGACACGGCGCTGTCAGCTTGGAGAAGCTGAGCGCACACCGGAAGCACCCACGCTCCGCTGGCTGACTGAGGGGACAGGCTGCTCGTCCTCATCTGCGATCACCTGCGATGTGATGCATATCAAATCATCGCGTTGCACAACTTAAGTATATTCAACTGTATTTGTCAATTATCCCTCCGTAAAGTTAAAAAGTGAAAAATATAGAATGTGTGAACCACTGTAAAAATAAAAACTAAGCATGTTTAGAACACCTTGACCTGTGTTGTAGTTACTGAATGGCACACATTCTCCAGGTGGTCGAAACGGAGGTGTGTCCTCGTGCTCGCAGACCCCGGGGAGGGCCTTCCACGCACCTGTTGCACCGCAGGAAGACGGGCCGCACGGATTCGCACCACAGTATGTACATACTTACGTTTTAGTTTACAGAAAGCGTAGGTCAGAAACACTGCTACTCCCCACTCACGGTCCTTGGCAGAGGTAACCCAAGAGTGGAAACTGAACAAACTGCAGTTTCTAATTAAACATAGCCGCAAAAGCCCATGGCCAACGCCAGGCCACACTAACGGGCACCGTGAGTCCCACCACCGCCTGACAGTGCAGCGACCGAGCCTGCCTCGCCAGGAGACCACTGAATCGCCACCCGGGACGCCCCGCGTCCAGCGCGGACACTGTTAGTCGTCCTCACACCTCGTGCCGTGGGTCCTCAGACATGCAAACAGTGAAAACTACTCGCCGTTTGCCCGAGGGAACCGGGCAGCCCCGCGGCCATCAGGGCTCTTAGAGAACCAGGGGGTCTGGCCCGCGTCCTCCACACAACCCGAGCAGACCCATGCCCGGGCCCCTGCCTCTCCTGCTGCACCCGGCGCCGCCCCGAAGCCTGGGCTCTCGGTCCTGCAGAGCGGCATCAGAGACGCCTGCTCAGCGGCTCATCTCCCCAGCCTGGGGAGTGCTCCCTGGCTCAGGATCACACACGCAGAAGGTCCCAGCAAACAAGTGCCCAGTTCCGATCGATGAGACTGTCGGCAGCGGAAGAGGCCGGAGTGCCCACCCTGCCACTGCCACCGGCCCCCTCTGTCCCTGAGTTCGGCTCAGAGCTTGACTCCCCCACCCCTCCAGGGTCCTCTCCCTAAACTGCCAGCATGCTTTGCTTTTGGCCTTAGTAAGAGAGAAGTGTTAAACAAGTTCACGGTTAAACCTGCAGTTATTTCACAAAGTGGTGCTGGGAGCCTGTCAACCACAGAAAGGTGGTACCTTACAAAGCACGTCTTCTGGGGGGTGCCAGGGTTCCCTGGGGTGCAAAACAGTTCAAAAGTGGAGTCTTCCCCACAGCCCATGAATCTTATGGGCAAGGATGCTCCTGGATAGCATTTTCGGGGAGACAGCCAAATTTCAACCCTCAGAAACAGAGGTTTTATTTTCAAAAAATCCGTGGTAAGTCAATGGTGTAAGTTGTGTAGTATTTGCAGGTCCAAATTTTAGAGCCGCACGTAAAAGCCAAGGACCAACACATAACACCTCTGTCCCTTTAAACCCACAGTGACCCGGATATGTGACAGCCGTTTCCCTGCTCTCTCAATTTTCAGGATTAGTGTCTACATTTTAGAAGTGACTAATATCTGCATCAAGAAAATTTGAGAATTTGAGCCCTGTTGACACCTCTATTATCAAAGTAAGGATTTCCTTTAAATATTTTGCTTCACCATGTTTAGAGTCAGAGAGCTAAAGTATGTTCTTGGATTTCTTAAGAGATCCTCTAAACCAAATCCCTCAATTTTAGAGATGAGGAAATTAAACTCCAGACAATCATTACATGAAATAAAAATAATAGTTAGGTATTATTTAAAATCCTCAAAGAAAGTCCTCTGTCTTCAGGCAAAGAAAATGACGTTCTCCCTGGCGAGCTGGAGCTTTTGCAACTTAAGAAACTGTAGTGTCGTAAGTTTAGTACACTCTGAATTTTTGTCCAGTTAGAAAGGAAAATGGAGCTTTCATTAAGAAGCTTAATAAATTAATAGGCAGAAAGCATTAACTGATGTCTCAGTGACAACACAGCTCAGCATAGTTATCACACAAATTATCGCTGAGTGATCAATTCTTTAAATGGCTAAACATAACAGGAGAAACACCGTAAGTGCATTTTATCTTTTTACCAAGAAACTTTGCCCTGCTGGTTTAAAAAGAAGACGCTTTAAGTAGCCAATAGTGTATTTCCTAATTTTGATTCTAGTGTGTCCAGATGACTCAACATAGTTATTTTCCAGTCGCTAGAAGGGGCAGCCCGTGTTCATGGTCCTTAAAAATACAGCCAAGACGATCCTGGAGGAGGAGATTTCCACGACCCCCTCAGCGTTTTGCTATCACAGAGCTTATAATGCTGTGCTTGAATTGTTCATCAGCATCCTTTCCTTGTCTTTGTGCGTCCTCAGGACCAGGGCCGTTCTCCTGTCTTCTGAATCTAGTGCCCAGCACACTGCTTGCTGCTTCACAGGTGCTCAAATATGCCAAATGCAGGGAAGCCGTCTGCCTGCCCAGCACCCAGTGCCTCAGCCGATGCACAGCATATCAAGACAAGAAAAAAGTAAGTGAATCTGAATCTCTAGAGATTCCAAGAGGGTTTATTTCCTAACTCTTCTGTCTAGAAAATTAATTTTGATTCAGAGTGGCAAGCTGGACAGAGTAAAGACAGACATGCGTGACTGAGCCATTACTAATAGGGGATCGGGACCACTGCCGCACAGGGGGACCACCTGAGCTTCCAGACGGACAGACTCGAATGGAACGTGGTTACAATGCGACAAATCCTTTAATCACAAATCGTTTAAGACACTCTGCTAAATGAAAGCGTGTTCAAGTGACATTAGACTTCAGCAGCGCTGTCTTCTGCATAGACAGTCACCCATTTTTAAGTTGCTTGCTCTCATTTTCTGTATTTTCAGGGAGGAAAATGTGTCCCTTTTTAAGAGATCATTTTTCCTTAAAATGACAGCGATTTACAAAAAATGGTTTCCTAATCACACAATTTTTCTTAGTGAAAACAGAAATTCTTCACCTCCTGTCTGACTCTGAGGGCAGGGAAGAGGTTGGGAGAGGAGTCATCTTCACATCACCTTTCCACAGAAGCCTCCCACCTTGGACCAGCCCCTGAAAAGCAGGCAGAAGAGCACCTGCTTCTTGGCGCTCCCCCAACTCCATGGTTTAGGAGCATTTTACCAGGATGCTCAAGGTTTTGAGATGGTACTTACCTTCTGGAACAATAGAAAATTGGTTAAATGATGGAATTTTCCTGAGTGCCCTTTCCTCGTAATATACTATTGTGGCTACAATTCTCCTTATCCTGGGAGCACAAGATATGCTCACACCGAGGCCCCTCAGAGCACAGGGCTACTAAGGCAGATGCTTCAGGGTAAACACCTCTTATTCCAAAGTCTGACCCACTAACCTAAGCAAACTCTTTAATTATTTTCTTTTCTATTTGCAATCTATATTATTAGAACATTAAAGCCATGAATGTTCACGTGCAAGTAAAAAATTGCCCTTACATTGCCACAGATAAACATGGGCTGGAAACAGTTCACGTTCAAGTGCAGGCGCATGCTTCCGTTTTCATTTGACCAAAGTGCATGAACCTCTCAGCCAGCCCCAGTCATGCAGGCAGTGTCCCTCCCACTGCCACCCTGTCACCTATGCCCTCTGAATGTAAATGCTTTCCTAGGACAGTGGGAAGGAAGAATCCAAATTGGTATGAAATTTCTATGCCCTTGACAGAATGGTGCCTCAAATTTGACATTAAATTTTGGAAAACAAGTCACATTTTTTTTAAACACCTGACTTATAAATCAAAATTTGAGCCCAGAATAGGTGGAGGCTTATCTAGCATCTCCAGGAAGACTCATACAGTCATGAACCCTACAAAGACAACCAAGACGATCAGACCCTCGGACATCACAGCTGCTGCAAAACCACAGACTGTGACGAAGCTGTGCTTGAAAAACAACAACATTCCTTAAGATGGGTCACCAAAAAAAAAAAGAGGAGGAAGGCAGCTTTGCTGCAGTTTCTTGATAAATTAAGTTCTCTGTGTGCCAGAAGAGCCCCTGAAAAGAGGAATGTGGGAAAAGAGACTTCCAGCCCCTCACCCGGAGAGGCATCGGTCTCTGCAGAGAGGAGAGTGCCCCGGCGTCCCTGGATGCATCCACTCAATGCCATCTTCCCACCAAAGGACGTCCCATCGATCTGCCGCTAATGTTTGAGGGAATGCACGCGGGGCTGTGTTTGGAGAGGGCTGCGCTCCATCACAGTCAGATGGGTCCAGGTCTGGAGCGGGAGGATTTCTCAGAGAGCTTCACGGTACTGGAGTGGTCAGCCTCCTCTGTCTCCTTCCCCCTCTTCCTCTGCTTGGATAAAGAAAATCAAGCAGTAAGGTCTGTCCACCCAGCTAGGAATGGAAGCTAAGGGGCACTTCCTGGGAGTCGGAACGTCTCCACAAGCCAAGGAGAAGCAAAGACAGAAATCTGCTGGTCCCGCGGGGTCAGTCAGGATGCAGACACCGACCTGCACCTGCAGGAGACCCCATGGCTGGAGATTCATGCTGGGGAACCAGCCCACACTCCCCAAAGCTTCATCCTCCAAAAGGCATTCACTGAAACTACCCAGTGCCTGACTTCACTGCCCTGCCTCGGCAGAAACGCTTTGACCTTTGAACAGTTTGACTTATAGCATCAACCAGCCCGACCTCACACCCATCCTTCCACCCTGACCAGATCTCCATCCTGGTGCCACAAGATTCTGTGTAGGACACACACCAAAAGACTTGATGGGGTAAGACAGCGCCCCAAGGAGACGTGTGAAGAAGAGCAGGTAAAAGGGCAGTGAAGGGAAATTGGAGTGTGAGATGGGATTTCCACCTTTCACATCAGGCTAGATGAACATATCACGGTTGCTAAGGCAACAACTCACGTATTTATTCAGGCCTGGTCGCAGAAATAATTTTCAGTTTCAAAGCAATGGAAAGGGTTGATATGAATAATACATTTTTATCTATGTTTTAAAACAAAGTGACAGTATCCTATTTGTTCATATCTGTCTGTGTTTTACATTATGTTCCAGGATGAGTGTTTTAGGAGAAATTCCATTTGAAATGGGAAACTGTTCATGCTGCAGATACAAATACAAAACAACCGACCATCTATAGGTCTGACATTGTAATGGATTTCAAGCACATTTGTTATCAAAGAATCACTACAGGGAAGAGAGACCAGAAATGCAACACAAGTGTACGTCTCTTCATGACGCTTCCCACGGATGTTTCTCGTGCGGAGACTGAAGGTCCGTGAGCAGTTCAGATCCTGTAAAGAGACCCGTGTTCAGGCATAGAAAAGCTCAATGTTAAATGGCACTTTGGTTCACCTGTTTGCCTCAAAGGTTTCCAGGCCAACAATAAAAATGAAAAGAAAAAAATGTATATATATATATATATATAAAAATATAGCTTGAACACAAGAAAAACATCTCGAAGTCTAAACTATTCATTCCAGTGGTGTTGCCAAATCACTAGTCAGACTCATAAAACATAGAGCATAATGTGACATGTTATGTCCAAATGTCCCAGAGCAACTCTCCTTGCCAGCTGGTGGGAGAGAAATCCTGTGCAGAGTGAGGCAGGCTGTCGCCATCCCCCCACAGAAGAGAAGTCTTACGTATTCCTGTGGTCTGGCCAAGTCAAAACATCCCGTGTGCTGCGAAGAGCAGGTTGTTGGACCTTGCATGACTAAAAATTAGGCACAGAGTTTGGTATGTCTTTTCTGCAGCCCTATAATTCAACTGCTAATCGAGTAGAGTGACCTTCTGAAGCCTCATGTATGCTATTTCCAAAACCCATGGTCAAGTGTGCTTCAGAGTGGAAGAGAGTCTGCAGCAGATCCTGCACCCTCCCAGCTGGGCCACTTGCCCGGCAGACCCAAGGTGCTGGGTGCCACGAGGTGAGTCTCTGGCAAACCCCATAGGAGAGCCGCAGTGCAGACCCCTGGAGTTCCACAGTAAGACCGTGCGTAGTTTCCTGACGTGAAATGCAGGCCACACCTGGGGGCTGCTACCAGCCTTTGATGAGCTGGGTCCAGGGATGGTCCTATAACGCACAGGACAGCCCTCTCCCGAAGTTATCCTCCCCTCTCCCCTGAATCATCAGGCCCAAAATGTCAACAGGGCCAAGGTTAAGGAACTGACGAGCAATAGGCTTTCCTCTGGGATTACTCACGTCCTGCTCCCCTGTCATGACCTGCGGCAGTGTCCCCAGAGCACCTGGCATGGCCTCTTCACTCTGGCCAGGTCTTCAGAGTCGCCTGGGCCCATGGGACAGGCAGAAGCTCCTCGGAGCTCACATGGCATCTCACCCAGTGACAGTGCACCTTGATCTTCAGACAGGTAGACTCGCTGACAGATTTCTGGAGCTCTCTTTCCACAGAGATCCCTCCTGACCAGCCCTCTGCCTGGCAACATCCACCAACCTCAGCAGCCCCAGACTCCCACCTGGTCCCCTCAGTTCAGCAAGACTGATGCTTTGCTTGCACCCCCTCCCCTGTCACATCACAGTTCCAAAACTGCCTCCAGACAGGAAGCAAGGTGACAGCAGAGCTCACCTCGGCTTTTCTGTCTCTCTTGGGACATAGGTCCATGCTGCCTGCTGCCAAACACTTGCTGTTGTTTCATGCACCGTGTCCAGCTTCCCAGCAAACAGAGAAGGGTTCGTCCAACACCTGGCACGTCCTCGTGACCAGAAGCAGAGTCCCCCTCTGTCTCCTGCTTCCCCTGCATCAGTTTCTCTTCATCACCTATGTGTGCATGTGTGTTTTCTACAGACAAACATCAGTAAACCTCTCAGGAACATCGGCAATCTTCTTTGGTCATTAAATATAATTCCCCAGTCCCAAAATTCATAAATGGCACTCAGACAAATAGACTTAAGAAAACTAGTCAGAAATGTCTTCCTCTTTCCCCTTAATACTTTGGACTTCATAAAAAAAGTAGGTGCTCAGTCACAGAGCCTGCCTGGTTGCCCAGCCCCAGATGAGCTCCTGGCCCTGGCTGCCCTGGACTCTCACCTGCCTAGACATTTTTTTGCAAGTTCCCCCCAGGCCCCTCCAGCCACCTCTGTGCTCCAGGGGAGATGACTCTGTAGGCACAGCCAGAGCCCCAGCTTGCACTGATGGACGGTAGACCTCTAGCTGAATCGTGGTACCAGAGATTCCCCACCTGTGGCTCCACAGAACTACGTGCACAGGCTCCCAGGAGTCCATCAAAGTGTCCGCCTTTCATGTGAGAGTGACTTGATTTGCTAAATATCCCAGAACCTCATGTTAACCACCTTTCTCAGCTTTAATCAAGGTTCCTTTCGTGTGAACAATTTTCACTGCCTGAAATATTCACAGCAATTTCTCAGATTGCTTTTTCTTTTATATACAGAATGTATGACAGCCTTCACTCACAATTTTAAGTTATTATTGAACTTGGCATTCTACACTTTGGAAGTTTTGGTTAAATATTCTGAGAACCACTGCATTTTTTAGACTGTTGCATTTTCTTTTTGTTTCCATCAGCACTAGCAGTTGATAATCTTTGGGGAACCACAATTTACAGAAAAACGGAGTTGATCACTGTGAGTCAGTCAGTGAACATCTGGAAAGTATAAACCAGCAAACTGTTTTGACACATGGCCCATGGGAACATGTAGACGCCAGCAGCTGCTCGCTGGCCCTCTAGCTAGGTGACTGCCCTTTGTGGATAGACTCAGAGCCTGCAGGATACAAACAACTCCTAGGTGAAATTGTAACGTGTGCTGGGCCCTCTCTGTGACCAATGAAGAGAGGACCTGCAGACACTGAAATTCCCCAAGAGGGCATCCTGCTTATCACCAAATGTCTCATCACGAGCATTGCCCCCAACTGAACAGAGTCATTAAATATTTGCCTGGCAACTTCTTTAATGGCTTTTAAATATCCCATTATATAGAGGTGCCACGTGTTGACCACTCCTGTAACTCTTGGGACATTTCAGTTGCTTAATCCCTTCTAACTCAATATTCTCATCTGCAAAAATGGGGAAAATAAGCAGAAATGTTCCACCTCCGCCACCTCAGAGACTTGAGGTGGAGACAAGATGGGTGTTAAGGAGCAGGCCTCGCTGGCTGTCAGACCGTCGCAGGGCTCCCCACGTAGCACCAGGGCGTGGGGCCCCGCTAAGCCCGGCCGTGGTACGACCTTTGTCCAGACCGACACCACTCAGCGAATGGCTTTCTAGGTTCAGTGAGGGGCTGGGTTCTCAAGCCCCCTGCAGCTTCCGCCCACCCTCCCCGCTGACCGGGCCCTGCCGCACCGCCCCAGCTGGCACACGTTGCCTCTGTCCTAGCAGATGACCCGAAGTACGATCAGAAGCGGTGTGACAGGTTCAGTGATACAGAATCCAAGACTCAAAGTGTTTTCCTGAGAGAAGATGAGTAATATTCTGGCTGAATATATGCAATAGAAAATAGGAGAACAAAATAGATTCATGGCCACCAGGGGGTCTTTATTCATGGCAGAACCTGTGTTTACAGTTCCCACTCACCTGAAGTATGCCGTGCGAGGTGCCCAGGGGCGACGAGACCCTGTGCCCTGGTGACCACACTGGAGGGGCGAGGACCGTCAGACTCTTTTTTTGTGATTCCATCAGGAGGTCCAGCCCGACCTCCTGAATATTTGTTTCTCTAACTCAATTATTCTACAGGCTTTTATTATATTGAATCACGCATCTCACAATATTCGAAATGGTTCATTTGTTCAGGGAATTACATGCCTCTAATTTTATCACAAAATGCTGACAAGCAGCAGAATGGTAATGAAACACGGCACACCCCAGCCACAGTCTCTAGGACACAAAACGAGACGGCACGTTTAAACACTGCCACGGTGCCAGTCAAGTGCAGATGCAGGGGAGCAGATGCTATTGGGCATAATAACGATTTGCATTTGTGCCACTCACTCGTCCAGAGAGCTCTGCTGGAAATGCTGCCACCTCTGGGCTAGCCTTGGGCTCACAGCCGGAAGGACTCCCCTGGCGATTCTTCCAGAGGCGCCTGACCACTCCCAAAGGACTGTTTTGCCACTGACAGTAAAGTACTTAACAAACAGCAGCAGTGGCCCCCTCTGCCCTGCCGTAAGGGATGCCATGGGGCGCCACCCAGGTGCTCCCTCAGGACTGCAGGGCTTCCTCCCCCCGCTGCTGGGACCTGCGGATAGACATCCCTTCACTGTCACCCCCTCTGCAAATCGCCCTCCAGTGACAGGCTCCTTCACCCCATCTCCCCACTGGGGGCAGGGAAGCTCACCCCTATGGACCAACGGGTGTGGGAGGGAAAAGGCCCTCAGGGTGGGACCCCCTGAAAGGGCACCCGGCTGAGGCCCCCTGCAGACCCCAGGGCCAGCTGTCCTGGCCAGTCCTGCTCTCTGCCTTCGCAGGTGATGACCTGGAAAGGGCTCCCTGACAAACTCCTGCAACCTCACCTCCACCTCGGCGCCCGTGGCTCCGTTACCCCCACCATCAGGTCGGACGTGAAGGCTGCTTACGTCCAGCCCTGCCCACCCCAAGTGCAGATGTTTAATAAGGCCCACTTCTCTCTCCCCCATTCCTGCCATAATCACTCCTGCTTCTGTGCCTCTTCACTCTCATTCAACGTGGGGGAATGGCCCTAAATATTAACAGCTAAGCAGAAGAATGATGAACTCAATAACAAAAGACAGCTCAGAGGTCCCTCAGAGACCGATAGGGATGAGAAGGAACTCACGCAGAGGTGGCAGCCAGTCTGATGGAAGAAGAAAAACCACCGCAACAGCTGCTCTCAAAGAGATGCAGGTGCTGCCTGAGAACAGCGGTGACCTGTGGCCCAGCCCTGGTCTCCAAAAGGGAGCAAAACCAGAGAACAAGCCAAGAACGAAGGAGGCGGAGAGGCTGGGAACGCCCTGGGGGAGAGGAGGACGCAGCTGTCCCCATGGGCACCCCACATTCCCCCAGGCTGGTCTCCCGTCCCATCAAGCGCAGTGACTGCAGTCTTGAGAAGCTTTCCACGTCTGATGTCCGTTCATGGATGACTTTTGCAGAGAGAGACAGTGACACAGGGATTATTAGACACTTCCACATCTTACTTAGTTCTCACCGCCACACTCCACTCGGTGAGTCAGGTGAGCTGCCCAGACCACAGAGCTCCTGACCGTGCATCTGTGGACGTCAACTGCAGTGGCCTTTCTCCTGAACCACAGAGCCTCTAAAATACCAGGAGGCGGATGCTGGCCAGCACTGCTACTGAAACCATCATTTAAATTAGAGGATTAAATCGGTAATGGTGACATCTCAAGCAACTTGCAGAATTTTATTTCACATTAAACAAATGCAAATCCGTCATAATCCTCCTTCAAAAATGCTTCAAACTGAAGTTAGTTCTTATAAAAGCCAAGTCTGCAAAACCAATGAATATAATTCAAAACTCTCATCTTAGTTACATTTTCTTGAATGTGCTCATTCTTTCAGACCATTTTTCCTGGGAGAACCGTTAGGCCAGGGTTGAGCTAGCACATGAGTGGGGTTCTGGGCTGCACCGATGCAATACGAGCCCTACATCATGCTAGCTACTGAACAGTGTCACAGTAGATACAAATGTCAGCCAGCAGAACAAAGGCTGGTGGCACTTAGTAAAATAGGGAAATATTTAGTCGATTGTGAAATTGATAAATAGGATTGTTGAACAAAATTAGTAATTTCCATTTTAGGCTCTGGTGTCAACTCTACTGTCCGATGTAATTTGCAGGGAAGGGCAACAGCCCAGGAAGGAGAGTTCATCAGTAGACCTACCAATTTTCATGATAAACATGTTCAGATGTGGCTCTTGGAAAATTACTGAAATAGAACCCGTAAGTTTCATTGAAAACATATTGTATATCAGGATTTTCTGAAGTGCTCATGGGAAAATGCAGAAGCTGGAGCCCACCCCAGACGCGCCAACCGGACTCATCAGGGCAGAGCCGGCAGCCGCTTTTTAACAGGTTCTCCAGACGAATCCGTTGAAGAGCCGGGCGTGAGACGCCCGCATCATGATGGTCAGCACCAGGGCTGGGAAACGTTGCTTCTCTACCGTGTTAAGCTTCATCCTGTCCTAAGAATTCTGTACACTCTTCCAGGAGGGCTTCTTGTATCAGTGGGGAAGAAAAATGGCCATTGTAAAAACTACATGCCAATCACGGTCAACACCCAAACCCTAAGGGATGCAGTCAACACCCAAACCCTGAGGGACACGGTCAACACCCAAACCCTGAGGGACACGGTCAATACCCAAACCCTAAGGGACAAGGTCAACACCCAAACCCTAAGGGACACGGTCAACACCCAAACCCTGAGGGACACCCTCACATGCATCCACTCAGCGAGGCGCTCTGCAGGCGAGAGCACCACAGACATGCGGGCGAGGCGGTCTCGGGGTGAGAGCCCTGCTCTGTGCGGAAGGCCTGTCGTGGACGCACCACCCCCACATTCGGTCCTGAGTCAGACCCCAGGGGCTGGGTGGAGTTAGATGCATTTCAGGGTATGATTAGGGCTGAGCAATACCAACTTCCATTCCCTTTTGTCAAAGTAAGAAATTACTCAGTAATTAAATTACTGTCCAGTTTGTAAGCACAATTTACAAAACAAAATTCTTAGGGTCATGGCTATCTATTGCAATCATCATAATGAATCGGAGGGCACGTCA
This sequence comes from Manis pentadactyla, assembly GCF_030020395.1. NCBI lineage: Eukaryota > Metazoa > Chordata > Mammalia > Pholidota > Manidae > Manis > Manis pentadactyla. The sequence continues at coordinate 145,489,121 of NC_080025.1, read as the reverse complement.
CTCCAGGAGAGGCCGTGAAGAAACGGCTCTCCCGAGCCGCGCACAGTGACTCGGTCACCAGAGGAGGCGGGAGCTGCTGTTCCCACTGAACGCAACCACGTATCTGCGCAACGCCTCCCCGTGAGTGAAGGCTTCTGGAATTCTAATCACTAAGTTTTTAGTTTTTTGATGGCATTAGGGTCAGTTTGCCTAGTCTGCTCGCTTCAACAAAACGGGAGCCGAGTAAGCAGCTTTTAACTATTTCAAAACCACAGAAATAAGAAAGAAAAACTCCTACTAAGTATCAGAAGGTCATTAAATTTTTTGTCTCTTTCCAAACTTCACTGCTTATTGTGTATAAATCCTCAACAGAAACTCAAAATCAGTGATCTCCCTCCCTCTCTGTCTCTCTCTGTCTCTCTCCCTCTCCCTCTTCTCTGGCTTGCTTTCTGTCTGTCTCTCTCTGTCCCTCTCTATATATCTGTCTGAATCTGTCTGTCTCTCCCTCTCTGTCTGTCTCTCTGTTTTCTCTCTCTCCTTCTCTGTCTACCCATCTGTTTCCCCTCTGTCTGTCTGTCTATCTCTCTCTCTCTCTGTGTGTGTGTGTGTCTGTCTCCCCCTCTCTGTCTCTCTGTCTGTCTCTGTCTCTTCCTCTGTCTCCCCCTCTCTGTCTCTCTCTGTCTCTCTCTGTGTCTCTGCCTCTCTGTCTCTCCCTGTCTCTCTTTGTCTTGCTCTTTCTGTCTCTCCCCCTCTCTGTCTCTCTGTCTGTCTCTCTGTCTCTCTGTCTGTCTCTCTCTCTGTCTCTCTGTCTCTCCCCCTCTCTCTGTCTGTCTCACTCTGTCTCCCCTTCTCTCTCTCCCTCTGTCTCCCCCTCTCTCTCCCCCTCTCTCTGTCTCCCCATCTCTCTGTCTGTCTCTCTGTCTCTCTGTCTCCCCCCCTCTGTCTGTCTCTCTCTGTCTCTCTGTCTATCTCTCTGTCTCTTCTCTGTCTCTCTGTCTCCCTATCTCTCTGTCTGTCTCTCTGTCTGTCTCTCTGTCTCTCCCTCTCTCTCTGTCTCTCTGTCTCTCTCTCTGTCTCCCCCTCTCTCTCTGTCTCTCTGTCTCTCTGTCTCTTTCTCTGTCTCTCTGTCTCCCCCTCTCTCTGTCTCTCTGTCTCCCTATCTCTCTGTCTCCCCCTCTCTCTGTCTCTCTCTGTCTCCCCCTCTCTCTGTCTCCCCCCTCTCTGTCTGTCTCTCTCTCTGTCTCTGTCTCTCTCTGTCTCCCCCTCTCTCAGTCTCCCCATCTGTCTCCCCCTCTCTCTGTCTCTCTGTCTCTCTGTCTCCCCCCTCTCTGTCTCCCCCTCTCTGTCTCCCCCTCTCTGTCTCCCCCTCTCTCTGTCTGTCTCCCCCTCTCTCTGTCTCTCTCTGTCTCTCTGTCTCTCTCTCTGTCTCTCTATCTCTCTCTCTGTCTCTCTGTCTCCCCCCTCTCTGTCTGTCTCTCTGTCTCCCCATCTCTCTGTCTCCCCCCCTCTCTGTCTCTCTGTCTCCCCCTCTCTCTCTGTCTGTCTCTCTGTCTCCCCCTCTCTCTCTCTCTGTCTCTCTCTGTCTCCCCCCCTCTCTGTCTGTCTCTCTCTGTCTCGCTCTGTCTCCCCCTCTCAGGGCATCTCCTCTCTCAGGCGTGTCTCCCCCGCCATGGGTCCTCGGGAATGGGGCCCAGGAGGGACGCACTGCCATGTGTGCTCAGCCAGAGGCACTGTCTTTGTGGCCCGAAGGCCGCAGCCGGCACCATCAAGGTAGAAGGCAGACACCGTCCAGTGTCCACAGGAGACCCTGTGGGCCACGGGCTTCCCCGGTTCAGCAACAGTTTCTCTAATTCTAGCTCCTCGTCAGATCTGACAGGTTCAGGCTGACACCGTGGAGGATCTGACGGTCTAGGGGCCTGTCCTGCTCATTCAGGTCTCAGCTGGATAATTCAGCTGACATACTTCTAACCAAAATTTTGGACTCCAGACCCCCTGTTTCTACCAGAGCGATCACCTGGAGCCGGGTTCATTCCCCCGGCCCTGTCTCGGCCAACATCGCAGACACGCATCACCTGTCTGGGTCAGTTTCTTACAACAGGTTCCATTCATCATCCTCTCTCCCAGGACTACCTCTAACTCAGACCACAGCTTCAAACACCCATCAGGGGGTCTCAGTCTTACATCTTAACCCATGTGGAAGAAGGTGGTCTCATCGTCTCACAAATACACAGGACACAGGAGTAGTAGGTGTCACTGTTTTACATAGAAGCAGGCAGATTCGAGCGTCATCCTAGGAGCTCCTGATCACAAGGTGGCTCCCTGGACCCTAAGGGAGTCTGTCTTCTCCCTGACTTTTCAAAGCCCCCTAAGAAAGGATAGGTCCCTCCCTTGGAACTCAGGTACTCAGGAGGTCTGCTTGCCCACACAGAACCTCCACAGAATCGGCCAGTGATGCTCCGCTAGGGCAGAGGCGGTGCAGAGGGCGTCCCCATGCTCGGGAACAGCCCACGGGGACGGGGCTCGGAAGGGGGCCCGGTCTGGATTCAGCCCACCCGCTGCCCCCTTGGCCAGCTGCCCTTGCACGGGGCACAGCCTGCACCACCAGAAGTGCGGGCCCCACCAGCTGCTGGGAGGCAGAGGCTCCGACCGAGGCCCAGACAGGGAGGACGCCCTGCAAAAGAGCATTTGAAAGCTGAAAAGGAAGAGCAAGAAAAAAGGGCAGATTGATATTTGAGAGAAGAAAGAGACACATGGGAGGAGAGGAGGAAAAGAATCAAAAAGACAGAACAAACCTTCATCTGCTCGATGACGTGACGCAGGGAGCTTGGCCTGCTGCAAGAACGAGCGGCTCTTGCAGGAGACTTGGCCTGAGATACCGCTCGGGGTCTTACCCATAGCAAGTCTTCAATGAACTTCTGGGTGATAGAAGGAAGGAGGGGTGACTAGCCAGTTTCCATGAGCCTGCAGGTTAAATTGAACTGCATCTGGTTAAAGCCATTATCTGTGTCCATATGTTCCACAGGCCACTTACTTAGTAATTTCAGCTTAAATGGACCATCCGTAGGTGTAGTGATGGGAAATACACACGTGCAGTGCAGCACATCAGCTAAAGAAGGATACTAACCAATCCTTATAACTAATACTTACAAGACAAAGAGAAAAAGATGCCCCTGCCTTACTCAGTTTCACCAAGGACCAGGGAAGAGAGCTGAGCAGACAGGTAACTTGGCTACTGGGTTTGGCTTCTCGAGCCTACTGATCTACCTTTAACAGCGATGGTGAAGGACATTGGATGAATTCCCCAGGAAACACCGACATCTTCAAGTAATTGCACAGAACACACACACAACTAAACATTTTATGGAGTTGCAGAGTGTTGTTGTCTTGTCATAAAATCTCTTATAAACTCCAGCTGGACTAAATGTCTCCCCAGGGAACCCACAAAAAATAATAATAATAAATTAGATTCTCAGACTAAGCTTAGGATTTAAATCTGCAATAGGACTACGGGTCCAAAGACATTTGTCAATAGAGCTTCACAAACTGTTGGGCTAAATATTGATGGGCAAGAACTGCAGCTCTCACAGTAGACTTTCCTCCCCAGGATCAAGAAGGTGTAACAAAAATGAAGCATTCCAAATATTTCAGAAGTAATATCAAGGGACTCTGTCATTTGTTGCAATTAAGACACTTGTGCTAAGCTTCTCCCTGGCATAAAAATGCTCATCAGAGACCATATACCAGAGCAGACAATTGAAAAAAGGGTTTTATTCTACATAGTTCAAAGCTGCCTTAGAGACAGAATTACAGAACGGCAGCCTGGGGAGTCCACCCGCCCCCAGAAAAACAGCCATGTAACTAGTGGAAGTTATTTTTTAACACAATCTGCTGAAGTCTCTGGAGATTGTCTTAAGGGCATTGAGCACATGGAGAAACATCCAGCCAAGAAAATCTACGAAATCTCAGTAAAAGCAGTGAGTCCGTGGAACTTGCACCCCCAACTCCGTGTAACTCTAGTACAGGTGCTCTGCCTTAAGCGGGCACAGCCAAGAATACAGGGGCTTCCTCTCCACCTGGCTTCCAGTCAAGGGCCACAGTTTCACCAGGGAGAGGTCAGTGGCACTTGTTGCACCCCCAGAATTTCAGGCAGGCAGGGCTGAAAGGATGAGGCTCTATTCCCCTGCCAGCCCTACCTTATAGGGCAGAAGGTCTACCCCAGGCACAGGAAGCTGACAGTACTGAGCCCGGCTGCCTACTCCCCAGCTCAATCTTAGGAAGAAGTTCCACACCAGGAATGCGAGCCCAGAAGACCTGGGCTTACCATCCCTCCCAGTACCTGCTCATACGGTGGTTACCCCAGAAGAAGCACACCAGAAAGTGAATGCATTAAACAGTCCAATCAAAAGACAGAGATTGTTAGACTGGATTAAAAAAAAAAAAGTAAGACCCAATGATATGCTATCTACAGATAACCCTTTAGATTCAGAGATGCACAAAGATTGAATAAAACGATTGAAAAATGTATGCAAACAGTATCCATGAGAGAGGTTGGCCACTCATATCCATAAGTGGCTATATTAATATTAGACTAAATGGACTTTAAAACAAAAAGTTTTGCTAGAATTATAGAAGGACAATTTTCAATGATAAAAGAGTCTATCCACCAGGGAATTATAACCATTATAAACATATATGCACCTAACAAAAGAGTTGAAAAATACATAAAGCAAAAAACTGGTAGAATTGAAAAAAAGAGCTAGACAATTCAACAGTAACGGTTGGAGACTTCAATGCCCCACTTACCATAATGGCTGGAGCATCTGTGTTTTTGCTAGATCCATTCTAGATTCATTGTATCTGTGGCTTAGGATGCTGTGAGAACTTCCTTAGGATCCTCCGGGGAGCCGTGAGGGGACTAAAGAAAACACAGAGAGAGACAAATGGAGGCAAGAGACAAAAGAGGGAGAGAGAAAGATGGAAAGATCAAGTAAATAGGTAAATTACCTTAATATAATGATTGTACTTAATGACTCACACAACAGCAAATGTGCACAAGCACACGGGTCCCTGACATTGTCAACACTACATGAAAGCACTGTGATTTCTTTGAGTGTAGGGACACCCTACACTCAAATTGGTTATAATTCCCTGGTGGATAGATTCTTTTATCATTGAAAATTGTCCTTCTTTAATTCTAGCAAAATTTTTTGTTTTAAAGTCCATTTAAATACAGGATGCCCAGTTAAATTTTAATTCTGGATAAACAACAAATAATTTTTTAGCATAGGCATATCAAAAATACACTGAAAACTTATTTGTTATTTGCATGAAATTCACATTTAACTAGGTGTCCTGTATTTTTATTTGCAAACTCCAGCAACCCTATTTGAAGGTCTGCACATAAAATAGCACTGGTACTCAGCATAGGAAACACTCTGCACAGATGCAGCTCCGAATGCAATGAACAGCTCTGACACCGGTGTAACTGGATGCCGAGCAGTTGGGATGATGGAATCTTGATCTTATGAGATTATGAGAGAAGTGTTAGACCTAAGGAAAGAGTAGGTTTGGGCAGTCAAGGGGGAAAAGGACCACCAGAATTCTGGTAAAAGGAGCAGGTTATTCAACAGAGCCTGCTAATGATTACTATAAGTACCATGGGATGCAGACAAGGATGGGGAACAGGCAGATATTCCCCAACTGAGAAAGTGGGCCTGAAGGCACAATAGAAAGACATACGCAAGTGAAATATGGGAAGTGTGCAGGATATTATTTGAGCAAGTGAATAGAAAAAGCCAAGGAAGTCTTTCCAGAGGAGGAAGAATCTGGTGCCAGACACAGGAGATGAGAGGGAGGGATCTCACCCCCTGGGCAGCAAGAGGCAACATAGTAGCACTGTGTCCACCCACCTGGCACTTTGGACTTTCAGCAACTGTTTCACAGAAGGCAAGGCCTGTTCCCATTCTCTCCTATATCCTCTGCTCAGCAGGCCTGCCGGGGACGGTTCTGTGGGTTGTACATAGCACAATGCTAAGGTCACCATTCACATCACGGTGCACTGCCTGCAGCTACGTGATGCGAGTTGGAAAACCAGGGCCCAGAGGGCCCAGGTCAGAGATTAAGTGACAGTTAACAACCAAGGAAATATTAGCAGTTGAGGTCTAAAACTTCTTTCGTAAGGCCAAGCTGCTGGCCCCACCTCCAACTGCTCGGCAACCAGCTGGGCCAGTGTTAGAGCTGTTTACCACACGCAGAGCTGCACCCAGGCTTAATTTATCTCCTGTGCTGAGCGCCAGTGCTATCTCATGTACACATAAACCAGTAAAAACTTTCTGGAAGAAATGTTAGCAGTAGGTAAACAAGAGCTTTAAATCTTTTGAGCCAGCAATTCCTCTGTTAGGCTGAAGAAAGGAAAAATAAGGACATGCAAACAGAACAGAGAGATGCCATAGGGGGAGAACAGACCAGACCCCAAGGTCCGTGCCGTATATGGAAAGGGGACAGCTCTCTCTGAAGTCCATCCTGATGTGCCAACTAAGACCCAGATGTCAGCCTCCTCCCTCCTGGAAGGAAAAAAGTTTCTAGTTGACTATTAATGTCACCTTTAGCCAATCATACCTCTCCACGCCCCCTAGGATAGCTGGCCCACTCCCCCCCTCCTAATCCCTTATAAGCCCCCACCTCCCTGACAGGGCGTGACTTCCCTAGCCTGTGACAAGAAGGCCACAGAACCTCACCTGAGGGTATTTAAATAAATTACGTGGCCCTTTGTTGCCTCTCTTTGCCGGCTTATTCTGGCTAGAATTTATCTTACATCCTCCACCTCTGGGAATTTGGCTTTATAAGATAATCATGAGTGTGCACAAAGATTTACAAACCAGGATGGCCATGCCTCAATGCTTCTAATAACAATAAGAAATAACCTCAATTTCCAAAAATTGGGGATTAATTAAAACCATTCTAAATATTTTAGACAGAGGGCATTTAATACAAGAAACTGCTTTCCAGCTATTCTCTCTCCTAAACAATTAAGCAGGGAATGACTGATTGGTGACGTGAATCAAGGCCCATTTCCTCACCCCATTTCAGAACAACTCTGAAGAGTCATCCCAGAACCAGAGCTGGTTTAGAGTCTGACAGGAGCAAGGAGAACACAGCCGGACCGCATCGCGAGGGTGCCGGACCACAGGAACAGAACACAAGAATCCAGAGAGGATTCTTGCCCACGACAGAGAATCTGATACCAGAGCAAGGCCCTGGGAAACGATGCTGGCATGCGGCTGGGGTGGCCCTTAGCATGAGCCATTGCTTTCTCCACGTTGCTGGGGGAAACGCAACTACCAGAACTACCATGACAGGTGAGGTGTAAGAGAGCAAAGGACCCAGAGACCTGGGTGCCCCAGAGGGAGCTACTTCACAGGCAAGCAGACCCATCATGTCTACGCGCCACGGGAGGACTGGAGGAGCACAGACAATAAATAAAATTGAATTAGAGCTGACCTGGCGCGAGGGCACAAGCATAGCTGTGGAGCTACGGGGTAGCTGCCTCTAACGCCAGGGCTGATTGCCACAGGTGCCCTTATAAAGCCAGGCTCCCTGTTAGCAACAGGGGTGAGTGACATTAAGGTGGGTCCATTCTCCTAATGAGCAGAAGGCCAGGGTGGCACCCAGGGCCTGACCTGTACAGAACTATGGGAATATTAACAGCTTTAACAGATTAGGACATCCTTAGTAGAGACAGAGATGGGCCCCTAAACACAGTACTCTTCAATCTACACAAATCAAAAGAAACCAAGCATGGTGGACCAGAAGGCTGAGGGCAGCGGCCCAACAAATGCCTTACCCAGTTTTCTCACTGAGTCTCTTCTCAAACTTCAAACACATTGACTAAAAGCAGGTGGGTCCCCAGGGGAGAGGACCCGGCAACACCATGGCAAGTAGGCCCAGGAACGATTCCCTAGCCCTTCCCCAAAGGGACCTTCAGCCCTCCTGTCCACATAGCCCAAGGTGGCCAACGGTCTAGAAACTTCCAATATAAATATGGCAGTTGTCCCGCATATATTCCATCCCACTTTCCAGACCCACCGTCCACTCTGCTCTCTGCTCCAGAAGTCTGACTTACATAAATTTCATCAGTGGGCCCCCTCACCCTCTGACTTCCAGTTGGGTTCAGCCAATGAGGTGCCGCAGCAAGAGTTCAGAAAGAGAAAGGCCAGTGAGGACAGGCTGTGAGTCTCCTAAATCCATCCCTGCAAGGTTGCTTCAAGTTGAAGACATCCTCCACCCAGCAGTCACTGATTTCCTAAAAACGGCCTTCATCAAAATGACTCAGGTTCCAGGCCCGGGTAACTGTTCCCTGCCTTTGCGCGTCTGACCTAAGAGTGGCAATGGCTCTTCCCCCTGTGGCCCCCTTTACCCAAGCCAGACCTTCAGAGTCCCGCCATTAGATCAGCCTCACATGACCCTGACTGGAGTGTGTCCCTTCCTTCTTGCTAGAACCCTGATGGTGAGCAGCCCATCAAGGGCTTTCAAGGAGCTTCCAAACGGGTGCGAGTGGCCTGAGCCAGCACCTGAATCGGCCTCACCATTATTTACTGCCCGCCTCTTAACTTCCCCTGAAGTCCTAGCCACCATTTCTCATTCTGCAGGAACTGCATGATTCCAAGCAAAGTCCTTTTGCAGCAGGATTGATTGGAAGTCATTAGTCCAGCTTTATATAAGAGAATACCAATAACACAACATAAAGCATTACTTTTAATTAACAAAAGTAATTAGAACTAATTAAAAAGCTCTCACATTTGTCAAAGAGCCAGTTCACCTTAATTGCCAGGTGTGCTAAATAGGCAATTAAAAATAAATTTAAATGAAGAGCACAGATAAAAGGGAGGCAGCAAATATACCCGTGACAGCAGACAGGCAGACATGCTCCTCTGCATCAAACATGCAAAGCTGCATGCCCCACACATCACGTCATAGGCTTACTGGACGGTGTCATAAGCACAGACCGTGGAGCTAGAGATATAAAGCAAGTGAACTTGCGTTTTGACATGGGGAGGTAAATTCCTTCTGGAATATTCTGCAATCCACAACTGAGGACTTATCAGCATCTCCTTTCCTACCATCAGCAGAAACACGGAAGCCACATTGCCCTCCATCTGCCTGTGGAGATGCCTCTTATAATACGGGCGACGTTCAGTGCTCGAGTGGATGGCAAAGTTCGGTGTCATAAACACACTCAGTCAGAAAGCTCAGTAAAGGGGTCATAAGTAGGCAGGGTTCGATGGAACAGGTAGAATTTATGTTAGACCTTGAAGTATGAGGAGGAAATGTTTTGAATAGGAAGCAAGAAGAGGCAAAAGAATGGCATAAACCAAGGCTCAGAAATTGGAACTGAAACCCGTTGGTCTCACACGCATTTAGTATTGGCTGGTGTTCAGTGATGTCGTAAGATACGTTGGTTTGAAGAATTCCTTTGGAATGAGTTGTCCCCATAAGGGAGCCACTGAATATTTTCAACTAGGCAGGGTGTCCAACGCTCCCGGTGTACCGCTCCAACAGGCCAGGGGTGGGATGGCTACTCTCTGAGCAGCGATAAGCAAAGAATTCTCTAATTCTCCAAGAATCACCCAGCTGCCAGAGGACAAGCCTGCCAACATTAAAGTAAACGTGTGACCTCCTGTAAGTTACTTCAGCTCAGAACAGCTGTATCCAAGGGAGGCAAGAGAATGGTAAGTTACCAGTTTAAAGAAGACATGGAAGTATGAACATACAAAGTTCTTTACAAGCCTCACGCAAATAAATCACTGAGATAATATTACTGAGCTGCTATAACCTTGCTCACAGAAGGGCAAAGTTTGGAGACATTAAGCTCCGTTTCACAGGTTGGCTTTAATGAAAGTGAGAAGATTCAAGACTTCATTATTTTGAAAGCACGAATATTACAAAAGGTCTTGAATTGATGTCGCCATCCCAAATGAAAAATTTCTACCCTCAGGGATTTTGAATCTTTCAGGACCTCTGCAATTAAAGGCAAGTGTGACACAGATGTTTGGTTGGGGGAATTCACCAATAAATAATAAAGTGATGTGTATCTTAACAAGGATTTGACAATTTCTAACTCTGAATGATGGGACAAAGTCCATGCATTTCCGTATCACTACAATCCTAAGGCAAATTCAGAGACCCAGGAAAATTAGGAAAATACAAAGGGTACAAGGAGGAGGGAATCGCACACATATCTCAAAAGGGCTGCCAAGCTCTGAGCCTGACAAGGTGTATGCATCATGTCTCAAGCCCAGGAGTACCTTCCAGTGGTTGACAAAGGGAGTTGGTAGGGGATGGTACCTACCCCAAGGGAACGTCTGGAAATATTATGGGAGGTTATTATTTGTCACAAAATTGTGGGGCAACTTGTACCAGTGTGATAGAAGCTAGACATTTTGAAATATGCAGGATAGGCCGACCCAGGGAGGGCTCCCCTCCCCAGAATCCCAGCAGCAATCCTCTGAGAGACGGCACTGCTGCAGCTCTGACTCAATGCAGCCGAGAAATCTCATGACCGATACTCCTCTTCCTGCTCACGTTAGCCTCAAAAATTTATACCACGAGAAAGAGAGCAGATTGCAGGGAGCCCCCTGGTATGGATATTGTTTTTATTCACTGACTAATTGTAATGTAGCCATCTTAGCAGAGATTCAAGGAAAACACAAGAGATTGATAGGATTTTATACGACCCCTTCTAGTCTTAAGCCCAATCAGATCAGAGTTTGACCAAATCAATTCGTCCTAAACTTTATAGATTATAAGTACCTACGGGTATGATAGCTAAAGAGGATGGAGTTTCTTTTTGAAGTGATGAAAACATTCTAAAATTGACCATTGTGGTAGCTGCACATATTTGTGAATATCCTAAAACCACTGAATTGTACATCTTGACTGAGTGAATTGTACAGGGTGTGAATTGTATCTCAATAAAACTGTTTTTAAAATAGAAGAAAAATTAAGACATTCTTAGAAGAACTGAAACTAAAAGAGTTTGTTACTATCAGACCTGTCCTATAAGAAATATTAAAAAGAATCTTTCAGACTGAAACAAAAGGACATTTATAGTAACTCAAATCCACATGAATAAATAAAGAGCACCAATAAAGACAACTACATGGGTAAATATAAAAGACAAAATAAATAAATTTTTATGCAAATCTTTTTTCTATCTGGTTCAGAATTCAACTGCATAATGTAATAATTATAAATCTAAGTGAATCGAGATGTAATTTGTGAAAATAACAACATAAAAGAGGGGTGGGGCTATATAGGAGCAGTTTTTATGTACTATTAAAGCTAAATTGGTATCAGTCTGAACTATATTGTTATAAATTGAGGTTAATGGTAACCCCCAGGGCAATCACTAATGACTCAAAAATATATAGCAAGGGAAATGATAAAGGAATTAAAATTCTCCACAGAAAAAAAAAACATGTATTTAACACAAAAGAAAGAAACACTGAAGAAATTGAGGACCAAGACAGCATGACATAGAAGACAAATGCCAAGATGGCAGATTTACCTCCTGACTTCTCAGGAATCCCACAAAATGGAAATGGATTAAAATCTCATTTTAAAAGGCAGATTCCGCTGGCAGAATGGTTAATATACCATGATCCACCTATATACTGTATATAAAAGACACAAAGGGCTGGAGGTAGGTGGTGAACATATCTGCTCTCATCCTGAACATACGCTTTTCATCTTCCAAGAGGAGATGCATGATGGTCACTCAGCAAAGGGGTGTCCATTTCCCATCATATTCACTATCAGTCAAGAAAAACACACCAACTTCCCATTTGACATTCCCCTAGAGATGCTAACAAATTGCTAAGTGAAGTTACAAGAAATTAGAGAACAAAATCAAAAAGCAGCAAACTGACTCCAACAATGTGTAAAAAAATTATTTACATCAAAGCCAATAAAGTTTTGACAGAAAGTCTTAGAAAGTCATTCATAATATAATTTACCACTTAATAGACAAAAGGAGGAAACTATATGATCATCATCATGTGAAGAAAAGTATTTATAAAATTAAATACCATTAATTATTTTTCAAATAAAAATATCTTAGGAATATACTAATAGAGGACGAATTCCTCCAACTTGACAAAATGTGCATATATAGAGGTGGGAAGGAAGTACCTCTTTGCCATCAAATAATATTTCTGGTCACCCCTTCTATTCAACATTACATCAGCCAGGGCAATAAGAAGAGAAAAAGAAATAAAAGTTATAAATATTAGACGAAGAAACAAAAAGTTCCTTATCTGCAGAATCATCTATCAGACCTGTCTTATATGAAATATTAAATAATTGTCTGCATTGTTTGGCATAGTTTGTTAAAAGACCATCTTGGATTATCTATGTACATATTCCAAGTTTGTAAACAAAAGTAGCAGTACTCTGGGTCTTGATAAGAATTCAGGCCTAAGAGCACAAAATTGGGGAAAGAACATCTTATAATGTTAAATGCTATAATTCACAATTAGTAGTGTAACTAATGGCTAAGAACCAAAAAAAAAAAAAAAAAAAAAAAAACAGCAGCAATATTCATAGGCCAGAAATGATGGAAGATAATGGTGAACTAAATGGAAATATTATGACACTTAGGATGCCCTCCAGACTAAAACAGGGCAAGCAGACTAAATGTACATAAATACATAGGATACTTAAGCAAAGAGTCTTAACAAATTTAATAATATGTATCATACTTTAGTATAACCAAATTTGCAGGATTTCTAGAAAAAATGCAATAAAAACATTAAATGACAGAATCTATGGGACCTAGTTAAAGGAGAGCTCAAGCCCACTTCATAGACTTAAGTATCGATAATGATATAAATATTTATCCTTCAGGGTCCCAGCTGAAAAGAGACAATACATGCAAACAGCGTGATTCCTCTTTCTAATTCAGTGGAGTTTACAGGGGTGAGCTGGCCAGTGAGAACAAGAAGCTGTTACCAAGCCCAAACAAGAACATCAGGAAAAGAGAATGGTCACTGTGGGTAAAACTGTAACATTTCCAGAGTATCTCGCCTGGCTTTAGTGCTTTGCATATCCTCAGGGGTGGAGAGAAGTTCATCTCCATGTCAATGGGTAATTACCTGGGCAACCAGGGCATGTCTGAACCTGACAGTTTAAGAGGAAGGGGCTTGCTGGCTTGCTTCTTCCCAAGCAGGGGAGAGACAGAGCTGGACTGCAGTTTGTAAGCAATAAATGGATTTTAAACTTTATTTCTCCCTTTGACTGATTTCGGTTTTTAGAGGTATTTTGCCTCAGGATTTCCTCTCCCCAGACTTACAGTCACTGATCCCAGAGCCAGCCACACCTGTAGCTGTAGAGACTAGTCAGCCAGGGCTGTGGCTGGCCTTCAGCTGGGGAGCACAGCCCCTGCCCGTGTCAGCACAGCAGCAGGAAAGCTGGAGAAATAAATACAAAACACAAAATACATAAATACAAAACACAAGCATTTTGATTTCTCGCCAGTGCCTCACATTGGTTGAGCCCAATAAGAAACAAGGGGGAAATCAATTCAATTGATGCATTTTATAAGCCACAAAAACAGAAAGAAAATATGGGAAGGACAAGATAATATCTGACACAGAATAAAAGAAAATAAAATTCAAACCTAGAATAAATTCCCAAAGTGTATATATATATATATATATATACACATATACATATAACTCTTAGAAGAAAACAGGGAGAAATCTCTTTGGCACTGGTCTTGGCAATGATTTTTTTTTTTTTTGGATCTAACACCAAAAGCACAAGCAAAGCAACAAGGCAGAAATAAGCAAGTGGGACAACATCAAATGGAAAAGCTTCTGCACAGCCAAGGACATAAACAGAATGAAAATGCAGCCTACCCAGTGGGAGAAAATATTGGCAGATCATAGATCTGATGAGGGGTTAATATCCAAAATATATAAAGAACCCATACAACTCAATAGCTAAAATACAATCTGATTAAAAAATAGAGAAACTAAATAAACGTTTTTCCAAAGACCTGCCAATGGCCAACAGGCCCACGGAAAGGTACTCCACATCACCCATCCTCATGGAAATGCAGATCAAAGCCAGTGAGGTGTCACCTCACACCCATTAGGGTGGCTGGTATCAAGAAGTCAAGAAATAAAAGGGTTGCTGAGAATGTGAACAAAGTGGACCCTTGTGCAGCTGGTGGGGATGCAAAATGGTGCATCTGCTGTGAAAAACAGTGTAGAGGTTCCTCAAAAAATTAAAAGTAGAAATACCATGTGATATAGCAATTGCATTTCTGGCTATTTACCTGGAAGAGTTAAAATCAGCATCTCACAGAGAAAGGGGAACCCTCCTACACTGTTGGCGGGAATGTAAATTAGTTCAACCATTGTGGAAAGCAGTATGGAGGTTCCTCACAAAACTAAAAATAGAAATACCATTTGACCCAGTAATCCCACTCCTAGGAATTTACCCAAAGAAAACAAGATCCCAGATTCAAAAAGACATATGCACCCCTATGTTCATCGCTGCACTATTTACAACAGCCAAGACATGGAAGCAACCTAAGTGTCCCTCAGTAGATGAATGGGTAAAGAAGAGGTGGTACATATACACAATGGAATATTATTCAGCCATAAGAAGAAAACAAATCCTACCATTTGCCACAACATGGATGGAGCTGGAGGACATTATGCTCAGTGAAATAAGCCAGGTGGAGAAAGACAAGTACCAAATGATTTCACTCATCTGTGAAGTATAAGAACAAAGCAAAACTGAAGGAACAAACAGCAGCAGACTCACAGAACCCAAGAATGGACTAACAGTTACCAAAGGGGAGGGATGGGGAGGGCAGGTAGGGAGGGAGGGTGAAGGGCATTAAGAGGCATTATGATTAGCACACATAATGTAAAGGTGTCACGGGGAAGGCAGTATAGCACAGAGAAGACAAGTAGTGACTGTGGCATCTTACTACACTGATGGACAGTGACTGTAATGGGGTATGTGGGGGGGAACTTGATAATATGGGTGAATGTTGTAACCATAATGTTGTTCATGTGAAACCTTCATAAGATTGTATATCAATGATATCTTAAGAAAAAAAAGAAAAATATATATAAAAAGTTTTTAAAAAATGAAATAGCAAAGAGAGAAACCATAAATAAGTAAATAAATAAATAAATGCAGTTCCCTACCAAAAAAAATCAGCACCTCAAAAATATTCATGCAACATTATTCACAGTAGTCAAGATACGGAAAGAACCTTAGATGTCAGTCAGTGGCTGAATGGGTAAAGGAGATGTGGTATAGCCATATGGCAAAATATTATTCAGCCTTTAAAAAAAAGGAAATTCTGCCATTTGCAAAAATCCGGATGAACCTGGAGGACATGATGCTAAGTGAGATAAGCCAGAGAAGGCTGGAAACTTACACGAGGAATCTAAAATAGGCAAACTCACAGAAACAGAGTAGAAGGGTAGTTACCCATCCTCTCTTCTCATCCGAACCTAATCCAAAAGAACTTCTGGAGGCAGAAGCTAAACCAGCAGGCTCCTGGTACTGCTGCTGACCAGGCCTCAACTCCCCAGGCTCGAGGACCATGTGGCATGCTCCCCTAGACCTCCCGTCCCAGGTCTAGCATCTCCCCTAAAGCTTCAGGCGTAAGCCCCTGCATCCTTCAGACTGGCCAGTGACGACTTCTCCAGATGACGCATCTGCCAAGCTTGACTCAGTGTACCATGATGGTATTTTTGACAACACGGCGGGTAAGGAAGCTATTTAACAAAGGGTATGTTTTTGGCCGAGGTTCTCATAAATCATGTGAGCAGTCACCAGCTCATGATTATGCCCACGTCTAGACATAGAGAGCATTTGATCTCTGCAGCCTCCTTCCTACCAAATAAAAGCAGCAGAAGACATTTTTCCACCTAAAGCTACTTAAAAATCCAGGCATCAATGTCCTGAGACTCAAGAAAACTGGAGCTCATGCTGAGACTCACAGCCTTGTTCTCAGCAAAGCACAGACAGGTTTTGCACAGCCCCTAACAAGGTGTTAGTTGGCACCCATGCAGAGCTCAGAGAAGCGTCCACAGAATTCCACATGCCCAGAGCAACTGCAGCGTACACCATCCCGGCCTGCTGGAGTCCAGTTCCTGACAGTGCTGGAAGCTCATTTCCTGCAAGACGCCTTGAATATCAAGCTATAAAAACATAACAGTGGCCAGCGCTATAGATAAAACACTTGCCTCAGTACTGTCATGCGCCTGTGCCCCCTCTGCGCTACAGTAGGTCCACGTTTCCCTGGTGAGTTTCCTTGAATTCCTGCCGAGTCCCAAGGCTGCTCCTGAAAGGACAAGAGAGATAGGAAGTGTCAGCACAAAGTCAAAGATGGGAAGCTAACAGCAGACATCACTGCCAGGATCCCTAAGTGGCCCCAGAAATCCTGCACCACCAGGGGTTTCCCTGAGCCTCGGAGGCTGGGGCGCAACCACAGGAGTGCCTGCGGGGGCCGGGCAGACAAGCCGCTGAGACTGACGGGTACACAGCACCCAGTCCCACTCCTCTCAGTTAGGCCCTACCCTGGGGCCCCCATCCTGTGACTGCTATCCTGTGGCCCTGTTCTGTGGCCCCTGTTCTGTGGCCCTGTCCTATGGCCCCATCCTTGCTGGGCCTGCAGAGCCCAGTTTTAGCAGGAAACCCAAGTCCTCTTAGAGGGAATCCCTCACTGATATCTGTACAAATGTCACCTCCCGCCACCCCCTGGTGACATCTCATCACCTGGCCTGCTCCCAGCAAGAATCCTGTTAGGTCATCTTGGCCAGAGCCCCCTGCCCTTGATGTCTCCTCTTAGTCATTTCCATCCACTGGCCCCCCACCCTCCTCCTGTGCTATGAATCCCCACTAGTTCTTGCTGAATTCAGAACTGAGCCCCGTCTTTCGCCCTGTTGGGGGTCTGGACACCTATCATGACAGTCCTCAGTAAATCTTCCTCTTTTAACAAGTATCAGGATGTTTTTCTTTCACAGACACCAAAGGAAGAGGCATACTGGTTTTGTTAAGTGGGGGAACCAAGCCCTGTGTGTAACGTGCTTAGGCTGGAAGAGAAGGAGCCGGGCACAGGAAGCGCGACGGACGGCGTTCCACAGAGAACCACACCACGGGCCTGCCCCACAGCGTCAGAGTCGGGGCTGCAGCAGAAAGCTTGGCAGGTCCAAACAGAGAGCGGGCCAGCACGGCGGGAGAGGGGTCAGGACTTGAATGGCAGAAGCTGTCGAGGGGGTGGGCAGGGGCCTGGCACGAATACTTTATATATATTAATGGGTCTCCTTTCAGGGAAAGGGGTGGTCACAGAAGGTTTATAAGTAGTTGCATGTCGTATGTGCAAATGACAAATGAGAAGAGGTGGTAGTTAACTTTGACTTCATATCTACTATCCTTTTGAGGCTGAGAATATACCATCTACTGTTCCCCTGCAGATTCATGATTTTTCTAAAACTGTTAGCTCGAGACTCAGGCAGAGCTGCACAGCACTGAAGTTTCCCAAGAGGCGATGAAAAGGGATGTAGAGTAAAGCTACAAGCTGAATTCAGAAGTTCTCTTCACTGAAGCTCAAGGGACCCAGACGTCATTACACTGCACGGCTGTGCCCGGCTCTCGCTAAGGCATACCCTGACTTACAAGGATACCGGTTCGCCAGAGAGGCAGAGAAACAAAGCCTGGGCTTTAGAAAAGCTTAGATGTCCCTCCCAGTGCAGAATAACATTTTCAAAGCAGCCTGCCCAGTAAGGGATGCGCAGGACAGAAGAGGAAAATATCAGACTTAGGTCTTCTATTTCCCAGCCACAAACTCACCCCTATACTACGTCTATTCATAGGTCATAGGGTAAAGAGCACATTATAGAGGCCTTGTTGAGTTTCTTATGTCCTGAGAAAGCTTCCCAAAGTGGTGAGACAACAATGTCTTTCGTTGAAAGTTCGCATTCAGAAAATAGACAAAGAGCCAGCAGCATTTGAAAATATGCTCATCACCTTTAGAGAAATGCAAATCGAAGTCGCACTGAGATCCACTTCATACCCATTAGGATAACTACAATAATTTTTTAAAACGGAAAATAACAGTGTTAATGAGAATGTGGAAAAATTGGAACTCTCATATCTTGCTGGTAGGAGTTAGGCACGATGCAGCCACTGTGGAAAACAGCTTAGCAGTTTCCAAAAAATTAAATACAGAATTACCATATGAACCAGCAATTCCACTCCTAACTGTATACCCAAAAGAATCGAAAACAGGGAATCAAGCATATGTACACCCATGATGATAGCAGCCCCCTTCACATCAGACAAAAGGTAGGAACAACACGGATTTGTCCACCACGGATGAGCAGATAAACCCATATACTATTACCAGCTGTGAGATGGAATGAACTTCTGAAATCTGTTACGGCATAAATCAGCCTCAAAAACATTATGCTCAGTGAAAGAAGCCAGTCGTGAGAGACTGTATGTTATATGATTCTACATATAGAAATACCCAAAGTAGGTAAATCATGGAGGCAAAAAGCAGACTGGTATTTGCCAGGGGTGAGAGGTGTAGGGGAGGCAGTGGGGAGAATGGGAACTATTTAAAAGGTACACAGTTTCCTTTTTGGGGTGACAAAAGTGGTTTGGGACTGAACAGGGGTGGTGGTTACACAACATTATGAATCAAGCAGCAGATAAAGATAAAGCCAATCAGGAGTTAGAATTAACAGGATGCCAACTACTGATGTGCTTGGAGACCCTCTGGTTTATAAGTCAAACAAGAACAGATTGAATGTGCCGTATTTAACACAAAGCTAAACCCTGACGTAAGTGTATTTTCACTTAAGTGTGAATCAAGTGTGACGTAAGCGTGGGGTAGCAGCCCCCACTGCTCACGTGCCATCCTTCTGGCCCCGAATCCTACCCTTCTCCTTTTATATCAGCAAGGGGAAGATGAGATACCTTTCTGGAGAAGACTCCCAGAGAGACGGAAGGAAGGGAGGGAGAGCCTATGCTATATCTGAAAGAAAAGAAACCATACATCCTGTGCCACAAAACCCAACTCTAAATGAGGTCTCCACAGTGGTAGTGACGTAAGCACCGACAGGTGAACTGAGCCCGGCACACCTTCCCTGAGGTAGCCATGGGCAGGTTCACGCTCACAGAATAAGAGAAGGGAAAGCAATGGAGACAGAGCAAAACTGCATCAAGGTGGAACTTGCCCCTAATTGCTCCAAATTATTGATCAAATACTCAGCAAGAAACACAACTTTAAAAGCTCCTAAGTACATGTAATAACTCAAACCATTAACAATGTGTTGCCAAGTGGAAAGCTTTTGAGCACCTGCTTTAATGAAAATAATATAATTAGCAAACTGATTAGAGTCAAAAGTGCTGCTTGAAAACAATTTTTCCTGAAGGTAGATGTGCATCCCCCAGGGCATTATGATCATTATTAACTGGCTTAGACTTAAGGATAAAGCCTCCCTAACACAGCTGATGGGGGCGGGAGCAGGGGTGCTTCCAGAGGGCAGTTTTGCCCTCCCAAGATCCATTTTCCCTACTTTTAGTAAAGAGCACACTGACCTTCTTGGGCACCACATTTCCCCCGTTTTCTATCCTTTGTCTGGGTGGGGCTGTGTTCACCTTACGCTGCAGGGGTGGACATGTGACCCAGCCTGGACAAACCGAACATTCAGCTCCCTAAGCAGGATGACACAGGACTCAGCCCGGTACCACCTGAGGGACATGACACCAGAGTTCTCAGCAGCGAGGCCCTCCTCTGCTGGAATTGTTGGCAATGAGAGAGCTAGCAACAGGCCTGGACCTGCCACATGTTACCAGGTGGAACAGCCAAAATTACAAAAATCAAAGTCTTTGAAGGGAAGGAAGACACTCTGAGTGGATTTATGTGAGTTCCTGGATCCAGTCATGCCTGAATCTATCCCTGGAAGCTTCAGTTAAGTCACCCAATAAATTGCTTGTTTTTAATTAAGGCAATTAAACTTAGAGTTACTTGTGAACCAAACAGTCCTAGCCAATATTATTTCTTGGCTTTCTGAAGAAAGTCAACCTTTTTCCCATGGCACAAATGAAATTTCCTGTACAGCTCTGTGCAAACTTAAACCAACTCCACATAAGTAAGGACTAAATTGGGTGTTTGGTTATACTCGTCCTGGGAAATGACTAGGGTTTGTGTCTTGGAAAAGGTTCAACCAAGGCTGGCAAAATGCCCATAGAGACTTCCTGCCCAGGGTCACACAGCTGACTTATCTCTAAGCCAATGAAGAGAAGTGCCTGGCCGAGCACCAAGAGTGTTTTATGACAAAGATGCACAGGAGCGCCGTGCAGGCCACACACTGTCTCCTTTTCAGCTGCACAGTCGCTTAGAAACTTGGGATATGAATCTTGCCTCCTGGAGACATGGCAGTACCGATCAGCAGCTTAAGCTGGTGGGATACACCCTGTATTTGTTTCCAGAATCATCTTCTCTATTGGGATGTATCTGATTGGGTCCAGCATAAAATAAAACACTCCCATGTTGCCAGAAGTCTGCACGGCTGCCCCCAGGGCCGTCGAGCCCCCTCAGGTCCAGCCCACGCATGTTTGCCTTTGGCTTAATACTGATCTGACCGGTTGACTCAAAGGCACAGCACGGAGGGCAGGAGCCAGAGCGTCAGAGCGCCCAGTTTACCCTGGAGGAGCTGTTTCTCCAACAGAGAGTAGCTCGCTGTGCGAGGCGTAGCCCTGCTCCCAGGGCTCCATGGCACAACTCTTCCAAGCTGTTGAGGGTCAGCTTCCTGATCCAATGTGGATGCCCCTGGCTGCACACACCCGCCAGGCTAAGTGTCTCCAGTGGCAGGACAGCTTGCCCCCTGGCCTGGACTCTCTCCGGAGTCCTCTTGTCCCGCCTCTCTGGAACTGGCAGCCTTTCCACCACCCTCCAGTTAACGGTTGCAGGCAAATTCCCCACAGTGGCATGTGCTTCTTCCAAGATCTGAAGAGGCGTTGCAAGCACAGTGCCTCTTTCCTAGCAGGAAGTCGGCCAAGGTTCCATAACCCTTCACTCACCGTAAAGGAGTCCTGACATGTCCCAGACCATCACACCCCCTAAGCTTTACTGATGGGGTAGGCTCCCAAATATTCACGGGGTTTTATCTATCACCCTATGGCTCTCATGGGCATTTAAGGTAATTGCTCCTTTCTGTTCATCAGATCCAATTAGTATTTTGTCATCAATATTAAGGGCCCATGTGGTATCACGTGGCATGCGGAGATGTTCCAGGTGTCTGCGGACCACACTATGGCAGACAAAGGAACAGTCCACAGAGCCACACAGCAAGACAGCAAATGAGAACCACCGTCCCTACTATTTGGAGATAACTTGACTTTTATCTTCCTTATTGATGACTCAAGAACAAAGCATTTGATTCCACTCCTAGATCTACACCCAAGAGAAAATGAAAACATATGTCCATGCAAACTTGTACACAAATGTTCATGAAAATGTTTATCATAGATGTCTAATATTCATAACAGCCAGAGTGGAAACAACCCAAATGTCCGTCAACTGGTGAACAGATAAACAAAATGCCTTCTATCCATACAACAGAATACTATTTGGTCATGAAAAGGGATGCAGTATTGATACATGCTACAACACAGATGAACACCAAAAACATGTTAAGTGAAGGAAGCCAGTCACAAAAGAACACATATTGTATGATTTTACTCATATGAAATGTCCAGAACAGGGTATCTATAGAGACAGAAAATGGAATAGTGGATTCTTAGGGCTCGAGGGAAGGGCTAGGGAGATAGAGGGATAAAGGCTGTACGGTTTCTTTTTGAGTAATGAAAATGTTCTTAAATGAACCATGATGATGGTTGTACATATCTGAGAGAATACTGAAAATCATTGAATTGCACACTTTAAAGGGATAAATCGCACAATGCATAGATTGCACCTCAATAAATCTAGCTAGAGGAAGAGGAGAAGCAGAGCACATCCGCAGGTCAGTGGCCACATAACAAACGCCAGGGACCCTACGGCAGCTGTGCCCGGGGCTTGCGCCCAGGTGAGCTGACGGTCGCCCGCCACCACCTGCCATGACACCTCTTGTCCTCCCAGGGACCTGACAGGTGAATTACTCAGCATATGACTGGGACAACCCGTCCAGTTCCCTTTAATTCTGGTGATACTCGTCACTGCAGTTACTTCAAAAGCAAGTGGGTTTCTAAAGCTCCCTCCTTGCCCCTTCCCTCCACAGCTGCCCTCACCCCACAGATCGGAGAGCCGATCCACGGTTCTCTCACTTGCTAGGTCCATCCACCCCGACTACAGAATCAGAAATGACCCAGGAAGTTGTATTATCACTGGAGTTTGCACCACGTAGCACCATTTCAGTGACCCCACACTGTTGTCTTCACAGTATATTTTATACTTCTTAGCAGATCTCCAACAGCTGGGATCTGACACGCGGGGACTGAGGAGACAGTGTGTGGGACGGAGAACGGTTGTCAGTCTCACCACAAACAGTGACTGTCTACAGGATTCACCTGCTGTGGGTTGACTCAGTTCAGCTCTGTCACCAGGCAGCGATCAATGCCTCCGACAAACAGAGCATAGTAGTAGGAATTCAAATTAATTTTTTTAGTCCCACACATCTAAAACAGCAATAATCACCAAAATGTCAGCACACCCCGTCTACTCTAAAGCTTACTTTATTTTTTTTTATTTTATTTTGGTATCATTAATCTACAATTACATGAAGGACATTATGTTTACTAGGCTCCCCCCTTCACCAAGTCCCCCCACATCCCCATTCACAGTCACTGTCCATCAACATAGTAAGATGCTGTAAAATCACTACTTGCCTTCTCTGTTTTGCACAGCCCTCCCCATGCCCCCCACCAACAATATACATGCTAATCGTAAGGCCCCCTTTCTTTTCTTCCTGCCTTTATCCCTCCCTTCCCACCCATCCTCCCCAGTCCCTTTCCCTTCGGTAACTATTAGTCCGTTCTTGGGTTCTGTGCTTCTGCTGCTGTTTTGTTCCTTCAGTTTTCTTTTGTTCTTATACTCCACATATGAGTGAAATCATTTGGTATTTGTCTTTCTCTGCCTGGCTTATTTCACTGAGCATAATACCCTCTAGCTCCATCCATGTTGTTGCAAATGGTAGGATTTGTTTTTTTCTTATGGCTGAATAATACTCCATTGTGTATATGTACCACCTCTTCTTTATCCATTCATCTACTGATGGACATTTAGGTTGCTTCCATTTCTTGGCCATTGTAAATAGTGCAGCGATAAACATAGGGGTGCATCTGTCTTTTTCAAACTGGAGTGCTGCATTCTTACGGTAAATTCCTAGAAGTGGGATTCCTGGGTCAAATGGTATTTCTATTTTGAGCATTTTGAGGAACCTCCATACTGCTTTCCATAATGGTTGAACAAATTTATATTCCCACCAGCAGTGTAGGAGGGCTCCCCTTTCTCCACAACCTCGCCAACATTTGTTGTTGCTTGTCTTTTGGATGGTGGTGATCCTTACTGGTATGAGATGATATCTCATTGTGGTTTTAATTTGCATTTCTCTGATGACAAGCGATGTGGAGCATCTTTTCATGTGTCTGTTGGCCATCTGAATTTCTTCTTTGGAGAACTGTCTGTTCAGCTCCTCTGCCCATTTTTAATTGGATTATTTGCTTTTTGTTTGTTGAGGTGTGTGAGCTCTTTATGTATTTTGGATGTCAACCCTTTATCGGATCTGTCATTTTCTAATATATTCTCCCATACTGTAGGGTACCTTTTCGTTCTATTGATGGTGTCCTTTGCTGTACAAAGCTTTTCAGCTTGATATAGTCCCATTTGTTCATTTTTGCGTTTGTTTCCCTTGCCCGGGGAGATATGGTCAAGAAGAAGTCACTCATGTTTATGTCTAAGAGATTTTTGCCTATGTTTTTTTCTAAGAGTTTTATGGTTTCTTGACTTACATTCAAGTCTTTGATCCATTTCTAATTTACTTTTGTGTATGGGGTTAGACAGTGATCCAGTTTCATTCTCCTACATGTAGCTGTCCAGTTTTGCCAGCACCATCTGTTGAAGAGACTGTCATTTCCCCATTGTATGTCCATGGCCCCTTTATCAAATATTAGTTGACCATATATGTTTGGGTTAATGTTTGGATTCTCTAGTCTGTTCCACTGGTCTGTGGCTCTGTTCTTGTGCCAGTACCAAATTGTCTTGATTACTGTGACTTTGTAGTAGAGCTTGAAGTTGGGGAGTGAGATCCCCCCCCCTTTATTCTTCCTTCTCAGGATTGCTTTAGCTATTTGGGGTCTTTGGTGTTTCCATATGAATTTTTGAACTATTTGTTCCAGTTCATTGAAGAAAGCTGTTGGTAATTTGATAGGGATTGCATCGAATCTGATATTGCTTTGGGCAGGATGGCCATTTTGACGATATTAATTCTTCCTAGCCAAGAGCATGGGATGAGTTTCCATTTGTTAGTGACATCTTTAATTTCTCTTAAGAGTCTTATAGTTTTCAGGGTATAGGTCTTTCACTTCCTTGGTTAGGTTTATTCCTAGGTATTTTATTCCTTTGATGCTATTGTGAATGGAATTGTCTTTCTGATTTCTCTTTCTATTACTTTATGTTAGTGTATAGGAAAGCCACAGATTTCTGTGTGTTAATTTTGTATCCTGCAACTTTGCTGAATTCAGATATTAGCTCTAGTGGTTTCAGAGTGGAGTCTTTAGGGTTTTTTATGTACAATATCATGTCATCTGCAAATAGTGACAGTTTAACTTCTTCTTTACCAATCTGGATTCCTTGTATTTCTTTGTTTTGTCTAATTGCCATGGCTAGGACCTCCAGTACTATGTTAAATAACAGTGGGGAGAGTGGGCATCCCTGTCTTGTTCCCGATCTCAGAGGAAAAGCTTTCAGCTTCTCGCTGTTCAGTATGATGTTGGCTGTGGGTTTATCATATATGGCCTTTATTATGTTGAGGTACTTGCCCACTGTACCCATTTTGCTGAGAGTTTTTATCATGAATGGATGTTGAATTTTGTTGAATGATTTTTCAGCATCTATGGAGATGATCATGTGTTTTTGCCTTTCTTTTTGTTTATGTGGTAGATGATGTTGATGGATTTTCGAATGTTGTACCATCCTTGCATCCCTGGGATGAATCCCACTTGGTCATGGTGTACGATCCTTTTGATGTATTTTTGAATTCGGTTTGCTAATATTTTGTTGAGTATTTTTGCATCTACATTCATCAGGGATATTGGTCTGTAGTTTTCTTTTTTGGTGGGGTCTTTGCCTGGTTTTGGTATTAGGGTGATGTTGGCTTCATAGAATGAGTTTGGGAGTATCCCCTCCTCTTCTATTTTTTGGAAAACTTTAAGGAGAATGGGTATTATGTCTTCTCTGTATGTCTGATAAAATTCCAAGGTAAATCCATCTGGCCAGGGGGTTTTGTTCTTTGGTAGTTTTTTTATTACTGCTTCAATTTCATTGCTGGTAATTGGTCTGTTTAGATTTTCTGTTTCTTTCTGGGTCAGTCTTGGAAGGTTGTATTTTTCTAGGAAGCTGTCCATTTCTCCTAGGTTTCCCAGCTTGTTAGCATATAGGTTTTCATACTATTCTCTAATAATTCTTTGTATTTCTGTGGGGTCCGTCATGATTTTTCCTTTCTCGTTTCTGATACTGTTGATTTGTGTTGACTCTCTTTTTCTCTTAATAAGTCTGGCTAGAGGCTTATCTATTTTGTTTATTTTCTCAAAGAACCAGCTCTTGGTTTCATTGATTTTTGCTATTGTTTTATTCTTCTCAATTTTATTTATTTCTTCTCTGATCTTTATTATGTCCCTCCTTCTGCTGACTTTAGGCCTCATTTGTTCTTCTTTTTCCAATTTCGATAATTGTGACATTAGACCATTCATTTGGGATTGTTCTTCCTTCTTTAAATAAGCCTGGATTGCTATATACTTTCCTCTTAAGACTGCTTTTGCTGTGTCCCACAGAAGTTGGGGCTTAGTGTTGTTGTTGTCATTTGTTTCCATATATTGCTGGATCTCCATTTTGATTTGGTCATTGATCCATTGATTATTTAGGAGCGTGTTGTTAAGCCTCCATGTGTTTGTGAGCCTTTTTGCTTTCTTTGTACAGTTTATTTCTAGTTTTATGCCTTTGTGGTCTGAAAAGTTGGTTGGTAGGATTTCAATCTTTTGGAATTTACTGAGGCTCTTTTTGTGGCCTAGTATGTGGTCTATTCTGGAGAATGTTCCATGTGCACTTGAGAAGAATGTGTATCCTGTTGCTTTTGGATGTAGAGTTCTGTAGATGTCTATTAGGTCCATGTGTTCTAGTGTGTTGTTCAGTGCCTCTGTGTCCTTACTTATTTTCTGTCTGGTGGATCTGTCCTTTGGAGTGAGTGGTGTGTTGAAGTCTCCTAGAATGAATGCACTGCATTCTATTTCCTCCTTTAATTCTGTTAGTATTTGTTTCACATATGTTGGTGCTCCTGTATTGGGTGCATATATATTTATAATGGTTATATCCTCTTGTTGGACTGAGCCCTTTATCATTATGTAATGTCCTTCTTTGTCTTTTGTTACTTTCTTTATTTTGAAGTCTGTTTTGTCTGATACGAGTATTGCAATACCTGCTTTTTTCTCTCTGTTGTTTGCATGAAATATCTTTTTCCATCCCTTGACTTTAAGTCTGTGCATGTCTTTGGGTTTGAGGTGAGTCTCTTGTAAGCAGCATATGGATGGGTCTTGCTTTTTTATCCATTGTATTACTCTGTGTCTTTTGATTGGTGCATTCAGTCCATTTACATTTAGGGTGATTATTGAAAGGTTTGTACTTATTGCCATTGCAGGCTTTAAGTTTGTGGTTACCAAAGGTTCAAGGTTAGCTTCTTTACTATCTTACTGTCTAACTTAACTCGCTTATTGAGCTATTATAAACACAGTCTGATGATTCTTTATTTTTCTCCCTTCTTATTCCTCCTCCTCCCTTCTTCATATGTTGGGTGTTTTGTGCTGTGCTCTTTCTAGGAGTGCTCCCATCTAGAGCAGTCCCTGTAAGATGCCCTGTAGAGGTGGTTTGTGGGAGGCAAATTCCCTCAACTTTTGCTTGTCTGGGAATTGTTTAATCCCTCCTTCATATTTAAATGATAATCGTGCTGGATACAGTATTCTTGGTTCAAGGCCCTTCTGTTTCATTGCATTAAGTATATCATGCCATTCTCTTCTGGCCTGTAGGGTTTCTGTTGAGAAGTCTGATGATAGCCTGATGGGTTTTCCTTTGTAGGTGACCTTTTTTATCTCTCTGGCTGCCTTTAATACTTTGTCCTTGTCTTTGATCTTTGCCATTTTAATTATTATGTGTCTTGGTGTTGCCCTCCTTGGATCCCTTGTCATGGGAGTTCTGTGTACCTCTGTTGTCTGAGAGGCCATTTCCTCCCCTAGTTTGGGGAAGTTTTCAGCAATTTTTTCTTCAAAGACACTTTCTATCCCTTTTTCTCTCTCTTCTTCTTCTGGTACCCCCATAATGTGGATATTGTTCCATTTTGATTGGTCACTAGCTCTCTTAAAATTCTTTCATTCCTGGAGATCCTTTTATCTCTCTCTGCATCAGCTTCTCTGCGTTCCTGTTCTCTGTTTTCTAGTCCATTAATGGTCTCTTGCATCTCGTCCATTCTGTTTTGAAGTCCTTCCAGAGCTTGTTTTATTTCTGTATTCTCCTTCCTTAGTTCTTGCATAGTTCTCCGCAAGTCCATCAGCATGGTTATGACTTTTGTTTTGAATTCTTTTTCAGGATGACTGTTAAATCTGTCACCCCAGGTTCCTTCTCAGGGGAAGATGTAGAAGATGTCAAAGCTGTCTGGTTTAGTCTTGTCCGGATCAAATTTTTTTGCCTTTTCATGTTGATGGGTGCAGTGGAGTGCTATTGATGCATCTATCAGCTGGGAGAATCAGGCCTCTTTCCACTTGCTCCTGGCCTTTCTTTAACAACAGCGACCCCTAGCGGCTTGTGTTGGGAAGTTGCGTGTAGATTGTGTCTCTGTATCTTGCCCGGCCGTATGGAGGAAGCTCCCTTGCTGTGGGTGTGGCCAGCCTCAGGCTGCTGCTCTGCTATGTCGGGGCCCCGGGAGGGTTAATGGACGGGGGGCTGTTTGGCTGTTTACCTCCGTGAGGGGTCTCAGAGCTGTTGCCCAGGGGGTTAGTGCGCCCGCAGTTCCCTGGAATTTCCAGCTGCTGGACTGTAACCTGGGATGCTTCCATCCAGCTGTGGGGTCCCTGTCCCTTTAAGACTTTCAAAAAGCACTCGCTTTTATCACAGGGGCACCGTCCTCCAGTGCCCGCTCACCGTTCTTGCTGCCCTGTTTCCCTAGTATCCAGGGCCCCCCGTGCATGCGCTGTGTCTGCGCTCTGGCCCGGATGGCGGGGGCTGGGTGCTCGGCAGTCCTGGGCTCCGTCTCCCTCCTGCTCTGCCTGCTCTCCTCCCGCCAGGAGCTGGGGGGAGGGGCGCTCGGCTCCCGCGGGGCCGGGGCTTGTATCTCACCCCCTTCGCGAGGCGCTGAGTTCTCGCAGGTGTGGATGTGGTCTGGATGTTGTCCTGTGTCCTCTGGTCTCTCTTTTAGGATTAGTTGTATTTGTTGTATTTTCAAAAATATATATGTTTCGGGGAGGAGATTCCCACTGTCCTACTCACGCCATCTTGGCTCTGCCCCCCTAAGGCTTACTTTATGGGTCCAGGTTTTCACCTCTAGATTAAACTTACAGTCACCCTAACTATACATTACTAATAACAGAAGTATATACCTTATTCCTTCTAGGGAGTCTGTGTCCAAGGAAAGGAATTTCTTAACTCAACTGGGATGGGTCCCCAAGGAACATGTTGGATGAGTAAAAACTTCCAAGCAGTGCTGAGGATGTGTTTGAACTTTGTATTCATATCACACAGACTTCTACCTACTCTGCCTTTAGTGGCCGTAAAGTTCAACAGAATGACTTTATGCAGCACTGCATCTTTCTGCTGCAGACCATGGTATACCACGCAGAGTGAAATCAAGAGAGAGAAGAGGACAGAGCAAATGGAAACCCAGGGAAAGGGTGTGTGTGACCTGGAGGGAAATCAGGGGACACTGTGAGCTGGGCAGCCACTTCCAGCCCCCGTCACCCCCACCCAACACAGGGCAGCGGTCCTCCAGGAAGCGCCGGCTGAGACGGAGTTCCGAGCGCAACAGGTTTATGGAGGGAAAAGGCACGGGATGGTGCTATAAAAGGGAAAACAGAGGGCCACTGAGGTTCATCTCCAATTGTGATGCAGATCCGATAAAGTCTCCGCCAGGCCAATGGGAAGCTTCAGAGCAAAAAATAGCCCATTAGCCATATTGCAGAAATGGCAGCGCTCCACCACCCTCACAGCAAATGCCTGGGTGCTTCTCAGGTACAGCAAAGATGCATTTTGAAACCCAAGGTGGTCTCTGAGGTGCTGGCAGCTGCACTCTGAGCTAAAGGCACCCTTGAGCTGAACAGACCCCCCTGAAGGGAGACCTGTGCTAGCGGTGTCCCCACTGCAGTGGCCGCCTCTCCCCGTCGCACCTCCATCCAGGTTCTGGAGACAAGGCTCCTTTGGGCCTCTCCTGAGGGGACACTTAGAAGGGGGCCAAACTAAGTCCTATCACAGCAGCTGGCCTTGGGGTTGCAGCTGGTACCCACCATCTTCCTCCTTCACAATTGTTCATAAAGCCCCCTGCCCCAGCCACCACCTCGGCTGGGCTCGGTGGCTTACCTCGTCTCGTGGTTTGCATAGTGTCCCCCAAAAAAGGAATGTTGAAGTCTTAACCCCAGGGACCTCTGAATGTTGCCTTACTGAGAAATGGGGTTTTGGGGGGCAGATGTAATTAGGTAAGACAAGGTCACGTTGAAATAGGGTGGCTCTAAATCCAACATGATTGTGTTCTTGGGGGAGACAGGCAGGCGCAGAGGGGTGTATAGGCCACATGAAGACAGGGGCAGAGATTGCAGCGATGAGTCTACAAGCCAGCATTGGCTGGGAGTCCCCAGAAGCTGGAGAGACAAGGACGATTTCTCCCTGGAGACTTCAGACTGAGCGTGGCCCTGAAGACACCTTGATGTTGGACTTCGGGCCTCCAGAACTGAGAGAATGGATTTCCGTTGTTTCAAGCCCCACACTTCATGGTAATTTGTAAGGCAGCCCAGGAATCTCAATCCCGGGTTCCAGGGGCCTGAGCTCCTGACAAGCACGTGTATTTTAGGCCAGGGTTTCTGTCCTCGTCCACTCACAGTCACAATTGGCCAAGGTGCCCATGTGAGTCCAGGAGTCCTGCACATACTCTCCCTGCGAGCCTGCAGTGATGGCAGCCCCTCTCCTGCTGGGCAGGACCATTCACCCTGGTGATCTGTGACCCACTTCTTGTCTGCTGGCCCCTGAGCACAAGGAATCCAAAGCCCAATGGGACACTTGCTTCGCCACCTAGAAGGAATCTGTCCCCGGTGGGGGCCACGGTCCCTAACTTAGCAAAGGCCAGATGTGTGGGGTGGGAATGGGGAACACAATGTCCCCCAGTGAAGACCATCCCTCCAGGCCACTTGCCTCCAGCCAGGAGGACACATATATGTTTCAGCCTCACCTCAGGCCACTTCTGCCTCCACACAGGTTGGATGACCAGGCAAGCTCCACACTGCCCCCTGGGAAGACTTACCCCCGCAACTGCCTTCAAGGCCACCCTCAAGTATGGCCAGAAGGCAGCTGCCTCCGTTTGGGGCTTCACCCAATACTGAGCTAACCCACCTGAAAACCAAGTTCAGACAAGTCTTCTCCTCTGCCGGTCATTCATGAGACCATCGGTACAAGCTGAGGGAGGAGCCAGTGCAGCCCACGCAGCGTCCTCATGCCTCTAGTCCTGCTGGGCTCCTCCCAGGGGCACCACTGTGGGCAGTGGACTCACCTGCTGGGCTCATCCACCCTCATGACTTAGGGGGTCCCCTGAGTGCAGCCCATGATAGGCAGCTCCCGGGCCAAGGTCACCGGGTATCCCAAGGTCACCGGGTATCCCACAGTCACTGGGTATCCCATGGTCACCAGGCACCCCATGGTCACTGGGCACACCAAGGTCACCAGGTGTCCCACAGTCACTGGGTATCCCACAGTTATGTATGCTGCCTTTACCTCAGCCGAGTAGCACAGCAGGAGTTTTTCGGAGGGTTCCTAAGTTCTGGTGCAGATGGCATGGCTTGCCCGGAGCCCCAGCTGATGCTGTGACCTCAGCCTGGCCCTGGACTCCTGAACACTCATGCTGTGTGGTTTGCTCAGGGACCAGGGAATGTCCCAGCTGTCAGGGAGGACGACACAAGCACAAATTAAGGGAAGGTTCCCCTGGGGGCCCAGTGAGGCTGCACCATGCAGGCACCATGTGGGCACCCTGGGCTGTAGGAGTCAAGGTGAAATGGCTTTTCATTTAATTCTTCTTTCTTCCCAGGACCCAGACAGGTGTGGCGGGGGGAGGAGAAGAGGTCTGGGCCTGCCCTGGTGCCCACCCCGCACCCCCTTCCCCGAGGCTGGAGACTCCTGGCCCAAGCAGCAGGCCCCTGACGGCCCGGCCCACCGGCTCTGCAGGCACTTGTTCACATCCTAGCAAGGAGGCCAGACCAGGCTCGACCTGAGACCATCGCTAGACCAGAGAACGGCCATGTTCCCCAAATATCACGTCTCTCCAGGAGCAAAAACGCCAGCACTTCTTCCCCATCAAACCCATTCTCCGTTTCTGTCTCGATAAAAACGTGTTCCCTTCAGTGAATACTGGATAAGTGTTTAGATCTTTTTCTTTTCTTAAAGCTTATTCTACTTTATTTTGTTCAGGCTGTGCTCCAAATAGCTTATTAGAAGAGCCCCCTGACTTTCTGCATATTTTTTTAAACATTCAGGGCTATTTTTCTTTGGGGAAAAAAATCCAAAAGAAAAACATTCTTCCTCCCCCCTGGCAATGTCTTCAGCAGGTGACACCCCCTCGAGGGGCCACCTCCTGCGGCAGGCAAAGGAGGCCGAAAGGCCCTGAAGAACTGTCCTCGCTTCTGAAGGGAGAAACAAAATAGATTTTCAATGGTGGAGACACATTGCTAAAGTGATTCTCACAGGTGACTCCTCCGACTTGTTTCCAGCTCTTCCGGCCACTGCGGAATGCCCTTGGCTAGTGCGGAAGACGTCGTGTGCTCTGGCCTCAGAAGGACTCCACCGTAGGCCTCTAAAGTGCTGTTTTAAAGCGCATTGAGGCTCGCATCCCAGTAAGTGAGGAGGGGCTTCTCGCCTCCTATTTCTGCGCCTCGTGTAGCTCCTTCGTGAAATCTTAAGTGTGGTGTTTGATTTAAATTGATTCCTGCGGCCACGTGGACCCTTAAACAAGCTCAGTGTTCCTCAGTTTGTCTGTGCACGACCTATGTAAGAATTACTTGGCTTGCTTTTTAAAAAACAGATTTGCTGGCTCTTATTCCAGACCTAGTGGATCAGAATCTGTGCAAATGTGTATATTCTAAGCAGGTTCCCTGCAGGACCCAAAAACTCGGCTAAGTCTGAGGGCCATCACTCTACGGAGCCAGACCCCCTCGGCCGCGCTATCTTGTTCCAGCCTGACCCCTTACAAGCATCCCTTGGGAGGAGCGCTAAGAGCGTGCAGTTAGGTGCAGGGAAAACTCAGGAAGAAGCTCTGGCTTTGCCTGCAATGTGCCACTGAGATTCATGAACCCCTTTCCTGATGTCTGAAACAGTAACAATAATAATACCTTCGAGAGGGTTGTTGCAAAGATTCAAAGACATAAGTATAAATGCATTTTTATATACATACCCTTTCATTTTTACTTTTTGAACAATCCAAAACCTACCAAAAGTTTGCGATATTGTACAACCTTTTTTCCTCTGAGCCATTTGAGGGTAAGGTCCACACCGAGGCCTGGGTGGGCAAGTCCCCGGAGCAAGGATGCTGTGACACAGCCCCAGCATGACCACCAGGAAAGCAGCGCTCAGACGCTCAGCATGCCGATGCTCTGACTCCATGCCAGTTTGCCAGGTGTCCCATCATTTTATTTTAAAGTAAAAGATCCTGTTTGAAATCACATATTGCATTCCATTGTCATTAATCCTTATGTTTCTTTAATCTTGATAGAAACAGTTCTTCGTCTTTCCTTAACTCTCACAACCTTGACCCCTTTCAAGGTCACAGGCTTCTTGTTTGGGGCTTGCTTGCTGTTTCCTTGGGGCAACATTCTGGTCTTGCTTCCTGTTGGGAATATCACAGAAGGACCCCACGTTCTCCTCACCACAGCCTCTCGGGCACCACGTGATTTTGATATTGCCCGTTACCGGGATGGCAGCTGGGGTGTGGGTAATGGGTATTCTCCCCTTTGTAATTAATTACTACTTCACGGGGAGATACTTTGAAACTATTAAAATATCCCATTCCTCACTAACCTTTCAATCTATTTGTTTACTTCTCTGCTTGTACGGCTATGGACTCGTGACTTCACGTGCCACTCACTGGCTCACGCTCCCACTGCCCAGTCCAGCCCGCAGACTTTCTCTGACTTGGTCACGGGGGGGTCCTTTACGCCGGCTCCTATGTCCCTTTGACATATGCCCCTGGTTCTTTAAGCACTTTCTTGTTTGGTGGCCAAAAAGACGCTCTCTGCTCACCTTTACCTTCTCTCCTCTGGTCCTGGAAGCAGCCATTTGTCCAAGAAGCCTGAACTCCTTTCGTTGGAATGATATTTAGAAGCTTAAATGCGGGCTTCTGAGATGACAATGAAGGAGGAGGAGGCTCGAACTCCTTTACAAAATTCCTCATCTGATGAAACCTGTGCGGAGATAACTCTCCAGACTAAGGGGCACCACGACGTAAGTGGAATTTAGGACTTGGCACAAAGTACCATGAGCTTTTTGCAAAGATGGGGCGGAAGACATTGGGTATGGTGTTGACATTTAAAGAGTTGACTAAAGATTTATATACTCTCCCCTTGAACAGTGAAAGCCATCTAAAGGGTTACACTATTTTGGGGTGCCTTGGTAATGAAGGCAATGAAAAGGAACTCACTGAGTGTACCCCGTCTCAATCTTAAATTTCCCTCTGTCTCCAGGTCTGATTAACCTCAACAAATCCTGGCCCCATTATCTCCCTTCCTTTCAATGCCTTGTTTTACTTCCATTTACTACGAAGCCAAATAACCTGTATCTACTATTACAAGCCAAATACAGGCTTCCAGCTTCCACAGAAGAGAAAGCATGGATCACCTTTTCTCAGTTGAAACCGAGGTGCAATGATCATCAATTAGGCCTCACAACATATCTGGTTTTAATATAAAATCTTTTTTATTATCTGAGAAATCCCTCATCCCGGACTACCCACATCCTTGATGCAATATGTGACATATCTCTCACCCTCATCTCATTTACTGCGTGATGTGTCTAAAGCGATTGATGGAAAAGTCCACATTGGACAGGGAACTTTCTCAGTTTGACTGGATTTCAGATTAAAATATATTTCCGGGATTTAACACTAAGCAGTCGTTCCACATTTTAAAGAGTCTCTGATGTGGAGCTGGGAATTAACTCTAGCAGAATTGAGCATAGCTGCTCTTTGTGTTATATATAATAAGAAATAAAACAGAAGAAAACCAAGTGTGAAGCTCCTTTAAATTATGCTTTTAACAAAGGTCGGCATCCATGGAAAAATTTCCAGTTTAGGATTTGCTCTACACCTGGAGTAGGAGGGAGGAGAGAGCGGCTGGGGGGCACAGGTGCCGACCGTGGGGCTGTGGCATCCACGTTTAGTTTTGCTGGTCACAGGGGTCTGCCTGGCTTTGCTTATGCTGATGGGGAGCTGTCACCCCAGTCCCCTGGCTATACTAGTAGCTTCATGACATTGTGCTTCTGTGGGAGTCAGTTTCCTGCTGATTCCCTTTTCCAGATGCACTAGGCATGTCCATCTGCACGATCCTGTCCCAGGCACATGGAGCTCATGGCTGAAATCGCCACTCAGGTGGGTCATCACGCCTGCCCAGGTCAGCAGGGAGTCGGAAGCTGCAACAGCAACAAATCGCACAGAGAGCTCCAAGCAGCCCCGCATCGCCACCACCCCTTGCTCAGCACCTGTTCTTTAACATCCTCACCTACTGTTTCAGAAGCTTAAAAAATAATAGTAAAACTGCCTGTTGGCATTTTTCAGGATCATCAATGCATCCATCCACTCCTTGACTTTAGTGAAAAAAATGAAATACACATCATCTCCTCATTTTCAGGAGCAGAAACAAGAAAATCGAATTTTATCTTCACAAAGACATAACCCTGCTCCACTTCGACCTGAATTATCTGCTGCAGAAACAGTCTGTGGACAAGGAAGAATGGCTGGGTGAACAGCTCGCAATCGCTTTTTGTTCTACAGATCAGTATATTCAACTGGGAAGGCAAACGGACTTTTTAAATCAACCAGGCAATTAGCTAATTATCAAATAATTGTTAGACATTCCTAACCACTTACTTACAAACACCCTAATTTCAATTGCATTTCTTTTTTGAGATGATACCTAGACTTACCCCTACCTGTCATCTCTCCACCCATACAAACCCAGAGACACTTAGTTTACAGAACTGAATGTAATTTTGATTTAGAGGGTTTAATATTGCTTCAGAAATTACTGTTGGAACTGTAAACATCAAGGCTATTAATATTTTAATCTAGTATTTGTAAGATTTCCAATAGCATCATGAAAGACCCAACTATTTCTCCTTTTTTTTCCAAATGTAAAGGGTTTTTCCTTTTCTTTTCCTGCTGTTCTTGGGGAGGACATACAATACTCACAGAGAATTTTGCTTTCCCGGGTCTGATCATTTATATCATGTTGGGTTCTGTGCCAGGTTTAGAGGCAATGGAGGACTGTAAATGGCCCTCTATTTCTCTACCTTTCCTCAGCACAGAGAAGACATGTTTTGAAGTTTTTTGGGCATGGAGCACAAAAAACTGGTCTATGGCAGGAGCGATGGATGTTAGAATACTTTTGATTGCAAATGGGATAAAACGAAACCCCAATTGAGTGAACAATAAGGGAGGTATTTGGCTCTATAACGAATAATGCAGGTGGGGCAGATGTCACCCGTGGCTAGTTCGGCAGCTTAGTGTTGTCATCAGAAGCAGTTCTTCTATTCCCGGCTTACAGGGAGGAGGCTGGCTCCCCACCCACGTGCGCCAGCGGTAACTGCTGCCCTTATGCTTCCCCAGAATGGCTGTGAGGAGACCTCGGCAGCTTCTCGTAGTTTTCCCAGATGTGTGAGGAACCTCTTTTTCCAGAAGACTAGAAAATCCTTCTCCATGTCCCACCTGCCAGAAATACCTCCTTTCCTCAGCCAATCAGGGGGCAAGGAGGAGAAGCCTCATCAGGCATAAGTCAATCAGGGCCCACCCTGGAGGAGGGGTCTCCTTTCCCTGCAGCTCTTGGACTATGAGATGAGGGGATAAAAACATTTAATAAAAACAGCATTCCTTTCGGGGAAGAAAGGGGATATCTGCCAGGGGCCAGCCATCAATGTCCCCTGTGTGTGCTGAGGCAACAGTAACATTATGACAGAGGGGAGGCTTCCAGAGCTCTAGAAACCAATGGCTAGACTGGGGTCCCGGGCCAAGTGTTTCATGGCCCAGGAAGGTAACTAATGAATGAAAGGCGGGTGTGCTGCAATAAGGAATGGTAGGAACTGTGGCCAAATGGGGTGTGCATGCCTTCCTAAGGTTTTCTTACCCAGGTAAACACAGACACACTCCTGCTCCCACTCTGACCTGAATTATCTACAGGAGTAACAACAGTCTTTGGACAGGAAAAGAACGGCTGTGTGCAGCCAGCACACCAGACTCGTGTTGTCCATCACACCCATGACGTTCTCATCCAAACCTACCCTGCCCCTCGATGCCCAACCTCCAGTCCTGGCCTCTGGCGCCCTCCTCACCTGCGGTACAGTGCAGACCACACTCCACACATGGCGCAAATCCCGCCTTCAGCCACACGGGATCACCCCGTAGGTGGGCTGCGCTCGAGCACAGAGACTGAAAGTTGAAATTCAATAAATCTGTCCCAAAAGTTATGAAATTATGGGAAGAAATCTTGTTTGAGATGTTATTTTGGACTACATTTTGAATCATTTTTCACTGCTTAGGGCCCTGCCCCAGCTTATATTCACCTTCCTGAACTTGACCCCCTGACAACGGTTGAATGAGCGTGACAGGCCTTATCTGTATTTGGATCTGTATTTCGCCACTTGCAGATGTACCACCTCCATCAAGGCACTTAAATTCATTCTACAGATGCAAGACCCAGGCTCAGAGAACGACACGCACTGCCACACGCTTCTGTGAGGATCGCTGCGGACTTGTGGAGCCCACCACCGCCCTATCCTCCGTGCCCTCGGGCATTGCCCTTCCCAACTGGAGCTGAGGCAGGAGTCTAGAGTCCTTCCCTTATCTTCTAAAGAGTCTCCCCTATGCACCTAGATTCCCACCTGCTTTGTCTCTTCTGGACCCTTCCACAACACCAGGCCGGAGAACATTCGACAGATACTTGCTATTTTGCCACATCTTCACCCTGCTCACGGAGCCTAGTCCTGCTTCTGGGGCCACTGCCCAGGCTCCTATGAGTAGAAAGGTTAATTTTGGGTTGTGAGCTTCTGGCTTTTTGCTTACTAATTTTACTTCCCTGAAGGCTCTGCCATATTCAGAAGGCCTCAGGTCTCTGTCACTGCCTGTCAACACATTCAGTTATCCCCAACAAGTGTCAAAGCCACGCTCTGGTGGTAACTGACACCCAACAGCATGTCCTCGTCCCCAGGTCCTTGGGTGTCTCAGGGCCTTGGGACTGGGCGAGGCAGGGATGAAGGCTCTGAGGCTGAGTGGTCCCCACGACATGCTGGGGGCACCAGCTGGTCTGGACAAGGTTCTCCCTGCTCAAGGAGAGGCAGACACCCCCTGAGCAACCTCTTCTTCTCCTGGTCCCCCTACATAAACTGCCAGGCCCCCAACCCCGCTGCTCCTTACCGCCCAGTTCATGTTTCTCTGTAACACTGATCACGGCTGGAGACCACGGCCTGGCTCGTCTTTCCTCATCTGAACCACGAAGGCGCTTTGGTCTGGTGGACGGGCCGTGCCCACCGCACCCACCGCAGCACCACACCCCCTGGCACACTGACACAGAGCGGATTCCCAGTGACCTCGTCACGCGTGGGTTTATTTGCCCCATTAGTCCCTGACTCACCAGCTCACGCCCAGCCTCTAGCTCACTTATTAAGCTCCACTGTGCCAGTTCGAAGACATGGCATGCCTATGTGTTGACCAAGTGAACCCTAATCTTCTAACCCTGAATCCCAGATTCAACCCGCTGCAGCACACGGACCACTCAACACACTAACACGTCAGTTTAACTCAAGTCTGCTCACCCTATTCTCAGCGTTGGGCGAACTTTAAACCCAATATTCCAGCTGTCTTTGTTTTCCAGGACCGTTGTACCAAAGTACAGCAAACTGCATGGTTTAAACCAAAGAAATATCTTCTAGCACTCCTGAAGGCCAGAAGTCCAGGATCAAGGTGTCCAGGGGGCTGGTTTCCTCAGAGGCTGGGAGGGCGAGGCTGGCTGTCTCCCAGCTCCGGAGGCTGGCTGGCAACCTTCAGCGTCCCTTGGCTGGTTCAAGCATCACTCCATGTCTGCCTCCATCCTCCCGGGGTGTTCTCCCTGCGTGTGTCTGTCTGGGGCCCAATCTCCCTCTTTTTATGAGGACACCATCCCCCTGGAGGGCCCACCCTGTCCAGTGAAACCTCATCTTAACTAATCACATCTGTAACAGTCTTATTTCCAAATAAGGTCACATTCTGAGGTCCCGAGGGTTAGGACTTCAACAATGAACCTGGCAAGTCCATGACACCAACATACATGTCAGTCGTTGTTGACTCAGAGTCCCTCGTTCCGCTCAGCCAGGCCAGGACTCACCCAGAAGCCCCTTCCCTCTTTTCTTGTCTCCTTCTCAGCAGTGTGGGGTCACTAGGAGGTTGTAGCCTCACTGGTGTCAGGAGACCTGACACAATGGCTGGCTTCTGTGCCTTCCAGCTCACCCAGAACCCTTTCACACTGAAGCCCACCGTGCAGGTTCTCTTCCCAGCAGTACCTGAATTCTTGGGAAGCCGAGTGTATAAATGGGGACTCATGCCATCCAGGAAGTCCTATAAGAAAGGTGCGTAAAGTATCACGTGGGCTATCTTGCTAAGCCTGCACCTGCATGTGCTTCCAGCTCGTGGGGGCAGGGCGGCAGGGCAGTGCGTCTGGGCTGTGCACGTGAGCACCCCAGCCCTGGGAGCAGATCTCACCCCTGGGCCTGCACATCAGAGCTTCCTAGGCAGCTCGATCGCTGGCTCCCTGCTGGGCTGGTGGGCGGGACAACTCCAGAAACAAAAGCACGGGCCTGACTCCTTCCTCTAGACCTCTGGACAAGCAGCCACAGTGGAGGCCCAGGTTAGACAGTCGCATCACGGCTGTGGCAGGGCCCTGGCACCTCGCTGCCCCCACCAGCTCCTGGCCAATTAGGACACAGACGCCTGAGGACTCTCATTCCCTGCATGAGGCCATTCTTGGCTCACCTTTGCACTTGCAGCCCCAGGAGCAGCTCCGTGAACTGGGGGCAGCAATAAATATCTTACAGATGGACCCCCATCATTGCTCTGAACATTCCTTGCCAGTGTGCCTGGGAGAACAGGCTTCCAGGGCACGCGGAGCCGGCTCAGCATCATCACCATGAACACGCGGGACTCAGCACAGCCTGGAGCACTGTGCCCAGGGCGACTGACGCACAGCAGGCAAGACTGTGTGCAGCCCACCCGGGAGCTGACTCAGGGGCCTGGACAAGGCAGCGGAGACGGGACCTCCGCCCTCCCGGCAGGAGGAGCTGCGCCCTCGGCTTCTCCCCAGTCGGGGCTCCTGCCAGGCAGGAGCGGCTGTGCACAGCCCCTTCCCCCAGGTTTCTCCTGCAAACCTCCACCGCTTACTCAGTCCAGCCTGCCTGCACCCCGAGCAGTCATCTGTCCCCCCGCCACAAGGCTGCTCTGACACCTTGCCATTAGGAGAGACAGGAGGAGGGCAGGGATCTTTCTGGAATGTCACCCCCAGCAGGTCCAGGGCGTCCTGGCCCAGGAACACTTCTGCCTGGGGACAAGAGAGGGGGACCGTCCTCTGGTAACCCTGGTTTCCCGGCTCCCTGAGCCGCACTAAGCAGTGGAGGCCCCTCTCCGAGCCCCGGGGTTTGGCAGCATGCTGAGAGTTCTCCCCCCACCTTCCCACCAAGGCAACGCAAAGTTTCTCTAGGAAGGGAACTTGAGTCCGTGATGGATCGGTCAGTGCCTGATGCCTTCAGGTTGAGAAGAAATCTCAACTATATGGCCTGCATCCTGCCTCAGTTTCCCACGGGAATGGAGCTCCCATCTCCCAAACCCTGTGACTGATCCAGCGGGATCATCGGGTAGGTGGTGATGCGCCCGTCTTCTCGTGGGGATGGCGGCGCCCCAGGAGGCTGAGGCGCTTGCTTCCCCATGTGTCGTGAGTAACTGACGGAGGCAGGACTCAAATCCAGGCCTGGGGACTTGGGACAACCAGTCTTTCCATCTTGTATTCTTCTTTATCCCCTCATCTACAAATCCATATGCCATTATTTCTTGCTTCTCAATTTAATCTCAAATATGTAGTTTATAAATATGTGCTCTATAAATCAAGAGTAAAGATTCCATGACAAGCTCTGAATCATTTCATTTCAGTCTGAATAAAGTGACTACCCACGTGCACATTTGTAATTCAGCGTGGCACCCACCCGAGTACACGCCTCCCGTTGTACTAAGTCACCCATGCAGCCCACTGGTGGCCGTTACCCTCTGGACGGTTCTGACGGCCATCGTATTTGGTGAGTAGAGGTACACTTTAGTTTTCATTTTAAATATTTAAGTAAGAGCAAGAGTGAGGACCCTGGGACACAAAAATTATCTTCTAATTAAAACCTGAAATTGTATTGGGCCCTTATTTTTTATACCAGGTACTAATGTGACTTTTCCCTCCAGTTCTTTGGGTAGGATTTTTTCTGAGAAAAAAATGTAAGCATGAATTCTCTTTCATAAATCAGGCACTTGGTCTGGTTTGCCCTCAGGAGACAGGCGGAAGGAAGGATGCGGGGTTGAAGCGCAGACGAGGAATGAATGAAGAGACACAGTCTGTAGCTCAGACTCGGGAAAATGAAGGTGCAGGTGTAAAGCGACACGAAGCTTTCAGATGGAACCACGCCACGCAGGTATGGAAGGAGAGCAAGGCGCCAGTTAGCAGGCTTCCGGGGCTCTTCTCAAGAACGCTCTAGGGTGCCGGGCTGCTTTCTGGTTTTACATCGTGATCCCGTCTTATCACCACCGCCTCCGGAGGAAGGAGTGGCTGTGGTTTAAGGCTTGAAGTTCGGGCTCAGTATTATCTGCTGATGTGACGTCTGGTAGAATTGGGAGGCCTCAGTGGCCTAGCCCTGAGCCCTGCACCCACCCTGCTCCCACACAGAAGACCCCGCCCCAAAAGCCCTCTAAGCGCAGGGACCGCACGGTGCCCGCTTCTCCCTGGACGGTGTGTTTCGGCCCCCACCCAGCCTGTGGGGTTACCCGACCTCTCTTGCTGCTGTGGGAACTCACGTTACTGCCTCCCACAGCCCCGTTGTTCACTCTGCCCCCAGGTTCCACCCCCTCGAGGCCCGCGCGGTGCTGGTGCTCTCCCCCGAGCAGGGGGTACGCATGGCGGGTGAACTGTCCGTCCGTCTGTCCAGGGCCCGCTGGCAGTGGCCCCCTTGACCGCCACGCCCCAGTGACCACCAGCCACTCTCACCCTCCGCACTTCCCTTCCTCTCATCCTTCTTTGTCCTCTGCGTTGCTTTACATACAGCTTTTCTCTTGCACAGTGAGAATCATACTAAATTTCCCGACCCACCATGCTCGGATCTGCAGGGCTGCCCGACATGTATGTTACATAGTCCTCCTTCCAAAGACAATGGTAGGAGCCCCTGCGTGTCTCCCAGTCGGCGTTCCTGCCCAAGCAGGTCTTCAGCCAGAGGCCTGGGTCCAACCCTGACCCCTGCTGTCCATTTGCATCGTCTGGGTCGAGCCATACAACCTCTGTGGACCCCAGTTTTCTCACATACAAAATTAGGATAATAATACTGACTGCATAGAATCGTGGCATATTTTAAAAGACAATATGTCAAGAGCTTAGCACAGGACTCTGGCACAGAGTTTCTGACCTACCGCTGGGATATTTGGACCCGCCAGCCCCGTCACCCCTGGCTTCGTGCTCCTGTCCTGAGGCTCACGTCCCCACTGCTGGAAACCGGAGACCTGCCCTCCTACCCAACAGAGCCCTTCGTGTCCGGCTTCTTTCCCCTCCCTAGGCCTAGACGGGATTACCTCCATGGTTTTTGAACCGAGAGGAACCTTAGCATCGCCTGTCGTGGGCCTGAGGTCACACAGATGCCAGAGTCTCCCCCCGGCTCTCAGAATCCCCACCTCTAAGAACGCCGCGCTTAGCAGGGGCGTGAGGACATGCTGAGCTGACTGGGGCTCATCTACACCCCGCCCTGCATGAGTCTGTGGCTCTAGGTTCCCTCTGTGTCCTTCTGACTGTCTGAAACGCAGTCCTTTCACACTGGTATAAAAGCCAAAGGCCACGTACATAAAAGTGGTTAAATTCTGCCTAGTGAGCTTGTGTGTAATTCTCAAGACTATTCCCTGGATAGAAATGGAATGTTTTGACCAGAGAGGGTGGGTTTTTAACTCAGCCACAGAGGAAGAGGAACAGAAATTGTGAAAACTTCCCGAACTCCTCTTCCAGGGCCCCAGTGAGGAAACTCAGAGATGCAGGTGCTTACTTATTTGAGTTTTCTGTAATAATTGCGTAACATTTGTCTCATGCAAAAAGACACTGAAAAGCCAGCCACGTTATTTGTGGTCTCTTCTGTGTGGGATGAATATAGATACTTATAAATCTCCTAGACACGAGCAGACAGCATCAATAACCTTGAATGATGGTCCAGCACTAACATGATTAAGAAGAATTAATCCTGCAGGCTCTGCAGTGACAGGTGTGTCCTCCACAGAGCCTCGTCAGCACTTCAGATACGTCCCCACTGGCGAAGATGGGACATTTGGGAAGACCAAATTTATGTGGTCAGACACCATCTGACAAGATCTGCTAAGATGAAGCAACGACCCCACCCTGGAAAAAAAGAGCAGTCAGTTAGGAGGGCAGCGGGCAGGCAACGCTCCTGTCCTCAGCCTCTAAAGTCAGAGAAAGATGAACTTCACAGAGAAGCCCGGGAGGGAGCCTCCTGTGTGACGGGCGGGGCAAGTCCCCAGGGCTGCTGCCCCCAGTGGCCTGCAAACCGTCCCAGCTCATGAGAGGCAAGGGCTTTGTGCCGGAACACCAGTCACCTACATCACTAAGCACACCAGGTTTGGGGTGGGGATTTTTTAAGCACGCTGTTTAGTGCGGCTATTTCACAGCAAGACTTTCTTGAGGAAGGAAGCACCCAGGTGCTCTTGGTTTTGATACAAGCTCCAGCCCTCCTTGGCGGCTGGTGCAGAGGGGGCGCTCTGAGGGGCACCCAGCTGGGGTGACCTCCTCCCTCACCGTCCCCTCCCCCCCGTGTCGTGCCTGCCGGGCATGCTGGCCGGCCCCCCGTGGGGCCAGGGCATTCACTCCTCCAGCTGA
Organism: Manis pentadactyla; assembly: GCF_030020395.1. Classification (NCBI taxonomy): domain Eukaryota; kingdom Metazoa; phylum Chordata; class Mammalia; order Pholidota; family Manidae; genus Manis; species Manis pentadactyla. Next base: position 145,445,252 of record NC_080025.1, on the reverse strand, counting down.
CAAGTGCCAGCTGCCCACAACACACAGCCAAGCCCATCGCCGGCGGTCACTCCAACCAGGGGGGACGACTCACCCCGGGCCACACCTCCCTGGGGAGGGACCTCCGTTTGGACAATTCTTGAGTCATCCTGAGGCCTCTGCCATGGGATCTTCTTCTGCCAAACCCTGCTTCCTCTGCTGCTCACAGGCACTGCTCCCCAAAGCATGACCACTACCATCTCCACGGGAAACTCAGGGAATGAAGATCTCTGCATCTATTTACCAGGACATATAACCTACAGCATTTCCTTCTCACCAGAAACAGGAAGGAAGGAAGGGAGGGAGGGAGGGAGGGGAGGGGAGGCGAGGGGAGGGTGAGCCTATGCTCTATCTGAAAGCAAAGAAACCATACATACTGTGCCACAGAACCCAGCTCTAAATGAGGTCTCCGCAGTGGTAGTGACGCAAGCACCGCTGCCTGGGCCCACCGCTCACTGTCACCCACCAGCCCGCTCGGCCGAGCCCCAGCCGGAGTGGCCCCTCCCCACAGCATGGATGCCAGGACACCTCCCTCCCCGGAAGCCAGAGACATCAGTGACCCGGGCAGGTGCGGAGGCTCCTCCTCTGCTCTTTCAAACCCTTCCTGCCCAAAGGCTCAGCATCACCAGCACAGCCCCCATCAAACACGCCTTCACTCCTCCGGCTGTGAGTGGGGGGTGGGGGAATGGGGGGGCGGGTAGCTCCTGGGCCAGACACCCAGGAGCTGAATTCAACTGCCACCTTGTAGCGAAACAACAATCAAAGTCTTTAAAATTTAGAGAATGCGTTTCCCATTAAAATTTTGAAAAAACTTTAAGTACCCTAAGACAACTAATAGTCTTTTTAATGGACAACTTTTCTTGAATATTTATTATGATTATTTTAATTTTTTAAAAAGCCCAAATGTCTCTTGGGCAATAAGCTAAAATACAATAAAAAACAGTTTCTTAGTCTTTGTACACAGTTTATTTTTAAACTATCACTAAAAAAGTGAAGAAAAGTACAAAATAGATTTTTTTCCTTGAAAGCTAGAGATGGACTGTTGTGGGACTGCCTCGCATTCTGCACATTAGCAAAGGGCTGAGCGTTTTCCCCCCTGAACTAGTGCTCTGCGTTTGAGAATGGAGTTACCTCAAAGCGAACTGCCTTGTAGAAGCCTGTGCGGGGCCCTGTGGGCTTCTCAGGCCAACGGAGAATGCAAAAAGCTTTCAGACCCAGTGAGCCGCTGCCTGGTGGGCGAGGAACTGCTCGCCATTTGTATCACCAAAAAACAAACACTGTATCTCCTCTCCACAAATAAGCCATGCCCGAAATTCACTGTAACTTCTTTACACCACTTCTGAGAAACAACATGTATCTTATGACTCCAAGGACCAAAAGAATACTTGTAACAACTATCATTGATCTTGGCATCTCCAGCACTTAGACAGGCTTTTGGATGGAAGGATGGATAGAGGGAGGGAGGGAAGGGGGGAGTGATGGATGGATGGATGGAAGGGTGAGCACATGGGTGGATGGATGCATGGATGGATGGGTGGATGCATGAATGGAAGGGTGAGCAGATGGGTGGATGGATGCATGGATGGATGGGTGGATGGGTGGATGCGTGAATGGAAGGGTGAGCAGATGGGTGGATGGATGGAGGAGGGAGGCAGGGATGGGTAGATGGATGGACGGATGGATGGAAGGAGAGATGGGTGGCATGCTGCAATCAGTAAGATAGAAAGAGGGACAGGGGAGCAAGCCTCACAGAGCCCCACTGTTTTCATGGAGTAGCATGTACAGAGACACTAGGTACCTGCCTTTGGAACATTACACACGTACAGGCAGTTAATGTTGGCTATGTAAATAAACCATATAACAGCTATCCTATGAAATCAGGATTTTTATGCCCACTTCCTAGGTGCAGAAACTGAGGCTCATATAAGCTAAATAATATGCTCAAAATCACACAGCCAGTGGTAGAGTCCAGATTCAAACACAGGTCTGTGTGACAGTAAAGCCCCACGCCTCCCCGGCTGCCGCTGCAGAAAGCGTCAGATGGTAACACCAGAACCGCCGCCGGCCCCTGACGTAGCTCACTGCAGCTGATCCCTCAAGGCCACGTTCACGTGTCCGAGTGTGAGTGTGGGGAGCAACAGGTCAGGGGAGAGATTTTGACTTTTCCTGAGATTTCCTTTACCTTACAGTAAAAATAATCCATTTCAAGGAGTCCTTCCTGCTGTCCATCAAATCATGCCAGAAACAAGGCTTATTCATGAATTTTTGAGTTGTCATTCTTGGAGTTCTTGAATTCATAAAAAGATAATAATTATCTGGCTCCAGGCTGTTGAGAGAGTTCTTTACGACTGCGTTCTCAATCAGCATTAGTCACCAGGAATGTCACTAAATCTCACTTGTCATTCTCCTGTGATGTGACAAGCTCTAATGTATTTAAAGTGCAGCAGTGCCAACGGGAGAGGCTGTCTCCCCCCTTCGGAGGGCATATAAACAAAGCTCTCCCAAGCTACCCACACAGCACGTCTTCCCCACCAGATGAGAGCCCACACCATCTGAGGCTGAGAAGAGAACCGGTACAGGCTCTAGGAGAACCGCAGGTTTCTAGAATCAGACTTCTAGAGCTGACAAGAGATCTGAGAGATCCTTGAATCCCCTCACATTATATACATCAAACCCCCAGAGTCAGGGCAGTAAAGTTAGGACTATGAACCACTGTTGAGCTTCCTGGCAAAGAGCTCTACAGACCTGACCCCATAGAGCAGATGCCACTGGGAAGCTGGGGTCCTCATACACCCTCTCTTCACCTCCCACCAGGATTTGCCCCAGCGTGTGACCCCAACCTTCCTCCCACAGACCGCTAAGAGCTGGACCCAGTGTGGAGTGACCTCTTGCCTTCTCTCCCCAGTTAACCCCACCTGCTGCAGAACTGAGACTGATGAATAGCTTGATCTCTAACCGAATCTGCAGGCCATCACCTCTTACAGAACTAGGACTATGGGAATCAGGTAGGAGACGAGCTAGCATCTGGCCTTGCAAGACAGGCCCAGAAGGGACGGCATCAGACGTGGGGAGGTGGGAGGCGGGGGGGATCCCGGGTTGGAGTCTGGTTGCCCACCCAGTAAGCAGCACTGAGCAGAGAACTGAGTAGGTGTCGCTGTCCAGGGGGCACAAAATCTGTCCTGGGAGCATTAGAAATATGGATTCCAGCAGCAGAGCCCGTCAGGAACCAGAGAAAACTATCTGGCAGCAGGATACACTCAAGGGTGGAATGGCCCGGGCGGACTGCCCGGCGGTCGGCACTGACCGCGGCGTTTACCGGACCTCCTCAGCGGGTATAAGACCCAGAGACTCTTTAGAGACAGCTCGGGCTGCTTCCAAACCTGAGCGCCGTGCCCAAGCTCCAGGGTGGCCAAGGCTTCCCCCTCAGCCCCAGGACGGAGCTGCCGGCAGGAACCAAAGGGCAGACTTCCACTCTGTCTCCTTTCCTTTTACCGCACGTTGTTGGTCGATGAGGTCGATGACCTGTGTGCAGGGACACCCATCAGCAGCCTCGGCTCCCCGAGTATGGATGGACACACACACTGACCATGCAGAGCTGCTGGGATATGAAGACCAACAGGACAAACCCTACAGTCCCGGGAGTTACCACCTCGCAGGGCAGGAAAACACCCCCTAAGGAGCTAAGAGACACGAGGGGCCCCCAGTGCTGTCCCGTCAGAAGGCAGGCACAACCACGGGCGTCAGCCTTTCAACCAGCAGCAGAAACCGGGCTTTACGAGCTGTATTTTATACTAATCAACTTTCTTTTCTCCACTTTTTCTAAAGCTACCTCCTCAGAGAACTTCAGTGGCAGCACACGGCTACTTCAGAGGGTGGTCAAGAGCCTGGCACACGTCCGGGGCGGGGGCAGCTGGCGCCGAGGTGCGCGTGCCCCGTGTCAGGGTCACGAGCTCCCCACGGGGACAAGGGCAGGAGCGGACGGGAAATGGCAAACAGAGTGGCCTCTTCTGTTCACCCCTCGAGACTGCCCCCTACTTCCCCCGACCCTGCCTGCACCCCAGGAGGCGGACCAGTATGGACCCTCTCCTGGTCTCTTGTTGATGTGGGGAGTGGGACCCCCAGGCAGACTGGAGAAGAGAGAGAGCACAGTGACCGGGGGTGCGCACCTCCTTGGCTTCCTCCTGGGTCACCGAGGATGTGCTGAGTCCCCCAAACACCCCCTGTGCATTCAGCAGTGATCCCCAGGTTCTGCTGCTCAAGACCTCCCTTGCTTTGAAGGCCCAGGACTAGAGGTCCACACTGCGGCCAGCCCGGGCCTGCCCTCCCTTCAGTTCCCCAAGCCCAGCCCCACGTCTTCCATGAACAGTCCCTCTGTGAGACGCTCCTGGTTTCCCAGTTTGAAAACACCATGTGTTTCCTGCGGGGACCTGACAAGCCACCTCCCTCACTCACGTTTTTATGGAATCTGTTTGCAAACTATGCCGTAACAAGCTATGTGTTCCATACCTCACAACCAAGACCCTTGATGTTGAGAGAATCATGTCTTAACTTCCCCCAATGTGTCAGGCTCTGCACTAGCCCCTAGGAATATAAAAATGAATAAAGTCATCACTTCTTCCCAAGAGGTGCTCATGGCCTGGTGAACACAGCGTGCCAGTTACTCACAGCAGAGCTTACTGGGCATTGTGGTAGAAACGGTCCCGAGTCCCTGGGAGCAGAGCGATGGGGCCACCAGCCTCCACCTAGTGGGACCTGGGAAGGTCATGCAAAGAGGAGAATCGGCTGAGCTTTCGAGAATGAGAGGCGGCCAAGGGAAGGAGCAAGGCATCTGAGCATGGCTGACGCCTGCCTGGAGAAGGAATGGGGAAGCACACCATGTTTTCAGGGCACCCCATCCTTCTGATCGTCACAAACACTGTCCTGGAGCACAGAATCTCTCAGGTGCTCTGCTGACTAAAACAAGGTGAAGAGCAGACGCGTTAGCAAAGTCACCCACTGTGATCTGTCCCCCAGCATCAAGCGTGAGCAGGAAATTGCCCCAAATGTAAGTTTTGCTTCAATATCCAACTTCCTGTATTTTTCAAGTCTTTGCAGGAAACTTTTAATTCTTGCAGCTTTTCAAGTGAACCCAAAATATGAGAAATTTGTCACCACTTTCTTAAGTGCTCTAAGTGGTTTTTCCCTGAAGACAGCAATCTGTCATCAGCCCGGGAGAGTGGCCCGAGGACAGATGATCAGCAGGGCAATAATTCTCAGGGCGGCCACACGAAGCCACCTGAGTGGCCGCGGGGAGATGAAGGGGTACCGTGCAGAGAAGGTGCGATAATCCTCCGATGCGCGGGCCCACGGGTGGACAGCAAGAGCAGAGGCCGGGAGACGTGTGGAACGTCCCTGCCGGGCAGGAACACTGGTGCACATCGCAGCTGGGGACCCAGGGGCTTGACGGGGCATCATTTATTAAGGGGCCTGTTTAATCGCCTGTCAGCCATTAGCATATTTAAACAGTTTTCATCTGGCTTCATTACTTTAATGAAAACTGCTGACAAGGATAGGAGGTTCTGCCGTCCATGGCCAGCCATGTGCTTGTCGGCTGGCTTACTGCAGGTGCGAGCGTGGTACCCGGAATCGGGGAGCCAAGCCTCAGGTGACAAGTCACAGGGCTGCACCTTGGCCCACTGAGGCATCTCTACAGGCCCCTCTCCCCAGTCACATGTCACCCACTTGGAAAGGACTCCGTGACTCATAGACACATACTATTTTTACTTAGTAGCCATGTCTAGCTTAAATGCATGTCTAGAAATCCACAGTTTCTGAGGTCCTTTCTAGACATTGATTTCACTGTGTATTTATTTCACAAAAAGAAGCACTGCAGTAGTCCAATTGGACTGACCCTGGAACTGAGGTTCAGACTGCGGTGACTTTCCAAGTTCAAATGTCTCCTCCTCGATCATGTCCCTCTGCCTTTAAGTAAATGGCTGTCACATGCCATGTGCTGCACTGGACACCTGATAGACTTGGATGTTTCTTTATCAATATATTCAGAAGTACGTATCATCAGCCCCTTTATGTAAATGGTGGAGTTGAGTCCATAAAAGATTAAGTGTCTGGCCCAGCTAGTCACACACAAAGCTAGTAGGTGACAGAACTGGGGTTAAATCCACCTCTTTCTGATTTCAAAGCACAAGCTAACAGTATTCCTCACAAGATGAAAAATGTTCATTTCCATTAAGAAAAGGTTTTGTCCAGCTACACCACGCTCTCTCCTGTACGCTCTCACTTTTACACCCGTGACTACCCTCGCGCTCTCCGGGATGAAGCTGGTTGAGTTGCTGCATTACTGTCTCTCCCCACGGGTAGCAAAAACCAGAGACGGAGCCCACCAGCGACCGGCTGGTCCCACAGAAAACCGAGGTCCCGGCTGGCCGGCTCTCACTATTTCACAGTTACGGCCTTTCCTCAAATGCAGACTGTTGGAGAAGGGGAGACAGAAGGCAAAGCCAGGAGGTACCCTGCTGGGGGTACGATCAGGAAGAAAGCAGGTATGGTTCCTGCCCCAGGAAGAAGACGTCCAGGAGGAAGACAAAAGAGAAGAGAAGCCAGAATAAATCATTATATTCCCAAGCAATCTCTAGTTTAAGAGATCTGAAATTTATTTCAGAGACAACAAGAGATTTACAAAGTGAAACTTGTATGAAGAGCGTCTTTAAAGTTCAGATCACTTGTGGGATCACGGGGACACGCGGGGTGGGGGGCAGTTAGGGCTTCTTGCCTCCCAGCCCCGGGCAGTCCCCTGGTGCCTGCTGTTCCCCCTTCAGAATGAGGCTGGGGCCGTTGTGGGATGAACGTGCTCTGGGGACCTGAGGTACAGCCGGTGATACTGTGTCACACGCTTGCGTGCTGCTCAGAGAGGAGATCTTACATGCCTTCACCACAAAAAAGAAATGCTAATTATGTGACAGGATGGGGGTGGGAGCTAATGCTATGGTGATAATCACATTGCTGTATAGACGTGTATGAAATCACATTATACACCTTAAACTCACACATTACTGGTATCTGTAATGCATCTCGATAATGCAGGACCGAGGAAAGCCCCGGAGTCGGTCCCCGGGAGCAGAGGAGCCAGAGCCGGGCCCAGAGGAGCGACGGTGCAGCAACACCGGCTCCGGTCCCGCATCCTCCGTCCTGCGCCCTCGCACCCTTCCTGCACCAGACCCCCTGACTGATGACCCCCGGCCCCTTTCCAACCCACACCTGCCCTCACAGTGGGTATCACGCGATGCCAGTGCCCCAGCGTGAGGAGTCCAGCCTCCGGATGCCCGTACCAGCTGGGTCCCGCGTCTCAGATCCTAATTGTTTTGTGTTTTGTTTTCAAATGTAATAATCCCTTCCTTCCCTCCATCTCGTTTACAGTGAGAACCCAGTGTGGCCATAATGGAAAAGCACACTCATGAAATACCAGATGCCGACGTGGCTCGCAGGAGAACACCCCCAACAGTGGGCAGTCCATCCGTGGGAGGCTGTTTTCATTACACGGTCCCCCAGCTCCTTCACGTCCTTCGGGTTCAAGAATGCTGTGACTCCAGGGACTCCCTCCCTTGGCACCTATTATGTGGGAGGGATGACCCTTTGGGGGCACTCAGACCCGTTGACAGTAGCAAGAGAAAGGGAGAGACCTAGGGGATAAGAAGCCCCAGCTTCTGAGAACTCAAGCCAGTTCCTAAAAGCCAAGTCCAGGAGGTTGAATTCCATCCTCTGATCCTATATAGGTACGGCCACCGACTAGAAAGAGTGACACAATGTGGTTGTACCAACATTTAAGTATGACCGTAAAAATAACAGAAGAAAGTGACCTGCATGTCCTGAGATGTCCCCACACCTGTCCCCCTTTCCAGCACATGCCCTCCCCAACCCCTCTGACAAGGAGGCGTTTATCTGATCCCTGACACTTCCCATAAATGTCCAGGCACCGCCACGAGATGGGCATCACCCACCAGTGAGGCTGAAGAGGGCCCCGTGTGGCTCCTCGCCACTATTTCCCAGTGAGCAGCGGGTGCGCGGTGATGGCGTGACCAGGGGCGACCTGCTGGTGGGTCTCGGGTGGAGACACCCCCCCACTTGGTCACATTTCATTTGGAATGTGAACTCTGACACCGTCTCCTTATGGTTTGTCTTGTTTTTCCCACAATCTCCCCTGAATTCACAAACTTACACATCTTATCTGCTAATTAAGCTGAATATATATTCTTAAACTCATGAAATAGATCGCCCTTCATTTCAGGACAAACTAACAAGAATTAGGAATGTGAACTTAAAACTGGATCAACACGGCAAGTCCTTTTATCAGTCTGTGTTTTCATTAGTAGGACTAGCATGTACAAGACGTGACCATCTGCAGTAGACAGTTCATGTGTGCGGCGTGTGTATCCATCCCCAACGCATGGGCCAAACTTCAAAATCACCTCCAAGCCTCCTTCACACTCCCACCCTGTTAACAGCCTCCTGCCCAGTTAACTGTTATTCTACCTTCTAGCCCCACTGAGTAGTCTTGTTTTTGAACTTCATATAAAGGGACTCCCACAGAGGGTAGCCTTCCATGTCTGGTCTGTCTCATCACCATGTCTTTGACATTCATCCAGGTTGTTGTATATATGTGGGTAGTTCATTCTCTCTTATTGAATAGTCTATTGCATATACATATCATGATTTTTCCTTCTTTCTGCTATGGGTAGGCATTTGGAAAGTTTCTGCTTTAGGGCTGTTATGAATGTCGCTGCTAGCATCCCTGTACATGTCTTTCAGTGGGCACACATGATCATTTCTTTGAGTATGTGCCTAGGAGGAGAGTTGCTGGGCCCCAGGGTAATTGCACGTGAGGCTCCCAGTGGTGTCCTTGCTGTCAGTCAGGTGCCCTGAGAAAACACCACTGCAGGTACTCTATAAAAAGTAGCCTCCCATTCGATCCTAGAAGGTCTCAACGCACTTAGAATGTTTCCCTATTAATAAGGGCATTTCAATCTAGAAGCAAAGGGAGTCGATGGAAAGAAAAACATTTAATTTACTTCTGATCACTAACAAAAAGGAAAAGAAACGAAAATCAGTATGAGACCACTTCATGCCACAGACAAAAACTGAGCTCATAGATGTGCCCAGATGACCACTGAGTCAACCCCATCAGCACTGGTTTGTATCCACTGGCTGCGGGCTCTACACAGAAGTTCTAGTCAGGGAGAAGACCATATTTTTAGCCAGTTAAACTACAGTGCGAAGCATCATACAGCATACATGTTCCCCAAAACTCACATTGTACAAGAAAGCAGGTAAAAATCAGAAGTAATGGTTTTTCATCTTTTAATTAAAATGTTCAGGATGCTGGTTGGTAGTCTCTGCATTCCGCTCAGACGTTGACCAGTCTGGGTCTAGAACCCAGCCCTCTGCTGACAACGGCCTGAAGGTGTGAGGAAAGGGGACTGAGCCATTAATACCTGAGGGCAGGGACACCCCTGTGTTTATTGCAGCACTTTTTACAACAGCCAAGATACGGAAGCAACCTAAGTGTCCATCAGCAGATGAATGGATAAAGAAGAGGTGGTACATATACACAATGGAATACTATTCAGCCATAAGAAAGAAACAAATCCTACCATATGCAACAACATGGATGGAGCTGGAGGCTATTATGCTCAGTGAAATAAGCCAGCCAGAGAAAGACAAATGCCAAATGATTTCCCTCATTTGTGGAGTGTAACAACAAAGCAAAACTGAAGGAACAAAATAGCAGCAGACTCACAAACTCCAAGAAAGAACTAGCAGTTACCAAAGGGGAAGAGTGGGAGGACGTGTGGGGAGGGAGGGAGGAGGGTACTGAGGGGTATTATGTTTAGTACTCATGGTGTGGGGGGCACAGGGAAAACAGTGTAGCACAGAGAAGGCACATAGTGGATCTGTGGCATCTTGCTGCACTGATGGACAGTGACTGCATTGGGGTATGGGTGGGGACTTGATAATATGGGTAAATGTAGTAACCACATTGTTTTTTCATGTGAAACCTTCATAAGAGTGTATATCAATCATACCTTAATAAAAAATTTAAAAAATACCTGAGGGCAGGGAGGGAGTTGAAACCACAAAATTATACCAAGGAATAAACACGTGTCATAGAAGCATCCCCGGCCTCTCATCGTATTGCTTTCTCTGGAAACAAGGCTATGGACATCCTAGTGTCTCACTGGACTATGTCCTTTCCAACAATATCACAGACCTACTGTTAACTCAAGGACACCACACTGAACTGCAATCGTGGTGCAGCAATTCCATTAGAAATCATGGCATTTAGGAAAGATATTCTATTGCCTGTGATTTCTGCCAGGTCCCAAGAATTGATTGATATTCTCATAAATGAAGAGGATTTTTTTCCCCTATGAACTTCCTGCTGCTTCTAAAGAAAGCCGTCATACCCTTAGGACGTGGAGACAAATGATGGAGAACAGGATTTGTTCCCAGGAACAAAAGCTGCCAGTGTAGAAGACAGTCACGTGTGGAGTAAAGCTTTGATGGCGGGACAGAGGCCCGGCCCTGCCTGACACCGGGCCAGCAGGATCTGACGCGGACGTCACCTGGGGACGCCCTCTGTGTCAGTACCTGACCTCTTTCTCCCCCAGTCACAGCCTGCCCGAAACTCCTCATCAGCGGCCCCACCCACCCATAGAGCTGTCCCGCAGAACTTCCTCCAAGCCTGTCTTCAGTTTCGTGCATTTGTCCCTTGTTGGAGTGCCACTATGTGCCAGGCACTGGGCCGGAGGGCCTCCGAGGGAACCACTGTGAGGACAGGCTTCCAAGAGGCCCCTAACGGGGCCGAGGGCTTCTTCTCTGGGCTTCCAGAGCCACCGTCGAGCCCTGCACACGTGCCCTGGCATCTGGCTGGTGCCCTGAGCTGACCTGAGAAGCCAGCCATCCCCCAGTTGCTCTTCACCCCACTGACCAATGGGGCTGAAAGCCCCCCGACACCAGCCCCTCTCAGGCTGCTCTCCCTCTGCTGGGAGAACAGGAAGGTCCTGAAGCCATTTACCTGGTTCTCACAGCTCTTGCACGACCCACAAGAGGGACTCATCCTCAAGGCGTTCAGGTCTCTGTTGCCACCCTCAGATGCCTTAAGATAAATAAGTACCAGATATTTCTTAAGTTTTCATAAGGTTTCTTCATAGAGGAGGTTGAGAATTTACCTTCTTTTATTTCAATCTCAGATTATACAGTTATGATATTAGTCAAGATAAGCTAAGTTAAACTGAAGCGACAAAAAGAATTCTGAAGTCTCATTAGCCTGGCACACAAAAGTGTATTTGCCCGCCGTATAAATCCCCTGTGGGCGTGGCCGCAGCCCAGAGCAGGCGCCCCCGCCCCAGGTGCTCAGCACCAGGCTCCATGGTCCTGGACAAGGAGACACAGGGAAGCTCAAGGGTGCCTATGTCACCTGGAAACCGCCGTCCCCTTGGCTGGAGGCTCGGCTGGTGGGCTGGCACTAATCCCAGGAGCCTGCCTAACTGCGGGGGCCTGGAGGGGCAGCCCTCCCCGAGGCCTAACAAGGCTTAACAAGGGCGGGAGCTCTGTGCCACTGGTAAGCAGTAGTGGCTCCGACAGCCGTGCCCGCCGGCCCAGCTCACCACACCTAACGATGCCCAAACATGCGCGCCAGGCAATGCACACCCCCCGCAGGTGGCCCACACCGCTTTCTGAAGCTCCGCCCTCCCACTGGAGAGCTCAGGTCTTGCTCCTATGGAGCATTCAGGACTCCTGAAATAACCCTCGCCTCCCACAAGTTCCCTTCCTCTCCCATTTTCTTTAATCATTATTCTATTTGTTTCAGCCTGCAGAGTGTTGCTCAGGTCTCCGGGTAAAGCCTGAGTTCCTTCTGCAGCCCCTGAAGCCCCCAGAGCTGATGTATAAATCAACTCCGAAACTAAGTGACTTCCATTCCAAGTCTTCCAGGCACTAGCATCCGGGCGCTTCGTGTAGAATTGTACGCTGCAGTTGACGTCAGTGCCATTAATGCACACCTTTGAGGTTTCCAACCTAAAATTAAAAGCGTGCTCAGAAGATCGAAAAAATACAATCCCACAGATTAGCAGATCCCTTGCTTGTCCTTCATGAACCCTCTGTAAGCTTTGTCTCTGGACTGTCAAACGCCTGGGAGGTTTGCCAAGCATCATAGTCGTTATGGAAACAGAGCTAGTGGTGGCTTGGCAGCGATGTGGTAAACCTCAGGCTGAGGAGACAGACTGGGTAAATTACTCCCTGCACCTGCTGGGTTGGGGTCATCTGTACCCCTTCCCTTTGGCCCCACAGCGATGAGGCAAGAGTGATCCCCACCACAGAGATCTTACAGAGGAGACCCCTGCATGGAATTTTCTTTTTTGGAGGACAGTTGAGGAAAAGACACATTCATGAAGGCTGAACAAGAATCCTAAGGAAATAGTGGAATACATCTCTCCAAAAACCATTGATCCCATCTGGCCCCTTTCTTTGTACAGCCCTGTACCCACCCCAGGCACAGCAGCTCCACCCCAGACCCCCTTTTCCATCTTCTGCACTTTCCTTCACTGCATCTTCCAAAGGAGATGGTGCCGTGGAGCTTTCTGAAATGCCAGATTATTGCTATAAAATGTAACGCAATACAAGGACAGATCAAATTTATGGAATGCCTTTTATGAGATTATCCCAAAGGGCTCTGTATAATGGCCATAAAATTGTGAAACACATTGTGGAACAGATTTAATTTTTAAAGTGGCTGAAAATATATATTAATGGTTTACCATCATTATTCCTCATCAGAGGTCTTTAGGAATACTAATAAAACGACTCTACCTACAATTATTTCCATCCAAGTGTTACTTCGTGGAATTCAATCTGATCTTACAGCATGTAATTGGCCAATCAGAATAATGTTGTCGGGGGGTGGGGGGGGAACAGCGTGGGATTGTTCCAGCCAAAGAGCCTACCAGTTTTGTCATTAGCTTCCTCTGGTTCCTTTGCTACCTGCTCAGCTTTATCTGCGTCCCTCAGCATTGATTTGCTTAGAATTATGCCCTGCCTGAACCACATAGGGTAATGCACATTCGAAGGAAATTCATCTGCCCTTGGATTCGTGCTAGACTAAGGTGGGTAGATCTGGGCCTATGGTATAAATCGCCAGGTCCAGTTCAGGCCCCTAACAAATCTTTACCTACTGGGAGTCCTGCATGCTCCCCGGCCTACCGTCCAGTCTCCCCATTATTTCACTGCCGTGCAATCTGGGTATAGCTGACTTGGCACCCAGCTCAGGGAGGGGCCTAGGCTGGGGTCTCCCAATCGGTGGGTAGCATCTCCTTGCCAGAGTGCCAAAGGCCCAGCTAACTCAGATTAACAGCACACAGCACTTCCCCACACAGCCACGGGCTCAGGTGGGATTCAGTCAGAGTCCAGGTCAGGATTATGGTTTGACAAGTTTGAGAAACCTCTTGCCGGGTATATCCAAGGAAAGATGATCTCTAATTGCTACTGGCAGCCAGTTTGTATCCATGAGGCAAGCCAGTCCAGGACAGAACATAACTCGGATACAGAAACCTCTTCGAACCATGCCTAAAATTCAATGTGTTTCTGGATTTTTTCCCCAGTGACATAGCTTAATAAATCAATTTAATTATTTACATGAGTCTGAGTTGAATGTTCCATTATTTATAACCTAAAGTGTCCTTTGAAGCTTCTGCTCCAATGCACGTTGTGATGCTGGGTATGTGGGCAAATGAATAAAGAAGAAAGTTTGGAAGGGTGCGGCATTACACGGTGGTAGGACTGACCTCTCTCCTGTTCCACGTTCCCATATCCAAGGGAAATGGCAAGTTCAGGCCCAGTCGAGACAGGTGGTGTGTCCAAGGGGTCCGATCTGATGAGCGGAATAGAGAATCAAGGAATTTCAATTAATAGCAACATTTCAGGTATGTAGGTGACTTTGGCATCAGTTGTCTACATGGACTCCAGCCAGCATGTCACCCAGGTAGATGGGATATCGGACCCGAGCGGTTAAGGAAATGCCAGCACCTACTTGCTAGTAAGAAAGGGGTCCTCCGACCCTGCGCCTCGGGCGGCATTTGTTCGGATGCTAAGCCTCTGGGGCGGGGGCACACTGCCTGGTACTAGAAGGCAGGGCTCACGCCCTGGAGCGTCAGCTTCAACAACTCAGCAAGACCCTGTGAGCAGTGGTGGCGCAGGGTGTACAGAGGGGAGCCGGATGCCCTGCCCGTCCTCAAGACACCCACCCTGAGCTACTGGGGGCGAAAGAAAAAAGGAGAAAAGAAAGAGCCAGACCTCAGCACCTCCTTCCTCCAATTCCCAACAAAATCGATAAATAAAACTTGGGGGTGTGAAATAAGTATAAATCAGGTGATGGGAGGGAAAAAAAGTGTCAATCGTAAGGGTGGAGGGCAAGCGGTGCCCTAAGGAGCAAGATAAGATTCCCTCTGAGCTGCAGGAGCTGTAAACAGACTTCCGAACCCTGCATGTTGGGGAGCCTCCAATCAGAGATGTGAGGCGGACAGAACAGAAATCTGGGAGACGGCAGATCTTGGGTGCCTGCGCGAGCCCGCTCAGCGCCTGCGGCTGGGCCTGCGGTCAGTCAGTCCGGAAGGAGAGGCGGACGGAGGGAGGCGGGCAGCCTTGCAGCAGCTTCTCTGTCGGCGTGGCAGCCTGCGGGGCAGCAGACCCTGGCCCTGGCACAGGCCCGGGAGGCAGAAGGGGACCCTGGTGGAGGACGGCAGCGCGGCCCCAGCAGTAGGCGGGCCAGGAGATGGGAGGTGACAGGTGTGAGCTCACTGCACCCGCCCCTCGCCAACCTCCAGAGCCAGAAACAGCCACGCGCACATCCACCCCCAAATCCCTCAGATTTCCCTTCCAGCCAGTCCTAACCTGGACCCGACAGGGAAGGGGCATTGGGAGGTGCCATCTCACCGAGTGTACAAAGCCCCACAGACACAACCAGTGAGACAAGGCCCCGAAGCAAGGCCGACGGCAGGTGAGATCAAACAGAGACTGGGCCAGGGCACCGGGGCCGGAACAGCACCACATCATGGGCAAGAATTACCTGAAGACACAAGGTCAGAGCCGTGGCTGCCCTCAGGCACTCCTGGATCCCCCAGGCACATGGCACCAAGCTGCTCCGGGAGGTGGCCAGTGCCTGCTGGTTACTGGAGCCTCTGCACCGGCCAACGGTCTAAACTCACACAGCAAAGTGAGTGCCTCTGGGGTCACCAGCTCAAACGCCCCAGGGCCAAGGATCGTCTCCCCGCAGCCTCCTGTGCTCTGAGGAACAGACTTCGCTGGCAAATAGCCCATCCAGGAAGCTGTGCAGAGACTCTGGGTGCGCTAAGGGTGGGCAGTGGCCCAGGGCCCTCCACCCTCACAGAATGGGCTTAGGAGCGCCGTGAGAGCGGGGCCGGCGCACGCGGCCTGGGCGCAGGAGGCCCGGGGCTCAGAGCTATCTGCTTACAGGGTTTCGTAGAAACCCGCCATCCCAGCCCTGGGGGTGCTGGCACTAGGAGAGACTGCAGGCCTCTCCCGGGAAAGGAACCCCAGCTCTGTGGGAACCTGGTGGCATGCCATTCCCCCACCCAGGGAGAAAAGGGGAGCCCTGGTCCCACCCCAGGGTCCCTCCCGGCCCACCCTGCTGCTGCGCCGCTCGCTTGGGAACCAGGCCGAGTGAGGGGACGCCGGGAACAGGCTGAGGGCGCCCAGGTAGAGCTCCACTTCCAGTTAAGCAGACGGTATCTACTTATGTCAATGCACCTACGACCACATCTAACAAACAAGTACAGGGAAATCAGCACCCTCTCAAGAAATAAGGCCAAGACGCATGGCCTCTCCTCAACTCCCAAGGATACCCAGGCCGCTAACTCTGGCCTTGGCTTGGAATAGCCTCCGTCAGGGCTGAGCCAAGGCCCTGGGAAGAGCCCGGCGCAGGTCCCAGGCCCACAGCCCCCCGCGCTCCCCTGTCCCGCTCCACAGGAAGGGCGCCCATCCTCACTCAGAGCTGACGGCGGCCACAAATAAAGGCACCGGATCAGCATTGCCTGCAGTGCTGGTCGCCAGGGACCATTTTCTCTGTCTCATGTTCATACTGCCTTTTTCTCTCCTCGCCTGTCTCATCATCCCAAAGTCTTGGCATTTCTAGGCACACCACTCCCCGGGACCCCCCAGCGGGGTGTCAGAGCTGTTCGCTGCTCAGAACCCCTGTCTCCAGTCTGACAGAGGCGGAGCAGGCAGCACACATGGAGCGCGAAACGGGGCAGGGCGCATGTGGGCTCGGGGCTCGGGTAGAAAGGCCCCTTTCTCCCTTCTTCCTCACCGCACAGACCCCGGGAGGTGCAGCCCCCACTTTCAGGGGCAAGAGACCTGGGTTCTACCCACCGCTCTGCCTGGGACTCGCCATGCGACCTCAGGCAAGTCAATTAACCTCTGATTCTATCTGTAAAATGAGGTTTGGGGGCCACGGTTCTTTTTAAACTCCCTTCTAGCTTTTATATTCGATAATTTATGGGTTGCAAAACCACAAAGCCTTCATCATTTTTTTTTTTTTTAATAATTATTTTTTATTGAAGGGTAGGTGATGCACAGTATTACATTACATTAGTTTCAAGTGTACAACACAGTGGTAGAACATTTATATACATAATTCTAGGTTCCAGCTATCACCCTACCAGGCTGTTACAATATCTTGACTATATTCCTTATGCTAAACATTACATCCCGGTTACTTATTTATTTTACCATTGGAAGTCTGTCCTTTTTTTTTTTTTTTCTTTTTTTTTTGTGAGGGCATCTCTCATATTTATTGATCAAATGGTTGTTAACGACAATAAAATTCTGTATAGGGGAGTCAATGCTCAATGCACAATCATTATTCCACCCCAAGAATAATTTTTGTCAGTCTCCAATCTTCTGAGGCATAACAAACAAGTTTTTACATGTAGAACAAATTCTTACATAATGAATAAGTTACATAGTGAACAGTACAAGGGCAGTCATCACAGAAACTTTCGGTTTTGCTCATGCATTATGAACTATAAACAATCAGTTCAAATACGAATACTCATTTGGTTTTTATACTTGATTTATATGTGGATACCACATTTCTCTCTTTATTATTATTATTTTTAATAAAATGCTGAAGTGGTAGGTAGATACGAGATAAAGGTAGAAAACATAGTTTAGTGTTGTAAGAGAGCACATGTAGATGATCAGGTGTGTGCCTGTAGACTATGTGTTAATCCAAGCTAGACAAGGGCAATAAAACATCCACGTATGCAGAAGATTTCTCTCAGAACGGGGGGGTGAGGTTCTAAGCCTCACCTCTGTTGATCCCCAATTTCTCACCTGATGACCCCCCTGCGACTGTGCCTGTCTTAGGTTGTTCCTCCCTTGAGGAATCTTACCCGTCTCTGGCTAACCAGTCATCTTCCGGGGCCATACAGGGAAATGTGAAGTTGGTAAGTGAGAGAGAAGCCTTATTGTTTGAAAAAGTTAGCTTTTTACTTCTTTGCATATTTATGCCCTGTGGCTTCTATGCCCACCATTTGTCTTGAGGTATCTTTACCACTTGGAAGAATTATGATACTCGGTAAATTTGATATGAGGCACGAATTCTATTTAAGGGTTGTAATTAGGAAGGAAGAAGAAAAGCTATAGAAGAAGCAGGCGGAAGAAAACATGGGAAGATTGATTATTTCTTTGACATATCTTCTTGTAGAGTAACTTCAGCATGTATAGGTTTTAAGCTACTACTTAAATTGCACACACACATTAACATAATAGGAGTATAGTTACATAACCAAAGCATATCTGTAATTACCAGCCATCTGCAGTGAAACCAAGAAAACCAGTTAGGCACCTTAGGCATTTGTGAAAACTTATCTATGATATGGTGGATATTGTCCAAATGAACTTGAACAGTCTGAGAGAAATCAGACAAATTAAAACAACCCATTCCTGGGGACTGTTCACATGCCATATGTTCTTTTAACAATAAATAGTTTGTAGTTGTAAGACTTTGGAGCGCTACAATTTGCACTTCTCCAAATTCTTGGTTGAGTTCCAACAGTATAGATCCAGTCCAATTTTGTTGTTTTACTGTATGCACAGGCCAGCTTAGATATCTCCTTCCTCATTCCCATGGCAAGTCCAGGAACTGGTGGGATGAGTGCATCTACTGCTGTAGCAGTGCGTGGGTCTTTGTTGGGGTTTTTTGATGATCATCTTCTGGCATGAGTCTTCCAGAGGGTGCAGATGTTGGAAGTTCTTTTTCATATCGTATCTTAGTTCATTTTCAGGGTAGCCCAATTAGGCTTTGATCATCTGTATAAACACAAACAGACCCTTTGCCTACACTTTTATATGCCCTTTATACCCTTGTGTAGAACTCGTTGGAGGTTACCACACAGGAACTGCCCTTTTTTTTTTTTTTTTTTTGCTATCACTAATCTACACTTACATGACGAATATTATGTTTACTAGGCTCTCCCCTATACCAGGTCTCCCCTATAAACCCCTTTACAGTCACTGTCCATCAGCATAGCAAAATGTTGTAGAATCACTACTTGCTTCTCTGTGTTGTACAGCCCTCCCTTTTCTCCTACCCCCCCATGCATGTTAATCTTAATACCCCCCTACTTCTCCCCCCCTTATCCCTCCCTACCCACCCATCCTCCCCAGTCCCTTTCCCTTTGGTACCTGTTAGTCCATTCTTGAGTTCTGTGATTCTGCTGCTGTTTTGTTCCTTCAGTTTTTCCTTTGTTCTTATATTCCACAGATAAGTGAAATCATTTGGTATTTCTCTTTCTCCGCTTGGCTTGTTTCACTGAGCATAATACCCTCCAGCTCCATCCATGTTGCTGCAAATGATTGGATTTGCCCTTTTCTTATAGCTGAGTAGTATTCCATTGTGTATATGTACCACATCTTCTTTATCCATTCATCTATTGATGGACATTTAGGTTGCTTCCAATTCTTGGCTATTGTAAATAGTGCTGCAATAAACATAAGGGTGCATCTGTCTTTCTCAAACTTGATTGCTGTGTTCTTAGGGTAAATTCCTAGGAGTGCAATTCCTGGGTCAAATGGTAAGTCTGTTTTGAGCATTTTGATGTACCTCCATACTGCTTTCCACAATGGTTGAACTAACTTACATTCCCACCAGCAGTGTAGGAGGGTTCCCCTTTCTCCACAGCCCCCCAACATTTGTTGTTGTTTGTCTTTTGGATGGCAGCCATCCTTACTGGTGTGAGGTGATACCTCATTGTAGTTTTAATTTGCATTTCTCTGATAATTAGCGATGTGGAGCATCTTTTCGTGTGTCTGTTGGCCATCTGTATTTCTTTTTTGGAGAACTGTCTGTTCAGTTCCTCTGCCCATTTTTTTTTTTTTTAAATAATTATTTTTTATTGAAGGGTAGTTGACACACAGTATTACATTACATGAGTTTCAAGTGTACAACACAGTGGTAGAACATTTATATACATAATTCTAGGTTCCAGCTATCACCCTACCAGGCTGTTACAATATCTTGACTATATTCCTTATGCTATACATTACATCCCGGTTACTTATTTATTTTACCATTGGAAATCTGTCCTTTTTTTTTTTTTTTTTTTTTTTTTTTGTGAGGGCATCTCTCATATTTATTGATCAAATGGTTGTTAACGACAATAAAATTCTGTATAGGGGAGTCAATGCTCAATGCACAATCATTATTCCACCCCAAGAATAATTTTTGTCAGTCTCCAATCTTCTGAGGCATAACAAACAAGTTTTTACATGTAGAACAAATTCTTACATAATGAATAAGTTACATAGTGAACAGTACAAGGGCAGTCATCACAGAAACTTTCGGTTTTGCTCATACATTATGAACTATAAACAGTCAGTTCAAATATGAATACTGATTTGGTTTTTATACTTGATTTATATGTGGATACCACATTTCTCTCTTTATTATTATTATTTTTAATAAAATGCTGAAGTGGTAAGTAGATACAAGATAAAGGTAGAAAACATAGTTTAGTGTTGTAAGAGAGCACATGTAGATGATCAGGTGTGTGCCTGTAGATTATGTGTTAATCCAAGCTAGACCAGGGCAATAAAACATCCACGTATGCAGAAGATTTCTCTCAGAATGGGGGGGTGAGGTTCTAAGCCTCACCTCTGTTGATCCCCAATTTCTCACCTGATGGCCCCCCTGCGACTGTGCCTGTCTTAGGTTGTTCCTCCCTTGAGGAATCTTACCCGTCTCTGGCTAACCAGTCATCTTCCGGGGCCATACAGGGAAATGTGAAGTTGGTAAGTGAGAGAGAAGCCTTATTGTTTGAAAAAGTTAGCTTTTTACTTCTTTGCATATTTATGCCCTGTGGCTTCTATGCCCACCATTTGTCTTGAGGTATCTTTACCACTTGGAGGAGTTATGATACTCGGTAATTTTGATATGAGGCACTAATTCTATTTAAGGGTTGTAATTAGGAAGGAAGAAGAAAAGCTATAGAAGTAGCAGGCGGAAGAAAACATGGGAAGATTGATTATTTCTTTGATATATCTTCTTGTAGAGTAACTTCAGCATGTATAGGTTTTAAGCTACTACTTAAATTGCACACACACATTAACATAATAGGAGTATAGTTACATAACCAAAGCATATCTGTAATTACCAGCCATCTGCAGTGAAACCAAGAAAACCAGTTAGGCACCTTAGGCATTTGTGAAAACTTATCTATGATATGGTGGATATTGTCCAAATGAACTTGAACAGTCTGAGAGAAATCAGACAAATTAAAACAACCCATTCCTGGGGACTGTTCACATGCCATATGTTCTTTTAACAATAAATAGTTTGTAGTTGTAAGACTTTGGAGCGCTACAATTTGCACTTCTCCAAATTCTTGGTTGAGTTCCAACAGTATAGATCCAGTCCAATTTTGTTGTTTTACTGTATGCACAGGCCAGCTTAGATATCTCCTTCCTCATTCCCATGGCAGGTCCAGGAACTGGTGGGATGAGTGCATCTACAGCTGTAGCAGTGCATGGATCTTTGTTGGGGTTTTTTGATGATCATCTTCTGGCATGAGTCTTCCAGAGGGTGCAGATGTTGGAAGTTCTTTTTCATATCATATCTTAGTTCATTTTCGGGGTAGCCCAATTAGGCTTTGATCCTCTGTATAAACACAAACAGACCCTTTGCCTACACTTTTATATGCCCTTTATACCCTTGTGTAGAACTCGTTGGAGGTTACCACACAGGAACTGCCCTTTTTTTTTTTTTTTTTTTTTTTTGCTATCACTAATCTACACTTACATGACGAATATTATGTTTACTAGGCTCTCCCCTATACCAGATCTCCCCTATAAACCCCTTTACAGTCAGTGTCCATCAGCATAGCAAAATGTTGTAGAATCACTACTTGCCTTCTCTGTGTTGTACAGCCCTCCCTTTTCTCCTACCCCCCCATGCATGTTAATCTTAATACCCCCCTACTTCTCCCCCCCTTATCCCTCCCTACCCACCCATCCTCCCCAGTCCCTTTCCCTTTGGTACCTGTTAGTCCATTCTTGAGTTCTGTGATTCTGCTGCTGTTTTGTTCCTTCAGTTTTTCCTTTGTTCTTATATTCCACAGATAAGTGAAATCATTTGGTATTTCTCTTTCTCCGCTTGGCTTGTTTCACTGAGCATAATACCCTCCAGCTCCATCCATGTTGCTGCAAATGATTGGATTTGCCCTTTTCTTATAGCTGAGTAGTATTCCATTGTGTATATGTACCACATCTTCTTTATCCATTCATCTATTGATGGACATTTAGGTTGCTTCCAATTCTTGGCTATTGTAAATAGTGCTGCAATAAACATAGGGGTGCATCTGTCTTTCTCAAACTTGATTGCTGCATTCTTAGGGTAAATTCCTAGGAGTGCAATTCCTGGGTCAAATGGTAAGTCTGTTTTGAGCATTTTGATGTACCTCCATACTGCTTTCCACAATGGTTGAACTAACTTACATTCCCACCAGCAGTGTAGGAGGGTTCCCCTTTCTCCACAGCCTCGCCAACATTTGTTGTTGTTTGTCTTTTGGATGGCAGCCATCCTTACTGGTGTGAGGTGATACCTCATTGTAGTTTTAATTTGCATTTCTCTGATAATTAGCGATGTGGAGCATCTTTTCATGTGTCTGTTGGCCATCTGTATTTCTTTTTTTGAAGAACTGTCTGTTCAGTTCCTCTGCCCATTTTTTAATTGGGTTATTTGTTTTTTGTTTGTTGAGGCGTGAGAGCTCCTTATATATTCTGGACGTCAAGCCTTTATCGGATGTGTCATTTTCAAATATATTCTCCCATACTGTAGGGATCCTTCTTGTTCTATTGATGGTGTCTTTTGCTGTACAGAAGCTTTTCAGCTTAATATAGTCCCACTTACTCATTTTTGCTGTTGTTTTCCTTGCCCGGGGAGATATGTTCAAGAAGAGGTCACTCATGTTTATGTCTAAGAGGTTTTTGCCTATGTTTTCTTCCAGGAGTTTAATGGTTTCATGGCTTACATTCAGGTCTTTGATCCATTTTGAGTTTACTTTTGTATATGGGGTTAGACAATGGTCCAGTTTCATTCTCCTACATGTAGCTGTCCAGTTTTGCCAGCACCACCTGTTGAAGAGGCTGTCATTTCGCCATTGTATGTCCATGGCTCCTTTATCAAATATTAATTGACCATATATGTCTGGGTTAATGTCTGGATTCTCTAGTCTGTTCCATTGGTCTGTGGCTCTGCTCTTGTGCCAGTACCAAATTGTCTTGATTACTATCGCTTTATAGTAGAGCTTGAAGTTGGGGAGTGAGATCCCCCCTACTTTATTCTTCTTTCTCAGGATTGCTTTGGCTATTCGGGGTCTTTGGTGTTTCCATATGAATTTTTGAATTATTTGTTCCAGTTCATTGAAGAATGTTGCTGGTAGTTTCATAGGGATTGCATCAAATCTGTATATTGCTTTGGGCAGGATGGCCATTTTAACGATATTAATTCTTCCTAGCCACGAGCATGGGATGAGTTTCCATCTGTTAGTGTCCCCTTTAATTTCTCTTAAGAGTGACTTGTAGTTTTCAGAGTATAAGTCTTTCACTTCTTTGGTTAGGTTTATTCCTAGGTATTTTATTTTTTTTGATGCAATTGTGAATGGAGTTGTTTTCCTGATTTCTCTCTCTGTTGGTTCATTGTTAGTATATAGGAAAGCCACAGATTTCTGTGTGTTGATTTTGTATCCTGCAACTTTGCTGTATTCCGATATCAGTTCTAGTAGTTTTGGGGTGGAGTCTTTAGGGTTTTTTATGTACAGTATCATGTCATCTGCAAATAGTGACAGTTTAACTTCTTCTTTACCAATCTGGATTCCTTGTATTTCTTTATTTTGTCTGATTGCCGTGGCTAGGACCTCCAGTACTATGTTAAATAACAGTGGAGAGAGTGGGCATCCCTGTCTAGTTCCCGATCTCAGAGGAAATGCTTTCAGCTTCTCGCTGTTCAATATAATGTTGGCTGTGGGTTTATCATAGATGGCCTTTATTATGTTGAGGTACTTGCCCTCTATTCCCATTTTGCTGAGAGTTTTTAACATGAATGGATGTTGAACTTTGTCAAATGCTTTTTCAGCATCTATGGAGATGATCATGTGGTTTTTGTCTTTCTTTTTGTTGATGTGGTGGATGATGTTGATGGACTTTCGAATGTTGTACCATCCTTGCATCCCTGGAATGAATCCCACTTGGTCATGGTGTATGATCCTTTTGATGTATTTTTGAATTCGGTTTGCTAATATTTTGTTGAGTATTTTTGCATCTACGTTCATCAGGGATATTGGTCTGTAGTTTTCTTTTTTGGTGGGGTCTTTGCCTGGTTTTGGTATTAGGGTGATGTTAGCTTCATAGAATGAGTTTGGGAGTATCCCCTCCTCCTCTATTTTTTGGAAAACTTTAAGGAGAATGGGTATTATGTCTTCCCTGTATGTCTGATAAAATTCCGAGGTAAATCCATCTGGCCCGGGGGTTTTGTTCTTTGGTAGTTTTTTGATTACCTCTTCAATTTCGTTGCTGGTAATTGGTCTGTTTAGATTTTCTGTTTCTTCCTGGGTCAATCTTGGAAGGTTATATTTTTCTAGGAAGTTGTCCATTTCTCCTAGGTTTCCCAGCTTGTTAGCATATAGGTTTTCATAGTATTCTCCAATAATTCTTTGCATTTCCGTGGGGTCCGTCGTGATTTTTCCTTTCTCGTTTCTGATACTGTTGATTTGTGTTGACTCTCTTTTCTTCTTAATAAGTCTGGCTAGAGGCTTATCTATTTTGTTTATTTTCTCGAAGAACCAGCTCTTGGTTTCATTGATTTTTGCTATTGTTTTATTCTTCTCAATTTTATTTATTTCTTCTCTGATCTTTATTATGTCCCTCCTTCTGCTGACCTTAGGCCTCATCTGTTCTTCTTTTTCCAATTTCGATAATTGTGACATTAGACCATTCATTTGGGATTGCTCTTCCTTTTTTAAATATGCTTGGATTGCTATATACTTTCCTCTTAAGACTGCTTTTGCTGTGTCCCACAGAAGTTGGGGCTTAGTGTTGTTGTTGTCATTTGTTTCCATATATTGCTGGATCTCCATTTTGATTTGGTCATTGATCCATTGATTATTTAGGAGCGTGTTGTTAAGCCTCCATGTGTTCGTGAGCCTCTTTGCTTTCTTTGTACAGTTTATTTCTAGTTTTATGCCTTTGTGGTCTGAAAAGTTGGTTGGTAGGATTTCAATCTTTTGGAATTTTCTGAGGCTCTTTTTGTGGCCTAGTATGTGGTCTATTCTGGAGAATGTTCCATGTGCACTTGAGAAGAATGTATATCCCGCTGCTTTTGGATGTAGAGTTCTATAGATGTCTATTAGGTCCATCTGCTCTACTGTGTTGTTCAGTGCTTCCGTGTCCTTACTTATTTTCTGCCCAGTGGATCTATCCTTTGGGGTGAGTGGTGTGTTGAAGTCTCCTAGAATGAATGCATTGCAGTCTATATCCCCCTTTAGTTCTGTTAGTATTTGTTTCACATATGCTGGTGCTCCTGTGTTGGGTGCATATATATTTAGAATGGTTATATCCTCTTGTTTGACTGAGCCCTTTATCATTATGTAGTGTCCTTCTTTATCTCTTGTTACTTTCTTTGTTTTGAAGTCTATTTTGTCTGATATTAGTACTGCAACCCCTGCTTTCTTCTCACTGTTGTTTGCTTGAAATATGTTTTTCCATCCCTTGACTTTTAGTCTGTACATGTCTTTGGGTTTGAGGTGAGTTTCTTGTAAGCAGCATATAGATGGGTCTTGCTTTTTTATCCATTCTGTTACTCTGTGTCTTTTGATTGGTGCATTCAACCCATTAACATTTAGGGTGACTATTGAAAGATATGTACTTATTGCCATTGCAGGCTTTAAATTCGTGGTTACCAAAGGTTCAAGGTTAGCCTCTTTAGTATCTTACTGCCTAACTTAGCTCGCTTATTGAGCTGTTATATACACTGTCTGGAGATTCTTTTCTTCTCTCCCTTCTTGTTCCTCCTCCTCGATTCTTCATATGTTGGGTGTTTTGTGCTGTGCTCTTTCTAGGAGTGCTCCCATCTAGAGCAGTCCCTGTAAGATGTTCTGTAGGGGTGGTTTGTGGGAAGCAAATTCCCTCAGCTTTTGTTTGTCTGGGAATTGTTTAATCCCACCATCATATTTGAATGATAGTCGTGCTGGATACAGTATCCTTGGTTCAAGGCCCTTCTGTTTCATTGTATTAAATATATCATGCCATTCTCTTCTGGCCTGTAGGGTTTCTGTTGAGAAATCTGACGTTAGCCTGATGGGTTTCCCTTTATAGGTGACCTTTTTCTCTCTAGCTGCCTTTAACACTCTTTCCTTGTCCTTGATCTTTGCCATTTTAATTATTATGTGTCTTGGTGTTGCCCTTCTTGGATCCTTTCTGTTGGGGGTTCTGTGTATTTCCGTGGTCTGTTTGATTACTTCCTCCCCCAGTGTGGGGAAGTTTTCAGCAATTATTTCTTCTAAGATACTTTCCATCTCTTTTCCTCTCTCTTCTTCTTCTGGGACCCCTATAATACGGATATTGCTCCTTTTAGATTGGTCACACAGTTCTCTTAATATTGTTTCATTCCTCGAGATCCTTTTGTCTCTCTCTATGTCAGCTTCCATGCGTTCCTGTTCTCTGATTTCAATTCCATCAATGGCCTCTTGCATTCTATCCATTCTGCTTATAAACCCTTCCAGAGTTTGTTTCATTTCTGCGATCTCCTTTCTGGCATCTGTGATCTCTTTCCGGACTTCATCCCATTTTTCTTGCGTATTTCTCTGCATCTCTGTCAGCATGTTTATGATTCTTATTTTGAATTCTTTGTCAGGAAGACTGGTTAGGTCTGTCTCCTTCTCTGGTGTTGTCTCTGTGATCTTTGTCTGCCTGTAGCTTTGCCTTTTCATGGTGATAGGAATAGTTTGCAGAGCTGGGACGAGTGATGGCTGGAAGGACTTCCCTTCTTGTTGGTTTGTGGCCCTCCTCTCCTGGGAGAACAGCGGCCTCTAGTGGCTTGTGCTGCGCAGCTGGGCGCAGACAGGGCTTCTGCTTCCTGCCCGGCTGCTATGGAGTTAATCTCCGCTGTTGCTGTGGGCGTGGCCTGGCTCGGGCAGCTGCTCCAAAATGGTGGAGTCGCGTTGGAGCAGGAGCGGCTGGGAGGCTATTTATCTCCGTAAGGGGCCTCCCTGCTCCCTGCAGCCCAGGGGTTAGGGTGCCCAGAGATCCCGGATTCCCTACCTCTGGATTAAGTGACCCGCCCTGCCCCTTTAAGACTTCCAAAAAGCACCTGCCAAAACAAAACAACGACCACAAAAAAAACAAGAAAAAAAATTTTTTTAATTAAAGAAAAAAAAAAAATTTTTAATTAAAAAAAAAAAAAGGTGGTCGTTCGTTTTTCTTTATTCTCCGGTGCCAGCCTCAGGCCTCTGCTCACCGGTCTTTCTGCCCTGTTTCCCTAATATTGGGGTCCCTGTCTCTTTAAGACTTCCAAAAAGCGCTCGCCAAAACAAAGCAGCAAAAAAGCAAAAAAAAAAAAAAATGGTCGCGCGCTTTTCTTATGTCCTCTGGCGCCCAGCCTCCAGTGCCTGCTCACTGTTCTTGCTGCCCTGTTTTCCCAGTATCGAGGGCCCTGCACTCTGGCCCGGATGGCGGGGGCTGGGTGTTCGGCAGCCCTGGGCTCCGTCTCCCTCCCGCTCTGCCTGCTCTTCTCCCGCCGGGAGCTGGGGGGAGGGGCGCTCGGCTCCCGCGGGGCCGGGGCTTGTATCTTACCCCCTTCGCGAGGCGCTGGGTTCTCTCAGGTGTGGATGTGGTCTGGATATTGTCCTGTGTCCTCTGGTCTTTATTCTAGGAAGGGTTGTCTTTGTTATATTTTCATAGATATATGTTGTTTTGGGAGGAGATTTCCGCTGCTCTACTCACGCCGCCATCTTCCGCCCCTCTTCCAGCCTTCATCATTTTTGACTGATCTCATTAATACAAATGAAGGAGAAGAACCTGGCATTTTAAGAAAAGCAGCCAAGAAGCCAGAACACACCACACACGGTAAGTCAGAGCCCAGAAAGGGAAATCTCCTTATCGCTTAATCCCTCTCCCTCCAACAAGCCAGACATACAACCCTTTAATCAAATCTAGTAAACTCGGCTAAGCTCCAGATCGGGGCTAAGGAATAACTAATATTTCTGTTCATCCAGGCTTATGCACCTGGTCTCCTTTGTAAACATGCTCCCAGGTGATGCCGGGGACCAATAGTGATGGAGAAAAGCAAATACGTATGGTGAGCGGGGTTGAGGGGGTGGAAGCCACTTGAGCTCCATTAGAAAGGAGGCTGTCCTCACCATTCCTGGGACAAAAGCTGATTTCACTGTGGGCTGGAGGGAGGGCTTGAGGTGGGACATCAGGGTGTGTGGGACATCGGGGCTGGTGACCAGGGCCCAGGAGAGAGGCAGGTGAGGGCAGGTAAGGCGGGCATGTGGGTGAGGGGGCAGAGCAGAGCTTTAATCGTCAAGTGGGCAGATGACCTGATCTGTCAAGACCACACAGCCCCGCCCCCAGCTGCCCCCGTATTTGCCCACGGGGCTTGTGAGCGAGGTGGCCGTGGTGGCAGGGATGGAAGCCACGGATGGGCTCCACAACATGGCCTTCCACTCGCCAAGACTGACCTGCACATGGCTGCCCCTGAGTGTCCGACTGGCCGGCAGCGGAGGCCAGAACTGAGTGCCCGGGATGCTGCCGTCCCCGGGGTCACCAGCCAGCTTCCAGGGCAGGTTGATCGTGTCGAACCACTTCCATCCTGGAAGGGGGAGCATTTGTCCTTCCTGGAATAGACACTCATGGGGACACAGATCGTCCAGAGCCACCATCCTTCCCTGCACGTAGTGCCTCTGCCAGAAGTACTCTCCGTGGCTTCCAGAGCACCTCGCCCTCCGTCCCGGAGCCCACATGGCTGCTTCTGGTCCAGGAACTCACTTCACAGAGAATGAAGTGTGGCAACGGGCCCTTGCTCAGAATCTGCTGGCCATGTGTGCCCGTCTCCTGAGGCAGCTGGGTTGATAGAGTGGTGGGACAGCTGTCTGAAGACTCGGGTACAGTGCCAGCTAGGTGGCAAGGCCTGCAGGGCTGGCGCAAGGTTCTCCAGAAGGTCGTGCATGCTCTGAAATACTGCCTCATGAGGTGCCATCTCTCCCACGGGCCGGATTCATGAGTCCAGAAGTTGGGGGCTGGAAATGGGAGTGGCATCACTCTCTATTAGCCCTGGTGACCACGAGTCAGCGTTCACTTCCTGTTCCCATGACCTTATGCTCTGCTGGCTGAATTGTCTTAGTTCCAGAGGGAGAAACATTTCTACCAGGGGACACAATGACTTCTCTGAACTGGAAGTTCAAACTGCCCCCCACCCACTTACGGCTCCTTATGCCTCTAAATCAACAAATGAAGAGGGGAGTTATGTGCTGGCTGGGGTGACCAACCCTTTCCCCCAAGGGAAAGGGGACTGCAGCCCCACAGGGGAGCTAAGGAAGAACATGCCTGGCCTGGTATACAGCACATCCCTTGGGGTGTCTCCTAGCAGCACCACGCCCTGGGATTAAGGCCAGTGGAAAACTACAGCTCAGTCTAGGCAGGACCACTGATGGCCTAGACCCCTCAGGAAGGAGGTCTGGATCATCCCACCGGGTAAAAAGCCACAACCAGCTGAGGGGCATGCTGAAGGCAAGTGGAATACAGAACAGGCGGTGGGCGAAGCTAGCTACTAACCCCAGCTATGTCTAGGTGGCCAGTTACAGAAATGAGGATGGTTACTGTTAGGAGTATTTCCTCCTTAGTTTGTTATAAATGTGTGTGTGTGTGTGTGTGTGTGTGTGTGTGTTAAGTAAATGTCTTTCCGCTCTCTCTTACACCCTTACCATGTAACATAAGATGTGTTGACTTTAAATCATAGTATTCACGTGTTGCTAATATTGCATCAAAGTACCTAAGCTACGGAATGTCAAGAAGAGTGAACGTCACTCAAGGGTTTTCCCTCGTCTGGAGGAGTTAGTACATCTGCAGGTGTACCCAAGGACACTTGTACCGTGTGAGAATTATGACCTTGCTACTGTCTTATTTATGGTTTCAGGATATGTATATGGGTACCAAGTTGACAGGGGGTAGACTTGTGATGGTTAATTTTATGTGTCAACTTGATGAGGCCATGAGGAACCCAGAAGTTTGGTCAGACATTATTCTGGGTGTTTCTGTGAAGGTGCTTCAGGATTAGGTTAATCGAGTAAAGCACATTGTGCTCCCTAATGTGGGTGGGCCTCATCCAATCAGATGAAGATCTGAGGAGAATGAAAAGGCCGAGCAAGAGGAGGTTCCCCTTCCTGACTGCCTTCAGGCAGGATCACCAGGCTGTCTCCTGCCTTCAGACGCAAACCGAACGGTCAGCGCTTCCTGGATCTCAAGTTTTCTGGCCTTCAGACTGAACTACACCATCAGCACGCGTGGGTCTCGGGCCCTTCAGACCAAATTGGGTCCCACGCCGCTGGCTCTCCCGGGCCTCGAGCGTGCTGACCACAGATCTTGGGACTCTGCAGCATCCATAATCACAGGAGCCAGTTCCTTACTCTACACATATATGTAAAATAATACATGTGTACATACAAACATAAACACATATTCTCTATTGGCTCTGGTTCTTTGGAGAGTCCTAATACAAGCCCCTTATCTTTTAATTGATAGAGTCCCCTACATGAGGGTCAGGTCAGCCTGTTCCCCACTTCTGAATTCTTCTCTAGTATAGAAATTGGTAACTAAGGCTGGGTGTGCTTGGGGACGTCCAGGACTGGTACGAACATTGAGTCACATTCCCGGGTGCATATCGAGCAAGTGAAACAAAGGCTCACAAACTAGCCTCACAGAGCCTCTGGCGAGCTGACCTGAGACGGTTACCATGTCCCCACAGAGGGATGTTTTTGCTCCTGCGGCTGATGGCCGCCCCTTGCCAGGGCCTCTGTGTTCAGGGAACCATTATAATCCTGGTCCCTGACACGTCCCCAGGCTTCAGAACTGAGCTCGTTCCAAGTTACTAGGGGGCCAGAGCCAGGCGCACGGCAGCCCTGACCTGTGGTCAGCTTCCCGGGGCACCTTCTGCAGCCATGAGCCAGAGCAGACAGGTTAAGTGTTCGGCACTGCCTTCTCCCGGGCCATCCCAGGCAGGAGCAGAGATTCATGGCCACCATTTTGGGCTCTTGCTGCATCGTTTGTCATGAAAATGAGTCGTGAGAATTCCAGCACCTAATATGCTTCCTGAATCATAGTGGAGAGGAGAGCACTCCTTCGGTCTCTCTGATAATATGCAGCTCTGTCAAAAGCTGACGGCAAACGATCAGTTCAAAAGTGCTTGGAAAAGCACACACTCTTCATGTCAGAACAACTTACGTTGTGGAAAAAATTATTATCAGTTAAAAAGGCACAGAGGGAGGAGCTCGCATACCTAGAGAGGCCATTTTAACTGTCAGAAAAGCCTTGTAAGGTGACCCACGGACGAAGGCCAGAGAAGCTCCCTGGAGCCTGCTTGACACCTGCCAGTCCATGGTCCCCGGCTGCAGACACCCACTCAGTCCTCCCGCCCCTTGAGCATCGGGTCTGGTCTTGCATGGAAAGGAGAAGACAGGTGTCTAGACGGAGCCGCTTGGAAGCTCCCCAGAGAACATCTACCTGCCTGAGAGTTCTCCCCTGACACACACACACCCAGGACCATGCTCAGAACGGTCACCGCTGGCTGCCCTCCTAGCAGCCAGCCAGAGGCAGGTGCCTTTAGCTGGGTTAAGTTTCTCTCCTCCCAGGGGAAGATGATGCCCTCACTGGTTTGCAGGGCTCATCTAGAGGGAAAAACTAGGCCCAGCTGTTGAGAGCTCCAGGATAGAAGATTTTAACTCAACCAGGACCCAAAACGGAGAGGGTTCCTGCTAATATACAAGCCCCTTCATAAGAAGCCTCTGTCGGTGGGAGGGGAAACTGGGCCAGGCAGACATTAGGTTCCTTCTGACTCAGATGTCCTGTAATTTTATCATTAGCTCAGAACAGGGAGAACAAGGTGCGTCTCTCGTCTTCCTGGAAGGCACCGTGACAATGTCAGTAGATTCCTGGCAGGGAGATCCGGGCCTGCGGCCATAGGTTTCCCTGGCTGATGTGCACCCCTTCCCTAAAGTTTCTCATCTACTAAGTAAAAGGGTTGTTCTCAATCTCAAAGTTCCCTTTCCATTCTGATATTCTACAGTTTTGCTGAGCCTGGGTAAATCATACAGAATCCTTCCAATCACTTTGTAGTGGCAGAATAATAATATGGCAGCAGAGTGGCAAAGAGGGATCAAGCCCAGCACCAGTTCTAATTGACTGGTAATAGATGCTTAGAAAACTATGTCACAGAAGGATTCTGAGGCCAAGCCCAGAGACGAGCAGGGGGTATTTCCATGGATAATTAAGTATATCTCCCAAAGTGTCTGAAGTGAGAACATGTTGACAGTAAATTCCATATTTGCTATCCCTGTAACAGACCCTTAAAAATACATCTTTTCCTGTTTCAGCTGACACGGGTGACTGGCGGCCAGAGACGCCAGAGGAAAGACAGCGGCTGACACGGGTTGAGAAGTTGACAGTTTGAGGAAATCGCTGGGTGCCGTGGCCTGGCCAAGTTAGCATCCAACACCTGCCAGCAGAAAGCACCCTGAGGATGCTTGGAAACAGCCCCGTCTGTGACAGGTAGGAAGGACGTGTAGGAAGCCCAGCCGGGAAGGTCTTTGATGCAGTTCTGGCCTCTGACCTTCTGGGGACCCCCAAGCAAGCCTACGTGGTCTGTTTCCTCCTCTACACAAGGCGGGTGGTAATATCGGCTTCCCAGGCAAGGTACCCAAGCTAACACGCATTTACAGTTGTTAACAGGAAATGGCCTTTGCTAGGCAGCTCTCTGGCGCCCTCCCTGTCCCTTCCTCTCACATTCTTTTCAAAGCCAACCTGTCCTGATTTTATCCCTTTAAAGCTTAGCTGCCATCTTGAGCACAGACCTGTCAACAGCCTGACCCATACCTTAACCTTCTGAGAATCTGCATGTTCAAAGAGACTTCCTGAAACTATAATGACTAGTAAACCAGAGGGATTCTTCTTAAATCCTGGAGTCTCAGGCACCATGGGTCATGAGAGAGTGCCCCTCAAATCGGATCCTGCAGGGTGATTTCTCTTCTGGGCACACGCAGACACACTGACCTCTGGACGCAGCCTCTGAATCAAAAGATACACACTTTCAACAAACAGAGAATAAGATCTTGACAGGCAAATGTAATTTAACTCAAAATAAGTTCTAGGCTCTGACGGTGGGGTGATATGGATTTAGATAAGAAATCAGTATGGGTTAAAGTGGTTAGGATCACATGTGAATGTGTTGCTTTATGATGTGGCTAAGGTTATGCCCTGAGTGATAGGGAAAGTCTCCTTGATTCCCTGAGTGAGCCCTCTCTGATAACGTGAGCCCAGGAAAGCGGAGAATTTTGCCAGCTGGAGTCAGACAGATGGGGCAGATGGGAGTCAGAGAGCTCCCAGCTCGAGAGGATGCAGTGCACCATCGCTGACTCGGAGACATAGGAACCCACATGTAAGAAGCAGAGAGAACTCAGGAGCTTAGGGTGGCCCTAGATGGTGGCCTGCAAGGGAACAGGACCTCAGTCCTACAGCCACGAGGAACTGAAGTTGGCTCATAACCTGAATGAGCTTGGAAATGGTTTTTTCCAGAGTCTTCAGAAAGGAATGCAGCCTGTGGACACCTTGATTTTAGATGGTGAAACTGCGCTGACCTCTGACCTGCAGAAACTGTGAAGTCATGAATTTGTATTGTTTTATGCTGATAAATTTATAGTACTTTGTTAGAGCAGCAACAGAGAGCTGGTGCAGTCCCCACGGACTCAGGGAAGCTCAGCTTGCAGAAGACAGCTGCAGCTCCGAGCTCCGGCATCACACCCAGTGTCTGCTGACCTTGCTCTGCCCTTCTGGCAGCTCCGTTAGGGGTGCCTGTCGCGGCTCCCTCTTTAGGTCCCTGCTCAGTAGCTCTGCTCTCTAAGAGCCAGGATCCTGCTCTGTCCTGCTCCCATCTTCAGAGGAAAGGGTACCTCCTGTGTGGTTGTTCTGCACAGACCCGCTGTAATGCCAGCCACGTGGCCTGCTCCCCACTCCATCACCCTTACTCTGTCTCCTACCAAGGTCTCACCAGCCCCAAAGAAGGCATCTCCCTGCCAACTGAGCCAGCGATGCTTTTAGGTATAGAAAGCTTCTTGGGGGAGATTAAATTTGATCTGGAAAAAGCTTAGCAGTCAGAGGAAGACAACATCTGATCGCATGGCATGATGCCAGTCCCTCTGTGGAGGGGGTAGATGCAGCCCATGCAGCAGGGGTCAGCGATCAGGAAGCGGGGGGCTCCAGGAGGCATGTGCAGGGAAGGGGAGAAGGTGGTCGGGCTGGCGGAGTTGAGGGCCTGTCCCAAGGAGGCATAAGCATAGAGCTGGGAGGGAAAGCATCTGACGCAGAGAGACGGCAGATGGTCTGAGCTGACTGTCCTGAACAGCTCAGGAGGAAGGAGGTAGGCAGGGGCAAATGGAAGAACGGCAGGCAGTGGAGACACGACAAAACGGAAAGGGAAAATAATGCCACCCGGGTGCCCACCACACACTGGGCATTGCTCTCTGCAGAGGTTTTCTTATTCAGTCCTCACATCGCTGCCAGGGAAACAGAGGTGAAGGTAAAGAAAAGGAAACTCAAGGTCAGACAGGTCAGAGGCAGACCACCATTCCCCACCAGACCCATCCCACAAGCTGGCCCTCTTCCCACCCGCCACTGCTCCTGGAGGGACAGCCCCACTGTGCGCACAGG
Organism: Manis pentadactyla; assembly: GCF_030020395.1. Classification (NCBI taxonomy): domain Eukaryota; kingdom Metazoa; phylum Chordata; class Mammalia; order Pholidota; family Manidae; genus Manis; species Manis pentadactyla. The sequence goes on along the minus strand of NC_080025.1, from coordinate 145,410,698 downwards.
CCGAGGGCTCGCTGATGAGAAAGGCCCCCGCCACTCCTCTGGCATCCAGGGACCTTCATCTAAAGAAAAGAGCTTCCCTGAAAAAGAGAATAACAAAGGCAGACAAGGGCTCAGCTCCCCTGGGAGGCATTCACCACGTGCTCAAAGAGACAGAATGAAGCGGGCACTTTCATTCCAAGCCCAGGCCCAACTCCCAGCCAAGTGCCAAAGACAGGAAGGCATTCTCCCCGCTCCCCATTCTCCTGGCTTCTGAGGAGCCCTGTGAGCTCTCCCCGTCCCCTCCACCAGTAACTACCTTGCCCATGGTGATCAATAGGACAGATTCTAAAGCCACATGTCCTTGGCTCAAAGCCCTGGTCTTCTGTGGCCCTGAGCACAAGACCCTCCTTACATTTGGTTTCCTGAAGGGTAAAACAGGGATAACATCCTCGCAGGTGGTTGTGAGCACTGAGTGAGTCTGTGTGTGTTACACAGGCACTAGAACAGAGGCGGCACATGTGTGACATCCTGGCAGTTGACAGGCAGCAAGGTGGCTGAGCAGGGGGCAAGGAGGGAGGAGACAGAGCTGGTGATGTCCAGTGGTGTCCTCCCAACACAGCCATTGTTTGCCATGACCCTTTTCCGCTTACTTTCCACTCATTTTGTGAATGAGGCTGATAGAAACAGCCAAGAATACAGGTCTAAAGCCAGGACAGTGCCATCAAATTTTAGGTTATTTTATAAGTGAGGAAACTGAGGTCCAGCAAGGGGAAATGACTTGTCCAAGGTCACATGGCTAGGGCCAGGTGGGGAGGCTGCTGGCTTCAGATCCACATCTGCTGACTGCCAGCAACCCTGCCGTCCATTCCCATGTGCACTGGGTCTTACACGCTGAGTGACAGTGGGACAATGAAGGAAAATGTTGGTGTGAATGGATTTAAAATCTTGAAGAACATAATGGGGTCACCAGCTGTGTGCCATCACTTCCGGCAATAGGACGTCACAGCAAGAGGGTTTCAATTACACCTGAATGGAAGAAACAGGTGGTTACTGATCCCCTACCAGGTGCTCTTGTTCTTCTGACTCCAGCCCAGGACCTAGAGAGACTGAAGCAGCCCTGCTGGGAGTCCCGCTGAGTCACGGGAGCCACAGATCCAGGTTCCTTTAGAGGACAGGCGGGTGTCCACCTGAGTGGCTGTCCCCACCCCCAGTGCTGCGAAAGGCAGTGACAGTGAGTTGTCGCATCACCATTCACATGTTTATCAAACCCTTTCCCTAATAACTAGCCAAAGGGGCCCCTGGGAGCCATGTAATGATGTGCTGAAGCCCAGAAGCAGCCGACCCAAGTCCCCTCCTGCAGCACGGTGGGGAAGCACAGAGGCGTCAGTCAGCGTGGCGGGAGGGAATGATGGGACTCCTGGCTGAGGAGCTGGGTGACTGGCTCTCATACTAGATGTCCCATGGCTCCTTCCGCGTGAGCCCATTCCCTTCCCCGCCAAGCCACTGAAAGGTTTCCAGCCAAACCAAGCCCTCTCTCTGGGCTGCCCTGATCCCCGAGTTCTCATCATTAAACTTACCTAATTAATTGGCCTTTGGAGATACATAATTTAACTGAATAAACATAATATGCCCTAGGAAGAGTAACACAATTGACAACCGGCAAAACAGCAAGGATTAATCAACCTAATTAACGTTTTCATCTGTGCATAAGAATATTTTGTATAAAAAAAAAGAGCAACCATGTAAATTTTAAATTCTCCCCCTCCCTCATCCTCTTATTGCCTTCTTCCCCAGAGGTAATCACCATGACGAATTTGCATCTGTATTTCTAGCGTACTTTTCATATTTATACTACAAATATTTCTTTGTGGGCTTTTCGAAGTTACATAAATTTCATCAGCTCCACCTTTCACCCCCAATTTTGTACATGCGGACCTAGCTCATACCTCTTCTCTGCTACCTGATAACCCACCATGCAGATGTTAATGACATAAGTGAATTAAATCTTTTTATTTTCACTGTGAGCATTGACTATGTGGTGCCATATACCAGTGCCATCCTGTTTCCTTCCTCCTTCACTGTCCTCAATTGATCAACTTTTCTTTCTTTTCTCTACAAGTCTAGAAGTTTAATACATTCTATTTCTATTTTGTCAATGGTTCCCTTACATGCTTAATATGATAATCATAATACATCTGCCTTCCCCAAAATATAAATGCCCTAGAACTCATTTTTCATCTTCTCCTTGTTCCCTGTCCTGAATTTTGTCCCATATTATACATTTTTATTCCCAAATTGTTCTTTTAAAGAATACTTGATTGTTTTTTTTGTTTTGTTTTACATTGTTTTTACTTAGATTGTTTTTGTACATCCCACTCATTCCTTCTGGATTATTGCTTCTTTTTTTTTTTTTTAAGGAGAGCAAGGTACAGGCTTTTATTCAGAGATAAAGTGAAAGGACAGAGCTCCCGGCTCACGCCAGGAGGGGACAAGAGAGTCCTATTGCTTCTTTTTGATGTAAAACTTTTAGTAGTTTTCAGCAAGCATTTTTGAAAGGAAAATTGTTGTTTACATATCTGAAACTGTCTTTATTTGACCTCATTCTTAAATGATAGTTTACCTGGGTATAAAATCCTAACTAAAAGATGTTATCATTCAGGACTTCAAAAATATTACTCTATTTTTTTCACATCTGTTGTTGCAGAAAGAATTCTGCATGCAATCTAATTCTTCCTTTGTAGAGGCTTTCAAATTTTTCTCTTTTCTTCGATCATCTACAATTTCTACTATGTATTCAGATGCAGATTATTTTTATTTAACCAGTTCTGGACTCAGGGTGCTTCATCAATTTATAACCCAGGTATATCTTCAATTCTAGAAAATACTCAGCAATTTTTTTTTCAAATATTTCCTCTCCCCCATTCTTTCTATTCATGCCTTATGAAACTACTATTAGACAAATATTGGATTTTTTATTGTATGCACTTTTCTCTTCATATTTCAAGTTTTTTATCTCTGTGTGCTACATTACAGATGATTCCCTCAGAATCTATCTTCTAATTTGTATATTTTCTCTTCAGAAAGTGTCTGTTATTCCTTGTTAACTGTCTCCTATCCATGAGCATTTTAGCAGTAAGATTTTGGTTTCTAGGATTCCTTTTTTGGAAATGCTATGTTTTAATAGGTTACACCTAAAGGAAGATAAACTATTGCATTTTATAATTTCACATTCTTACTTTAAGGTTTTATTCTTTATTTCTTTTATCATTTTAACTATGCATTTCAAACTAACAAAATATAATATATATATAATATAAAATAAGACAAAAAGTAAAATGAAATAAAATAAAAGTAAAAGCATAGAAGGGGGAAGTGAATAGGGTGGGTATTCGGGGAGCAGAGAGTAGCTTGTTTTGACAACAGCAAAGGGCCTCAACCTTCCTTGACAGTAATTGTGCTGGGGCTTTCTGTTGATTAAAGATTACATAATGTTAAAGAATTGCGGATTTAATAAATACTTTAAAGGGGTAGTTTACTGATCACCAAACATCTTGTGCATGTTTTTAATTTGGGTAAATATAGGCAAGACAATAATTTAACATAAGACAATGCTTGGACCCCATGCAATAACTCCTCAGTATGCAAGTTGGGAATACTGTTTTAGGATGTCCTGTACTGTACCCCAAGTTTCCCGTAGCCCTCTCTACCAGGTCAGAACAGTTGGTCAACTAAATAAATGGCTACAACTTCAGGCCATTGCATAGAGCAATTTTTGACCAGGGAGTCTTTCTTTTACCCTAACACTCAGCATATACTGCCAGTATTTATAGCTGGCAGGTCAGGGAGGAGAACAAGAAAAATAAAAGAAAGAGAACAGGGAACTGCTTTGGGAATGTACGATCAGGGAGGAAGCAGACAGAAGGTGGGAGAAAAAAAATAGTTGCAGCAAAGCCCGTGGGAGAAACACTTCTCATCCCATCCCTTTCAGAGCAGGGCAGGGGGCATGATCCTCCTCACCACTTATTCTGTGACTCACCACCTCTCAGGACAACCCTTTCCTCTCCTCTCTTCTCCCAGCACACACACACACACACACACACACACACACACGGGCACTCCGTACTCACGCCAGAAATGCTTGGATGGCCCACATCAAAGTAAAACTAATTATAGTCGCTTATGAGCTGCTTATCATCCATGCCCAATTATCAAGTAGCATAATAACCATGGTGCATGTAATTAATTACATATTTGATTAGCTTTGTTGTAAGTTTTCTTTGATATCAATACGGCACTCTGTGAACTTGGCCTTCACTGTCTGGAGGGCTGTGGTTCCTGCAAGGATGAGGAAAGGCTAACACACAGGTCACATCCGAAGGAACACCTGCCAGGAAACAAACCAGCCAAAAGGCATATACTGACGGGACCAAGGGGTTAAGTGCAGTTCTGGAGCCGGGGAACAAAGCCAGGGTTTCAGAAAGCAGACAGACACTGGAACAGAAAGGGGGCCTGGGTTAAGGGCGGAAGCAGGTTGGAGATTCCACACCAAGGGCACAGCTGGAAAAAATGCAGGCAGAAGGGGAGGCCTGAACTAGGGCTGATGCAGTGAACTAGGGCACCTGGTCAGCAGGTGTATATTTAAAGAACCAAAGGAGAGAGGGGATCCATGAAACAAGCTTACTGCATTTGGAAAGGTTTGGATATGGTAGGTGTACCCTTCAGTGATCAGACCTACAGGAAATACACCAATGTGCACAGCAGTGTGACTCCCGATAGGCCAGAGGTACAAAGCAGCCAAACGCCCACTGATACACGAATGGATACGTGAGATGTGGTCCATCCATCCAGTGAAGTGTTCTTCAGCCTTAAAAAGAAATGAAGCTCTGACACCTGCTACGACAGGGGTGAACCTTGAGGACAACATGTTAAATCAGACAGACACAGAAGAGCAAATACTGTGTGATTCCACTTAGACGAGGTCCCTAGAATAGCCCAGTTCATGATCTAGAACAGTGGTTACCAGGGGCTGGGGGAGAGGGTGGGGAAGTCTTTGTCTCACGGGCACGGAGTTTCAGTTTGGGAAGATGGAGAGGCTCTGGAGATGCTGGTGGTGAAGGCTGTACACCAGTGGGACCGGGCTCAGTGCTACTGAATCGTGCATTCAGAATCTCACATTATGTATGTGTTGCCACAGTAAGAAAGAAATATAGGAGAAGGTTGGGATGTGGGGGGAGGAAGGGCCTGACAAGAGGCAAAACCATTTCAAAGTCGTTCGGTTTGAGAACAGTCATGGACACGCAGCCGAGGAGGTGGACAGCCGTGGGAAGGCAGGCAGACCCGCTGGGCTCACCACGCCGCAGCGGACCGCGCGTCTTCTCAAACCTGCAGGCACGTTTGGCTCATTCCTCCCACAAAGCCCCGGGCCGGCGCGGATTATGGCAGCTCGGTGAGGCCAGGAGGCACAGGCAAGAGGCACCTAACTGAGCTCACGACATAACTGTTTTTGGATATTTATCTAAAGAAATGTTCTTTCAGAAAATGTTTATCATTTGCGATCTTAAGCCATTTTGGGTTTTTTTTTTAATTGTATTATAAAAAGAAGAGCCTCATGAGTGATGAGCGTGACACTCTCAGACCTCCACGTGGGTGCTGCTGTCTTGCGCCCAGGGCTGGGCTGGAGGCGTCAAGGCCAGGGGCCAGGGCTGGACTGAGAGCCGACGCAGAGCCCACATGGCCCTCAAGTCGTCCTGGAGGGACGGCAGAGCCACCCCAGCGCACTGAGCCCCTGCCTCCTGGGCCTGCTTCGTGCCACTCCATAGTCCTTTCCTGAGGTCGGCAGCTGCCGGGTGGGTTTAGACGGTGAGTGGCGGGAGTGATTCATCATCACAGAACACCTCTTGATCACATTTTAATAAAATCATAAATCAATATCTGACAGTGAGCTAAGTCCCCAGAAGTCCTGGCAGTGCCATAGAAACAAGTGCAGAGCCAGACGACACGCAGAAGATGGGAACAGCTGGGCACAGAGGCGCCCAGCAGACAAGGACCTGTAAGGAGACTGAGTGCCTGGCCTGCACCAGACACAGCCTGAGCCCCTCCCGAGCATCCTGTCCTGGATTTGGCATCATGAACTGGGCTTAGGATCAGAGTCAGCTCCTAAGTCCCTGTACAGACCTACCTGTTGACAAAATACTGAAATGTTTCTATGCCAGGTGCTACAGACTGAAAGTTTATGTCCCCTCAGATTTCATAGGTTAAAGGCTATTCCAAACGTACTTGGGGGTGGGGCCTTAGGAGGTGATTAGGTCCTGGGGATGGGGCCTTCAGGAATGAGGTTTGTGCCCTCATAAGGGGCTGCAGAGCCCAGAGCATGCACTCTCCTCCATGCAAGGGTAAGAAAAGACAGCTGCCTGCAAACCAGGAAGTGGACCCTCACCAGACACCACCCCCCACTGGCACTTTGACCTCAGAATTCTGGCCCCCAAAGCTGTGAGAAATAAATATCCATTATTTAAGCCCCCAGTCTATGGTATTTTGGTATAGTGGCCTGAACGTAGATGCCAGATGGTAAATATCCACAGCCCCACACTCCCAAGGACCTCCCCAGTGACCCTGTAGACTTCCCCACCACCCAGCAAGCAAAAGGTTAGCCCCTGGCCCAGCAGAGACTCCAGGAACCTGCTCCCCTGCTGTGGTGGGGCCCTTTCTGCCTGGAGGGTGACCTGCTGCCTGGCAGGCACATGTGAGCATGACCTCTGTGCTTAACTTCTACACATAACCAAGAGTGGATCAGCCTAAAAAGATGCATACTGGAGCAAAAAAGGCTACTTGTGACCTGGAAGTATCCCTGCACAAAACTTCTCTTGGCCCCCCTCTTAGGAAAGTCAATATACCATGTCCAGAAATGCATTCTGTTGAACAAACATACACACTTCTGTTTTTGTTTCTAGAATCTGTGATTTACTGCTGCTCCCATGGCATCTGACATGTCCGAGATCCTATATTCCGTCCTCTTCAAGAAAAATTTTAAAGTCATATAAGCTGTATACGCAATTCCAAAATACAAATATAGTGCCTTACTTTATTAAAGGAAATATAAAGAAAATAATGTATAATAAAATGATACATGTTTCGGGCTTGGGCACAACCATCCTCAAAAATAGCAATGAAGTATAGCGTCTTGGGCATACATATAATGAACAAGGTTGGCTTAGAGAAAAATAAGATCAGAGGCCACCTGACAGGTCCAGGGAAACCAAAGACAGGCAATACCAGAACAAAAACCAGCAGTCAGAATATATCAAAACCAAAATTATTCTACATTTTTGAGTAAATGAAATTAAGCCTTAGGCTCTGAAGTTATAAGCAAATTTTCCATATTTTGAATGAAATTTGAAAGCCACGCTGAACAAGACAACTCTTCCCAGACGGTCCTGTCCTGCCCGTCAGAGCACATCCCTGGCTTCACCTTCCTCATGCCAAACGTGACCGGCCCCTTCACTGTGATGACCAGGAGTGCCCCTGGGAGCGGGTCAGCCCCACTGCGAGTTCCTAATCTAACCAGCACCAACGAGAGCCGTCTCCTGTCTGGCGACGCGCTCTCCAAGGCCTCAGGAGAGGAGGCGGCCTTTTCTCTTGGTGCTGGGACAGGCGAGTGGCCGGCAGCGGGCCCCAGGAGCCCCTGTGCCTCTCTCCCAGCCCCGCGCCAAATACCACAGCAGAGGCCTGGGATGGGGTCTGACGGGAGCACAGGCACCGAGGGCATCAGAGCGCTTCTTGTTTGGGAGCCCTCTGTTAGACATTTGCCAGCACACCCTGGGTGCAGAGATGAATATAAACAGCTAAGAGAAGAGCATGTTTGGGAGGAGATGGTGAATTTGGCCTTAGATGTTGTGAGTTTGGGAATGACAATGTTTAATGAGTAGTCTACAAGCCACTGAGGAAAACCAGAATTCTAGCTAGGTGATTCTTATTTCTTCCGTCCCAGGGAATGGAAGGATCTGGTGCAAGACTGAGGGCCACCCCGTCTGCCTTGTAGCTAGAGGGGGCATCTGGGGGCAGCTGGGCGGGTTGTAGGGAAGCAAATCCCCTGTCCATAGGAGCAGCCGTCCTCTCCAAGACCCTACCCCCCTTCAGGATTCTCATTTTGTGGTTACTCTTTTCTTTCAATACTGCTCTTAACTAGCCATTCCTGGCACACTGCAGGCTCCAAAGAAGCACTTCTGAAAGCCAGAATGCCCCAGGTGTTTGGGTGTTTTGTTACCCAGGGTCTATGGGCAAAGGGAAGTGGGGGGCACAGAAGCCCCCGGACCCTAACCCCAGGGCCCGGCAGGCTGAGCAGAGCCTCTGTAGCAGCAAGATCTCTCTGGATTGATCTGGCCACCTGCAGGCCACCGAACCCAGAGGGGCCCCCAGGAGCAGCTCCCTAATGAAGCTCCCCAGCGGCACACGTTCATCATGACCGCTGCCTGGGCAGCGCTTAGCACGGGGAGAAAATTAAGTTCACAGGAACACATTAAGTGCTGGTGTAAATTAAAAGCCAAATCATTTTATAATCAAATAGTCATTATTCCAAAAGGAATTATTCACTGGAAACACTTTTATCAGCATTTATTGCTCTGTTATATTATAATGGGCTATTTTATAATAAAAAATACATCATATCGATTAAAATCTAACGTTTGATTCAGACAAAATTGCAGAGGTCCTGTGTGTATTTTCACTCACGCTCTAATTTATTCCTCCTGCCCGGCTTTTATTTTGCCCTTATCTGCAGGAATAGTTGAGGACACCTAGAAATAGCACCCTCTCTGCCAGGGAACAACACCCTAGGCCTCAATGAACCAGTTTTAAATTGGGCATTATTCTTTGCTATACTTAAAGAAATCAACCAGTACTCCTAACACACACCTCCGATTTCCTGGGGTTGGAAACCTCCCACCCGCCCTGTGGCTGATGAGGAGCGGTTTTCAGGCGCTCTGTCAGCAGGCAGAAGTGAGCCCTGGGCAGCGCAGCTCCAAGGGAGGGGAGGGGAGGGGACGAACAGGCCAAGAGTGAAAGAGTGAAGGCAGAGAAGACGGCAGCCAAGCAAACACCAGGCTCCGGGCCCGGCACTGCCCCTCCCGTGTCACCTCCATCAGCACTGCCCCCAAACCTCTCCCGGTGACATGCGAACTGCCTGCCCCCACGGCCTGCTCAGAAAGCAGAGCCACAAGATGGACGTAACCACCTCCCTCCCCCAGGAACCTTCCCTGAGCACCTGCTGAAAGCAATACCCACACGGACATCGTGAGACTGTGTCACGGTTTTATTTCACTCATTAATGAGAAAAAACTGCAGAATCAAAGAACTGGCTCAACGAAAATATGAAAAACTGGGACTTGTACCATCAATAGGAAAAATAAATGGTATAAAACAAATTTATATCATCAGTGGGCAAAAGAATAAGATGACCCTCAGGTGGGCTTATTAGAAAACGCTTGGGTGTGATAGTCTAACCTCATGAAACCACGTTTTTGCCTATTTTCAAAGTGTGGACTATTTTTCCTGAAAATCCTCCCAATTAAAAATCCTAGTGCCTTCACTGGCTCTAACCCCACAACAACTTCAAACAAAGCTGTAACCAACTGGGTCCCCAGGTCCCTGTCCCGGGCAGGAGCCCATCTCTGCTTTCCTAAATAGTCAAGAGCTTTTGACAGCCCCCAGAAAGCATCCCTCTGCGTGGGGAAGAATTCGCCCACCCAGGGAGAGATCTGGGCTTGGATAGTCAGGCTGGACCACTCAGATCTCACCTGACAGCAAATAAGGTGCCTCAGGGTGGGGTCTGCTGACAGTCTTAGGGTGAGGGATGCCACACCTGGAAGACCCAGTATGTGATTATAGGGGTGGGGCCCTGAGCCACATGACATCAGCCCAAAGCCTGGGGGTGGGGCTGGCGACTGAGTCTAACCACATAAACTACAATTCCATCAACAGCACCTAGAGAGTGAAGCCCCAGTAAAATCTCTGGACTTGCAACTCAGTAGGTGAGCCCCTCAGCTGCCAATGCTCTGTGCGTCCTCGCACACCAACGCCCAGGAAGCGTGTGACCCTGAGGATATGCAGGCCTCGGGCTGGGATCCTCTGGCTTCGCCCTAGGCATCTCCTCCTTGCCTGACTCTGATGTGTACCCTTCCTCTATAACCCAACTGGAATTGTGAGTTTGGGCCTTCCTGAGGGCTGGGAGTCATTCTAGTGAATTACTGAACCTGGGGGTGATTGCAGGAAATCCCAGATTTGTAGCCAATTGGTCTGAAATGAGGCTGGCCCAGGACCCCCAAATTTGGGGCTGGGGTCAGAGGCATGGTCAGACATGGCAGTCTTAGGAGCTGTGCCCTTCACCTCGAGCGTGACTCATCCCAGGGGCCTTCTTTTCTAGTAAACCCTTACTACAAAATAAATTATCACAAACTCAGTGGCTTAAACAACACATTTACCATGTCGGCTGCTGTGGGTCAGGAGCCCCGGCACAGCTCCGTGGGCTTCGGGGCTCAGGGCACCTCACGAGATTGCAGTCGAGGTGTCAGCCAGGGTTGGGTCTCCTCGGAGGCCAGACTCTGCTTCCAAGCTCACTTAGTCGGGGGCAGGATCCAGGTCCTACAAGTCATGACAGAGGCACAGCTCCTTGGCAGGAGGCCACCCTCAGCCCCCGTCACATGGCTTCTTCGTGTGGCAGCTCTGCCATGCAAGCCAGCCAGGGGGAGAGTCCGCAGAGAGTCAGCAGCAAGAGTACAACCTTCTGCAACATCAGAAGGGACATCCCGTGGCTCAGTGGTGAGACACAGTCATGGCAGCCACTCCCACTCAAGGCGCGAGACCACACACAGCGTGGGCACCAGCAAGCACTGGTGGGTGGCCAGCCAGCTTCAGTCACGGGAAGTACCAGGTTCTACCTATCTTAATGTAAACCACTGATGGCCAGAAGAAAACCCAGGTCTGCCGAGTCCAGGGCCTGCAGCCACAGTGACCCACCCTCCCTGCATCCCTCTGTTTGGCCCTTGATCCAAGGCCTGAGGACCAGGTGGGAGACACAGCCGGCCTCCACGTCCAGGCCCTCCTTCACACCTGTGTGAGGCCCCACTCTCCGAGGACGTGAAGCTTAACAAGACCCAGTATCCACCCTAAGGAGCCCCAAATCCAGACATCATGCCGAGGCACATTGGCCTGCAGACACTGGGGATAACATGATTTGTCTGAGAAAAAGCATCCGGTTGGCAGCGTAGTGTGGAGACTGCAGCGATTTCCTTTTTGTGATTGTTGAGTGTCTCGTTCCCGTAATCAAGCCAAGTTCCTGAAGCCGGAGATGTGCCATTAGGAGCCGGTGGCAGGAAGAGTGAGTGTTCATTCATCATATCCCCAGGAGCCAAAGAGCAGCCCTGAGCAGCAGGGGCTGTCCCTCTCTGTCCCCTCCTGGTGTCACTGCCCCCTCAGCATGCTTGCTGGGCAAAGCTGGCATCCTCACAGGACAGCCTCTCTCCAGAAAGACACATTCAAACAGTAATGACCTGGTTGCCAGGAGACATGCAGTCTATCTGTTCTCCAAAGATGCCTCTAATAATGAAATTGTTGGAGGCAAGAGGGGGAGAAGAGGTCAGTGCACCCACCCCCTTGTCACACAAATGAGAGATGGAGGCCCAGACAGGGGAAGTAATTTGCAAGGTCAACCAGCTTTTATTGCAGAGATTTGTCTGCAGCCAGCTCTCCAGGCTCCAAGTCCCAGCGCTTTCCGTGCTTTTATGATTGCAGATGAGTCACTCCTTCTTGCTTTGGCCCTGATTTCTCTGTGATCTAGATTACTATCATAGTTTCACTGCAAACATCATATACACTCAGTTCTGCACATGGCTACATCAGGAAATAACACATTGTGGCTAGACTGCAAAGTGACCCTTTCTAACATCCCTGTCACTATGGTCCCTTTGCTCGTGTTCAAATGTGAATGACCACCATCCTCCCTTAGCTGTCTCCAGTCTCCTAGCCCCCAAATAATCCCACACGTGTTCACCAGCGAATCTGGGCCTCTTTCTTTTCTGTTAGAGTTTAGTTTTCTCTCTTGATCCCTTTCTCCTTTATTATGGGCTACATTGTATCCTCCCAAAATTCATTATGTTAACATCCTAACCCCCAATAATCCAGAATGTGACTATTTGTAGACAGGGTCTTTAAAGAGGCAATTAAGGTAAGATGAGGCCATCAGGGCAGGCCCTGCTCCAACATGAACAGTGTCCTTATAAGAAGAGGAAATCAGAACACAGCAGGCACAGAGGAGTCCCGGTAAGGACACAGGGAGACACGGGCACGTACAAGCCGAGAGGAGATGCTCAGAGGAACCAGCCCTGGCAACACCTTGATTTCAGACTCCCAGGCTCAGAACTGTGGGAAAATAACTTTCCGCTGTTTAGGCCGCCCCGTCTCCAGCACTTTGTTAGCAGCCACTACCCTCTTCTCATCCTTCCCATCTCCCTCTGGTTCTTCTGTTTCCATTAACTAGTCACAATACAGAGAGAAAGGCTGATTTTAATTATTTGTTAGCTGAATTTTATATGTCTGATTTTTAATTTTTAAACAGAGAAGAAAATGTTTTAGGTATATCTCTTTTTAATAAACTTTTAAGTTAAGGCAGGAAAAGAGCAACCAAATGGATTTACGTGTTTAACACTAACCAAAAAAGTGTTGTCATGGAAGGACTGAAAATAGTGATGTGTTATTTCATGTGCATTTTTTTTTAATCTTAAGATTTGCCTCTATTAAGGAAGAACATCAAGCAGGTGCACAATAATCCAGGAAAGAGAGAATGAGAGGGCAGGAGAAAAGGAAGCATCAGTGGGCAAACTCAGGAAATAAACTGAGAAAAAAATAAAACCATCACAGAAATTAAGGTGAAATTCGAATAAGAATAGAGCAAATAAGATACCAACATAACCACCAAATTAGTGGGATCTAGGGGATGAAAATTATATCAGTAAATTAAATAGAATGAAAACAAAGAGTGGATTTTAAAAGACAAGAAAAAACATAACATAATGTAGAAAACAAGCAAAGGAGAGCCAACAGATAAATTATTGGATTTTTTTAAAAAAAGAAAGAAAAGCGATGGAAGAAATTAAGTCTATAATTTAAGAACTCTTTCCAGAAATATTTATATATATGCATTTGAAAGAAGTTCAATGCGCCAGGGTTAATTAACCAAGAATTGTTGGCCCGAGGACATATTACAATTATCAAACTTCAAAGATTAAAAAGAAAGAATGCTCTGGGCGGCCAGATGAAGTCACTTCTTAGGGGAAGAAGTCAGGCTTGCCTCAGCAAAATTCGAAGCCAGGAGACAAGGTCCTCGGATAAAAAGAGTATAAATCAGGTATTTCTTATCTAGCCAAGTGGTCCTTCATTGATAAAGACCACAGACCAGAGCTGTCAACAGGAAAGAATTCAAATTTTTTCTTGAGTCCTCCTTAGGCAAATAGCTAAATATAAATTTCAGCTAACCTTAAGATTGATTAGGAAAACTAAAGCTAACAGAGTAATGAAGAGCCTTGGCGACATTTAACAGAAGAAAAAAGGTCTAAAACAAGCATGAGGATTAGTGACAGTTAAATATCCCTGTGTGTGTAGATGCGCCTCATGATGTAGAAATGACGCGAGTAACAAAAGTTACCGGAAAAAGGAAGGAGATAGAAAAAAAAATTCACTGATTGCCTCATCTATAACAGCTGTGGTTTAAAGCTTTAATTCAAATCTAACACATCAAATAACAAAAGATCAAAGACAAATACTAAGAAAGGTATCATTACCTCCAGTTTGGTGGTAGGGGGTGGAGAAGTATAGCAAAGGTGATCGTTTCACGGGGGGTCTGATAGGGATCACAGAAGCCAACTATCAACACCAGCACCAGGCAGCATTTGTTTGGACCCATTATGAGGGATTTGAATATTTCAGCCAAGTTCGTCATGTCCACAATCCATGCGTTAACCAGCATTTGTTCATTCAAACCTTTGTTCCCCAGCAAATAGTTATGTGCCTACTATGTGCCAGGTCCTAGGGGTCTGTAGTGAAAATGCCTGGGAACAAGAGCAGGTACAGCTCCCGGTTCTGATGGGACTTAGAGCTGTGAGTGGGTGTGTGTGTGTCAGAGCAGTGACACTGCCCAATAATCATACAAATAAGCAAAGATGACAGCTGGGATCAGTATGACAGAACAGGCGAATGGTGCTGAACTTGCAAGACGTTCAGAGAGGTGCACAGACTAGCTGAGCTGGCCCCAGACAGAACGGCAGGCTCATCCGAGCTCTCCCAGTGGCCCGAGCCAGTGCCCACAGCAGGGGTGTGAGGATGAAGCCAGAAGGGAGGCTTAGGTTCGGGCACGAGGAGGTGCAGGATGCTAAAGTCTTGACCAGGCAAAGAGACTGTTGACGGGCAGCGGGAAGAATGACCTCACCCTAGGGAGGGGGCATGTAAGGAGGTGGGCCAGGAAGGACAGGGCTGCACCTGCGCCAGGGCTAAGCAGCCAGGCTGCAGGAGGCCTGAGAGGGGGTGCCCACCCGCTGCAGGAACGTGCCTCAGTGCCCTGCAGGTCTCCTCCCAGGACTCAGGCTCCCGGGAGCCTGAATATGACAGGCCTGACATGGGAATGAGGCTTTCCCCAAATCCATCAGAAATAGCAAAAAAGTAAGTGGGAAGGACAAGAAGGGTCGGGAAGCAGGAGCCACGTCCACACTTTGGGGCAGCTCCCAAGCACGAGTCACAGTCGGGAGCTGGAAAGCACCCCTTTGGAGTCTGTATGCTCCTTGCAAAGGTTTGGCTGCATGCTGCCTCCCAGCAAGTGAAGTCATTGCTGACTATGACAGGACGTAGTGGCATTTCCCACACAATTATTAGAGGGAAAGCATGATCGTGGGTAATGGGTGCAGTGGCTGATCTGTGTGGTAGTGTAAGCCTGGACCTCCAGAAACAAGTGTGTTCTTCCCGTAGGCATACTACTAGTCTTCTGGGAACCATGCCCACCCACCCGCACCACACCGTACGGCCAGTCGGGACGCGACCCCTCCTCTGGGGCACTTCTGTCTTTGAGCTGGCGAGGACCATCTCTCCTTGTCAGTGGGTAAGTGGCAGAGACTGGCCCTAATTGGTTGTGTCCAGAACACAGCGTCCTGCTTGTCTCCCAGGCCTAACAGCACCGCCACCATAGCGCCGAGTACAGCCGCCTCCGGCGGAGAAGCCAGCCGCATTTCCAGGAGTCGCCCGTTCTGTACTGGCGTTATTGCAGGTCAGTCATAAGGAAACATGTCTAAGGAAACAGTGAGGAAAGGTTCCTTCCTGGTCAGGCAGTAGTTGAGAGGGAGAAAGAAAAGCAAGATAAAACCAGAAGCCACAGGATAACAAAGCCGGCAGCGTCATCCAAAGAGGCCCCGAGCAGAGTGTGAGAGCCGGTCCGGCGAGGGCGATGAGGATGGGCGAGCACAGCAGGGCACCCCCAGGGCCCAGCTTCCTGACCTCCAGACAAGCCAGTTTCCCTGGGCCCTGCTTCCTCAGGGTGACGGCGCCCACCATGAGGCAGGTCCTCGCACAGCATGCACGAGTTCAGTGAATGAACACACGGGCGAACGGGCCAGCGAGCAGCGGCTCACACGGACCTGAGCGCAGCCCAGGCTCCACCCTACACACCGCTCTCTGTCTCAGAGAGTTTGCACCCCGTCCCTTAGCCAGCACCCAGGACCTGCATGACACAGCCAGGGTCCTTCGGGGCCAGCGCACACATGCTGGGAATCACACGTCTCACCAGAAGGCGGCCCGACCCACACAGTCAGGGATGACGCGGGCACCGCGCCTCCCCACTTGCTGCGCCCGCATGCGGGGGATCCGTGACAGTCTTGGGGGACACCAGTTGGGGGAGACTCATGAAAGGCTGCAGTGGGAGACAGGGGCTCAGGGACCCAGTAAGTCTTGGATTCGCTTGAGATGTGGCCTTGCCTGTGTCCTGGTGGCCTCACAAGGGTGTTGCTGTGAAAGCAAACAAAGGATTAGGGGGCCGCGGCCTCAGAGCTCCCCCAGTGGGCTCTGCGGCCGCCGGTCTGCACGGAGGTGCTCTCGCCAGAACCTGACACCGCACACGCTGACCCCCGACCCCGAAGGCCCTGCCCGAAGGCAGCTCAGAGCTCACGGCGCGGCCTCGCTTCCGAAGGGCAACGGGCTCGGCCCCTGGCTCTTCACCCCCGCTTGTCCCTGTCATCGTGGAGGCTTCTTAACTTGCTGATCTGACTGATTCAATGTTAACACCTTCACAGTCCCGGTGAGTCCCCCGAACCTCAGTCTCACACGGCAGGAAAAACCTAGACTTTGTATCACTTTAAAAAGTACAGCTTCGTCTCTTCCGGCCAAGCCTGTAGATACGTTGGCCTCCCGCTGATGCCAAGGAGCCAAGGCGAGGACTGCCCTTGCTCCTTGGCGTTTCTCTCTCGCTCCACTGCAGCAAAGCCCTTACAGCACCGATCGAGGCTGTGATCCTACGTCAGTACGGACTGGGGGCTGCGGCACCGTACAGAGGCCTGCGTGCGTGGAGGCCAGGCCAGTGGGCCCGGGTTCTGCAAGCCTCAGAAGGACTGGTAACGAACCAGATTCCCTGGGCCTGGCGGTCAATTACAAATCTTTCCCTGGGAAGCATGAGATGTCCGGGCCTCACGGTCCCTCGTCAGAGCCCGCTCTCAGGAAAGGAGCTGATACTGGCCTTTCTCTTCTGCATGTGTGTTTGGCCCATAATTTCCTCCTTCTCAAGGGCATTTGCAAGTGATAGCGTATTTTTCATTAAGAAAGGCATGTGTGCCCTATTAAAGGAATCTCAAACATAAAGAGATCCATGTTTGAAGGTGGGCATTTGGGTGGAGGATACATTCCTGTAAGCATGGCCAGATGGTCGGCATCTCCTTCTCCTATAAAAAGCTATCCCTGGACAGTCCCCTGGGTGAGTGACCCCACCCCATTCTGCAAACAGAGGTCCCAGTGGCTTTGGCCCCCTGGCTGACTCAGAGCCAGGTCCCACGGCCAGCAGGACAGAAAGGGAGGTGCTGCATGGCTCATTACGTGGCCTTCCCTGTCCCACGTCTGACGGGGACAAAGTGGGAAACGGACACCCAGCCACAGCCAGCCAGTGGGGCCCCCCTCCTGCCCCGAGTCCCTCCACCTCGGGTCCGCGGCAGCTTCTCCCCCACGTGCACGTCGGGGGCCGGAGCCCCAGCCCGCCTGCACCTCGGCACTTGCTGCTCCTTGCCCCAGTTCTCAGCCTTCTCTTCCGCTCCGTAGGAAAGCTTAGCTCGCCCCCAGCCTACCTGCTCAGAGCCTTGCTCACCATCGTTCAAGTATGGAGACTCCCCCGCGTGTCAACATTGGTGCCCCAGTCACTCCAAATCTTTCAACCAGACACTATCCCTGACCCTTCCCACCGAGACACTGATGTCACTGGTTTGGGCAAGAAGCAGGCACTCGTTTTGTAAGTTCTTCCAGTGGCTCTAGTGTGCAGCCAGGGCTGATGGCCAGTCGGCGGCCTAGCTTGCAGACTGTGCAAGGGTAGGAATCGTGGCTCAGCTTCCTAACACCAGAGTCCAGCGAGGGCCTGACACAAACTGATTGTGCAATAAAGTTCACCTGTGACCTGGATGGAGACCCACAGTTCCTGGTTAAGGGCGTCTGGCAGTCTTTCCACCTCTAAGCTGGGTCCCACCATGTACAGGCTAGCGAGAGGGAATGGGTGTTGGGACCCTGGAACAGGGCACTCACATCCTGTTGCCTGAACCTCTGTGGAACAGGGCCGCTGGCCTTGCTGCAGGCACTGTGCTGCCCGGTCCCAGCTACCTTCGAGAGGGGCATCTCTCCAGCCTGAGGTCTCTAAGGCCTCAGTCCCCTCTGGCAGGGAAGTTGGTTGGGGAGAACCAACCCCAATCCACCCAAATCCTCATCATGTGGTAAGATCCTGAATGGTCAAACTCACAGCCTTTGGGGACAGGGAGGGCTTGTGCAGGAGCCATCGCAGCACACACCAATTATACCCCACCCCCCGCCAGCCCCACCGCAGGACACGAATCCGTGGCTGTCCATCAAATGAGGGCACCCTGTAGTTATACTTTGTTTCTCTGCCCCCGCCTGGCCTTTAATGCCACAACTCTCCCTGGGGTGATTTTAGCGGCAGGGGGGTTGCAGAGGTGAAGGGGGTTGTGGGAGTATATGGAAGCAGGGGCATGCAGAGGCAGGGGGCATGTAGAGGCAGGGGGCATGCAGAGGCAGGGGCATGCAGAGGCAGGGGCATGCAGAGGCAGGGGGCATGTAGAGGCAGGGGGCATGCAGAGGCAGGGGGCATGCGGAGCCAGGGGGCATGCAGAGGCAGGGGGGCATGCAGAGGCAGGGGGCATGTAGAGACAGGGGCATGCAGAGGCAGAGGGCATGCAGAGGCAGGGGGCATGTAGAGGCAGGGGCATGCAGAGGCAGAGGGCATGCAGAGGCAGGGGGCATGTAGAGGCAGGGGCATGCAGAGGCAGGGGGCATGTAGAGCCAGGGGGCATATAGAGGCAGGACGCTGCATCCCCCAGGCCCCTAGGGCAAACGTCTGAAACTCCTTCCTGTCAGTTTCAGCCTTTGACTTCAGGCCAGGATGTGAAGTATTTTTCCAATAAGCCTTTGTCTTCCACTAGAGCCTTAAGAAATCTTTGCCTCCACATCTGCTTGGGGATTGTATAACTCATGGTACACAGCCCAGAGGGAGTCACGGGGACATGGCCCAATTGTCCCAACAGCCCACGTCATCTTCATCAGCAGTACAACTGCCCTGTCAGCTGTAAACACCCCACCACCACCGGGAGCCCACGTGGGAAGAATGAACAAGTTCACAGCTGCGCTTCAGAGACACAGGGCGTATTTGGTGAGGACACCCAAAGTGACCCCCGTGCGCACCACAGCCAGAGGCGGGGGACAGTTTATCCTTCACTCCTAAGTGGTCTCTGATTTCCCTGGATTTCTCGCTGTGTGCACTTGTGTCATTTCAGTGCTGTGTGCTACTGTGTTTAAAGTATGACTGGATGAATTGAGCAGAGGTTGGAAGTTGTCCTGAGACATGGAGGGAACCGTAGTCACCCTAACACAGCACTGCTGGCTTTTCGGGGAAGGGCTTGGAACATGGGCAGTGGGGGCACAGCTGGAGGCCACAGAGCAGCTCAGAAGGGCCTCTGGGGGCTTCCGACTGATGTGCAGCATCTAAGAGAACCTGGGAGAATGGGTACCCTGCTAACAGAACAGACCCGGCGACCACCCTCCCGGGCCACAGCACGCTAGCGGCGGTCAATAAATGCCGTTCAGGATGATTTCTAAAGGTACCAGCTTCTGATAAAACAAAATTGTTAACAATGCGTCTGCTGCCACAAATTCTGCTACAGTGGGGCAGCTTTGCTGGGGCAGGACAGGGACCTGGGACAGGCCTGTGATGGAAAATGCTGAGATCCAGACAGGATGGGAAGGACAGGAGGGAGCCCCTCTTAAGGCTAAGATTCCATTTTAAAAAGAGAGTTGAGAAGTAAGATTTCTGACATATTCTCTGGTAACCAGACCATAACCCAAAAGCCTACCTCAAGGCAGGCCAGGCAGTCTTAACTGGTACGTTCCCACTGCTCGAGGGTAACCACTATGTTGAAGAGCAGGATAAATAAATTCCATATGTCGGATTTATTTAGCAGAATCATGGAGGACTGATAATAAGGCAAAGGAGGCACAGTGTCTCTCCCCAGAGATGAGCCCCTTGAGGCCACAGGCCAAGCCTACACCCAACAACCGCCCACTCCCGCCCTTTGCCCCATTCTTGAAAGCCTTAACGGACAGAAACCCCAAACTTTCCGTGCGCCTCCTCCTCTCTGAGGACGCCCGCACTTCCCTTCCTTTGAGTGCGTACTTTCAAATACAGCTTCCTCCCTGCTCACGTTATTGCGGTTTGTCTCTTCGCTATTTCACTTTATTTCCACGTCTTCACTCTGTCTCTGCTTTACTCCTGGTAAGTAGGATGGGCTGCTAAGAGCTCGGATTTGAGCCTGTGTGTTTCTGTCCCCTGCGTGACCTGGACAGAACTGCAGCGGAGCAATCCGCTCTTAGTAGCCTGCCTGAAAATCTCCTTTGGGAAATTCTCACAACTTAACCTCACTCCATCCCGTGCTCCACGGCTCCCCCAAATTCTGGAGTGGTAGGGGCTAGTCCCTATGCCATGCAGATCCAAACGGACACAGGATGCCAGGTGACCCCGGCTTCAGGAGCTGGCAAGGGACTCTGCCCTCGGCCCCCTCAGCCGAGAACATTCCCTCTTTCCCCTGCGCTTTCCTGTTCTCTGCTGCCTGCGCGGCAGCTGCCGTCCCCTGCTGCTCCTGCTGTGAGGAAGTCCTTCCTACCTTCACTCCTCCGACCTGCCTGAGAATTCTTTCTCACCCGGAGTCAAGAGCCCTCCCCCGTCCAGGCTGAGGTTCCTCCTAGTGCTTCACCTGGTGCGAAGGGAGAGACCCCCCACCCCCAGATGCAGATGTCCAGCAACATTGTGACATCAGACAGCCCCTCAACCTTGCTTGACCCTTATTCTGTCATCCTAGAAAGAAATACAAACTCATGCCTCCCCTTCTCTTTGGGCAGGGTGGTCCTAAGGCTTCCTGGTGTGCGTGGAAACTCCACAGCGCCAGGGTTGAAGCCCCGGGCCTCACAACGCCTAGCACAGCAATACCCACAGTGGAAACATTCAACTAATAGTCGCCAAGAGGCATTCCATGTAATTAAATTAAAGGCAATATCGAAGTCTCACAGGCCTGTCGAATCTGTGAACAATACACAAAGCCTTTCAAAATCTACAATTCACAGTGAGGGGATGTTTAGCCATATTTTGAAAGGTGAAACTCACTACAATTTAGATTCAATCAGCAATCTATTGAGTACACATTTGTGCATAGAAGTACATATTTTGAGAACAAATCAAGTCTAATTTCAACCTCAAAATCAATTTAAAAAATAAAATTCAGGGAGAGCATGTTCACTCTTTGCATGGGACTTCTACCCCATTTTATTTCCTCGCTGGACCAAATGAGGTCACACAGAGGGCCCTGCCATGCAGAGGGCCCAGGGTCTTTCCATCACCCCTATCCCAGCCTCAGCCCTGCAGCAGAGCCCCTACCCCAGCCTCAGCCCCTCTGACTCCCCAGCCTCAGCCCTGCAGCAGAGCCCCTACCCCAGCCTCAGCCCCTCTGACTCCCCAGCCTCAGCCCTGCAGCAGAGCCCCTACCCCAGCCTCAGCCCCTCTGACTCCCCAGCCTCAGCCCTGCAGCAGAGCCCCTACCCCAGCCTCAGCCCCTCTGACTCCCCTGCCTCAGCCCTGCAACAGAGCCCCTACCCCAGCCTCAGCCCCTCTGACACCCCTGCCTCAGCCCTGCAACAGAGCCCCTACCCCAGCCTCAGCCCCTCTGACTCCCCAGCCTCAGCCCTGCAGCAGAGCCCCTACCCCAGCCTCAGCCCCTCTGACTCCCCAGCCTCAGCCCTGCAGCAGAGCCCCTACCCCAGCCTCAGCCCCTCTGACTCCCCAGCCTCAGCCCTGCAGCAGAGCCCCTACCCCAGCCTCAGCCCCTCTGACTCCCCAGCCTCAGCCCTGCAGCAGAGCCCCTACCCCAGCCTCAGCCCCTCTGACACCCCAGCCTCAGCCCTGCCTCATGGGTGGGGAATGCAGAGCCTTCCAGACTTTGATTCCTCCCATGTTATCCCTAAAGGCAACACCACCCTTCTGAGCTTATGGGGTGGGCTGCTTGACTGATGGCTGATGGACTGGGTTAGAATGGGGGACCCAGTGAGGAAACCACTGATCCCCAAGAACACTCACATGTCACTGTTTAAAGGGTGACAGAAAAATTGACCCAAATGTAATTTCCAAGTGCTTTCACCTTTGAAAGCAAATAGCCTATAAAAGCAGATTTATTTTGCCCACCACAATAATAGATATTGTGCACCAGCAGTTCATTGGGGGGAGAGGCTGTTTTCTTATGACCTTGTTCGAGACCCTGTTAAATTGGTGGCAAGTCCACGAACATTAACGCACAGAGCTTCACAGTCGCACTGACTGCTCTGCCCAGTGACACTACTTCCTCCGAGTCATCCCCCTCAGTGGCCGAGACATGACAGGAGAAATGACACGACATTCCAAACCTAGAATCCAAATCCTGGCGAAGGGAGCAGTCAGGGCCTGGAGTGGGGCTCGGCGGGACCAGCCTGCCCCTAACCCGTGTCCAGGCACTGTGCCCACCCTGCCAGGTGCGTCTTCCTAGTGACTTACTGAATCACGCGGCTTACTTATGCAGGGCTCCCATTCACTGGCCCCCACAACCTGGTTGGCACCAGTCCAGCCCTTTCCCGTGAGACGGGCACCCTCAGCTCCCACCCGGCCAGCCTGGTGCCGTGCTGGGTCTCACACTTCCCTTTGCTCCCAGCAGCCTACCTGCCTGGCTCCCTCTGCCCTGTCCTCCTATTCAACTCGTAAGTGAGTAAGTGGGTGTGGACACTGGCTATTGCTCACAGATCCTCAGCACCCCCTTCCTCTTCTAAGCCACCCCCTGCACGGGAATCTACATTTCCCAAACCCCCTTTCCCCCCAGGTTCCAGTTTGATTCGTCCAGGGCAGGGGGACGTGCACAGAGTCCGCAACACGGACACGGAGAGAACGGCCTTCCTCTTGGTCACCTGTATGTCGCCAGGTAAACAGCCGTGGGTCTGACCTCGCCTCTCATTGGCGCTGCCCCTCCAGGGGTCTCCAGCACCCTCCCCAGGATCCCCCACATTTGTGCTCCAAGAGGTGAGATTCCCAGCAGTCCTGCACTTGGAGATTTCCTGAAAATAACCTCCCTTTCTTCGCTTCCTCCATCTCTAATGGTAGTTTGACCCTATAACTCTATCAAGTCTCCTATTTTAGATGTCGAAAGCGCCCTGTCTTCCAGCTGATCTTAGCTGATACGGCGGAGGAAACGTTAACATTTTTAATAACTGGCTCCAGAAATGCTTTTAAGAAAGGAACTATATTTGCTTCTTTTAAAAAGTCTTTGAAAAGTGCTTAGAGTAGGTGAGACACCCAGGGTCAGATGTGCGGGTGGAATCACTTCTCTAGAGAGGCAGTGGCTGGGAGGGGGGCAGGGGAAACCCTGGGGCAGCCTGAAGAGGGCATCAACTCCCCACAACCTTGTAATCCTCACTGAACCAAAGCTAAAGAAGTGACCTCCGCCATGGACAATGTAGGGACAGGATGGAGGCCGGAGACCCGGAGCCCTGGAGGTCAGCGAGAGTCGTAGGCATGGGAGGCGGGGTGCCCACCCTCCCTTAGGCCGGGAGCCTGCTGCTGCCCAGGCTCCTCCAGGCTCGTGGCCCCCCACCCACCCACCCCCTGCTCTTCCACGGAGGACACGCTGCATGGACATGCCACAGACCCGCCTGCTGCCTAGCCTAACCTGATCAGTTATTCTGCCGTCAAACGGTGGTGATGGGATGCGCCTCCTCTCACAAGCCTTCCAGAAATAACCCCAAAGAGTGAGCTTGCTGGAAGACATTTCCAGCTCAGGCAATGAAAGCTGTTTGATGGCAGGAAACTTTTGGCACCCATAAAGTCAGGTTGTACAGATGACGGCTAAGGATAGACCAGTGGACGTGAGGGGCCTCCAGAGAGCAACGTATGCTCACTCGACGCCACCTCCGTCAGCTCCCACAGATGCACTGACACAGCCCGGGAGGCTCCGTTCAGTGGCTCTGTCAATGGTGAGAATCCTTTCACCAGAAGAACACTCCACACGGTTATTCACCACGTGGATTCCGTCCTCCAGGGAGGTCTGCTCTCCGCGAATTTCATGGTGAATTGTTCCATCCTGATGGAACCAGGATATTTCTGGCCTGATCCCTGCTGACACTACAAAATGCAGGTAGATGGATACAGGTAACCCACACATCTCCAGGACACCTTGTCCCCAGAATATGTGCTGTAGAAGATTTTCTATGAAAGAGATTATAAATTATAGTAAGTTTGGAAAAGGCCACCTGTCTAAGCCTCCTTTTGCAGATTTACACTGTTCCTGAGCAAAATAAGGACTGTGGAACTCAGCAGTAGAGAACCCCTCTGATACTGCACTTCATCGAACGAGCTCCAGTAAGTCCTGTGAAGCAGTGATCCAAAGGAAGCTTGTTTGGGAAACTCCGCTCAGTGGCAACTATGGCCAAGATTTTATACACCCCAGTGTTGAGGGTTATCTGCCTCGCAAATATCTGGTAAGGATTTGTCTAGAAAAGAGGTTAATCTGCACAAAGTCTATGCTTCTCCACAAATCACAGGTGGCTTCTCCCACGTCTCTAGAGCAGAAAGCTGCTTTTAGACTGGACACTGTCAAGACAGGACACCCATTCAACTCTGTCATCTCCCAGAGAGGCTGACCTTTACCTCAAGACTGTCAGGAAACTGGTGGACAGCCCACAAGATTTAATGACAGAGGTGACACCTAATATAGCACAGAGGGACAGCATCATTCTAAGCCCATTGCACATATTAATCCATTTAATCCCAACAGAAACCCTAAAGGTAAATTCTGTTATCTTCATTTTGCAGCTTAAGAACCTAAGGCCCTGAGAGGCAAGAAATTTGCCCCGAGTCACACATGCACAAAGTCACACAAACACCAAGTCGCAAGGCTGGGGTCTGACCCCCGGCAGCCAGACTGCCAGGCGCGTGCCCTAACCGCTGGCTTCACTCCACAGCCGCTTCTTTTGACAGCCTTTGCTGGTGTTCATGCTGCAGTTACTCACCCTTTTCCCCTATATTTATAGATATTATTTATATACAGATCAATTCACCCATCTTAGGTGTTGAGTTTTATTAGTTTAAGCAAATACATAGTCATATAACCACCATGACAATCAAGATATGGAATATTTCCATCACCCCAAGTTCCCTCGTGCCCCTTTCCAGGCGATCTCCTCTCGACCTCTGGACCGAAGCAACCACTCACTCTTCTGTCACTCTGGTCTCAGCTGTCCTAGAATTTTCCATAAATAGAATCACACAGTGTTCTTTGTGTCCAGTTTCTTTCACTTATCATAATGTTTTGAGATTCATCCGAACTGTTGTGCGGGTCAGTAGCACATCCCCTTTCTATTCTATTGAGCGGCTCTATCAGAATTTATGTGCTCTACTGTTAACAAACATTGAGGTTATTATTCCCAGTTTAGGCCATTATCAATAAAGCTGCAATGAACATTAACATACAAGTCTTTTTGTGAACATATGTTTTCATACGGGATGGCTGGGCCATATGTTCATGTGTTTTTAACTTTAAAAGAAACTGCCAGCCTGTTTTCCAAAGTGGCTGCCCCATTTTCCCTTCCCACCAGCAATGTACGAGCGTTCAGTTGCTCCTTGTCCCTACCAACACTTAGTGCTGTCAGTCCTATTTTCCCCATTGTAGGTACTGTATGGTGCATTTTGTTGTGTCTTTAATTTGCATACGCTGGTTACCAGTAATGCTGAACATGTGTTTGTGGACTATTCCCATATCTTCTTTGGTGTAGATCCTGTAAAAATGTTTTGCCGACTTTATAGGATTGACTGTTATTATTGAGCTGAAGAGTTTTTTATGTATTCTACACAAAATCCCTCATCTAATATATATATTGCAAATATTTTCTACCAGTCTTCGATTTGCCTTTTTGTTTTCTTTACTGTGCCTTTCTAGGCAGTGGATTTTATTAATTTCTTCTTTCATAGTTGATGTTTTGTATGTCCTGTTTAAGAAATCTTTTGCCTAACAAAACTTTTCTCCTGTGTTTTCTCCTACACATTTTATGGTCTTTGCTCTTATGTCTCATTCTCATCCAACCACTTATGATTACTTCCAGCCACTCACATGAACACCTCCAGAGATCTGACCACTATGGAGAAAATGATTTAGGAATAAACTGTTCACACATTACAACTGCCCTGACCACAGAGGCCCACTGACCAGAAATGTCAAAGCCCAAACCTGCAGCAAGATGTGCTGAGTGCACATTTTCCCTGTCCTTTGTGTGTCTGTTCCACCAGATAGATGACAGATGATAGATGATTGACTGACAGATGGTTAGACATAGATGATATAGATGATAGATAGATAGATAGATAAATAGATAGATAGATAGATAGATAGATGATAGATAGATAGATAGATAGATAGATAGATAGATAGATAGATAGATAGATAGATAGATAGATAGATGGTAGATAGGATGAGTTCTAAGCAGGATGATTTCTTCCCTCACAGAACTGCCCCCAACCCCTGCTCTGAACCCCAGGGCCATGGAAAGATCAGTGAGTTCTTGGTGCTCTTTGATGGAAAGAACTTAAGAGGCAGAATGGCTCCAGCTCAACCACTAAGTATGGGTAACAGGGGAGGAACACGGTGCTGTATTTATTATTTAACTTCCACAAGCACCAGTAGTATATTACAAAATTATTATTTGTAATTTGAAAAAAAATCTACATTTAAAAGCTTGACTTATACAAAACCACTGCCAACAGTCTCCATCACGTCCCTTAACTGCTCAGTGGTTTCAAACACGGTAGACAACTGAAAAACAAAACTGTCTTTATCATTTTACATTAATTCATCTCGACTCTCCTCTTCGCTTTCACATTAGCGTGAACACCAAGCGGAGACAAGCACGGTGGATATGGTCTTGAGGGGATCAGTAGGTATCTTCAGGGTGGCAATAAACGTCAGCCCACAGACCAAGCCGTTCGCAGCTGGGGGTGTAGCTCAAGGGTAGAGCATCTGACTGCAGACCAGCCCTTAGCATGTACCTGCTCCCCTCCAGAACGGGTGACAGTCTAGCTGTTGGAAGGGCTGAGATTCAAGAAGTCTGCAGAAAGGAGGCCCTGGAATACTGGTCTCTTCATAGTCTTAGAAACAAAAAAAAAGTTGCTAGTACAGTTACATCAGCCCCAGCAAGAGTAAGAAACCCAGGATCCAAAGAACTAAATGATGCAAAGGGCACCTGGCCGCCAAGACACCTTAGCTGTGTCAAGTGACTTCAGGGTGGTTGTATTGCCCACAAGACGCACCAGTGGTGAAATCACGGCACAGACCGTGCAGCCTCTCACTGCCCCCCTCCCCGAGAGGCCGCCTCTCTTCACTGGAGTGGCTGCAGCAGTTGCACCCAAGGCCGGAGGACAGAAGGAGGACACGCACACTGACTCAGCCAGGGACACACACAGTGTCCCCACGGTGGCATCGCGTCTGGACCTCTGCTGTTTAACGCGCTGCCTATGGACCAGCACCAGCGGGAGCTTATTGGGGACAAGATGCTCAAGGTGAACTGCTGAAGGGAAATGCCCTGGACAGAGCTCAGTGAGCCCGAGCGTCACTACGACCCCTTGGTCTGGGCCAATACTGCAACAGGGGAGGGAGATTCAACTCAGTTCTGCTGAAACAAAAAACAGGGGCACACTTAAGCCCCGGGAAGCTGGTAGGAGAGGCCCGCAGGGTGCTGGCTGGGAGGCTGGTCGGGGTGCCCGCAGGGCCGGCCTGCTGTGTCTGCAGGCTGGCACTCACTGAGTCACTCTCCTGTCCACCCAGGACACCGGGAAGTAAGGACCTATCTTTTTTGATGACACTTCAAAGGAATGGCTCCCAAGTGCTCGAGAAGGATGCCTCTGGGTTGTCGATCTCTCGAGAGGCTGGAAGGAGATCCCTTCTTAAGGGGCGGAGAAAGAACTCACTACGACAAGTTTTCTAAAGTAAACACTTCAAGAAAAGGGAGACCAGGGCCTCCAGGGAAGAAACCCGTCGGAAGGCCAGTCAGGCTGAGGGGAGCCTGAAGCCTGTATCGGGCACCGCTCCAGACCGCCTGAACCCGAACGTTTCCCAACGGAGCCCGACTCCCACCTCTTAGATCCAAACCGCAGCAGCTGGGTACTTGGCACACAGATTTGCTGAGCTTATCAAGTGTCATTCCGGCGACCCAGCGCCCCTACCAAACAAAGCAGGCCAAGGCGGGGAGCTCCGTCCCAGTTGCTCCGTGTTCCGTGTTAGGCTCAAGGAAATAAGCCCCAGGCCAGAATTTAGAGGGGCCCTGTTTTTTGGCTTGTTTTGCTCTGTTTCCGTGAGAACCCACCCACGTCAGCGTACCACCCTACAGGAATCTTCCTCGGGACGCTGGCTGTCCGGGCCTTGTAAAGGCAATGCTTTCTCTTTAATGTTCTGTGTGGCTTTCAGGACACGCAGGGTATTACTTTCCAAGTGCTACAGGGAGGCGTTGTTCACAGGCCCCGTAAATCACGGGGTGAGAACTAATTGAAACTTGCTGGCTGTACCTTTGTGGGCTGTCCTGAAACAGGAAAGCAATCAGCCAGCAATTAAAATGCTAATGCAGGGCTCACCCCAGTTGGGGGCTCTTGCCAAAATGCAATGAGCATCAGCATTGAAACTGAAGGGCAGCCTGGATGGGACTTCACTTAGAAGCCATGGATTTATCAGAGCTGCAAATAACACGATCAGAGACGTCTGCCACTAGAAAATAACAACAAAAATAACAATAATAAAAGAACTGATTGTTATGATGCAAACCAAAAACGGGACTCAACTGACAAGCTGCAAACATTATAAGAAAAAAATTTTCTTTAACTATGCGAGGAGAAAGGTACTAACGGTAGGAATCATTTCACAACATATGTATGTCAAGTCATTATGTGGTACACCTTAAACTTACACAGAGGTGTACATCAATTATATCTCAATAAAACTGGGGGGAGAACCCTGTAAGAGATGTTCTGCCAATGGAAAATAACAAAAATAGTAATAAAAGGATTGGCTGCTATGATGTAAACTGGGTTATTCTCAGTGATCTGAGTGCAGTCAGCTCAATTTTTAGGGTTTAGTACATATAAGACCAGCAACTTGGGTTCTGTGCCCTGAGGCTTGCTTTTCTGGGGGTCCAGCTTACGGGAGAGGCTGCAGGTACCACACACAGAGACTGGGGATGTCAGAAACAGGGGGGCAGGTTAACACGGGTGGATCTTGGGAACTCTGGAGTTGATCTGACCTCAGTTCAGATCCTGACTCTGCCCTTTGCCAGCTCCTGATCTTTGACAAGTTATTTCATTCTGTCTGCCTCAGTTTCCTCATCTGTACAATGAAGATTTTAACAAATCCCACCTCACAAAGTTTTTGTGAGAGTTAAGTGTGGTCACTACAGCAGTTAACAGGTGCTCGCTCAGAATGATTCTTACCTGATGAGGATCACTGCCACTACAATGACCTCTCCGGACTCCGCCCTCCCTCGGCCTCCTGCCCACCCACCCGGCATCGCTGCCCCCTGGCATCCCTCTCCCACCCACCCTGCATCACTGCCCCCATCTGTCCCCCCGCCCACCCACCCTGCCCCGCTGCCCCCAGCTGTCCCCCCACCCACCCACCCTGCATCACTGCCCCCTGCCGGGTCCCTACCCTTCTCCCGCAGCCCTCCATCATGGTTCTGCTGGAATCTCAGCTCCCGCCTCACAGCCCCAGGGCCAGACCCATATAGCCCCACGTCAGCTGTTTCCCCGGTAGGAATGTTCCTACCCAACCTCCCTCCTACTTGGGGGAACCTGAAACCATAAACCAGATCCACATAAACTCCAGTGCAACTCCAAAACCCATGCCTAGTGTCCGTGACGGGTCAGGCACCATGACAGGCACTGTATCGCTGCCGTACACAGTTCTCTGCTCTAGATATTCTATGTGCAGCAAGCAGAGCAATGTCCCCCCAAGGACGTCCTCACCCTGAGCCCCAGAACCAGCAAACATGTTACCTTGCCTGGCTGAGGGGCTTTGCTGATGTAATCAAGTGAAGATGGGCTTGTACTAGATTAGGATGGGCCCTAAATCCAACAACTGCTGACCTCATGAGGAAAGGTTTGGAGACAGACACACACATGTGACAGAGGCCGTGTGAGGACGCAGCCCAAGCCCAGGACCCCACAGACTGATGCCACGACCAGAAGCTGGAAGACCAGGAAGGGTCTTGCCCGCAGCCGTCAGAGGAAGCATGGCCTGCCGACCCCTGGGGCTCAGACTGGCCTCCTTAAGGTGAGAGAATCAATATCTCTTGTTTTAAGTGGCTGGTGTGTGGCGCTTTGCTATGACAGCCCCAGGAGACCCACACACTAGCCAACTCCAGGCTTTAGAGAATCCAAGTCCCCGCAAGCCGTTTCTGCTGCAGCTAATTCAAGATGTTGCGTCAACGTCAACTTCTCCCCAAGTGGGAAGAGCAGGTGCAGTACGGCTGTCCCCGTGGGCAGGCCATCCTGGAAGCTGAGGCCAGCCTGGGCCGTGCCATCCTGCTAAGCACAGCTGAGAAACACATGCCTGATCAGGAAGTTGATTTTCCAAGTTTGGGAGAAATGACTCAGGAACGGAGCCCCCAGTTGGCAGCTGTTTGTTCTGCACTACCCCCAACCCCACCTCACTCTACGACATCTTGACAAACCTAAGCAGGCTACATTCCTGGCGCTGAGGGTTAGAAGGCCCACATTCATCACCGACCAGTCGCCTTGGGCACAGTTTTACACCTCTCACTTCTGAGCCTCCTCATCTGTCAAGTGGGACCGTAGCCACCGTCCTGACTGCCTGTGGACTGTGGCAAAACGTGGGCCACTACCTGGGGGCTGCTATCTCTATAGCCATCAGTGACTCGATTTACATCCATTTAGTCTGGAAGGTCCTGGGAGGTGCCCAAGAAGTGCAACCAGAGATGATGCCAGGCAATCCTGGGTCTGCTCCTAACAAAGCTCTGTGTCTGCAGCCCGATGCGTGCAATGACCCCACTGAGTCTCTCACCTTCCCGCCTCTGCCGAGGTCACTCTCCTTAGGGTTTTCTTCCTTTGGGGACCTATTATGTTTCATCTGCCATAAAAGCCAATTATAGTTTAATCATTTTGATGCTCAGAGGTGACAGGAGGAGGGGCGGCAGAGTCAACTAGCCACTTAGCCAATGGAAAAAGCTCAGTGCGAATCAGTGGTGGGGCTCAGCTCTGGCCCCCACTCACCTCCCCTCCCTACTGTGCCCCATGTGCCCCCACCCTATTCTCAGAACAAGACAATGGTTGACAAGATACTACATCTCCCATTCTTCTTGGCTCAAGACAGTTTCCCTGAGAAGCTCAATAGCTTATGGCCTTTTCCCTGGGCCTTAGAGGACATTTCTTCCAGGTAATAACCCATTGTGTCAGTTGTCCTTGTAAGTGATTGATGGGACGTTGACAGGAGGCAACCCAGGGCAGCTCAGCTCTAACGGCAGACACGCTGCTCCGCCATCTCCTGCTGAACTGAAAGCCAACACAACACAAAACTATGTATTTTTCGCATCAGATGTTAGTTCAATTAGATTTCTCCTATTCTCTACTCGTATAGTTGGATTTTCTGGACACAGAAACAAAACTTTAAATTTGTCCCCATTAAACTTCATTTTGTTAGGATGGACCAATCAAAGCCAACTGAGATCTTTAGTGCCTTGATGCTGCTACCGTATTAGCTACCCTCAAGAAGCATCATATCACCCAAAATAGTTTACCAGTCAGCCATCAGTGTCTGTACCCAAACTACCAATAAAAGACGAAACGAAGGCGAACCTCTCGGGACATCCCTCTGCACTGGTACAGATCAGCTCAACCTCATTTCTTCGGTGTGTTTGTAACTTTGAACACCCCGGACTGTCCAATATTCACGCCTACATTTTGTAGGGGAAGATGATGGCTCTGGTCCAGACACACTGAATTTCTGAAACATTCAAGAGAGGTTGTACATTCATGTTAGAGATGAGGAAGTAGACTAAGGCTGGGAGTATTTGTGTGTGTGTGTGTGTGTGTGTGTTTACATGTGTGGAGTGTATGTGTACCGCCAGCATAATGATGCTAGATGGAGTCATGGAAAAGGACACAATTGTGCAGAGGAGGAGAGGATCAGGAAGAACAGGAAGAACCAGAGGTATCCGCCCCACGGAAAGCGCTGCGGGAAAAGCAGGTGGAGGAAAGCGGGCAGGGAGGTCAGGATGGGAGCCCGCTGCGAGTGCCACCGCAGCACGCAAGCAAGAGTTTAAGTTATAAATGAATGAAGCTGAAAGAGACTGCATCACCATTGCTGGACAGTGATAAGGAAAAGACTCCAGCCTTGATTTTTCAGTTAGTGCTTAATGAACATTTGAATGAGCGAATGAATGAACCACCTAGGTAAGTCTGATCACACGCCATATGTATATGAGCACGGGGAACCTCACCAGAGTATAAGGATTTCTACCGTGCTGGCTGAGACTCAACCCTCCAGGATCCTGTATCGGCAGCAGCGCTGGAAACTGTTTTCCTAGCTGCTCAACAAGAAACTGTGAGCAGAAGGGCCCTGGGATGGACTTTCAGGAAGTGTCTTTAGTCCTGAGATGGGCCCCGCCTCCTGGGACCAGAGGCCGCCTCTGGTGCCTTTGCTGACTGCAGTCCCCTCCCCTGATGGTGCTACATGGGTAGAAATACTTCTGTATCAGTATCTTTAATAACTTGAAGTGGAAAAGAGAAAAATAAAGGGAAAGGAAATCTTTGGCAACAAAGAAGACATATGTGAACCAAGTTTTAAAATTAATAATTTGGTTTTAATCTTTGGCGGATCGTATCTATCTAAGGATACGGAGACCAGCACACCCAGGGTGAATCATGGGCGTGGGTCCTGGTTTGGGTCTTTGGAAAAGTTCCAGATGCAGTCTCCGGAACCTGCCCCTATATGCTCTTGCCAGTCACTCCCTACCGACGGCATTCGTCAGTTGATGCTTAAAGGTCTCTGCCGGGTGGGGGTGGGCCCTCATCTGCGTGCCCACGCCACCCTGGACTAGACCACCGTGGACCGGAGCCCCTGTTGGCCTGTCTGCCTCTGCTGCTAAGGGACAAGCAGTCAAGAGCAGAAGCCCTGTCTCATTCAACTTTCTAGTCTCTGCCATCAGGTCAGATACGCTCTATAAAAGCCTGACTAGAAATAAGAGGATGAATACCAGAAGCAGCCTCCACCATAAAAATCTTATCTCTGTAACATCTCCATTTTAGCTGTGGAAGCCAATCTAAATTATCACCGCACTGGCTAAGCGGAACCCTATGCCACCTTCTTCTCTAAACCCCAAGCATTTCAGTGCTTACCAATTATTTGTGTGCTTTCTGTAGGAGTCAGGCAAATCGAGGTCCGTAGGAGTTAAATACAGCAGAAAAACAGGGTAGACGTCACTAGGAGACGTTAGCTGGACTGTTCACAGTTCAGCTAATAAACTCTCCTCTGCCATGATTCCCACTTCTCCACTTCGGAAGAGAACACAGAGACATTAGCAATTCAACAAATGACCTCAGGCTAATTAAATCAATAGTCCTTGCAAATTAGGTTTTTAAATGAAAGTGTTTTAAAGACCTTTAAAAAAAACTGGGATTCATTCCTATGGGGGGATAACATTTGACGATAAATGAGCAAGTAGGAGAGAGTAAAGGAAGGAAACAGAATCATCTTCAGCTGTCTAAAAAGTCCATTACCGTTTGAAAATGCTAAGCTGAATACGTAAAGGCCCTTTCCTATCCCACTGCATTTTACATGCATAAACACTTTCTCAGTAATGATCAGTCATGCAGGAATCAACCCCAGCGGGGAGAATATTTGTCTCTCTGTAATAAATACATACACACGGGGTTCTGCTTCTCAAAGACCGTTACAAATCGCATGCTGCAGAGCACCCAACTCCACGAAAAGAAAAAAATCAGAGTGGCTGCCCAAGAGTCAGTGTCCTTGGATGTGCCTGACTTTGAGCAAATCCCTTTGCTTTCCAAGAGGTCATGTATTCATGACATGGTAAATGATAACAGCTGCAAAGGGCAGCTCACAGAGACGCCATCCGGGAAGTTACACTGCAATCCTAAGCAAAGGTGATACATTCTAGCAGTCTCAATGGGCACACTTTCGTCATGTCTTAACCTCTCTGAAATGGTCCTAAAGTCTACCTGACAACCTCCTAGTAAACAAAGTTCAGTCCTGCTATCAATCATGCAAAGGTCCCAGCAAGTTTCCATTGCCGGTTCCCGGGCAGGGCCCACCTAAACTGTTCACCTGACCTCACATCCACTGTCACACGCATTGTGCATCCCACACATGTTGGATTTAATTGCTAGTTTTAATGTTTTCAAAAAGATGACACGTGAAGGACAGAGTTCATGGGACCTCTGTCATTTCTGCTCAGTTTTCCTGTAAACCTACAACTGCTCTTTAAAAAAAACTACTAATGAAAAAATTGCTGTGTTAAAAAAAAAAGATGACACGATTCTGCACTAAAACAGCACTATCGGCCACATAGAAAGCCATGAATGAGAAAATCCAGGAGCAAATGTGACCTCAGCAAAGCAAATGCCCATCAGCAGAGGAAGGATGACCAACATCCAAACACACGCAGGGGGCGCAGGGGGCTTCCTGCGGTAGCTGGTGGCTTTGACTCAGTGAATGATCACACACGCAGACACAGACACACACAGAAATGCAACTCAGTACTGCATCAGCGGCGGTCTCCAGGGTAGGGCTCTGTTCGTGGGCGTGAACCAGTTTCTCTTCACCCAAATAGTAACAGGCGGCTTTATACGTCCCCTGGTCACCGGACTTGGGAGACAGTTCGGCGGGACCACCTAAAATCAGATCCTTCCTTGCATGCTGGAGCCGCCACCGCTCAGGAGATTTTAAGGCTCTGGGGGGAAAAAGAAATCTAACTCATTTCTAAGCAATGGCAATACCATTAGCATTACTGCACAATATCCCAAATGGCATTTGACAGGGACAAAATTTGCTTAGAAGCATAAGCTTTATCAGTTTTTTTTTAAAAACACTCTGTCGGTATCGTACATATCCCAAAATGGACACCTGCCTAAGTGAGTCACTCATTCCCTCCCTCCCTCCCTCCCTCCCTTCCTTCCTTCTTTCCCTCTCTCATACCATTAATAAAACCTCCCAACAAGTGCTCTGAAATTCTAATGCCCGGGGACATTTGGTTATTGACTACTGATCGTTAACTAAAGCCAAAGAAATCAACAGCAGACATGTTTTATTTATCACCAGCTAGATGATAAATGTTTTCTGACAAGCAGCTGGACTTTCCTTAAAATCATATCATAAGTATCTACTAAGTCTAACTTCCTGTGCTAATTTCCTACGGCTGCTGTAAAGATCATCATAAGCTTGGTGGCTCAGAACAACACAAACTTATTCTCCTAAAGGTCTGGACATCGGGAATCTGAGCTGGGCTTCACTGAACCAAACCCGGGCGGTGGGCAAGGCCAGGCTCTTGGCCAGCGCCTAGAGCTCCAGTCCTGGTCCTGCCTCAGGCTCCTTCTGCAGCTTCATGGCATCTCGCTCCCGCCTTCCCACGACCTTCTTCACCAGCCACATCCTTCTGCCTCCACTGTGATTACAGCTGGAGCCCAGTCAGGTGGTCCAGGGCCAGTTCCCCAACTCGACATCCTTAACCGCACCTGCTCCATCACTTTCATTCTAAAGGGCAACATTCACAGGACCAGGATATCTCTGGAGCCGTTATTCAACTGGCCACACTCCCCTGCAAGACTCAGAACCCTTGAGGGGCAAGAGCTGTCTTTAGACGCTGTTTTCAGAAGCCTTCTCTGGGCCTAGGGATGGGAGGGGGCTCAGCGACGTGTGCTGAAAGAATGGCTACCATGAGCTGCGCGCTTGCACGGTCACCCATACTGCGTCTGAGCTGCCACGGCTTCATCATGCTTCTATGCACTACGCCACTTGCTTTATACCACGCTTTGCAAAATCACCTTTAAATATGTTGGTGAGGCACTCGTTTTTACCTCAGTTTCCTTCAGCCTCTCTGGCTTTCACTGGCTTCAGAACGTGCATTTATTTTTCCCATTCCCATCAATCTTCTTGGTTTTCCCAGTCATCCCACAAATTTCTCAAAACACCTGGCCCAGGGCCACCAGGCCCTAGTGGAGAAAACGGCCCCAGGTGTGTGCCCCCACCCCGCCTGGGTTCCCCAGTACGGTGTGGCAGTGGCTGGCCAGTTTAATCATCCCTTCTGCCAGGCAAGTTTGGCTTGTGGATAAATCAAGGCAGCTTGGCAGCAAAAGTCAGGGACAGACTCGCCTCCTGGGAAGAACTCCACTTTGCAAATATATTGCTTTCTCAGTCATAAACAAGGTTACCCACGGGGCCTTTCACCTTCGTGAGATATTCAAAATCTCAGAAGGAAAAACACCCTGCGGCAGAGGAATCTTAGCTCTTCTCACAGAGCCTTTCTTTAACATAATTTCTCCATCATAAATTTGTTCTGGTTAACCCAGGAAGACCTGTGGCGTTTGATTTGTGTGACCAAACATCTTAAATCTCACTGCTGACTTCAGGTCCCTAAATCTACCTGTTTTGCTGACAAGAGAAGAAAATCTGGAAGGCCCAGACTTCACAGGCATGTTCCTTGCCTTTGGCGGTCCCCAGCGGTGGCTGCCAAGCTGACGCTGTCACCTTTCATCATTTTGTTCGTTGGGACATGAGGATGTAAAACCGGCCCCCTTCTGCCCCGGCCAGCCGGTGAGCCTGGGCCCTGGTCAGCAATGAGGAAGGAGAGCGGGGGGCAAGTGCGGGGGTGGGGGGCAAGGCGGAGGGTTGGGGGCGGGGTCAGGGAATGTGCAGCCCACAGACTCCTGGGGGGTGGAATGCACCCTCCAAAGAAGCCCACGGAAACACTTCGGTCCCACCTGCTCTTTCAGACCCTCACCACTCCCCACCAAGAGGGAAGGCTGTTCACCTTCAGGGTTTCAGCCAAAATCCAGCATCACACACCAGATAAGTGGGTGGGAGGGAACGAGCAAGCCCCCAGAAGATCCCAGCCCTTCGTCTCCAAGCTACCCCAGCTGATGGCAAGTGGATTAAACGCCAGCTAACCCCACCAGGTCCTGCACAAATTGCAGAGTCATGTGCAAAATACATGTTCAGGTTTTTTTTAACAGCACTAAATTTTGGGTAATTCGGCAAATGTCCAGAGTAAATAGAACAATATGGAAGCCAGAGACCGAGACTGTTAATGTAAGGCCAATGGGCAGGACCAAGGGACACTTAGAGCAATCGACAGGCAAAGCCAGCCATGAAAGAGTGTGCTAAGGCTGACGCCATTCTGAAAGGTCAGGGGGCCATGAAAGGTCATGAAGTCATGAATACCCTTGCATTTCTCCAGCTGTAGGAAAAATCTGGACATCTGTCTTCCAAATCAGTGGCTGCCTCCACTGTGGTTAAGAATATTGTAAGGCTCCAAAGCTAAGTTCTTATTTTAAAGGGTTAAGCAGTCAGGCTATTCCAAAAGCCAGGATTACAACATTAGGCCATCATCATACCACAGTTCTCTCTCCTGAGCTCCAGACGACACTTCCGTCTGCCTGACCCACAGGCATCTTGAATTCAACATGCAAGAATGAGCTCATTGCCTTGCCTGTGTAACCGTCGTAGCTACACGCTGTTTTCTGTATGCCTCACAGTCAACACAAAGTTAGCAGATACAAAAGAGGAAGGAATCACAGTTCACCACTACAAAAAACTGTCATCAAACCACAAAGGTAGACAGCAAGAGGGAGAAAATGGAATAACACATCTGCAAAACAATCAGAAAACAATTAACAAAATGCCATTGCTAAGTCTTCACCTATAAATAATTACCTTAAATGTAAACAGATTCATTCTCCAGTCAAAAGACACAGAGTGGCTGAATGGATTTCCTAAAAAATCCAACTATGTGCTGCTTATAAGAGACTCACTTTTAACATTAACGTCACACGTAGGCTGGACATAGGATGGAAAATGATATGCCATGCTGCAAGTGGCAACCAAAAGAGGGCAGGGGTGGCCGTTCTCATGTCAGACAAAGTAGACTAAGTCAAAAACTGTCCCAAAAACAAAGAAGGTCATTATTTAGTGACAAAGAGGTCAGTTCATCAGGAGGATACAACGATTACAAATCTCTGTGCACCCAACATTGGAACACATGTCTGCAGAAAGATGTATCATAGAAAGTAACACAGCTTAATTTGTAATATCCAAAACTGGGAACCCAGAGGTCCACTAATAGTACAATGGATTTAAAATATGGTGGTATAAATCATTGAGTGCAATACTAGACAGCAGTGAAAAAAATAAACTATTCCTCATGCACAATATGGACAAATTTCACAGACATAATGATGAGCAAAAGATGGCAACACAAAGAAGCTGCACACGTTTTGATACAATGTAAGTCCTGTAGTCGGGGGTCAGCTGGGTTGGGGTTTCCTCACCACTACCCTGGTGCGCCACGGGCACCGGAGCCCTTCAGTGCCGCCTGGCGTTTGGGGCCGGCGCTGGACTTCCCGAGTCGGCTCCGCTCCCCAGCCCAGGGCTTCCAGAAGCACCTCCAAGCCCGCCCCCTGCACGCCCTCCCCAGGCCCAGCACAGACTCCTTGGCTTCTCACTGGCTGTGAGGCTGTCAAGGGGGTGGACATGCCCTGTTGTTCTGATTCGGCCCAAGTCTTAGGTGAGCGCTGCGTCCCCAGGCCATGGGACGGGCTCCCCGGCGATCGTCCTGCTCCGAGGGGCAGGAGTCGTCTCACGGTCTCGGGCAGGAGGCACTCCGGCCCTCCCTCGGGGGAGGAGGGTTTCTTTCTGCCGCCTCCCCCCAGAGGCACGGGGTGTCCACCCGTGTTCCCAGGCGGGGAGGTGCCCTGCTTTCCCCGAAACTGCTGGAGGCTTCTGGTCCACCAGGACGGCGGAGGAGGGGTCCCTGGCCGGGCCACACGCCTCTGCCACAGCACCTGCTGCCCACCTCCTTCTCCGGGTCTGCTCCTCACGGAGGCTTTCTTAAGACCCTCTCCCCGTCTCCAGTCTGCCTCGTGAGCGCCCCCTGCAGGCCGTGGAGCAAAGCCCAAGAGAGGGAGCAAGCCTGCAGCTCATAGGGGCTATATTCTCGCACTAGCCCGCCTGGGCTCTAACAGCGCATTAAAATTTTAGTTGACTCCTTCTAACTGGCTGTTCGCCTCTGGTAGCATCCGCCCAAGGTGAGCAAGTGTTCGGGCCCCATCTCCTTACACGCCCGTCTCTCCCCAGAGCACAGGTCGGTTGGCCCTGTGACTCTGGCTCTGATGAATTCGAGAGATGTCGTGAATCTGGAGATTGTCCACCATTGGCTTTTTTGAGGTTGTGAGGATGGGAGTGACGTTCCTTCCAACGTTCCATAGCCTGGGGTAGTTTTCATCGAAGGCGTCTGTTGAAGACTGAAGAGTCTCCATCACAACTTACATTAGGAAAGAAATAAATGGCAAGAACTCAAGTGACCATCAGAGGGGAAAGGTTAAGTGCAGTGTGACACACCCACATGCTGGGAACCTAAGCCACACAGAAAAGGTGAGACAAGTTACACCAACTAGCAGAGACAGAAGCCATGCTAGAGACAATAAAATAAAACAAAGTCCCCTAAGAAGTGTGGTATGATCCTATTTAAGGAAAAAAACAGGATGCTTGTGTGTGTGTGTGTGTGTGTGTGTGTTGTATATCAACTGGCTATCTACACAGAAAAATATCTCTTAGGAACTCTCTGAAATAGTAACACCCAAGTCACTTCCGCTATACAATGCATGTTTTAAAAACATATATTTGTTCCAATGTGTTTAATAAATTAGGGAACAGTTTGAGCAGAAGAAGAATTTTGCATTTGTTTATTTGCTATTTGTCCACAAGGAACACTAAGTGAATGCAGAACTCTGCCCCCAGCTTAACCGAGCACCATAGGAACACAGACACACACACACACACACACACACACACACACACACACACACACACACACCCCTCATATTCCACCAGCTGCTTCAGTTCACCACACGTGCCAGGAGCCCCACCACCCACACCTGGTGAACCCTCCGTCCACCTCACAGTAACTCACAAGCTGCTCACCTTTCTGACGCTCAAGTCCACAAGCAAAAGCCAGAACTTTCCCAGGTGAACTGCCATACTGGTGAGGGTGTTCTTGGCCATTTAACATGTGCACAACTGAGCTGTTCTTACTAGATGCCGATGCTTGTTGTGATATTGTCACGGATGAAACTTTTGACTGTTATTTCTCTAACCCATTTTCATATAAACCCTGGGCTTTTGTTGCATGATCTTGCATTGCACTGTAATTTTTAGGAATGTATGTGTCACATTATAGCAGAACTGACTGTATGGATTCTAGGAATGAACAGAAGGGGTGAGGTGAACAGAACTTTTGCTTTTTATATTATACACATCCAAACATTACATGGGTAAAATAAAAAACAAGCCCCAAAAGTGGCAAATTAAGGAACACATGTGCAGAGTACCCGGGAGTACCAGTCAGGCAGACTGTGATGCTGCTGGTACCTCAAGAGGTGCCCCATGGCAGCCCTGACATTTTGGAAAACTCCTGATGGGTGTGGAAAATGGTGTCTAAGACGCTCCCTTAGAGACTGACACCGCCATCCACAAGGCAAAGGCCCTGTGAAGCCCTCCAGCAAAGAAACGTGCCCTGCTGTGATCAACCCAGAGCTGCTAAAACATACATGACCGTGGGACAGTTTACGCAGCGTCCATTGCTGTCCCACGGGATGGACCACAGTGCTGGGTCAAAGCCAACCCAGAACATAAAATCTGCCGCCTTGTTATGCAGTGAATGAAAATGAGACTGAAACTTGGAAAGAGTCTATTCGGGTGGGATTAGGAGGAAAGCCGAAGAAAGAAGTAGCTGAGGCCTGATGGTCGCATTTTCAAGGGGCAGCCTTGGAATTTTCGCTGTGGGTTCCCTTTCTGGAACCTACTATGTGGCTCCGCTGGACCGCAGAGTATCAGATAAAGGAGGTTTCTCCGCACTCTGGCTGGGGCCCGTTCACTCAGAGAAACTCTGAACAAATTCACAACTTAGGGTCACCTTACGCTTGCTGTCAAATCAAAACATTGTTTTCATTGACCTGAGAATTCCTGAGCCACATCTTGTACTCACTGACTTTACATGAATTTTAAAAGACAGATTTCCTCTGGGAGCTCAGCGCAGACACATTCACCAACTGACGATCCAAGATTCTTCCTACACTTGATGAAAGGCTTGGCCTCAATAAGAAAACACTAAGGACAATATTTGTAAATGAAGCCTGTAGGCTGAGGGACATTGGGTTCAGCTTTGTGTGAAATATGACGTATTGTGGCCTGACTGACTTAAGAGCCCCGCTCCTCTCCCTCCCCTGAGGTGTGAGCTGGCCAGAAACTCTAGGATTTCAAGAGGTTGGAGACAGGGCTAACACCGCACAATTAAAGCATGAGGGAATCTCTCTCTATGGCCTTAGTTTAAGGACTTAGGTGTCTAGAAATAAACCTTCTCTTAGAGGGTAAAAATGATCTTGCATGGAGTATTTAAGCACAAGTAACTTCAGGCAGCTTTAGATTATCTCCCTTTAGGGATCACACCCGACCGTCACAAAATGCTGTTCAGTCCCAAACCTAAAAATTGAAAGAAAGGAAATTCTGTACTCAGAGGCCCAGTGGCAAACGGGCTATAATATATAGCAGGCTATATCGAGTACAATTCTGGGGGAAGTTGGCTTACATCATACTTCAGAAAGATCAGACCACAGGGCTTACTTCCCACGTTCGTTAGAATTGACCTCCACTACAAAGGGTGCTTACACCCGGGGCAGGGCCACCAGAGGCCCCACAAGATGGATGACATCCCATCCTCCGCCTGCTCCTCCAGACCCTGGCCAGAGCCCACACTCAGCTCATGTTCAGTAAATGTTTACTGTGTAAAGGAACAAACGAATGCTACAGAAATACACCCCCATTTTCCCACAGATTGTACAGTTTATTAGTCCAGTGAAAAAAACGTGGTCT
Source organism: Manis pentadactyla (assembly GCF_030020395.1). Taxonomy (NCBI): domain Eukaryota; kingdom Metazoa; phylum Chordata; class Mammalia; order Pholidota; family Manidae; genus Manis; species Manis pentadactyla. The sequence goes on along the minus strand of NC_080025.1, from coordinate 145,368,714 downwards.
CCTCATTATGGCTTCCTTAATTAAACCCAACTAGACTGAAAACAGTGTAACTTGGAGGGCAAAGTGGTCCAGTAGAGGCTTCATCCCAGCTCTGCAGTTCATGACATGTATACCTTGGGATTTATCACACATCTGTAACCGTGGGAAATGCACTCCAATCCTCTAGGCCCCAGTTTCCCATCTACAGAAGGTAGATGCACCTGCCCCACTGGGTCAGTGTGAGGATGAGACAGACCATACACGGTATTTAGTGAGGCACCTGACACACAGAAAATTCTCCATGCATGTCAGTTACTACCGACAGGTGTCAAGTTTTGAGGCAGCAGCCACCCTCCCACATGCCTCCAGTAATCAGGATTTTTATGAATGACAGCTAGTCTCTTGCTCCAAGTAATTATATAATTCCCCAGAAAATAAATAGCATGCTCAAAACAATGATGTTCACAATGTGCCAGGACACAGTCCTAAATTTTTTTTTAAGTTATAAACATGATTTCTAATCTTCAAAACAACCCTAAGAGGAAAGTTTCACTCTTATCCTCATTTTACAGATGAGGAAAGCTGAGAACAAGAAATTAAATACTTTCCCCAAAGTCAGTCAATAAGAGGTTAAGACTCAAACCCATCCAGTCTGACCACACAGTCTGCTCCTAACTGCCGTCTCAGTGATTCTGTTATTTACTCCAACAGATCTGACTATCAAATTATCCCAAACAAAGAAGGCATTTTGATTTTGTTTTTATTACTCGGGAAAAGAAAAAAAACGACATTATTTTCAAGCATCAGCCAGACCATTAGAAAACATTCCATCTGTTTGTGTCTTAATCCAGTCAGGAAATAACAAAAATAAATTCAAGAAAAGAAAAAGAAACACTTGAAATGTTTGATTACTAAGAATTCTACATGGCTTAAGCAAGCCTCCAGCTAAAAATCATCTATGGATCTAATCCTCAATTATAAAGGGATAAATTAATTCCCTTCAGACTGTAGCAAAACTAAAAAGTACCCCCGCTTGTCCCATTATTTTTCAATCTGTTTGATGGAAAATGAACCAAAAACCTCCACGAGCATAATTTCAAATGTCTGACGTTGTAAAACCTAACTGCATCACAGGGGCAACCTTTCTGCCACCTAAATAGTTCAAACAGGCATGCTCTTCGTCAGCCAGACTAAGTCAGAGTAGGGGAGGGGGCTGCCGACACCTGACGTCCAGGTCAGGCACCACGCAGACCGGGACAGAAGGAGGTTTCCGGAGCACACGCGCAAGGCCAGGCGCTGGTGTTCTTGGGATTCACACACAGAAATTCTAAAGATGCGTCCATCCGGCAGAACGGTGTGGACAGCCAGGAGGCCAGGGACACGGGGAGCAGAGAGAGCAAGCCGGGCAGGTGTGGGGGAAGGCGGGACTGAGCCCCAGTGGGAAATACAGACAGGGGGGCCACACAGACAGGGTGGGGACATGCAGTCGGGAGAGCGTCACTCGTTCATTAGAAATTATGTTTGTTCATACTTATCATGTTCCACACAGATAGGAGATGGTTCAATCCACAAACCAATGGCAAAGATAAAGATGGCAAGCAAATAGGGACTCAGAAATCCTAAAGTAATTGAAAGCTTAGTCATTGAAAGAAACCAGTTTTCCCAAAAGCTGGGCACAAGGCCCGGCGGGCAGGCACCAGGGGGCGGGTGGAGAGCGGGGCCGGGGCCGCTCTTACTGCCGTGTCCGAGGTCACAGCCCGGCCTGGTCTTCCCACGGACTCGCCCCCAGACTGGGAGCGACACAGAGCCTGCACGTCGCCGAGGCTCGACGGCCCTGGAGACGGGCCGCTCCTGATAAAACTGAACCCCCACTTACCCTGTGACCCTCAGGTCACCACTCACACTCAGGCATGTATCCCGGAGAAATGAAAATGTTCACACACACGCACATGCACACACACAAACTGGTAGGATGGCTCCATTGTACACCTAAAACCAATATACTATCATATATCAACTATAGTTCCATTTTTAAAACTTGTACACAAATGTTGGTAGCAGCTTTATTCATAATGACAGAAAATGGAAGCCCTTCTGTGGGCGAGCAGGTAAACACACTCTCGGATCGGCCTTGCAAGAAACGCCACTCAGCGATAAAAAGGAACGAATGTGTACAACAGCCTGGATAGATCTCAGGGCTTAGGGGAGAAAGTCAATCGCAACAGGTAATATATGATTCCATTTACATAATATTTCTCAAAATGATAAAAACAAAAGATGATTCCTTGTTGCCAGGGTGCAGCGATTCTCTTTGTACTGATGGAATATTGATTTGGGGGGAGGTTACACAAATCTGTACATGACATACAAATGCACAGAGCTGCATGCACGGCTGCAAATGAGGGCATGAAAGGACACCACATCCTTAGAGTCACTGCAATCTTGTCTGGACCGCCTACCCCCCATTTCCTAAGGAACCCCACTCAGCAGGACAGCCAAATGCTACCTGTACTGCAGACAGACCAGGACGAGAGAAGAAAAAAGCCCCAGCTTAATTTCAAGCCCCAGTAGAAATATTTTTTGAAGTGAAAAGGTATGTATTTGATAGGATGCTAAGAGGCATTAACACACCGAGGGGCAAAGGTTTATCTTCAATAGGCTATGTACGCGTGTCACCACAAAGGACATGGAAACCGAGCAGAAAGGGTGATGGCTTTGTTGGAGAGCCATTTAAATGCCTCTGCTGAGCTGAATCTGTGAGTTCAATTCCAGATTGAAGCCGAATCGTCCCATGCTTCCCGAAGTTCTGAAGTGAAATCTCCCATCGGCCTCCACGAGGAGAGCCAGTGCCTCACTCCCCAGTCCTGTGCCCCCCTGATCATACGTCCCCCAGCCTACACACCCTGCCCCTGTTTACCTGACCTTCTGAGACCACCACAGCCCCACGGCACTGCAGACGCCTCCCAATACCTCGTCTTTTTAGAGTCGGCTCCAGGCTCTGCCAAGACTGACTCACCTCCCAAAATGGGTGACCTGCAAACCAGAGGGACGAAACGAGCGGATGGAAGCACCCAGACAGAAAGCAGAGGTGCTGTCAGCTGAGCAGCGAATCGCAGTAACAGCCGGCCTTGAAGCCGTCGGCCTGCAAACATGTCAGGGCCACCCTTTGACGCACACAGCAATCTCAGGCCAAGCTCCCCAGGCCTTGTCTGGCCCAGATGCAGCCTTCCTCATGCACTGTCAGCCACCCACAGTCTGCTCCCCACAGCAGCGTGCAGAACGCCCCAGCTCCAGGGAGGCCTGAGACCAAGTCAGGGGGATAAAACACAGGAACCATCTGAGTGCAGCCCGGCTGGGAAAAGGGGCAAGTCAGGAGCCAGCAGACCAAAGTAAGAGAGAGAGAGAGGGAGAGAGAGAGAGAGAGAGAGAGAGAGAGAGAGAGAGAGAGAGAGTGTGTGTGTGTGTGTGTGTGTGTAAGAGCATGTGAGTTCATGGGCCTGGATGTGGGTGCACACACACCTGCCTGGGTATGAGTGTATGTTGACAGGATTGTCACACGTGTGTGTGTGTGAGAGAGAGAGCATGTGTGTGCATGGGCCTGGGTGTGAGGGTGTGTATTTGATGGAGTTGTCATGTGTGTGCATGGCTGAGGCTGTATGTGTGCACATGTCCATGAATGATCAGGAAGGAAGAAGAGGTAAACCTTTAGGAGCATTTATTTTAGCCAGAAAACTACTATCTAAAAGCAACTTGGCCAAAGCAAACTGGTCGGCATGGTGATTATTTTTCAAACATTGATTCCCCAGACTCTGGTTTCTAAGCATCTTAGCCAGGGTTCCCCCAAATCAGCACCTGGAATGGAGACCCGCGTGCAGTCAGCCAGGTAGGAGGGGATGCAGGAGTGGAGAGCTGGGAGAAGGCAGGCAGGCCCGCCCCAGGGGAGCTGCTCACCCTGCCGGGCCTCCAGAGGCACCACTTGGCTGTCCCCACAGAGAAGTCCCCGGGCAGGTGCCCGCTCTCCGTGGGCTCAGGGCGCCTCTGCCCCCTGCACACAGGCACATGCTTCCTGCTCGGAATGGGAGCGGGTCCCGGGCAGGAGGCCAGGGCACAGCGACACTGGAGCTCCGGGGAGGGCAGGGCCTGAGCACACAGGACGACCGGCCCTTGCAGCCAATCGCCACAGCCAAGGCCGAACCTGAGGCCTGGCTGGAGGCCGAGGGGCACACAGATGGCGTCTGGGGCAGCGGGTATTGATGGATTTCTCAGTCCCTCCCACGGCAAGGGCAGGTGAAACTGTATGGGAAAGCTAAACGTCACAGATCAAGGGAGGCCGGGGCCCTGCGGGGTGCCAGAGAAATGCGGCAGTGCCAGAGGGAGGCACCGGGTGGGGAGGGGCCAGACCCTCCCCTGCTGAGTCCCACGGGCGTCACGTGCTCCCCTGGCACTGGCTCGTCTCGTCCCCACCATCCAGAGCGAGACCTGCATGGCGCAGGCTGAGGGCCTCCTTGCCTGCATGACTAGGTGGCCGGCAGCTTAAAGACATATTAGGAGAATAGGAATGAAATTTGCTTGAAGACGGTGCAGTGTAGGGAAGAAAAAGACACACACACACACACACACGTGCATACACATGCACGCACACACTGCATGAGTTATGCCTTTGCTCATCTCATCAGCTGACACATACAGAGAGTGGGAGCGATATTTTGCCCAAGAAACCATAGTAAGTATGTGAACACTATTAACACCGCCCACAGGAGAGGTCATGATGCTTTGCAAGTAGGATGAACAAAGGCTTCTTGGAGTGGGACTAGAGAAGAGGATATTGCTCTAACAAGCATCTTTTTCTGTTAATTCTTCTACATGAGATAATTGATAACATGTCAAGTTTTTCCTTTGGAACATTCATCTTTTCCATGTGCTTAATAACAGGATATTCTCAGCCTGCTCAGCGATGCCTGCAGCAAAGCAATTATTTATTTTAACATTTGCATTTAAACCAAATGGCATGAAAATTCATCACAGCACCCTCACAGATATGACAGAACAGACCAACGCCATCTCAGCCCTGCTCTTGGAAGCAACCTGTCCTGCCAGGAATGGGACAGCCATGCTCAATGCAAATCATAGCTGCCTTTCCTGTGTTTGCCCTTTAGATGCGACTGTGACACCATTAACGAAAAGGATATCCAACAGTATGGCTCTGTCAACGGCGAAGCCCACCTCGAGCAATAGAGGGCCCAGAAAAGCCCCTTTGTTTTAAGGCCACTGGGCCTCTTCTGCTAGATTCCATGTTTTCGGAGTCAGTAGAGCAGCCCCTGCGATGCCCACAGCACTGCTCACGACAGACCGTGTGCGCGTGTCTTGGAGCCCCAGAGCACATCAGCTGCAAGAGGGCCTCGCTCTCCCTCAGCTAAGCAACCGTTTCTAGAATCTTCCAGAATCCAAGAGCTCTTATCATCAAGGGAACACTCGCTAGGTGACCTTTAATTAGTGGTGAAATATACTCCTGGATAAGTCAAAGAGGATGACAATTTACTCTTGCAGGACTCTCATCAATACCCCAGGAGCTCCTGAAGAGCCAGTAACTCAAAGTTATGGTTTAATCACTTCTATTTCATTTCAACCACGGATAAGGTCCCTTTCGGCGGAAACAAGGTAACCACGGCTCCAGCTGTCCGGGGGCAGTCGGGAAGTAACATGGCCGGGATGTTGCTTTGTCAGCCAGCGGCCCTGCCGCCCTGCCCCACGGAGCCACCCGGGTGGCACGTGCATGGAGCGCCGGCGGCAGGAGCCCATCACCGCCTTCTGACCGCACGCTAGCTTCGGCAACATCTGCTTTCCCCTCCAGCATGCCGGAATAGACAAACGAGAGCAACATAAAGGTATTTCATTAAGGCCACTAATGTTTCCCTTGATGAGCCACAAATGACACCCAAAATGAGGACATCCACTCGGCGGGACAGGCCTGAGCTGGGCCTTGAATCAGGCTCGGGCAATGGGAGGCACCACGTGGTCCGGCCTCCCGCTTCCTGCGGGCTGCCTTTTGACACATTCCCATTCAAACTCAGACGGGCAGGCAGCCGGGCGGTCATCCGGCCTGCTCACTGCTCAGCGTGGGGAGGAGCCCGCCCAGCTCAGTGACGGCAGGACACCGCCCGGCGCTAAGGGTCCCCAGTTCCGACCCTGGGCTCCTTTCCCTACAGCCAGAGCTGGAAAATCAAGCTCTCCTTTCTCAGACCCTCCTCGTTCAGAATGTGTGTCCTTATGCGCATTGTCTGGGCAGCTAAAATACTAACATTAATTCTTAAATGAAATATGAAACTTAGTTCTGAATTTTTTGAATGTTGTAAGTATAGTGTAAATAGGTAAGAAATGCTTGCCAAGAAATAGCATGAACAAGACTGCAGGATGCCTATTTAACCTAATTTAATAGAACAAACTAGTTTAGAATGCATAGAAAGGCTGCTTAATACACAATAAGCCAAAATCAAATACAAGTTATCGTTAACAGTTCGCTCATTCACTATAACAGAGACTTGGAGCTGGTGTGATGCGTGGATGAAATTTTGCTAATCTCACTCGTGTCTGCGTAAATTTGAAGGTGATCCATCTGCTTCAGTGAATGCCGTCAGACTGCGAGATTCCTTCTGGCCTTTCCCCAGCTGCTCTGAATAATGAGTCTCAACTATATTTACATGGACATCTATCGACGAAGATGTTCCTCTGGGAACTTACAACTTAGCTCAGACGTGCGTGCACTTAGGGAAGGTCCATAGCAAAGCCCACTGGCAGGCCAAGAAGCCGAGGCTGTCACAGAGCTGTGTCTGTCCATCACGTACGTAGGCCGGAGACTCAGTGCTTCCGTTTTCAGAGACAGGAGCTGTCGCTTGGCTCTGCCGCACAAGGAGAAACCTTCACAGAGGAAGAAGAATCTGAGAAAGATGGGAGGCCTTTAACATGAGAGGGGAGGGGAAGATTGCTCATCTGAAGCAAAGGTAACCAGGCACGTTAGGGGCAGTGATGGAACAAACGATATGACTAGAGAAGAGTGTTCATGTAATAGTACTTATACCCCCCCCAAAAAATGTTGAGGTGCCTTTCAACAAAAGGCATTAAACTAAGGCTAAAATGACAACATGTACTCAATGGAAGAGCAAAATAACTTTACCAGATAATCCAGGCCTAGGAATCTATTGAAATTAAGAGGCTCTGAGCCTCCTGACACAATATAAGTACAATAAACCTAAAGAAAGGCTGGGAGCGTGGCTCAAATCCCTGCTAGGAGGGAGCTGCCGCAGCGTCTCCACAACCCAGCAAACGTCACCGTGGAGGGCCGGCTGGCCCCCTGCCCAGCACCCATGGTTCATCCTTTCTGCCCCTCTCCTGGGTGCCACATGGTCTCAGTGCTCCTGGTCTGACCGCAGGCCATTTGCTTTCACCGCCGGGCAGTAGGTATGTCACAGACCGGCGGGTGACAATGCCAGCTTAGGTGGGACACACACTTGGATGGGAACAGGGGTCAGCCTCCCGGCCAGCCTACTGCTCTCAATATTTCTCAGTTTGTGAAGATTATGTAAAAACCTCTAATGACAGGGGTTGGAGAAGAAGAGTGTTGGGGCCAGAAGTCACGTAAGAAGTGTTATAAAGAGAAGCTCCCCTCCTTGAATTGCTTACAGTCTGGCTGGGTCGCTGAAGGCCGGCCAGCTCAGGAGGGAAGAACTGGCCCTTCCACACTGAGCTGGACTCTCCGAATCATAAACGGCTCTCCTGCAGGTTTACTGGGGTTTTCCCCCTGCCTGCCTCTGAATCATTGGCTCTGGGCAGTAACTCTTCATAAAACTTCCTGTTCTGCTGAAATTACACCCTTTCCTATATTTTATTTTTATTCCTTGTCTATCAGCGAGCTCTAATCTACTCTCCCTGCACTTTGCATCTCTAACCACTGTCACTTCCCCAGTTAATCTCTCCAGACCTTTTACTACCAGAGGCTCCAACGCCCCGATCCATCACCCTTCAGGGCCTTTTCCGGGGGCTAGAAAGCGGCCAAGGCGCTCAGGTGCGGGGGACGCGTGACACCTCTCCTCTGTGTCCCTGGGCTGTGCCTCCATCTCAGCCCCTGGTTTGGGGGTCTCTCCTGTGCTGGCCCTGCCCTCCCCACACCATCTCAGTCCGTTCGGACTGCTGTAACAAAACACCACAGTCTGGGTGGTTCATAAACAACACAAATGTATTCCTCACCGTCTGGAGGCTGAAGTCCAAGGTCAAGGCCACAGCAGAGTCAGTGTCTGGTGAGTCCACTCCTGGTTCACGGTGTCAGCACACTGCAGAGATGGCAGGGGACTTGCCCAGGGTCTCCTATAAGGGCACTAATCCCATCCACAAGAGCTCCACCCTCACGGCACAATCCCTCCCAAGGCCCCACCTTCCGACACTGTCACCTCGGGGGCCAGGTGTCAGCATATGAATCTGGGGGGACACGTTCAGTCCACGGCACGACCCTGCTCCCCTGCAGGATGTCAGTGCCCTTACAAGGCCCCTCACCCATTTCCTCGGCCAAACCTGCCCTCAGGAAAATGAGTCCATCATCGTCTTTCGAGAACCAAAGGCACCTTGTCCCCTGTCCCCAGGGATGCCCAGAGGCTCCTCGCCTCCCACTCCCTGGAGCAGGTCCAGGCGCCCAGCCCAGGTGAAGAGAGCTGGCCCGGCTTCTCACGCTGCCCTCTCACCACCTCTGACCCGGCACCCTGGACAAGCCCTGCAGGGCCGAGCACACACCTGCTCGAAGCCAAAACGAAGTAACGGGGCTGCAAACAATAGCTGTTTGTTACAGGGACGGGTGGGGGAATTGTTGAAATATATACTTTGCTACTGCTGGTCCTCAAAAACTCATATAGGCCACTTATCAATCAAAATTATTTGCCCATGTGGACAGGTTGCATTTGTCATGGTGTAGAGAAGCTTCCGAGTTTCTGAGATGTCCCCCACTTACATGTGATTTTAGAACTCTGTTCCTGGGTGTTTTTCCCCTGACTAAATCTCTGGCCAAGCTTTGAGCAAAGGGAAGTTGGAAATCCATAAACACACACATATCAGGCTTAACCAAACACTGTCCTACAGTGCACAGTTCCTGGGGGCGCCAAGCCCCTCCGGGGGGAGAATGTAACACACCCGGCATGGCATTCCGTCAACGCATCACCGTGCTCAGTGCCGACTCACGTCACTCCCACTCGGAGCCCCGGCCGTGGATTAGGGGAGAGGGCCAGGCCACAAAGGACACAGTTCATCATCGCAGAAGGCCCACTACTGGGAACGGGTGGAGGTTCACAGTACGCCAGGCACACAAGACAGTGACCATCTGAATGGAAGCACAGCCCGCAGGCACGGATGGCCCAGAGAAGGCCCAGGCTCTTCTCAGATGACGGAGCTGAGGCCCAGAAGGCAACGTTCCTGCCAGTGACACCAGCAGAGCAAAAGCGCCAGGCTCCAGGTATGCTCCATGGACCCAGCTGTCAACATCCATGAACACGCAGGCCTCACCCTCAGGCCACTCGTGAGGGGCAGGCCCCTACCCAGGGACACCAGGAAGGCCTCCACGCCAGCTGCCCCAAAGCGCTGGACTATAAAAGGACCCTGGGCAAACGTTTGGCTGCCCTCTGTCTCCATCTGTGTCACACACTGTCTCCCTATGTCCTTAGGGCACCAAGAGCTGCTCAAGTTTTATTGGCTCCAAAACTCTAAACCAGAATATGTAACACTGCCCCGTACAACACTGCAGGTGAGTAAACTTCACAGACACCAGAAAACAACCCTGAAACCTGGACATCGCCGAGGGCTCCCTACAGAGGGGCTTAGGAGCTGCTGATTGAGGACGGGAAGGGACACATCTCTGCTTACAAGGCTTCTCTAGATGTCCCTGCCTGTCTTCAGCTGCAGCCTAGGGGTACAGGGGCATGAGGTCAGAGGCCCAGGAAGAGGACAACCGGAGCTAGTGTAGCAGTCGGGGTTCTCTGGAGAGAGAGAGAGACAAAAAGGGAGATTCATTCCAGGAACTGGGTCACTCTGCTGGAGAGGCCGGGGGTCCCACCATCTGCCCCCCGCGAGCCAGCAGTTGGCGAGATTCGGTCTGAGTCTGCAGGCCCAGGCTCCGGGGTCTACAGGCAGGAGAAGCTGGACGTGCCAACTCAAGAATGGAGAGGATTCGCCCTTCCTTCATTGGCCTGGTCGGTTTGGGCCCTTAGTGGACTGGAGGGTGCCCCCCACGTGCTGGGGGTGAACCTCTTAGCTCAGCCACTGAATTAAATGCTGATCTCTTCCAGAAACTCCCTCCCAGACACACCCAGAAATTACATTTTACCAGCTACCTGGGCACCTCTTAGCCAAGTCAACACATAAAATTCTCCATCATCATGTTAACCTTCTGGTGACAGTCACTTTGCAATCATCGTATTGTGCACCTCAAACTTACACACTGTTATATGTCGATCATATTTCAATAAAGTTGGGAAAAATTTAAACATCATGGCTGGCATCCCACTTCCAGTTTTCCCGGAAGTCAGACAAACTTGATTCAGGCCCCAGTCATGAGAAAAACTAACTGCGTGGCCCTTGGGAAAGTCACCACATCTCTCCGTGAAGTCCCAGGGCCGGGCTCCGTCAGGAGTGACAAGCTGAACGCCCTCGGGGGCTGGGAAGGAGTGGCGCTGTGTGAAGAAGGCAAGGTGTGGGGCAAAAGGGAATGGTGGGGCCTGGGGTAACTCAAGAGCCTACATGAGCATCTAAAAATATTCAAAAAAAACCTTTCAGATGCAATCCATAAGAAACACTCCTGCCGGCTACAAACCCCTAACCCTAAGACTGCTTGGTCCCTAAATTCCACTTTATGTCAAATATTTCAATTCCAAAATCTGAATGTACTACAGCAGATCATTTCCCAAAGAAGCCTGCTTTAATCAGGGTGTATCTGGCTGTCTGGCATACAAATCCACACAGCTGTCTCCAGAAAAGGATTGATTCTAGGGTATAGGTTTCAGGCTCCCAAAGCTGAAGAGATGGGGAGGGGCACCTCCAGGGACCCCAGCCAGGTCCCACGAGCCTCCTGCCTCCGCTACTGGGACAAGCTGCCAGGCAAGCGTTGGATTCCTCTGGTGCCTCTGCTGGGAGCGCCGTCTCCAAGTGCCCACCTTCAAGTTCCACAGGGATAGTTAGACGTCCCTTAGGCCCAGGGCACACCTGCGGCCAAACAGTCACTCCCAGAGGGAGCAGGTCTCAGGCCCCATCACAGCTGTGTGGGCGCAGTTCTGCATTAGACGGCAGGTGGGGAAGCAACTTCCCCGCACAAGGGCAAAACGGAAACATCCATCTCCTAAGGAGGTGTTCTCCCAGCACCTCAGACGTTTCCTCTGGTGGCACCGCTGAGGCTGTGGTCTCCGCCTGCTTCCTCCCGCTGGTTCACAGATAACGCCCGTCCTATCCCCACTTTCTCAGGAGCGTTGCCTCCAACCAGCGTGGCCAGGACCTCCCCGGCATCTGTCCGTGGGGCAGGAAGGGGGCCTCAGAGAGTGAGCCCATGAGTGTGGTGCCCTCCTGAGACCCGGAGGGTGGGGAGACACGGAACAGCCCTGCCTCCCTGTCATTCATCCTCAGCGCAGATGAGATGTCATGGGACTTTATGAGTGCTAAATCAGTTTTATTGGCCATATGATTTGATTGATCTTGTTAGACCTGACAAGTAATCGATTGGAAAAAAATATATGTACCTTCCCGGAATGGACTCTCCATCTGAAGGTGAGGAGCACTACCAAGCTCAGGGGCAGAGCCAGGAAGCAGCCCTGGTGAAATACACCAGCCCCACGGCCCTGGCAAGAGGCCACGCTTTGATCTCCAAAAGCCAGAAGGACTGGGGAGGGAGACAGGAGAGGCGGGATGTCCCCTGTGGATGCCCCACACAGCTGCTGGGGGCCTCTGGGCTCCTACCGCCAACTCGCAGAGACGACGGACCCACCAGGCAGCCACAGGGCAAGAGCCGTCGTGCAGACACAGGAAGACACCTGGGGGGGGAAGTGCTAGCGCCCGCCGGCTGCCTGATGTGCAGAGGAAGACTGCCTTAGACCCGACTCACCCCGGCTGCTGTTCTGCAGCCGGGCGACCCTTAGCCAGCCCCTGTCCTCTGACCCTCGGTGCACCAATCTGTAGGAGAAAGCAGACCTCCCCTCCAGACTAGCGTGGAGAGCGGTGTGAGGCCGGTGGGAGGTGATCTGTGCGAAGCACTGTGGCTCTAGACACTCATGGCGCACGTGCCCCATTCCCTCCCGACACTGGTCACAAAGGCAAACCAGCGCTGGTTCAACACAAAGGCAGGGAGCTCAGCAGAAAGCCGAGCTGTAGAACCATCAGACCGAGGCTGGACACGGTCCTGAGAGCCTGACAGGCTGTGGCCTCTTTGTCTCCACGTCCGGCTGCTCCGGCTGCCAGCACAGAATACCATAAACCAGGCCGAAGTTTATTTTCTCACCATTCCGGAGGGAGGAAGGCCAATTTGGTTTCTGGCGAGAGCCCTCCTCCTGGTTCGTGGACAGCTGCCACCTCTCTGTGCTCATGCAGCAGAGAGAGCAGCCCTCTCATCTCTTCTTACAAGGCCACTAATCCTATCAGATCAGGGCCCCACCTGTCAACTTACTCATCCTTAATTACTCCTGTCAAGGCCCTGTCTCCAGCGCAGTCACGCTATGGGGGTTAGGGTCTCAGCAGACCAATCGGGGGGAACGTGCTCCAGTCCTTAGCAGGTGCTTATTACAGAATCCCAGGCCCTGTCCCAGACCTACCTAACCAGGGCCTCTGGAGCCAGGAGCCAGTGAGCTCTTTAACAAGCCTCTCCACCCAGCTCCACACCAGGTGGCTGCACGGCAGTTTGCTTCTGAGGACACTGGTCATAAAGGCAAACCAGTGTTGCGTGTTGCGAGCAGGCTGGGCCTGCCCTGCACCTGCCTGTGGACAGGGGAGCCCTTGCTAAGAGGCACTTAGTTACCAAGGGGCCTTTGTCAGTCCCGGGTTCGCCGGCAGCACATCCATGAGCAGCTGCCTCTGCTCTGCTCCCCATCCCAGCCCCCTCCTTGTGCTGCAACCAGAGGATCCTCTGTGAACCTGAGAATAAAAGCCAAGGGGGCTTTCAGAGACCCTGTTGTTTCAAGAGAAATACAGGAACAAGTTGAACAGCAAGAGTGGCTTAGAGGTGCCAGACACCCATCACCCCCACAACGGCCAAAACCCTGCTCTATTTATTCAGTTTTTTCTCACTTTTAATCATTGTGCCAGATAAGACTTTAGAAGTTCATCCTTAGAGTCCAACTGGACCATTTTACAGGTAAGGAAAGAGAGAGACTAAGAGATCTAGACATTCTGGTTTTTCATTTATTTGTGTCTTAAGCAGAAAACTTCAGACTGAACAAATGAGAGGTGGTGTTTTCAGAATGGAAATATCTAGAGATTTCAGGGGCTGTCAGTCAGTTACATGCTTTTGGGAACCGAGTGAACTGAGCCCCTTCCCACCTCACAGCCCCAAACAGCCGTGTGGATGGAAGGGCGTTCAGGTAGCGGTGGCCGCTGGGATGCAGGGCCCTTCCCACCATGTCCCCCTTCGGCAGCCAGTGGGTGCTTTCTTACAAAAGTGAACACGCTCATCACACCACCCAGCCATCGCCATCTCATCCCTCCTGGCCACCTGCTGCCTGAAGGGCCACACCCACCGCGTGCGTCCTGAAGGCCCAGCTGATATTCCACAGGCCTGGGGCCAGGAGAGCTCAGCTCCCCAAGGACGAACAGGACCGTGGCCACGTCACCCTCGGCTCCAGCACAGCGTCCTCGCCGGCGAGATCAAGAGGGCAGGCCAGCTGTCCTCTGGACTTGCCAGCTCTCATCTCCACATCATCTGAGCTCCCCGCTCAGCTGCAGACAGCCACAGCCTGGAGTGAATCCCACCCGCGTACACACACACACACAGTCGCACCATCACACACACACACACACACACACACACACACACACACACACACACACACACACACACACACACTCATCCCTCTAGGAGGAGTTAAGCCTGCTGGGAGTGAACACCAAGAGTGGCCTGGGCAAAGCAGGAAATCCTAAGAAAGCGCACAGAAAGGGTCTTCTACTCTGCAAACCCCTCTCAGAACGGTCTTTGGAGACTGAAGAAAGGGGTAACATATGTAAGCTGAATTCATACACAAAAGACACAGTGAAACGCGCTCCCCTGCCACAGCCGTGTGCCCTGGGCCAGACAGGGGGGCTCCCCCAAGCGCAGGGAGGGAGGCCGGCCCTGGTGCTGCCTTCTCCGTGGCTCCTAGGGACCAGCGCCTGTCCCCCAGTGTGTGCTGGCCACCATCACTGACAGACTTACAGACGGGCAGCGGCCTCCCCCTGGGGTCCCCCGAGAGCTGCACACGCCTGCCTGCCTGCCCTGGGCAGCCCCGGCTGGGTCACTGACTGCACAGTGGATGTGGCGTTCAGTCAATGAGCTCCACCACTAAGACGCGTTTCACGAGGCGACGCTGTATTCCAGTCGAGGGTTGGTCACCAAGTTAGCGTCCCAGTGCTGGGGACCCGAGTAGGTGCTGTGCGTCTGGGGAAGGCAGCAACACAGCGGACTCACTACGGACAATATCTGGTTCCGGGCAGTGTATTTGAGCAGGTTAATGAATGTAGGCTAGCAGGTGATCTATTTCCAGCCAGTGATTATGCTTTAATGTGTGATATATCCATTTCTGGATGAGGTGTATTAAATCTCTGATAACCGTGTATTTATTTCGCGTTAGGTATGCACACGACCATTAATATACATTTCAAAGTTCTGTGCAGCCGCTCTGCCATACCACAGCCCCCCAACTCTTGCTGAGGTTTGGAACTGAATGGCACCTCATAAAACACCACTTCATTAAGAATCAGCAGGAGTGACCCAACCAGAACAATTTTTTATTGCTGAAGGTTGAACAGAGAAATACGAGGCTCACTTCTCACAGGGGAACGAGACAATGAAATCTTTATTGGAGAACTCCGTACGGCAGAAAGGCCCTTCATCTTGGCCGGGGCAGCCTCGTACGCTCCATCGCCATGGGGTGAAGCCCAGTTCAGCACCACTCAGCCGTCTGCAGTGCCTCGGTGTCAACAGGCTGGGAGGTTTCCTTCCCGTGTGGCTTCTTTCGTCTGACCCAGCCCCCTCTGGAATCCCTTGACCACTGGCAGCACTGACCCCACAGGGTGCTCTACCCCCAACACAGGCCGCCGCTCCCGGGAGGATCTAAGGCTGCGAATGGTGGATGAGGGGCTGTGCACGTTGTAGGAGGTGGGCCTTCGTGGCCTCTACCCACCAGAGGACACCCCACCCGGTCACGACAGCCAGAAACATCCCCAGACATGGCCAGATGTCCCCTGGGGAGAAAAATTGTCCCTGTTTGACAGCCACTGATCTGAGTTCATTGCATTCAAATGGAACATGGCTAAAAACTGATGAAAAAGAAAAACAGTAATGATAGAAAATAAGAAAAGAGTACTAATAACCAATCTAAAAGTCTGGGTTTGCATTCTAAGAACCTCACTCAACTCCTCCAGGAACTTCACGACGTCCAAGCGCCCCGCCCCGGGTCAGCTGCCGCCCGCACGGCGTCCCGCCCCCCGCGCTCCGGCCTCCACACGGTTCGGCGTCTCCGTGCCCTGAGGAGGTGCCTACATCCCTGCTCCTCCAGAGACAAAATGCGGGGGTGGCAGAGGAGAAGGACGAGAGACTATTACAATCATTTCAAAGATCTTGAAGACATTCAAAGACCAAATTGTTTTTCATTTTAGTAACTCATAATTCCCAACACCGTCATATAAGAATTTTAATTTTTATCCATTCCTGTCCAGTGTAGGCCCACGTGCATGTATACTTTACATGCAATACTGCAGCCTGATTCTTTCACTTCAGCTTATAAGCATTTTCCCATGATGCTAGATAGTGTTTAGAATTATAACTAATAATAGTTGGGCGGTACCTCAGTGGAGATAAACCAGGTTAAGTTCACTTGGGCTGCAATTCCAATCAGCTCCAAACCACGCCGACCATGCTCCTCAGAGTCCACTGTGCGTCTGCACAGCGTCCAGGCAGCTGCCCCGTGAATGGCTCCCCGACGCACACCGCCCCCCCTACTGTGCCGTCGGAGCTCCTGGGGAGTCACAGAGCAGCTCTCCCGGCTCCCCCCGGGTGACACAGGCCACCTCTGCTCCCAGCCCAGAGGCCAGAACAGGTCGCAATCATGGGCTGGAAACGCGCTTGCGTGTCCGGGAAGGAGGAGCCCTGGAGAACCTTGAGCCCTGACGGCGAGCTGCTCGCCCCCATTACCGACCTCCATTCCAAAGGCCACTTTATGAATCAAACTCCCCCGTTCCTGTAAGGGACACTTGGTTACTTAAAACGTTGATCTGATCATCAGATTATCAGAGGCACCAGTGGGTGAGACTCGGAAGGGGGGGGTGGCTAGGAATCAGCTTTTTAAAGGTTCCGGGGATGCTGGAGACCCCAACTCCAGTCACAAGTCATCTTCAAGACACGGGCGATTGAGGCCCCAGATTTCCAATGCTCCCCGACAGGCGCCCCCAGGCTCAGGGCTCCGGGTCCTTGCTGGGAGCCTGGGGAATGTCCACAAGGGATCTGCAGATCCGCACTCAGACCTGCACCGACTGAATGCTGAGAGGCTGACTGTGCGTACAATTAGTGAAACACACGTGAGGCTGCTGTGACTTAAAACACAGGTGCGGTAACTACATTCCTGAAGTCAGAATACTTCTCACTTGATAGTTGCTTCAAGACAGACGGCATCAGTGAGGGTCCCAGGGGGTAATAAACGACACACTCAGAGCAGGTGACTGAAGAGTTTAATGGAAGGACTGTTCATTCAGAGAAACGAGGACACGACGGCGACGCCCCCCGAGCTAGGAGCAGCAGAGGGCATCTCCAGATCAGAAGGGCCGCGGGCAGGCGGGGCTGGGGGGCTGTCACCAGGAACCAGCGAGGGGACACAGCCCGGGAGAAAGTGGCCGCCGGTCACAGCTCAGCAGCAGGAGGGCAGGAGGTACGGACCCCGCGGCCTCATCCCCTGCAGCCGTCCCTTCTCCCCCAAGGGAAGCCAGCGGGCCGGGCTGGTGAGTCAGGACAGACGGGCCTCCCACAGGGGGAGGGCAGATGCACCGGGGGTGGAGAAAGGCCAGCGGTGCAGGTACTGGACACGGAACCGTCGGGATGTGAGCACCCGCACCCTGTCCTATGTTAAAGAGGGTTCTCAGGCCCTAAGTAGGTATGAGTATAAACAGGGGAACACGGAGCCCCTCGCCAAGCCCAGGCCACCCCTCTCCCCCTCTGGGGCAGCTGTGATGACTCGGGCAGACAGCCCCTCCCCTCAGCAGGGCTAGGTGGTCCGGCGAGACGGCGCTCACCAGGACGTCCTCCGCACACCGGTCAGCGCAGCATGCTGCCTTAGCCGAGACGCCAGCCGCAGAGCCGCTCAGCTTTGACCACAGGTGCAATCTTAAGGAGGCAAGAGTGAAGGGAAAGTGGGGATGAGGCTGGCAAAGAGGGAAAGCACATAAAAGGTAGTGCCTTACGGGGCTGGCCACATCTTCCCAGGTGCACGCCGAGTGGCACCATCATCACAGATGTCCTGGGAACGCAGAGAACCCCTGCATCCTGGAAGCATTCATCCGGGGGAGGGAGGGAGAGGATGCTGGCTCCTGGCGTCCACCTTCCCCCATTGTTCAGATCCATCCCCATTTACTCCTCACACCCCAGGCTGCATGGGTGGTGCCCCTGGGCAGCCATCAGGGGAGCCCCCACGCCCCGCAGCGTGGCACATCACCAGAGTCCTCAAGCGGTGGAAGGAACCAAATTCTCTACGGATGTGCTGGCCAGCCCCAAACCCGGTGCCCGGCACATCGCCTGCCCGTGGCCACGAACACAGGACAGGAGGAGAGGCCCCTGCCTTCACCGCCACCAGGGAAGCAGCTCTGAGCCTCACATTCTTGCTCTGCTGCAGGGCCAAGACACAGCACCACCCGGGCCACTCACCTCATCTGCTGCCGACGCTGTGGAAACTCCCACGCCCTTCCCGACACCCAGCACACATCACCATGCGCTCCCCAAGCAGGACTAGTGGCTCATCACAGCCTACAGAGCTCATTAACCTGAGCGATGTCAGCTTTCACCAGACGTGTGTGTGCACGTGTGTATGTGTAATTTAACTCTGTGTCAGGGGTCCCCAAAATCACCCTCGACCTTGATGATTGCCTAAAAGGAACCTCGGGATCAGAAAAGCTGCTATGCTTAGGGTTACAGTTTATTACACAGAAAGGATGCAGATTACAATCAGCGGTGAGAAAGGCCGGCGGGTGAAGCCTCAGAGGAACAAGCCACAAGCCTGGAGGTGTCCCTCCTGGAGGAGCTGCACAGGGACACCCCTAATTCTCCTGGCAACAGTGTACGACAGCACGACACATGCATAATGCTGCCACCCAGCAGCGCTCCCCCGATGGTGCCCAGGGTGTTACTGGGGGTCTGTCATGTACCCCACATAGCACCTGCCAGTGATACTTCTAGAAGCCCAGGAACAACAAGGACGCCGGCAACCCCCAGCAGCTGGTGGGGGCCCTGGGACAGAGCCCCCTCATGGCCTCAGAAGGAAGCAACCCTGCCCACATCTTCATCTCAGACTTCCAGCCTCCAGACCGTGACAGAATCAATTCCTGTGCCGAAGCCCCCCGATCTGTGACACCTTGTCAAGTGGCCCTAGCAAATGAACACAGCCAGAGTGCTACCTGTGCGCCCTTGAATAGATGCTCTTTCTCTTTGTGTATGAGTGTCCCATGGCTGCTATACAAATTACCACAAATGTGATGGATTAAAACAATACATAATGTTCTCCCCCAGTTCTGGAGATCAGAATTTGAAATCCAGGACTGGGCCAAATCAAGGCGTGGGTAAGGCCAAGCTCCATTCAGAGGCTCCAGGGAATCTGTTTCCTTGCCTTTTCCAACCCAGAGCTCATTCCTTCCGTTCTTGGTCCCCAAGACTCTTCCTTCATCTCCAAAGCAAGCAGGTGCTTCAATAGCCACATGGCCTCCCACACCCATGTCTCCATCCGGCCCCCTCTCAGGACATCCATGATCACATTTAGGGCCACCTACAGCTGGACTCTCCATGATGACCTCCCCTTGTTAAGATCTTAACCAAATCTGCAGTGGCCATGTAAGGTAACGTGCCCGGGTTCCAGGAATTAGGGTCTGGGTATGCCTGGGAGCCATCATTCAGCTTTCTCTCCTGAGAAGAGATTTGCAAAGAGCTTTTACTGAAATTTATCACACTTGTTTTCTGACTCTATTGAGATGATCCTATGATTTTTTTTTCTTTATTCTGGTAAAGTTATGAATTAGATTAATAGATTTTTTTGGAGTACTTAACCAATCTCGCCTTCCTGGAATAACCCAACTGCTTTGCAGTGTCTTATCCTGTTAACAAATTGAGCTCAGTTTGTTAAATCTGTATTTATAATTTTTGCATCTGTGTTTCAGAGGGTTTAAATGTCCCTTTCATGTCTTGTCAGATTCTGGTATCCATGTTATTTTGACCCTGAGTTAAAGAGGGTGTCCTCTTTTTTCCATCCTCTAGAAGAGTTTAGATTGTAGTTATTTCTTCCATAAATGTTTGATAGAATTAGTGGGGGAAAAAACACATACTGTCTTCTTAAAATGGTATTATACAGATATGTGATTTCTAAGCTGTTGGTGTCTTTGGTGGTTTTATTTTATATCTTATAAGACCTTGGTTCAAAGGCATGGAAGCCCAAAATACAACTTTAAAAGCATAGTAAACAATTTTAGAAGCTAAGTAATTAAACAGAACTCTAGCAATCTTAAAAGAATTCAATAGTAGAGCCATCTGGGCCTGGAGTTATCTTTGTTGAAGAGGTTTTAATTTTAACTTATGCAATAGGAGTGACTTCCCATTTTCTATGTATTCTTTTGTCCGTTTTGGTAAGTTGTAATCTTTTCCTAGGAACTCTTAGGCTTCATGAAAATATTCAAGTGTAGGCATCAAGTTTCTTTCAGCATTAAGTAAAGTGTTAGCTGTAGATCTCTGTTAGGTTGAGGATGTTACCTTCTAGTAATAGTCACTGTAAGTTTTTGTCAGATATTGAATTTGGTCAAATGCTCTTTCTCCATCTATTGAGATGATGGACGGTTTTTCTCTTTTCATTTATAAAAATGGTGAATTACACTGATTTTTTGGATGTCAGATCAACCTCACGTTCCTGGGACAAATCACCCTTGGCTATGATGCATTATATATTTTTATATTCAAATTGCTAAGTTTGTTATGGATATGTGCACCTAAGCTTATGGTGGATGTTGATCTGTGGTTATCTCCTCCTACGTTGTCCTTTTCTGGTGTGGGTGTCGGTGTGATGCTGGCCTTAGGCAGAGAACGGCCAAGGAGTCCCTCCTCTAAGTTTTCTGAAAGTCCCTGTGGGGTTGGCATTACGACTTCCTTAATGTTGGTAGGATTCCCCAGTGAGGCATAGTTGTCTTATGGGAAGGTTTTCAATTATGAATACACTTTTTCACACAGTTACATCTACTCCTCCCTGAGTTGGGAGAGTTTACCTCTCGAGAACTGTGCCCATGTTATCGTGGACTTTCGGCATCAGTTGCTCACCACACCCTCTTGCCCTTCCAGCGGGCTGAGCCTGGGGAACATCCCCCCCTCACTCCTGACACCTGTGCTGAGGGCCTTATCTCTTTAATTCTCGATCAGTCCTGCTAGAGATTCACCAATGTAGTGGATCTCCGAGAACCAACTTTTGGTGTCACTGATTTTTTCTATTATTTATCTGCTGTCTAGTTCATTGATTGCTGTTATCTTTATTGTGCCCTTTCTTCTGCTTAATTTGAGTTTCAATTGCTCTTGTTTTATTAGTTTGGATGCTGGGGAAAATCACTGATGGAAATGTAGCTACTGCATATGCTGCAAACATTTGTTCTGTTCAACAGCCTGTCTGGCGCTTGCCTGTGGTTCACTCATGTTACAGAAACACGCATTGCAGCAGAACAAAATATTCCCCGTGAGGGGCATAAAGCTTCCTTTGAGGTCAAATTTGCCATGCTGCTGTCTGATCAATATCACTGCACGCTCCACGACACGCAGCCTGCACCTTCAGAGAATCTGTCCTCATTACCTACCTATACCCTTAAATCCAGATCAACTCAAAATTCCCTTAAATGCTTGCTACGGGAATTTGCATGTGTCAGAATACGTTTGCCAGAGAAAATCATGCCCGTTTTAAAGTTATTAACAGTGCTTGCCATAGAAAATTGAATTCACTTACCAACTTGTTATATCTAACCAATCTTACAAGAAAAATTACCTCTACATAACCTAACAAATTCTCTTGCTAGCTCACAAGATAGCTCAGATTCTCACCAACTATATGAGCAAAGTTGAAATGGAAGTCTGCTCATTTATCCCAGAGAGCAACGGGAAATGTCGCTCTTCACAGCACGCACCTTGCCAACAGGCACCAGGAAGAGCATCTTGGCCCAGTGGTAACAGTCACCCTCCTTTCGTTGGCAGATTTTTGTCTCAGCTTTGGAATCCTCTGAAGCTTGCATGTGGGCTGGCCCACAGGACCAGAGCGCCGCAAGGCTCTCCATGGCTGAAGGGTTTCCATTTTACTGCCAGCCTGCAGGCCAGGGCCTGCCAGGGTCCCAGGTCCTCGGGCTTGTTACAGCAGGTGTCCGCCCCCATAGCCATGGGCTGGCTGACAGCACACGCCTGGCAGTCAGGCTGGTCCACAAAGGAGACCTGTCCTGCTTATTGTAACACCGGCCTCCAAAGGTCAGCACTGCTCTAGTCTCTCAGACCCAGGTGCTAACTATCCACCTAGAGCGCCCCCAGGTGAGCAGGTGACAGGTTCTGCAGAAGAAGAGACAGAGGGGAGGCAGCCACCGGAGGTGGTGCAGGTCAGGACCCTGAAGCCGAGGTTCCCAGGGCCCACCCACCAAGGCACATTTGTGTCATTCTTAACAGGCCTGAAACTCGCATTTGGGGAATGATTGCTCCCCCAAAGTGAGGGAAGAAGGGGCGCCTCCCTCCTGAAGGACACACCCAGCCTGAAGCAGACTCACAGTCCACCCGAACTCAGGGAACCCCATCTTCACCCGCCACCATCTTCACTCTAGAAGCCCTGTTCACCATACCTGCTATGGATTAAGTGAAGGTTCCTGTGGCCAGGATTCTCACCTGGCCCTGGTCGGCTAGCTCACTGCACACCTGTGGGCAATATGTCGTTATTGACTCTATATAAAGAGCTCCACCCAGTGCTCTGGGCGACACGATGGCAGTGCTGCAGGAGAGCAGAGCAGAGCCTGGAGTGGTGGCAGCGCTGAGGACAGAGGCAGAGACCGTCTTGCTGCCTGTACACTTGCTCTGAGTGGATGGGACTCTAGTGATTGACCTGCCACCGTGGGAATAAAGTTGGGTATAACCCTTTCACCCCAACAACATTCTACTGTCATTTCTTTGGTCACACTGGATCCATAGTGAACGTACCCAGGGCTGAAACCCACTGGCAAGGCACCACCAGCCTGGAGATGCCACCTGATGAAACAGTACTTTAACCAGGTGGCTACAGCCAGACGCACAGTTATCTTTACTTTTATTCCTGACGTACTTCATGGTCAGAGAAGGGGAGAATGGCCTGATGATGGTCTCCAGCTCATTCTCAGAGCGTCCTCAGAGGTTTCCCGTAGAAACCCTGGAGGCAGGTAACTCTGAGGGTGCTAGAGAGCCATCCTGTCCGAGAGCCGGTCCAGTGGGTTCGCAGTGCGCTCAGGACCCCAGGCGCCCCAAGGTTCTCTGACGACGCAGGGGTCCGGAGTCCCAGGGCCATGGCGGACGCACTGGGGAGACAGCCAGGCACAGGGCGGGCTCAGCCACGGGCCTAACTCGGGCCTGTGCGGGGCACCCTGCCGGCTCTCACGGAGCAGCGCTACGCGAATCACCCTGAAAAACAGCAGGAAGCCGGAGCACTGGCAGCCGCCCTGGGCTAGGAAGTTTGGGCAGCCATTTGATTTTTACACCAGCTCAGATAACACCGCCAGATGGTTTCCAAAATGGAAAAAGAAAACCAGCAAACATATTCCTAAAGCCACACAGACTGTTCCCGGGCACAACAGCCCAGGAAGCCCGGGGCCTTGCTGCAGACCCGCGGCAGGCCCGTGGGGGGCACACAGGTGGGAGCGCTTCACGGAGCATGAGCAGTTAGAATTGCACATGTCACATGAAATTTTTGCCACCAACAAGGAGGACATCATTAATTCCAGGCTTGACTAAGAATGGCTCTTTTTATTTAGGAAAGGCCACAGAGTGGCCCGAGTTGTGCGTAAGGACTCAGAGCAGGGCTGCTGAGACAAACGAGGTCCAGGGAGGGGGCGCCCTTAGGAGGGAGATGCTGGGGGGTGTGCAGCTGTGGATGGAGACCGGCCTGCTGTCGCCCCACAGCAGCCTCCCCAGCAGTGCTGACTCACATCCCCTCTCCTGCCGTGGTTCCCTAAGGCAGACTGGTTATGTTAATGAGATCCACCCCTCACGTGGCCACAGGGAGCTTGGTGACACTTGCTGCAAATTATGTGGATATAGTCACACATGTAAGTATAGACACACAAACACAGAATAAAAGGAAGAGATCACATCCCCCCTCACCAGTTGTCATGGGTCAAACTGTGCTCTCCCCAAAACGCGTATGTTGGAGTCATAACCCCCTGTACCTCCCAGTGTGATCTTATTTGGAAACAGTCTTTACAGAGTTAATCAAGTTCAAGTGCACTCATTAACATGGCCCTAATCCAATATGACTGGTATCCTTGCAAAAAGGGAAATTTGGACACAGAGCTGGACATGCACACAAGACACAGGCGCTCATTCACGTGGAGATGAAGACAGCCCTCTGTGGGCCAAGGAGAGGCCTCAGAAGGAACCAGCCCGCCCACAGCCTGGTCTGGGACTCCAGCCTCCAGAGCCATGAGCCAATGAATCTCTGTTGTTTAAACCACCCAGTCTGTAGTAGTTTATCAGGGCAGCCCAAGCAAACTAATACCCTGGCATGTCATATGTCCTCAATAAAATTTAAGACTAAATAAATAATATAAAGGTAGCTACTTGGAAAACCCCAAAAGTCATGAGAGCCCCCAGATTTCTATGTAATCCTTTTCCTTCCTCCAGAAGCAAGTAAGACTGACAGAGCTGACCTGTGTTCTTAAGCAAGGTCCACCCCGATTCCCAGATATGCCTGGAAGACAGGCCCTAAATCACCCAAGGAAAAATACGTTACCACCTGCCTATGTCCCGATTCCCGTCCCTTTGGTGGGAAACTCCACCTGCCTATGTCCTGATTCCTGTCCCTCTGGTGGGAAACCCTGCTTGTGCGTTCACTCCAATGTGACTGGATTAGACAGAAAAGAAACCTAATTAAAGCCATTGGATTTCTCCAAGATAGACAATTTCTGTCCTGAGAAAAATGATAGATTTGGGGGACATGCACCCTTTTTATTACCCGAAAGCAAAGTTGTCACTGGTTTTCACCTCAAGTCTGTAATTGTGTGAAACATATCAGAAAGATGACCCCTATTTGCTCTTGCTGGAAGGGGGGTCAGGCTGGGGTGCCCACAGCCTGAGGAAGCCCCTGTGCTGCTGCTGAGTCTGTGACCCCCGGGGGTCCCCACCTGAAGGCAGGGCCAAGAGCCAGAGCAAGAAGCAAATGAGTGGGTGCCACCCTTGACAGAGCGTGAAGGGCCTTCCAGCCATGTTAGCGAGCTTCTACAACTTGGTATCTTAAAATTCCTTTCTGGCTGTGATTAAAAGAAGTCAAAGTATGATCTTGTCCAGAGAGCACAGGCAGCCCCAAATGTGGCGAGCCCTATGACTGATGGCACTCCCTATGACTGACGGTGCACCCTACAGGTACACCTATGACTGGCAGCGCACCCTACAGGCACACCCTATGACTGACAGCATACCCTACAGGCACACCCTATGACTGACGGCGCACCCTACCGACGGCCAGCCTTACAGAGCCCGCAGAGAGCCCGCAGGCTAACGGCAGTATTGTGTCACACACCGGGGGTCTGGGGCACTAAGGCAGGGGGCAATCCATTCACTAAGGTAAATGGGACCCAGCTGTACCCTAAAGGCCTGGAAGCATCTTAATCGCAGAGAGGGGAGATAGCAGCAGATCTCTTGTCCTCCCCACGTGCACGCACTGGGCCAATGATAATTGTTTTTCACCTAAGAATATAATCATGGTCCTCCAGCACCTGGTAAAACCCCAGCGCCTGAGCAGGGCCCACGCCCCACACACCCTGCCCACAGCTGCCGCTCCCTCCCTCCTGCTGTGCCACCCGGTCTCAGCTATGGTGTCCACCTCCCTATGCACAGTCTCTGTGTCTTTGCCTCTTCACACAAGGCCATATGGGAACTCCCACATTCTCAAAAGTTCTTACAGTTTCAGGGGGATGTGACCCCCGTGCGATCCAGGCCCACAGAGTTTCCTGTAGCCTGTCCTGTGGCATGCACACCTCAGCACCAGCAGGCCACGTGGCCATCAGGGGCTCACAGCTCCGTCTCCTCTGTGAAATCCAAGCTGCCTCATCAGGATGGGAGCCATCCCGGGAAGCCACCCCTGAGGTGCTTAGCACACAGGTTCTGGGGCTGCTCTTGGGATTCACAGGTGTGGAGAAGGGAAGGGAAGGACAGCATGGGGAAGGGGAAGTTGAGCAGCATGCAGTGTGAACAGAGACCCCCACTGACCCTGGGTGGGGGTCTCGACCCTTCATATTTGCCCCAAGTTGAGGCCAGAGAGCAGCGGCCACATCACCCACTATCTTGAGGAAAACAGACCTCCCTCTGCCATCCTAGGTGCCCCCTGCAGCTGGTGATGACCTCTGCAGCCCCCCGGTCTCCGAATGCTGAGCAGAGCTGGAACAAGGGTTTCATCTGCCACCTGCAGCCTCTGACAGTGCAGCCTGCCAGGAACGAGCACTTAACTCTCCCCACAGCCCGAGGGTAAGACGGCACAACCCCAGGCACACAGCAGCGGGGCTGCAGAACCAAAGCCATAGTAATATGTGCCCAGAGCACAAACGGCCAAAGAACATGCCCCACCAAATTTTCTGGTTTTCAAATTTAAAACTTCACGCAGATTATGTGTGTCTTTTGAAAGAACTTCAGTTAAATCTGCTGGTCAACCTTAGGCTCCTAAGAAGGGGAAGAAAAAAGACACTTGGGATCATAGTCCAAAAATTCACCGCCAGTTCTCTGCAGTGTGAACCCTAGTGCAGGCCCTGGCGCTGCAGAGCTGTGAGTGCTGCCCCCGGGACGAGGTGGGCCACGGCCAGCGGTGGGCTGGGAGATCCGCATGGCCAGCGTTCATCTGTCCGTCTGCTGCTCCATCGCCATGCTGTGTCCAGCAGGCAGTGCCTGTCACATGGCCCAACAGCAGTCTCCCCGGAGCCCCAGCCTCTCTTACCTCTGCTCTTGTGTAACGCACAGGTGTGGATGTGCACGGGTGAGCATTTGTGCAACATGTGCTAATGTGATGGTCTGGCCTCTGCAGGGGGGTGTTTGTGTTCCCAGCTCCCGTGGATGAAGAGTGCTTCACATGTCAGTTCTCACACACACGCTGGCAGGGCGCCCCTCGCCCCCAGCCTCAGCACCAGGCCTGCCCTCCACAATGTTCAGCCCGTGGTCAGCACCTGGCTGAACCCCATCTCTCCCTCCTGCTCTGAACTCCTGCAGCATCTGCAGGTGGCACAGGCCCTTAACCACGATCACATAGTAACTTACATGGTTTCCTTAAAAAGACCACTCTCCCCGGGCAAGGGCAAGCCTAGCACTTCCTTCCACCACTTAGCTCAGTGCAGGCAGCGTGATCTGGGGCGCCTGGAGGTCTGGAGGTGGCGGTACAGTTCCGGGCCAGGGGGCACCTGGGCAGGCACTTACTTCTGCTCATTCACCAAAACCTTGTTTTAACCACACTAACATAAACGCTTCCTTCAATGTCTGATGCATCTTCACACCTTACTTCCTCTGACATGACCCCCTTCCTGCCCATCACCCAGGCCCACCGTGCACACACTGTGGTTGGGGGCCACTTCTCCGGCAGGAATGCAAACCTCCCCCCACCGGACCCCACTCTGCTGTCCTGACTAGGAGTCCAGGGCTGGCTGAGCCGGGGCGGGGTGGGGGGGTGGGGGGGACGCGAGTGTAAGCGATCAGGCTCCGCAACCCACAACGCATGGGTCTGCTGAGTGGCTCCCCGCCAGCCCTCGGGATCAGGGCCTCCGGCCCCTTCCTGGGCATGTCCGCAGCTGATCCGGCTGCGAACGGGACTCTCAGACGGGCAGATGCCCCGAGCCGGGGTGTGCACGTGCCTCTAGGTTCTTGTTCCCAAAGAGCTGAGCCGGTTCTAAGGGCACATTGGCTCTGAAGGAAAGTAGTTTGCCCTGTCACCTAAATCCAACCTGGTTCATTACCTCTCCATGCAACTATTATTTTCTAATGACCTAGAAGGGTTAATGCAGGTAACCTGCCCGTTCCTTCAGATTTCAGCTGGGAATCTGCCAGCTGGCGAGCATCCCGCACTTTCCGGCCGCCAGGACCCAGCGCTTCGCGGTGCCGGGCGCCCTCTGGCGGCCGCCTCCGGGACGGGCAGCCTGCAAACTCGCTTCCAAGGGTCAGACTGACCCGGGCACCTGGAACCACTGGGTACACCTGGACAGGCGATGCTCCCCTCCCTGGAAACCCAAGAAGTCCGGGAACAAAGGGAGGAAAGAGAGGGAAGGACCCAGAGACGGGCCGTCTCAGCCTCCGGCCTCCCTGTCACCCTTCCCCTCACGGCAGCCTTGACAGCTCAACTTACACTCTCCATTCCGGGCACCAGGAAACAGGACCGGAGAGGCTATGAAAGACACTGAGGTTCACACATGAACAACCAGGGCCCAGGGTTAAGATCCCGGCCTCCAGATTCTCAGGTCAGGGCTTATGAACACGTCTATGAAATAAGGAAGGGCAGAGAGTGGGTGGAAGGCATGCATGGATTAACTGGAGAAAGCAGCCGTGGTTTGGAAAGGCCGGATGTGGCCGCTCGTGCACTTGACCTCATGCACTTGACCTGACAGGTATTCGCTAAAAAAGGAAAACCACAGCTCTTCACAAGGCACTGTGAAAGTATTCCATGATAGCATGTATGGGGAAGGGTTCTGTAGAGGAGTTAGCATTCGTATTTCCCTTTTCATCAGTGAAATAGATGGTTTCATTGCTAAACTATAAACCAAAGTTAACCTACCCAATCAGTAACTCATACAATTCCACCACACACACACACACACACACACACACACACACACACACACCCCTTTCTTCTAAGAAATTACCCACAACCACTAGCAAATATGGTTGCCAAATTTAGCAAATAAAAATAAAGGACATCCAGGTAAATCTGAATTTCAGATGAACAATGAGTAATTTTTTATTACAAACCCATGCGAATGTGCCAAAATATTGCATGGGACATACTTATGCTAAAAAAAAGAATCAGAAATTTCAGTTTAACTGGGTGCCTTCTAGTTTATCCAGCAACCCAATTTGAAAGCCAACTGGGGCAACACTTGCGGGTTGTAGAAGCAACTTTGGGGTGCAAGGTACGTGAGGAATAGAGATGGGGGAGCCCAGAGGGAGGTGCACATGCTTCAGAGCCAGCCTGGTTTACAAGCAAAACAGAGAACCGAGGTTAAGCCATGTGCTAGAGCTTCGGAGCAGTACTTGACCAGTGTATATTCAATGGAGGTAGGAATAAATGACTTTTCTATTAATAAACATTTTATACCCCTTTATATTCAAAAACAAGTCATTTGTTAAATGCTATGACTGTAACAATATTTTATCCTATTGGGAATTGATGGTAACAAATTTTTCTATGGACCTACTTTTGCACGAATGGGACCAATATGTACATTTTGTTCATTATGTCAGAGCCTGTGGAAACTGGTGCTGTGTTTCTGGGTCGTTCAAATCTTGTCTAAGTACATATTGTGGGTCAGTGCCCCAGGCAGCTTCCCAGCAAACCCATGCCTTAGTCCAAACGTGAACAATATCTCATTACATAGAACATAGCCTCTATTTTTGCTGGGACTAGATATTGAAAAATAGAAATATGGCAGACTGAAGCTGGCTTTCCAAGTTATTTGATTTGCCCCTATCCAGCTTCCTTTCTATCACTATCCCTGACTAAAAAATAAGAGTTTTCAACATTCATCCATGGAAGAATGTGAGCACATATGCCCCTCGCCCACAAAATGATTGAAATATCAATGAGATGCCAGACCCCCCACAGCTGCTGAGATAAGGATCAGAACTGTTTTATTGGAATGGTGGAAGACAAAAACAAAAATGAAATGCTAATCCTTAGGACTTTTCAGGTAGAAAAAAGTAAAATCAACATTGTTTATTAAGTATATGCTAGTTGCAAGTACCTCTCCATGCCTGTTTGCTCATCTGTAAAACAGGACAGGACAATAGCAATTCAGAGTTTGGGGGAATTCATATATAGAAAGCATTCAGAAACATGCCTGGTTTAGGAAGTGCTTAAACCAGCTGCATCATTATTATTTAAAAGGCCCCAGATGACATCCAGGGGAAGGTGTTTGCTCTAAGTTTAAACCAAGGTCTGGTCTTCCCCCTCTTTTCCAGGCCGGCTACACAAATGTCAAGAACCCTCCACCAAGATCACTGGTCAGTTCAGGGAGGAAGTCCATGGAAAGTTTTTATGCCATGGCCTAGCGTTTGAAATGGCAGAGCTCCCAGCTGCTAAGGCCAAAGTCCCCGTGCAGGCCGTCCGCGCTCGGTTGGCAGCATAGCAGCCGTGCAGCATGTAGAACATCAACCCGCTCACCGCCTCCATCACCATGGCCTCCGTGCGTGTGTGTACAGGTTGCAGGTGTGCACACGTGCGAGTGTGTGGGTGTGCACGTGCATGCACGTGGTGCGTGTGCATGCGTACGGGTGTGTGAGCGCCCTGTCCAAGTTCTCCTCTTATAAGGACACCAGTCATAGTGGACTGGGGCCCACCCCACTCCAGCATGACCGCATCCTAACTAATGACATCTGGACCCTATTTCCAAATAAAGTCACATTCTGAGGTCCTGGAGTTAAGACCTCAGCATATGAATAGGGGTCACCATTGAGCCCCTAACAAATGCCTTTGCAGACATGTCCCTCAGCTCACCTCACCCTCTCTGCCAAGAGCCCCCTCTCCCACCTGCCCACCCACCCTGTGGAGGTCGGCCTTTGCAGCCCCTGCTATACACTTGGGGGGCTGTGGTCCTGCAGGCAGCCAACCTGGTTTACTTAAATCCTCCTCTTCCGCTGGATGACGCACGGGTCAGCCTCTGTTTCCCCATCCATGAAATGAGAATAAGAATGAGGCCCTGGGGGCGTCTGAGGATCACCAGTCCAGACCCCATGGATCCACCAGTTCAGTGCCCAGTGCCCAGCACACAGCAAACACTCAACAGATTCAGGGCCCGTCCCCCACCCGGGATGAGAATTAAATGGACCCGTGGATGGGCCCAGACACTGTAAATGCTGTGTAAATGCTACCAGTGATTATCAGAACTATTATGAGTGGATCTTACAAAGCAGAGTACAGGACAATGGCCACCATCAGGACATCTCATGTCGCTGGGAGGCGAGCAGCAAACTCATGGAAGGCAACGAGGCTGGAGTGAGATGGCAGAGGCAGGGCAAGGAGGCATCACCACGGGCACCAGGCGGCCGGACGCCGAAGGGGACGGGGACCCGCGGACGTCAGGCCGCTGGAGGCCGAGGGCGTTTACCGGAGCTCAGCGGCTTAAACGGTGCTCAGGGGGCATTTCCCGAGGCTGTGCTTTAGATGCAAAAGCACCGTGCGGCCAGCAGCCCCCAGCCCACACGTTCCTGATTTGTGAGGCGGAGGCACCCAAGGCCCCCCGCTGCTCTCTCCAGGCGCAAGAACTCCCCCTTGGGGCGGGGCTCCTGAGTCCGCTGCTCCCCAAGCTGGCCACGGCCCCTCACTCCCCAGAGGTCAGCAGCCGCGGCC
Organism: Manis pentadactyla; assembly: GCF_030020395.1. Lineage (NCBI taxonomy): Eukaryota > Metazoa > Chordata > Mammalia > Pholidota > Manidae > Manis > Manis pentadactyla. Next base: position 145,337,506 of record NC_080025.1, on the reverse strand, counting down.
GGTGGGTCGTGAGCACATCTGGGAGCCTCGGGCGGGATGCGGCCTCGCTGCCATCGCCTTTCCCTGCCCATCCTCCGAGACACTTCAGAGCGCCTGGAACGCCGGCGGGCCTTAGTGCCCGGGGCCGCGCCTCCGACGCTGCGGGTTCACATTTATTTGCCTCAGACAGCCTGGCAGATCCCCTTGCCCGCCTTCGGCAACGAGCTCTTCTTGCAAGCTCTTCATGACTTCTTAATTGTCGGAATTCATTTGCTTCATTTTTCTTGTTAGGAAACATTTAAAAATTAATCTGCAATCTTGGGCTGCTGTTAATTTTAAAGCACCTCCACATTTATTGAAGGCATCATTTGTTATTTCCATCACCCCACAACCTCTGCATGGCGCTGGCCGGCTCGTGGGAGCACATGTGCAGCCCGACTGCAAAGGCCTCCCTTCGCTCTCCTGCAGGTGAAAACCCGATGCCCTTGGCCACCAGTGACCACTGTCACTGCACATCTAGTCGGCCTGCCAAGGTCGCTCAGTGAACATTAGTGTCAAGAACTGCTGGGTGGGCAGGTGGCCCCAGCTGCTCTGGATTCAAGCCCACAGGCGCTGGGTGATCCGCCCTATGGCCCGTGCGCCAGTGCCCCCTGCTCCTCCGCCACTGCGCCTTATCGAACTTAGTTAAACGCTGGAGGTCATGGCGAAGCCGCCCCTGCCTTGGCTACTCCCCGGCCGCCCCCAGCGGGCTCCCAGCCAGGCGTGTGCAAAGCAGGGCTCTGTGTCCTGTCCGTCCTTTATCCCCTAATGCTAAACACAGGGCTTTGGTGTCAGAAGCCCATAAATGTTAATTGAAAAATTAATTACATGGTACCTAATACAAGAACAATCATGTGTTTTATCAGCCAACATCCAGTATCCCCTATAATTAGAAGAGCAAACAGGTTCTCTCCCTAGTGCCAGCTCGGAACACACAGCCTCCCCCCGCAGATTCTGATGCGGCGTCTGGGCAGGGGAGGAAAGGCCACTGCCAGCAACAGCCCACAGTGCCCGGGGCTGGGGAGGAGCTGGCGGTGCAGATGCGTCAGTCGGGGCTCTCCAGGGAACAGATCCAGAGAGACACTGATTTAAGGAATTGGCTCCCACAGTACAGGGACCAGCAAGTCAGAACTTGTAGGATTGGCCCACCATCTGCAAGCAGGTAAGAGCTGGTGTTGCCGTCTTGCGCCTGAAATCTGTAGGGCAAGAGGCAGGCTGGGAGCTCAGACAGGACGGCTGCATTACCGTCTTGAGGCTGAATTCCTTCTCTGGAATCCTCAGTGTTTGCCTTCGACTGGCTGGACGTGGCCCACCACATTAGGGAGGGCCATCCCTCTACTTAAAGGCAGCTGATTCCGACTTAATCACATCTACAGGACACCTCCATGGGAACGTGCACACCAGTGTTTGGGCAAACACTTGATCCCCGCACCTTTGCCAAATGGACAAACGTCAGCCACCACAAGGTGCCGCGACTCTGCCAAGCGTCTCAGTAAGTGCTGCCTCATCTGGGTGCCAGCGCCTCCTGCGACCCTTTGAACAAGGCGAGGACCCTCACCTGACAGGTTCTCAGGGATTCCACTTTTGAACAGAATACGGAATAAAGTGATGTCTTGATCATAGCATTTAGAAGTCTTGAGGAATTCTGAAATTCAATCAAAAAGTTCCCTGGGTGCCAGAGAACATTCAGTGGGCAGCTCTGCCTCCTTCCCCTGCTTCTTGGAGGCCCCCCATCACCATTTGTAAAGTCACTAGCACCTCCTCCCTGATTGTCTAAGAGGAAGAAGGGGTTTTAGAAGTTAACATCCAATATGCACTAATAGTTTAATAAGCGGAAATAGACTGATTTTCCGTTAAAAGCCAAAAGGCAACAGTTAAACTAAGCAGGCCTTCACTTGCTGATGGCCAGTAAGCATGGCAACACGTAGATGCAATAAGACTTAATTGTCTTTGTGGAGACTGCACAGAGGAAAAAACACAGAACCCATTTAGTACCACTAATTAGGATTTGAGAAAGGACCGCTGTAGAACAGATTACCCACTTTCTCATTTCCTAGCCTTTGTGATCAAATTCATGCACACAGCCTCTCTAGTTAGCCCTAACCCACCCTTCCATCAGATCTGTGTAATTAGGTCAACCTGCAGATATCCACACGTTTTTAGCCCCGGCTGACTCTCGGTTGGGGGCCAGTCAGCGAACACCTGTTCAGCTTTCTCTCTCCAACTTACAAACATTGCCTTGAGTCTCTCCCTCCAAAAAGGCTTCCCCAGCCCCTGGAGCCCACGTGATCTCACACTGGTCCGGGAGCCCCTGGCCCACGGCGGGTCTGGTGCTTAGACAGCCCTGCGGACAGGCTTGTGTTACTTAGCCTGTCGGGTGGATGTCTTGTCTCTGCATCTGAATTGCGAATGTTTACAACAGCAGCTGTACCTTATACCCCATCATTTTGGTCAATAAATGCTCCAAGAACAATGCTCTATATACAGACATCTGACAGACTTTAAGTGTCACTTAATAGTGATTTTACAGACAGCTGACAAAGCACTTCTACACATTACCCTACTTGAGCCCCAACAGCACAGTCCCGCAGGTAACTAGATCCCTGTGGCGTCAACGGGGAGGCCACCAGGGCCTCAGACACACAGACGGCTACTGCCCACACGGGCGGGTCCTTGTGCTCCGAACTCTGTTCTTTCCATGGATCCATGATGCCTTATATCGCCTTGAGCTCTGAGGGGGTGGGCGGGTGGATGTGGAGGGGTCAGTATATAAAAACCACAGTGCGGCAGCTTGTTACACCTGGTAGAACTGAAAGTGGCCAGATGCTGGCCTGAGGCTCCCTGGGCCCTCCCCACTCTCCTCCCCTCCCCACTTCAGGCACCTCGTGCGCTCCTGTCTGCCCTCCTTACCCTTCTGGGGAAAAACATTTGTCGCTTGTCGCACCAGGCCACTATTTCAAGAAGCTAAATGCCTCAACAAGATGTTGGCATTTCAAGTGAGTTATTTCTAATTGTAAAATTTTAAACTCCAATAGACATTCATTCAAAAGTAGGTGGTGTGTACACTTCAAACTCACACAATGTTGTATGTCAATTGTAAAGCTGGGGGAAAAAACAAAGAAACAAAAACAATGTAGGTAGTCAATTTTGGGAGGTGTCGGTTTGTGAGGGGATAGACGATGGCTGGGTGCCGCCCAGCGCCCTCCCGGGCTCCTCCTTGCCCCCTGGCCTCCCCAGGGGCACACCGAGCCACACACACACACCCTCTGCCAGAATGCAATTCAGGCCCACAGGTGCCAGCTGCCGCCTGAACCCCCCACGGCTCCCCTTGGGCTGCACCCCCACCCGCTGGGTCAGGCGAGGGAGCACAGTGCCCGGCCCCACCGCCCTGCCAGACTTCACCCTCCCTCCCCTTGATTAACTTCCCAGCCATTAAATCAGCAGCCTTCCCACATTAACCAGGGGTCAGACTTTGCGGGAATTATCAAAGCAAGGTATTACCAGCCCCAAGGGCTGCGGCTCTCTCTCCCCTGCTCCTCTCTCTAATCCTCTGGGCAGGGTTTTTCAAATCCAAATGTGCACACAAATCACCCAGGAACCTGCTAAAATGAGGATTCACCTGGTCTGGGGTGGGACATGGGCATCCACATTTCTTCAAGGCCTGGAGTCAGTGCTGCTGGTCCAGGGCACCCTGAGTGGCAGAGATTGTCTCCTCTGGACAGTCTTGTTCAGGGTCAACTCTTTTATTCTGGGCTCATAACCAAAAGCTTTTGGGAAACTGCATCTTTTTATTTATTTCCCCTCTCAACTTTCAAGCCCCCTAGCTACTGGAATCGTTAGAGAATTTAAAAGTATGAATGCATCCAGAGATATTAACTAAGTTAGATGCCAGCACACAGCTGCCGACCACTGGCTACTGGCACTGACTGGTGACGCCACGGAACACAGCCGTGACCGTGGACCCGGTTACAGGCTGAATGCACCCCCCCCAAGGAGATAGGCTGAAGTCCTAACTCCCAGTAACCAAGAATGTGACCTTATTCAGAAGGAAATAGGATCACTGCAGATGAAATTAAGGTGTAAGTTAAGATGACATCATCCTGGAGTAGGTAAGCCCTTAACCCACCATGGCAGGTGTCCTGAGAGGAGACACAGCCCGGAGAATGCCGCGAAAAGGGAAGAGCATGCAGGACGCAGCCCGAGCCAGGGGCGCCAAGGAGCCCAGCCAGCACAGACGCTGCCCTGCCCATCCCTTGCTCTTGGCCATCCGGCCTCCTGAACTGAGAGAGAACAGGTTTCTGCTGTTTCTAGCCCCCAGGAAACTAGTACAGGCACTTTGTTTTGTTTGTTCTAAACGGCAGTCAGTGGGAAAGGGGGTTAAGGAAGGAGGTTGGTAGTATGAACTTGGGACCAAGGATTCCTCCAGGTTATTTCTACTGGCCTCGTTCCTACTCTCCACGGGCCAGATAAGACAGAACTGGATGTGGTCTCAGGAATAAAAGGCCAGCAGTGAGCACCATCCGAGAACGTTCTAGTTCATTACGTTTCAAAGACGAGAGCCACAGGCCCCCATCAGCGCACCCGTGAGCTAACTGGATGGCTCCAGGGAAAATGGCATTTAAGGCAGCGCACGCGGAATCACAGGGCAGGGGGCCCCGAAGCACGCGGGCCAGGGAAGGAGGCTCAGCACTGTGTCCTTGAAGTGACCAGCCCACTTTTTAAGAAGAAATCTATTAAGAATCGATCCTACAACTCAGCTGCTGCAGAGACAGCTCATTGCTGCCCAACACCCACTCTCCTATCCTTCAATAGTAAAACCCTGCTTCTAAGCGAGGCCCCCTGCCACCCAGCTAAATGACCACATTTACCACCATCCCTTGCAGTTAGTTGTTCTACAAAATGTCGGATGGTGTCTCTATGAAGTATCTCAAGACGGAGTCGTGCCCTTTTGTCACTTCCTTCAGGCTGGCCAGAAACAGGTGTGCCAGCTGGAGCCACAGCTACGACTTTGGGCCATGAGGACGAGGGCCACATGCTGGGAGGAGCACAGGTCCCTGGGGTCATGGAGATTGTGAGGGCAGCCATGGGCAGCACCCCTGTAAGAATAAAACCTGGCATACTAAAACCACTGTCAACACAGTTTTCTGTCATTTGCAGTCAAAATAAGTAGATTCTTTTATTTATAAATAAAAACTCCTCTTTATACATCAGCCCAATAAGTATGTGGAGGGGGGAAAACATTAGGTCTTTACACTGAATATTTTTAAACAACCTCCTCTACCTCTGAAAAGCTTGTTTGTAGATAATTAGATTCATGAAAGGGGAATATTTTCTTACTTGCCTGACTGGAATCATTACTCACCCAGAAGGAAAGGTTATAGAGGTACTGAAACAAGAGCAGTTTACTTTTTTTTTTTTTCACTGCTCTAACCCTTGGATACACCTCGTGTTTCAGTCTGATAGTAAAATTGAGCCTCTGCCCTCAACTGACCTGGGTAGTTTCTGCTCCTGGTTCTTAGTCACTGGATAACATTTTGATTCTAAAATTATTAAAAGAATTTGACCCTTAAAAATTACAATTTAACTAAGTTTGGAAGTAGCGTTGATTCTGCATGTGCCTCCTGACCAAGAGCCCAGCCGTGTCCTTCTCATGTGACCGTCTCTCTGGTCCTTTCCACTTGGTGTCTCTTCACAGATGATTCTAACTACCCCTGAGTTCACCCCCTCCCCTACATGTGCTTCTTCCAGGGAGGAACTCAATTTGCTTTTAACTGCTTCAGAGACAGAGCCCAGACGCTCCAACACGGGGAACAGCGTGACGTGGCGAGGATCAGACTGGTGACCAGCAAGGGCAGGAAGAGAGCTGGGCTGTGAGGAGGCCTGGAGGGAACTGGCATGTCAACGGCCTTCTCAAGGCTGGGCAAAAGACACCCCCCAGGGGGCACATCTCCCAGAGGTCACCACCCCCCAGAGGGAGACCCCAGTCACCCTGTGAATGACACCCACAGCTGCAACCACTGGGACACTGTCCATACAATCTTTTTCTAGACCCTCAACACATTTTCACAAAGTTCAAAATTCTTTACTTTCTTACTTGTCTGACACAACCACAAGCTTAAGATGGATGATCAGTTTGCACTCGACTAGAAGAAAAATGAAATTCAGTGGAACCAGAGCAGGTCCACAAACACGGGGGTCACTGACGCAGCCTCCGCCCTGCGCTGGACCCGCTGGTGATCCTACTCAGCCTGCCTTCCTCCCTAATTTGCACTCCCCGCCGCCCCCCCCCCACATACCTAGTTTAGAATTACGGTTCTAAAGAGCAGCAACCACGTGCTATATCCATCTCTCCAGAGTGCCCAGGAGTCTACGTTGCGAATAAACATGGAACATATTTTAATAAACGTATGACTCCAGAAAAAAGGGCCCTCAGGGCAATAATAATTTTCATTGCCAGGACCTTAACATGCCTCGCAGTCCACTCAGTACCGAAACAAATCACGGCCACCATGCACTCACTGCTTAGGGCCGACACTAAACCTGAGGTGCGCGAGCCAGGGCTCCAGCCCAGCTAGGGGGCAAGACGAGGGACACCCCTGGTCTATGGGCAGTCAAGCGACTTTTCGCGAGTTACATTTACACATAGTAGCTTCTCATAGGGGTAGCAGCTTTATATAGTTTAAAACTCAAACTCTGCCCCCCCTTCCCAATATGACCAACGTTCAGAGCATGACTGCTGCCTTCCACTTACCACTGCAGCTCAGAAGCCTGTCACTGCCAGACCTGCGGGGAACAGGGGCACCGTCTTCCCAGACCCCAGCGAGGGGCCCTCCTCAGCACGCAGCCCTAACGACCTCCCGGCCTCAGAAGGCAGCGCCACACGTATGCGCTTGCCCAGGTGCAGCCTAGCAGCGTAAGCCCAGGCCCAGGCCCAGCTCACCTGTTCACGCTCAGGATAGGACACCAGCAGAGCTCACCCTCACATTCCAGAAGGGTGCAAAGCCCAGCACACGACAGGACAAACTCTGCCAGTGGGGGCAGGGCAGGGGACACGGTTAAAGGCTTCCTCCTCCTGGCCAGCGTTCTGAGATGTCTCACACCTGGCAGCCCTGCCTGCCACGGTAGAGGGCTGCCCTCAAGCCTTCGCCTCAGGCCCTGCTCTCTGGGGGGCCCAGACTAAAATAACCTGCCCGCCACACACAGCCTCTGCGGGGCAGATGTGGGTGACACAGGCTGTCCAGGGCTCTGTGACTCGGGGTCCAGCTCAAGAAGAGTAACCTGGGCCGGATTCCTGAGGTTTCTGCTTTCAACTACCAGTTTAGTCAATAGTGGGTCCTTGGTAGTCTGCGGCTTTAGACCACCCCGCACCCAAGCCCTTCCTCTTCCTAACCACACCCAGGTTTTCAGAGACCCACCCCTCCCTCGAGCAGCTCCATTCTGGAGGAAATGAGCCCTGACCTCAGCTGCAGCAGCCGCTAGGGTCAGGCCCTGGCTGCGGCCATTGCTCAGGAAAAGCAGAGCTGATTTCTGGGGCGTCTGGCTGCACTTGCACACTGCGGAAACAGGGCCACTCTTCCCAATGGACTGGCACGTATGTATGAGGCCTGGAGCCACAGCAGCTATTTTGCTGCCACGAGGGAGTCCAGTCTAAGGACGAGCAGAGCCTGAGGCCCTCAGTCAGTGGAGGTTTGCAAAGACGGCCGGTCACTCCCCCTCAGCTGCTCATGGGGCAGAAGCCACAGCAGAGATTTGGGAGCCAGCTGTCCAGGCCTCTCAGCACCCACAGTCCTCCCGCCAGGGGTGAAGCCCGCAGTGTGAAATGTCCCCCAGATAACCCCCAGGCTCAAGGATCAAAGGGCACTTACCCAAAGAGTCAGGGCGTCACCTAGTTCCACACAAAAGCCCACTACTTTTTCTGTCCTGAGAAAACGTCCACTTAGGAGACCTATGTTTGCTTTCTGCAAACGGGTGCCCTTCACTGCCCAAGAGCAGTGACAAGTCAATGTGGACACTCGCGGGGAGAGGAGGCAAGGCTGTGCTGACGGGCCAGACCAGCACTGACGTCCTTCCTCCTGCTGCCAAGACTCCGAGGGTCCCTCACGCGTCCCCTGGGCCTTTACTTCAGGAGCTTCTCAATCCTCCCGCATCACATTCATAGAACATTTCCCTGCCAGCTTCATGTCACAGCTGGAGAGAAGACGCCCTCTTTCAAGGGTAGATGATGGGGTCCCCGTGACCACCCTCAGTCTGGCACCTGAGAGTTCGGGGGTTCGCAAAACAACATTCACACTGGCAGCTACTGCGGGGTCCCCAAGACCATACTCGCTGTGACACTTACCTTCAGGGTCCAGGGTCCCATGACCACCTCAGGTTTGACAACTCACTGAGACCTCTTATATCCGTGGTTGTGGTTCACTACAGTCAACAGACGGGTCCAGGGCAGAAGGGGACGGTCAGGAGCCAGGAGAGGCCCGGGTGTGGGGCTCCCATCTGTCCACTGTCAGGGAGCGTGGACAGTGCCAACTCCTCCAGGCGCCCACGTGTGAGGACTGCCGGTGAGGGACGTTCACCCAAGCCCTGGTGTCAGAGTCCCTGTTGGGCTCAGTCACATAGGCATGACCTTCAGCCGCTTTGGAGGTCAGGCTGATACTGTGTGACCCACGGCCCCACCCTCAACCCCACTGTCAGTGCAACCATCTGGTGTGGCTCCAGGCTCTTGTCCATCAGGCAGGACATTCCAGGGCTTAGAAATTACCTGCCAGGAGCCCAGGGCAAAGGCCAGAGCTGTCTTTGGGTAGGTTACCCTCTGCTGCCCAGTAAGTAAACAAATAGTGACAAAACAACTGGGTCACACTGGGCCCAGAAGACCACCACCCTGAGCCCAAGGCCCCTCACAGGCCGCCAGGAGAAGCAGAGGCCCTTCCAGGCAGCCCTGCAGCCACTCTCATTTTTCATTCAAGTGTAAACGTTTAATGGAGCCACTTAAGAAATTAAAGCATGTTTTTCATCACATAATTGTTTCTCTTTTCCTCTGCTTTCAAGATAACCTGAATCAATAAACACCACGGCCCAGACACCCCGTGGCACCTTCATCCACGAGCTGATCCCCTACCACTGGCCCCTCGGGGAGGAGCAGGCACTGTTCCTAATAGGCACCATCACGAAGCTGCAGGAAATCAGGTGTTAACAGTAGCCACCCTTGGCGGAGGGACGCAGCCCGCTGGTAACCCCTGCCCAGCAAATCTTCACCCAAGGGGTCCTGCCATCAATCAACAGTCCCCAAGAGGCCTGGCAGTCAGGCACAGTGTCAAGGGTCTAGATAAGGCCCCGCCCTCAGGAACGGAAGCCCCGAGGCAGCGGGGCAGAGGCCAGAGAAGGTGACCCCACTGCAGTGATGCTTTGTGCAGAAGTGTAGCCGGAGCTGAGCCTTCCACACCTGTACACTTCAGAAGCAAAGAAAAGTAGGCTGGGTGCTCAGGGAGAGAGAAGGAAGCCAGTTCTCCCTGGGACTCAGACACCCATTCCTCAGAGACACGCATGCTCCCCGCTTGTGCACACAGCCCTGCAGGCTGGCGGGGCTCTGGCTGCATTTCTAGGAGCTACATTCCAGGAATCGTGCTAAGCCCTCTGCAGGTGCTCCCACTTCTAACCCCACCCACAGGAGTGCACCTTTGCTCTTTCCCAGGTATGGAAACGGATGCAGAGAGACTGGGTAACGTGCCCGGAGGGGCCCCACTGTGGCTTCAGCCCACCCAGGGGCACCTGGGGCACCATCAGCTCCAAGGAACCCAAGGGCCTGTGTGGTCGACACAGTAATGTGTGTTCAGGGATCTTCTTATGGGTTGAATTGCCTCCCTGAAAATTCCTATCTTGGAGTCCTAATGCCCCGTATGTCAGAGTGCCACCTTATTTGGAAGCAGGGTCACTGCAGATGTAACAGTTGAGTAGGGGTCATAGCGGAGTAGGGCGGCCCTAATTCTGTATGACTGGTGTCCTTACAAAAAGGGAGAATGTGACACCGACAGGTGCAGAGGAGGAACATGGTGCCACGGGGGGACTGGAGCTCTGCAGCCACACACCAAGGGGCGCCACATGCCGGGGGTGAGGCCAGAGTGGTCTCCTTCCCAGCTCTGTGGGAACCTGGCCAGGCCGACACCTTGATCTTGGACCTCCGGCCCTGGACTGAGACCATGAATGTCTGTGGTCTAAGCCACCCTCCTTGTGCTCCTTTGTTATGGCAGCCCTAGAAGGCTAATGCAGGCTCCGTGGACTATTCCCAGGTTTTCACGGCACCGTCACGATTCCCCGGGCAGGGTCACGGGAGTGGGCCCCGGCCTACCCACTGACTCGACCTGAGGACCCCGGGGCCAGGCTGCACGCCGGGAGCGTGCGGGGGCTGGGCTGGCCAGCAGGCCATCTGAGGCTCTTCCCATCGCCCCACAAGGCCGCGGCCGGGAACCCCGGTTCTCCTGGGGAGGAACGTGCTGTATGGCAGGAACGCTCTCAGAGCCTCACTCAGCAGCAGGACCCGTGCCCTCGGACTGGGGCAGGCAGCCTCGTGCTCTGGCCGTCCACACACGGCTCAGAATTTGGTTTTTCCATCTGAGAGACTAAATATATGAACAAACAACAGCCAGACGCAGTGTGACAACAGGGCTCTGACCCCCACAACCCACAGCGACCTGCCCAGGACGCCAAGCCCAGTGGCCCCATCAGCCCTGACGGCCAGTGCCCCGGTTCCTGCCCCACTGCCAACCCGGGACCGTCCGGGGAGAGCCGAATGTGCTCCCCAGACAGCCCCTGCCCGTTAGCTGCCCGCTCCCCCACCCGCACCACCCCAGCCGGGGGCCTGCCTCGGACGCTGAGGGGCGCAGGCCGCTCCCTCGGGACTAACAGCCTTGGCTGTTTGCATTTGGTTCTTCATTTATTTCCAAACAACAAAGGTTTGTCTTCTTTACTACTGATTGTTTTTCCAAAAACTAAAAGGACAGCAGTTGTCTTCCTTCATTCTCCACAGCACCTTCTGCAGAAGAGACACTGCCACAAAGTGAGCGAGCCGGGGGGCAGGCGGATGGCCAGGGGCCCAGGAGGCGGTGCGGAGCCTCCTTGGCTGGTAACGGGCGGGGCCCCACCGGTCCAGAGCCAGGAACACCTGAGGGCAAATGAAGAACACTCCCAAAGGCACACAGCTCTGGAGATTAAAACAGAGGAAACGGGGGGTTCTCACTCAGGAACAAAAGATGCGCCAGCAGAGCGTGACGTCATTCTTATTTTCATCAAACTCATGAAAGAAGCTTGTTTTTGCTAAAAAACAGAAATGACATGTCACAATGATCACACTCTCAAACCCCATCCAGTGAACACCGTAGGAACAACCGGCATCCCCGAATCCTTCCTTCAGGGCATTTATATTTGCACTAGAATTCCAATAGATGGAAATTATGTCCTTAAGGAAAAATGCCTGCCTAAACGCAGTCTGAGGAGAGCAATGGACTGCATGTTCGCGTAGCCTTAGAAGATGGGTATAGTAAGCACAGGAAGAGAAAAATTATAAAAGAAAATGCCAAGGAGGCCATTTTGCTAATTACAATCTTCCTGCAAAGTATGAAAATGCCCTCTGTAATTTAGTTTCCTTAATTATTTATCACCAATGACCATCAGAAGCACAAGTATCATTTCTCTTCAGCTCAGAGTAAAATAAAACATTATTCCAAATTAAAAAGAAAGTCCTTTTTAAAACCTCAACTGTCTCGCTCTCACTTAACGCAGCCCACCCTGAGCAGGTCGTGGGCGGTCCTCTATCATCTGAAAGCCCCACTCAGGGTCAGCAGCGGCTCCGGGGTCCCTCATTAAGATCGGTCTCCCAAACTGTCGCCGGGACCCGGGTGCTGAGGGCTGCTCCTGGCTGGGAGGCTGGCTGTGCCCTGAGCCCTCGGATCCCATTCCTGATCAGGGCACAATGCGGCCAAACACAGCCCCACAGAGGAAAAGCTCACCTCTACTCTGAGTTAAGGAATGTGTATTAACACCAAGTTACCCAAACATATCTGACCTTGGAATTCATTTTTCCTGTCTCTGCTGTACCAAGCACACTCAGAAGCAACTGTTTAGTATTAAGCCTCAGTTCACCTGTGAGCAGGCCAGTTCTGTAGGTCTTCTCCACAGGGTCCCTGGTTCGATTCCTGCAGCAAGCCTTATGTATACTGTCCCGTGGACACTGATGGGAATTCTGATCACCACCGGTCACCCCTACTGCATGTCGTCAAGAGGACCTGTAAGTGGGAGGATGGGGAGAGGCAGACTCACTGGCCTGAGCTCTGAGACTTTGTCACCCCCACAAGTCCATCCCTGATACCGGGGCGAACAGTGACTCTACCCTAATCAGGCTGGCCCGAACATCGCCTCTGGGTGAGGGACTGAAACAGGTTTAACTCCAGGCGGCATGAACAGCCCGAGGCTTTTGAGAGCAATCACTGTAATGGTAAAGACTTAAGAAGAAAATATATGTTCAGAAATGACACCCCTGTGTGAATGTACCAGGAATTTTTTTTTTAAGAAAAAACACAAAAACGATGAAAAACTGTCCTACGGCATGGTTATTAATCCCTATCAACATTATCCCATTTCAATGTAGCTAATCTCGTAATGTGTCACTGTGAAATCAGAGGCCTCTCTTCACAGCGTCACAAGTATGACGACGTCTCAGGGCACAGGCTCCACCCCCTGCGGGCACACGGGATGATGAGGGGGCTAGTGATCAGCAGGAAGCACAGAGGACGCTCCCACCGACAAGCCTCAGCACAAGTTCTATTGGTTCTTGAAAAGCTACTCAACTGAAACTCAACTCAGACGTGAGCTGCACACCACCAGAAAGTTTACAAAGCTATTAATCTCTGCCACAAGGGGCCATTCAAGTTACATACGCTGCTGCAGTAACATTTTAATTCAGAGCTGTAATTATATCACACAGAATGTTTTGATTACCTATAAAACTTAATTTATCATGGACGTAAGACCTAATGAACAAATGTTAAAACATACTAACTCAGCTCAGGAAAATGACTGACCATCAAAAATGCAAGTTCAATATATTAGCCTAATTAAGACGAGACATGTCCGTGGAAAACACAGTTGTATGCGCTTTGAAGCTCACACTGGCTTCTCCACAGCTCAGTCCTCATTATCAGGAGCTCTTTCCCTACAATGTGCTTGCACCCTAAGTTCTCCAACAGTTCCCAAATGCCACTGATGAGGGACAATCACAGTAGCTCTTTTTCTACAAGAAATAAAGCAGAGTGCTAAGAATAAAAGACCTACTACTTCTAAATACAGCAAGAGATAATCTTCAGTTTTGAAACTGAAGCTCACCCCACAGCCATCTATTCCACTAAACTTCAAAACATCCCTTCCCTACCTTCACCTCAAGATCCCAGTACGGGCCATCTGACTTCTGATTCCCTTCGCACACTCCTCATAACCAGAGGAGCCGCAGGGCAGCTTCCTCGTCCAGCTCACGTCCTGTCCTCTTCCTGTCTGCTCAGGGACTCAAGAGAAGCTACAGCTCTGGGTAGAAACTCTGAGGTGTGCCTGCACACATCTGACTGCCACTCTTTTGTTTAAAATCTTTTTACATGCTTAAGGGCTTTGTTCTTAAAAATAAAGACCAAAATTCGTAATCCAGCCCCCTGTTGGGCATTCCTGTCAGCGAAGCATTTGAAATTGCTGTTTCAACCTCCTTCTGCACTGCTTCTCTCTGGCACCCCCGACCTGGCTGGCCTCTAGCACTCCTGCTATCTCAGAGGAAGGTCACTTGCTTGAGGGCTGCACACCACACCCTCCACACACTCCCACCCTCATTCAGGGCCTGTTTCAGCACACCCTGCACGGCCTTCTCTCACAGCCTTTCACAATCTGTAACTAGATGTGATTACCTGATTCACGTCCACCTCTCCCTCTAGCAGGGTCACTCCATGTCAGTCAGCAAGGGCCTCAGGCGGGTACACCCTGGCTCACAGGCACTTAGCAAGTGTGTGTTCACAGAACAGGACTTATTAGCACAGTACCCAGAACTCAGCAAGCATTCAACAAATGATGACTTTTCCAGGTTTACAAAATAAGACAAAACGAGGCAAGAAGGATCAATCACACAAATCCAGAGAGTGTGGTTTCTGCAGACACAATCTGAAGGGTGCCCCCTGGCGTTGTGCAGCGAGAGCAGTACCACACCTAGCGTCCAATTTCCCTCACATGACAACTTCCTCACTGCCACCCTCACATCTCATTTTCCCACCAAGCTCTTATTTTCTGAGGCACTCAACACCGTAGGATCCCATGACCACTGGCCGCACGGGCCCATACTGCTGCCATCTCACCAGCTAAAGCGAAGGAAACAGACTGACCGAGAAACTGATACTAACAAGAACTAGAACAAACCAACAAAGAAGCCGAGTCTGAACAGGATTCAGGGGGCCTGTTCTCCACTTAACCCCCAAGCCTGCTACGCAGTTATGAGCAGATGACAGAGGGCACCTCAGCAACCACTGCGCCATCTGGTCACCACGGCCAATCACAAGAGAGGCAGGAAGGACCACTCCAGCCCAAGCTATGTGGATGGGAAACTGTTCAAGTTGCCTGCAGTAGGCACTAATGTAGCCAAAAGTGAGTTAAATGGAGTTCTGCTCAATTAGCAGCGGATCTGAGCCCCGAATACTGAAAATACAGCCAATGCTATATCATTTACATTTTATTTGACATCATAAACCCTTAGGTGTATAATTAATTTTTAAATAATTTAAAGCTTCATTCCTTCAATAAATTACAAAATTTTCTAATTCTTACTAGCAGATTCTATTAACTTAATATATATATGACTACAAACACATACATAACCAGAAATAATCCTTAGCACCACACGCTAAGCACAAAAGGGGAAAACCTGAGGTCAGCCTGCAGGGAATAATAGCCAGCCGGCTTTTGAGACATCATACAGGGTAGAAAGAACTAATATTTTAACATGAGAAAAATCTCTCCATGATGCCAATATCGAGCTATAGTTTCCTTTCTCCTTTTAAAAAAGATTTATTTCCATCTGCCCAAGTGAAATTGATGTAATTGCCAATTAGAGACCCACACAATTATTTTGCCAATCAATTTATATTTCTATTTTAAAAGCCTGACAGCTACTTTTAAAAGAAACATTATGAAATATTCTTCAATTAGGTAAAGAATTATTTAACAGATAAATATTCTTAATGGGGCTCTCTTGTGGTTTTAAATAAGCTGAGCACTTGATTAACCACACAGGCTCGTCTGGCACAGTCATAATTTTTACAAATGAGATGAAACGGAGGGATCATAGAGAATGAATTAATCACAAAACGATCGGTGCCTCAGTCACACCAGAGCTCATCATTCCTGTCAGTTTAAGTTGAAGAATGAACTGGCCACCACTGCCACAGACTGTACTTAGGTCTTCAGGGCTCCACGGGGTGATTGCTTCCCCTGTGCCCTCTTGTTGATCACACTGCAGATGGTGAGCACAGCGGAGGGAAGCCCGCTCACACAACATGTGCTACAGCATTAACACAGCCACCCTTCGGGTAGAGGGGACACCTACCAGAGTCACAATTTAAGAGCTAGATTTTTATATCATTAAAAGTCTTAAGTAAGGATAGATAATAACCCAGACCCTGAAAAACTGGCTCTCATCTGAGGTTACTCAAACATGTAACACTTCTCAGTATAAAGCACACTGCCTGGGAAAGCAGGAATGGAGTCTTTGTGTGAATAGGAATTTAATTCAGTATTTAGTGGGCACCTACCATGTGTCAGGCATTGCAAAGGTCCCAGGGCTACAAAAATCAGTCCCCTATTTTTAAAGTCCTCAGTCTGTTGGGGGTCATAGGGCCCAACTGATGCACGACCCGATGTGGGAGACCAAAGGGCCTTCACATAGAAGTGGTGCTAGAGATGAAGGTGGACCGCCAAGGTCAGAGCACTCCAGGGAAAGGGAACACCTCTGGGGCTGGGCACTTCAGGATGCTACCCACCATCCTGTGATTTTCAAAATCCCAGTGTGCGTTCAACCACAGCGCACCTATGGAACATGCACCACCCAAACTATAGACATCCTGGCATTGCTGACAGAAGGATGCCTCCCAGCGTGGACCTGGGGCAGGCTGCCGCTGTGCGGGTGACACAGGGTGGCTCTCACTTATTACATGGAGCATAAAAGTGGTTCAATTCTATCAGCAATATAATGAAAAGGCTTAGGGATGTTTAGATTCTACAACTACATACTAATATCATCTTTTTAAGTATTTTCTTACTGAAAGCCCTAAAAGCCATTTCTTTCATGGACCTAAAATCTCTTTTCCCCCACCAAAACCATTATTTAATACAAGTTTGGTAAGTAGGGCTTCTCAGGACACAGCCATTGTTTTATAATAGCATAATAATGGCTAACATGTATTGAAAACTTACTATGGGCCGATTGTGGCTCTGGTGTCCAGATTAACAGCTCTTTTATCTTACTTACCTTGTAACATACAGTAAGGTCGGTGCACCTGACTAAACATATATTGGCAAAGCATTATGAAGAAAACGAAATTTATTCGAAATCAAAACATGCTTTATCAGTAGCTTCCCATCAACTCCAGCAACACTTAACTCATCAGTATAATTACGATCTGGTGCTAAATCAAAATTCAAATTACGATCTGGTGCTAATTTAAAGAATGCATGCTTTCTGACAATTACTCACATAACCAAGCATTCTTCCTCCTCACAGAGTGACCAATGCACACTGCAGAACGACAGCTCATTTCTACATACAGTATCTGGCAGATACATTGAAAAGACAAAAAGTTACAGTAACTCCAATCTACTAACGGCAATAGGGCCACCGCAATTGTCAGACAGATAAGGAAATGGGATAAGAAATCATTTGCTTAAGGCACGGCCAGAATTCAGATTCAGATCCTTCTGACTCAAAAGCTTTCCTGCTGCTCACCAGGGTTTTCAGGCCCAGCTACAGGCTGGCATCACCTACAGAGCTTAAAAACGAGAGGTGACAACAGTGCCTCCCCTGCTCCTGCCCCATTGGCCAGCCTGATTTACTTCATCTGGGACAAGTCTCAGCTGACACTGAGCCCCTGCACCCTGACAGTCATGTCCTCGTGTATCACTCTGTCCCATAAACTGTTTGCTTAAAAAGAAATGCTCTGATCAAGATCCTGTAAACCGACAAACATAACTACACTCTCAAAGATCATCTCATCCCAAACAAGGACAATGGAAGCTTTTCAAGTTCTGTGGTGTGAGAACAGGCTATGTCAGTTCTCGGTTAGCCAGTGATGCTAATAAGGGACTCCTGACACAGGGTCATTTGAGGGGAGGCCCAAATCAGGAAGCAAGCACAACGCCTCCGAAGCCCATTACCAGTATCGACACACAGGAGCCCATTATTCTAGGAGTTTGGGGAAAATGCATCTGCTGAAAGCACCTGAACAAGTTAAAAAAAAAAACATGGAGACACAGAGCACAGTGGTAGAAATAGCACACTGTGAAAAGCACAAAGCACATTTACATTGCTGGCCAAGGGCCCAGGTGGGAGGACAGACTGAGAGGGTAAGTCTGGGTGGAGCCTCCGGGCAGGCACCATCGTTCATGAGCAGAACGAGAAGATGGACATGGTGTCAGAAGCAAGCACTCTTGCTGCCACATGTAGGTGGCATGGGTGTGCCAGAGACAGAGAGACCCACCCTGAACTTGTTGCAATGAAGTGGCTGAAAGACCACGAGAAACCAAGAGTCCAGTGACCCTGAGCAGTGGCAACCCCCAGAGGGAAAGCAGAGAAGCAAGCGGTCTGTTTGCACAAGGAAAGAACCAAGTGGTCTGAGATGCTCCATGGAGAGACGGCGAGTCTGTGGTCCCTGACAATCAGGAAGCTATGGCAGGGACTGCCCACAGCATGGGAAACCCAGATTTTACCATACAGTGTGGAGAATTTATATAAGTATTCCCAAACTGGTTCTTAAACTTAAATAATAAAACCAAATGTTTCTTTACAAAGACAAATTTCAGAGAATAAAACATATTTCAGGACTTAGAATACCATAGAAGTTTAAAAAGTAACAAGTGTTAAATGAAGAATCAAATAAAACTAAATCTCTTAATTTAGCAAATTACCTTTCAAGTTGGCAACTACTCACGGAATGTCAGAGTATTAATGAACCTTAAAGTCATGAATTCTGAATTCCTAGGAGGGACTCTGTAAAGCATTAGGGGCGCCCACGCCCCCCACCCCGCCACCTCTCTCACATGACCATCCACCACCACCTCCACGGCAGAGTGGCTGCCGCAGGACAGGCAGGCCACGTCATTCTAGGACACCATCTTCAACAAATGTGGTATGAATCCTCAAGTCCTCCACGGAGATGAAACAGACTTCAGTATTCTTTAGAAGCAGTGGGCACCAAGGGGGGCCGCAGGGAGCAGCTCAGCACAGGGGCCTCCCGAGCCCAGCTGCCTTCATTACAGCCGCGCAGGGCAGCATCTCAGCCCACACTCACCAGGAGCACACCGGCAGCCCCTATGGGACAGTTCCAGAAAATCCAAACAAGAAGACAGACATACATCATTTGTAATAATTCTCATACAATACTGTTTAGTATTGTACTGTTCATGACACTCCAATAAAGTGTAATTATTTTCTAGCAAACATGTGGCAAAAGTTTGCTGTTTTGTTGTTTACCTATAAACATATCAGAACATGCCTCACAATTAAAAATGTTTTATTACAGCACTCCATGACACCAATATCTATCCATGCTTAGGATCAGACAGTTGTACCAAATACCATAAAATACAAAATGATAGGAAATATAAACATCAATATGTATTTCAAGTCTGTAACATTTTATTTACAAAAATAGGCTGGGAGGAAAAGGGTTTACAGCCCCATTCTTTCCAGGTGGAGGGGGTGGGGTAACTACTTTGCTCCACGTTTTTTCCCTAACAATTTTTAAAGCTGCAGTTGAATTCCTTCAGAATTATCTTTGTCAACTAGAATCTCAGCAAGGGAGGAGCGGAGAGGGCAGGACAGGGAGGGAGGAAGGAAAGAAGGAGCAGGATCAGCAGCACATAAATGGCTTTTACTGAACGGACGCATGCACTCGGCAACACGAGCACGCTTCTCCACACCAACACCGAGCACCACTCTGTACAGGGGCCGTGGGCTCCGTGCTCTCAAGGACACTTGCTCACTGGCGTGACACTGCTGCAACGATGCTGTCCAGGCAAACACTAGGACATGACTCCAAAGACGGGGTTGTGGCGGCAGATGCTCGGGCCGTACTCCTCGTAGTCCTTCTTGGTGTGGCAGACCTGAAAGAACTCCGGCTACGAGAAGCAACAGAAGGAATATTCCAGAAAGGAAATAAGGTTAAACAAACTATTCAGCCAATGAGAAACTCACCTTCTCCAAACCTCCACTTTTTCTCCAGACTGTCATTGTACATGATTTTGACCCCTTCAAGGGCATGATCTACTTACTACATGGGTATTTATTTCATTTTTCACAAAAATTTTCAGCCTCTACTTAAAACCAACTAACTATATGCTCACCCTAAATTAGCACTTCACTAGCTATTCACAAATTTGAGGAGAAAAGAGTAATAATTACTTGAAAAATTCACTGGAATTTTAATGCAAAATGTTTTAGGTTATTTTTGGACTTCACTTACCCATATCTATAACCTCTCTCTAGCAAAGATAACTTGCAAACTGGCTGTGCAATTTAAATGATCATTAATATACTTTTAAATCTCACAGAATTAACTGTGGGATTATTCAGAGCCACACACAATTAAAACACACACTGTTTAACCTTCATGAGGCAATATTTATTCAAACGCAACAGAGAACACAGAAACGAAAACACAGAACAATCTAGAAAAGGACTTACAGTTGAGGCAAGCATGGAGCCTCCAAACCACACCGCATACCGCTGCATATGATGCGTTATCACCTGAACCTCCACAGGCTTAGGCTGCAAAGTAAGGGGAGGTGCATCCCTCAGCAGTGCGGAGGGGGGTTCACTCTACCAGCCAATCAGGGGTCACGGCAGTCTCCATGCCAGAAACACAAGGGCCGCGCCCCATCTAGATGCACAAGGCCCTTCCCTTATGGTCCAGCGCCTCTGAAAGGGAGGTTCTCAGCCGCTCCAACTGCCAAATCCACGCAGCCCCAGCAGCCAGCTCCCAGCTGCCAGCTCCAGGCCCCAGGCCCCAGGCCCCAAATCCAGGCCGCAGCACCCCTGCGACCCCTGCCCTCAGCCCCAGCCCCAGCCCCAGCTCCAGGCTCCAGGCTCCAGGCCCCAGCCCCCAGCCCCAGCTGCAGCTCTCAGCTCCAGGCTTCAGCCCCCATCTCCAGGTTCCAGGCTCCAGGCCCCAGCCCCAGCATCAGCCTCAGCACCCAGCTCCAGGCCCCAGCTACCAGCCCCCAGCCCCCAGCTCTAGGGCTCAGCTCCAGGCCCCAGCCCCCAACCTCCATCTCCAGGCTCCAGGCCCTAGCCCCCAGCCCCCAGCTTCCAGCAACAGGCCCCAGCCCCCAGGTCGCAGATCCAGGCCCCAGCACCCTTGCCCCCAGCCCCAGCCCCAGCCCCAGCTCCAGGGCCCAGCCTCCAGGCCCCAGCCCCTAGTCCCTAGCCCATAGCCCCAGGCCCCAGGGCCCAGCATCCAGAGCCCAGCTCCAGGCCCCAGCTCCTAGGTAGCAGATCCAGGCCCCAGCATGCTTGCCCCTAGCCCCCAGCCCCAGCCCTAGCTCCAGGCACCAGCCCCTAGCTCCTAGCCCCAGGCCCCAGAGCCCAGTCTCCAGGGCCCAGCCCCGAGCCCCCAGCTCCAGGCCCCAGCCCCCAGCCCCTAGCTCCAGGCCCCAGTCCCTAGCGCCCAGCTCCAGGCCCCAGGCCCCAGCCCCTAGCTCCAGGCCCCAGTCCCTAGCCCCCAGCTCCAGGCCCCAGGCCCCAGCCCCTAGCTCCTAGCCCCAAGCCCCAAGGCCCAGCCTCCAGGGCCCAGCCCCCAGCCCCCAGCCCCCAGCCCCAGCCCCCAGCCCCTAGCCCCCAGCTCCAGGCCCCAGCCCCCAGCCCCTAGCTCCAGAGCCCAGGTCCAGGCCCCAGCCCCCAGTTTCAAGTCCCAACCCCAGCCCCCATCTTTAGGCCCCGGCCCCTGGCTCCAGAACAAAGCCCTCAGCCCCCAGTCCCTAGTGGTGCAGAGGACAAAGCATGCAAGTCAAGGAGGGGTCATCTTTCTACAACACTAAAGGCTTTTACAAAGTAAAAAATATGAGCAATGAAACCAACTGATTTTTTTTAACTAAACAAATTAGATGTTTAGCCTTTAGAAGTAATTCCAAATAACACTGTCCCAAAACTCTTAAGAAATTATATTTTCTGGTAATGTAAATGTAATCACCAATCCAGTGATTCCAGCTGGGGACACACAAATCTGCTCCCATGTACTCTAAACCAAAGCCCAATCCTGCTGAGAAGCCTCAGTAAAACCACCGGCTAGTTATGAATCTTTATCCTGGAGGATCACATGGTAACTCCCTGCTAATATTAGTTATTTTAGCTTAATTAGAACATTTCCAAAGGACATTAAAGATCCTCCCTGTAAACTGATCCCATTTCCTTGAGATACTGGTCATTACACTACATGCCTGATCTCTGGCGAATGTGGGTCAGTGAGAGCACAGAGCCGTCTTGTGGCCTCAGTGGGCACATCAGTCCCAGCTGCACACCTGGGACGAGTTCCGGCAAGAAGCTTCCACACGCAGTTTCACAGTGTGCTCGGGAGGCCACTCACCGGTGTGACTTGACGCTGCCAGACAGGCTGAGCCCACCGCGGCGTCAGGAGAGAGCCAGGCTGGCTCGGGAAGCCACCCCACTCCGCGGGCAGGCCCCGCCCCGGGCCCCTACCTTTATTCTGCCCCCGCTGAGCTCTTCGCTGAGCTTTAGTCTGGCGTCCACCACCCTTTTTAAATCTCTCTGTAGTCGACGTCCAAAGTCCCTGAACATGGTTGAGCCTCCTGAGAGAACCACATTCTGAAAAGACGCAAAGCAGAGGGGATTCCTCAATGAAATCACCCACCCACATTGTTGGAGGACCTGCCTGATCACTTGTGTGAATGACAGACTTCAACCGATGTAAAGAGATAACAATCAAAGCAGTTAATGCTACCAAGAAGGGTGCAGTGTCTTTTTTCTTGTGTCACAAAATCTCTTTTTTGAGGTGTTTTCCTCAATTATCACCAAGTAGAAACATAAAGCAATTCTGCTCCCACATGCTCCCTCTGGACAAAGTGGAAGGTTTACAAGGACCAGGAGCCAAAACAAACTACATAAATAAACTGACTTGTTATAATAAAAACCTAAGGACGAGCTAACATTGGATCTTGAGCTATTTTGCCTTAATTATCAGTGGGGAAAAAGTCTTCCAATTAGTAACTGAACCTTTTCAAAGGGTGACAGTGGGGAGGAAGGGAGCTTATCGGGCAGAATTACCAGGAGAAATGTTTTCAAATGAGACATCCTTGCTGCCTGCCCCCATCTGTCATGCCAAGAACCTGCTATGTGGCCACGAGAGCAGCCTGTGCGTGGGAGGGGAGGGAACGGGGTGCCACTGAATGTCTTATCAGATTTTAATGGAAGACAAAAGCTGTATTCTTTCATGCCACAGGATGTTACCTACGGCAAAGAAAGTGAAGTGAACTTTCTTACAGAAAATATCATCCAAGAAAACCAGGAAAAAAAAACAGAGCCAGAGAGTCCAACTTCAGTACCCTCTAGTGGCACAAAGCCTGAGACCTGACGCCGCTCGTCCTGAGTCCCTGGAGTCCCTACAGGCCCGTCTGCGTCAGGACTCCTCCAGGGACACCCAGGAAACCCCGCCCAAGCTTACAGGTGGGGAGTCACTGGGAGCCAGGATGGGGAAACAACGGCCCCTCCCTGGGCCAGGACCCACCCGTCAGAACAGCCTTGCCCCGCTCCTGAGGTCCTCAGGAAAGCAGCCAGTGCTACGCTGAAAGGGGTCGTGCTCCTTTCTTATAAACTCCCAGAGCAGCCACCCAGCACCCGTTTAGATTCGGGGCTCCTCAGGGCGGGAAAGGCAAAGTTGGAGAGACGGGGGGGGGGGGGCAGGGGCTCCGAGAGGCCACCAATGACCCTGTCTTCTACCCGGGTATCTGTGCCAATCCTACCCAACTGTCCGCAGAGAGAAACACCCACCTCATGACCTGTCAGCAGACTGCGGACCTGCGAGAACAGGCTCTCCAGCTGCCGGACTGAAGAGAACGCTCAGAGGCCGGGGCCTCCAGAATGGGGCCGGGAAAACCAACAGCAAGCACCCACCATACCGAGCTCACCTGCCCGATCCCTCCCCAAGTCTCCAGGACAACCTGTTCTTAAGGGAGCACCTGCACGTGGCCTTTAGGGCTGGGCAGGGTGGTTCCGAGCTAACCTCCCCCGGCTCCTCCCAGTGGGAGAAACCTGTGGAAGCCCGGAGCCCCAGCCAATACCTTGGTGCTGTCCCACCCGCCTTCTTCCAGCTTCCTCCTTAGAGGACAGCACCATGACACACTGCGGACCCCTTAGCGGGTAACCCCCCCCAGAGCCCACCTGACCATCACACACAGAGACGCACCTGGGGAAGGCCTCTGCCACCAGGGTCACGCCTGGCCTGTCCTCGCCTGGGCCCTTCGAGGTGTGCTTGTTGGCCCTCTGAGAACCCCAGGCATGCTCGAGGGGGGCCTGGGATGCTGATCATTCCATTCTTGAGGAATAAAATCTTCCACTGACACCACTCCCCAAAGGACTACAAATCTGATCTCTCAAGTACATCCTGCCCAGGATCAACATCATGAGCCATCGCTGTTGCGCACCATCGTCCTGAGGAGAAACTGCTCAGAAACAGCAGGACAGCACCTGGTTCCCACGGGAGTCCAGGGCCATTGACCGCTGCTGCAGTACGGAAACACCACAGTCACGTCACCCCAGTCACGGACACCCGTGAGGCATCACCCACGGTGGCTCCACAGGCAACTCCCTGACAGACCAGAGGCAACCCGAGATGAGCGGATCAAGGGTGAGTGGATCCCCCTCTCTCTCGGACAGGTCTCTCTACCTGGCAACACTTTCACATAAACGGCCTATCCATTTGCTACTAAGAATCACAATTTAAAGGCATTCTTGATATTCTGGTCATCAGATCTTCAGAGTAAGTCTCAACTACAAACTGGTCCTGCTGCCGAACTGCTAGTCAGATTGGCTGATTGTTTTCTGTAGGGAAAGATCTGGGCTTCTATCCAAGGAGAGAGTGAGCAGGGCTGGGAGAGGGGCAAGGATGCCCTTGAGATCAGATGTTTCTAAGGGTATGTTAACTGAGGTGCTTTGTTCTTGTGTTCTCACTACTGCTTTTCATTTCCTTTGTTCCTTAAATCCCACGCAGACAACTCCTTTAAACCCTTTCCAGTCTGACATCACCACAGCCCTGCTCTGCAGGGGGGAACTCTGGGGCCACAGGCTCCTCACAGCCCCCCAGGAAGCGCCACAACAGTGCCCTGGAGGCTGCGTCTGTCCGTGAGCCGAGGTGGGGCACAGACCCACGTGGCTGCTTCTCTGAGTGTCACAAGAAGACTCTTACTTACTCTTCCCTTACAGGACGTCAAAGTCATGGCACTGCCTCTCAGTGGAACACTGAATATCCAATACTACCACCAAGAATTTTCTGCCACCTAATCCCAAAATTGGACTATTCTGAAGGATAATCTGAAGGACAAGTAGTTCACTCATGCTTCTCAGCGATTTTAATTTTATTACTATCCACAGACCATCAATGGTAATCACCCAAGGGACAGTTCTCTATCCTCCAAATTCTCACCACAGGCCTTTAGAGACTGGGCAGCAAGAAATTCATCCTCTCTGTAGGGGTGGGGGAGAAGGTATTCTTAGTGAAGATCCACAGAAGTTTCTCTTGGGTCTCAGGAAAAGCCAGGCCTCTCAGGAAACTCACTGGTTTAATCATAGGCCACAGGGGCCCAGTGACTTTGGGTACAGATTGGCTCCCCTCTTCCTTGCGGTTGTGGGAAGCATGTTACTCTGTCCTCATCGTCCCCTGCCCAGACCCCTTCAACCATCTTATCCATTTATATTGGATTTATTTTCCCAACTGTCTCAAACCCCCCATGCTAACGGGAAGGTGGGCAGGAGGGAGCGGACCTCTAGGGCTTGACAAATAGAGAAGCTGAAGCACAGAACTGTCTTCAGACAACACGAGGCTAACAGCTAAAGGAGAATGAAGCTTAGGAAAGAATGTTAAGTCCTCACTTTGAATTCCTTCCTTCCTTCCTTCACTGTCCAACAAACCCGGACACCCTAAGTTCCCCAAAACCAACAGTAACACCCTCTTCTCTTCAGCATCTGCACAGTCACTGCTGTGGCACAGGTCCTGCCTACACAGGCTAACAAAGTGCCCATGGTGACCACCGTGGAGCAGAAACCACAGCCCGGGTGGCTGGGGGTCAGGCACAGGCTTGGGGAAGGAGTTCGAATCCCTGGGATCTACAGATTCTGAAAAGGGGCTTATGGTTCAAAAAAGTCAGCAAATGAAATGTAAAAACTGAACTTTAAAGCATACATCTCTGTCATTCTGGAGATTTATATTTTAAAAAGTTAATATTTGGAATCTTCTAAAAGCATTTTAAAGTTGTTCATTTCAGATTTTTCTCATAAAGGAATTGTTTCCTACCATTTTTTTAAAAAATTAAAATCCCTGTGACCAACTCTCCATCATCATATCAGAGTATACGAGCAAAGATGCAGGTGCCCCAGCAGGTTCGGAGAGTGGACGTTACAGATTCACAGAGATGGCTCTGACTTGGCTTTGGAAGCAGCGTCCCCGCACAACCGGTGAGCTCTCACCCGGGGACCTGCTCACTGCCACTAATGGGTGCTGCACACATGCAACTGCCCAAAAGGCCCCTAAAAAAGAGCCAGGTCATTTCAAGAGCAGGCATCATCTCAGAAGAAGCTGTAACACAACACCTTCTTTGTGTGATGGAACGTTGCTTTGTTATCCCAAATTATCACCTCCCCATGTGAAGTGAACACGAACTCACAATCACAGCCTAGAGCCCCATCCACAGCAATGACACCCTGTCTAGCATAGCACGGTTGATGGGTTGCAGAGAGTGAACTTTAAAATCCTGCAAATTAAGGAAACCTGAAGAAGGTATTAGCATGAATATTGACAAGATTCAGAACAGCCCTAGCCAATGACAAGAGTCTGGATAAGTTAGATTTAGAAAGCATTGTCATAAGCTCAGAAGTACTCAGCAAACAGTAAGAATGTGGAACAGAGAGATAGTAAAAGAGCAGAAATGCAAAGACTTATGTAGGGGTAATGAGATTAACTTACATGAATACACTGTGTATAAATGTACACTTAAGCTTCACAGCATGACTAGAGATGAAGGAAAGCAAAAGTCCCTGAACCAAGTCAATTAAGACACTCAAACGGGCAAATGGGATGAAACAGCAGCGGGCTCCACTAGACCAGCACAACAGGAGGAGACAACTCTCGCTGACCGCTGCACACGGGGGACGGCTCTCACACACCATGGGGAGGGGGCATGGTGGCTCTCACCAGGTCAACTAACCACCACCTTACGAGACCCTGCTGGCGGTACTGATTTCCCCCTCAATCCTCTCCCATTTCTACCCTAGAATTATCTGTATCTGGCAGCTTACAGGCTTCTTCTGTTGATTTTGTTGTGTCAGAGAATAGGTCAAATACACAACAGGACTCAGTAAAAGAGTTACGTTCACATCAAATTCCGGGAGTGATACCTGAACTTCACAGTGATTCTTGACTAAGACATACACAGGGATCTTGTGCACAGGACCCTGTAATAATTTTAAATCACTCGTATTAATCAAAGTAAGTATTTAAAGATATTGGGAGAAGACAAACTCTATCATCAGAAAACTTCAGACAGACTAATTTACTTAATGGACTGGATTTCAGAGACAGAATTTGCAACACAAGACACCATAAAACATTTTCAACATTTATAGAGTACATCTAGAATGGCTGTTTATTTTTCAAGTAAATTTCTATTTGTATTTCAAACAAGTATAAGCACACTAACCTAGATTTTTTTAAATCACTGTTAATAGCTATTTAATATATTTAAATTTACTTTTTAGGAAAAGGCAAATATTAAGGCAACAAGATGATACTATGGATTTTTTTTAGCTTTTTATTTTTAAAAACTCATTTACAAATAATTGCAAGGTGGCAAAAGTGGTATACACTTTATTCAGGTTTACCTATTGTTAACACTTTACCACATTTACTTTATCATTTGCATTCAATTCACACTCCATATATACACACACTCACATTTTTAATAATTTGAGAGTAAGTTATATATATGGTCCTTTACTCCTAAATACATTAGCATGTATCTACTAAAAACAGGAATATTTTCCCATGTTACCACAGTGCAACTGTCAACTTAATAAACTTACATTAATATAGAATTTTTATCTAATCTATTATTCCTATTCCTATTTACTTGATCTATTAATATTCTCTGCAGCTTTTTTCCGTCCAGTCCAGGATCCAGTCTAGGATCAGTTATTGCAATTACTTGTAATATCTCTATAATGAATTTTCTAATTAAAAGTAATTCACCAGAGTATAAAATGAATGCTCATTATGATACTTCAAAAGCACTGCAAGATCTTGAGTTACCTTCAAAGTTATAATATATAAGATTCACGTTTTCAATTCACTTACAAATAAAAATGGTGCTGTATATATGTGGTCCAATTATAATAGACAAAGTTGCCAAGGAACATCAATAGGGAAGCAATAGTCTTTTTCAACAAATGAAGCTGGAGTAATTAATATCCATAGGGGAGAAAATAAATGTGTACTTTACTACCTTATTTCATATACACAATTTAATTCAAAATACAATGTAATAAAAGGGCTAATTTAAATGTAAGAGCTAAAACTACAGAACTTCTAGAAGAAAACACTTTTTAAAAATCTTCATGACTTTGATGTAAGCAAAGATTTCTTTGATACGACATAAAAAGGATGAACCATTAAACATAAAAATAAAAACCATAAAACATCACTTGTCATCACAGAAATGCAAATTAAAACCACAATGAGATATCACCTCACACCAGTTAGGATGGCCACCATCCAAAAGACAAACAACAACAAATGTTGGCGAGGATGTGGAGAAAGGGGAACCCTCCTACACTGCTGGTGGGAATATAAATTAGTTCAACCATTGTGGAAAGCAGTATGGAGGTTCCTCAAAAAGCTCAAAATAGAAATACCATTTGACCCAGGAATCCCACTCCTAGGAATTTACCCTAAGAATGCAGCAGCCCAGTTTAAGAAGAATAGGCATCCCTGTGTTTATCGCAGCACTACTTACAATAGCCAGGAAATGGAAGCAACCTAAGTGTCCATCAGTAGATGAATGGATAAAGAAGATGTGGTACATATACACAATGGAATATTACTCAGCCATATGAAGAAAACAAATCCTACCATTTGCAACAACATGGATGGAGCTAGAGGGTATTATCCTCAGTGAAATAAGGCAGGCGGAGAAAGACAAGTACCAAATGATTTCACTCATATGTGTAGTATAAGAACAAAGAAAAAACTGAAGGAACAAAACAGCAGCAGACTCACAGAACCCAAGAATGGACTAACAGGTACCAAAGGGAAAGGGACTGGGGAGGATGAGTGGGAAGGGAGGGATAAGGGCGGGGAAAAAGAAAGGGGACATTACAATTAGCATGTGTAATATGGGGGGAGCACAGGGAGGGCTGTGCAACACAGAGAAGACAAGTAGTGATTCTACAGCATCTCACTACGCTGATGGACAGTGACTGTAATGGGGTTTGTGGGGGGGGACTTGGTGAAGGGGGGAGCCTAGCAAGCATAATGTTCTTCATGTAATTGTAGAGTAATGATACCAAAATAAATAAATAAACAAAAATTTTTTTTTAAAAACCATAAAATGAAAAACTTCTGTTCTTCAAAAGACAGTACTAAGAAAGTGAAAAGACAAGAAGGACAAGGAAAAAATATTTGCAATACATATATCTGACAAGGGATAAGTATCCAGAATAGAAGCAGAACTCTTACAAATCAGTAAGATAAACCATAAAAGATGAGCCAAAGGTTCAAACATCCATTTCACAAAAGAAGATACACAAATGACCAATAAGTACAAGAAAAGATGCTCAAGAGCACCTATAATCAGGATCATATAAATTTAATCCATTACACACCAAGTTTAGGTTAAGATAGGAAAAAATGAAGCTCTTGTACATTGCTGGAGGAAGTGTAAATGGTAGAACCACTGTGAAGAGTCTGGCAGTTTTCACAAAGTTAAACATACATTTATCACGTGAAAGCAATCACGCTAGGATTTTATTTCCAAAGGAAATAAAACGTATCCACACAGACTCACACCCAAGTGTTCAGAGCAGGTTTCCGTAGTAGCCAAACACCAGTAACAATCTAATTTCATCAGTGGGGGAAGGATACGCTGTGCTTTATCCGTACAGTCGTCTGCGACTCAGCACCAAGGAACGAACTATGTCACCTGCAACTCAAAGGCAGGAACTGAGTGAAAGGAGCCGCAAACACAGAACATACTGTATGACTCCACCTACACGCGGCTCTGGAAGTCGGCTCAGAGCTCTCCTGGAACTGGGAAGAGGGCAGGCAGATACAATCCTTCTGCAGGTGACAGTTACGGTCCACATTTTGTAATGGTGATTACATGGGGACAAAATGGGCTTATTGTATCATATGTAAATTATACCTCAAAGTCGCATTTTTAAAAACAGGGAGTATAATAGAAAATGACGGAAAGGGTTACTTTGAATGGAGGCCTCACCGAAGAGGCAGAGGGAAACAGCCTGGACGACAGGAAGAGGGTGACCAGCTATTTTCTTACTGTGCTCCATCCAGAGGAGGCAAGACTAGAGCCACTTGTTCACATTTATTTTAACATTTTTAACTTTTACTTCCCAGTAGTTGCTGTGGATGACAGAAAAGCAGACAATATAGTCTAGGCCTTTCCTAAAAGCTAGATGCAGCCCTCACCCTAGTTCCAAGCCCTGCTTTGAGCTGCAGAATCCTGAGGTGACCCTGCAAACCCAACCAACTAGGACTTAACAAGGAGCGACCCTTGATCTCAACATATGTGTCCACAAAGTAAATGCCTCCTGTTCCTCTGCCCTCTGAATACACACCTGCTGTCCTGAAGCTCCACTCTGATGCATCCCCACTAGCAAGCACCTCTAGCACACAGGTGCACAGAGAGGAAACCCCAGGAGAAAAACCAAGGTCTCCTCTGTCCAGGCCAGAAAACAGGCCCAGTTCTCATGTTCGGCTTCTGAACACCACAGCTAATGTGGTGTGTACACTGTCCACAGATGTGCCAGAATCCGTGGGTCCCGGGGCCTGGTAGCAAGAGACCTGGTGGTGTCTCCTGCACACTCCTCGCTAAGCAGGCTGCCGGCCAAAACACTGCTCGGCTAGTGCTTCTAAACTGATGCTCCCAAATCATGCTCATTTCTATCATGCTGTGATTCAGCCTAGACCCTGGCTTCCCCTAGATTTATGCTCTGTTTGCACAACTCCAGCCTCCAGGTTAGAAGGGTCCCTGTGGGACAAGGCCTAAGGTGACCAGCCTGCGGGAAGGCAGGTCAGGCAGAGAGCTGCCCGGCTGGAGCATCCCACCGACTGAGCCCGGAGGCCGGGCCCAACGCCCACCCCACGCCACCCTTCATGCCTCCCTGCTGCGACCCCTTCCCTGACTCCCGCTGTCTGGCAGACATTCTCTGGGGAAGAGGGAACCTCCCAGAATGGGGGGGAAGGGGAAGAGAGCTTTATAAAGAACATACAGATACTTACTGTTCATATTACACGCAGCAGTAAGCCAGGCTCTATAAACTGTCTTGCCCGACAGGAAGATGAGGTGAGACCAAGAAAACAAGTAGAAGACAGCTTTTTAAAAGACTAAGAAGCACTGGCGGAGTTGAGTGATCCTGTTTCCCTGACAAGGCACCCCAAGCCCTTCCCAATCAGACCCCCAACCTCTGCCCCACTCTGCAAGAGCCAGGGTGACAGTCCCAAGGCGGCTGGCACTCCCCACTCTCATTTTGAGACCTTGAGCAAGCGGCAAATCTCTCACTTCCCTTGACTTCAGTTTCATCTGGCTGTAAACAAACATTGCCAGGCTGCTGCAAGGGCTGAGGGACTCAATGAAGGCAGCAGATGGCAGCACCCAGCACAGGGCAGGCATCCAGAGGGTGGGCACTCTCTCCTTCAGTCCTCACGACACCCTGTGGGGGACCCACCGGCCACCCCAGCCACAACCAGGACTGAGCAGGGCAGGACGCCCTCCCCCTGCCATGCGTACCTGCCCTGAACCCCGTCTCCCAGCAGGGCGCCACTGTAAGCACTGGGATCCTCCACAGTGTCTGTGGGCAAACGGCGGGGCCCAACAATGAAGTCTGCTTGATTTACCTGACTCTGGAACAAAGTGAGGAAAGGAAAGGGAAAAGGATTCCAGCAAGTAATTCCAGAAGGACAGACAAGAAAGCTCCTCATCCTGGGTAAGGTCCTCTGCCCCGGGAACCCCCCTCGTGCTCCCCCCTAGGGCACCAGCCCTCACCCAGGGATGATTCTGTCCCACAAGGGCACTCAGCAACGTCTGGAGATGTCTCTGACTGTCAGCAGCTATGGGTAGATGCAGACATGCTGCCAAATCCCGCACAGGGCCCGGCCCCCACAGGAGAGCATCACGGGGCCCAAATGTCAACAGCACAAGACCACGACGCCCTTCTCCAGTGTTAACAGTGAGACCAGAGGGACCTATGCAGCAGCCAAGATGAGGGTCACTGCTCTGCAGCCAACCCTGGGCATACAACCATCCCAGAGGCAGTGGCAAAGGAAACCATGAAAAATCCTAAAGAACTTGAAAAATAGAAAAGTCAGCTGAAGGCCTCCGTGGGTGCTGAACATTCTGGTGACCTGGCCCTGGATGCAGATGCTACCAGGACCCCACTGGCAGTGATTTAACAGATGAAGTAATAGTGCTTTCTGCCTGACACTACTGGGGCATGTCTGCATATCAACTCATGTATCTTCCCAAAACAGCAGGAAGCAGGTACCATTATCACTGCATTTGGCTATAAAGATATTAAGACTCGGTGAGATCCCACAACCAGCCAAAGCCACTGTGGGTAAACTGCAGTATTTCCAATGCCTCAACTCCCAC
This sequence comes from Manis pentadactyla, assembly GCF_030020395.1. Taxonomy (NCBI): domain Eukaryota; kingdom Metazoa; phylum Chordata; class Mammalia; order Pholidota; family Manidae; genus Manis; species Manis pentadactyla. Next base: position 145,305,100 of record NC_080025.1, on the reverse strand, counting down.
AGCCATCTATCACTGCAGGAATCCCAGGAACCTGCTCAGGGTTGCCATTAATGAGAGAATATTCAGCTCCTGTGTCCACCAGTGCCGGGACATGTTGTACTTAACAGGGGACCAATGAATTGCTAATTCTACATGTGGCCTCCAGTCCCCTCTATATCCCCCAAGGTGGGGGGCCTTGGCCTCCCTCCTCAGTCAAACTGCAACACCCAGTCACCCTCCTGTGGGGGCAGGGGCCCAGGCGGATCCTGAGTACTGTCCCCCAGGAAATCCTTCAAGGACACAGACTGGACATGGGGCTTTGTCTCCCGCTTCTGTGTCCTGCACCTCAGCAACTGGAACTGCTACTTTGGCTTTAATTGGTGCCACAGTTCTAACAAGATCTTATTGGACTGCCCATCAAGTTTTTCTTTCACTAGCCTAGCCTTTATCAAATCAACCCACATCTAGGTCCTCGAGACCTTCAGGGGGTCCTTTGCACCTCTCCTTCCAGTCATAGCCTGTACTTCCTTCCGTGTTCTTATTGTTTCAACCCCCCCAAATCTGCTAAAGTAGCCTCAATTATGGGCTGCCCTATGTGGGGGGCAAGAATAGTCACTAGGGACAGAGAGAGATGGGGGAGCTGTATGCAGCACCAGATTTCTCATTTCTACGGTGAACAACTCCTCATCTTCTAGATAGTATTTTTCATGCCCAACTCCCGTTAACACCTGTTGAAGCTCTGCGTTAGTCTTCCAGCTAGTGGGGAAGTATGGTAAGTCCCCCTGATTAGGCCAATCACCCGGAGGGCTGCTGTCAGGCAATCCAGAAGCACCTGATTCCCTGAGGTGTGATGGGCACTTTGCAACCACTGCCTGCAGGAAGGGTGAGTCCTCAGGGAAGCCAGTCTACCCATTTCAGAACCCAACATAACACCGCTCTCTACCTCTAAGTCCCAAAAAACGCAAAAGCCATGTAGGCAGAGGTTCTGAGGGCTTCCGTCAAAACCGGATGCTCAGATCCACCAGCCCACCTCCAGTCTAGCCTTTCCTTGGACTGATTTCAGTCACACCGGTTTATTCGCCCCAGGCTAGGAACACGCTTCCCCCTGGAGCTACACCCACATGACACCCACGCAGTCGACAGGGACCTGACAGGACTCAGCAGGGACTCCTACCCTGCAGGGCAGCACCCTAGCCTGCAGGCACTGCCCCCAGCCCTGTCCTGCTGGCCAGGCCTCAGGCAGGGCAGGAGAGTGCTCCACCCCCTGGAGCTAGAATTGCCACCCCAGTGGCCAGTTTTACTCCCCTCCTCCACCACACCACTCTTCTGCGGCTCCCCAAGGAGTCTGCTCTTCTCGGGTCACACAGCACTGTTCCCTTTAACTGTTCCCCCAGGACAGCTTCCACGACCTCTAGATGTTGTTTCAACCCTCCTCCCAATGTTCTGTAAGATTTGATTACAAGCCTGTTATCATGAGACCACCATCCGCCATCAAAGCAGCTTTGGTGCCCAGTACATAATATAATAACACCTACATGGTTAAATGGAGTCCTTCCCTGGGGCCAGTCGAGGTAAAATGATCACCATCTCCTAATACAGCAAAAAACAAGCTGCAAAAACCACTACATCCACAGCAGTGGGAATTAGAGGAAGCACTACTTTTAAAGTCCCTCTCGGGGGAAAGGAATGAACAAATTCTTACAGTCACCAACCAGGTTGCACATTACAAACAGGAAATCAAAACTTAAGTCCTACCATAGCAAACCAAGTAACAACTTTCTCATCTGTGCGTAAAATTGCAATATTTCCAGAATCTCTCACCTGGCCTTAGTGCATCTCCATATCAATAGGTGTTTCCAAGGGGTGGAGAGTAGTCCATCTCCTAGGGGATGCAAGGGCATATCTGGACCAGAGAGGTTTGGTGGGGTCCCTTTTTGGAGCCGGGTTGCGAGAGACACAGGCAAGCAGAAGTGGACAACTGCTTGTAAGCAATGAACGGGTTTCTCCCACTTTATTTCTCCCTTCAACTGATTTCAGCTTCAAAGGTAATTTGTCCCAGGCTAGGAACATATTTACCCCCGGAGTTACATCATCTCAACCCTCGACTACAAAAATGTACCTTTCCTTCTCCCCAGTCAAAAACTTTTAAGTGGAAAAGTTCCTTCATACAAAGGAGAGGAGCCAGAGCCTCCCAGCACAGCCTGGTGGCCCCTCGCCCTCACCCGCACACTACTCCTGTGCTGGAGAAAACAAGAGCGACTTGCAGAGCAGACAGAGCAAAGCCCACCCTGAACCCCTCCGCTGTGCTCACCACAAACCATTCCAGTATGACAGGTACCAACATGCCACCCAGTTTTCCCTGAGAAGTGGCATGGCTGAGAGTCTGCCTTTCAGGCCCAAAATGTGTTCAGCTGGTTTCCTGATGAGATTAAACACTTAAGAGGTGCCCCAGGAGAAGTGAGGTGTGGGGAGGGTGCATACTTGACTTTTTCATAGCACCCCTTCTCCAAGAGTAACTGGCTCATGTTAATAAGATTGGTTTCCTAACTAGGGTTTTACAGCACTGAAATGCAAAACTTAACTATTTACAACCCAAGTGGCTGTTCAGAGTTGTCCTGACAGTTTAAACCTGGCTTACAGGCATCATTCACTTTGGTTTATATTTACCTAAGCTTATTTTACTTTCAGACTAGGGTGAAAAAAAAAGAACAAAAAAAAGAGAAATATGTAAAATTATCAATTAATATATTCTTTCCAACTCCTCTCTAAGTAAAGCAACAGTTCATATTTTAATGATTCTCCACCTCAGAAATACAAATATTTAGCCTAACAGTATTCTTAATCAATTTCCACATGGAAGAATGTGTGAATATTCTTCTAAGGAAGTCTTTATACAAGATATCACAAATGATAACATTTTAATACTCTAAAAATCAAACCCCTTACTTACAGAAAAGAAACAGACTTATGAAGCAGATTATCACAACATAAGAGTTGGCAAAAAAAAAGCTCTCAGCCAAAAACCCAGAATAGAGAAGGCATTTTAAATGCCTTATTTACCTAATGCCATTTCCAAAGTAATGAAAAAACAGTGTACACCACCACTTAATTTTACTGTTTATAAAGCACAGGTCAACATGCCTCTTAAAATAAGACTTTGTGATGGAGGCGGAGCCAAGATGGTGGCGTGAGTAGAGCAGCGGAAATCTCCTCCAAAAACAACATATATCTATGAAAATATAACAAAGACAACCCTTCCTAGAATAAAGACCAGAGGACACAGGACAATATCCAGACCACATCCGCACCTGAGAGAACCCAGCGCCTCGCGAAGGGGGTGAGATACAAGCCCCGGCCCCGCGGGAGCCGAGGGCCCCTCCCCCCAGCTCCCGGCGGGAGGAGAGCAGGCAGAGCGGGAGGGAGACGGAGCCCAGGACTGCCGAACACCCAGCCCCAGCCATCCGGGCCAGAGCGCAGACACAGTGCGTGCGTGGGGCCCTGGATACTGGGGGAACAGGGCAGCAAGAACAGTGAGCGGGCACTGGAGGCCGGTGCCTGAGGACAAAGAAAATCGTGTGGTTCTTTTTTTTTTAATTATTTATTTAATTTTGTTGTTGTTGTTGTTCTTTTGATTTGGCGGGTGCTTTTTGGAAGTCTTAAAGGGGCAGGGAGGGACACTTAATCCAGAGGTAGGGAATCCGGGGATCTCTGGGCACCCTAACCCCTGGGCTGCAGGGAGCAGGGAGGCCCCTTACGGAGATAAATAGCCTCCCAGCAGCTCCTGCTCCAACGCGACTCCACCATTTTGGAGTAGCTGCCCGAGCCAGGCCACGCCCACAGCAACAGCGGAGATTAACTCCATAGCAGCCGGGCAGGAAGCAGAAGCCCTGTCTGCGCGCAGCTGCGCAGCACAAGCCACTAGAGGCCGCTGTTCTCCCAGGAGAGGAGGGCCACAAACCAACAAGAAAGGAAGTCCTTCCAGCCGTCACTCGTCCGAGTTCTGCAGACTATTCCTATCACCATGAAAAGGCAAAGCTACAGGCAGACAAAGATCACAGAGACAACACCAGAGAAGGAGACAGACCTAACCAGTCTTCCTGACAAAGAATTCAAAATAAGAATCATAAACATGCTGACGGAGATGCACAGAAAAACGCAAGAGCTAAGGGATGACGGCCGGAGGGAGATCACAGATGCCAGAAAGGAGATTACAGAAGTGAAACAAACCCTGGAAGGATTTATAAGCAGAATGGGTAAGATGCAAGAGGCCATTGAAGGAATAGAAACCATAGAACAGGAACGCATAGAAGCTGACATAGAGAGAGATAAAAGGATCTCCAGGAATGAAACAATATTAAGAGAACTGTGTGACCAATCCAAAAGGAACAATAACCGTATTATAGGGGTACCAGAAGAAGAAGAGAGAGGAAAAGGGATAGAAAGAGTCTTTGAAGAAATAATTGCTGAAAACTTCCCCAAACTGGGGGAGGAAATAATCAGAATAAACAGACCACAGAAATACACAGAACCTCCAACAGAAAGGATCCAAGAAGGGCAACACCAAGACACATAATAATTAAAATGGCAAAGATCAAGGACAACGAAAGAGTTTTAAAGGCAGCTAGAGAGAAAAAGGTCACCTATAAAGGAAAACCCATCAGGCTAGCATCAGACTTCTCAACAGAAACCCTACAGGCCAGAAGAGAATGGCATGATATATTTAATACAATGGAACAGAAGGGCCTTGAACCAAGGATACTGTATCCAGCACGACTATCATATAAATATGATGATGGGATTAAACAATTCCCAGACAAGCAAAAGCTGAGGGAATTTGCTTCCCACAAACCACCTCTACAGGGCATCTTACAGGGACTGCTCTAGATGGGAGCACTCCTAGAAAGAGCACAGCACAAAACACCCAACATATGAAGAATGGAGGAGCAGGAATAAGAAGGGAGAGAAGAAAAGAATCTCCAGACAGTGTATATAACAGCTCAATAAGCGAGCTAAATTAGGCAGTAAGATACTAAAGAGGCTAACCTTGAACCTTTGGTAACCACGAATTTAAAGCCTGCAATAGCAATAAGTACATATCTCTCAATAGTCACCCTAAATGTAAATGGCCTTAATGCACCAATCAAAAGACACAGAGTAATAGAATGGATAAAAAAGCAAGACCCATCTATATGCTGCTTACAAGAAACTCACCTCAAACCCAAAGACATGTACAGACTAAAAGTCAAGGGATGAAAAAACATTTTTCACGCAAACAACAGTGAGAAGAAAGCAGGGGTTGCAGTACTAATATCAGACAAAATAGACTTCAAAACAAAGAAAGTAACAAGAGATAAAGAAGGACACTACATAATGATAAAGGGCTCAGTCCAACAAGAGGATATAACCATTCTAAATATATATGCACCCAACACAGGAGCACCAGCATATGTGAAACAAATACTAACAGAACTAAAGGGGGAAATAGACTGCAATGCATTCATTTTAGGAGACTTCAACACACCACTCACCCCAAAGGATAGATCCACCGGGCAGAAAATAAGTAAGGACACAGAGGCACTGAACAACACAGTAGAACAGATGGACCTAATAGACATCTATAGAACTCTACATCCAAAAGCAGCAGGATATACATTCTTTTCAAGTGCTCATGGAACATTCTACAGAATAGACCATACTAGGCCACAAAAAGAGTCTCACTAAATTCCAAAATATTGAAATTCTACCAACCAATTTTTCAGACCACAAAGGTATAAAACTAGAAATAAATTCTACAAAGAAAACAAAAAGGCTCACAAACACATGGAGGCTTAACCACATGCTTCTAAATAATCAATGGATCAATGCACAAATCAAAATAGAGATCAAGGAATATACAGAAACAAATGACAACGACAACACAAAGCCCCAACTTCTGTGGGATGCAGCGAAAGCAGTCTTAAGAGGAAAGTATATAGTGATCCAGGCACACTTAAAGAAGGAAGAACAAACCCAAATGAATAGTCTAACATCACAATTATCGAAACTGGAAAAAGAAGAACAAATGAAACCTAAAGTCAGCAGAAGGAGGGACATAATAAAGATCAGAGAACAAATAAACAAAATTGAGAAGAATAAAACAATAGCAAAAATCAATGAAACCAGGAGCTGGTTCTTTGAGAAAATAAACAAAATAGATAAGCCTCTAGCCAAACTTATTAAGAGAAATAGAGAATCAACACAAATCAACAGAATCAGAAATGAGAATGGAAAAATCAAGACAGACTCCACAGAAATACAAAGAATTATTAAAGACTACTATGAAAACCTATATGCCAACAAGCTGGAAAACCTAGAAGAAATGGACAACTTCCTGGAAAAATACAACCTTCCAAGACTGACCAAGGAAGAAACACAAAAGTTAAACAAACCAATTACGAGCAAAGAAATTGAAACGGTAATCAAAAAACTACCCAAGAACAAAACACCCGAGCCAGACGGATTTACCTTGGAATTTTATCACACACACAGAGAAGACATTAAACCCATTCTCCTTAAAGTTTTCCAAAAAATAGAAGAGGAGGGAATACTCCCAAACTCATTCTATGAAGCAAACATCACCCTAATACCAAAACCAGGCAAAGACCCCACCAAAAAAGAAAACTACAGACCAATATCCCTGATGAACGTAGTTGCAAAAATACTCAATAAAATATTAGCAAACTGAATTCAACAGTATATCAAAAGGATCATACACCATGACCAAGTGGGATTCATCCCAGGGATGCAAGGATGGTACAACATTCGAAAATCCGTCAACATCATCCACCACATCAACAAAAAGAAAGACAAAAACCACATGTTCATCTCCATAGATGCTGAAAAAGCATTTGACAAAATTCAACATCCATTCATGATAAAAACTCTCAGCAAAATGGGAATAGAGGGCAAGTACCTCAACATAATAAAGGCCATCTATGATAAACCCACAGCCAACATTATACTGAACAGTGAGAAGCCAAAAGCTTTTCCTCTGAGATCGGGAACTAGACAGGGATGCCCACTCTCCCCACTGTTATTTAACATAGTACTGGAGGTCCTAGCCACGGCAATCAGACAAAACAAAGAAATACAAGGAATCCAGATTGCTAAAGAAGAAGTTAAACTGTCACTATTTGCAGATGACATGATACTGTACATAAAAAACCCTAAAGAGTCCACCCCAAAACTACTAGAACTGATATCGGAATACAGCAAAGTTGCAGGATACAAAATTAACACACAGAAATCTGTAGCTTTCCTATACACTAACAATGAACCAATAGAAAGAGAAATCAGGAAAACAATTCCATTGACAATTGCACCAAAAAGAATAAAATACCTAGGAATAAACCTAACCAAAGAAGTGAAAGACCTATAACCTGAAAACTACAAGTCACTCTTAAATTAAAGGGGACACTAACAAATGGAAACTCACCCCATGCTCATGGCTAGGAAGAATTAATATCGTCAAAATGGCCATCCTGCCCAAAGCAATATACAGATTTGATGCAATCCCTATCAAATTACCAGCAACATTCTTCAATGAACTGGAACAAATAATTCAAAAATTCATATGGAAACACCAAAGACCCCGAATAGCCAAAGCAATCCTGAGAAAGAAGAATAAAGTAGGGGGATCTCACTCCCCAACTTCAAGCTCTACTACAAAGCCATAGCAATCAAGACAATTTGGTACTGGCACAAGAACAGAGCCACAGACCAGTGGAACAGACTAGAGACTCCAGACATTAACCCAAACATATATGGTCAATTAATATTTGATAAAGGAGCCATGGACATACAATGGGGAAATGACAGTCTCTTCAACAGATGGTGCTGGCAAAACTGGACAGCTACATGTAGGAGAATGAAACTGGACCATTGTCTAACCCCATACACAAAAGTAAATTCAAAATGGATCAAAGACCTGAATGTAAGTCATGAAACCATAAAACTCTTAGAAAAAAAAATAGGCAAAAACCTTTTAGACATAAACATGAGTGACCTCTTCTTGAACATATCTCCCCAGGCAAGGAAAACAACAGCAAAAATGAACAACTGGGACTATATTAAGCTGAAAAGCTTCTGTACAACAAAAGACACCATCAATAGAACAAAAAGGAACCCTACAGTATGGGAGAATATATTTGAAAATGACAGATCCGATAAAGGCTTGACGTCCAAAATATATAAAGAGCTCCCCACCTCAACAAACAAAAAACAAACAATCCACTTAAAAAATGGGCAGAGGAACTGAACAGACAGTTCTCCAAAACAGAAACACAGATGGCCAACAGACACATGAAAAGATGTTCCACATCGCTAATTATCAGAGAAATGCAAATTAAAACTACAATGAGATATCACCTCACACCAGTAAGGATGGCTACCATCCAAAAGACAAACAACACCAAATGTTGGCGAGGCTGTGGAGAAAGGGGAACCCTCCTACACTGCTGGTGGGAATGTAAGTTAGTTCAACCATTGTGGAAAGCAGTATGGAGGTTCCTCAAAATGCTCAAAATAAACTTACCATTTGACCCAGGAATTCAACTCTTAGGAATTTACCCTAAGAACACAGCACTCAAGTTTGAAAAAGACAGATGCACCTCTATGTTTATTGCAGCACTATTTACAATAGCCAAGAATTGAAAGCAAACTAAGTGTCCGTCAGTAGATGATTGGATAAAGAAAATGTGGTACATATACACAATGGAATATTACTCAGCCATAAGAAGAAAACAAATCCTACCATTTGCACCAACATGGATGGAGCTAGAGGGTATTATGCTCAGTCAAATAAGCCAAGAGGAGAAAGAGAAATACCAAATGATTTCACTCATCTGTGGAGTATAAGAACAAAAGAAAAACTGAAAGAAGAAAACAGCAGCAGAATCACAGAACCCAAGAATGGACTAACAGAGGATCAAAGCCCAATTTGGCTACCCAGAAAACGATATGATACAATATGAAGAAGAAGTTCCAACATCAACATACTCTGGAAGAGTCATTTCAGAAGATGATCATCAAAAAATGTCAACAGCATATAAAAGTGTAGGCAAAGGGTCTGTTTGTGTTTATACAGAGGATCAAAGCCTAATTGGGCTACCCCGAAAATGAACTAAGATACGATATGAAAAAGAACTTCCAACATCTGCACTCTCTGGAAGACTCATGCCAGAAGATGATCATCAAAAAACCCCAACAAAGATCCATGCACTGCTACAGCTGTAGATGCACTCATCCCACCAGTTCCTGGACTTGCCATGGGAATGAGGAAGGAGATATCTAAGCTGGCCTGTGCATACAGTAAAACAACAAATTTGACTGGATCTATACTGTTGGAACTCAACCAAGAATTTGGAGAAGTGCAAATTGTAGCGCTCCAAACTCTTACAACTACAGACTATTTACTGTTAAAAGAATATATGGCATGTGAACAGTCCCCAGGAATGGGTTGTTTTAATTCGTCTGATTTATCTCAGACTGTTCAAGTTCAGTTGGACAATATCCACCATATCATAGATAAGTTTTCACAAATGCCTAAGGTGCCTAACTGGTTTTCTCGGTTTCACTGAAGATGGCTGGTAATTACAGATATGCTTTGGTTATGTAACTATACTCCTATTATGTTAATGTGTGTGCGCAATTTAAGTAGTAGCTTAAAACCTATATATGCTGAAGTTACTCTACAAGAAGATATGTCAAAGAAATAGCCAATCTTCCCATGTTTTCTTCCACCTGCTACTTCTAAAGCTGTTCTTCTTCCTTCCTAATTGCAACCCTTAAATAGAATTCGTGCCTCATATCAAATTTACCGAGTATCATAATTCTTCCAAGTGGTAAAGATATGTCAAGACAAATTCTGGGCATAGAAGCTACAGGACATAAATATGCAAAGAAATAAAAAGCTAACCATTTCAAACAAGAAGGCTTCTCTCTCACTTACCAACTTTACATTTCCCTGTATGGCCCTGGAAGATGACTGGTTAGCCAGAGACGGGTAAGATTCCTCAAGAGAGGAACAACCTAAGACAGGCACAGTCGCAGGGGGGTCATCAGGTGAGAAACTGGGGATCAACAGAGGTGAGGCTTAGAACCTCACCCCCACTGTTTTGAGAGAAATCTTCTGCATCCACGGATGTTTTGTTGCCCTTGTCTAGCTTGGATTAATACTTAGCCTATAAGCACACACCTGATCATCTACATTTGCCCTCTTAAAGCACTAAACTATGTTTTCTACCTTTATCTTGCATCTACCTACCACTTCAGCATTTTATTAAGAATAATAATAATAATAATAATAAGGGAGAAATGTGGGATTCACATATAAATCAAGTATAAAAATCAAACGAATATTCATATCTGACCTGATTGTTTGTAGTTCATAATGCACGATCAAAACTGAAAGTTTCTGTGATGACTGCCCTTGCACTGTTCACCATGTAAGAACTTATTCACTATGTAAGAATTTGTTCACCATGTAAGAACTTGTTCGTTATGCTTCAGAAGATTGGAGACTGATGAGAATTAGGCTTGGGGTGGATTAATGATTGTGCATTGAGTCCCCTGTGCAGAATTTTATTGTTGTTAACTGTTAACAACCATTTGATCAATAAATATGAGGGATGCCCTCTCAAAAAAAAAAAAAAAAAGATTTTGAACTCTATGTTCATCTATTTTAACAGTTTAACAAATATTTGCTAAGCCTACCTTTCAAAATACTTTTTTCACTAAGATTCTACATATGGTCTTAATTAAACCCAAACTCCTTGAGACAGCACACCGAGGCCCTTCTAATCTCACCCTAGTCTACACCCCCACCCTCTCCCCGGTCAAGCCCCCGGCCCCCCAAGCCGCAGTCTGTGAGACGCTGCCTGTCCCACAGGGCATCACCTGTGCCAGGAAGGGCCTTGCCCATCATCCCCCCATATCCAGCCACACCCGCACCCGCCCCCTGCCTGTGTATCTACAGGGAGAGCCACCTCTGAGTTCACGAAGCAGCCGTATTCTTGGTCGTGCACTCGGCAACGTTTACTGAGCACCTGCCGTGTGCCAGAACTGGTGTCGGCTCTGAACCTAACCTGCCAAAAACGGGGGAGACACAGACCACAAACATAAATGAGTGAAATCCACAGCACACTGGAAGACGGTTAAGTCTGCGGAGGAAACGCCAAAGCAAGAGAGAGCAAACGGAGAGGGAGGGCCGGGCGGGGATGCGCCGTAACACGGGCTGGCCAGGAAGCCCCACCAGAGGACGACATCTGAGTGAGGACTTGAAGGCACCGCGCAAGTGAGTCAGGTAGATACCTGGAGGAATTTTCCTGGCAAAGGAGCAGTGGGTACGAAGGCCCTGCAACAGAGACATGCTTGGTGTGCTTGCGAAACCAAGAGGGGACGCGAAGAGGCCACGGGGCAGTGAGGCAGACAGGAGCAGGTTGAGTTCCAAACACAAGGCTGGATCCCTGGCCGAGCAGCCCCGCCTGGCTTGGACTCCTGTGCTATGGAGGCTCCAGGCATTTTTACCACGGGGCCTGACCTGACTGAGATGCTGACAGGACCGCTCCAGCCACTGCCTTGAGACTCAAGGTGGAATCGAGGGGCCCAGCTAAGATTGCTATTATAGTATATCAAAAATGAGAGTGGCTAGAACTGGGACAACAGCAGATCTGGTAGGGAGAAAAGTTTAGCTTCTAGATATATTTTGAGAATGAAGTCAACAGAATTTTCTGACAGAGTTGATATGCAGCATGAGGGAAAAAAAGGAGTCAGGAAGACAATTTCCAAAGTTTTTAGCCTAAAAACTAACTGAAAGGGTAGAACTGCCATTAATTACAGGTGGAACGGCCTTGTAGGGAAAGATCCAGGGCTGGGCTCAGGGTCTACAAAGCCTGGGGGTCCACCAGATACCCCAGTGGAGAGGGGAGAACATACAGGCTATACGTGCCAAGTCTGGAGCCATTGGAGGGCAAGCGATATTTAACGACGGAGCAGGTGGAGGTACACAGAAAAGAAGGAGTCCAGGGGCAGTCCCGATGCCTCCCCTGGGAAGGAGGGCGGGGAAGCAGCCAGTGCCGCAGGCAGAGGGGAACCGGCCTACGAGGCCCTCCTCTCCAGGAGGGTGGGTTCAGGGAGGCCAGCAGTGTGGGGAAGGCAAGAGGGTGGAGTTACATCTGGGACACGAGCTGCGTACTGCACAGGGAAGATAATATGAGGAACGGGGCACAGAAAAAGCTTTTCCGAGTTTTGCTGCACAGGGAGCACAGAGCAAAGGAGGGGCCAGGGAACAGGAAGTGGGGTCCAGAGAGACGGAGAAATGACAGTTGGTTTCGGGCTGATGGAAGAGCCCACAGGGAGGGGAGATGTGCAGGAGTGGTGCTCCCAGGGCATCCTGGTGTCCGCTGGGGAGCCCAGCCTCAGCTGGGAGCCTGGGGGACCACTGGCACAGGAGGCCTGGCCTTGTGTAGGCCACGGACCCCTCTCCACTTACATACTCTCCTAAGTAAGTTCTTAGGTGCCTAAAATAAAATACAATAGGATTACAAAGGAAGCCAATTATGCTGAAGTACAATTACCAAAAATCAAAAATACCTTGAGATTTTCTAATGTGTGGCAGTGATCTATGTGCTTTACACTGAGCAACAAGAGCCAGCAGCAAGTCTTCTAAAGAAGTGATGAGATTCAGTGACCCTTCATGACGCTGGCTACCAGACCAGAATGGGCATGAAACCCTTGGGTCTCTAAGAGGCGAGGAAGCTACGGGTATGACATCTGGTTAATGGCAGGTGCCGCCCTACTTGCTGAAGCTGTGACCATGCTCCACCTACTCTCGCGCCACACATACACGCCTATCCCCCAAACACACCCAAACCTGACCGTTTCCCACAATCCCCCATGACTGTCTCGCTGGATTACTGAAATAACCTCCCAGCCGGGTCCCCCTTCTGTCCTGAGCCCCCGATCTGCGTCCAACACTATTATCGTGTTACAACTTGTTGTATCAGGCCACTCGATGCTCAAACCCCTTCAGTTGGCTTCCCAACTTTCTCAGGGCATAAGTCAAAGCCCTTTAACAGCTCCCAAGACTCAGGGACATATACACGGGCTGTGCACTGCACAACTCTGAGGCTGCCATTCACTTAGCCCAGGGGCTGGCAACTCACAACACGGTGCTAATTAATATGCAGAACACAAAACAGTGGGAGAGCACAATATATCTACCTATTTATAGTTCAAAACAAAATGGAAGAGAAACAGTAATCACTGACAAGCAGAAAGTGCAAAGGAGTAACTTCTGTTTTACTGAAGATTCTGGCAGCTCTCAAATTTTCTAAATACATTTCAAGTTGGAAATAACCTGTGCTCATCTGCAGAGTCTATGTTTACTAGACTAAAACTGTTTCTGCAATGCAGTCCCCCACCCTGCTGAGTGCCTACGAACCCTAATCTATGTAGCACGCCCTTCACTAGGTCTGACGGCGCCACCTGTTTAAGGTCCCTGTGCTGACTGGAGCTTTCAGTAGCCTTCAAGAATTCTAATAGCACCTCACTTTGCTGCACAAATGTTTACCTCATACTGGCAAAGAAAATTCTCACTGTAAATTATCTCTGCAAGTGGAAAGGTCCTATCCTTATGCCAGTAAAAGGTACCATAATGCATAACATTAAAAACACTCTGCAGAGCCTGTCACCTGAAATTCAAGTAAGAAAAGACTTAAAGTCTATATTAATAGTAATTTCATTTAATTAATATCTAATATGACATTAAAAATAACAAAACTTCCCATTCCTGAAATGCTAAGTATTTTTGGTGCTAGAGGCATGAATCCTGCTTCTAACCTGGTCTGACAGACCCACAGCGCCACCTACTGCCATCTTGTGTAACTGTAAACACCTCGTGGGCTGACACAGGCGACAAAGTGCTCACAGAGAAGCCTGCACCCTGAGGCTCACTGCACGCTAAGCCACACCTCCGTCAGCAGCTCGTGGTAACTCCCCCTACACCGGGTTCTTTGAAAGCCTGTCCCTTTAGGGACAAGAGCTTCTTTACTTCCTAACAGAACCCAAAGACTACCCCAGCAACCTCTGAACAAACCTACCTCTAAAATGTGAGCTGCCGGATGCCCCTCCAGTGCCTAGAGGAAAGACACTAAATTCCAGGGCAGGCTTTCAACAGCCAGATTACAGGGGCTGTAACAGCTAATGACAAACGCCTCCAACATACACATCTTCCCTCTCCCTCGTAGCTCCTCTTGGTCCTTCAAAAGCTGTCATTTGGCGTCTGCCCGCCTCCTCACAGAGGACCCACGACCACTTCTCCACCCGCACTCATCTTGTGTGACCACCTGACGTCACCTGACAGGGCCGATGAAGGCTGTCTTCCCTTGGCTTCCAGAGTTTTTTTCTCTTTTTTCCACTACTCCTGGGCCTCTGTGGTGGTTAATTTTATGTATCAGCTTGCAGGCTACAGCACCCAATGATGTAATCAAACACTAATTTAGGTACTGCGGGGAAGGTAATCTATAGATGGGGTTACCACTAGGAACGAGTACCCTCCTCAATGTGTATGGGCCTCAGCCAAACTGCTGAAGACCCTGAAGCAAAAGCCAAGAGTTCCCAGAGCAGAAGGCATCCTGCCTAAGACTGCGGCATCAAGTCCACCTGAGCCTCCAGCCGGTCAGCCCGCCCTGGGAAACCCGGACTTGCAGCTCCAGGCCGAGCCCTTAAAATCAATCTCATGCAGGGAGAGAACAGAGCTACAGCCCACTGGTCGTTTCTCTGGAGATCGCTGACTGACTCGGTCTCTTTGGTATCCCGTGTCTGCTGTCCCTTAACATCACCTGGCCCCACGGGCCCCACGCAGGTCCCGTCCTCTTGCCTGCATGCTCTCCCGGCGACAGCCACTCACAGACCTGTTCTGTTTCAGCTCACCGATGGCCCTCAGAGTCTGACCCAGGTCTTCCTAAACCTCCAGCCCAGGTGTCCAACTCAGTATCACCACGAGCTGGCGCCCTCGCAGGCCCAGCACGCTCCGCTTCTCCTGTGTATCCTCTTAAGTGACAGCCCCATCCTCCTAGATGTACAAGTAAGAAGTCTGAACCTTTCCCTGCCTCACCAAAACATCATCAGATACCTCAGAGCCCCTCTCCCTCCAAGCACCTTCCTCCACACCTACTGTCACTTCCCCAGGACACACACGCTCCTCACTGACCAAAGGCCTGGCACCAAGCCATTCCCTCAGGGGCAGCTCAAGCACTTTTCTAACCCCTAAACTGGATTATGTCACCTGCAAAGACCGTCAGTGCCCTCAAGAGAAAACCTACCTCCACCCAGAGCCCTCGGGGGCATGTGCCCCTCCCTTTGACGAGGGGCGGAGCACAGTACATGTAGCTCGCATTCCCTCTCCTATGGGCCCCACATACTCTGGCCCCTGCACCCATCCCAGGCTCCACGCCCATCACGTTTTCAAATATTAGGTCCAAGGATGCTGAGTTCTCTCCAGATCCACAAATGTTCTACTCTCCTGCACCCCTGATCCTGCAAACAGACTGTTTCCACCAACTGGAATACCCTCCCCTCGGGAGCTACATTACCTGCCCTGACCAGGAAGTGACAACTGCCTGCAGGGCTCAGAGCGAATGTGAGCTGTCCCATGAGGCAGCCATTAACCACATACAGCCACTGCAGTTTAAAGCAAACGAAATTGTCAGTGCTGTTCCTCAGTCACACAGGGCTGCATTTCAAGGACTCAACTGTCACATGTGGTTAGTGGCAACCGCATTAAATGACAGAGGTGTGGAACATTTCCCTCCCTACAAAAAAATACATGGGAGAGACCCAGCTCAGACATCACTGACCAGGGTTCTTCCCCACCCTGGGCTGGGGGACACCTTCCCCTGCGTTTCCAGAGCTTGCTGCCCTCAGCGGAGGCCTGAGACCTCAGCGTGAATGGCCTGTCTGCCCGTGTGTGTCCTCAGAGCCTAGTGAGGCCTGGCCCTCCACAGGTCTCAATGAACATTTATTTATACATTGTCAAAACAGAGGAACATCATCACCAATTCCCTCAGGACTCTCATTAGGAGTTTCTTGAAGCTGTTCTCAACTTGGCAAGTCAACATTCCCTCCCCAGTAATACAGAGGTGATGCCAATTCTGGACACTGGCATCAACTAGCCGGAAGCATTGACCAAGAGCTCTGGGGGAACTGAGTGTGGGGCCAGACCTGAAACGAGCAGAACTCTGGGAACTTCTCTGTCCACTGGCCTGCCCCTCACAGAGCAGCTATCTTCTCCTCTGTTCACATGTCAGACTTCTATCAAGATGTCATCTGAATAAAAGGCCTATTTTGAAAAGGGCTAGAAAAAAACTAATGATATATTAAAATAGGTGTTTTTCTCTCTCAAATATTAAATATATTTGAACTCATTCATCATTAATAAAAGATAATACATATAACTCATTTCCTTTGCAACATGTTTTTCTGATTTAAGGCATTAACATAATTATAATATATATACCCAGGCAAGCAATTTGTTGCAGAAAAATCACTAGTCGAGCTGTATCAAAATATACTCACATCTGTTTGACAAACAATGAACGAGAACTTGTAACAGCTCCCAAACCCCTGCTGATACGCAGGCCTCCAAGTATTCTATCCCTGGCCCCACCTTCCCTCCTAGACTGTTCCCACCAGCTCCATTACAACCTTAGGCTTCACCCAGACAGGACTGCTGAAACTTCTGCCCTGCTCTCCGGCTGCTTCTGTGCTCGTGAAGCCCCTGCCGGGATGTCTCCCCTACTCATCTCTGCAGGCCAGGCCCTCAGGCTCAGCTCAAAAGCCATCTTTTCCAGCCTGTCTTGAGCCCCTCTAAGTAAATGCAATCTGCCCCTTCTCTCAATTACCATAATTTGCATGATTCACCTTAATGACATTTAGCTTGTAGTGTTTCCCATTAGAACATTTCAGTATTATTTTTAGCTTTTTTGTAAGCCCTTGAAGACAAGAACCATCTCTCACGCATACTTAATCCTCTAAGTTAGCAACGACAGGGTCTTGTATTTAGTAGACATTCAGACAAACAGAATTCAGATATGGATGGCATCCAGTTGCATACAAGGCAACTCGGGACCGGCGTTGCCCTCCACTAAAGCATGACAGCCATAAACACTGGCCAGTCCTGGTGGGAACCAGTGGGTCCCAACTCACCGCACGTTGGAGTCACCTGAGCAGCTTTTCAAATCCAATACCCAGGCCCAGCCCAAATTTATCAGACCCTTCGGGGTGGGGCCCAGACACCTGTGTATTTTGATGCTCCTGGGATGAGGCCCACGGGCAGCCAGGGCTGAACCTTCTTGTTTTAAGCAGCACCTGCTCCCCATAAGGCCTTGGTGCTGGGAACCCGCAGGCCTTCCAAGCCCGGTCTCTCACAGTGCCCTCCCAGGCCTCGCCCCTGCGATGTTCCAAGGCTGAACAGAGACAGACAGCACATATAGATACCATCCATACCTGCAGACCACACCGAAATGAAAATTAGATTATGACCACTGTCTTGCCAATGGGCTCCAACCCCGGGGAAGTTCGCTATGGATTCAGTGTGACCAAAGAAATCAACAGCAAAACGTTCTTGGGGTGAAAGGGTTCATTACCCGGCTTGTTCTCCAGCGATAGGTGGAGCACTAGCGTCTCTGCGTCTGCCCAGAGCGCTGGGCCGAGCTCTCTACATAGTGCAGTAATAGCTTATTGCCTACAGGTGTGGAAGCGACAGCCCAGCAACAGGACAGTTACATCATCAGGTGGCTTAAGTTCAGTGAGGATCCTGACCATAGGAACCCCAACTTCCCCACAACCACTTTCATCTAAAAAAAATTGTTCTTTTTTAAACATGCTAAATTTCCAACACCTTCTTTTAGTCTCATTCTCCCACTGCCTCCAGCTCTCCTCTGGCAGCCTGAGCACGGTGTCACCTCAAGGACTAGAAAGGCCTCGGGTGTTTTCAGAGGAGCCTGGAGTAAGCCCCCTCCTGCTTGTTCATCATAAGAAACTCCACTAACAGCTACTGAGACTGAGTCTGGGAAATTTAAGTCCTGGCCCTATGGGTCTGGGCAAAGGGAAGACTACTTCCTCTGAAGCCAAAAAGCAGACCCTCAGGGCACCTTCCGCTGGTCTCTGGGCTCCACTCTGGCTGATTCGGCCACCAGGGTCGCCCGAGTAAGGTGGCAGGAGCTGGAGGGACAGCACGCGGTGGCTCTGGGAGGCCCGGAACCCAGCCCCTGTGCCCCTGGAGGGGCAGCTTACCTGGCCTAGCGCCCAGCAGGGCTCAGCAGATGTACTGTTTCCCCTTCTCAGCTGACTTTCTCTGGGGACGGGCACGCTTCCCACTTCCTTACTGGTCTGAGTACTTGTTAAGCCCACGTCAGGTGCTGGGCCACTGATAAGAGTGGGCCCAGCAGAGCATCTGGCTGGATGCACCAAGGGGACGTGAAGGTGCCCCTCCCTACCCACGGAGCACCCACGGGGCCCACTCAGGGGCCGGCTAAGACCCGAGCTGAGCAGGTGACCTCCCTGGGGAAGGACTGGCATCATCAGCCTTGCCTGAAATGTGAGAAGTGTGGAAAGACGCTGACCTCGGGGGTCACTCTGATCACGAAGGCAAGCCCTACTGCAGCCACCCCTGCTACTCCGCACGTTCCGGCCCAAAGGCTTTGGCCAGGGTGGAGCTGAGAGGCACAATTTCAAGTGAACCAGGTTGTGGAGATCCCATCTCTGGCTGCTTGACGGGTCCCTCCAGGTAGATGCCAGGCCTTACCCCCAGGCAGCTGGGGCTCCCCTGTAGACACCCATGCCCTCAACAAACCTCAACACTGGGAAGAAGAAAAAAAAAAGAAAAGAGCCAGGCCCAGCAAGTAGGAAGAAACATTGGTAACAAAGAAGGAATGACAAAGTCGTAAGACCAACAAGGAAATGTGCTTCTTAAAGACATTTAAATGCTTCTCTCTCTCGAGCAAGACTGCCGCTTGTTCTGCAGAAGTAATAGTATGTCCTCTAACTAGAAGAGTGTTTCAGGATTACCTTTTCACACCCACAAACCCACACTCTGTGCATTTCCTAAATGCAGAAGTTGAAGGTGGAAGGTTCTTGCCATGGCAAGTTCACATCCACACTTAGGAGGTGTCACGCAAGCAGAACAAAAGAACAGGATGAATTTGAACAATGAAGCCACATGCCCAAGATGCCAGCCCCAGGGCCGCCCCTCCTGACCCCACACAGAGAGAGCCCATCTGGGAACAGTGATGGCAGCTTCTGGACATGAAGTCAGCAGAGCACTGATGAACAGTCTGCAGCTCTGCCCTTTGCTGGCAGGAGCCACAAATCCCTGAAGCACAAGGAGCCCGACAACCACTCTTTTACAGCATCTCCCTGAAGGGCAGCACTGGGCAGCTGGTGCACGAACATACCCCTAAGGGCAGCACCGGACAGCTGGTGCACAGACGCCTCACCTTTACACACACAGTCGGACAAGACTGGAACAGGAAAATGCTAGAACTGAGCTTTCGTAAGTAATCACTGAAATGTCTACAACAGGCTGTCTCTTTTCACAAAGAGTTCCTATGAATCAGCCACTCCTGGTCATTCACATTGTCTTCGGCTGCTTTGGCAGAATTGAGTAAAAGCAACACAGATGGAAGGACCTGCAAAGCCAAAAATATTTACCAGATTGCCCTTTGCAGAAAAAGTTGGCAATGCCTGGTCTAAAATCACCAGGGGAAATGTCACCTCAACAGACATTTCCTGCCAGGTTATTGCACAGAAAAGGGCAATTCTGGGCCTTAATATTATACTTCAATTTGCTCATCAAACCCCATTTTGGAAACTAGTCCCTTTTGTGGTGGCCTGGCAGAGGCACTGGTGCCCAGCAGACACTCCAGCACCCTCCCCATGTTCCAGTGCCTGGCGGGGAGGTGGGCCGTGCACCACGCGATGGCCCACAGGAGAGAGCCAAGGTGGCCAGCCAGCTGCTCTCCCTACAGACATGACCAATGAGACGGTGTCCCAGTAGGGAGGCCCCACACCGGCTAGGATCCAGGAGCAAACAGGAAGCCTCTGCTGTTAAGCACACAGATTTCAGGGGTAATCTTCCCCATGACATATTCTAGTCCTCTCTGAAATCTTACAAAGGTGGCAAAGGGGGGCAGCCACTCCCATTTATGTCTCTCCTTTCCCCACGGGGTATACAAAGGTTATCTCCTTTGCCACATGAAGAAGAAGAAACACAGTCCACGCCACACATTCCGGCCTCCCCTTCAGCCCACCTGAACTCTAAATCACTTGCGAGGCTTCAGTGACATACAGAGGCCCACACAGAGGACGCCTAGCTGGTCAGAGCACAGGATTTCCTCAGCACAAGCCTGGTGACCAGGGCCAAGCTAAAACATTTCCAAACACCAGAGAGGAGATGATCCCCCTAGTGGTGAAGGGGTCGGGGCAGGGTTTTTTCCCTCTTTGCAGAAGCATCTTCCTCCTGCCTTTCACATACCTTTGATGTGGTGGAAAAAGCATGCGTTTTCAAAGATATGGGAAATGGGATGGACTCAAAACCTGGCAGCTATGTGATCACCAACCACTTAACCCATCTCAAAACGCCTTCTCTCATCTGTGAGGAAGAGAATATTGTCAGTCTCCACAGATGTCTGTGAGGATTAAACACCAAGTCCCCACCCCCACCCGCCTCTTCCAGGAAATGGGCACAGGAGGAGCAACACCCTCACTAGCTGCTCCTTTGACACATGAACACTCATAAAAAAATTTAGCTATTTATGAAATGATCTTGTAAGTTTCAATGTCTGAGTAACAGATTTCTTGAAGTGAAGTCTATTCAGAAGTGAAGCTCCAAGATAGTTTCTGAATAATAATGAACACCTGGAAAGCAATTAACCACAAAAAAAGCAAACCTGAAATTTCCTACCATTTTAAAAACTACATTTAGAAGTTCAATCACTTTCTCCAACTTCTGAGCATAGAGCTGACAGAAATCTGAAACTTTCAAAATACACTGGGAAATGCACTTGACTGGGTCACCGCCGTTGTATTTGTCACCTGCCTTTCCGGACCCTCACCCGAACCACCCTTCCACTCTGGCTTCTTCATCCCGTCATCCCTGACCTCCTACACTGGACTCTGTGCTCACTTCCTCCAGCCGACAAGCCACAGGAGTCTGCAGAGGTCCATGTCCACCAGCGCCCAGGACAGCAGATGACCGACACCTCTTGCCTACACTACCACACACCCACAGAAGAATGGCTTTAAAGTAATGTTTTTACTTCCAGTGCCCCCGCCCCTGAAGATACTGGGTAACAGAAGGTGTCACTGGCATCTGACCACCGTGCTGCTGATCGGAACAGCCTAGCACTCCCACTAGGTGACTGGGAGATTACCACCAACTTGGGAGACAAACAGGGAGCACAGGTGGTGTGCGTGCAGGGCTACAGCGCAGTCTCCCAAAGTGTCTAGAAAAGAGAGAAGTCTAAGCCCAGACGCCCCGAGCCGGAGAGGAGGCGAGCTGCACCTCAGCAGCCTCTGCAAAAGCCCCTTCTCATCCCCAGGCCCCAAGATGCTTTTTTCCTCCCCTATTTAGAAAGTCACATTCTCTCCTCACTTTAATCCTAGTGACCATCTCCCACGTTTGGATGTCACAGCCACATGCAATTTTACTACGCACCGCGGAGCTGACACACTGCCCCACACATGCGTGCGCATCTCCACAGCTCATCAAAGGTTTTCTCAGTGTTTTTGATGCTTCCTGAGTTCAGGGTTGGTACATGTGATGTGCTTTACTATTTAGCACATTGTTACCAATGCCTTAACAATTCCAAGACTGGAAATGGCCCTGCAGGGGACAGTCAGACAGGAAGGAGCAGACCCCTACCTAGGAAGAGGGGAGGGCGGCTCTTGCAGGTGACCTAAGCACGTCACACAGAAAAAAGAGATTCTCATCTTCTCCAGGCAACAGAGACTGCTGGCTTGTTCTGTGTCACCAGCTCCAGTCGGCGGTTAAGGGATCTATCCCCTGGCCAGGGCGCCGGGGCAGGCGCAGGGGCAAGACCAGCTGCCCCTGGTGCCTCTTTCCCATCACCATGGTCAGCGTCTCATCTCGTAAGGGGCGGTCTCCAGTTTCCAGGGCCAGCTCAATGTCAAGAATCCCATACGTCTACTGACCATGAGCCAAACTGTCAAACGAGAGAAGCCTCTCCATCTCGTGAGCAATCCCTGTTATGTTAGGGTGACACGGAGACGAAAGGGCGTACACGTGCTCCCTGCTGTCGTGGACACGAAGACAGAGCTACTATTAAGACTTAAGAGGTGGGGAGAACACACACACACACACACACACACACACACACACTACTTCACTAACCTCAGTACCCCTGGATTTTTTTTTTTTTACTCAGAAATGGTCACTTTACTTCAAACAACTTAAGAGGTGGGGAGAACACACACACACACACACACACACACACACACACACACACACACACACACACACACTACTTCACTAACCTCAGTACCCCTGGATTTTTTTTTTTTTTTACTCAGAAATGGTCACTTTACTTCAAACAGCTCAGCACTGCACAAGCGATGGCAGAAAGGCCACTTGTTCAGACTCGGCTTGCTCTTCTGTTTTAATATGTGGGGTGAACCAAAAAAAGTGAGTGGTTTCTGTCATTTGTGTCCTTCATCCGTGTCACGGGTGGGGAATTCGCCAGGGCCGTTTGGGACTCTGGGAACACCTGACTAGGCTTAGTTTGTCTTCAGCTTCCCTTCCTTGTGCATTTTACTGGAGGACAGAAGTGTTTAAGGGTACACACCAAGTGAAAACAGAATTGTAATTTATTTTCATCCATAAAAAGCTATCTATATAGGAAAATGTTTTCCAATATAAAAATAATATCTGCTAACTATAAAGTTTCAATTTTAAAACACAAAGAGAAAGTAAATATTACTCATCTCCCACCCCAAAGATATTTAAGAGTTTGACATGTATCATTCCAGTGACTATATTTTTACATAAAATGAAATAATACTGTAAATAAACCTTACAGCTTACTGTTTCATTTAATAATATATGCTGTAGACATTTTCCACTTGCATTTATACTGATTTACCCTGTTCTTTTGAAAGTCTACATAGTAGTTCATTGCATAAATGAAACAAAGTTTATTAAACCCTCTTTACTGAGCCTGATTCTCTCCTCTTTAAAACTGAGACACCTGAGTTTACATAAGGTTAAGATGAAGTCCTGAGGCTGACTGCTGACAGCATGATTCACTCAGACAGAGGGTAACTAAAGATGAAGGAAGGCTGACCATTACTTTCTATTCTCAGTATCTGGCTCCCAGCAGTATTTCCTTTTGTCCTGTAACTACATGGACTAGCTTTTTCTCATTTCAAGTTTTAAAATTCCCTGCATCAGAAAATGTTGAAAAAAATATTACATAAGCATTTTCTATTTGATTGTTTCATTTCAAGCTCTAACTTCTTTCTGAAAATACCACATTTGGCACTGAACCTAAATATGCATGGAACGAGACCAATGGAATTCATGCAGAGGAAGTATCACTTTTATCTTTCAATTGTAAGTATGGTTAAAATAGTCCAACTTCAAATATAGCTGGCCAGATAAGAAAAAAAGATACCAGAATATTTAAATTGAATTATCTCTAGTTAACTATTTCCATACATTTATGATCATACTTCCAAACATTTATGATCATCCCCACTCCAGGACGATTTTACTATCACACTGGCCTTTAACACATCCTATCAAACAAGGGGTGACGTGAAATAGGAATGTTGGCATACTGATATTAATAATCTAGTCTAAGAATGATATTCCTTTAATTCTGGAATGAAATCAAAGAACCTTACCCAAGCAGCTTATACCTTATACAGCGGACGACGAACATCAATGGGACAGTTCTGTATTACTTCATCAACAACATCTGAGATGGATTCCATAAAATCTGGGTTGGCAAACTAAATTTTATGTAAGTATAAAAGAAACATTATAATTTCTCTCAATAGGACAAAACAAAACCCTTCTTAAAAAAAGTAACTTTAACAAATGCAGCATTACTGTACCTTTAAAAACTTCACATTGGAATGAACCTATGTCAAATGAGTCCCAGGTGACTATGCACGCATGGTAACATGTGTCCGCTCAGGAGATGAAATGTGTGAGTTTCCGGAAGGAAAAATATCAAACAGTAGCAAAGATGGACCAGCCAGAATTATGAATACACAGTGATTTATGCAAATAAGAAATTGTGAAAAGTGTGTGCCTGATGGATATGATACACAGTGAGAAACACATGAGTATATAATAGGTATACTACTTATGAATATTAATATTATGCAGAAATTAACCAGGATATAAGAAAAAACATTGTCCATGAAAGACCACTGTAAGCCTGGGCTAGAAGACAGGGGGGCAGATGCGAGGGTATTTAAAATAAAGCAATCAACATGATAACAATCATGGACCAGGTAGACAGCCTTAGATTAAATTCTATAAGCTAAAGTATAAATGATCCAATTACATTACATTTGAAATATGTTTTAAAGGTCAAGGAGAACTTTAATGTGTAACAGTCTGGGAAAGGAGGAGGTAACATCCAGCTGCTCACCAGCTGTTCCCTGGACAGTCAGGTTTACATCTATTTTAAATCAACACCAAGGGCATGAGTGTGACATTTTTAGGTTACAGTAAGGTATACATTTTGTGCCATTTCCCTACACAAAGTAGTCACATACACATCTGAAAGTAGGCAGCAGTTTATAACCTACCTATTGAATATATACTCAATTAGGTAGGAAAATATACCAGAATACAAATAAAATGAATTTTATTTAAACCTTAAAATGCTGCCTCCTAACTCCTGCTTCTGTAAAAGTAGTAATTCTTCATATACTACTAATCTAAAAGATGATGCCTATAATTCTTAAAAACTATCTAACTGATGGAACAGCTAGTCTTCAGACAGAAGGTGTTAACCAACTTGCAGAAAGACCAACAGTCCTAAGCTAAAAATCGGGATTCGGAAGGGCGATCACAAAAGATGAAAAAGCTGTACGTTACCCCACTTTGTTACGGAGGCAACTTTTATTCAGTACCTGAGATGAATTGGTTTTCATAGTAGTGTGAGATTGATTTCGATTCCATTACCTTCTATGGCTCTTAAAACTTCTTCCTAGCCACTTGTGGTATAATCAATCGTTAGCTATTAAACAGATAATCAAGGCTATGGAGAGGTAAACTGAAACAATTACTCAAACAGACAGACCACACGGGGCTAGGAGCTTGCAGAGCAAAGCGGTGTGCACACAGGTGCCAGCCTGCTCGGCGACTTCTGGGAACTGATCTTTGTGCCACAAGGTGGCAGTATCGCTCCACACATGCCATACTCAGCACTCTCAAAATGCAAGCATCTTACCTCTGGGTGAAAGAATATCTCAGGTCCCAGGAACCTTTCGTAGCCAACATCGATAATGAACTTCTTCTGGTTGACCGCATTGATGCCCATGTACTGCTTGATCCACTTTCGGGGATCCACATCATACTTGGCAAATTCCTTGACTATATCAGGGCATATATAACAGTACTTCTCCTGCACACACACAGAGGTCACCAGGCGTTAACAGCTATCCAGTCTCTTCTCTCCGACAAATCCGCGGCAAGCTGATGCATTTAATACACCCGCCATGTGCCCCACCCACACCCACAGCTCCCCTCAGACGTGCTGGCACTACCATCTCCCACTGTGGACACAAGTGCGCTTTCGTTTTGGACATGTCAAGTCTGCTTTCTTTTGCAGCTCGACTACTAACCTCAGCCTCACTCTATCAAATTTTGTTGCCACATTATCTGAAATCGTGTCTAAAGGTGTGCCCTGAGCATCTTGTCTCCACCTGCTCCTTCCTGACTCCTATGCACCCCACAGCACTCGGCCCAAGGCACTCAATGCTGTCCTCTGGGCCAGCAGCAGGCCTGCTGGGCAGCCCAGTGCAGCAGCCGGCAGACCGCATCTGAGGCCCACCCATCGATCACCTGGCATGTAACCTGCCATGCAGTCAACACAGCACAGTCATCAGCCCCCCAACTAGTGTTCCCTGAGGGCCGAGGCCCAAGGGTCACCCAAGACAACCTCACACAGATGCCTGCCTGCTGGGGCATGTGCTCTGGCTGAGAGTCAGGAGCGCTATAATAAATAAATCACATGGCACATTGTAAGGTGGTAAGTACCATGGAAAGAAGAAAAGGCTGACTTGGGCAGGACTGGAGTGGCCATAGTCGCTGCTACAGGAGAACCTGCTAATGGTTTTCACCTTGGCACGAGCAAGCAGCCTGAGATGTTTCCTTAGCAGCTAGTGGTACCTGACTGCGGAGGGAGGGGGGGTCTCTGAAGTCAGTCACCTGTCCCCAGAGCTAACCTCAGCAAGGTAGCAGGTGGCACTCGAGTACCAGCTCCTGAAAGTGAGCTTCCTGTGGGCATGAGCCAGATGGGCTCTACCCAGTGCTTGGCACTATGTCGGGCACATAGCTGGTGCTCACTACACATATGGGAAAAACCTCTGAAGGTATTTCCACGATATTAAGTTTAAAGTTTCTTAGAATCCCTGAAACATAGTCTAATACCACCCATGGTATACTCTAGAGAATTATAAGACTGACAGGCAAGATTCATTACACAACCTTGTGTTTCCTGATAACAGAGCCAGAGAGTCAGCTAATCCAACTTTAAATCTACCAGGCTGGAGACAAAAGCACTGAACTGTCCTTAAGAAGCCTGGTCAAGTTCTCATGGCACCTCAGCTGGCTTTCCTGACAGCATGAAATGCCTCAATAAAGCTGGGTACAGTGCAGCAGGGTTAGTGGGAAATTCTCTACTCATGCTGCACGGGAGGTACGCACCACAGCCTACACGCCCTCAGGCCCGCTGGTGAACAAAGGACACAGTCAAGTAGTAACACGATGCAGGGGTGGCCCTAAACCACTCTTTCCAGGATCTCTCCCTCTACAGAAAGAAGCAGGCAGGATCCAGCAGCAGGTAACCGACACGGCAGGGTAGGGCCGCTACCGGAGAATCTGAAAGGAGTCCTTTACCCCCAACCTCCACCACTGAGTGATACACACTGTCCTAACCCGAATGGGCCAGCTCTGGACTCAAGGTCAGAACTGGACCCCGGGTAGCCAAAGAGTAAAATAAATGCCACGAGGAGAACCAGGAGCACAACCTCACAAGTCATCACGCTCAGGCATCATCCTGAAAAAGGGAATGCTCACATCCACCATATCAATCCCTAAGAGTTGGGAACAAGAGGTTCAATTCTGATTCATGTTTCTAACAGTTTTGGGGCGGCAAGAGCCTGGATCAAATATCCAAATTTCTTCCATTGAAGAAAGACAAAGAAAAGAAGAAGGAAAATCTCAGGAAATACTTTAATCCAAAAAGAAAGTCTTATGATACTTCCGAAACTTTCCCCAAAGGGTAAGGCCCAACTCTCTGGATTTGCCTGGGACCACAAGGTTCTAGCCCTGAAGATGCCCAATCCCTGGGACTCCACAGCCCCAGTTCCAAGGGGCAGCCAGTGACCCCACAAACTGAGCCCCTGACCTATTCTAGCGCACCCTGTCCTAAAAACTGATTTTTACGAAGAGCGTCATGCCAAATGTGGAAATCGCCTCTGATGCTTCCTTTCCTCCTACCAGCCTCAGTTAGAGTGCTTGGATGGGAGGAAAGTGGGGGAGCCTCACCTCCCCTAAACTCCACTGCAGCTCAAAAGTGTGTTGTTGAAGATATGAGAAAGGAGATGCTCACGGTCACATCACACCCCATACTTAAATTCTTCTCCAGAAACAAAAACCTTCCCTCTTATCTATATAATAATTATCCTGCATTACTACGAATCTCTTGCAGTTTGACTAAAAAAAAACCTGTCCTGACTTTGCAACCTAAAAGTTCCTTTAAAAAGGGTCTATCAACAATGACTGTAATGGGGTATGTGGTAGGGACTCGATAATGGGGGGAATCTAGTGACCACAATGTTGCTCAGGTGATTGTATATTAATGATACCAAAAAAAAAAGATGTATTTAGATATAAAATTTCAATTAGATATTCTGACACTCAAAAAAAATAAAGGAGGCCAAGAAGTGTTTATTTTCTTCTATTCTAAATGACTAGGTTTCTTGAAATCCATTTCTATATAATCAAATTATTTTCTGAAAACTAAAATCCATTTGATTCTAAAAAAAAAAAGGGTCCATCAACTGCTACATAAAGAGAAACACAAAGATTAAACTGATGGATCAGGTCACGTGGTCACTGTAAAATAAGGACCAATAAACCATTTGTGTCCTAATCTTACTGATTCTAAAACTTCCTGTAACTTCTCTAGCGTGATAATCAGAATCCAGAAGATACAGGTGGATCTTGCTTAATGACTGTGGTTCCCTGAATGGCATTACTCTGAGTAGTAATTCTCAGTGTGCAGAGCACACACACAACAGGTATTGGAACTGAGTCTGGCCGACTTCACAGGATTCCTCGTCCCTGCTGCCATCTGCTCCTTATTCTAAAAATGAAATGTGGAGAGAGACGAGGAAGACACACTTGGCTAATTGAAGGTTCTATCCAATTAGGCTCCAATTACATGTGCTGTACTACATACGCTGCTGTGCCACACCAGTTATCCAGCTGTTCTCATTTACAGCTGGGACCTCCACAAGCATTTCTGTTCAGAGTAAGAGACTAAACCTTAAGTCTTTCAGCCACTCAGTAGCAAACAGATCAAGCCCCACATTCGCAGGGAAGGGAGCGGAAGGACGGCGGGAGCAGGGGCGACAGCAGCAAGGGGAAGTGTCCAAGCACCCTTTCTCACCCCCAAACCGGCCCATTTTCCGTCTGTTTTTACCTTAATGGCTTTTGCAGTCTCCAGTGATTGCTCAGGAGGGATTCCCACCTCCCTCTCCCTTAGCAGCTGCTGAATGAAATACGTAATATCTCTACCTGCAATCGGGATGTGTTTGATGCAGCTTCCAATTACATAACCTTCTGCCTAGGGAAGAGGAGGAGGCAGAACAACCCATATGAGTGACTGCAGCAGGCAGGAGCTCCCTGGACTCTGTAACGGTTTCTTGCCCCCTCACTGAATTAACACGCATTTTACTCAACCCCCAACTCTATGCAAATCTCAGGACTGGAGGTCTTTTAAAATGACACCATGTGCAATTCCGTTAATATAAGCTCTCCATAAGCTACCTGAGACTCTCCACAAGCTACCAAAATGGTTTTCATTAGGAATGTGAAGAGAAAAACCAACAGAGCAGTTCATTTCAAAAAAGTAATGCTATCTGTCAGAATAACAAATCCAATAGTTTTTTTGTTCCTCTAACAAAAAGGGAAAGTTTTCTCTGTAAATTGTTAAACCAATTATCACTCTACTTTTATTTAAAAGTCAAGAATTTGGCTAAGTATGCAGGACTTAAATTCTGAGAACTTGGATTCAAATCCCAGGTGCACACACTTGTCAGCTGAATGACCTTGGACAAGTCTGTTAACATGATTCAGCCTCAATACCTTCATCCGTAATATGGGGCCAGTAGTATCTGGTGGGGTTTGCAATAGAGAATTAATGAAACAGTAGGTCCAGCACGTAGCACTGTTTTCTGGCATGTACTAAGCATTCAACAATGGGCCATTTATTGTACTAAGAGCTGAACTCACTAGGAATAATTCTGAGAAGCTAACTGAAAGCCATGCCACCGAGACCAGCGCTGGTCAGGAGTGGGGATCCTCTTGGTCAGCTGCCTTCCTAAGCCAATGAAGCATATCTGCCAGGGCCAGGATAGGAGCTGCAGCCCATCACAGCAGGGCCAGTGCCAAGAGTTCACCTTCCGGAGCACGCACACAGCCCCAGGCCCCTCACCAACCTTCCTGGGGACTCGACTCGCCACAGAAGCCACAGGTTCGGGCACACATTCAGCTTGCTCTACAGGGGGCTGCTGGTCAGAGTGGGTAACACCCTACCACAGTTCTACCAGATAAAGAGACATCCCAAGTTTCACATTATAGCACCGGCTTCTGTGCTACAAGCCATGTGAGTCAGAGGGAAGAGAGGCGAGCTGCTGACTTCACTGGACCAGAGCATTAGTTCTAATGATAATAAACATGAGATACAGTTGCCAGTTAAGTTGCAGAGACAAGCTACTGAGCCCCAGTTATGTTTCTTTCTGATGTACCTAACTTTTAGAAGAGAAAATTTGACTTTTCCACCGTCCCAAGTTATTTGTATTTTAAGATGGAGATAAAAAGTATGTACAACTTGAATTGATAAGAATATTAGCTAAAACACAAACTATTTACAATTATTATATTCTTTGCATTACATATAACATTTTCTAAAATTAATTCAACCATTACCCACTTTATCACAATACTTAAAAAAATGTTTTAAACCTAATGTCCAACAATAGGAAAATAAGGGAATTATGCCATACACACATGATGGGTTACTGCATAGTTATTAAATATTTTCTCATAGAATATTTAACCACAACCAAATACAGGGATAAATCAATATGCAAAATAAAACTTTAGGATTATATTATACAAAACCAGAGAAGGATATTAAGATCTCACTTAAAACACACACATACGCGTATCTAATAAAAAGAGCTTAGAAGGCTATACAGCCAAAAGTATAATAATGCAGTTCTCTGGGTGGGTTTATGGATCTTTTATTCTCTTCTTCACATTTCTATTTTATCAAGTTTTGTACAATAAATGTAATTTTTATAATCAGGAAAAAAAAAACAACTAAAATCTAGATAAAAATTCTTAAAACAACTTCCTCTGTGGATCCGTATACCACGTGAAACCAGCGTTTTCTTCCCTTCTCCTCAGACCCATGGGACAGAGACAGCAGCAGGCCCATAACACCTCGCTCTGGGGCCCGGCCTGCACTGATCTTTGAAGGCAACACCTCAGAGACAAAGCCAGGCGCCCAAATTCCCCAGTCAGGGTCACACCTCAAGGGCCACTTCTCAGTGACCCGCAGACACAAGAGTTATGAGATTAGCTTGAAAGGTGATCCAAGCACAGAGAACCCTTTGCGGGGTGCCATTCACTCCTGCCCCATCTCTCCTTGTGCAAAGTCACACTGGCAGGGGCACAAGGATGGGCACGAAAGTAGTCTGGCTTTTTCTACCTCAAAGCACATCAACCTAACCCTTCCCCTTAGGTGACTTCTGACCTTGAAGGAACTACCGTATTAGCATATTAACACATCATTCCTTGAACTTCCTGAAATGAAATGGTGACCATTTTTATCAAGTAAATGAATTATTTTTAAAATCCTAGTTTGCATTTTATAAAGGCCACACACACCACACACCACATACACACCCTTACAGGCAGAAAATATATTTGTAATATACATAAATAACCAGTAACAGGAGTTACCTCTGAGAAGGGGACTTCGAGGAGGAGGATCAGGAATAATAAGTCTGACTTTCCACTATAAGCCTCCTTTAGACAGTTATGATTAATTTAAAAAAATCTTTAACCCATTTAATAGTTCATTGGACCAAAAGAAAAATATAGATGTCTTAGAAGCCTGAATTAGGAATCACTTCTCTAATATTTTTAATATTAAAACCAAAAAGTGACATTACAGAGCATCTTGCAGGTCAAATGGCACAATCTCTCCTTGGATCTTAAATAATTAAAAAACAGGAAGCAATTTCTCTAAAGCAGGAGCTAGCTACAGCCATCCACCAGCTGTCACAGAACACAGAGATAATCACCACCCCTACGAGTCTGATACCCAATCTGAAGTCTACCCCGACAGCTCAGAACTAAGCCAGGAAAATCTTCCTGGTGACGTTACGCACAGTGGACAGAGCAGAGGCCCCAGAGGCCCCAAACAATTGCCGAATCCCAACTGCAGAAATCTGCCACTGCCAGTTTAAATTTTCCAACACCATGGATATTGGGCATCTTTTTCTTTCTCATATGCCTGGGTCTAAAAACTCTTGCCACCTTTTCTTTTCCAAGCAGAGCTATGACTTTACAAGTGGTATTGTACTTTTTCTTTTGACTTCTTCCCTTACCTGGCATCAGGTGAGACCCCCAGAGAGTGAAGCACCGAGTGCTGAGCTTACCACTGGGATAGCGTGGGTGACCCCGTCCCCGCTGTCAATGACGATCCCTGTTAACGTGCGCTCCCCAACTTGCCGGGACGTCCACGATGCTGCCAAGGCCAGCACTGCCTGGAAACAGATGAGCAAACGGTCTGCACGTGGGGCTTTCTCTGAGGGACTGTGACTGCTTGTCCTCAGGTGCAGTCGATAAGCTCTTTCTTAAATAATCTAAGCAACTCTTGTCCTTCCCTGTCCTCCATCTTTCCCCCAAAATGCAATTCCAAAGTGGACAACATGCAAATTTAGAGTACTTAAATTGGAGGAGTCAAGATTTTAACAGAAGAGTCCAATTTTTACAAAGAAAAACCATTGAGAAAGGCATTTAATTATGGACTAAGATTTTAATTTCTAATCCACTGGTTCCAAGGATGGGTCCTTTACAGGGTGCAGTAGGATAACTCGTGGAGAGTTTTTAAAAAGACAGATTACTAACTCTCACACCAAGAAATTCTAAGCTGGTAGGACTAGGACAGTGTTCTCAGCCAGGGGCAAATTTGCTCTCCCGGGGACTTCTAGTGACATCTGGCGCCATTTACGATTGGCGCTGTAGTGGTGCTGCCCCCAGGGAATGCAAGCCAGAGACTGTGCGCAGGACAGACCCCGCCACAAAGACATGCCTGACCCAAGCACTGAGGCTGAAAAACCTTGGTCTAAGATGAAGCCTGAGAATCTGTACTTATAAAAAACACTCTCCAGGTGACCTTGATGCACAGATGTCTTTGTGAGCCACTAGTCCAGTGTTTCCTAAAGTGGCTCCCTATTCCATGGAACATAACATAGGGAGGGGAACTATTTCTGGATACACCAACTTGAAGGTGTTCGAATAAACGGACCTCTTCAACACAGGCATTCTCAGGGCCTTTCCTGTGCAACTACACACTGTGGGTCACCGTGCAGGCTACAACATGTGGTGTCTCCCAAATTCTTTTTCTATGCTGTTACTCCTCCTCCTCTTTCTCAGAAATAAGGGACTAGTAGTAGGCAGAAAACATTTTGGGGAACACCTGCCTCAGTGCTTCCCAAAAACATCAGTCGATTCCCTTATAGAGGATGGCAGACATGTAACAACCAAAACCAACAAAAATTCCTACTCTAAGAACAAGTAGCTTCAAAGGAAGTTCTGCAAGCTCATAGAACCGCAGGATCCAAAATCCATAAGGAACCCTCTAGAGGTATTTTGTTTTTTAACAGACTCTGTAATATCTTTTCTTTTTTATGATCAGAAGTGAAAGAAGCCTAAAAAAGAACCCCATTTATATCTTAATCTTGTCACCCAGAGAAAAATACAATAGATTTTAACAAATGTAAAAAGACAGAGCCAAACAAATTCCACACCAACATATAAATATGTTTCATATAAATCATGGCACATGTTCTCTAGAGCACTGGCACTCGAACCTTGCCTGTGTGTGTGCTGAGGGAGGAGAGGAAGGGAGAGAGCACACAACACAACCTTACAACACCGCAGCCTTTGGTTTGGGATCAACCATTTCGTCCAGTATTAGACAGCTAAGATCCTTTGGGAATCATAAGAACAGCTTTGTTTTTACCTGAACTGCAATGTAGAGTCCTGGTACATTAAACGATTCAAACATAATTTCTGCAAGATATTCTCTATTTTCTGGTGTATTCAGGGGAGGCTCTGTCTGTAAGAAAACATTCACTGTATTTAGTATTCAGCCAAATTTTATGTAATTACATCAGAACCATAAAAAAGTTAACCTAAAAGCTTGTTAATTAGGATGTTGTACCACTCCTTAATTTAAAAGATAAGAGTACACCTAGAGTAATTAAAGAACTCTGGCTGCGGATCTTAAAAGCTTTAAAGATGGCAAAGTAAAGACCTCTCTAAACACTCCTACTCTTATTAACCACCCCAAAACAAGAACAAGTTACAGACAAGGAACGCCTATCTTTGGTAACATAACACTAAGCCCCGTGAGGCTAAACGCTCTGCAGCAAGTTGCCAAGGGCAATAAAACTCTGCAGGGCAGTGAGGCCATCAGAAGAGAATGCCAGAGGCTTCAGATCTCAGACGATGAGAGTACCCCGAAGAGGAGCAAAGCACAAGCCCTTGCTTGGAACACAATCGATCCGCACAGAACCGCTGCAGAAGCCTCCCCAGGCCCCACCTGCCATCAGAGCACAGCAGGCAAGGTTAGGGGGAACATCTCTGCCATCAGCTGCACGGCAGGAAAAAGCCAGGGCAGAAGCGGCTTCCCCAAGACACTGCTCTGCCCTCCAGCCTGAACTCACACACACTGCTGGTCCACGAAGGACTCCCCTCTTTCAAAGATGCAGAAAGAGCAGGAAGAAACCAAAGACCATACAAAAATACTAAAAGAAAAAGAGAGGGGTAAAAGAAATGTAACAGGAAACACAAATGGCAGATTAAAAACACATACCCAGAAAAATATAGGAACAAAGTAGATAAAAATCACAACATTTCAAAAGGTTCAAGTATCTATTTTAAAATAATCATTACCAAATAGAAGGAAATAACAGGATTACAGAAAAATAAAAAGAATAAACCTGCTTTTTGTCATTCAGCAATATGTTGTGAACATTTTTCCATGTCAATAAATATGGATATACATCACATATTTAAAGCTGCAAAAAAAAGAAGAAAGAAGAATAAATAAGAATTCTCTGGGTCTTCTCACAAAAAAAGTCCACATTACCCTTTGGTAATCACTCTCGCCCCTCAAAATTCTTATTTTGAAGCCCCAACCCACAATGTGCCTCTGTTTAGTGATGGAGCCTCCAGGGAGGTAATTAAGGCTAAACAAGGTTGTAGTGGTGGGGCCCTAATTAGATAGGACTAATGTCTTTATAATAAAAGGAAGAGACACCAGAGAGCTCTCTCCATACTCTACAGGAAAGGCTCTGTGAGGACACAGCCAGAAGGTGCTGTCTGCAAGCCAGGACGACAGTCCTCACCAGAAACCACCCCGACGACACCGTCATCTTGGACCTCACGCCTCCAGAACTGTGAGAAAACAAACACCTGTTGTTTAAGGCGTGCAGCCTATGGTATTTGTTACAGCCATTACATCAGACTAAGACACCTCTTCAAGCCAAAGTACAGCCAGACTCAGCCATCACCATAGCTATATTTAATACGGTCACACATGGCACCATTCTCACAGAGTCTGCAGAGCAAGGTTTGACCCAAGAATTCTACATCTGGCCACAATGTCAATCAAGTATGTTGCAAAAACAAAGGATCTTTAAACATGTAAGAACTTGGGAGAATTTGATTCCTGTGAGACCATCATGAATTAACTATTAGAAGATAAACTTTAGAAGAATGCAGTAAATACACCTGAAGCAGTTACAATAAGCAACTGATCCTAAAATTTAAGGCATGGGACTAAAGATTTTTCTTTTCTGGGAATTACAGAACAGATTGTAAATGTTATAAATTACAACAGCAGAAATAATATCAAGTTGAGAAATACCAAAGGAAAGGAGGGAATATAAAGACACTGATATCCTCTACCCATGGAAAAGACAGTGATAAACTATCAGAGATGTTAGCAAACATGAAGTTACAAATCTTAACATTAGAATAAATTAGTAACATAATCAAAAGCAGGTAGTAGAGAAAAGGAAGAGGAGGAAGAAAAATCTGGAAATGTACCAACCTGGTCACTAACCACAGTAGGAAGTACTTAATCCTCCCTAACCTAATATAGGGTAAATATATTTTATAAAATTATAGTTACATTAAAATATGTAAAAAATATATTAGAACAATTCAAGGCAAAGAGAAAACCAAGCCTGAGGGTTTTTTTTTTAATTCATACATACAGAAAGCACATTAAAAACAGAAAACATAATACAGAACAAAAGAGCTGGCCTGTCTGCGTGCTGCCTGTCAGGAAAGTGATTTCCTCTCTCTGTACTATTAGCACCTCCCTCACATCACTGGCATGATGAAAGTAACCTGAGTGCCTACTGCCGCACTTGGCATGCAGAATGTGCTCAATAAAAGTAAGTTTTTATTACTGAAATAATCAGCAAATACAAGTGAGAACTCACCTACTAAAAAGAAAATCTCTTAGCTAAGACCATGAGACAAAATCAAATAGGCAAGAGATCCATCTTAAACAAGGTGCTTCACAGAGGTCAAAAGTCATTGTTGTTCGCTAGATCAGAAACAACCTAAATGTCCATCATTAAGGAACTGATTTATAAATTATGTCACATCCATAAAATACAATACTCTGCAGCAATTCAAAAGAATGAGCTCTATCATGCATGTGATTGTATATTAATGATACCATAATGAAAAAAAAAGAATGAGCTCTATATGTGCTGATATGAAACAATCTCTAATGTAAACTGTTAAAAAGAGAAAGATGTCTCCATACTATATACATTCCTACATATTCTTTCATATCTACAATTTTTAATAAAATCTCTTTTTTAAAAAGCAAGTTGTATGGGGGAAGGGGAAATAGGGAATTGTTCAATGAATGCATTTAAGTTTCAGTTTTGCAAAGATGGAAAAGTTCTAGAGATCAATTACACAATGATAGTTAATATTACTGAACTATACACTTAAAAACGGTTAGGAAGTTAAATTTCATATTCTGTTTTTAGCAGAGTTTTTATTTTCTTAAAAAACCAAGGTGTACAACTGCATATTTATTTTGTTACTGTTTGTATAAAACAAAAGTTTATATATAATCCACATGCCTGCCCACAATTATCTCTGGAAAGAAAACAATGAACTGGTTAGGAACTGATGAAAATTGTTTCTGCTAGGAAGGGGACCTGGGAGGTACAACAGAAGTGGGAAGGAGGTGTACTTGCACTGGAAATCTTTCTGCACCTTTTAAATTCTGTGCTATACATGTTTAGTATCTTGTTAAACAAACAAATCTGGCTATCAACTGGCTGGGTGCTTTAGACTCTTGTGTAGCAACTGATGCAAAGCTCAAACACAGTGACCCAAGTACATTTTAATCACTGTAGTCAGAATCAATATATTCCCTGGATGGGGAAGAGAAAGCAATCCTAAAACATGGGAGAGAAATAATGAAGTCATAGTCAAAGCAGATTGTAAACAGGGACCTAAACGTCACTCAACAACATATTATTTTAATGTGCCTACTTCTAGGGGTTGACATTAAATTTATTAATACCGCTAAATGCCCAGCACATAGCACTATAAACATCAGCGATTATTATTTTAGATTTCTTTCTTTTAAAGTACATGAATAATAGCTACAGATTCCAACAGTACTGGTTACAATATATCTCTCTAAATACCTCCTATCAATCTGAGAAATGGGCCTAATAACTCCCTAACTTAGGGT
This sequence comes from Manis pentadactyla, assembly GCF_030020395.1. Classification (NCBI taxonomy): domain Eukaryota; kingdom Metazoa; phylum Chordata; class Mammalia; order Pholidota; family Manidae; genus Manis; species Manis pentadactyla. The sequence continues at coordinate 145,267,499 of NC_080025.1, read as the reverse complement.
TGTTGGTGGGATTCAATAAGTAAGTACATGTAAATACTTGGATCGGGGGTGAGAATGGGGCTGTGCGCAGAGCAAGTGCTCAATCACGCCAGCATAATTATCAGTAACGTATCTATGAAGTTTCTTTCGCCTTGCATGGAAATCCAAACACCCTCTCAAATAAGTTAACTTTATAAACAAAGCATTTAAACTGAGTAGAGGAGGAAACATATCAGGAGAGAAAGATAAAAAGGTATGAAAAGTACATGCATAGTCAGGGAATGCTTCCTGCTTGTCAGCTAAGAGCTGCCTGTTTGGTCTGCAGCAGAAAGGAACCGACAGGAAGACGTTACCAACAAGAATTATATAAATTACATATACATAAATTATATAAATCCTAGATGAATGAAAATTAAATATAAACATCAAAGGAAAATTGGTTTAGTACACAAAAATCTAAAGAGATGTTCAACAACATTACCTACAAAGGCAAAAAAATATCAATTGAGAAAGAAATCTGCTAACAAAGCTTCCTATCACAGAAAGAGCTCACAGGATAAAATGCGGTACTACGTACAATGAAATATTATAAAAAAGAAGCAAATTCTGACACAGGTTACACAACATGATGAACCTTGTTAGGCTAAGTGAAATAAGCCAGTCACAAAAGGACATGAAAAAGTGTGTAATTATTCCACTTATGTAGGCCCCCAGTCAGATTCATAGAGACAGAACATAGAACTATGGATACCAGAGGCTGAGGGCAGGGAGGGGGCACTGTTGTTTAATGGGGAAGGAGTTTCAGTTTGGGAAGTTGAAAAAGTTCAAAAGATAGGTGACGGTGACAGCTGCACAACACTGTAAATACACTTAATGCCACCAAACTGTAAATTCAAAAAGGTTAAAATGGTAAATCTTATGGTATGTACATTTTATCACAAAAAAAAATTTAAGGAAAAAGTTCACAGAAATCATAGCAGTAAGAAAAAGCAATGAAACACTGATATGTACAAGAGCATTAGAAACGAACAGGCAATTCACAATAGAGGAAATACAACTAATAAATGAGAAAAAATGTTTAAGATCAAAGTTATCAAAAATGCAAATTAAAGCATGAAGTGAATTTTTAACCCATCAAATAACCAAAAATGGTATTAATCAATACTGACAGGAATACAAATAAAGTGGGCCTCTTGTACATTACAGATGGCAGCGTGAAATGGTATGCTAAGACTCATAAAATTATGAATGCTTCTGGACCCCAAAATTAAACACTGGCAGTTTTTATATTTAAAAAAATGCTCCAACACAGAAAAAACTGTATGTGCAAAGATTATATTTATTGCTGCCAAACAATTTACCATCTGTGAAGAATTTACATTAAAATCTATGTACTTCCATTTAAGGGCACATTCACAATATAACTAGGTTCTCCTGGTTCTTGAAACAAATTTAGTATTATTAAGGGTATACACTCATGGGTTCTGAAAGCCACAATCATAAATCCATTTCTTCCTCAATCCTCCATTTCTTCTATATTTACACAGTGATTGTTCCTTTAGGAGGCCAATTTAAATGAAACTTTCCCAAACTATCATATATAACAAGATCTAAATTGGAAATATCAAGTTTTTCTTTTTTTTTTTTAATACTGAAGCATAGGATTAAAATATCACATGAATGCAAGCTACATAAACATTCTTATTCATAACAATGGTAAAATATCATCTGGTATTGATTCAAAAATGAATAATCAGTACCATAAAAACCAATCCATACTTCTGGATAAAGACAACAAAATGAACATATGTACCTAATATGCTCTACCCCCAAACCCCTGTATAATTACAGTAAAGAAACCTCTTTAAAAATATAAATCCTCAAGGAATGGAAAACAGGAGAGGAGATGACAATATACCGGAATCTGGAAAGCACATGGCCCGGTCCTAAGCAAACCCAAGGAATCAACCTCTGCTGGCTGGCGGCTGCTGTCCTGGACAGGGCAGGTCTAATCATGCTCAAGGACCAGGAAGCGGACCATTAGTAAGTCAGAACATACCACATGTGTTAATTTGACTGGGCTAAGACATTACTTCTGGGTGTGTTTATGAGGGTGTTTCTGGAAAAGATCAGCATTCAGTAGACTGGGTAGAGACCTGCCCTCATCAACGCGCATGGGCACCATCCAATCCACTGAGGACCCAGTGGAACAAAAAGGGTGATTGTCTGTGGGCTAAACACTCACCTTTCCTGCTCTTGGGCACTGGAGTTCCAGCTCCTGGGCCTTCTAGAGCAAGGTGTTCTCCTTTCTTCCTTGACTCATACGCAAAAAGTTTACAAATCTCTTCTGAAGTTACAACTCAATTTCCACTCAAGAGCACTACAATTCTTTAAAATACATGATTCTGTTTTGAACTCTGAGCAATTCAGTATGGAAGAGAATATATGATTCTCCATTTGCTATCTGCTCAATCCACATAGCCAAAGTGAGTTGAGCCTCTGAAACTTCTTGAAAAATATGAGCTGTAATAAGCTAGTTCTCACCCTGTATGTTCGACATCTGGTCACAACAGTCAGAAAGAACAATTCTGAGAACTACCAAGGGACCTATAATTTACACTCGCTTGTATCAAAAAGAAGCTCTTATCTGATGCACCTGCTTCCCTCCTCTTTAACTATTTCATTAACTAATGATTAAGGGCATAAACCTGAAAGAAACTTACCATTTCCATGACTTCCTCAATCATATCATGCAATGAACTGACTTGCAGAATTCAAAGCACAATACATAAAACACAGTATTTCTTATCTTTAATAAACCTAATTTTTTGAACATTCATGCAGGCACTCATTTTTGGCAAACAGACTTTAGCTTTTCCATATTCACACCAAAGACCTCCAACTCCCTCCTGGCAAGTGGTTTGACCTTACTGGCCTATATATGCCAGCTAAATCAGAAAAACATTTTTAGGAAAAACTTGCTGTGGACTGTGTCCTGGTGGTGTGCATTTGCTCCACAGGCCAGATTAGATGTCCCTTTAAGTGAAGTAAGAGGGAGAACTCCTTGCACACTCAGCTGAGGCAGACAGAAGGAAGCAGCTAGGCTTGGTGCCTGGCCCTAAAGTCCAATCAACAGGTAGTGACGTGATGTGCTAGAAGGAAAATGCCAAACATGATAGGTGGGAATCTGAGATTTGTTTTGGCTGTAAAGACATAACCACTCAGACACACTGTCAGTTTTGTGGTTTCATTTATTTTACATAAACCACTGTGCAAGGACAGGACAGAAAATAACATAGTGGCCTGTAAAATCCAGTACTTATACTTGGCAATTCCTACGTGTGAAGAGACAGCCAGAAAAAAAGATCACAGCACTTTCAAGGACTTGCTTTAATAGATATTAAATACATAGATTCCACTCACTATCAGAATAGCCTTGTAGTTAACATATTTAAACCAGATAACTCTATACAAAACTCCATATTTAACATTAGAAAGAATTATGTAATTGGATCTAGGACCATTTGACAATGTACTTGCAGGGAAAAAATCCAAAGCTAAATCATGGAGGTTTTAATATGCGGCTTATGGTACATGCAACTGTTCTCCATAAAGCAAGCATTTTGTACATGTAATTAATTTTAACTTAAAAAGAACATTTTATGAAAGGGAACATATAATGTCGAGTAGCACAATTAGAACAGATTCCATAACCAAGAGGTATTTCTTCTCATTTCTCTGATATATTTTATTTGTTTGAACAAGAACAAAGTACCATAATCAGGGCCCACAGCTCAGCTCAATTTTATTTTTCAGTAAGATATACACCCTGGCAAAACAACATCCTGACTCAATTTCCTCTGCTGTAGGAAGCAAAATGCAGAGTCATCCAGTTACTTCACAAGAATGCCCAAGTACACAGCTAGTTTCCTAAATTCAGTCCTCCCTCCATCCTCCTTGCTGTTGGAGACCTGTTTAGGTACTTAACCGTCCGGGGCCCCGGGTGATCAGAGATGGTCCCCTTCCTGGCCCCAGGAAAAGAATCTTGATTAATCTAAACCTGGCAAGGAAATTCCATTCCCCTTGCTAGTGTAGGGGCCGAGAGCAGGCTGCCCTAGATGCACCACTGTGACACGTAGATTATTCCAGAGTTGAAAACCAACAAGTCCAAAAGACTCATGAAGATACCTTGACCTTCTACCCTCAACCTGCATACAAAGAATTTAAACAGAGGACCTGCTCCAGGAAGAGAGCTATCGCCTTCGATAACTATATTATCATGTAAACTAGATGTGGTAGACAGAGAGGGATGCGGCTAAATCTGCTAATAATCTCTGTGCCCACCCCACCCCCAGACTGTTTCTGTCTGTCCCAGCAAACATTTATCAAACATTTACTCTTTTCATATTTCGGTTAATTATTTCCCTTTCCCTGTTGAAGTCTCAGGCCCCTCCTCCCTTCTCCTTGGTTCAGGACAACAAATAAACCTCAATCTCCCTGGCTTTGGAACCCGTATCTATGGCTTCTCCATTGGTTATGTAAAAAAATTTGGGGTTTTTTCTCCTGTTGATGTGTCTCATGTCAATGTGATTCTTAGGCCAGCTAGGAGAACCTCTGGGGGTGGAGGAAATTTCTTCCTCCCCAACACTAGTGACCAGGTTAGGCATGGACAAATGGGGCAAATCTGCTGGGATGGTTTCTGGGAAAGGAATTCTTAATTCTTAAAAAGTGGTTCTACCTCCGAATGCAAATATACTAAGAGGTGGTATAGGAACCTGGGCAGCAGCCATGCTGGGGCCTGAGGGGAACGAACACAAGACGCCAGGTGAGCGCTCTGGGCCAGGTCCTCATTTCTGTGGTTGAGCCACTGAAATACCCAACCCTGGAACTGCCCAACTCTGGCCTTCCTGTTTTGTGAAAAAATGAGCCCCTACTGATTTTAGACATTTTTGGTGAGACTTCTATTACTTGCCAAAAAAGCACTCCAATTCATACAGCTTTAGCAGGAATTAAAAACTCCCCAGGGAACAGTATCTTGAGTTTAAAATCTAAGTAATTAGGAATTTACAGGGTATATTCCTCTTAGTTCCAGTTACTCACCATTAAAAAATAATGATCCTCAGGCTCAGCTCGAAGATATTTAAAAATCACTTGTTCCATGAACCTTTCCATAAGATCCCAGTCTTCAATTATCCCATGTCTTATTGGCCACTAAAGAAAGAGAAACCAAAACAGGTCCAGCTTCAGTTCACAACAGAAAGAGCAACAGTTTATAAGCACTGGGTTAACAGTTTAGCGGACTGAGTTATCAGAGAATAAAGCTCTCCTCTGCTCAAAGTGAATGTTAATTCGTGTAAAGAAACAATAGGCAGTTTAACAGGAGGACTAAATCTTATTATTGTGTATATTCTACTCCACCGCCACTCTACCTCCAAGTACAAGGAGTCATCTCAACACTGGGCTAACAGATGGAAAGCCAATCCACCATGCCGCGATCGGGAGCTCTTTTTTTTTTTTAAGAACAAATGTCTAGTTAAATAATTTTAATGCTTATTTTTAATTAAGTAATCTGCAGCTTTCTGTATCTGACAGGCTGCTTAGTCAACCTGCAGCTGCTCACAGGAGCAGACCTGCCTCTCTCCTGCTCCCAGCTCTCCGAGTCCTTTCTGCATTCCGGGGCTTTGTGAACTCACTTGATGCCCCACATCAAAAATAGCCTATTCAATAACAACAACAAAATCTCTTTTCAAACCTAAGAATAAAAATACACTCCACAACCCACAAGTACAACTTCTAGAGAATCTACTGTTCCGCATTCTCCATTTTACCGCTGTTCTTGGCTGTGCACTTGAAGCAGCAGATCCTGGCAGGAGCTCACCTTGGTGGCGTATGTGGGTTTATCTATGGCTTCATCCCCTATGAAAAAGTCCAGGTCGTCCACTCCCCTCAGCACCCGCCTCTGGGCTTGGTCGACCACCTTTGCTGACTCCCTGATGGCAATACCTTAGAAAACCAGCACAAAGATTTCCATCACTATCCACAAACACTGAATGATCAAGAAAAGATCATATATAATCCCTGTGTATATGCAAGTATATTTTCATGTTAGGGTTATATCAGGGGTTGACAGTGCTCACAGAACAGACACTACCAATGAGGACATAAAATAATACAGAAACAAATTACATTACAGTATTATTTCCAGTATGGCACAAAGGAACACAGCTGGCCTGCTTGTAATGCTGAAAGAAGCTACATTGCTAAATTCCTCAGTTTCATCCAGAAAAAAAAAACCCTCAAGATAGTAAGTAAAATGCCCATGGAATATATATCAATATATTCCAATTTTTTAAATACAGTATAGGAGGAGGCAAAACTCAAAATATCATACAGAACAAGAAAGTAAACTGAAATATAATGCCTATCCACTCTCAAGTCACTTTAATAAAACTGCATCAGATACATCTAAAATACATTTTTAGTCTTATTACAGAAAAAAAAAACTGACCTCCAATTAAAAGAAAAAACTAGGAGGTTGCTGGCTATTAACTGTTGCAAAATTAATCAAACAACTGTATTATGGGAAAAGATTGATGGCTTTATGATAAATTATTTTAATAAAAGCTTAACCCTGATATTTGAGAATATACTTAGCAGTAAATAATCATATAAAACTTCACTCCAGAATTTAACATCTAATCAAATGTGGAAAGCTTCACAAAGAATCAATTTTCCATTTAAATTCCAAATCCTGGTCACACTCTGAGCTCCCATAAACCCATCTTCAAATTTATTCCAAAACAAATTAGTAAATTTATGCAAGTATTTTTCAAAGTAGATATGAAATCCCCAATTTATTACAAAGAATAGCAACAAAGCTGTAGAGTCTATCTGAATACTTTTTATTCAGAAAGAAATCCTGAAGTAATAGGCTGAAGAGGTGAAAAGAAAAAGATACAGGTCAGAAATCAGTCTGCCCACCTCACTCCAACCCGTTGTCATGTTTAGTCTCAAAGCTATCACATTACAAAAGGTGACACAAATCTAAAGGAGAGATTCACTCACATCAGGACTAAGAAGCAGGCCGGACATGGAAATGCTGGGGACTGAGCCCAGAGTAGAGAGCCCACGAGCTCATCTGGGGCCATGAGGCTGACGATGGGGCCAGAAAAGTCTGGCAGGCCATAACTTACTCGAGCAATCTGTAAAAATAACTAAAACCCATCTCTGAAATCCGACATGCCATTCAATGGCCCATTGACACCAACACACAGAATCATCTGATGCACAAGATAGGTATTGCAGAGGGTCACCCCGAGCAAGATGGCCTGCAATGACCTAAAAAATCCTCACATGGTGTGTCCATACAAGTGACAGATTCTAACCTCTGGGCAAAATCAAACTTAATTATGCATGAATTTAGAATTAAACTGCCAAATCAGTATAAAAGACTGAAGAGACAAAGGCAAAAAGATTCTGCAATTCATGACATCATTCCAAGTTACGAAGAATCTGAGGACAATATATTTAACCAAAAATTACCACACCTTAAAAAAATTCTAAGCTAAATAAGAATGAAACCCCCACACTCAAAAATTTTAATGAATAAAGTAAATCTTATCCCTCCAAAAAACGTAGGTCAAGTACTCTGAGCCCAAATTATAGTAGATCTAGGTTTAAGGGGCCCTTTGAAATAACAACACACAACAAAAAAAAGTTTACTTCTTTTAACTATTACACAGGAAGCAACAGAATCCACAGAAGAGAGTAAAGGTACACAAAGCTGATATTCAAAATCTCTTCTTCATACCTAGAAAAAAGCAAGATGTAGTCCAAACCACCCTTACGAACATGAGAGAGAAATGTGGTCAAGAGAATAGCTATCTTCACAGACTACATGACTTCCTGTAGAGTGGTGATCCAGGTCTGCCCAGTAGCCGTCTCCAGCACATCACAGCCTGCTGCAGAGACCCGACTCAGGCGTATACAGAGATGACAAGATGTGTACAGGGGACACAAAGGTGTAATGGATGATGAACATAACAGATAATGGGATAAACATTTAAACATTTCAACTGGCTGCAAAAATGGACACCTTCATGTAATGGGATATCATGAAGCCATGAAAAAGAATGAAGCCGTTCTTCATGTATTATTGATCCAGAAGGACCACTGAGATGTAGTGCTGAGAAAAAAGCCTGCTGCAAAAGATGTGTGTGTTGTGCCACCACTTGGGTAAAAATGTCCGTGTGTGCATATCTGCAGGATAATCTGTAGAGAACATCTCAGGAGGATACACAAGAAACCAGGAATAACAGCGGTCACCTGAGAGGGGAGGTGGGTGGAAAAAGGTTATTTTCACTGTACATCTTGCTATGCCATTTAACTTTTATGTCATATGAACATATTACATACTCAAAATTAATTAAATATGGACTTCTGATGCTGGAAATAGAGTTAACATGCCTTTCCTTATCCCTTTCACTAAGTATAGGTGGAGTCCTTGGACTTTACACATGAAAGAAACACAAAAAGATGCTACAAGGTGTAGAGAAGAGGCTGGCTAGGGACCCAAGAGCCCAGGAATAACTCAGTGGCGAGCTTCCTGGGTTTTCTTTGCCTCTCACACATCCCACACTGGGCACAGGGGAAGCCAGAAACCCAGAAACACTGACGGGCACACAAAAAAGGTTCCTGAAGAGCCTGCATACTTCTCCAACCAAAGGAGATAAAGAAGGCAGCTTTCAATGACAGAAAACTTCCAAACAATAACTGCCAGAGAGAAACAAACCCTCCACCACAGTGTGGCCAGTATGTGGGGAGTCTAGACTGCTACCCATCCAGCAGCAGCAACCTGCCCCTCCACTCCTGCACGGGGGCCTGTCAGGGATGGTCAAGTGAAAAGCCAGGGCTTCAGACACCACCAGGAGGAGCAAGGCACTCCCTCCCTCCCGGGTCAGGCGCTACCTGAAGGCCTCAGCGGGGGGCATAGACTCCCATGCAGCTCGGCAGTAACATGGAACCCTCCCCAACTAAATGCCAACAAATCCCAAGTAGAGAACCTGAACTTGTCCCCAAACTGGCATTAATGTCCCCAAGGAGGGGTGTCCCTCTTCCCCTGCTGGGGCAATAACATAAATGACTTGCTAAAATCTAAGATTTAACTAAGATCCAGAATCTCATAATATAATACCCAAAATGTCCAGATTTCAATTTTAAAAACCTCTCAGTATAGCAAGAACCAAAAACATCTCAACTAAAATGAGAAAAGACAATCAACAGATGCCAAAAACAAGACGACACAGATAACAGGTTACCAAACAAGACTTTAAAAGCCATCATAAAATGCTCCAAAGAGCAATTACAAACATTCTTGAAATAAATGGAAAATAAAAGAAAGTCTAAGCAAAGAAGCACAAAATGACAGCAAAGATAAAAGATATAAAAACAAAAACCACTTAGAAATTTTAGAACTACAGAACAACAGTATCTGAAATAGTATCTCAATGGATGGGCTCAACAGCAGAAAAGGACAGAGAAAAGAATACTGGTCTCAAGGACATAACAACAGAAATTACCAAATTTGAATGACAGAGAGGGCACAGACTGAAAAGGAAATGAATGGGGCCTCAAGGACATGTGGGATATGTAACAGAAGTTCTAACGTTGGTGTATTGTGGTCCCAGAAAAGGAGAAGGGAGGCAGGGCTGGAAAAGTATTCAAAGAAATAATGGCTAAATATTTGCCAAATTTGACCAAGACAAAAATAAACCTACAGGTTCAAGATTCAACAAACACCAAATGAGACAAAGAAATCCATGACAAGGCACATTTTGGTCAAAAATCTAAAAACTAAAGACCAGAGAAAATAATTCTGAAAGCCTCCAGTAAAATTTCTCATTAGAAATCAGAGAACCCAGAAGGAAATGGCACATATTTCAAGTGCTAAGAGAACTGTCCACTCAGAATTTTATATTCATCAAAGATATCCCTCAAGGAAGCAACCTAAGTATCCATCAGTAGATGAATGGATAAAGAAGACGTGGTACATACACACAATGTTATATTATTCAGCCATAAGAAGAAAACAAATCCTACCATTTGCAACGACATGGATGGAGCTAGAGAGTATTATGCTCAGTGAAATAAGCCAGGCAGAGAAAGACAAGTATCAAATGATTCCACTCATCTGTGGAGTAGAAGAACAAAGAAAAAAAACTGAAGGAACAAACAGCAGCAGAAACACAGAACCCAAGAATGGACTAACAGTTACCAAAGGGAAAGGGACTGGGGAGGACGGGTGGGAAGGGAAGGATAAGGGGGAAAAAAGGGGCATTACAATTAGTAGGCATAATGTAGGGGGGGCACGGGGAGGGCTGTACCACACAGAGAAGACAAGGAGTGATTCTATAGCATCTTACTACACTGATGGACAGTGGCTAGAGAGAGTTTTCTAAACAGAGAAGTGTTAAAAGAAGGGATCTTGGAACATCAGGAAGGAAGAAAGAACAACAGAAAGAGCAAAAATAAGAGTAATTGCCATTACAGTTGACCCTTGAACAACATGGGTTTGAACTGTATAGGTCCACATGTGTGGATTTTTTTCAATAAGTATATTAGAAAATGTTTTTGGAGATTTGTGCCAATTTGAAAAAACACTTTCTTTTCTCTAGCTTACTTTATTGTAAGAATACAGTATATAATACATATGACATACAAAATATGTATTGACTATATTATTGGTAAGGCTTCTAATCAACAGTAGGCTATCAGTAGTTAAGTTTTTGAGGAGTCAAAAGTTACACACACTTCTGACTGCACAGGGAGGTCAAAGCCAATGCTGTTCACAGCTCCACTGTACTTTCCTTCGAGTTTTCTAAATTGTTTTGTCAGATGAAGCAAAAATTGTACCACTGATGTGTTTCTCAATATATGTAGAGGAAACAGTTAAGATAATCATATTAAAAATGGGGAGTATAAAGGGACATAAAGGGAGGTAAGGTTTCTACATTTCAAACTGGTAAAGTGGTGACACCAGTAGAGTAAGAAAAGTTATGCATATATATAATATAATAGCCAAAGCAACCACTTAAAAAACTATACAAGATGCACTCAAAAATACCATAGATAAATCAAAATAAAATAGGTAAAACAAAACAGACAAAAAAAAAACAAAAACAGAAAAAGCAAGAATCAGTAATTACAACAAACATAAGTGGGCTAAATACACCAATTAAAAGACATACAGGCAGAGTGGATAAAAATCATGACTAAATTCTATGCTGTCTTTACAAGAAACTCCCTTCAAATATAATGACATAAGTAGGCTGAAAGTAGAAGGATGGAAAAGGATATTCCACACAAACATTAGTCATAGAAAGTATGAGTGGCTGGCTATACTGTTATCAGAAAAAAATAATTTTATAGCTCAGAAAAACTACCACTGATAGGTCAATATCAAATAATGATAAAGAGTCAATCCATGGAGACAACACAGGAATCCTAAATGCGTATGTATTAAAGAATGTAAGTGTGAAATATGTGAAGCAAAAACTGAAGGGAGAAATAGACAAATCCACAATTACAGCTGTAGAACTTCAACACCTCTCTCAATAACTGATAGAACAAGTAGACAAAAATCACCACGGATATGGAAGAACACAACAACCCTTTCACCCTATGGGATCTAACCAACATGCACAGAACAATCAGCCCAACAAGAACAGAATACAAAAGTGCTCATGGAACCAAAGTAAACCTAATACTGAGCCATAAAAAAACCTCAGTAAACTAAAAGAGACTGAAGCCATACAGAGTGTGCTTTCTAACTACACCGGATTAACCCAGAAATGAATAACAGGAAGGTAACAAGAAAATCCCCCAGACCCTTGGAAACTAAACGGAATAGATGTAAATAATCCAAGGATCAAAGAAGAAATCTCAGGGAAACCAAAAACTACATGAACAGAATGAAAATAGAAATACAAAATATCAAAATTATGTAAGACACAGCTAAAATAGTGCTATGGGGGAAATTTTTAACACTGTATGCTTGCATTAGAAAAGAGAAAAAGTCTCAAATCAATAATCTAAGCTCCCACACCTTAAGAATCTAGAATAAGAGCAAAATAAACCCAAAGCAAGAAAAAGGAAAGAAATGAAGAGTAAAAGTCAATGAAATTTAAAACAGACAAATAGAAAAAAAATCACTGAATTGAAAAGCTGGCTTCATTTTGCCCTGCAAAAGACCCCATGAAGATGATGAGAATACACACTATATACTATGGGAGAAATTATTTGCAAACCACATAGCTGGCAAAGGACTAATATCCAATATATATAAAGAACTCTCAAAACTAAACAGTAAAAATATAAACAATACAGTCAGGAAATCAACAAAAGACAAGAAGAAACATTTCATGGAAAAGGATATTCAGATGGCAAATAAACACATGAAAAGCTATTCAACACCACTAACCATCAGGGAATTAAAAATTAAAACCATGATGACGTATCACTACACACTTATTAGAACAGCTCAACAGTGACAATACCAAATGTTGACAAGGATGCAATGAAACTGGCTCTCTCATACACAACTAATGGGAAAACAAAATGGTATGGCCACTATGGGGATACTTCGGCAGTTTCTTAATACTAAACATAAACTTGCCATACAATCTAACAACTGCAATACATGGTATTTATCAAGAGAAATGAAAAATTAGGTCAACACAAAAAACCTGTACACAACTGTTCATAGCAGCTTTATTTGTAATAGCTAAAAACTAAAAATAACCAATGTGTTCCTCAGTAAATAAATGTTTAAACAAACTGTGGCACACCTATACACTGGAATACTACTCGGCAATAAAAAGACACAATCTATTGATAGATGCAACAACTTGGATGGACCTCAAGGGCATTATGCAAGTGAAAAAGCCAGTTTCAAAAGGCCAAATACTATATAATTCCTTTTACAAAACATTCTCAAAATAACAAAAATACAGAGATGGAAACAGATTAGTAGTTGCCAGAGGTTAGGAATGGTACAGTGGGGAGGAATATACGGAATTACAAAGAAACAGCATGAGACAGATCTCTGTGGTGATGAAACAGTCTATATCTTGAGTGCAGGGTGGTCAAACATGGGATAAAATGACACAGGACTGCACACACACTGTAGCAATGACCTGGTTTTGATACTGTACTATAATCATATAGGTTCAAACCTTAGAGGAAAAAGGGACATGCATCCATTTGTAGTTTACATCCCTATGTAGAAATTCCGTAAACTATCTTTACAGCTTCCTGTGAAACCATAAATTATCTCAAAATATTTTAAAGACAAACACACTTTGTAAATGATTTAAACAAATTTAAAAAAACACCTCAGCTGTAATGATGAATCAAAATTAAAGAGACAAAACATTTTAAGAACACTTGCTATAGCAGTTACAAGACAATAGTTAATTTTTTAATAGAAATTTCCAGTATAGCTCCCAAAAGAATATTATATATTTTACTAAACACTCAAGGAATATGTAACTCCCCATCTTATATAAACTGTTCCAGAAAGAAAGCTAACAAAGCCAGAAAATTTTTGTACAAAACCCAGACAAAAACAGTACAAGGAAAATTATAAACCAATCTCATTTTTGATTACTGCAAAAATTCTAAGTAAATATTTGCAAGTACAATCCAGCATGTACTTAGTATTTCATAACCTAGTAGGATTTATCTCAAGAATGAAATAAACAGTGCAAATTTCAAAATATATTAATATAATGCATTTAGGAACTTAGGTGCCCAAAACCATACAATAATCTCAACAGATACACAAAAAGCCTTAAGTATCAATATTTATTCAATATTTCTTTTCTTTTCTTTTGTTTTATTATGGTATTATTGATATACTCTTATGAAGGTTTCACATGAAAAAAACAATGTGGTTACTACATTCACACATATTGAGTCCCTCCCCCATGCCCCACTGCACTCAGTGTCCATCAGTGTATTAAGATGCCACAGATTCACTGTTTGCCTTCTCTATGCTACACTGTTTTCCCCGTGATCCCCCACACCATGTGCACTAAACATAATATCCCTCAATTCTCATTTCCCTCCCTCCCCTGTTGCCCTCCCACGCCCCTCCCCTTTGGTAACCACTAGTCCCTTCTTGGGACTCTGTAATTCTGCTGCTGTATTATTCCTTCAGTTTTGCTTCATTGTTAACACTCCACAAATGAGGGAAATCATTTGGCACTTGTCTTTCTCCACCTGTTATTTTACTGAGCATAATAACCTCCTGCTCCATCCATGTTGTTGCAAATAGTAGGATTATGCTTCTTTCTTATGGCTGAATAGTATTCCATTGTGTGTCTGTACCTCCTCTTCTTTATCCATTCATCTACTGATGGACACTTAGGTTGCTTCCATATCTTGGCTATTGTAAACAGTGCTGCGATAAACATAGGGGTGCATCTGTCTTTTTCAAACTGGGCTACTGCATTCTTAGGGTAAATTCCCAGAAGTGGAATTCCTGGGTCAAATGGTATTTCTATTTTGAGCTTTTTGAGGAACCTCCATATTGCTTTCCACAATGGTTGAACTAATTTACATTCCCACCAGTAGTGTAGGAGGGTTCCCCTTTCTCCACAACCTTGCCAACATTTCTTGTTGTTTGTCTTTTGGATGGTGGCGATCCTTACTGGTGTGACATGATATCTCATTGTGGTTTTAATTTGCATTTCCCTGATAATTAGTGAGGTGGAGCATCTTTTTATGTGCCTGTTGGCCATCTGAACTGCTTCTTTGGAGAAGTGTCTATTCATATCCTCCACCCATTTATTAATAGTGTTATTTCCTTTTTGGGTGTTGAGGCATGGAGGTTCTTTATATATTTTGGATGTTAACCCCGTGTCATATATGTCATTTACAAATATATTCTCCCATACTGTAGGATGCCTTTTTGTTCTACTGATGGTGTCCTTTGCTGTACAGAAGTTTTTTAGTTTGATGTAGTCCCATGTGTTCATTTCTGCTTTTGTTTCCCTTGCTCAAGGAGATGTGTTCAGGAAGATGTTGCTCATGTTTATATTCAGGAGATTTTTACCTATGTTGTCGTCTAAGAGTTTTATGGTTTCATGACTTACATTCAGGTCTTTGATCCACTTCAAGTTTACTTTTGTGTATGGGGTCAAACAATAATCCAGTTTCATTCTCTTGCATGTAGCTGTCCAGTTTTGTCAACACCAGTTGTTGAAGAGGCTGTCCTTTCCCCATTGTATATCCATAGCTCCTTTATCATATACTAATTGACCATATATGGTTGGGTTTATATCTGGGTTCTCTACTCTGTTCCATTGGTCTATTGTTCTGTTCTTGTGCCAGTACCAAATTGTCCTGATTACTTTGGCTTTGTAGTAGAGCTTGAAGTTGGGGAGTGAGATTCCCCCTACTTTATTCTTCTTTCTCAGGATTGCTTTGGCTATTCGGGGTCTTTGGTGTTTCCATATGAATTTTAGAACTATTTGCTCTACTTCATTGAAGAATGTTGTTGATATTTTGATAGGAATTGCACTGAATCTGTAGATTACTTTAGGCAGGATGGCCATTTTGACATTATTAATTCTTCCCATCCATGAGCACAGGATGTGTTTCCATTTATTTATTGGTATCTTCCTTAATTTTTCTCATGAGTGTCTTGCAGTTTTCAGAGTATAGGTCTTTCACTTCCTTGGTTAGGTTTATTCCTAGGTATTTCATTCTTTTTGATGCAATTGTGAATAGAATTGTTCTCCTGATTTCTCTTTCTGCTAGTTCATTGTTAGTGTATAGGAATGCAATAGATTTCTGTGTATTAATTTTATATCCTGCAACTTTGCTGAATTCAGATACTAGATTTTATAGTTTTGGAGAGGATTCTTTAGGTTTTTTATGTACAGTATCATGTCAGCTGCAAACAGGGACAGTTTAACTCATTCTTCACCAATCTGGATGCCTTTTATTTCTTTGTGTTGTCTGACTGCTGTGGTGAGGACCTCCAGTCCAGAACTATGCTGAATAAAGTAGAGAGAATACGCATCCTTGTCTTGTTCCTGATCTTAAAGGAAAGGCTTTCAGCTTCTCACTGTTAAGTATGATGCTGGCTGTGGGTTTGTCATATATGGCCTTTATTATGTTGAGATACTTGCCCTCTATACCCATTTTGTTGAGAGTATGCATCTTGAATGGATGTTGACTTTTGTCAAATGCTTTTTCAGCATCTATGGAGATGATCATGTGGTTTTTGTCCTTCTTGTGGATGATGTTGATGGATTTTCGAATGTTCTACCATCCTTGCATCCCTGGAATAAATCCTACTTGATCATGATTGATGATCTTTTTGATGTATTTTTGAACTCAGTTTGCTAATATTTTGTTGAGTATTTTTGCATCTATGTTCATCAGGGATATTGGTCTGTAATTTTCTTTTTTTGTGGTATCTTTGCCTGTTTTTGGTATTAGACTGATGCTGGCCTCATAGAATGAGTTTGGAAGTATTCCCCTCTTCTTCTACTCTTTGGAAAACTTTAAGGAGGATGGGTATTAGGTCTTCACTAAATGTTTGATAAAATTTAGCAGTGAAGCCATCTGGTCCAGGAGTTTTGTTCTTAGGTAATTTTTTGATTACCAGTTCGATTTCGTTGCTGGTAACTGGTCTGTTCAGATTTTCTGTTTCTTTCTGTGTTAGCCTTGGTTGTATTTCTCTAGGAAGTTGTCCATTTCTTCTAGGTTATCCAGCTTGTTAGCATATAATTTTTCATAGTGTTCTCTCATAATTCTTTGTATTTATGTGGTGTCCATAGTGATTTTTCCTTTCTTGTTTCTGATTCTGTTTATGTGTGTAGACTCTCTTTTTTTCTTGATAAGTCCGGCTAGAGGTTTATCTATTTTGTTTATTTTCTTGAAGAACCAGCTCTTGCTTTCATTGATTCTTTCAATTGTTTTACTCTTCTCAATTTTATTTATTTCTGCTCTTTAAATCTTTATTATGTCCCTTCTTCTACTGACTTTGGGCCTCATTTGTTCTTCTTTTTCTAGTTTCATTAATTGTCAGTTTAGACTGCTTATATGGGATTGTTCTTCTTTCCTGAGGTAGGCCTGTATTGCAATATACTTCCCTCTTAGCACGGCCTTTGCTGCATCCCACAGATTTTTGTGGTGTTGAATTATTGTTGTCATTCGTCTCCATATATTGCTTGATCTCTGTTTTTATTTGGTCATTGATTCGTTGGTTATTTAGGAACATGTTGTGAAGCCTCCATGTGTTTGTGGGATTTTTCATTTTCTTTGTGTGTTTCTAGTTTCATACCTTTTGATCTGAGAAGCTGGTTGGTACAATTTCAATCTTTTTTAATTGACTGAGGCTCTTTTTGTGGCCTAGTATATGATCTATTCTTGAAAATGTTCCATGTGCACTTGAGAAGAATGTGTATTCTGTTGCTTTTGGGTGTAGAGTTCTGTAAATGTCTGTTGGGTCCATCTGTTCTAATGTGTTGTTCAGTGCCTCTGTCTCCTTACTTATTTTCTGACTGGTTGATCTGTCCTCTGGAGTGAGTGGAGTGTTGAAGTCTCCTAGAATGAGTGCATTACATTCTATTTCCCCTTTTAATTCTGTTAGTATTTGTTTCACATATGTAGGTGCTCCTCTGTTGGGTGCATAGATACTTATAATGGTTATATCTTCTTGTTGGATTGATCCCTTTATCATTATGTAATGTTCTTCTTTGTCTCTTGGGACTTTTTTTGTTTGAAGTCTATTTTATCTGATACAAGTACTGAAACTCCTGCTTTTTTCTCCCTATTAGTTGCATGAAATATCTTATTTCATCCCTTCACTTTTAGTCTGTGTATGTGTTTGGGTTTAAAGTGAGTCTCTTGTAGGCAGCATATAGATGGGTCTTCTTTTTTTATCCATTCAGTGACTGTATGTCTTTTGATTGGTGCATTCAGACTATTTACATTTAGGGTGATTATCGATAGGTATATACTTACTGCCATTGCAGGTTTTAGATTTGTGGTTACCAAAGGTTCAAGGTTAACTTCCTCACTATGTAAGAGTCTAATTTAACTCACTCAGTATGCTATTACAAACACAATCTAAAGATTCTTTTTTATTTTTTCTCTTCCTTTTTCCTCTTCTTCTATTCTTTATGTATTAGGTATCATTCTGTTCTCTTTTTCTATCCCTTGATTAACTTAGGGGGTAGTGGATTTAATTTTGCATTTGCATAGTAATTAATTGTTCTACTTTCTTTGCTGTGGTTTTATTACCCCTGGTGACAGCTGTTTAGCCTTAGGAACACTTCCTTCTATAGCAGTCCCTCCAAAATACACTATAGAGACGATCTGTGGGAGGTAAACTCTCTCAGCTTTTGCTTATCTGGGAATTGTTTAATCCCTCCTTCTAATTTAAATGATAATCTTACCATATAGAGTATTCTTGGTTTGAGGCCCTTCTGCGTCATTGCATTAAATACATCATGCCACTCCCTTCTAGCCTGTAAGGTTTCTGCTGAGAAGTCTGATGAGAGCCTGATGGGTTTTCCTTTGTATGTGATCTTTTTTGTCTCTCTAGCTGCTTTTAAAAGTCTGTCCTTATCCTTGATCTTTGCCATTTTAATTACTATATGCCTTGGTGTTGTCTTCCTTGGTCCCTTGTGTTGGGAGATCTGTGCACCTCCATGGCCTGAGAGACTATCTCCTTCCCCCGATTGGGGACGTTTTCAGCAATTACCTCCTTAAGAACACTTTCTATCCCTTTTTCTCTCTCTTCTTCTTCTCATACCCCTATAATATGAATATTGTTCCGTTTGGATTGGTCACACAGTTCTCTCAATATTCTTTCATTCTTAAGAGATCCTTTTTTCTCCCTGTGCCTCAGCTTCTTTGTATTCCTCCTCTCTAGTTTCTGTTTTATTTATCGTCTCCTCCACCATATCTAATCTGCTTTTTAAACCCTCCATTGTATTCCTTAATGACTGGACCTCTGACCCAGAATTCGTTCCTGAATTCTTGAATATTTTTCTGTACCTCCATGAGCATGTTTATGATTTCTTTTTTGCAATCTCTTTCAGAAAGATTGATGAGATCAGTTTCATTTGACTCTTTATCTCGTATTTGTACAATTTTGGTTTGAACCAGGTTCCTTTGATGTTTCATATTTGTATGTGGCGCCCTCTAGTGCCCAGAAGCTCTACTGTCTAGAGCTGCTCAGCCCCTGGAGCATTGTCAGGGGTCGCAGGAGAGCAGTGTTGGTGCCTGGGGAGAAGTAAGAGCTGTTTTCCACTTCCCGGCTGCTGTGCCTGTGTCGACTGCCAGAACCAGTGGGCCAAATACACAGGTGTAAGCCTCTGTGCTTTGCAGTTGTAGCTGCCGTAGGCGGGCTTCCCTCGGGCTGGCCTGACTCCAGGGCAGGGGCTGCCAGTCTGTGAGCCAGGGGCGGGCTGGCCGCGAGGAAGGCGCAGCAGGCTGCGTGTCACAGAGGGGGGGCCTTGGAGCTGCGTATCCATCCAGGGGGATGGAGCACCTGAAGCTCCTGTAACTTCCCAACCTGCTGGGCAGAATGAGTGGGACAGTTTTGTCTACTTGTCCTTTCTCCTGAGCAGTAAGCTCTGTGCAGTCCTTGCCCCTTTAGCAGCTGTCCCACTGTTAGGAAGTCTCTCAGACTGCCCGCCTTTCTTCTGTCCCAGAGCAGCCGGATGTGGATCCCTGTTTTCCACAAGCAGCTGGAATCTCAAGTCTCTCCAGGTATTCCACCTGTCTTACCTTTCCAACCCCACTAATCACCATAGCACCATGTAATGTAGGTTCATGCTCCCAGAGCAGATCTCCAGGGCTGGGTGTTCAGCAGTCCTAGGCCTCCACCCACTCCCTGCTCTGTTTCTTTTACTCCCTTTGGTGAGGTGGGGTGGGGGAAGGGCTTCAGTCCCACCAGATCACAGCTTTGGTACGTTACCCTGTTCCATGAGGTCTTTTCTTTTCTCCAGGTGTATGCAGTCTGGCACAGCCTTCTTTCCTGTTGCTCTTTCAGGATTAGTTGTATTAATTATATTTCATATTACATATGGTTTTAGGAGGAGGCCTCTGTCTCACCTCTCACGCCATCTTTTACCCTCTTTCTATCCATTCAATATTCCTTTAAAAACTCTTAGTAAACTAGGAATAGAAGGGCACTGTATTAACCAGAAAACATTTCCACAAAAACCTACAGCAATCACCAGTGAACCACTAAACTCGTTCTCTTTAAAGTCAGAATGACAAAAGCACTTGCTCTCTCCAGTTCAGTCACTATGGCAGAAGTTCTAGCCAGTGCAAGAGACGAAGAAAAAAAATACAAAATATTGGAGGTAGGAGAGAAGATAACCATTATTTGCAATTAATATAACAGCTTGCATAGAAAACCTAAAAGAACCTACAGGCTAATAGAACAATAAGAGTCAGCAAGGTGTTGGGTTCAAAAACAACTTTAAAAACTTAGGAGCTTTCCTATATACTAGCAATTAAAAAATGTTATTTTAAAAAGTTCACAAGAGCAACAAAAACATAAAGGTACCTAAAAATAAATCTAGCAAAAGGTATGTATGAGCTTTTTGAAGAATAGTATGAAACTTTACTGAAAAACACATTAGACATGGATAAACAAAATATACACATATATATATATATGTCTCATATTCACAGGTAAAAAAACTCAATTCACAACAATGTTGAATTTTTCCAAAGTTAACCTACAAATTTAATGTGCTTCTAATCAAAACCCCATTATAATTTTTCATGGGCCTTAAATTGATTCTTAAATCTCTAAGAAAGAATAAGGAGCTAAGAATAGCCAAGGCTATTCTAAGAAAGAAAAAGGAAAAGGAACCAGACATACCAGTTAGCAATACACATGCAAAAATCACAGTATTTAAAAGTGTCAATTTGGAGCAGAGGTAAACAAATGCATGAATGAAACAAACAACAAAAAAAAAAAAAAAACAGAAATATTCCCAAGCATGAATGGCACCTCAGTATGATGGAAAAGGCATGTCGAATTGGAATGCACTCCAATAAATGATGCTGGGACAACTGCCTTCCATTTGGAAAACAAATAACTATCTTTCTCACACCATATTCAAAATACAAAATTTTCTTAGAAAAATACATAAAAGCCTTTATAACTTTGGAGTAGAAACGCATTTTTCAAAATTAAACAAATTATAAAAAGTTAAGACTGAATATTCTGACTAATTTTAAATTTCTAAATTAAAAAAAATCATTTTAAAAAGATGTCATAGTAGAAGATATTTGCAACAATTAGTACTCAGAGTATTCAAAGAATTCCTATAACTCCACAAGAAAGAAAAAATCCAACAGAAAAATGGGCAAAGATGAACAGGCAATGAAAAGGTCCTCAGCCTTGCTAGTAATCAGAGAAATGCAAATTTATAAAATGAAGCATCATTTTACATTCATTAAACTGGCAAAAATATAATTCTAACAATATCAATTATTGGAAATAAAGGATGTACGGAAACAAACTCTCATCATCCACTGCTGGTGGGAGTTTAAATCAGAACAAATGGTAAGAGAGATGAGGCAATGCCTGGTAAGGTTGAAGTGGTGCACACCTGAAAGATGAGACAATCCCACTTCTCATTATTTTCTCTTGGGAAACTAGCACGTCGATAAGGAGATGTTTACTGCACCATTTTGTATAACAGAGAATACTGGAAAGTGCCCAAATGAAAAACAAATTGTTATAGATTCAATGTTAGAATGCTAATCTAGATTTGTATATACACTGATAAACCTTAAAAACATAATATTGAGGGGTTTGTTTTTTTAAGTACAACACAGAAAGTTATTTACAGTATGGTATCATTTTGGAAACGTTTTAACTCATAAAACAATGCCACGTACTGTTAATGTATCATAAAGACAAAACATGGACTAGACACTGAAACACACAGCAGCGGGAGAACGTGGAAAAGGCTGAGGCCTGCGGGGGAAGGACGGTGGGCAATCACTCTGATCCAGGGCACACAGAGTCACAAGAGAACACCATGATAACATTTGTTCATTTGGGGTGGTAGATACTTGGGTCTTTATTATATTATCTATTGCTTTTTTTTTTTTTTGGCCAAAATAAAAATTTTAAAAGAAGTCTATTTAGTAAAAAGACATCAACAGCTCTGGGATCTTTGCCCCCAGTCTAGACCTTCCCGAGCATTAAACCTCTGACGGCTGCCTACTGCACCTTTACACCTGAACTCTTCAAGCACCCAATGTCTAAAATGTACTTACTTTCTCCTGACTTCTCCTTGCCTTTCCCACATCCGCTTTTTATGGATGTGATCATCACATCTACACTCCTCTGCCTGAAACTTTCCAAAGACTCCCAATATTCTCCAACCACTTAAAGGGGGTAAAAGGGTAGGGGAAAAACTTAGTTCAAACAACCAAGCAAATTCTGCACAGAAGCACAGACTGCACACAAGCAGAGATGCCCTCATAGAGCAGGACGGGGCTCAGCCTCTCTCTAGCCCGACGGGCCAGGCCCGAGGGAGCCCCTCAAGGAACAAATGAAAAATTCTTGTATGCAAAATAAAATTCCTTAAGAGGACAATGCAAAGTCCTTCATCATCTGGCCCTCCTCCACATTTCCAATCACACCCTGCCATGCTCTGCTGGGAGCAGAGCCCTCGGAACACTCCTATCCACACACACCGTGTGCCTCACCTCTGTGCCCAGCAGATCAGAACCCTGTCTGGCACTAGCGCACATTCACACACACACACAAACGCTCCTCCCTTCCTCTCTGGATGCCACTTAAGCACATCGTCTTGAGCCTCACCTTGTGAAGGAGCCTCTATAACTAGAAAAATGGTTCAGCTCCCAGCACTAAGGAAAGCAGTGGCATGCAGCCCAAGGCAGTTACGGCCCTCCACCTGTCTCAACACACTCCCTTCTGCCCCAACACCTAACCTTACCTCCTGGGGCTTCTCTATCTCTTGCAACAAATTCAGCCAACAATGTAACTGTTGTTTTACTCCCACCACTGACATTTTTATTATCTTCTAGCTGCTGCCACTGTGAAGGTTCTGACAGCACTGACCTGAGAGCTGCCTTGCTGTCTGACAATGAATGAAACTCTGCTAATAACTGACTTCAATTCCCTCTCCATTAATGATGACAGGCTAAATGGGGCAGCCAAACTGAATGCTGCTGACAGCTTTAAATGGCAACACATTAAAGCAAAGGGTGCAAGGTCAGCCTTTTAAAGTTGTAGCACTTAACTAGGTTAAAATCTAATCTGCTTAAAAAAGTAAGGAAGTCCAATTTATCAAGCCAGTATGGAAGGATCAAATTCTAGGGCATTCACAGTAATAAAATTCACAGAAGACTGACCGATCCTACAGAATGCCATCTATTAAGGACTGAACTGTGTCCCCTCAAAATTCAGATGTTGGAGCCCTTATCCCAATGTGACGTTATTTGGAGATAAGGCCAATGAGCAGATATTAAAACTTAAATAAGGCCGTAAGGGTGTGGCCTTAATCCAATAGGCCTTATGTCCTTGTAAGAGAAGGAAGCAACAGCAGACAGAGTTCTTGGCCGTGCACAGAGGCGAGGCCACCTGTGCATGGAGAGAAGGCACCATCTGGAGGGCAGCACCAGCAGAAACCACTCCAGACAACACCCCAACCTTGGACACAAGCCTCCAGTCTGTGATAAAATAAATTTCTGTTGTTCAAGGCACCTAGTCTGTGGTATTTTATTATGGCAGCCCTAGCAAACTGATACACCAAATTATGTTTTTAAAACAGGAACACAGCAAACCAAACATGCTTATTATCACCCCATAATGGTATCAAAGAATTCAGATCTAGAAAATCAAACTCATGATCAGTTACCCAGCAAGCAAGGAACTGGACTAAGGTGAATTAAATGTTCTCAAGGACTCTGAAGTACACTTTTAGTCACATGAATACCCATATTCACCAAAAAGGCTTTAATCTTCCCTTGAATAACACTAAGCTCCTTCCCTCCAGCTCTTCTAAGCTGTCAGTGGTCATACTGGTCTCACAAGAGCCCGTCATTATGTCACTCACGCCATAACTTACAATTTCTAAGCTCACAGCTTATCTCACAAGAGGATTCAGAAACAGAGTTTAACCCCACTCTGTATTGATACGCACCTCACTCTTTGGTAAACTCGAAACAGCCCAGAATTTAAGTCATTTCAGAGACTTCTACCCTATAAACAAACAATCTGACCTTGGAGACTCTCATGGGAAAAAAGGATGGGCAGATGCACTACTGCCAAAATGTGAAGATGTTTCTTCTTTCAAGTTTATCATTCTCTACCAACTACAGTGGAAACAAAAACAGAATGCCTCTGAACACAATAAAACAGTCTTTAGGCCTCTCATTTCAACAAAAAAGTCTTTTAATGGAGTGAGTAGTGCAAACTAATGGATATTCAATCCACAAAGTTGCTAAGTTAATAAAACTGTACTTACTTAAAATTACATGTTAGCCTTAAAAGACCAGATATACTTCTAAAACAGCTCCGACACTTGTGACTGAATGGGAGGCCCCTGGCAGCCACCCCAGCTGAAAGCCCCACAGCACTGGCAGAGGGCTGTATCGGAGGGCGTCCGCAGACAGGAAGCTGGGGGGCTTAGGCCACAGTAATATTCAAACGTATCAAAATTAACAACCCTCCCCAGTAAGCAGAACAATCTCCAAAAGGCAAACAGCAAGTAAATGAATGTATCTTGAAACACAGAATTAGAACGCTTAGAACAGTCACAAGAAACACAATCCTTTACAAACCCGAGGGGAGCTTTACTTACATGAAGGGATAATGAACTGTGGCTCAGTGTTGCCTGCGTAGCCAAGCTTGGTATACCTAAAAGCACAAAGGCATCGACACATTTAGATGACAATACTCTCCTCTATATCCCATAATGTCTTTTATTATAAGCTCTGCAAGTCCTAAAATACCAAGCCTCAAAATATTCTCTTGAAATAAGGAAAAAAGAAAAATTTGTGATGAGTGAGAATCAAAAGCTAATTTCATATAAGCAAGCAGTTACTAAAAATAAAATATATGCTTGTTACTTTGAAAAAGTATTGTACACACATATTAACACATAAATTACATTGTGGATCCTTAGTAACTATACGAGTGCTCTTGTACTCTTTTGCTCTTTACAAAAACCCAGTGAAGAAAGTAAAGCTTGTCCCTGTTTGGCAGATGAGAACACTGAGGCAGAGAGGGTAAGCAGACTGCCCACAGCCAACGGCTTAGTGGCCACAAAAAGCTCCCATCTAAACACGCAGGCTCTGATTCCAGAGCTGGCTCTCTAAGAAGAGCACTTACTTCCCAAACTTGTGAACTTTTTCTGGGCGGGGTTAGAAAACGGTTATGTAATTTTCTCAAAATGTCATGGCGTATGTCTAGAAACAGCTACAGCCACCTTCTGAGAATATCTGACAGGAGCGTCTCTTTTTCATCTCATTTCAGAATGAGCCCATTTTCTGTCAAGATACTCTGCATGATGGATTCCAAAAATCTTAACTGAAACAAATGCCAAAATACTACTATCTGTTCCAAAAGCATTTGCTAATCCCCTAAATATAAAAAAGGTGGGGGGACCACCACTGAGAACCATCTGCTGAAACTGAAAAACTGAAAACTGAAAGGACTCATCAGCTCTTCCTGCCTTATCAGGCCTCCTGTAACGAACAGTCAAGTCTGGACAACTGGGCCACCGTGGTGTGGAAATGCTTAGAAGGAATAAAAATACTTGCTAGTGTTGTTGAAACTAACTTGATTAATTCAGTCTATTTTACAAATTATTTCAAGATGCTCAATACTAAAATTTTTGATATGATAACATGGTCCAATTCTAATAAATTAACTTTATGATTTTTAAATGTATTTTACTGTAGGCTACTTTTACTATTTTTGAACACATAGCAAATGGGTTTGGGGAGCCAAAAAATACAAGTCAGCTGCTCTTCAATCACACCTTGCTGCTTAGTGTCCAGGGATCTGACAGCTCAGTGCTACAGAACCGGGCGAGGCTGGGCTCTGAGATCCATCAGGCCCTACAACTCCTGAGACCCATCTGAGAGCCCTTCCAAATTCCACGAACTACCAAAGTACACACACCAAGCAGACCCACAGGTCCCCCACTCCAGGGCTCACCAGACATGCAGGAAGGTTTCTAAGCCAACCCAGAGCCTAGAGGCTTTTCAGAAGGAAGGCAACATATACTGAGTTTTAAAAACTCTGGATCTTCCCCAATTCGACCATCATTCTGGAAGCATACTCCAGACAATAAATATAAATAAATTTTTATTTGGGAATTTTACTTGGGAATTACCAACCCAAGGCTAAAGAACCCTACAGAACTAACAAACAGGCCAGAAATCAGCAAAATCATTTTAAATCTAAATTTGTGTTTTCAAACAGGCTACATCACACCCTGCCCAAAAAGATTACACATCTTGCACTTCCATAGATCTACCCTCCCATTGTTAGGTCACAAGTTGTGTAATGACTGCAATGCGGTCCTTCCTTTACTGAATCTCTGCCCCCTGGCACAGTGCCTGGCAGGTGGCAGACAACACCATCAGTATCTTCTGAATGAGTTCTTACCAGATGTTAGAAAAGGTGATTACTGTCACACTGTTGGGGAGATGACTAGTGTTTAGAAGGGGGATGCTCAAAGTCAGAAAAACAATTTGATGGGACCAGAAAAGACCAAAGACACTGTCTAATACAATCTTTCATTCACAGATGAGAAAACATATGTGGTTTGTGTAATATGAGTTATTTTTTTAACCTGAAATATAGTAAAATGATAACATTTATTAAAATTAAGTGCTAAATATCATTTCTGTCTGTTATTTTACTTTTTGTATTTCTGAAAGGCATGGAGTGTACTGTATTGGTTAAGACCATGCACTCTGGCACCAGATTGCCTTGGTTCAAATCCCAGCTCTGTGATTTGCCAAATGTGTAACTCAGGGCCAGTTACTTTACCTATCTGAGGTTCTATAAAACTGGGAAATAGGATTTCCTAGGGTGAGTTTGTGTGTGTGTGTGTCCATACACACACACACACACAGAGAAAAGAGCTCTAGAACAGTGCTATCTTGCACACTAATTTGCATAGTGATGGACATAAAATGCACAAATGGTGAACCCAGTGGACAGCAGATACCCTTTAGCAACTGTGTCTCATCACCACCTCAAAGTTTTGTACACTGAAATCTCAAACTATGGCCCAAAGCAGCAAAAGGGCAGACCGCAGGCAGGGACTGGAGCACTCTTAGGCCCACAGCTCTGAAGTTCAACTAAATAATGCTGATGCCACAACCATATGCCATTCAATGACAGTAGGTGGAATATTCAGATTCTGAAGCCCCAGCTTTCTCATGGACAGTCCAGCCTTCAAAGGAGGCCTCTGTCAGAGTCACACAGGTACTGTAGCACAAATAACATTAAGCAAACAATGATTTTCATGACTGAGGCAAACTAACATTAAAATATGTTAATATTCATATGTACTACCAAATTTACTACGAGATCTTCCCTTACCCTCCTACCAAAACTGAACCCATTAAAAACACTGGCAAAAGCACAAACTATTCAGATTACTTTATGGTAATTTATTATCTTTAAATTTTTCTGCACTATATTCCTTATATACCATCAAATACACCTGAGGTTTCATAACTTTGAATAATCACAATGTAACAAATGCCTAACAAGAGTTTTCTAAAACAGATATTCAAGTTTAAAATTTCAATGAAGTCTTCATCAACCCAGGCTTATGCCAAACTTCAATAAGAACCTATGAAATAGAACACTGTAAATGCAACCTAAGAAATGCTCTTGAGCTCTTCTGTAAAGACAGCCCAGTGCTGGACTGGCCTGACTCGCTACAGATGACCTTCCATCAGCGCAACTACATAAAGAGCAGAAGCAACAAGTAACAACAAAACAACTTTTAAATATGAAAAGTATGCAAGATAACATTTATGAAAACAAAGAAGCATTCTTTATTCCAACCAGTTTCCTAACTAGCAACTACGCGCAGCAGGTCATACTATGGGGACAGAGTGAAGGGTACAGAATCAAACTGCCCTGATTCTCAAAGTGCCCCTCAAAATGCTGAGCTATTAGAAACATAATTTCAAACTGGGTTTTTCTTTACAGCATGGCCTACTTTACCTGGCAGGCAAGTTTAAGATCATCCAAGTAGGCTTCCAGAAAGTATGTACCAAACCGGCTGATCAGATCACCTGGGAAACTCCTAAAATACAGATTCCCAGGCCTTCCCAGGCTCTCTAATGGGAATCCCCAGAGAAGGAATGGGAGCACCATATCCTTGCCCCGAACCCCTGCCTCAGATGGTCAAGCAGCTTAGGAATCACTGACTAAACTACACCACATGCAGTCGTCTTCAAATTTTTACATAATGCAAGCTGCCACCCTCATGGCTCACATTCTAATACCCACTGCATTATCAAATAAAATGTACCTGGGGGAGGAGCCAAGATGGCAGCGTGAGTAGGGCAGCGGAAATCTCCTCCCAAAACCATATGTATTTTTGAAAATACAACAAATACAACTAATTCTAAAAGAGAGACCAGAAGATACAGTACAAAAGCCAGGCTACATCTACATCTGCGAGAACTCAGCACCTCACGAAGGGGGTAAGATACAAGCCGCGGCCCGGCGGGACCTGAGCGCGGCCCTCACCCCAGCCCACTGGCCGGAGGAAAGGAGCAGGAATGGGGAGGGAGAGGGAGCCCAGGACTGCTAACTACCCAGCCCTAGTCATCCACACTGGGAGCGCAGACACACATTGTGTGGTGTGCTGGATATTAGAGAAACGGAACAGTAAACCCTGCAAGCGGCTCCCCGCAGCCGGTGCCCCTGGGACAAAAGAAAAGTGAGTTCTTTTTGAAAGTCTTAAAGGGACAGGGGCCTCACAGCTGGAGGGAATCGTCCTGGCACACTCAGCCCAGCAACTGGGAATCCCAGGGAACCTCAGGTGCCCTAACCCCCTGGGGGGCAGCGCAGCTCTGAAGCCCCTCACGGCGATACACAGCCTCCCGTCCATTCTCCCCCGCCCACCCCTGCCCCGCGCAGCCCCACCACAGCAGGGGAGCAGCCTGAGAGTGGCCATTCCCACAGCAGCCACCCAGAGCCTCCTCCACAGCTGCCCAGGTCGGACTCAGAGGCCCCGCCAGTGTGTGGCTGCCTGGCACAGACAGAGGAAGCCGGGACTGGGCGCGAAGGGTCGCCGTTCTCACAGGAGAACACACCCAGCGTGCCTGCCTCTCTCCCCGGGGCAGCTCTGGGCTGCCCCGACGGCTGCCCCACCCACGGCGACTCAGGAAATAAAACCGGAAGCTGCTCCCCATGTGCAGATAACCAGCACAGGCAGTGGAGAAAGGAAAGGCGACCAGCAAGCAGGAAGGGACTTTGTTCTCCCAGCTAACACATGTGCCACCTGCCTACGACTACCTCTATCACCATGAAAAGGCAGAAAAATTTGATCCAGTCCAGAATTACCCAGACAGCCCTGAGAAGGAGCCTGGGGAGATAGATTTAACCAATTTTCCTGAAAAAGAATTCAAAATAAAGATCATAACCATGCTGATGGACCTGCAGAGAAATGTGCAAGAGCTAAAGGATCAAGTTAGGAGGAAGAATACAGAAATAAACAATCTCTGGAAGGACTTAAGAGCAGACTGGATGAGGTACAAGAGGCCATAAATGGAATAGAGATCAGAGAACAGGATCACAGAGAAGCTGAGGCAGAGACACATAAAAAGATCTCCAGGAATGAAAGAATATTAAGAGAACTGTGTGACCAATCCAAATGGAACAATATTTGCATTATAGGGGTACCAGAAGAAGAAGAGAGAGAAAAAGGGATAGAAAGTGTCTTTGAAGAAATAATTGCTGAAAACTTCCCCAAACTGGGGGAGGAAATGGCCTCTCAGATCACGGAAGCACACAAAACTCCCATGACAAGGGACTCAAGGAGGGCAACACCAAGAAACGTAATAATTAAAGTGGCAAAGATCAAGGACAAGGACAGAGTATTAAAGGCAGCCAGAGAGAGAAAAAAGGTTACCTACAAAGGAAAACCCATCAGGCTATCATCAGACTTCTCAACAGAAACCTTACCGGCCAGAAGAGAATGGCATGATATGTTTAATGCAATGAAACAGAAGGGCCTTGAACCAAGAATACTGTATCCAGTATGATTTTCATTTAAATGTGAAGGAGGGATTAAACAATTCCCAGACAAGCAAAAGTTGAGGGAATTTGCCTCCCACAAACCACCTCTGCGGGATATTTTAAAGGGACTGCTCTAGATGGGAGCACTCCTAAGGCTAAATAGATGTCACCAGAGAAAATAAAATCACAGCAAAGAAAGCAGACCAATCAAATACTAACTAAAGGCAAAAAATAAAATCAACTACTCACAAAAGCAGTCAAAGGAAACACAAAAGAGTACAGAATAAAACACCTAACATATAAAGAATGGAGGAGGAGGAATAAGAAGGGAGAGAAATAAAGAATCACCAGACAGTGTCTATAATAGCTCAATAAGCGAGTTAAGTTAGGCAGTAAGATAGTAAAGAAGCTACACTTGAACCTTTGGTAACCACGAATCTAAAGCCTGCAATGGCAGTAAGTACATATCTTTCGATAGTCACCCTAAATGTAAATGGACTGAATGCACCAATCGAAAGACACAGAGTAACAGAATGGATAAAAAAGCAAGACCCATCTATATGCTGCTTACAAATAAAATGTACCTATAATGTTGAAGTTTAATACTGGTTAGAAGTTCAGAAGAAAGGACTCAAATGAACCAATTTTGTCTTATTATTTAGAATACTGTGTGCTAAGATATTCTATGAAAAAAATGTAAGAAATTCTTTTCAATACCACTGTTTATGTAACTAAGATACGGTAAAAAAGAATCTAAGCTCAATTGACCAGTGGGAAGAAAAAAAAACTCAAGCTCTAAACAGAAATATGTAACCCTTAGGAAGAGATGATGGGGAGTGGAGGGGAGGCGGAATCCCTCAAACCTCTTAGAATATGAAAAACTAGAAGCACCTCTATTGCAATCAGAATTAAACCAGGAGACCCACTATCACTATTCTCATTTAATATTGTTTTAGAAGAACTAAACAATACAAATCACAAAGAACTAAGTAAAAGAAATAATATTGGGAAGGAGACAAAAATGTATTTATAAATTTAATTGTAGACCTGGAATATCTAAGAAAATTAAGTGAGAAACTAAAAGCAATAGGGAATCCAGTAAGATGACCAGTTACTAAACAAACAGATAAAACTCAGCAACTTTCATTCCTAACAACAGCAAGTGAGAATATATACACTGGATGAACAGCTCCCATTCATGATATGGCAACAGCGCAGAATAATATTACTCTTAAGAACAAACTATATGTTATGTGGGAGAAACTCTCCACATACAATCAGGCAAATAAACTGAGACATGCATTACTATTGTATAGGAAGACTCAATATTTTTAAAGGAAACATCAAATATCGCTAAATTCACCTATAAACTTAATGCAAAAACATTCAGGACCAGTAATGAAGAAGGTGGAAGTAAATTATACATGAGTAGTAAAAGGCTAAAGAGTCACTATAAAGGGAAATTTCACATAATCAAACTTTTTAATATATACACCTTTTTGTCCAAATAGTTTAAATATATTACCTTACTGTCCAAATAGCAATTTCTATGAATTTACCCCCCAAAAGCAATTTTACATATATGCAAAGATATGCACAAAAATGTTCACCAAAGCATTTTAATAGCAAAACAACAAAAAACTGGAAACGTTCAAATGCCAACAGAAGATAAATTATAAGAACCACCCAATAAAATGCTATACAACCATCAGAAATGAAGACTTCTGTTGCCACCATATATAGACGTATAATGTGATTTGAAAATAGTTGCAGATCAGCACTTATTTATGATGTGAGGGAACTCAGTGGGGCCCACGAGGCTGGGTTCATGGCACACCACCACATGATATTAGGCCAGCAAATTAATCCCTCTGTACCCCAGTTCTTCATCTGTAAAAGGTGAATAATAATAATCCCTACCTCACTGATGTTACCATTTCCATAAGTTATTTCCTAATTCAAAAGTAAAAAGATCACATTGTTCAATAACTGTATTTATCTTATTACTGGATGCTATTGATCAGTATTTGTGATCTACATTTCTTCTATGAGTTGCCCTTAGTTTTCTACTAGAGTTTTAGTATTTTATCAATTTGTTAGAACTCTCACATACTCAAGATATTAATGATTGCCTATATATATTGCCAATTTTTCTAAATTATAAGTTTTCTGACATATAACTGATATAACTGAACAGTTTAGGTGATCAAATCTGCCAATTGTTTTCCTTGAGTAATTTCTTTCATAGTTTCTACTTTGAAAATCCCTCACTATACTAAATTTTCAGATTGTGTCTCTTCCAGTACTATGTATTTCTTTTCACCCAAATGGGGAGAACTGTAGCAGTCAAGTTTTCTGAAACGTGTACACAAGGAATCAATACCAACAACCTTTACATTAAAAGCCACTGATTTTTTTATCTGTTTATCTCAACACTAACTTCCAAAATGATAGCCAACATGATGGAGGCAGGGATCATTCTCAAAAATATATAAACAATGCCACATTCTCAAACTAATGCCACCTTCCATGGATCCTCTGACCTGAGACCTTTTTTCATATGGAAATCAGAACATAGGGAAAGAGAATCAATAGCTGCATAAAGCAATACTAATAGTCACAACTCTGCCTTTTAAACATGTCCTTGTGGCTGGAACTTCAGAACACTGTAAAAAGGTATCCACTAAAGAAGTCTCACTCCCAACCCTATACCCATCCACCCCATTTCTGCCTTCCAGCCACCTCCCATTCTTGTGTCTCCTTCCAATGTCTCTTTTTATAAATACAACAGATCCTCATTTGCCCCAAACATTTTGAACAGTCCTTGTGTTAAGTTCCTTTCACTCTCATTGTTGAATGCCACTATCTTTCCACAGCCGTAAAGCATAGATATTTCAGTTCTGCAGTTCTGCAGTCAGAAGAATTAATCTGCCATCAACTCAACATATTTACATATAGTTGAAATTCCTCCTACAACCATGTGTCTAGAGCAGAAGGTGACAATTTAAGCTCAATTAATTTATATTTGAAAGTGGAAATGTCACATCTTAGAACAAGGTTTTTCAAACTGTACCCTGCAAGGAGGTTCTTTTGATTGAGACCCTTTGTGAGGTCCAATAACCAACCCTAAGCTTCAACAAGAATAGCTCTACTCCCTCCTAATTTCCTCAGTTAAAAAAAAAAGTGACTGCAGACTGCCTTAGAATATGATTTTGATAAAACTAAAATTGTTCCCAGATCTTAATTATAGTTTCTTAATAATATACTCTCCACACAGCACATTGTAAATCAACACACAATCAAATTCTGCAAACATTCCTTGGCTTTCTGTATAGAAAAGAGTAGTCTCTGTTTATAGGACACAGAGTTCAATACATTAAAAAATTTATATATTATTTTACCTAAATTTTATATTATGCATTTCTCTTTCTACTGGCAGCATTTTTTGTTCTACATTTAGTAAATGTAAGATTATGAGTTATGACTTCTTTATGGATCTTGAGCATTACAAAGTAAACTCTGACTTCCAGGTTAAAACAGTGGACCCAACATATGGTCTAATTTCACTCTGTCCTGAAGCCCGAAGAAAAGCAAGCAAAATGGTTTTTTAAAGATATAATAAATTCCAACAGGGAGAAAAGAGGAGGAGACACAGTAAAAGTTTGGCTCTGGAAAGATGAGGGTCAGTGACAAATGGCTTTGGAGGTGTAAGAAAAGCTACAGAGGCAAAGCTGAGAATCAGCCCACCACACACCCCCAGATCCTTAAAGGCTCTAGAACTGGTAGTTGCACAGGTAGACACTGATGGGACTGGGACTGAAGGGCCTGGGTGAGATCCCCTCCGCTGCCCTGCCCTGCTGGGCAACTGCTCCTCCCTGGACCCAGCATTCATTGGAAGATGACTCTCTGAAGAGTGTAAAGTAAAGGGTCTTTCTTTGTGTAAGATAAATTCTAGCCGAAATGAGCAGGCGACGAGAAGCAATAAAGGGCCAGGCAGTTTATTTGAGGGCAATTCCCGGGTGATGTTCTTAGGTCTGAAACACAGGCCGCGGAAGTCACACTCAGCAGGGCAGGCAGCGAGTTTTTAAAGAAGGTAGGGGGAGGCAGAGCTTAGATTTACAGTGGCACAAGGATTGGCTAGCCTAAGGCACATTTTTCAGGTTGGGAGGAGGCAACAGCCGGGGACTTTGGCACGTCATCAGTGTCCGACGTGCTCACCCCTTCCCCCAGTGCCTTCAACCTTACACTTTGGACTCAACGTCAACTGGCAGGGAATCATTTTGAAAATGAAGTGATTGAGGAGGGGCGGAAGATGGTGGCGTGAGTAGAGCAGCAGAAATCTCCTCCCAAAACAACATATATCTATGAAAATATAACAAAGACAACCCTTCCTAGAATAAAGACCACAGGACACAGGACAATATCCAGACCACATCCGCACCTGAGAGAACCCAGCGCCTCGCGAAGGGGGTAAGATACAAGCCCCGGCCCCGCGGGAGCCGAGCGCCCCTCCCCCCAGCTCCCTCCGGGAGAAGAGCAGGCAGAGCGGGAGGGAGACGGAGCCCAGGACTGCCGAACACCCAGCCCCCGCCATCCGGGCCAGAGTGCAGACACAGTGCGTGCACAGGGGGCCCTGGATACTAGGGAAACAGGGCAGCAAGAACAGTGAGCGGGCACTGGAGGCCGGGCACCGGAGGACATAAGAAAAGCGTGCAACCATTTTCTTTTTTTTTGCTTTTTTGCTGTTTTGTTTTGGTGAGCGCTCTTTGGAAGTCTTAAAAGGATAGGGACCCCAATACTAGGGAAACAAGGCAGCAAGACTGGTGAGCAGAGGCCCGAGGCTGGCACCGGAGAATAAAGAAAAACGAGCGACCACCTTTTTTTTTTTAATTTAAAAATTTTTTCTTTTTTTTTTTTTTTTTTTGGTGGTCGTTGTTTTGTTTCGGCGGGTGCTTTTTGGAAGTCTTAAAGGGGCAGGGGCTCCAGAGGTAGGGAATCCGGGGATCTCTGGGCACCCTAACCCCTGGGCTGCAGGGAGCAGGGAGGCCCCTTATGGAGATAAATAGCCTCCCAGCCGCTCCTGCTCCAACGCGACTCCACCACTTTGGAGCAGCTGCCCGAGCCAGGCCACGCCCACAGCAACAGCGGAGATTAACTCCATAGCAGCCGGGCAGGAAGCAGAAGCCCTGTCTGCGCGCAGCTGCGCAGCACAAGCCACTAGAGGTCGCTGTTCTCCCAGGAGAGGAGGGCCACAAACCAACAAGAAGGGAAGTCCTTCCAGCCGTCACTCGTCCCAGCTCTGCAGACTATTCCTATCACCATGAAAAGGCAAAGCTACAGGCAGACAAAGATCACAGAGACAACACCAGAGAAGGAGACAGACCTAACCAGTCTTCCTGACAAAGAATTCAAAATAAGAATCATAAACATGCTGACAGAGATGTAGAGAAATACGCAAGAGAAATGGGATGAAGTCCGGAGGGAGATCACAGATGCCAGAAAGGAGATCACAGAAATGAAACAAACTCTGGAAGGGTTTATAAGCAGAATGGATAGAATGCAAGAGGCCATTGATGGAATTGAAATCAGAGAACAGGAACGCATAGAAGCTGACATAGAGAGAGACAAAAGGATCTCCAGGAATGAAACAATAGTAAGAGAACTGTGTGACCAATTAAAAAGGAACAATATCCGTATTATAGGGGTCCCAGAAGAAGAAGAGAGAGGAAAAGAGATGGAAAGTATCTTAGAAGAAATAATTGCTGAAAACTTCCCCAAACTGGGGGAGGAAATAATCCAACAGACCACGGAAATACACAGAACCCCCAACAGAAAGGATCCAAGAAGGACAACACCAAGACACATAATAATTAAAATGGCAAAGATCAAGGACAAGGAAAGAGTGTTAAAGGCAGCTAGAGAGAAAAAGGTCACCTATAAAGGGAAACCCATCAGGCTAACATCAGATTTCTCAACAGAAACCCTACAGGCCAGAAGAGAATGGCATGATATATTTAATACAATGAAACAGAAGGGCCTTGAACCAAGGATACTGTATCCAGCACGACTATCATTCAAATATGACGGTGGGATTAAACAATTCCCAGACAAACAAAAGCTGAGGGAATTTGCTTTCCACAAACCACCTCTACAGAACATCTTACAGGGACTGCTCTAGATGGGAGCACTCCTAGAAAGAGCACAGCACAAAACACCCAACATATGAAGAATCGAGGAGGAGGAACAAGAAGGTAGAGAAGAAAAGAATCTCCAGACAGTGTATATAACAGCTCAATAAGCGAGCTAAGTTAGGCAGTAAGATACTAAAGAGGCTAACCTTGAACCTTTGGTAACGATGAATTTAAAGCCTGCAATGGCAATAAGTACATATCTTTCAATAGTCACCCTAAATGTTAATGGGTTGAATGCACCAATCAAAAGACACAGAGTAACAGAATGGATAAAAAAGCAAGACCCATCTATATGCTGCTTACAAGAAACTCACCTCAAACCCAAAGACATGTACAGACTAAAAGTCAAGGGATGGAAAAACATATTTCAAGCAAACAACAGTGAGAAGAAAGCAGGGGTTGCAGTACTAATATCAGACAAAATAGACTTCAAAACAAAGAAAGTAACAAGAGATAGAGAAAGACACTACATAATGATAAAGGGCTCAGTCAAACAAGAGGATATAACCATTCTAAATATATATGCACCCAACACAGGAGCACCAGCATATGTGAAACAAATACTAACAGAACTAAAGGGGGATATAGACTGCAATGCATTCATTCTAGGAGACTTCAACACACCCTCACCCCAAAGGATAGATCCACTGGGAAGAAAATAAGTAAGGACACGGAAGCACTGAAAAGCACAGTACAGCAGATGGACCTAATAGACATCTATAGAACTCTACATCCAAAAGCAAAAGGATATACATTCTTCTCAAGTGCACATGGAACATTCTCCAGAATAGACCACATACTAGGCCACAAAAAGAGCCTCAGAAAATTCCAAAAGATTGAAATCCTACCAACCAACTTTTCAGACCACAAAGGCATAAAACTAGAAATAAACTGTTCAAAGTAAGCAAAGAGGCTCACAAACACTTGGAGGCTTAACAACACGCTCCTAAATAATCAATGGATCAATGACCAAATCAAAATGGAGATCCAGCAATATATGGAAACAAATGACAACAACAACACTAAGCCCCAACTTCTGTGGGACACAGCAAAAGCAGTCTTAAGAGGAAAGTATATAGCAATCCAAGCATATTTAAAAAAGGAAGAGCAATCCCAAATGAATGGTCTAATGTCACAATTATCGAAATTGGAAAAAGAAGAACAGATGAGGCCTAAGGTCAGCAGAAGGAGGGACATAATAGAGATCAGAGAACAAATAAATAAAATTGAGAAGAATAAAACAATAGCAAAAATCAATGAAACAAAGAGCTGGTTCTTCGAGAAAATAAACAAAATAGATAAGCCTCTAGCCAAACTTATTAAGAAGAAAAGAGAGTCAACACAAATCAACAGTATCAGAAACGAGAAAGGAAAAATCACGACGGACCCCACAGAAATACAAAGAATTATTAGAGAATACTATGAAAACCTATATGCTAACAAGCTGGGAAACCTAGGAGAAATGGACAACTTCCTAGAAAAATACAACCTTCCAAGATTGACCCAGGAAGAAACAGAAAATCTAAACAGACCAATCACCAGCAACGAAATTGAAGTGGTAATCAAAAAACTACCAAAGAACAAAACCCCCGGGCCAGATGGATTTACCTCGGAATTTTATCAGACATACAGGGAAGACATAATACCCATTCTCCTTAAAGTTTTCCAAAAATAAAGGAGGAGGGGATACTCCCAAACTCATTCTATGAAGCTAACATCACCCTAATACCAAAACCAGGCAAAGACCCCACCAAAAAAGAAAACTACAGACCAATATCCCTGATGAACGTAGATGCAAAAATACTCAACAAAATATTAGCAAACCGAATTCAAAAATACATCAAAAGGATCATACACCATGACCAAGTGGGATTCATCCCAGGGATGCAAGGACGGTACAACATTCGAAAGTCCATCAACATCATCCACCACATCAACAAAAAGAAAGACAAAAACAACATGATCATCTCCATAGATGCTGAGAAAGCATTTGACAAAGTTCAACATCCATTCATGATAAAAACTCTCAGCAAAATGGGAATAGAGGGAAATTACCTCAACATAATAAAGGCCATCTATGATAAACCCACAGCCAACATTATATTGAACAGCGAGAAGCTGAAAGCATTTCCTCTGAGATCGGGAACTAGACAGGGATGCCCACTCTCTCCACTGTTATTTAACATAGTACTGGAGGTCCTAGCCACGGCAATCAGACAAAACAAAGAAATACAAGGAATCCAGATTGGTAAAGAAGAAGTTAAACTGTCACTATTTGCAGATGACATGATACTGTACATAAAAAACCCTAAAGACTCCACCCCAAAACTACTAGAACTGATATCGGAATACAGCAAAGTTGCAGGATACAAAATCAACACACAGAAATCTGTGGCTTTCCTATATACTAACAATGAACCAACAGAAAGAGAAATCAGGAAAACAACTCCATTCACAATTGCATCCAAAAAAATAAAATACCTAGGAATAAACCTAACCAAAGAAGTGAAAGACTTATACTCTGAAAACTACAAGTCACTCTTAAGAGAAATTAAAGGGGACACTAACAGATGGAAACTCATCCCATGCTCGTGGCTAGGAAGAATTAATATCGTCAAAATGGCCATCCTGCCCAAAGCAATATACAGATTTGATGCAATCCCTATGAAACTACCAGCAACATTCTTCAATGAACTGGAACAAATAATTCAAAAATTCATATGGAAACACCAAAGACC
This sequence comes from Manis pentadactyla, assembly GCF_030020395.1. Taxonomy (NCBI): domain Eukaryota; kingdom Metazoa; phylum Chordata; class Mammalia; order Pholidota; family Manidae; genus Manis; species Manis pentadactyla. The sequence continues at coordinate 145,228,284 of NC_080025.1, read as the reverse complement.
CCGAATAGCCAAAGCAATCCTGAGAAAGAAGAATAAAGTAGGGGGGATCTCACTCCCCAACTTCAAGCTCTACTATAAAGCCATAGTAATCAAGACAGTTTGGTACTGGCACAAGAACAGAGCCACAGACCAATGGAACAGACTAGAGAATCCAGACATTAACCCAGACATATATGGTCAATTAATATTTGATAAAGGAGCCATGGACATACAATGGGGAAATGACAGTCTCTTCAACAGATGGTGCTGGCAAAACTGGACAGCTACATGTAGGAGAATGAAACTGGACCATTGTCTAACCCCATATACAAAAGTAAACTCAAAATGGATCAAAGACCTGAATGTAAGTCATGAAACCATTAAACTCTTGGAAGAAAACATAGGCAAAAACCTCTTAGACATAAACATGAGTGACCTCTTCTTGAACAAATCTCCCCGGGCAAGGAAAACAACAGCAAAAATGAGTAAGTGGGACTATATTAAGCTGAAAAGCTTCTGTACAGCAAAAGACACCATCAATAGAACAAAAAGGATCCCTACGGTATGGGAGAATATATTTGAAAATGACACATCCGATAAAGGCTTGACGTCCAGAATATATAAAGAGCTCACACACCTTAATAAACAAAAAACAAATAACCCAATTAAAAAGTGGGCAGAGGAACTGAACAGACAGTTCTCCAAAAAAGAAATACAGATGGCCAACAGACACATGAAAAGATGCTCCACATCGCTAATTATCAGAGAAATGCAAATTAAAACTACAATGAGGTATCACCTCACACCAGTAAGGATGGCTGCCATCCAAAAGACAAACAACAACAAACGTTGGCGAGGCTGTGGAGAAAGGGGAACCCTCCTACACTGCTGGTGGGAATGTAAGTTAGTTCAACCATTGTGGAAAGCAGTATGGAGGTACATCAAAATGCTCAAAACAGACTTACCATTTGACCCAGGAATTGCACTCCTAGGAATTTACCCTAAGAATGCAGCAATCAAGTATGAGAAAGATCAGTGCACCCCTATGTTTATCGCAGCACTATTTACAATAGCCAAGAATTGGAAGCAACCTAAATGTCCATCGATAGATGAATGGATAAAGAAGATGTGGTACATATACATAATGGAATACTACTCAGCCATAAGAAGAGGGAAAATCCAACCATTTGCAGCAACATGGATGGAGCTGGAGGGTATTATGCTCAGTGAAACAAGCCAAGTGGAGAAAGAGAAATACCAAATGATTTCACTCATCTGTGGAATATAAGAACAAAGGAAAAACTGAAGGAACAAAACAGCACCAGAATCACAGAACTCAAGAATGGACTAACAGGTACCAAAGGGAAAGGGACTGGGGAGGATGGGTGGGTAGGGAGGGATAAGGGGTGGGGGAGAAGTAGGGGGGTATTAAGATTAGCATGCATGGGGGGGTAGGAGAAAAGGGAGGGCTGTACAACACAGAGAAGGCAAGTAGGGATTCTACAACATTTTGCTATGCTGATGGACAGTGACTATAAAGGGGTTTATAGGGGAGACCTGGTATAGGGGAGAGCCTAGTAAACATAATATTCGTCATGTAAGTGTAGATTAGTGATACCAAAAACAAAACAAAACAGAACAAGAAAAGGGCAGTTCCTGTGTGGTAACCTCCAATGAGTTCTACACAAGGGTATAAAGGGCATATAAAAGTGTAGGCAAAGGGTCTGTTTGCGTTTATACAGAAGATCAAAGCCTAATTGGGCTACCCCGAAAATGAACTAAGATACGATATGAAAAAGAACTTCCAACATCAGCACTCTCTGGAAGACTCATGCCAGAAGATGATCATCAAAAAACCCCAACAAAGATCCACGCACTGCTACAGCTGTAGATGCCCTCATCCCACCAGCTCCTGGACTTGCCATGGGAATGAAGGAGATATCTAAGCTGGCCTGTGCATATAGTAAAACAACAAATTTGACTGGATCTATACTGTTGGAACTCAACCAAGAATTAGGAGAAGTGCAAATTGTAGCGCTCCAAAATCTCACAACTACAGACTATTTACTGTTAATAGAACATAAGGGATGTGAACATTCCCCAGGAATGGGTTGTTTTAATTTGTCTGATTTCTCTCAGACCGTTCAAGTTCAGTTGGACAATATCCACCATATCATAGACAAGTTTTCACAAATGCCTAAGGTGCCTAACTGGTTTTCTTGGTTTCACTGGAGATGGCTGGTAATTACAGATATGCTTTGGTTATGTAACTATACTCCTATTATGTTAATGTGTGTGTGCAATTTAAGTAGTAGCTTAAAACCTATACATGCTGAAGTTACTCTACAAGAAGATATGTCAAAGAAATAATCAATCTTCCCATGTTTTCTTCCCCCTGCTACTTCTATAGCTTTTCTTCTTCCTTCCTAATTACAACCCTTAAATAGAATTCGTGCCTCATATCAAATTTACCAAGTATCATAATTCTTCCAAGTGGTAAAGATACCTCAAGACAAATGCTGGGCATAGAAGCTACAGGGCATAAATATGCAAAGAAATAAAAAGCTAACCATTTCAAACAATAAGGCTTCTCTCTCACTTACCAACTTTACATTTCCCTGTATGGCCCTGGAAGATGACTGGTTAGCCAGAGACGGGTAAGATTCCTCAAGGGAGGAACAACCTAAGACAGGCACAGTCGCAGGGGGGTCATCAGGTGAGAAATTGGGGATCAACAGAGGTGAGGCTTAGAACCTCACCCCCCCGTTCCGAGAGCAATCTTCTGCATACGTGGATGTTTTATTGCCCTTGTCTAGCTTGGATTAACACATAGTCTACAGGCACACACCTGATCATCTACATTTGCTCTCTTACAACACTAAACTATGTTTTCTACCTTTATCTTGTATCTACCTACCACTTCAGCATTTTATTAATAATAATAATAATAATAATAATAAGGGAGAAATGTGGTATCCACATATAAATCAAGTATAAAAACCAAATGAGTATTCATATTTGAACTGACTGTTTAGAGTTCATAATGCATGAGCAAAATCGAAAGTTTCTGTGATGACTGCCTTGTACTGTTCACTATATAACTTATTCATTATGTAAGAATTTGTTCTCCATGTAAGAACTTGTTTGTTATGCCTCAGAAGATTGGAGACTGACGAAAATTTGGCTTGGGGTGGATTAATGATTGTGCATTGAGCATTGACTCCCCTATACAGAATTTTATTGTCGTTAACAACCATTTGATCAATAAATATGAGAGATGCCCTCACAAAAAAGAAAAAAAAGGACAGACTTCCAATGGTAAAATAAATAAGTAACCGGGATGTAATGTATAGCATAAGGAATATAGTCAAAATATTGTAACAGCTTGGTAGGTTGATAGCTGGAACCTAGAATTATGTATATAAATGTTTTATCACTGTGTTGTACACTTGAAACTAATGTAATGCTGTGCAGCATCAGCTACCCTTCAATAAAAAATAATTATCTAAAAAAAAAAAAAAAAAAAGAAAATGAAGTGATTACTTGACTGAATACACAATAAAAGCTGGTGACTAAGACACCCTCTACCCTATTCAGCTCTCAGAACACTCGAACCCAGACCTGACCTTCCAAGCAGAAGAGCAGAAGTATATTCTCTGGGGAAACTGATCAGGCAAGAGGAAGGATCTAAAGACCCTAATACCAGAGATTCCCCAACATCCTGCCTATACCACCCTTAATGAAACTCCAAAGCAGTAAGCCAAATCCATTCAAGCGTCCAGTAAACTTTTTGATTTTCTAACTTTTAATCATGACCAGGCAGCCAGAAATTATCAACATCTGAGGAAAGCCTCTACCATGAAAGATAGAGATGAAAACATTTAAATCAAAAAATCAACTTGGAGGAAACAGAAAGTATTTGGGGAGAAGAACCCTACCAACACTATCACCCAAAAAAAAAAAAAACTATTATCAACACTGTATGAGAAGATATTCCTTCAAGAGACTATAAAAGAACATTCAGAAAACAAAAAAAGCTCTTGAAAATTAAAAATACAGAGAAAAAATTAAAAGAACAGGGTTAGATGGATGGAGCTAGAGGGTATTATGCTCAGTGAAATAAGTCAGGCAGAGAAAGTCAAATACCAAATGATTTCCCTCATTTGTGGAGTATAACAACGAAGCAAAACTGAAGGAATAGAATAGCAGCAGACTCACAGACTCCAAGAAAGGACTAGTGGTTACCAAAGAGGAGGGGTGGGGGAGGGGACTGAGGGGCATCATGATTAGTGCACATAGTGTGTGTGGGATCACAGGGAAGACAGTGTAGCACAGAGAAGGCAAGTAGGGACTCTGTGGCATCTTACTACACTGATGGACAGTGACTGCAATGGGGTATGGGGGGGGGCTCGATAAGGGTGAATATAGTAACCACATTGTTTTTTTTGTGAAACCTCCCTAAGTGTGTGTGTCAGTGATACCTTAAAAAAAAACAGAAGTACAAAAAAAACAGAATGATATAAACAAGAGAGAAAAAATAAAGTCAGAGACATAACCCAAGAATTCAATATATGAATAACAGGAATTCCCAGAAAAAGAACACACATGCACACGCACAAAGGAAAGGAAGAAATAATTTTAAAAAAATAATTAAGATAATTACCCAGAATTCAAACACACACGTTTGCAAATTGGAGGAGCTTGCAAAATGGCCAGCACAATGGAAGAAAAAAGACCTACTTCAAGGCACATTGTTGTGAAATTTCAGAAACCAGTGATAGAAAATCATGCAAGCTTCCAGAAAGGGGAGTGGAGAAGCCCAAGTCATTTACAAAGACTTCAGACTTCTCAGCAGCAAAACCAGAAGCAAGAAAACAAAGAACCAGTGTCTTTAAAAAGTCTGAAGGAAAATTATTTCCAACCCTGATCACTATACCCAAACATCAACCAAGTGAGGAATTAGAGAAAAAACATTTCAGACAAGCAAAGAACAAGAACAATTTACCTCCCACACATCCTTTCTCAGAAACTACTGGAGGATGCCCTATTCCAAAACAAAGGAGAAAACCAAAGAAGACGTGGAATACAGAAAACACAGGAGAGAGGCTCAGAACCCCCAGAGTGATGGTGGAAGGATGACAAACGTGCAGAGGAGATACCTTTTTACCTGACACAGCTACTTACTTCCTGGAGGACCACCGGACAAGGGAGGAACAGGAGGCAATGCGACTGTGGAAACAGACTCAATCCAAGAGAAGGAAGGACACAGGAAATACTTACAGGGTTACAGGGGAGGTCCCAGACTGGCAGGCCCAAAAAGCAGTGACCCCACCAGATAGAAAGGCAGAGGCCTGCCAAAAGGACATCTCCAAAAACAAATGGACTCAAAGATTCTTAAAATGTGATTAGCCTTATGAAAAATTGTACTGTGGGGCTGGCTACTTTAAAATATGGAAAATAATTAGCAAAGGATACAAAGTAAACAAAACAAATGATGTAATCATTAACTTTAGTAAAAACAAAACTGAAAAAAAAGAACTATGGTGCACGTCAATGAATTAGTAAGTATATTTGCATAGACATAATAATGCAACACTGATCACAGATTTAACTGGAAAATGTACTCCATTGGGAGAACAGGGAGGGAGAAACGGGAAGGCTGTGTAAGAGAATTAAATCATCATCTAACAACAGCAAATTAGTAGATAATGAGAAAAACTGATGATCGCATCAAAAGATACATGTTTGTATATTATTTAGGAATATGGAAATCCATAAATGCCAGAAGAAGAATTAAAAGTTGAAAATAGTAGTTTCTGGGGGAGGACAGAGAATAGGAAGAGCAGAGCCCTGTGTATTTTTACATAAGCCTTTGAGCACCATTTGCCTGGTTTAATTAGTGTGCATATTAACTTGTTTAAATGAGTCAAAAAATAAACAACTAAATGAACCACTTGCTTCATTTAAAGCTTTTTGCATGCACTTAATACTGCTTTCTTTTAGTTTTCATTTGTTTGCCCTATTTTTGACCGTTCTTTTACTTTCTGACTGTTAGTCCAGGGAGAGGAAATCCCAGGGCAAAATACCTCTAAAAACCAAAAACAGTCAAAAGGAGAAATAAAGTTTAAAATCTGTTTAATGCTTACAAAACTGCAGTACGGCCCTTCTCTCTCTCCTGCTCAAGCAGCAGCAAAACCGGCCCTCCTCACGTCTCAGGTTCAGAGAAGCCCTGGTGGCCCAGGTAATTACCCACTGATATGGAGATGAACTTCTCCACCCCTGAGGAAAGATGCAAACGTACTAAAACCATACTTCTTTCCACCTCTGAACACCTGCTGATATGCAGATGTACCAAAGCCAGGCGAGATATTCTGGACACGTTACAGTTTTACCCACACTGACAAAGTACCTAAAACCACTGAAAAGAGGACACTCACGGTGCCAAGGCGGTAACTCTGGTGCAGACACAAACTGCTAATATGCAGACTCAACAAGGCAGCAGTAACCTTCATAAAGCAAGGAGAGATAAACAAGAAATACACTAATGATAGGAGACTTACACTCTTCTCCGGCCAAGAGGAGAGTAAGTAGACAAAAAAGTAAAAGGGAAGACCTGAGTAACATCCTCAATAAGGTGGCTCATAAAGATACATGCTGAACTCTGAACACACTAACAGAGAACATACCTTTCCAGGTACACACAAAACATTCACAAAATTGGCTGTACCTTAGATTCATGAAGTCCAAAGAGTACAAATAAAGCAGTGCTCTCTGACCATAAGTAATAAAATTAGACATTAAATTTTTTAAAAAGGTCCTTTCACCTGAAAACTTTAAAACATGCAACATAGAAACATTAAGAGGGAAATTCCAAACAAAACTGCAGAAATTCTTGAAAATTATATGAAAAAATGTATCTAAATCTAAGGGATACATGAAGCCAAAAATGTAGCAGCCAAAATTCTGTATTATTAAACACCTTTTCCATATAAAGGAAAAAAATGTTATTTTATTATCTCTAACTGCAAAAAAACAACAAAAAAAAGGAAAGCAGAAAGGAAAAGTTTAAAAAGGCAGAATGAGTCAAAAGTCAAAAAATAGTAGAACCAGTAAGTAAACCCCAAAATTTGTCCTTTGAAGAAAGATCCACAAAACAGACAAGTCACAGGTAAACCACTGGGAGTAAAGGATGAAAGCAAAAATACAAAGAATTGAGTGAGAAAGAGAAAAATAACCATAAAAACAGAAATTTTTTTAAATCATGATGTTATTATATTCACGTTTGAAAAATCTAGAAGAAGTATATTTTTTTTGACAAATACAGCACACCAAAATGATCCCACTACAGACATAAAGTCTAACAGGCTTATAAGAAACAGGGAGAGTGACAGAACTCTGCCCAAGAGAAGGCAATAAACCCAGACAGTGTCATTGGGGAATTCCACTAAGACCTTAATATTCAGATAATCCCAATACTATTTAAACTATTCCAGAGACCAGAAAAGAAAGGAAAACTTGTTACTCTGTTTTATGAAGACTGTAACACCAATCCTAAAACCTGACAAAGATTGCACTGAAACCTGAACTACAAATCAGTCACACTTTTATTGATGCAAAAATTTGACCAAAATAGTAACAATCAGAATCTACTAACACATTAAAAAATAATGCATCTTGATCAAGTGGGGATTATTCCAGAATACAAGAGTGGTTCAATATTAAGAAATCCATTCACATAATCCATCATATTAACTAGCTAAGAAAGGAAACAACATGTTCAACTTATGATAAAGATATCTGACATCTAATACCCATTCATGTTATAAACATTCCAAAATAAGAAACTGACAGAGATACTTAATCTGACACATATATGTATACATAGCTATAAATGTTTGTATATATGCACGTGTATGTATGTACATAAACACACACATACACACATAGCAGCCCAAAGGCCAGCATGTTACTTATTTCAGAAATGCCAGCGGCTACCCCACCAAAGTAATTAACAAAAGAATAATGCTCACTAACTCCACTCCTATTTAACATTACTTTTAATGGTCACTGCAGTTTGTCAAAAAAAAAAAAAAAGGCAATTATAAGAGCCCCTAAAAATCGAAAGAAAGAGGTAAAACAATCTCTATTTGCCAATAACAAGATTTTGTATCTGAAAGAAAGAGGTAAAACAATCTCTATTTGCCAATAACAAGATTTTGTATCTGAAAAATCTGAAAATCAAGGGAAAAATTCACACCAACCTAACAGCATTTTGCAAAGTAGCAGATTATAAAAGTAACACACAAAAATTAGTAGTCTCAACTTAAGAAAACCAGAAAATATAATGAAAGGGAAGACGTTATTTATGATAACAAGAAAATTGCATACCTAGGTGTAAACTTAACAAACTTAACAAGAAATGTACCTGAGGTGAACACAACATTCCTAAAAGACACAAAATAGACTTGAACTAATGGTAAGGTATACCATGTTCAGTGACAGGAAGACTCACCATCATGAAGATGATGGTCCTTGTTAAATTAACTTACAAGTTTAATACGATCCAAATAACATTTTCCTCTGGAACTAGAGAAGCTGATTATAAAGTTCATTTGGAGGAACAAGCAAGAATAGATGGGAAACCCTAAAAAACGACTGGGATGGGCAGGGGGGGCCAACTCCATCACATATGAAATCATCCTAAAGCCTCAGTAATAAACATCCTGTGGTGCTGGTGTACAAAGGGAAAGATTAATCTAACACATAACAAAACCTAGAAATAAACACAATTGCGTAGAAAAATTTAGTACATGACAAAGCAGCATCTCCAAGCATTGGGTTTTTTCCATAAATGATATTAAGATAAATGAGAAAGCAAAAAGGAAAAAAGACAGAAGTGGCTCCAACTATGCCCTTTCCTCTTACAATATCCCAGGATACATTCCAAATGGATTAGAGATTTAAATGAAAAAATGAAACCATTTTTAAAACCCCACATAATCTGAGAATGGAAAAAAAATTTTCTTAACTATGACTCAAAGTCCAGGAACAATGAGAAAAAGATAAGTAAATCTGATTAGTTTTTAAAACATCTTTGCATGGCAAAAGACAAATGATACACAGGGAAAATGTATTTGCAACTTATATCATAAAGGGTTAATACCCTATGTGCAGAAAAGAGCTAAGAGGTCTAGGACTACAACCCTTAGAAAGACCTGCTTACAAGCATGGCCTTTGGCTGGCATCTGGGAACTTAGATTTCAGGAAGTCTCCCACCATGCCCTAAATGATGAGAGGGATTCATCGTGCCTAAACCACGCAAAATATAGTTTATGCTGAACCGCTGCTTACCTTCCAGGGCCCTAGAATTTTGGTATGTGCTACGCAGAAGGTGCCATGACCAGCTCTAGTAAGCACATTGGATGTCGAGTCTCTAATGGGCTTCCCTGGCTATGCTGTCACACTAGGTACTAATTAAGCACATTTGTGTGATTCCATTGAAGGAGGACTCTGGATATTTGCTCTGGTTTCCTCCAGACTCCACCTCATGTGTCTTTTACCTTAGATGTTTCTGCTTTGTATTTTTTCACGAGTTGTAGTCCTAGCAAATTACTGAACCTGGGGGTGGTCTCTGGGACCTCCAACACACTCCAATATATGAAGAGTTTCTAAAAATAAAGAAGCATATGACCAAAAACCCACAGAAAAATAGGTTAGAGAAATGAAGAGACAAAACAGAAATGCAAATACCTCTTAAACATGAGATGTTCATCTTACTGCATAATAAAAGAAACTCAAATTAAAACTGTAAAAAGATACCATTTCTTACCTTCTAGATTGGTAAAAATCAAAATATTTGACAATATACTCTGTTAAGAGTACGTGAGAAGACATAAACACTCTCAGACATTGCTGGTGAGGATACCACTCAACTGGGATTTGACAGTGTCTGGCAAAATTACATATGCAGTTACCCTTTGACCCAGAAATCCCACTTCTAGAAATCTATCCCAAAGATATTCAGCAAAAAATACAAAAAGATGCATGCATGCATGCACAAGGCTATCACTGCTGTCTTTTGATAACAGTAAAATGCTCCAAAAATGATGGGGCCAAGTCTAAATAACACCAGAAACAGCATGAATGGGCTTCTGTTGGCCATACTGGAATAATTTGAACTTCAAAACATAAAGTAATAATAACCCACTGAATACACCAAGAATGACATAATGGGTTATAACCCTTTGAATAAAATAATAACCCATATAGATGAAAAACAAATAGATGAGGTCTACGAAAAGGTACATCCTTATAGTAAAATGTTAACTAATAAATATACACACGGAGGTTTCTTTTTTTAATCACAATTTTCCAAACAACATTCTACAATTAGGTCAAGAACCACCAAACGATACTAAAATTAATGGGTGAAAGTTTAAGGGATAAGGATATTTACATAATCTCAAAACACCTCTCCACAAGATGACATTACAAAGGGGAAAACCATTAACTGTACAGTGGACAAATCAGTGGACATCGCCCTATTCTAAAGCCAAGTGAACTTCAAGAATGAGGCATATCACCACCTAAGCCTTCTGATAGCATGAATAAATCCTGAGTAAATCCTAAGTGTATAGAACAGTGTATAGAACAGTGATTATAATTAATAATTAATAATTCTGTATCATATATTTGAAACTTGCTAAGAGATCTTACTTGTTCTCACCACAAAAAAGAAATGTAATTATGTGATGTGATAGAGGTATGAGCTATTACTACGGTGATAATCATTTTGCAATATAGAAATGTTTCAAATCAACACTGTTGTACATCTTAAACTTATACAAGGTCATGATCAATTACACCTCAATAAAGGAGGGAGGAGTGTTCTGATGGGACTGCACTACGAAAGGTCAATGTCACTGCCTTGGTAGTGCTGACAAAAATGAATATCCTGTAACTATCACAGAGCAATACCAGAGAAGCTTACATGGCAAACCAGCATTACACATGACAACTGGCTGCCAAAAGGGTGAATGTCTTTAGAGACAGAAAAAAGGCTAAGGAATTGGTCCAGTTAAATGAGACTTAAAAGAGGTGATGACAACCACACACAGTGTACGTTGCTGGATGAGGAAGGGGGTGAGAGTCCACAAGACATAAATGGGACTGTTAATGTGAATCCAGATTGCACATAATACTATTGCATAAACATTTGTTTTGATTTTATTCATCGGTCTGTGATTATACAAGAGAAGGTCCTTGTTCTCAGAAAGTACACATTGAAGCATTTCAGTAAAAAAGGCACAATATCTGCAAGTTAACCTACTCTCAGTTCAGAAAAAGTGATACATACAGCTAAGCAGAGAATGAGAAAAGCAACTGTCAACAGTTGGCCCAAGTAGATGAAGCACACATAGTAGTTTTTTGGGTACTCTTCTTGCAGCTTTTCCACAGATGTGAAATTTTTTCAAAATAAGCTTAAAAAATGCAAAATATTCATTTAAAATGTTAAGAGACATAAGACTAGTATCTGTGGAATATCTTCTGAAAACTGTGCAGCCTCACAATTCCTTTAGATAAATAATTTATCTTTGGATCAAGCAGACCCCTTGTTCCGTATTTTCCTGGCCCCCAGCACACTTGCAGTTGAGATGGTCTCAAGGTTTATTACAAGAGGACGCTTGGCTACCAAGATGAAGTCTATATGAGATAAAAATTACTGATTAGTGCACTATCTGCTAAATCATTAATGTGCACTGTGTATAGCACAAGGTGAATTTTCTTTTATAATTTTCTTATAAAACGCATTTTCACCTTAGAAACAGGCATTTCTCTTCCTGATGAGAATTATGTAACTGACGAGGGCTCTCTCATAATTGTGTCAGACAGGAAGACTAAGGCCAAATGTGAAGCCTGACTACAGGCAACCACTGGGCCCATTCTTTTTAGTGACCCCCTGGGCCCATTCTTTTCCTTGATATTGGTTATTTCTATGTGCACTCTACCTCTTTTTAGCTTATTTTGAGGTAAAAGTCAATTCAAAACAATTTTAGCTCTCTGGGAAATATAAGAACTATTAATATGCTTAAGTCAACGTAGACTCTTGCAGGCTGCTCCCTCTGGCCACACACTGGGCACTGGGAACTCATGAGCACAGTCGGTCCCATGACAGAGAATGTCCACGTGAAACCCACTAGAAAGGTGCCCTGCCACTGTTTTTAAGTCTGAACATCAAAGCCTACAACAGATTGAAGACAGCAGCACCACCTGGGGCCATAAAATGATAATATTGATGATGTAGCTCCAAGTGAGCAAAGTTACACTTATCACTTACCTCAAAAGGTCAAAATCGAGCACCATGTCTTAGATACTTGTAGCAAGAGTGACAAGTAAGGTCCCCAGCTTACTAATATTAAAGGTATGACAAACTGTGGGCTTTATCCTCTTGCCTCTATCAAGAAGCACTTTACATTTCAATAGTTTTACAAAACCAAAAATACAAAAGCAAAAACCTCACACGCAGGTGTGGGAATTAAACATGTTTACCTGTTTCCTTCACTCTGACACAACCAGACCTCAGACAGGCATGGGTGAACCCTGAGACTGGGGGGGATTTGGGGGCGGATGCATAAGGAGCCAACGACGGGAGGGGGGGGGTTATGTTAATATCAATTTTGATTTTTGCCTTGTGTTTTGAGTAGCAAAACAACTTCCAAAACAAAGAACCACTAAACTTGCGGTGCAGCATATATTTCAAAAAACTCGCACAAGCCAAGAGGCAGCGTTTTCCTGCCTAAAACTACAGCAACAGGGCGATCAGTCCGAGACGGACTGTAGCAAATTAAAGACACTCCCACAAGGTTGTCAAGGAAACCAAACCAAGTGCATTTTTCTTCAGAAAAGCACCAAGGCTAAGATGAACATGCCGTGGAAGATTTTGTGACAAAAATTATTAAAAACCCGTGTTGAAAAATCTTTTAAGAGGCTAAATTTACTTCCAGGCTATTTTATTAAGTACTTCATCTATAATGCAAGCAGGCAAGCTTGAATTTCCAAATCACTGGCTAGATGGATTCACAAAGTACCTTCCCCAAATCAGCTAACCTTGGGCCACTGAAAGTAAAGGAAATATCCGAAAGTCTCTTTCGCATGTTTTAACATCAAAAGAAACAATCACACCGAAAAAGTAAAGGGGCTGGAGAAGCTATGCTACAAAGAGGCTTTCCCAAATTGACTTTTTCAAAATGGAGTCTTTTTAACATCATTTCTTTAAGCGAATAGGCAAGTCTACGCAAACTAGACCTTAGCCTGGGCGACCCGTTCCGCACCGGCAGAGAGCAGAGCGAGCTGCAAATAAGGCGTCAGGTCGGCAGATCGACGTGAAACCTCCCCAAGTAAGCGGCAAGGAACTGCCGGCGAGGATAAAAGACAAGCCCTTGGGGGGCTAGAACGAGGGTCCGTTTGGGGAATGTCGGAAGGTAGGGGCTCGGGCAGGTGGGGAGAGGCAGGTAACGTCAGAGGGTGTGCAGCTCCCTCCATGAAAGCCGGCGGACCCCGCGGAGGCGGGGCGAGCTGCCCCCGCGACCCTCCCCTTCCAGGAACCGGCCTGGGCGCGGCCCCCGGGCGCGCGGGAGGGCGGGGCGCGCAGGTGTCCGGCCCCGCGGGCCGGCGGCGCGGCCTCAGGTGAGGCGCGGCGGGGCGGCAGGTGCTCGCGCCGGGGCGGGGCGGGCCGCGGCGGGGTGGTGCCGGAGCTCTTACCCGGTGCCGCAGTCCACCACGCAGGGAGGCAGGGAGCCAGCCATGCTCGGCCCGCGGACCGCCCGGGAGACCCGCCGTCCGCTCGCCGCGCCGCCCGCTCGCGGGAACCTCCGCAGCGAAGCCGCGGGAGCCCGGATGCTCGGCGGCCGCCCACGTGATGCCGCTCCGGGCCGGCCAATCACGGGCACGCTCCGCCCCCGGCGCCATGTTTAGTGCTGGCGGCGAAGCCTCCTCGCTCGGACCTGCGCCCTGGCTACTGCTGAGGTTGAGGCTATTTTAAACTGACTTCGCGTGAACTTGACCCGGTTTCCTAGGCCTGGCTCCTTCTCATCCTCCAAGTCTCTGCTCGAAAGTCACCTCAGGAAGTTGTCCCTAATCACCCTAGCTTGGTCCCATCCCCGCACCTTGTTCTCCATCTCAACAGACTATTGCTGTTATTTACAACATTTCGATCGAATTTTATATTTATTTGCGGCCCCTCCTCTCCACCCCCACAGTGGACCACAGGCTCCGCTAGGATAGGGCTCACGTCTGTCGTACCATTGAAGAGTGGGTGCTTAGCACAGTACTTGGTGCATACGTGGAAGCACCCAAATGTTTGTTGAATGCATAACCTTCACCATAAAGACAAAAAATTACCGTTAGACTTCTTATACCTAGCAGAACAGTGTATAATTTCTTCCATAAAAGAAAAATCTGCGAAGTGAATGCATAGCCAGCCTTAAGGAATCAATGACCTCACCATTGAGTTAACACCACACCGAGGTCATTGTGGGAAAATGTTCTCAAGTATCAAAGATGGGACGATCTGCCATAAGTTCTTACCAAAACCAGGGACAAAGTAGGCAAGCTCCTACCTGCGATGTTACAAAGGCAGTTACAAAGCCCATTTGCTTCCTGCTCCCTGCCCTATCATAAATTCTTTACATTAATTTTTTAGGAGATTACCGGAGCAGTAGCTCCATGTAGTTTAACTGGTAATGTATTGTGTTTTTTCCCTAGGAGAATAGATTAGTTGTCACCCTAAATGACCCATGATCATTCCTTTTTTTTTTTCAATCTATAGGAGTCAAATAAGATCCAGACCTTGAAAATTTTCAAGGCAGCTGGAGAGAGAAATAAAAGATGGGAGGAAAATGGAAGGTCAGGAGTGTGGAGGGATCCCAGTATAGGACCCAACGGCCTGCAGCAAAGACTGACCTGCCTGCTTTGCATTTTGCCTAGGTCCTGCCGGCTTTCACATTTTCATGGCCCTAGTGAGACAGTTGTAGGCAAACTCCAGATTGCATACTGTCAGCACTGCCATGTCTCTTATTTTCATTCACTCACTACATATTTACCAAGCACCTTCTGTGAGGCAAGCCTTGTATTGAGGGGGCAGGATACTGAATCTCTGCCTCCAAGATTTCAGAATCTAGTGAGAAACAGAGACAGTAACCAGGCGCCCACAATACAGTGTGGTCAGATAGCACATGTCCCCGAGTGCCCAGCTGACCACTAATAGGGCCCCTGTCCCTGACCTGGGAGTCAGTGTAAGTCTTCTCAAAGCGATAGTACCCAAGCTCCAGCCCAGAGCGTCAGTAGAGAATTGCTGGTGGAGAGTGTGAGACAGGAAATGCGTAAAAAGGCCAGGAGACCTCAGGATTCATATAGGGCCCCATCCACTTCACCAGGGAAGAAACCTTAATGAAATTTGGGACTAGCCAGGATTAAGGGATGTGCCTTTGTGGGGAGTGTCTCCTTTGTGTAGGACTTACCGGAAATGGTAGCCAAGGTCAGCTGCTGGTAGGAAGTCAAAGATTTCCTGACCTCAATCATTTCTTGTCAACAGCACTAACCCTTGAGGTATCAGTTAAAATGTTTTCACAAGGAATGAGCAAATTTTACTTTATGTGATAAGAAATCCAGAAATTCCAGGATAATTCAACTCCCGATGCAATCGTTGTGGGCCTGTACATCCTGTTCTACCAAGCTCGACCCCGCTGTTGTGAGATGGCTCCAGCTGCTCCGCATGCCACCATCGCTGGAGGGGACAGAGGCAGGGGAGATGCCACATCTTCCTGCGCTTCTAAGAGAGAGAGAGGGAGGAAACGCTTCCCCAGAGGAACCCAGCTCCTTCCCCACTCCTTTCATTTCATTAACCAGCTCTATTTGTTCCTGGCGATGCTGTCAAAGCACACAAACTGGGTGGCCTAAAACAGCAGAGATTTATTATCTCACAGTTCTGGAGGATAGAAGACAAATCCAGGTGTTGGCAGCACCATGTCCTCTCTGAAGACTACGGGAGAATCTGTCCTGTGCATTTCTCCCAGCTTCCGGTGCAGCCAGATTTCCTCGGCATTATGTAAGCATCACTCCAGCGGCTGCCCCTGCTGTTGTGAGGTTCTGCCGGTGAGTTTGTATCACATGACATTCTCCTCTTCTTAAAAGGACACCAGTCACCATTGTCTAACCCCATATACAAAAGTAAACTCAAAATGGATCAAAGACCTGAATGTAAGTCATGAAACCATTAAACTCTTGGAAGAAAACATAGGCAAAAACCTCTTAGACATAAACATGAGTGACCTCTTCTTGAACATATCTCCCCGGGCAAGGAAAACAACAGCAAAAATGAACAAGTGGGACTATATTAAGCTGAAGACACCATCTTAATATAGTCCAGCTGGTACATATTTAAGAAGGTACAGCAAAAGACACCATCAAAAGAACAAAAAGTAACCCTACAGTATGGGAGAATATATTTGAAAATGACACATCCAATAAAGGCTTGATGTCCAGAATATATAAAGAGCTCACACACCTCAACAAACAAAAAACAAATAACCCAATTAAAAAATGGGCAGAGGAACTGAACAGACGGTTCTCCAAAAAAGAAATACAGATGGCCAACAGACACCTGAAAAGATGCTCCACATCGCTAATTATCAGAGAAATGCAAATTAAAACTACAATGAGGTATCACCTCACACCAGTAAGGATGGCTGCCATCCAAAAGACAAACAACAACAAATGTTGGCGAGGCTGTGGAGAAAGGGGAACCCTCCTACACTGCTGGTGGGAATGTGAGTTAGTTCAACCATTGTGGAAAGCAGTATGGAGGTACATCAAAATGCTCAAAACAGACTTACCATTTGACCCAGGAATTGCACTCCTAGGAATTTACCCTAAGAATGCAGCAATCAAGTATGAGAAAGATCAGTGCACCCCTATGTTTATCGCAGCACTATTTACAATAGCTAAGAATTGGAAGCAACCTAAATGTCCATCGATAGATGAATGGATAAAGAAGATGTGGTACATATACACAATGGAATACTACTCAGCCATAAGAAGAGGGCAAATCCAACCATTTGCAGCAACATGGATGGAGTTGGAGGGTATTATGCTCAGTGAAACAAGCCAAGTGGAGAAAGAGAAATGCCAAATGATTTCACTCATCTGTGGAATATAAGAACAAAGGAAAAACTGAAGGAACAAAACAGCAGCAGAATCACAGAACTCAAGAATGGACTAACAGGTACCAAAGGGAAAGGGACTGGGGAAGATGGGTTGGTAGGGAGGGATAATGGGGGGGAGAAGTAGGGGGGTATTAAGATTAGCACACATGGGGGGGTGGGAGAAAGGGGAGGGCTGTACAACACAGAGAAGGCAAGTAGTGATTCTACAACATTTTGCTATGCTGATGGACAGTGACTGTAAAGGGGTTTATAGGGGGACCTGGTATAGGGGAGAGCCTAGTAAACATAATATATGCGTCATGTAAGTGTAGATTAGTGATACAAAAAAAAAAAAGGCAGTTCCTGTGTGGTGACCTCCAATGAGTTCTACACAAGGGTATAAAGGGCATATAAAAGTGTAGGCAAAGGGTCTGTTTGTGTTTATACAGAGGATCAAAGCCTAATTGGGCTACCCTGAAAATGAACTAAGATACAATATGAAAAAGAACTTCCAACATCTGCACTCTCTGGAAGACTCATGCCAGAAGATGATCATCAAAAAACCCCAACAAAGATCCACGCACTGCTACAGCTGTAGATGCACTCATCCCACCAGCTCCTGGACTTGCCATGGGAATGAGGAAGGAGATATCTAAGCTGGCCTGTGCATACAGTAAAACAACAAATTTGACTGGATCTATACTGTTGGAACTCAACCAAGAATTAGGAGAAGTGCAAATTGTAGCGCTCCAAAATCTTACAACTACAGACTATTTACTGTTAAAAGAACATAAGGGATGTGAACATTCCCCAGGAATGGGTTGTTTTAATTTGTCTGATTTCTCTCAGACCGTTCAAGTTCAGTTGGACAATATCCACCATATCATAGACAAGTTTTCACAAATGCCTAAGGTGCCTAACTGGTTTTCTTGGTTTCACTGGAGATGGCTGGTAATTACAGGTATGCTTTGGTTATGTAACTATACTCCTATTATGTTAATGTGTGTGCGCAATTTAAGCAGTAGCTTAAAACCTATACATGCTGAAGTTACTCTACAAGAAGATATGTCAAAGAAATAATCAATCTTCCCATGTTTTCTTCCCCCTGCTACTTCTATAGCTTTTCTTCTTCCTTCCTAATTACAACCCTTAAATAGAATTCGTGCCTCATATCAAATTTACCGAGTATCATAATTCTTCCAAGTGGTAAAGATACCTCAAGACAAATGCTGGGCATAGAAGCTACAGGACATAAATATGCAAAGAAGTAAAAAGCTAACCATTTCAAACAATAAGGCTTCTCTCTCACTTACCAACTTTACATTTCCCTGTATGGCCCCAGAAGATGACTGGTTAGCCAGAGACGGGTAAGATTCCTCAAGGGAGGAACAACCTAAGACAAGCACAGTCGCAGGGGGGCCATCAGGTGAGAAACTGGGGATCAACAGAGGTGAGGCTTAGAACCTCACCCCCCCTGTTCTGAGAGAAATCTTCTGCATATGTGGAGGTTTTATTGCCCGGGTCTAGCTTGGATTAACACATAGTCTACAGGCACACACCTGATCATCTACATTTGCTCTCTTACAACACTAAACTATGTTTTCTACCTTTATCTTGTATCCACCTACCACTCCAGCATTTTATTAAAAATAATAATAATAAAGAGAGAAATGTGGTATCCACATATAAATCAAGTATAAAAATCAAATGAATATTCATATTTGAACTGACTGTTTATAGTTCATAATGCAGGAGCAAAACCGAAAGTTTCTGTGACGACTGCCCTTGTACTGTTCACCATGTAACTTATTCACTATGTAAGAATTTGTTCTCCATGTAAGAACTTGTTTGTTATGCCTCAGAAGATTGGAGACTGATGAAAATTAGGCTTGGGGTGGATTAATGATTGTGCATTGAGCATTGACTCCCCTATACAGAATTTTATTGTTGTTAACAACCATTTGATCAATAAATATGAGAGATGCCCTCACAAAAAAAAAAAAAAGTACACACTTCCAATTGTAAAATAAATAAGTAACTGGGATGTAATGTATAGCATAAGGAATATAGTCAAAATATGGTAACAACTTGGTATGGTGATAGCTGGTACCTAGAATTATCATGTATATAAATGTTGAATCACTATGTTGTACAACTGAAACTAATGTAATGTAATACTGTGTGTCAACTACCCTTCAATAAAAAATAATTATCTAAAAAAAAAAAAAAAAGGACACCAGTCATATTGGATTAAGACCCTCCCTATGACCTCATCTTATTTATATCTACAAGGGTCTTGTTTCCAAATAAAATCACATTTGCAAGTACTAGGAGTTAGGACGTCAATATGTCTTTTTAGGGGACACAATTTAACTCATAACTCAAGCCTCTGCCCAAAGCAGTCATTGGTAAGGGGGACTGATGCACTGTGACTGGCTTAGACTATCAAAGGTGAGCCCCTGGCTGGAGAGGGGCCTCAGGTCCTCTAAGCACGTGGCTGCCAATACTCACCTGGAATAGGGTTTGATCAGCCAGAAGAGGAATGACAACAAATAGTTTCTGCCTCACTCACAATTTTCCTAATTAAACCATGTAGTCTCATTCATTCTATGCCTTTTACACCTTTAGCCTCTGCTTGAAACTGCTGCTTAAACAACTAACTCATCCTTGTTGACCCAGGTTGAGCTTTGCCACCTCCGTGAAACCATCCTTCAACTTCATCTCTCTCCCCTCTGTGCTCCCAGAGAGCTTTGTACACTCTGCCATTTGTGCACTTGACGGCATCACAATGGCTGCATGTCCATAAACCTGTTACATCAGGAGCAACTTGAAAGTAGAACTGTGTCTTATATGTATTTGTATCTCCAGGTCACTGGACACCACCTGGCATCAGGTACCCACTCAATGAATGGTTATTGAATAAGTAAAACTCATCAGGCAGTTTGTAAACTTCTCGATTACACAGAACATTCCGTTCTATTTCCTTTTTTTGTTATCATGAAAAGCAAATGTTATATACAATTTCTGCTAGTGTTTTTACTGTTTTTTCTCTATATGACAACATATTCTTCTGGGTTATTCTTGGACTACAGATCCCTATACATCAGAGACAGATGGCATCACTTTTGACAGTGCCTAGGGTAACACAGCATCAAACCCACCCCACATTCGGTAGGAAGCGCTCCAAGTACAAGCTCTACTAAATATACTGCAAGGAGCTGTGCTCCTTCCAATATACTTTGCAAAATTGTATGGGCTCTGCTTATAATGAAAGGGAAGCCTTACTAGGCTTCCCGTAGCAGGAAGAGGCATCTCCTTATTGTGCTTCTTCCCAACAGAGGCCGCCTACTCCACGCCCTCTCGACCCGCAGAAACATGGAGACCTGAACGCTTTTGTAGAGAATTCAGCATCTCTTCCATGGCATGGGATGTGGCTTTCACCATCACTATCCTGAGTGCCCCATAACCCAGCACGACTCTCAAATGAACTTTTAATAAACACCTTTTGATACTGATTAATGATGCATATTTATGCACATGGAGACAAGTTAAAAACAAAATAATCAGGGCTTAGAGACAGTCTAATGGGATTTAGTCAATGAGCACTCGAACAATGCAATCTTAATTTCCTGTTTTTAACTAGTTGTGCTGGGCCAAGAAGGAAAAAGAATACAAAAACTAAAGTCTGTCTTCAAAAGCTGCCCACCGAGCAGCTCTGTGAATCTTAAATCTCAGAACTGCAGGCAGGAGCGATCTGTGTGTTCTCTGTTGCCATGAGGATGCAAATAGAGAAAGGAGTACCAAAAATTCGTGCCCCCTTCCTTTGAAAGTAACTGGCATTCTCCTTTAAGAGGAAGGGCCTGTCACTGCACTCAATGGACCTCCCAGAGGCTTTGGCAAGAGGGGCAGAAAATGGTCCAAGCCAGAGTTGATTGGCCCAAGTGTGTTGAGGGTGTCAGAGAGTTGCTAACAGACCCCAAACCACAAAACTGGTAAAGAGATCACCCGGAGCCCTGGCTGTGTCAGATCAACCCTGCGGAGTCTCTGCCTCCGCCGGTGGTGATTGCTCAGACTGGAGAACAGGTCCTCCTGCCCCCCCTCGCTCTCCCCTGGCCCCACTCAGCAGCGAAGTCAGTTCATGCAATCCCTCCACCTCCTGCCCTGTAGCCCTGCTTTTCATCCTGCATGGCTCTTGCTGAGCTACCCAACAGCTTCCCACTAGTGATCCTATCTCCATGCTTTACCTGTCCAAGCATCTTTGGGGTAAATCATACTACTATGAGAGCTGCCATGGCAAAATACAGCACATTTGTATATCATATCAATCTCCTTTCCCCACAACTTTCAATGACTCCCTATTATTATGGAATTTGATCCAAACCCTCAATATGGCATTTGAGGTTCTCCATCCTCTGCTCCCGAGTTACTGTTCTAATCTCCTCTCACATCAGGCCCCTTGGCACATCTGGACACAACATACCACATGCCAAACCCTCTGTATGGGCAGGTCTCCAGGTAGGCATCTCAGTCTAGAACATTTTTTGTCACCTACCCCATCCTCTTCATCCTTTGAGAGTCTATGCTTCAAGATACTCATCAAATCCAATTCAAATCCACTTCATTTACTCATTGAATGAAATAGGTTAAGAGCTTCTTTAGGCCTTCAGTCGTCACTTCTGTGTCTACCAGTCAGAATCTAGAAATGACATCTGGAGATATG
Source organism: Manis pentadactyla (assembly GCF_030020395.1). Taxonomy (NCBI): domain Eukaryota; kingdom Metazoa; phylum Chordata; class Mammalia; order Pholidota; family Manidae; genus Manis; species Manis pentadactyla. The sequence continues at coordinate 145,206,384 of NC_080025.1, read as the reverse complement.
CATATTAATAAGATCCTCTGTTCTACCAAACAGCATTATGGCTTTATCTGTAACAATGTCCTATCCAATTCTGTAGAGAACCTAATTACAATAATATCTTAGTTTATAAAGCATTCTCAGTAATCACATTTAATCTTCATAACAAACCCCCAAGGTAGATATTCAGATAAGAAAACTGAGGCACATACTTTTCAAATTAGGATAGATTAAAAATTTAATTTTGTTCTGGGTGCCTTCTCTCAGCCCCTTGAGAAAACAGGAAAATGCTAAATGTTTCAGAACCAGCATCTAGGAAGCACGTTGAACAGCCATCAGAGCCAGAAGGGGTCTCAGCAGTCAACCCTTCAGACTAACCCACTCATTAGATCACTTTAAATCCACTTCGACAATCTCGACAATCTCGAGCTCTTCACCTTGAATGTTTTCAGTTTCCAGTAACATATGCCCTTGACCTCCCCCTAGGCGTCAGTCTGTGTTCTGGAGTCTGAGGAGCACCCAGTGAAAATCGAATGCTTTTACCAATAGGAATGAAACTGCTGAGCAGTGTAATTGGACGCCAAGCAATCTGGACAGAGTGCACTGCCAAAAGCCAGGTCCAAATGTTTCTTGCCACGGCGCAATCACACAAGCAACAGGTTTGGTAGGAGGCTCTCTGGGGGCCTCTCCTTTCCTTATTTGATGTTCATTCCAGAACACTTCTCAGAAGCAGCACAGCAGGAACTCTTCAGTAATTGTAATAGAATGAATGCAGCAAGACTGCACCTTTTCAAAAATCTTCACTGGGTACTGACTTGGTCCTTGTGGGCTGGAGAAGTTGTACAGGGAAACTCAAAGAGGTCACGGGGAATGGTATAGAGCAGCTGAATGACGGCAGAGGGGAAAGGGAGTGAGAACCCAGGCCTGCTGTCTTTTCATCTCGTGGAAACTTTGGTTGCAACAATGTGTTTCTGAAAAAGGAGCACAAATTTGAAATATGTCTCCATGTCTTAGCTGAGGAGTTCTTGTCCTTACCTTGCTCACCAATCTGTAAGATGAATCCGAAGCAAGAGTAGTTGGCAGAAAAGCCTATAATCGCTATGTTCCTGATAACAAACAGCTGTCCATTAAGGTAATACTCATACTGTACTCTTAATCCAGACATTTTTAGTTGTATTTGTTTATACCAATAAAGACTGTATGAAAGTAATTCTACTTGTTTGAGTATAGAAAGAGCCTACATTTTTGAAGCCTTTAAGAACTGTATTTAAATCCCATTTCAGAAATTTAAACATGTTTCTGCTGCATGAGTTATTTAATATCTCTGAGCTTTAGTTTCCTTACCTGTAAGGAAGGGTTTTTCTGAGTTGTAGTTAACTTAGAAAAACACCAGGCGCTGTACCATGGAAAGTGTTCGATATCATTACTGCCCTGGGTCCCAGGGGCCACTTTCCCCTGATCAGTGATCCTGATAACCTTAGACATGTGCGGCCACAGTCATACAGCTCTATGCTGGCTGTATGGATGATAACTAAGGTATAAAAAACTGGTTTGTATTGGGGATCAACAGAGGTGAGGCTTAGAACCTCACCCCCCCGTTTTGAGAGAAATCTTCTGCATCAGTGGATGTTTTGCTTCCCTTGTCTAGCTTGGATTAACACTTAGTCTACAGGCACACACCTGATCATCTACATTTGCTCTCTTACAACACTAAACTATGTTTTCTACCTTTATCTTGCATCTACCTACCACTTCAGCATTTTATTAATAATAATAATAATAATAATAATAAGGGAGAATGTGGGATTCACATATAAATAAAGTATAAAAATCAAACGAGCCCCGGAAGATGACTGGTTAGCCAGAGACGGGTAAGATTCCTCAAGGGAGGAACAACCTAAGACAGGCACAGTCGCAGGGGGGTCATCAGGTGAGAAATTGGGGATCAACAGAGGTGAGGCTTAGAACCTCACCCCCCCTGTTCTGAGAGAAATCTTCTGCATACGTGGATGTTTTATTGCCCTTGTCTAGCTTGGATTAACACTTAGTCTACAGGCACACACCTGATCATCTACATTTGCTCTCTTACAACACTAAACTATGTTTTCTACCTTTATCTCGTATCTACCTACCACTTCAGCATTTTATTAAAAATAATAATAATAAAGAGAGAAATGTGGTATCCACATATAAATCAAGTATAAAAATCAAATGAATATTCATATTTGAACTGATTGTTTATAGTTCATAATGCATGAGCAAAACCGAAAGTTTCTGTGATGACTGCCCTTGTACTGTTCACCATGTAACTTATTCACTATGTAAGAATTTGTTCTCCATGTAAGAACTTGTTTGTTATGCTTCAGAAGATTGGAGACTGACGAAAATTAGGCTTGGGGTGGATTAATGATTGTGCATTGAGCACTGACTCCCCTATACAGAATTTTATTGTTGTTAACAACCATTTGATCAATAAATATGAGAGATGCCCTCACAAAAAAAAAAAAAAAAAGTACACACTTCCAATTGTAAAATAAATAAGTAACCGGGATGTAATGTATAGCATAAGGAATATAGTCAAAATATTGTAACAACTTTGTATGATGATAGCTAGTAGCTAGAATTATCATGTATATAAATGTTGAATCACTGTGTTGAACACCTGAAACTAATGTAATACTGTGTGTCGACTACCCTTCAATAAAAAATAATTATCTACAAAAAAAAATCAAACGAATATTCATATTTGACCTGATTGTTTATAGTTCATAATGCGTGATCAAAACCGAAAGTTTCTGTGATGACTGCCCTTGCACTGTTCACCATGTAAGAACTTATTCACTATGTAAGAATTTGTTCACCATGTAAGAACTTGTTCGTTATGCTTCAGAAGATTGGAGACTGTTGAGAATTAGGCTTGGGGTTGATTAATGATTGTGCATTGAGTCCCCTATACAGAATTTTATTGTTGCTAACAACCATTTGATCAATAAATATGAGAGATGCCCTCTCAAAAAAAAAAAAAACCGGTTTGTGATAGACTTGTCCTCTCTGTTACTCAAGATCTGAGACATTTTTCTGTCAGTGGAGATGAGCTATGTTGAGTCACTCATGTCCTATTGCCATCTCTCCCTTGTGGCCATGGTCAAGTCTCATGACACTAAAGGTTTTGGAATTCAGAGCTAAATAGTTTATATTGGTAAAAGGTGTCGGCTTTGAATCCAGACTTCTTGGGTCTGGATTTTGGCTCTGACTTTATGCAAGTAAATAACTTGGGCGGGACCTTTTTCTGCCTCAGTTTCCATCTTGGTAAAATGCAGGAAATAATAGCTCCCTACTTCCTAGGACTAGTGTGAAGAACCAAACAGGTAATTTATGTAGAGCCTGTAGAATGGTGCCTGGTACGCAGCAAGTATTAAATAAATGATGGCTGTTATCACTGTTGTCATTAGGATTTTATAATCATTATAACTATAGGGGAATCAAATATTCCAGGTTGGCCTCAGTAGTACTTAGTTTTTAACCCACTGAGCTATAGGAAAACTACCCCTGAAAACTGTTCAGTCATTCCAAGTTGACTACTTCATTCTTATCTTGAAAAAGACAGTAAGTTCAATTTAAAAGTAAGTGGTCCCCGTCACGGGGAAGGCAGTACAGCAGGGAGAAAACAAGTAATGACTGTGAAATCTTACTACGCTGATGGCAGTGACTGCAATGGGGCGGGTGGTGAAGACTTGATAATATTTTTTTTAATTACTAAAAAATGTTTAATTTTGTTCTGGGTGCCTTCTCTCGGCCCCTTGAGAAAACAGGAAAATGCTAAAAGTTGCAGAGCCAGCATCTAGGAAGCACACTGAACAGCCATCAGAGCCAGAAGGGGTCTCAGCAGTCAACCCTTCAGACTAACCCACTCCTTTGATCATTTTAAATCCAGTTTGAAAATCTCAAGCTCTTCACCTTGAATGTTTTCAATTTCCAGTAACATACGTCATTGACCTCCCCCTAGGCGTCAGTCTGTGTTCTGGGGTCTGAGGAGCACCCAGTAAAAATTGATAATAGGGGTGAATGTTGAAACCACAGTGTTGTTCATGTGAAACCTTCATAAGATTGTACATCAATAATACTCTAATTACCAAAAAAAAAGGACGTGGTCCCCATGTAAAGCTATGCGTTGCTGTGCATTCCCAACGTGCAAAAGCTGTGGGCTGCTTGTGCTCACCTTGGTGGCTGTCTCACTCAAAGAAGCATTGGTCAGGCATTTAAAATCACTTCAAGACTCCAAGCCATGCAATCTTCCAAGCAAACACCAGAGGCATGAATGAGTTTGAGCTCCTTGCACCAACCCCGCCTTGCGGTGCCTGAAAGCCCCTTCCACCGGCTTGCTTTCGCAGCCAGCCAGCCGTTCACACGCACCCCTTCCACCTGCCAGTGGTTACTCTTTCCGTCTAATCAATAACTCTCTGCACCTGCAAAAAATACCCATCTGGTTCTTGAGTTTCATCTTTTCTGCCCCTCTCTCCTATTCTGATCTTCGGGTGTTGGCTCTCAGAAGGAAACAGTCATTGACAGCAGCAGCTCAAACACCGTGTTAGATGAAACGTCCCAAAAGTCCATACCGGGCAAGGAAGAGGTTGTCAATATTTTCCCTATTCCATAATTCATGTATAAATATGAATGTGTATGCCATCACGATACAGATTTCTCCACCACCCAGGAGTTACTGTAAGTGTAGTTTCACACTCTGGAAGTGGCTTGATCTTCAATTATACAGAAATTCCAGTTCCCGTGGACCCGCCGACCACAGGAGTGGCAATCCTTGGTTGTGAATGTGAAATGTGAAGGACTGCTTTTGGGGGGTCATCCATGGTGCACCCGAGCATACAGCTCTGTTCCGAACTCAGCCAACTAACAGAATCGTTGCAAACTGAATCATTATGACCAGTTCTGGAGAATGTAATCTTCAGTCATGTATCAGCAGAGCAGAACTCTCTCCCCTTTTCTCTCCAGTCCTCCCTAAATGTCTCCCCTCCCCAGCCATTCTCCCAACTCTGCTTTGGTGCCTGGAAATCAGAATGTTGTGTCCTACCCTATACAAAATGATAAAAACCTGAAAAGATGACAGAAGGTCCCAGGATTCTGAAAATAACCAAGGGACCAGAATACTTACTGTATAAAAACAGATAGTGGTCCTTTATGGGCGATTAGGGTGAATGTGAGTTTCAGATAGCTTCAATCTCGGCCACCTTCTCCTCCTCCTCCTCCTTTGTAACAGCCTCTCTCAGGCCTTCTCCACTCCTTTCCTCCCACAAGTCACTAGGCAGGGACAGGATGCATGGTAGGCTGGCTTCATGCAGCCCATGCATAGGGCCCTTCACTAGGTTTAATGTTCCATTGCTGCAGCCATCCAGAGATTCTTTATAACCTTCTTAACAAAGGCCCCACATTTCCACTCTGCAACAGATGCTGCCAGTTATGTAGCTGGTCCTAATGCCTGGTCTTACAGGATGGTCATCCTGATTTACATCCAAGCTGGCATGGGAGAAACATGGGCTTGGCTGCTAGACACAGGCATCCTGCCCTGCCCTGAATCAATCCCCAGCACCCATCCCAGGGCCTGGCACACAGCTGTATTCAACAACTGTGGCAGGGAAGGAGAGGGGAGGGGAAGAGTAAGTGAACACAGCTGTGAGAGGCAAGAGAGTAGAGTGAGACGACACTGGGTTAGTGGTTTCCACATGGGGAGTTTGGAGCAGACAAGGAGCTGCCCAGCAGACATCAGAAAGGGCCACGCAACTAGAAGGGAGGATTGTTTGCTGAGGCAGGAGGTGGTGGACAGTAGAAGTCATGGAGGACAACATATGTCTCCCTGGTTGAAAGTGCTGGGGAAGAAAAAATGTTTCCTCCGCCCTCTGAAGTTAGTGACTGGAGCATGCGAATTAAACTGGCAAAAGACAGATTAACAGGAGATAAGATTTATTTCATATGCACACAGGAGGCTCATAAAAAAGAAGTGAAAACTTAAAAAGTAGTTAGGCCTAGGAGCTTATATACCATTTTAACAGTGGGCAATAAATTGTGGAGCAGTGACAAGACAAAAGAAAAGAGGTCTGGGCTTCTATAGGCAGTAAATTGTAGGAAGGTAAATATATGGGATAAAGTAATGGAAGGTAGGTTTATTTAATAAAGTTTGTTTTTTGCAAGCTCATCTCAGTGCTGACTTTCTGTCTCCTGTGATAGGGTTGTTGTCTTCCTCCCTATGCAGGAGAGGGGAGGAGGGACACCTTCAAAATGGGAAATTTATGCCCTGCTTTTAGGAAGAAAGGCAAAGGGCATAGAGTTCCTCCTGTGTCTGCTGTTTCTTAATTGCCTTTGGCTCAAAATAGTCCTTTGCCAAAATGATGTATTGTGGGGACGACATATTCTGATCCAACTTCAGAGATATGAGAGATGTCCCCCAGATGCAGTTGCTCTCTGCCAAAATAAAAGATTTTCAACGCATTTGATAAGCATTTATTGTTGAGTATCTTTTGGATGCTGGCAGTCAGCTGAGTGATTGGTCTAAAGATGAACACCTGCAAAGGTGTGTGGATGAGGGGGTATGTACATGTCAGTCTGTAAACATGTTTGGACAGAGTGGGGATGTTTTAGGGAATACTGAGGAGAGAACAGTTAATTCTGATTAGGAGAACTGAGACAAGCTCATAAGAGGGGAAAACATTTTAAAATAAAATAGTGAAATGACTAAGGAGTCCAGTAAATGACACAGGATGCATGGTCAAGATGAAGCCAGAAAAAAAGGTTTGAAATCAAGTTGGGTAAAATAAAACCTTCAGTGCTAATATGACGCATGCACTTTATTCTAGACAATAAATATCTACACATTTTCTAGGAGGGAGGTGTGTGTGTAGTGGGGGTGCTCACTGGCTGGAAGGAATGGGGACGGTGAGACTGGATGCAAGGAAATTAATTAGGGGAACCACTGAGGTAGTTCAAATAGAGGATCACAATGCCAACAGGATGAGAAATGACATTTCAGTGGTTAGAAATTAAAGGTCTCACAGATCAAAAGATTTTTTTTTAAGTAAAAAAGAAGAGAGGAAGAGGAAAACAAAATAATTGCTATTTTTAGTTTGGATGGCTTGATGAAGCCATGACTTGAGATCAAAAAAAGATCAGCAGGTTCCCTGTGAGGCACTTCTAGAACATCCAGGGAAAGATGCTCAAGAAGCCAATTGAAAAGTTGGTCTGGAGCACACCCCATTCATCGCTCCAGTACCATGAAAAGGATGGGACCGATTCTCTGCTGTGTTCGGAAAGGGCACAGTGAGTGGCTGCTTTATTCGTCTTGGTCTTGCTCTATGACACGGGCATACAGACGTGTCAAAGCTTCCTGCCGCACGTCTCCTCTTGCCACTCGCCTGCCCAGCTTTCTCAGCCACCCTATCTTTGGCATGCATCCCAGTTTCTGTTATTTGGTCCCCTTGTCCCCATAGATGTATTTGTACTCGTCAGATAATGTGTTCCGATTTCTGGCTTGGGAAATAGAGTACCTCAGCCGTCAGGTATCCACAGCGCACACGTCCTGTCGCCGGTTTGGATCTAGTTCTCCTGTCCCACAAATAATAGTCAGTCCCTGCCTTGGTCACTAAGAGAGTGTCACCCACACATTCTCCCCAGAGTCCCAGCACCTCACAACTCTCTTCAGAAAAACCCAGGGGCTCTTAGAAAAACTGGCTTAAGGAAAAAGGGGATGAAGAAACCAGACCACCTAGGAGAGACAATCCCAGGTTGCACTTCCAGGTCAGCTGGTCTGCCTCAAAGGCCTTCCGTGGTGAAGGGGTTATGGAGGAAAACGGATGAGGGAGTGATTAATCTCGTGCAAGGAGCGCTCAGAATGCCAGAACACCCCTGGGCTGCGGATTCTGGGTTTGCTCTCTGGCACCGCCTGAAACTCGAGATTCTGTGTCTTTAAAAGTGCAAACAACTCTGGGAAGGTTAAGGGGCTCGGGGCATTCATACATCATCATAAATTAGTGGTTGCTTTCCTGAGCCAGCTACCGAGCAATAGGATATTTGATGCAGCGCGCAGAGGGCAAAGGTGGAGGGAGAAGAAATTGTTTATTTTTTTAAGCTTTGGACAGCTGCCAGAGGCACTAACTGCTGCTGCAGGAAGAGAATAATAGTGAAGCAGAAAACCGCCCAGGGATCTCAGACTCAGCACCCCATGGGGAGCAGCCCTGGAATACAGCATATGGTGCTGAGCAGCCCCTCTGTCCCGCAGAGCCCCAGCTTCTGGGGCACGGATCCCAGCCATGCTCTGCCCACCACACCTGGTAGCATTTATGGGTAATCAATAGAAGGTCTAAGATTCTTTATAGGGCAAATACGTTCTGAGTTCAAACAACCGAATGTAAAATGAACTTTCAGAACTCAGTCCATGTTTAAGTTGGAAGCTAATAATAAAAATAGTAAACATTTATTAATCATGGCACTAAATGCTTTACACAGGTAATTTCATTTAATCCCCACAATAGGTCTGAGATTGTTACATTGTTGGTATGCTCACTTATAGACAGGAAAGCGGACTGACAAACTAAGTGGTGGGTCCAGGATTCAAATGCAGCGATCAGACTACAAGCCTCTCCTCAGGCAAGACACTGATGTTCAGTTACAGCTGTCATTCCAAACAGGAGAAAAGCTTGCCGAACAGCAAGGCAATTCTGGGCGCTACCCTCACAGGGTGGTGTGAGTGGGAACCGAAGGGTGGGACAGTGAGCCACACGAACACGGGTTCAAGTTCGGACTCTGCCACTTATAAGCTGAGTTACCCCAGGCAAGTCTCTCATTGTCTCTGAAACTTAATACAATCATGCATAAAATGGGGAAATAATGCTGAGTGTGTAGAAATGGCGGAGAGACTCAGGTGGACTTCAATGTGCCTGGCACTTAATAAGCACTCAGTAACCAGCAATAATGCCTCTGTCCGCCACCCCTGCTTTGACAGCAATAGTATAAGCTCTGGAGGAAGGACCTGGAAATATGCATTCTCTAACAAGAAATTGCAAAGATCTCACCAAAACAATAGTGTAGATAATGCCTTTCTTTTCTCCTACCCATTCTTAGGAAGTTGTGCTGAGATGATACATAGTATTTCTACCCAAGCGGTGTACAGGTGGACAGCTCACCAGAAGCATTTCACACAGCCCACAGTTGTAACCACCCTCATGGTAATTCAGTTCTACTTACAGCCTTCACCAGAATTACCCACACTTGACGAAAGAGGAAAGTGAGGAGGCTTGGAAAAAAAGATGGTGGTGTAGGAAGGCAAGGCGAAAACCTCCCCCCAAAATCACACAGAACACAAAAATACAGCAAATACAACTAGGCCTGAAATCAACCTGGAGACTGCAGAGCTGACCACCTGCATCAGGGGAAGAAGAGAAGACCCTACAGAAAAGGGCAAAGGGAAAAAGACACTATACGTTGGGACCCAAGCCCTCCCCCACCCCAGCCCACAGGCGGGAGGAAGAGGAACGGAGGGGGGAGGGAGTAGAAGCCCAGCACCCTGAACACCTGGCCCTGGAGATCTGCTCCAGGAACACGAGCTCACATTGCACGGTGCCCTGGTGATATGTGGGGCTGGACAACAGAGAGGGGGGAACAAACGGGGAGGGTGAGATCCCAGCCTTCTGTGGAGAACAGGCACGTTCTGCAAGCCCCCCTGGGAAAGAAAGCAGAGCAGGCAGTTTGAAAGACTTCCCAGCAGTGAGGGGGATAAGGATGGCACAGTGCTCTGTGTTTAGCAGAAAGCTCAGGTGGACAATAGTTTCCCAGCCCGTCCTCAGCCCAGCAGGTTGGGAGCCCTCAGGAGCTTCAGACACTCCATCCCCCTTGCTGGCAACACAGCTTAGAGACTCCTCACACTGGCATGTGGACTGCCTAGCAGCAGGGCAATCAAACTTTACTTCCAGGTAGGCAGGGGGAGAACCCTCAGCCTGCTTAGCCCCCTTGTGGGCCAGCTGGAGAGCTGCATGCAAGAGCCAGCCCCGGGGGCTCTTTCCACCGTCACAGCAGGCCAGGTGGAGCACAACTCCAGCGCCACAGCCCAGTGCACGTGTGTAGCACAGCCGCTGGAGCTCTTCTCCCCCTGCAGGTGCTGGTCCTGCTCACCTGCACCTCCAATGTTGCGGCAGGCGGGAGCAGAACACCAGAAGCAAGGCAGACAGGTGTCACACCCACTTCACGCAAAGAGCCGGGGCTCCCACACAGGAAATGGAGCTTCTGGGCACTAGAGGGCAGCTCCTACACAAATCTATTATCCCATAAGAAATACTAAAAAAAATGGAGAGAGGAATTTGGTCCAAACAAAAACTCCAGGAAAAATGCTAGAAAGAGGGCTCAGTGAAACTGAAATCACCAATCTTCTTGATAAAGATTTCAAAATAAATCATAAACATGCTCATGGAGCTACAGAAAAATATTCAAGATCTCAGGGAGGACTTCAGCAAAGAGAAATTTTGAAAAATACAGTATCTGAAATGAAACATGCAGTGGAGGGATTTAAAAGCAGATTAGATGAGGAAGAGGAGACCGTAAATGAAATTGAAATTAGAGAACAGGAAAACAGAGAAGCTGAGGAACAGAGACGAAAAAGGATCTCTAAGAATGAAAGAATAATAAAAGAGCAATGTGACCAATCCAAACAGAGGAATATTCGCATTATAGGGGTACCAAAAGAAGAAAAGAGAGACAAATGGATAGAAAGTCTTTCTGAGGAAATAATTGTTGAAAACTTCCCCAATCCGGGGAAGGAAATAGTCACTCAGGTCATGGAAGTGCAGAGATCTCCCAACACAAGGGAACCTAGGAACACAACACCAAGACATAAAATAATTAAAAAGGCAAAGATCAAGGGCAAGGAGAGAGTGTTGAAAGCAGCCACATAGAGAAAAAAGGTTACTTATAAAGGAAAGCCCATCAGGCTATGGGCAGACTGATCAGCAGAAACCTTACAGGCAAGAAGGGTTGCTTACAGGCATGATATATTCAATGCAATGAAACAGAAGGGCCACCAACCAAGAACACTCTACTCAGCAAGATTATCATTTGAACTTGAAGCAGGGATTAAACAATTTCCAGATAAGCACAAATTGAGAGAATTCACCACCACCAAACCATTTCTACAAGATATCTTAAAGAGACTGATCTAGATGAATATGCTCCTGAGGCTAAATAGCTGTCACCAGAGAAAATAAACACACAGTAAAGGAAGTAGACCAATTAACTACTAAGCAAATACAAAATTAAATCAACTACCCACAAAGTTAGTCAAGGGATACACAAAGAGTGCAGAATATGACACCTAATATATAAAGAGTGGAGGAGGAAGAAGAAGAAGAGGAGGAGAGAGGGGGAAAAAAAGGAATGTGTAGATTGTGTTTGAAATAGAGTAAAAAGTAAGTTAAGTTAGACTGTTAGATAGTAAGGAAGCTATTCTTGAATCTCTGGTAACCACAAATCTAAAGCCTGCAATGGAAACAAGTACATATCTATCAATACTCACCCTAAATGTAAATGGACTGAATGCAGCAATCAAAATACATAGAATTACAGAATAGATAATTTTTAAAAAACCCATCTATGCGCTGCCTACAAGAGACTCACGTCAAGCCCAAACACATACAGAGAAAAAAAAGTGAAGGAATGGAAAAGATATTTCATGCAACTAATAGGGAGAAAAAAATCAGGAGTTGCAGTACTTCTATCAGACAAAATAGATTTCAAAACAAAGAAAGTAACAAGAGACAAAGAAGGACATTACATAATGATAAAGGGCTCAGTCCAACAAGAGGATACAACCATTATAAATATCTATGCACCCAACATAGGAGCACTCAAATATGTGCAGCAAATACTAACAGAATAAAAGGGGGAACAGAATGCAATGCATTCATTTTCAGAGACTTCAACACACCACTCACTCCAAAGGACAGATCAACCAGACGGAAAATAAGTAAGGAGACAGAGGCACTGAAAAACACATTAAACAGATGGACCTAATAGACATCTACAGAACACTCTACCCAAAAGCAGCAGGATACACATGCTTCTCAAGTGCACATAGAACATTTTTCAGAATATATAACACACTAGGACACAAAAAGAGGCTCAGTAAATTCAGAAGGATTGAAATTGTACCAACCAACTTCTCAGACCACAAAGGTATAAAACTAGAAATAAATTGTACAAAGAAAGCAAAAAGGCTCACAAACACATGGAGGCTTAACAATATGCTCCAAATAATCAATGGATCAATGACCAAATTAAAATAGAGATCAAGCAATATATGGAAACAAATGACAACAACACAAAGCACCAACTTCTGTGGGGCGCAGCGAAAGTAGTTCTAACAGGAAAGTATATAGCAATCCAGACATATTTAAAGAAGGAAGAACAATCCCAAATGAATAGTCTAAAGTCAATAATTAATGAAATTGGTAAAAGAAGAATAAATGAGGCCTAAAGTCAGCAGAAGGAGGGACATAATAAAGATCAGAGAAGAAATAAATAAAATTGAGAAGAATAAAACAACTGAAAAACCAGTGAAACCAAAAGCTTGTTCTTTGAGAAAATAAACAAAATAGATGAGCCTCTAGCCAGACTTATTAAGGGAAAAAGAGAATCAACACACATCAACAGAATCAGAAACGAGAAAGAAAAAATCACGATGGACCCCACAGAAATACAAAGAATTATTAGAGAATACTATGAAAACCTATATGCTAACAAGCTGGAAAACCTGGAAGAAATGGACAACCTCCTAGAAAAATACAACCTTCCAAGACTGACCAAGGAAGAAACAATAAATCTAAACAGACCAATTACCAGCAACAAAATTGAAGCGATAATCAAAAAAACTACCCAAGAGCAAAACCCCCAGGCCAGAAGGATTTACCTTGGAATTTTATCAGGCATACAGAGAAGACATAATACCCATTCTCCTTAAAGTTTTCCAAAAAATAGAAGAGAAGGAAATACTCCCAAACTCATTCTATGAAGCCAGCATCACCCTAATACCAAAACCAGGTAAAGACCCCACCAAAAAAGAAAATTACAGACCAATATCCATGATAAACATAGATGCAAAAATACTCAACAAAATATTAGCAAACCGAATTCAAAAATAAATCAAGAGGATCATACACCATGACCAAGTGGGATTCATCCCAGGGATGCAAGGACAGTACAACATTCGAAAATCCATCAACATCTTCCGCCACCATCAACAAAGAGGACAGAAATCACATGATCATCTCCACAGATGCTGAAAAAGCATTCAACAAAATTCAACATCCATTCACAATAAAAACTCTCAACAAAATGGGTATAGAGGGCAAATACCTCAACATAATAAAGGCCATATATGACAAACCCACAGCCAACATCATACTGAACAGCGAGAAGCTGAAAGCTTTTCCTCTGAGATCAGGAACAAGACAGGGATGCCCACTCTCCCCACTGTTATTCAACATAGTAGTGGAGGTCCCAGCCACGGCAATCAAACAAAACAAAGAAATACAAGGAATCCACATTAGTAAAGAAGAAGTTAAACTGTCACTATTTGCAGATGACATGATATTGTACATAAAAAACCCTAAAGACTCCACTCCAAAACTACTAGAACTGATATCGGAATACAGCAAAGTTGCAGGATACAAATTTAACACACAGAAATCTGTGGCTTTCCTATACACTAACAATGAACTAATAGGAAGAGAAATCAGGAAACAATTCCATTCACAATTGCATCAAAAAGAATGAAATACCTAGGAATAAACCTAACCAAGGAAGTGAAAGACCTATAACCTGAAAACTACAAGACACTCTTAAGAGAAATTAAAGGGGACACTAACAAATGGAAACTCATCCCATGCTCCTGGCTAGGAAGAATTAATATCGTCAAAATGGCCATCCTGCCCAAAGCAATATACAGATTTGATGCAATCCCTATCAAATTACCAACAGCATTCTTCAACGACCTGGAACAAATAGTACAAAAATTCATATGGAAACACCAGAGACCCCGAATAGCCAAAGCAATCCTGAGAAGGAGGAATAAAGTGGGGGGGGGATCTCGCTCCCCAACTTCAAGCTCTACTACAAAGCCACAGTAATCAAGACAATTTGTTACTGGCACAAGAACAGAGCCACAGACCAGTGGAACAGAATAGAGACTCCAGAGATTAACCCAAACATATATGATCAATTAATATACAATAAAGGAGCCATGGACATACAATGGCGAAATGACAGTCTCTTCAACAGATGGTGCTGGCAAAACTGGACAGCTACATGTAGGAGAATGAAACTGGACCATTGTCTAACCCCATACACAAAAGTAAATTCGAAATGGATCAAAGACCTGAATATAAGTCATGAAACCATAAAACTCTTAGAAAAAAGACATAGGCAAAAATCTCTTGGACATAAACATGCACGACTTCTTCATGAACATATCTCCCCGGGCAAGGGAAACAAAAGCAAAAATGAACAAGTGGGACTATATCAAGCTGAAAAGCTTCTGTACGACAAAGGACACCATCAATAGAACAAAAAGGTACCCTACAGTATGGGAGAATATATTCATAAATGACAGATCCTATAAAGGGTTGACATCCAAAATATATAAAGAGCTCATGCACCTCAACAAACAAAAAGCAAATAATCCAATTAAAAAATGGGCAGAGGAGCTGAACAGATAGTTCTCCAAAGAAGAAATTCAGATGGCCAACAGACACATGAAAAGATGCTCCACATCGCTTGTCATCAGAGAAATGCAAATTAAAACCACAATGAGATATCACCTCACACCAGTAAGAATCGCCATCATCCAAAAGACAAACAACAACAAATGTTGGCGAGTTTGCGGGAAAGGGGAACCCTCCTACACTGCTGGTGGGAATGTAAACTAGTTCAACCATTGTGGAAAGCAGTATGGAGGTTCCTCAAAAAGCTCAAAATAGAAATACCATTTGACCCAGGAATTCACTTCTAGAAATTTACCCTAAGAATGCAGCAGCCCAGTTTGAAAAAGACAGATGCACCCCTATGTTTATCGCAGCACTATTTACAATAGCCAAGAAATGGAAGCAACCCAAGTGTCCATCAGTAGATGAATGGATAAAGAAGAGGTGGTACATATACACAATGGAATATTATTCAGCCATAAGAAGAAAACAAATCCTACCATTTGCAACAAAATGGATGGAGCTAGAGGGTATTATGCTCAGTGAAATAAGTCAAGCGGAGAAAGACAAGTACCAAATGATTTCACTCATGTGTGGAGTATAAGAACAAAGAAAAACTGAAGGAACAAAACAGCAGCAGACTCACAGAACCCAAGAATGGACTAACAGTTACCAAAGGGAAAGGAGGGATAAAGGCAGGGAAAAAGAAAGGGGGCCTTACGATTAGCGTGTACAATGTTGGGGGGGGGCACAGGGAGGGCTGTGCAACACAGAGAAGACAAGTGGTGATTCTACAGCATCTTACTACGCTGATGGACAGTGACTGTAATGGGGATTGTGGGGAGTACTTGGTGAAGGGGGGAGCCTAGTAAACATAATGTTCTGCATGTAATTGTAGATTAATGATAAGAAAATAAAAATAAAAATAAACAGCTTCTCAACTTAAAAAAAAAAAAACGAATTACCTGCTGAGGATGACAGGAAATGATTCATCATTTGGTAACTTAGCAAAGAAAAGGAAATAATCAAGCATTTATCCTGACTTTACCGTATGAACTTCACTAATGGGTTACTTAATAGTAGGTCAGGGGTAGCTTCTTCATTTAAAATTATATCATCTTACAAAGTAAAATGAAAGGTAGAATTGGAACATTACCATTTTTAAACCCTTAATGAATTATTAGATTTAGGCATTACTATCAATGGCTGCTAAGGTGAATAAAAAGCAAAAACCAGGTACTATATGTGTCCTAAAGAAAGAGCACATCTCCTCTCAGTCTTACCAATGGGATCACACCTCAGTCCCATGAAGCCTCTGGATCCAGTAACCAGTGTAAGTTTGTGCAACAACCAGAATCTCATTCACTGCTTGTGTGCGGAGGCTGGTACGGCCATTTTAGAAAACTGTTTAACAGCATGGATTAAAGTTTAACTCATGTCTACTCTGTGACCAAACAATTCCTTTCCTAACCACATATCCAAGATTAGTAATATCCTTCAAAGACATGTATAATAATGCTTGTGGTGGTTTGCATAATAGGCCCAAGCTGGAAATAACCCAAATGTCTATTCATAGTTGAATGAATGAACAAATAATGATGTAGTCATTCAACAGAATACCACATAACAACTAAAAAGTACAAATTACCAGTACACACAATGTGGATGAATCTCACAGACATTATGTTGAGCCAAAGAAGCCAACCACAGTAAGTATGAACTGTCTGGTTCCATTTATATGAAGATTAAGAATAAGCAAAACTAACGGTTATAGAATTCTGAATAGCTCCCAGCTCTGGGGAGGGGAGAGTGGGTGTTGACTGGGAAAGAACATTCTCGAACGCTGGAAATAGTCTCTGTCTTGCTCTGGCTGGTGATTATACCACTGCACACATATGTAAAGATTCACTGAACTGTGTGTAATGAATGTATGTTATACTCCAACAAGAAAGTATAAATCAAAGGCAATAAACTTAAATAAAAACTCCCACAATTTCCACTCCTTAGTTACCATGCTAAGATATTCTTAATCATTTCTTTATTATCATGTCATATCTACCCTACAAATTTGTCTACAAAGTGGGTTAAAGTTCTGTTACAATTTATTTTGTCTTTCACCCTGAGCCTAGAGTCTGCAGTTTCCTCCAGACCCCTTAGGTATAAAGATTCCATGACTAACGAATGAAAATTAAAACTGAAAGCAACCTTTCCAGGCAAAGTACCCAGACAGTGGAAATCCATAGAAATGATCATATCTTGACCATTAACTGGCAAACAGAGGTTTTAATCAAGTCCTTTCCTCCTTGGGTACCTCTTTCTTCACTTGCCAAAAGGAGAGAACAATACTGCACTGCCAGCCTATGTCAGAGGTATGGGGTTAAGTGGGAAAATGATTACCAACATGCTTTAGAAACCAGCGATGCACTTGTCAAATGTAAGCTTCTATTGCTGGTGCCTATTTCAGTATAGAACACAAAATACATGCTCAATAAACAGTTGAAAATAATTTAATTTTACTTGTTAGCTGGCCATCCCTCCAGGATGCTTCAGGAAACCCTATGAAGATACATATTCAGCACAAATTATTTTTCAACATTTCATTGTCAACGCCAGTACCAAATCACCCATCTTGCTAAGTTTCCAAATCAACCTTAGAAAGAGTTTTTACATGAAAGTCAAACACATGATCAATCTATTCAACTGGGTAACAGGCCAGGAAGGGCCTGACTAGGTCAGAGAAATAAGCCGGCAGCTGACATGTGGGTAGGAGGCTATTTAACCACCGTACAACAGTCTTGCCCCAGTGGAGAAGGACATGGGAGCAGCTCCGATGGGGCCTCAGGAGCAGAGGAATCTTTTTCCCTTAAGGTCAGCTCTTGACTCTGGCTGTTGAACAGAGATACTTTTTTCTTCTGGGTGTGTTTTGTCTCTGAGTCCACAGTTCTGAACTTTTAGAATACCCCCACCATTTAAATTCTAGCTGTTCTCTTTGGTAATATTAAAAAATTCAGTAGTTTTCTGCAAAAAGAGGAGGCTGGAAATTTAAAATTAGTGATGCCTGCTCATTTGGTCTGCAGGTTGCAGAGTGGAGATTTGGTGTCTTCAGAGAAATTCTCCCTCTTCCTTTTCTCCTTCCCTTTTCTCTCATTTCTCCTCTTATCTCCTGTTTCCTCTATTTCCTGGGATCACCAATCCACTTAGGAAAAGTTTCAAGGTGTTACTCGCTAGTATCAACCTCTTCCTTAAGCAGAACAGAAGACTTGCAGGTCTGCCCCTTCCCAGCTAATCGACCCTGATCGACCCACTCATCCTGGCTGCCAACAACGGAGCCGGTAGTGCCCCCCCAGCTACCTGAACGGATTATTGGGAGGTCAGATGAGACAATCAGTGGGAAAGTGCGCCGATGAAATGAAAAGAGTGATACAAATGTCAGGTGCTTTTATTAATAATTCATGAACTGAAACCCTAATATTCTCTAACCAGAGTAAATTGGTTCTTGGATTTAGATTTTTTATTCCATTTAGTCTTATTAGACAATAGCTTTTACTACAAACTAGAAATGTAAGGGGTGGCTCATTCTGAACAAGCTGTTTGCATGCAAGACACTAAGACTTAAAGACTGAGTGTGTCAACAGAGACCATTAACTCAAGGCTGAAGCCTATTGCACAAAATCCGAAAGGAAAGTTAGAACAAAAGCCTTTTAAGAATCTTCTCCATTGAAGCTTTTGGGAAGGTGCTGATTGCCATGGGGAATCAACAATCACTTAGCAGGATTATATGACATCAGTCTGAGTCATGCTAGCATGTAAAACTAGTATGAGGTCATTTTAAGCTAATCAAATGGGTGGCTGGAGAAAGGTGCCATTCACTATTTATTACCTCAACCAGCAACAAAAGGACTGGACTTAGTTAATGGAAACTAACGGCTTAATGAATCAGACTAAATAAGGAGGGTGGTGGTAATTGTGTCATTAAGGCACTAATACTAAGAATCTGTCCACTTCTCCTATCGGCCCTAAGGCAACTTTTCCAAAGATGATTCTATGGTCATTAAAAAAGCTTTCTGGCTTTCAGCTGTGGAGCTTTTCTTATTGAAGTCACTGAAAAGTGGTTTCTGGGTTACTGGGAGTTTATTCTGGGTCACTGGGAATGTTCGTTATTGGTCTGCAAAAATGTTGGTAATGCCCATCAAATTCTCTTCCAATGGCACATGTTCTAATCAGCCAGTTGATGTGACTATCTAAAAACACTGAGGCTGAAGATACTGAATGGCTCTGGAAACCAGTCTCATTTTCTTACTGTGCCATCACAGTGGACAGGCACTGAAATTATTATAATTCATGAAAGGTACCATAAAAGAAGCATAAAGGGCTGGGGGGAGGTGGGAGAGACCAAAGGACTGACTGACACTTTTCACATCCGATAGTGGGCTCAGGAACTGGTCACAGAATGATAACTCTCAGTCATTCGTAAGATGGTGGACTGAAGTGGAGACAGGAGGGAGGAGGGCTAGCAGGCTGGAAGCAGTGTGAATCTGGGAAAACTGGAATGAAAGCTATAACAGAGGGGTGACACGACAGAGCCGCAAAGGCAACAAGAGGTCAAGAGAACTCAGGCTTTCAGTGTGTTTGGGAGAGAAGGGAAAGAATCAGCAGGTGAAGAGGAGAGGGGAAGGGCACGTTTGAGATGAGGTGACAGTGATGTGGGTCTGGGATGCGCTACCTTGAAGAGGCACAGGGACCAGGTAGAGAGAGGACCGAAGGCAGGGACCCAGACCCAGGTGCAGTCTGCCCTCTGCAGTGGACATACGCTCAGGGAGCATGAGTGGAGGGGTGTGATTCAACAGCAGCGGTCCGAGTGTCCCAAATCTTAGTTGCTAACTCTAGGATGGAGAGAGATGGGAAGGCAGACAGGAGTGGGGTGCAGTATGGTGTAGAGCAGCGGCTCTCAGACTTCAGTGTGGGTCAGAATCATCTGGGGAGTTATTCAGACAGATTGCTGGGCCCCAGCCCATGAGTTCCAGATTCAGTTGGTCTGGGGTGGAGCCTAGAATCTGCATTTCTAACCAGTTCCTAGGTGCTGGCCTGGGGACCACACTTTGAGAACCACTGGTATAGAGGAAGAGTATGGGCTTTGGACTCAGAAGAATATGAGATCAGTTTCCAGCTCAGTCATATTACCTAACCTCTCTGTAAGCTTCAGTTTTTTCAAGAGGAAAATGAAGAAATAAACTATTACCTTGAAGATGAAAGCGTATGTGTATAGAGAACCTACTAATCGTGTCTGGAACATAGTTTGTGTTCAGTGTGTGACCTTATGGTCAGGTAGACAGGAAGAAGGTAGGGTGGTAAGGAGGTAGGATAGCTGGTAAGTAGGTAGGATGATAGGTAGGTAGGTAGGATGGATGGCAGGTAGGATGGTAAGTAAGTAAGTAGGATGGTAGGTAGGTAGGTAGGATGGATGGCAGGTAGGATGGTAGGTAGGTAAGTAGGATGGTAGGTAGGTAGGTAGGATGGATGGCAGGCAGGATGGTAGGTAGGTAGGTAGGATGGATGGCAGGTAGGATGGTAGGTAGGTAGGTAGGATGGATGGCAGGTAGGATGGTAGGTAGGTAAGTAGGATGGTAGGTAGGTAGGTAGGATGGATGGCAGGCAGGATGGTAGGTAGGTAAGTAGGATGGTAGGTAGGTAGGTAGGATGGATGGCAGGCAGGATGGTAGGTAGGTAGGTAGGATGGATGGCAGGTAGGATGGTAGGTAGGTAAGTAGGATGGTAGGTAGGTAGGTAGGATGGATGGCAGGTAGGATGGTAGGTAGGTAAGTAGGATGGTATGTAGGTAGGTAGGATGGATGGCAGGCAGGATGGTAGGTAGGTAGGTAGGATGGATGGCAGGTAGGATGGTAGGTAGGTAAGTAGGATGGTAGGTAGGTAGGTAGGATGGATGGCAGGCAGGATGGTAGGTAGGTAAGTAGGATGGTAGGTAGGTAGGTAGGATGGATGGCAGGCAGGATGGTAGGTAGGTAGGTAGGATGGATGGCAGGTAGGATGGTAGGCAGGTAAGTAGGATGGTAGGTAGGTAGGTAGGATGGATGGCAGGCAGGATGGTAGGTAGGTAGGTAGGTAGGATGGATGGCAGGTAGGATGGTAGGTAGGTAGGTAGGTAGGATGGATGGCAGGTAGGATGGTAGGTAGGTAAGTAGGATGGTATGTAGGTAGGTAGGATGGATGGCAGGTAGGATGGTAGGTAGGTAAGTAGGATGGTAGGTAGGTAGGTAGGATGGATGGCAGGTAGGATGGTAGGTAGGTAAGTAGGATGGTAGGTAGGTCGGTAGGATGGATGGCAGGCAGGATGGTAGGTAGGTAGGTAGGATGGATGGCAGGCAGGATGGTAGGTAGGTAGGTAGGATGGATGGCAGGCAGGATGGTAGGTAGGTAGGTAGGATGGATGGCAGGTAGGATGGTAGGTAGGTAAGTAGGATGGTAGGTAGGTAGGTAGGATGGTAGGTAGGTAGGTAGGATGGATGGCAGGTAGGATGGTAGGTAGGTAAGTAGGATGGTAGGTAGGTAGGTAGGATGGATGGCAGGCAGGATGGTAGGTAGGTAGGTAGGATGGATGGCAGGTAGGATGGTAGGCAGGTAAGTAGGATGGTAGGTAGGTAGGTAGGATGGATGGCAGGTAGGATGGTAGGTAGGTAAGTAGGATGGTAGGTAGGTCGGTAGGATGGATGGCAGGCAGGATGGTAGGTAGGTAGGTAGGATGGATGGCAGGCAGGATGGTAGGTAGGTAGGTAGGATGGATGGCAGGTAGGATGGTAGGTAGGTAGGTAGGATGGTAGGTAGGTAAGTAGGATGGTAGGTAGGTAGGTAGGATGGTAGATGGGACGATAGCTAAGTAGGTAGGTAGCGGTCACAGGAAAGCAGGAACCTGACGAATGCAGGCAGAGAGAAAAGAGACTACAGGGAGGACAGGGAAATTTGTGATCAAAAGAAGGGTCAGAATAGTTTCCTAAGCCAATCAGCAGTCAGCTCAGGTGCTTTGTACCTGGTTACTGGATTTGCCAGAAGAGGAACCGACTTAAAAGATAAAGCAGGAGTCAGGAACGAACACAGCAGCTACACAGGATGCCATAGGTGACGGTAAAGCAGACCAGGGCAGTGCTTCAGCCTCGCCACCTGGGTTGTGGGGTGCGCAGCTGTGACTGCAGAAGTTGCCCTGGGAAGACACTCGCTCCTCGTGTCCGATGCTGGGGTTGGGAGGCAAAAGGCAGGCCCAGAGACTCTTCTCTTTTCCCAGGCAAGGTTTAGGGCATAGCATGGGCCAAGAACATGCAGTGCGGGCAGGAGGAAACAGAGAGAAGAGGAAAGAGGCAGGGGTAGCGAATTTTCTTAAATGCAGGACTAGCTACAGAATTTACAGGTAGGTCCCAGGGGGGCAAAAAAGTAAATAAATAAATGTCGGGGCCCTGGTTCAAAAAGTATTAAAAATTTCATGTCACTGTCAGCCTTGCTTGGCCAAGGTGCGGCGGTTGCAAGCGCGGTCGGGGGCGCACACCGGCACCAGGGCACCGCGTCCGCCGCTGCAGCTCAGGGCACTAGCTCCGGCCCCCTCTTAGGAAAAAAGAACCTCTGTAAGAAAGCAAGCCTGTTTTCTCCCCTGTAGAGTCCCTCAAGTGCAAACCGACGCCTTAGAGCCTGATGCGGCCTCAGAAGGGTTTTGGGGCAACCACGACATTTAGGGCTTGAGGACAGCGAACGCCTTCCCACTGCCACCCGCCAGGCTCGGGCAGGCGTAAGTTGGTGGACCTGGTTTGACTTCTGGTCATGAAAAGTCACAAGTCCCTTGTTTGGGGTCCGTTTTGTAAGAGGACTGTTACATCCACGGGCTTAGGCTTGCCGGTAAAAACACACGCCAAACCCTCTCTCCAACCAACCGCGGCTTCGCGCTCACTTAGACGCCAGGAGGCAGTGTTGTCTAGTTGTCTGCGAGGTCGTATTACACGGAATTTTTTTCTCAGTTGCACTTGCTAAAAGGACTTTGAACCCTTGCTGTTAAAGAGGTGAATGGACCCTCTTAATTGTCTTCTTCCCACCAATTTAAGATACTCTTTTAAGTATACAAAAGAAAATACAAAGGTAATTTTGACTGCAGAGTGCCATTAACTCGATTCCATAAACCATTCAACTTAAAACCACAGGGCTAAATTCTGGTTTCGAGACAGGCTGAAAGAGAGTCTAGGGAATAATACCTTGGAAGGGAGAAGAGTTCAGACTTTTCTTTCCAAGTAGACCGGCGGTACAATGAAGCCCAAGGCACTGGCTTTGACTAGAGGGCGGTTTCTAGTTGATGCCTATGGCCCGAGGCTTAACAGCTTTCCTTTGTTGGCAAAACAAAGTAGAAGTGATACCGAAAGAGGCTCGTGATAGTCAAGCTTCCATGGCTATTCACTGGAGCTTAAAGCAGACTTTGTGAGCAGTTCCACCCCGTCCAGAGCCACAAATCCCTCCTGATCCCACTTCCCAGAAAAGTCAGCAATTCATGTGTTGTGGAAGGAACTCCTTGAGTTCCTAGGATGGGCGTAGAAAGAGCTATACATTGTTTTCTATCTTCTTAACGGATATTGAAGGAGATGATCATACATACAAATAGCTATATGTGAAAGTATACTTAAGGTAGTAATATGAATTGTACGGTCCACGCTATAGGATTTCCAGGTGGGGAAGGGAGAAGGTCCCTTCGGGCAGGAATAAGCTGGCTTCACAGGGTGGATGTGAGAGAGGCCTTTCATTCAGAGGAAATGGTGAGACCAGGAGAGTGGGTGTAGTCAGGGTAAGGTGAGGGCCTCCGTGAAAAGCAGGGCGGAGTATTTACAGTGAGAGCAATGTAACAATGGGCAAAGAAGTCCCCATTGAAACTCTGTTAAGCATTATGCAAAGTCAAGGTCACACTAATTCTCTAGGGAAAGATACCTAAGAATATAGACAGCCTCAGTGAGATCAGTTAAAGGTCAAAAGGCCAGAAACAACTTGGCCTGGAATGTTTGAGTGTTCTGCAAGGGTATCAGCATAACCGTGACTCTGCTGTCAGCCCTGGCAATCCGACGATGACCCAGCCTGCCTTGAGGACAGGGCAGGTGATGCAAGTCCACACCCCTAAGTTTTTTTCATGCTCTCAAAAAATCCTCAACTGCCTATAAAAGCCCCTAGACAACGCACCATCACGGGCTCTCTTACCCCCTCCTGGCGTGAGCCAGGAGCTCTATTCTCTCACTTTATTTCTAAATAAAAGCCTGTACCTTGCTCTCCTGCCTTGAGTGTTTATGAAGCTCATTCTTCAGCTTCGTGAACAAGAACCCCGGCATCAATGGAATAGATGTAGAAAAGCACAACTCGGTTTCAGGGGGTAGGTTCACCTCTGAGAGACTTCTGGAACGAAGGGTTGGAGCTTATGGTAAAATTCTAGGTTAGAAAATGTGGAGTTTAATGTGTGCAAATCAAGTGCCAGTTAGGATTTTTAAAAAAGAGCGGAGAAGTGTCTCGTAGGAAGATCTGGAGCAGAGAATGCAGGAAATAGAAGCAAGGAAGCGCTCAAAAAATTGTATCCAAAAAATACAGCTAGCAAGGGTGGGGAGTGGGGGAGGCTGGTTGCTGGGGAATTCCCACCGCCTTGCTCTGGGCTGTGTGACCTTGGGCAAGCTCGTTCACCCTGCTGAGCATTTTGTTCATATGTAACAGGTGTTGAGAGCATGAACCTCATAGTGCTGGTGTACAGATCACCTTGGTACAGTGGCCAGCGTCGAGTGAATTCTCACCAAACACTAGCTACTGGTGATGGTGATGAAGATGATGAAATTGCCAGGGCTGATGGTGAAGAAGATGATGAAATTGCAGCTTAAACAAATAAAATTCTAAGAGGCAAATCTAGCCACCACGACAGTCTTCTGGCTCAGCTCCACGGTTTTTCTTCCTGGCACGATATACATCTCAAGAATTTGAGGAAGTTAGCTCATCCTGAAATATCTCCTGCCATCTTGTGCTCTGGCCTTTATGTCAAAGCACAAATTGTTTCATAAATATAGATCCCATAGTAGCTCCATTTTCATAACTCTGAGGAAGAGAGCCAAATTTAACTTGTCTACCAGACTCAAGAAGCAGGGGGCATTTTTGAGGGGGAAGTCCTGGGATAGGTCATTAGTCCATGGAGAAGGCTCATGACTGGTTATTGATGATGGTCAGACACTGCTCATGCACAAAGGGGATGCTGTGATTCTTGGGGACCTTCTAGAAGATTGTTGAAATGGCTTCACCCAGGAAGGTGGAGTTTCTGGTTAGCTCTATCCTGCAGCTATTGACTGATGACCCATCCTTGCCTTTCTCCATCATTCTCCAGCCCTTATGTCACTTAATTTAGGACATTTCAGAATTTTGCCTTATCACGAGTGTCTGATTATCTTATTTATTTATTTATTATTTATTATAATTATTTATTTATTATTTATTATTATCTTATTTATAGAAGTGAAATTCAGATAATTGAAATAAATACAATCTTCAGAAGGT
Organism: Manis pentadactyla; assembly: GCF_030020395.1. NCBI lineage: Eukaryota > Metazoa > Chordata > Mammalia > Pholidota > Manidae > Manis > Manis pentadactyla. The sequence continues at coordinate 145,181,104 of NC_080025.1, read as the reverse complement.
AACCATCTATAACCCAAGGCTTTCATAGCATAATATATGCTACATAACGGCATAATGATGCAATAACAGCAAATAGAAACCAACCAACCTTTCACCAAAATGATTAACTTGTTTTATTAAACTCAAAGCAAGCTTACTACTCTGAATGTTTTTCTTTGGCAAGAAATATGCATAATTATTTTAATTTTACAATGCGACAGAGGAATAAAGAAACTGGAAATATTTTGGCTGGGAATGAATTGTGCGGTAAAGGGGTGGGTGATGGAAGCAATAAGAAGGCTGGAGGAGATAAGTTAGAGAAGACAGCTCTCTCTTGAAATTTTTGCAGAACCTTCCATGTATAGAAGAGTTCAAGTCATTCTGTGAAGTTTTGGAGGCCAAAACAAAGACCTACCCATTTGAAATCAACAAATTCCAGTCCAAATTTAAGTATCATGTTCGGTCAGAGTACTCAGAATGGAATTTAATATAGAATTATGTTGTCATTTATATATTTTTTAGAAAAGTATGTATGTCACTGCTGGTTGAAGGCACTGTACATCCATATGAATACATGTACGAAAAGGTCCTGTAACAATACACAGAAATATAACGCTGGGTGCCACAGGGAGGGCGACTGGAGTGGGATAGGGAATTCCCTGGCTTGCATACTCTTTTGTTCTGCATGTACTTTAATAAATGACAAAAGGAAAATAAAAGGAATGCCCTAGCAATTCTGCCCCTGATCATGTTTAAACAGAGCCTTGTCAACCAGCTGGTAAGAGTGCTATAAAAAGCATTCCTACTTCAGGTAAGGGGCAGTTCATGACAAGATCTCTAAGTTCGCTTTTAACTTAGAGATGCTACGAATGGGTTGGTGAGCGGCCCTGGATGCAGCAGGGGAGCCGGGGAAAGCAGAGGGGCCCCTGCTCCTCTCAGGCTCCAGGAGAGCAGAGGCGTTAGCCTCTGGTGCACAGCCGTGAGGCACTGACAGTGGTTGTCAGAGGCGAGTGAAGCCTGAGCCCTGTCTTCAGTTTTTCCTTATGCTTTTTGCTTGTGTATTTAAACCCACTTTTCGTTTCAGATCAGCACAGTGGCAGATATTATCCCCAATCATTATCCCTGTCCTGAGGTCGCTGTCCGCCCAGGAGAGAAATAGGATCAACTCTGCGAAATACCGCGGGCGCTTTGCTCTTAGAGGCTGCAATTGCCTGTCAGGAGAGGTATAAAATTCCACTTCCCTCTCTGCCCACAGAAGCCAGTGTGAAACTTTCCCCCCGCATTCCTCTGGGCAGTACCATTGAGAACCAGGCCGGCTCTGGACAGGAAGGAAATTACACTGGACCGCCCCAGTTACCACGTCTCACCGCATCCTTCCAGTTGCTGCGGCCTCATCCAGGTCCGCTGACCCCCTCACCCGGCCTCTGGCGCCACAGCCCCCTGACTGGCAGTCCATCCCACCTCCTCACCCCGTGGCCCCTCGGCCTGGCCTGCCCTGGCCCAGGCTTTGACTGCTGTATTTAGTACCGATCCCTGACTTGGCTGTCATCTTTCTCAGGAAGGCACCCGCCTTGCGTGCACCTTAACCTGGTGCTGCCTGTACCCCTGGTGTGGCATATGGTATGTACAACCCCAGGTCATTGAGGAAGAACAGACAAGTTCTATCCTACCTGGTGAAATACCTAATTACTTTATGCTTTGCATAGAAAGAAATTTGCTTCAGGTAACAAACAACACATAAATGCTGGAAGTTGGATTGCTTTTTAAAAAGGAGAATGCCATCTCAGCTTAATTTGGGAAACGTTTCTTTTATCTCCATTGTTCAGGCTAACTATACAGTTTGGGAATTAATCAGGTCTGTTCCTTCACCTCATTTGGCCATCTGCTTTGCTTCTCAGTTATTTAGGAAGTACTTTAGTAGCATCTTCACCAATGAATAAAGAAAAAAAATGATTTTTCTAAAGTTTCTGTTTTGTTTTTATTATTAGCTTACCAGCTAAGAATAAAATTTTAATACGGATTGAATTAGATATCTTCTGAAAATGGCAGACTAGATAATAGGTAATGGCCCTTTCACTGAGAACAATTTAAAAAGCTCCACAAAATATAGGAATGATTTATTTTTAAGGCCTTGGGGAAATTTGTAACACAGTATGGAATTGCTAGCTCTGGAGGAGGGCTGAGACCCAGAGGAGGGCTGAGACCCAGAAAAGAAGTATACCCAAAAGGGACACATCTGGCATTAGGTCTATTGTTTTCCCAGGGCATCTGCCAATTCCTGAAAAAGTAACTGAAGATTGAGAAGTTGAGCAGACATTTTGATAGCTTTGGGAGGGGGAACCTACAGTAAGGAAGAACTCCGGAGAAAAAGTCCATATTCTGGGCTTGGAGACCTTAAGGCTAAATCCTAGGAATAAGGAGGAACTGAAGCCAGCTCCCAGCATCTCAAGGCCTACGTTGGATTGACCTGATCTGGAGTTTCTAGTGTCCCTAACCACCTGCCAAAAGCAAATGTAAATCTTCTCCAGCAAAAGTTAACATTATAATAGATTCCAATTATTTCTGCAATAATTGATATACAATGTCTTGCACACATTAAAAGATAAATGGGCTTATGAGGAGTCGAGTCAGCTGATACCTAGAGCAAAACAGACAATAGATATAGACCCATTAGGGGTCAAAATAATGGAGTTCTCCTTACTCCAAGGTGGTAATAACTATGCTATATTCCAAAAATTAAAGACAAATGAAAACTTAGCAGAGAATTGGACACTATAAAATAGAACTAAATGAAAACTATAGGATTAAAAAAATAATAAAATTAGGAACTCAGTATACATGTTTAAACCTCAGATATAGCTGAAAAGAGAATTAATAAATCAGAAAATAGGTCAAGAAAAATATCTAGTATGAAGCACAAGAGACAAAAGGATGGAAAACATAGAAGAGAAGGTAAGAGACAGAGGGAGGAAACTAAAATATATGTAATTGGAGTACTAAAGGAGAGAAAAGAGAGAATGGGGATGAAGCAGATTTTTTTTTTGAGGAACATTACGTTTACTAGACTCCCCCCATCACCAAGTCGCCCCTACATACCCCATTACAGTCACTGTCCATCAGCGTAGGAAGATGCTATAGAATCACTACTTGTCTTCTCTGTGTTGTACAGCCCTCCCTGTGCCCCCACACACATTATGTGTGCTAATTGTAATGCCTCCCATTTTTTTCCCCATATCCCTCCCTTCCCACCCATTCTCCCCAGTCCCTTTCCCTTTGGTAACTGTTAGTCCATTCTTGGGTTCTGCGCTTCTGCTGCTGTTTTGTTCCTTCAGTTTTTTCTTTGTTCTTAGACTCCACAGATGAGTGAAATCATTTGATACTTGTCTTTCTCTGCCTGGCTTATTTCACTGAGCATAATGTCCTCCAGCTCCATCCATGTTGTTGCAAATGGTAGGATTTGTTTTCTTCTTATGGATGAATAATATTCCATTGTGTATATGTACCACATCTTCTTTATCCATTCATCTACTGATGGACACTTAGGTTGCTTCCATTTCTTGGCTATTGTAAACAGTGCTGTGATAAACATAGGGGTGCATCTGTCTTTTTCAAACTGGGCTGCTGCATTCTTAGGGTAAATTCCTAGGAATGGAATTCCTGGGTCAAATGGTATTTCTATTTTGAGTTTTTTGAGGAACCTCCATACTGCTTTCCACAGTGGTTGAACTAATTTACATTCCCACCAGCAGTGGAGGAGGGTTCCCGTTTCTCTACAACCTCGCCAACATTTGTTGTTGTTTGTCTTTTGAATGGAGGTGATCCTTACTGGTGTGAAGTCATATCTCCTTGTGGTTTTAATTTGCATTTCTCTGATGATTAGCGATGTGGAGCATCTTTTCAAGGGTCTGTTGGCCATCTGAATTTCTTCTTTGGAGAACTGTCTGTTCAGATCCTGATGAAGCAGATTTGAAGAGATAATGGCTGAGGAAGTTTCAACATTGATGAAAGATGTCAAGCCACAGATAAAAGCAGCACTATGAGCCCCAAAAATATAAATACAAAGAAAAATTCCCACTTAGATACATATTCGGAGTAGAACTTCTGAAAACCAAAGACCAAGATATTAAGTGCAGCCAGAGAAAGAAGACTTTCAAAAGGCTAATAATAAGACTGACAGCAGAATTCTCAATAGAAATAACAGAGTCCAGAAGATATGAAAAATGTTTGAAGTAGAAAAAGAATGAATTAGAAACTGCCTGATTATTAATTAATTCTTTTAACCTGTGTGTATTGTGCACCCATTATGTGCCACGCGTTCTGTCAGACAACAGGCACACAGCCGTGGAAAGGCACAGTGCTTACCTTGTGAAGCACAATGATGGTCCTCAACTGTAAGTCTGGGGAGAGGAAGTCCCAGGGCAAAATACCTCTAAAATCCGAAATCAGTTAAAGGAGAAATAAAAGACCCACAGCCAACATTATATTGAATAGCGAGAAGCTGAAAGCATTTCCGCTGAGATCGGGAACTAGACAGGGATGCCCACTCTCCCCACTGTTATTTAACATTGTACTAGAGGTCCTAGCCACGGCAATAAGACAAAACAAAAAAATACAAGGAATCCAGATTGGCAAAGAAGAAGTCAAACTGTCACTATTTGCAGATGACATGATACTGTACATAAAAAACCCTAAAGACTCCACCCCAGAACTACTAGAACTGATATCGGAATACAGCAAAGTTGCAGGATACAAAATCAACACACAGAAATCTGTGGCTTTCCTATATACCAACAATGAACCAACAGAAAGAGAAATCAGGAAAACAACTCCATTCACAATTGCATCAAAAAAAATAAAATACCTAGGAATAAACCTAACCAAAGAAGTGAAAGACTTATATTCTGAAAACTACAAGTCACTCTTAAAAGAAATTAAAGGGGACACTAACAGATGGAAACGAATCCCATGCTCATGGCTAGGAAGAATTAATATCGTCAAAATGGCCATCCTGCCCAAAGCAATATACAGATTTGATGCAATCCCTATGAAACTACCAGCAACATTCTTCAATGAACTGGATCAAATAATTCAAAAATTCATATGGAACCACCAAAGACCCCGAATAGTCAAAGCAATCCTGAGAAAGAAGAATAAAGTAGGGGGGATCTCACTCCCCAACTTCAAGCTCTATTATAAAGCCATAGTAATCAAGACAATTTGGTACTGGCACAAGAACAGAGCCACAGACCAATGGAACAGACTAGAGAATCCAGACATTAACTCAGACATATATGGTCAATTAATATTTGATAAAGGAGCCATGGACATACAATGGCGAAATGACAGTCTCTTCAACAGATGGTGCTGGCAAAACTGGACAGCTACATGTAGGAGAATGAAACTGGACCATCGTCTAACCCCATATACAAAAGTAAACTCAAAATGGATCAAAGACCTGAATGTAAGTCATGAAACCATTAAACTCTTGGAAGAAAACATAGGCACAAACCTCTTAGACATAAACATGAGTGACCTCTTCTTGAACATATCTCCCCGGGCAAGGAAAACAACAGCAAAAATGAACAAGTGGGACTATATTAAGCTGAAAAGCTTCTGTACAGCAAAAGACACCATCAATAGAACAAAAAGAAACCCTACAGTATGGGAGAATATCTTTGAAAATGACACATCCGATAAAGGCTTGACGTCCAGAATATATAAAGAGCTCACACGCCTCAACAAACAAAAAACAAATAACCCAATTAAAAAATGGGCAAAGGAACTGAACAGACGGTTCTCCAAAAAAGAAATACAGATGGCCAACAGACACATGAAAAGATGCTCCACATCGCTAATTATCAGAGAAATGCAAATTAAAACTACAATGAGGTATCACCTCACACCAGTAAGGATGGCTGCCATCCAAAAGACAAACAACAACAAATGTTGGCGAGGCTGTGGAGAAAGGGGAACCCTCCTACACTGCTGGTGGGAATGTAAACTTGTTCAACCATTGTGGAAAGCAGTATGGAGGTACATCAAAATGCTCAAAACAGACTTACCATTTGACCCAGGAATTGCACTCCTAGGAATTTACCCTAAGAATGCAGCAATCAAGTATGAGAAAGATCAGTGCACCCCTATGTTTATCGCAGCACTATTTACAATAGCCAAGAATTGGAAGCAACCTAAATGTCCATCGATAGATGAATGGATAAAGAAGATGTGGTACATATACACAATGGAATACTACTCAGCCATAAGAAAAGGGCAAATCCAACCATTTGCAGCAACATGGATGGAGCTGGAGGGTATTTTGCTCAGTGAAACAAGCCAAGCGGAGAAAGAGAAATACCAAATGATTTCACTCATCTGTGGAATATAAGAACAAAGGAAAAACTGAAGGAACAAAACAGCAGCAGAATCACAGAACTCAAGAATGGACTAACAGGTACCAAAGGGAAAGGGACTGGGGAGGATGGGTGGGTAGGGAGGGATAAGGGGGGGAGAAGTAGGGGGGTATTAAGATTAGCATCCATAGCGGGGTGGGAGAAAGGGGAGGGCTGTAAAACACAGAGAAGACAAGTAGTGATTCTACAACAGGTTGCTACGCTGATGGACAGTGACTGTAAAGGAGTATATAGGGGGGACCTGGTATAGGGGAGAGCCTAGTAAACAAAGTATTCGTCATGTAAGTGTAGATTAATGATTTAAAAAAAAAAATGCAGTTCCTATGTGGTGACCACTAATGAGTTCTACACAATGATATAAAGGACATATAAAAGTGTAGGCAAAGGGTCTGTTTGTGTTTATACAGAGGATCAAAGCCTAATTTGGCTACCCCGAAAATGAACTAAGAAACGATATGAAAGAGAACTTCCAACATCAGCACTCTCGGGAAGACTCATTTCAGAAGATGATCATCAAAAAACCCCAACAAAGATCCACGCACTGCTACAGCTGTAGATGCACTCATCCCACCAGCTCCTGGACTTGCCATGGGAATGAGGAAGGAGATATCTAAGCTGGCCTGTGCATACAGTAAAACAACAAATTTGACTGGATTATACTGTTGGAACTCAACCAAGAATTAGGAGAAGTGCAAATTGTAGCGCTCCAAAATCTTACAACTACAGACTATTTACTGTTAAAAGAACATATGGGATGTGAACAGTGCCCAGGAATGGGTTGTTTTAATTTGTCTGATTTTTCTCAAACTATTCAAATTCAGTTAGATAATAACCATCATATCATTGATAAGTTTTCACAAATGCCTAGGGTGCCTAACTGGTTTTCTTGGTTTCACTGGAGATGGCTGGTAATTACAGGTATGCTTTGGTTAGGTAACTATACTCCTATTATGTTAATGTGTGTGTGCAATTTAAGTAGTAGCTTAAAATATATACATGCTGAAGTTACTCTACAAGAAGATATGTCAAAGAAATAATCAATCTTCCCATGTTTTCTCCCGCCTGCTACTTCTATAGCTTTTCTTCTTCCTTCCTAATTACAATGAATTCTTAAATAGAATTCGTGCCTCATATCAAATTTACCGAGTATCATAACTCCTCCAAGTGGTAAAGATACCTCAAGACAAATGCTGGGCATAGAAGCCACAGGGCTTAAATATGCAAAGAAATAAAAAGCTAACCATTTCAAACAATAAGGCTTCTCTCTCACTTACCAACTTTACATTTCCCTGTATGGCCCCGGAAGATGACTGGTTAGCCAGAGACGGGTAAGATTCCTCAAGGGAGGAACAACCTAAGACAGGCACAGTCGCAGGGGGGTCATCAGGTGAGAAATTGGGGATCAACAGAGGTGAGGCTTAGAACCTCACCCCCCCTGTTCTGAGAGAAATCTTCTGCATATGTGGATGTTTTATTGCCCTCGTCTAGCTTGGATTAACACATAGTCTACAGGCACACACCTGATCATCTACATTTGCTCTCTTACAACACTAAACTATGTTTTCTACCTTTATGTTGTATCTACCTACCACTTCAGCATCTTATTAAAAATAATAAAGAGAGAAATGTGGTATCCACATATAAATCAAGTATAAAAATCAAATGTGTATTCATATTTGAACTGACTGTTTATAGTTCATAATGCATGAGCAAAACCAAAAGTTTCTGTGATGACTGCCCTTGTACTGTTCACCATGTAACTTATTCACTACGTAAGAATTTGTTCTCCATGTAAGAACTTGTTCGTTATGCTTCAGAAGATTGGAGACTGACGAAAATTAGGCTTGGGGTGGATTAATGATTGTGCATTGAGCATTGACTCCCCTATACAGAATTTTATTGTTGTTAACAACCATTTGATCAATAAATATGAGAGATGCCCTAACAACAACAACCAAGAAAAAGTACACACTTCCAATTGTAAAATAAATAAGCAACCGGGATGTAATGTATAGCATAAGGAATATAGTCAAAATATTGTAACAACTTGGAATGGTGATAGCTGGTACTTAGAATTATCATGTATATAAATGTTGAATCACTGTGTTGTACACCTGAAACTAATGTAATGTAATACTGTGTGTCAACTACCCTTCAATAAAAAATAATTTTCTAAAAAAAAAAAAAAAAGGAGAAATAAAAGTTTAAAACCCGTTTATTGCTTACAAACTGCAGTCCAGGGCTGTCTCTCTCCTCTGCTCCTGAAGAAGCCAGCCAGCAAGCCAGCCAGCCCCTCCCTTTAAACTGTCAGGTTCAGACACGCCCTCGATTGCCCAGGTTTACCCGCTGATATGGAGATGAGCTTCTCTCCACCCCTGAGGATATGCAAATGTACTGAAGCCGGAGAGATACTCTGGAAATGTTACAATTTTACTCACATCAACCTTTTATTCAGTGGCCTTCCTACACTGGAGTTGTGTGATATGCCCACCATTAACAGTGATTTCCTTAGGGATCTCCTCAAAGGTGATGGGAAGGGAGGGTACACAACAGAGCTTGCAGGCATGTGTAGTTTGAAAAGCATCTCCCAAATGAGATGACACTCTCCCCTCACCCTCTGAAGGATTTGAGAATTGCTAATGTGTTGGGAGAGAAAATGCAAACATTTTTGCTGTAGTATAGTAAAGTCACAATTAATTCACCCATTCATTTAACACTGTACTATGAGCTCAAAGATAAATAAGTCCTGGACCCTGACCTCAAAATGTTTACAGCCAATGGAAGAGACAGCCAAGATTAATCACTAATTACAACACAGTGTTCATTATTTAATATTCTTTGGGAGGCAGAATACTAATAGCATAATTTCTGAAATCAGACTGTATAACCTCTCTGGGCTGCACAGTGTTGCTGAGATGATTAAGTGAATATATGAAAACATTTAGTATACCATACAGTGCTTGGAATACTAAGTAACTGCTTAATAAATGTTGACTATTTGATTATAAGTGCCAAAACCCAACTTTATGTAAATTAAGCCCCAAAAGTGGGATTTTTCTAAAAGACATGGCCATGTATCAAGGAACTCAAGGACAACAATGCACCTATTCTAAGCCATGGGAAAGGACCCAAACAGAATGAAGAAAATTCTTAGGAACTAAAAGTACTCTCTGTCCCCTTTTCTCTCTACATTTTTCATTCATTCTTCTATCCCTCTGAAGACTGGCTTTCTCTTTTCCAGTTTCAAGGCCAAATGTGGCCACCCTCTCGTTCCTGAATTTATGATATATGGTCCAGCCATACACAGGGATTGAATAACAGTTTTAAAAATGCCAATTCTAAAATTCTGCTTGGGTCAGATATTCACTTCTGGTATAATTAGTGTGGGACAAGAAGTGAGATTAGGTAATACAAACATGACTGCTAGGAGATCAACCCTATGATTGGATTATGGAAGGTAATTTCAGAGAAGGGGATATGGCTCAATATTGGGCATTCACTGCAAATGAGAAAAGTGCTGGATAGCCATGAACTCAGAATGCCATGAGTGGACCTAGGAGGGCCCCCTTCACAGACATCTCAAAGCACAACACATCCCTGACACTTGGCACTTTACAATTATTCTTTACACTTGTGTCACCCCATACATTCTCTAAGATACTCAGGGATAAAAAGGTTATAGTCCTCCTCATATTCCTCCCTATGCCTTCAATTAAATCCTGCATATAGTAGGCTACATGTAAACATAGTGATAGATGAGTGCAGGTCAATGACAAGAGCCAGTCTAGCATAACCTCCCTCCAGCATAACTGGAAAGTAAGTCTTTAATTTAGGAGTGTGTAAACAGATCCTTGAGAAGCTCAAACTAGAATTTGGAGTATGGGGGACGGACATCTGAGGAATTTCTCCAGGTGCCCTATTCACATGAATTGTATGAACAGAGGCCTTGGCCTGTGGAGCTGATGAGGGGTGGCATGTGGGGTGCCAGATGCCCAGGGGAATGGGTGCAGTGAGGATAAAGAGGGAGGATGGCCAAGCACATGTCCCCAGCCACTGCTGACTAACACTATGGTGTTAGGCCCCCAAAGTGGAAGAGATGTGTTCCCCAAAGGTTCTGGCTGCTAAAACTCTGGCTGAGAGCCATGTGGTTCTGAGGTCCAGTTGACAGACTGCAACACAGAATTTGTGGGAGACCCGTCCTCCACATTTGGCCCTCTCGGGGCTCAGTGTGGCCACCTGGTCCAGTGAAGTTGTGTGCTCCACAAGGGCAACATGACACAGGCTGGGGAAAGACACCTGGGCAGAAGAAACCGAGTGAACCCACTTCTGAGGCTGTGACACAAGCACAGTGGGTCCTAGAGATGCCTTGGGGCATGGGGGTGGGGGCAGTGAAAGAGGCTGAGTTATTCCATGAGGGTGTGGGGACTGAGGCTCCTTGTACATGAGACATTCGTAGGGTGACTTCAATTATACCTTCAGTGGGGCTGGGACCTTTGGCACTAAATAGAAAATAATAATTTTATGAATGAAAAATTTTCAGACAGATTACTTACTCTTTCATTAATATTTATAGAACTTGAAGTTTTGAAAATCATCCTTTTTTAATTGGGTTATTAGTTTTTATGTTCTTGAGTTGTAGCAGTTCCTTATGCATTTTGGAAATTTACCCCTTATCTGATATGTGGTTTACAAATATTTTCTCCCATTCTATAGGCCGACTTTTCATTTTATTAATTGCTTCCATTGCTATGCAGAAACTTTTTAGTTTGCTGTAATCCCATTTCTCTATTTTTGCCTTTATTGCCTATGCTTTCGGTGTCACATCCAAGAAATCACTGTCAAGACCATGTCATGAAGCTTTAAAAAATGGGCTAAAGATTTGAACAGACATTTCTCCAAAGAAGACATAAAAATAGACAACGGGTACATGAAAAGATGTTCAACATCACTAATCATCAGGGAAATGCAAGTCAAAACCACAGTGGCATCCCACCTCATGTCCGTAAGGATGGCTATTATCAAAAAACAAAAGACAAGTGTTGATGAGGACATGGAAAAAGAGAACCCGTGTCTACTGTTGGTGGGAATGCAAAATAGTGCAGCCACTATGGAAAACAGTATCAAGAGTCCCCAAAAAATTAAAAATAAAGCTACCACCTGATCCAGAAATCCTACTTCTGGGTATTTATCCAAAAGAATTAAAGTCATGATCTTGGAGAGGTATTAGCACTCCCATGTTCCTTGCAGCCTTACAGGAGCCAAGATATCGAAACAACAAAAAATGCCCATTGATGGGTGAATGGATAAAGAAAATGTATACATGCAATAGAATATTATTCAGCCTTTAAAAAGAAGGAAATTCTGAATATGTGACAACATGCATGGACCTTGAGGACATCTTATGCTAAGTGAAATAAGCCAGTGACAGAAGGATAAGTACTGCATGATTCCACTTACATGGGGTATCTAAAATAATCAAACTCATAGAATAAAAATATCGGATGGTGATTGCCAGAGGCTGCCAGGAGGGGGAAGATGCGGCCTTGTTAATCAACAAGCATAAAGTGTCAGTCATGCAGCATGAGTACATTCCAGAGCTCTGCTGCTGGACATGGTCCTGAGAGCTGACAATACACACTGCCCACCGAAGAGTTTGTAAAGAGAGTAGATCTCATGTGAGGTGTTCTCAGGAAAGAATAAAACACGTTTTAATTGTACATTTTCTTCAATTCATTTAGAAGTTTCTGCTCTCAGACTTTGTTGAAATTAGAGGAGAAAATCCTACCCTCAAAAATTTTATAGTTTTATTAGAAAGACATTTAAGGACTTATTTGAATAGCAAGGTACACCGACTATTTAACTAGCAGTGAAACTGACAACTGCGATTCCTGTTACTACGTTTCACATTCCACAATTCTAATCCATGACATCATTTCACTTCCTGATTCCAACTGAAATCTTTTTGATGTACATTTTGGGTTGATGCCTAAGGACATTTAGAAACAGTTTAGTGCTGAGCATAAGCTGAATATATTCCCAGAATTCCTGTGCTAATCAATTATTTATCCCTTACAAATGCTAAGAGCAAAAATGAGAAAAAGTTATATATTTCAGCTTGACAGAAGGTTTTGGGAGACTAGCAGGAACAAAATACTTTTGAGATTAAAGTGCGTAAAAATGAGCTCCTCAATTCAGTTATACTTAATCTGAAGAAGGCAAAGAATATTCTTTTGTCATTAGTGGTTAAAAATAAATTTATAAATTTTGAGGAACTAATATATGGAATATTTTAGTCTTTTTTTAATGTATGTATGTATGCATTTTTATTTATTAAGGTATCATTGATATACAATCTTCTGAAGGTTTAACATGAGCAACATTGTGTTACAACATTCACTCATATTATCAAGTCCCCCACCTTGCCAAAATCCTACTGCAGTCACTGTCCATCAGCATAGTAAGATGCTATAGAGTCATTACTTGTCTTCTCCATGCTATACTGCCTGCTCTGTGACCCTCTTACATTATGTGTGCTGATCATAATGCCTCTCCATCCCCTTCTCCCTTCCTCCCCACTCACCCTACAGCACCCCTCCCCTTTGGTACCCACTGGTCCCTTCTTAGAGTCTGTGGGTCTGCTGCTATTTTGTTCCTTCAGTTTTGCTTTGTTGTTATACTCCACAAATGAGGGAAATCATTTGATAGTTGTCTTTCTCTGCCTGGCCATTTCACTGAGCATAATATGCTCTAGCTCCATCCATGTTGTTGCAAATGGTAGGATTTGCTTTCTTCTTATGGCTGAATAATATTCCATTGTGTATATGTACCACATCTTCTTTATCCATTCATCTACTGATGGACACTTACGTTGCTTCCATTTCTTGGCCATTGTAAATAGTGCAGCAGTAAACATAGGGGTGCATATGTCCTTTTGAATCTGGGATCTTGCTTTCTTTGGGTAAATTCCTAGGAGTGGAATTCCCAGGTCAAATGGTATTTCTATTTTAGTTTTTTGAGGAACCTCCATATTGTTTTCCAAAATAGTTGAACTAATTTACATTCGCACCAGTAGTGTAGGAGGGTTCCCCTTTCTCCACATCCTCACCAGCATTTGTTGTTCCTTGTCTTTTGAATGTTGGCCATCCTAACTGGTGTGAGGTGATATCTCATTGTGGTTTTAATTTGCATTTCCCTGATAATTATCTATGTGGAGCATCTTTTCACGTGCCTGTTTCCCATCTGAATTTCTTCTTTGGAGAAGTGTCTGTTCATATCCTCCACCCATTTTTTAATCAGGTTATTTGCTTTTTGGGTGTTGAGGTGTGTGAGTTCTTTACATATTTTGGATGTTAACTCCTTGTTGGATATGTCATTTACAAATATATTCTTCCATACTGTAGGATGCCTTTTAGTTCTGCTGATGGTACCCTTTGCTGTACAGAAGTTTTTTAGTTTGATGTGGTCCCACTTGTTTATTTTTTATTTTGTTTCCCTTGCCCCAAGATGTGTGCTCATTTATATTCAAGAGATTTTGCCTATGTTTTCTTTTAAGAGTTTTATGGTTTCATGACTTACATTCAGGTCTTTGATCCATTTCAAGTTTACTTTTGTGTTTCAAGTTGGACCCCAGTTCCATTCTCTTACATGTAGCTGTCCAGTTTTGCCAACACCAGTTGTTGAAGAGGCTGTTGAATTTTCCCATTATATATCCATGGATCCTTTATCTTATATTAATTGTCCATATATGTGTGGATTTATATACAGGCTCTCTATTCTGTTCCATTGATCTATGGGTCTGTTTTTGTGCCAGTACCAAATTGTTTTGATTACTGTGGCTTTGTAGAAGAGCTTGAATTTAGGGAACATAATCCCTAAATTCTTTGTTCTTCCTTCTCAGGATTGCTTTGGCTATTGCTTTTGTGGTTCCATATGAATTTTAGAACTATTTGTTCTAGTTCATTAAAGAATGCTGTTGGTATTTTGACAGGGATTGCATTGAATCTGTAGATTGCTTTAGGCAGGATGGCCATTTTGATAATATTAATTATTCCTATCCATGAATATTTTAATCTTTTAATGTGAAAGTTATTGAGATTTTCTAATGAAACTAGGGTGACATATTATAATATTTGTCACACTGTGCCCCTCATTTTTGTTTTAATACAAAATGTGATAAAATGCACTATATTGCCCTTTCAAATAGCATCTTTCTATCCATGAACTTCTCTTCCTTGTACACATACATTTCTAAATAGACTTAAAAAAAAATAATTTTACATTTACAGGAAAATTGACAAGATAGTAAAAGAGTTCCCATGTACCTGGCACCTAGTGCCACCAATCACTAACATCTCACATTGGTAATGGCATATTTGTTACATGTAAACATTAAAGATTATTACTAAGTAAAATCTATGTTCTGTTTAGGTCTCCTTTGTTTTTCCCTAATGTCCTCTTCTTGTTCCAGGATCTCCCCCAGGAAACCATGCTACATTTAGTAGTCATGTCTCCTTGGGCCACTCTCGGCTATAAGAGTTTTACAGACTTTCCTTGTTTTTGGAGACCTTGACAGTTTCAAGGAATACTGGGGAGGTGTTCTGTAGGATGTCCCCCGTTGGAATTTGATGTTTTTCTTAGAATGAGACTAGGATAATGGGCTTTGGGAGGAGAGGTAAAATGGTAGTCACCTTTGATCAGGGGTTCAGGCTCTCCACATGATTTACCACGGTTGATGCTGACCTTGGTCACTTGGCTGTGGCAGTGTTTGTCAGGTTTCTCCACTGGAAAGTTACTTTTCCCTACTGTGTCCATACCATCCTCTTTGGAAGGAAGTCTCGGGGCAAAGCCCATTCTCAAGGAATAGGGACTTAAGCTCCACTTTGAGTGCAGAATATCTGTGTAAATTATCCAGAATTCTTCTGTGCAGATTTGTCTCATCTCCCCAATTATTAATTTATTTGGTCATTTATTTATATCACTATGGAGTCATGGGTATTTATTTTATGCTTTGAGTTATGATCCAGTACTTTTTTATCTTATCACTCACATTGTTCCAGCTTCAGCCAGTGGGAGCTCTCTCAGTTCGCTGCAGTACACCTTTGACTTAACTTCACTCATGTGGGCTTTTTTTTTTTTTAGCGCTTACTTACTTTTGGCACTGTAAGACCCTCCAGGCTCATTTTGCATATTTCCTGCTAAAGTCCCAGAATCAACCATTTCTCCAAGGAGCTCCGGTTCCTTTTATAGGAGAATGGTATTTAGAAAGCAGATCTGGGTGCCATATGTGCTCATGGCTGCTATAGTATCTTTCCTTTCAGACCCTTATATATATCAATCAATCAATCTCTCTCAGTCTTTCTCTATGTGTGTGTGTGTATGTATATGTGTATACACACAGATATTTATAACAATTTCTACATGTTACTGTCTGTATCTGTACATAGCTAAATGTGAGTTCTTACTGATGTTTCCAATTCTAATCCATTATCACATTGATCATTCCAATAATAAGAAACCTGGCTGCCACCATCTGCCATCTTAATTGCTTATTTAATTTTTCAATCCCAGAATATATGCATATAGCAGTACCAGAATTGTTAACCCATACCCCTGGGGAAACAACCTTATCAACTAGACAATTCTTGGAATGATTTACCACTGTTGATGTTGACTTGAGATGGTCATTGAGAAGACATGACCACTGTTTGATCCATGAGCGGAACCCAGGCAACCGGAGGCTCCCCACCCTTCCCCTGTCCTTGGACTGTACATTCTGCTTGACTTCCCCATTCCCAGAAGCTGCTCCATGGATTCAGGTTTGAGAGAGAATTGTGATGTTGAGACTCTCCAGATGGTATACAATAAGATTTGGCAGGCGGCTACAGAAATGTACTTGTCTTTCAGCCGTCCGAGACAAGCCTTGTAAGTAAGTTCCCTTGCTTATTAAAACTGCCACCCATGCATCTGGAGTGGTCTGCCTTTTTCTTGGGCATCTCTTTGCCCTCCCTGTATGGGGGCCACTATCATATTACACCACAGAAGGTCCTGAGG
Source organism: Manis pentadactyla (assembly GCF_030020395.1). Classification (NCBI taxonomy): domain Eukaryota; kingdom Metazoa; phylum Chordata; class Mammalia; order Pholidota; family Manidae; genus Manis; species Manis pentadactyla. The sequence goes on along the minus strand of NC_080025.1, from coordinate 145,164,665 downwards.
AGGCTGTGACGCAACTACAATACTTAATACTTGGTCCCCTTTGCCTTTTATCTTAACAGACATTTCCAAAGTTACTAAGGTCAGCACCTTTCACCTCATCCCCTTCAGTGAGGTATTTTATACATCTGTAATTCAGTTATATTTTTCTTGCCATAGTCTACATTCATTCCTGGTATCTTCCAACCTCATGGTCTTGTCTTGCCTTTTATTATGCCTTGCAATATTTTTATTGAAAGCTAGACATGATGTATTGAGAATAGGAATTGAGATGTATAGGCCCTCAGTGAGGTTTTAGGTGGATCTGGCTCAGAACTGGTGATGTCCAATGCTTACTATAATTGTAGGCAACTGAGTCTTCAGTTCCCTCTAGTGTCTTTGTTTTGGTGTCTCCTGTTGTCTTGAGTTTCCCTGGAGACTCCTTCTTAAAGTCCATTCCTTGCAGCTTTTCCCACTGTTCTCCCTGTTTCCATATTTCACAGTGGTTATTTCCCTTCCTCCAGCAGAAACATGAGGGGATCTTTCTTGGCATTTCACTGTGAGAACTTAATGGAATTCCTGGAGGTAAACCCACAAAAATGTGGGGGTCCTTTAAGATGGCAGCCCCCTGATGTTTCTCATTCTCATCCTCACTCAACCTCCAGCAATTCATCAGAATCGTTATTTAGTTGTTCCTACAAGTTTATGGTTCCAGCAGCTTCTGCTCCAGGTCAGCAGATCTCAGCGGTGACTCTGGGTTCACCTCTTCAGATTTCAGAGTGATTTCTCTGATACTGCAGTTCTCTCACGGGTCTAGGAGAAGTATTGATTTTTAACCTGTTCAGCTTTTTTCTTTGGGTAAGAACAGGAGCAACAACTTCCAAGAACCGTAGATAATCAGAGCTGAAACCAGAAGTTATATGTGCATTTTTAAACCTAGTTTACCGTACATCTTCATGGAAGCTCTCTAAGCAAAAAAATGAACAGTCACAGTCACACATGACAAGTTAATAGTTAGAGCACAGAGTTCAGATTCTTAGGTGTGGCATCGGTTATGGGTTTCAAAGAAATCACTGTCCCTAAGGCTTACTGTTACACGGCTAAACAAGAAAATAAGAGACTTGAAGCACCTTGACTCACGTCCTTTCTCCACCTTCTGACCAGGTCATACTAAAACATTTCAGCCAGATAAAAAGGGCAAGGACAATGTAGTGTGCATGTGTAAGACTATTTGGGTTACAAGTAGAAGAAAAGCAAACTTGACATGGCTTATGTAATGGAAATTTGACCCTAATTCAGGTGAGCTTACTCCCGAGGTTCCAGCGATGTCTCCCAGGACCCACCCTCTTCCCGCCTCTCTCTCTGCCCTCAGCGGTGCTGGGTTCTGCCTCAGGCCCCACACGCTGCCGCCCTCCCTGTCGCTTTCAGGTTCTCCCTTGTGGTCACAAACTGCTGCAGTTACAGACTCAGATCATCTCACCACACCATGCTCTCTGCCTCTTGCTCTCGCCTAAACAATATTGTATTCATATCTTTTTCATATCCTATAGCACTGCCTTCCACTATGAGTGTTGTGGAATACCACGGTTATTAAACTGATCACCTACTTATAGACACTTGTCTTATTTGACTTTATCTATTACAAGCAAAGCTCCATACTTATCTTTGCACGTGTGTCTTTCTGGACCTCAGCTGATATTTTGGAGGGATGGATTCTTAGAGGGGAATTGAGAGGTCTAAAGGTATCTGTGTTATTCTTTTAAACCTCCCTGAAATAAAGATTTCACACTAGTGACTGTTTTATCAGTCAGCTCTTACTTTTCCTTCTTATTCACAAACTTTTAAATGCTTGGTTTAATCAAAATATACCATATCTATGACAATTCCACTATTTAGGGGCTTATTCATTTTAAAGGCATCTTCCTTTGGCCCTGTTCTCTTTTACATTGTCTCCCACAAGGTTACAGCTTTTTTTTTTCTCCTCTGAAATTTTACTATTCTTAGGTCTAAGACATAACTGCCTGGACCTCATGTTTCCTCTGAGATAACAAGGTCATTTTCCATTGTCGCCTTTCTACATAGTCAGAATTAAGTTCTATATTGCAGTTCCAATATCATTTCCAAGAAAGCAAGCGAAGGACATATCTGATGCCCTGCTCTCAACGGAAGGAGACTTCCATCAGTGAACAGCAGTTCAGTCCTCTTTATGTTTCCTGTGCTGGTTTTGCATATCCTTTCGGGAGAACCTGGCTCATTTTCTCCATGTGGCCTGGTGGTCAGTGGTCTAGCCTCCCAGCAGCACACCTCCTGCACCTCTCCCCTGGTTCTGCTTTCTGAATGCTCCTGCACCTTCCCTTCCATCCAGGGGAAATATGTGCACTTCCACCATAGGTGTGCACGCCTTGGGGAAGAAGTGCTGGTTCACCTCCCTCTGTTAATATATGTAATTCTTTGGAACACAGTGAACCCCCTTACTTCCTTATTCACACCATGACTTTTACATCCCTGATTCTTAGTGGCTTTTATAAGATCTTTTCCAAATCCATGTATTCAAAGCACTTTGTTTAGTACCCAGCCTCTGTATTTGACCATACCAACAGCTGCAGCAATAGGACTTGTTTAGATCCTCTTGCACTGTCTCAAAAATGGTGGGAACCCATAAGGAAACAAATCCTACCATTCGCAACAACATGGATGGAGCTAGAGGGTATTATGCTCAGTGAAATAAGACAGGTGGAGAAAGACAAGTACCAAATGATTTCACTCATCTGTGGGTTATAAGAACAAAGAAAAAACAGAAGGAACAAAAGAGCAGCAGACTCACAGAATCCAAAGGGAAAGGGACTGGGGAGGGTGGGTGGAAAGGGAGAGATAAGGGGAAAAAGGGGCATTACGATTAGCACATATAATGTTGGGGAGTGCTCGGGGAAGGCAGTATAACACAGAGAAGACAAGTAGTGATTCTATAGCATCTTAGTACGCTGATGGACAGTGACTATAATGGGGTATGTGGGGGGGACTTGATAATAGGGGGAGTCTAGTAACCACAATGTTGCTCATGTACATTAACGATACCAAAAAAAAAAAGTGTCGGAAACCAGTGCTGCCAGTGTTCTGGCTCGTCTGTTGCTGACACCTGAGCTGGCCTGGACGGACACATGCCTCTTTCTCCTGACCTTTCGTCTCTTACACAGGGCTTCAAATGCATTGGTAATACAGTCCGGCTTCCTTCTGGGCTTCTCGGCAATGTGACTACCAAAAAGTGCACCTAAAGTTGTGCAGCGCAATGTGCTCTGCTCTGGGGGTCAGCAGCTCTATGACCACCAGGACATTGTGAAGGATTTTCTTTTCTGCTAACCATTCCTCTTTTGTTACTAAAACAGTTTCCATATTTTCATAGAACAAAAGTCAATGCTGAGTTTTGAGGCCCAGGCTTTATTACTTAATTTTTATACATACACTTAGACATCTGTGCACATACTATTAAATAATGATTCTATTAAAATGAAATATGAAACCTGGCCAAAGGAACTGTTATCAGGAATTTCAGGGAGGACTAAATTAGTGGTTCTCACACCATGATCTAAGGGCCCTGGGGATACCCAAGACCTTTCAGAGGGTTCACGATATCAAAACTATGTTCACAAAAACACTAAATGTCCTTTTCATCTTTCGTTGTGTTGGCAGCGTGCCAACCTCACAACAGATTAATTCAGAAGCAGATCTGAGATTCTAGCTGTCATTTGATTAAGCCAACCATTAAGAAAGGTTTGCAAAAGTGTAAACAATGTTACTTTTTTCACTCATTTTTTTATTTTAGAAAATAGGTTTTTTAAAAATAAAATATATTAACAAGTAATGGGTTAAATAAATAAATATCTAAATTTTTTTCAATTTAATTTGTAATACAGCAAATATCAATAGATATAATCCACATAAAAAAAGCCCCTCAGGGGTCTTAATAAGTTTTAAGAGTATAAAAATTTCCTGAGTTACTGCTGCACTGAAATTATTATTCAAATTCAGCCTGGATTGTTTTCTTAGCTCTTCTTTTGAAAAAAAACTTTTTAATGTCACAAGGCTGGGAGAAGTCTATCTACTATTTCCACCCTTACTTACATAGTAGGTTTTTATTATAACAACTCTTATTCATACATGTCTATAAATACAAAGGAAAAGAGAATTAGAAGTCCTACCCCATAGGACCCAAAAAGAGACACACAAATGGGTAAAAAGGCTCTGAGAAGTAAACTTTTCTTTTGGGATGAGTTGAGGTGTGCCTACGTGTAAAAATAATTAAAGTATTATTTTTTTTTTTTAAAAAGAGGATAATGTCATCCTAGTCCAGTCCCAACTCCCATTTCCCTAATGTCATAATCTCATGACCTTTTCAAAGCAGCTTTCCTGAAATGTAACTCATATTAAAGTGTACAACTAAATGGCTTTTAGCATATTCAGAGTTGTGCATCCATCACACAATCACTTTGAGACATTTCCAATACCCCAGAAAGAAACTCTATACCCATTAGCCATCACCCCTGGTCCCCCATCCTGTCCAGGCCTAGGCAACCACTCATCTACTTTCTGCCTGTACCTTCACCTGCTCTGGACATTTCATGTAAGTGGAACCACACTATGTGGTCCTGTGTGACTGGCTTCTTTCACTTAACACGTTTTCAAGGTTCATACAGGTTGTAAATCAATCTGCATTTCATTTCTTTCTATTACTAAATAATATTCCATTGTATGGATATACCACCTTTACTTATTCACTCATTCACTTTATGGCCATTATGAAAAAGCTGCTGTGAACATTAGTGTGCAGGTGTTTCTGTGGACAAAGGTTTCCCTCCTCCTGGGGATTTCCCTAGGAGTGGAAGTGCTGGGTCACAGGGCAGCTCTGTGTTCGATACTTTGAGGAGGAGCCAGACTGTCTCCACAGGGGCCAAGCCATCTGACATTCCCACCAGCAGCGTACAAATGGTCCAATTTCTCCAGATCCTCACCAACACTTTGTTATTTTCCATTTTTTAAAATTCTAGCTATCCTGCTGGGGGTCAAGTGGCATCTCGTTGTGGTTCTGATTTGTTATAAACTTTTCATCAAATGTTGTCAACTGGCAAACCAGCTCCTCAGGGTTAGAGACCCAGATTCTTCAAAACCTTTATTCTAATGTGCATGCTAACCTCAATATTTTCACCTTCTAAGGCAGTTAAATAAAGTTTAAGGCAATTTTGTTTTGTAGGTCTTTTCACTAACCCTTCTATCTCAGCATGACCTAGAGAACTCAGAAGCCCCATCTGCAGCCACAGACACACTGCCCTTGTGTTCTCTGTTCTCCCAGACATTGAGCCTATTAGGCAGCATCGTGTGAGGTCAAGGGCACTGCTTTGGGGTCAGACCCCAGATCGAAATAATGTCTAAGTCTTCCCAGCTATGTGAACTTCATCGTGTGATTTATTTCACGTGCCCAGTGCTCAGTTTCTTCATCTACAAAACAGGGCCATCACCAGCTATCTAAAAGCATATGCTGTAATGGTCACACACAGCTCTGCAACTGATCTGCTCGGATTTCTAATCCAGCTCTACAACTTCTTAGCTATGTGACCTTGGGCACCTTGCTTAACCTCTCTGATCCTTTGTTCCTTCATTTGGCACCTACCCATAGAACTGGGATAAGGACTAAAGGACAAAAATATGGGAAGTGGCTGGCATATAGCAAAACAATGACCAATTGCTAGTTAGTGCTCTTATCTAATAGTATTATTGTGAAATTATAAAAGACTAGGCAGAAATCAGAAAACTGCGCAATGCCAAGAGTAGGGGAAATGGGTAAAGAAGTAACTTTGTCCAAGAACCTGGCAGAAGTTAGTTAATATGTGCTTACCTGATGAACCAGCCATCCCATTCCAGAGATTGCATTGCAGAAAAATTCTCACAAAAGACCCAGATGAGAATGCTCATCAGAGTGTTGTGTGTGGACGCAGCAGTTGGAGCTACCTTTTTTGTTGTTTGTTTTTAATTGAGGTATTGCTGAGACACCATCTTACATTGATTTCAAGCATACAACACAAGTGGCTCAACAGTTCCCAATATTGTTAAATTCTCACCCCCACCAGTGCAGTTACTGTCTGTCAACATAGGAAGATGTTACAGAACCATTGGCTGTATTCTCTGTGCTGTGCTACCATTCCTGTGGCCAACTTACATTAGAATGGAGAATTTTTGTGCCCTTTTATCCCCCTCCATGGTAACCACCAGTCACGTCTCAGTGTCTGTGAGGGCGCCACTCTGTTGTGGAGGACATGGATAAGGAATGTGTGGTGCACGCTCAGTGTAGATCACTCTGCAGCAGTTAGAGAGCTCCATGTACAAATAGGAGCAGAGAGAGACCTTAAAAGATGGCGTTGCAATAAAAATGGGAGAAACTGAATTTATCAGGTGGGGACTAACTGGGAAAACAGAAAACACTTTTGGTATTTTAAAACAGAGAATTTAATATGGGGAATTGTTTACCCAAGTGATGAAACATTTGAGAAACCAAAGGGGATTGATGAGAAAGCCTAGGCTTTCATACCAGCAGGAAGTCATCACCGCCACTCGAGCTCGGAGGGACAAGGGCAGGAAGAGATAGGACCTAAGTCCAGGGGCTGAGGTCACTGGCCTGAAGCTGGGACTATGGCGCGGTTGTTCAGTGGGAACTGGAGCGATGACAAAGCTGCAGCCACTGCAGGAGATCCGAAAGGAGAGACCACTGAGAAGGAGCACGTGCTGGCGGCTCCCTTCCTCCAACCTCCCGTCTCCTACCGGGGCCTCCCACTGGCTAAACTCAGCCGGAAGCTGACCAAAGAACCTGGAAATGCAGTTTGCAAAGCTCAGCCCATGTCCCACGCCACTCCACCCCACACTGCCCTGTGATACAAAGCAGAATAGGGAAGCAACAAGAAATGGATTTAAGAGTCAAAGATACCAGCCAGCACACAGAACGCACACAATTATTTATGTAAATTGCAAGTACATGCACATGCAAAGCAAAACCACTTATTCTGCAAGGAACCGACAAACTCAAGTACCAGAAAACACATGAGAGTCACTGTCTATGATGAGATAAGAAATAAGAAACTGGACTAAAAGGGAATAAACAATAAGTGAAAACTAGCACTAGATTGCTCATCACAAACCCAAGGCACTTAAAGAAGGAAGAGGCTGAGGTGACAATGACTTTAGGGTAAGAGGACACGATATACATTTAGTTGTTGGTTAATTCCCATAGGAAAAGTGAGGGTTTAGGTTCTGAATTATTAGCACTGTAGTGGACATGTCAAGTCCCATATTCTTGCTTCATAATACTAAAGAATTACAGCATCTAGAATTGTAAGAGGCCTCAGATCCTTTGCATCTTCTGGAAGCAGCTTAATGTGTTAGCCCACAAGCTTTACACTCAGGTAGACCCGGGTTCTTCCCGCTGGAAGATGTACAGTTGATAAACTTCTTTGCACGTCAGAGTCCTCACCTGTGAAATGGGGATGTAACAAATATCTTACAGGGAAGGGTTGGAAATCATACATGTAGAACAGTAAGCATAGATTTGGGGACATGGTTGACTTTCAGTAAATGTGAGCTATTATCTAGTCCAAATTCCTCACTTCCCAGAGAAAAAAATAGAGGCTATTGTCTCATGGAAATGGGAGACATATCCAGGGTTATGGGAGCGGAGCAGAGTTGATTACGAATTTTAAATCTCCTCACTTAAAATCCATTTAAGAGGACTTAATGGTTATATACCTAGAAATCCATGGGGGTACAACTTTAGGATACATTCCTAGAAGGAGGACTGCTGTGTCAAAAAGTTGATAAATGTGTAGTTTGTTAGATATTGCCAAATTCCCCCCAAAAAGACTGTCCATGTTTTGCATGCCAACTTACATTTTGTGAGACCAGCAATTTGTGAGAGTGCCTCAAGCATCCTTTTAGAAGAGAAGGGACGTGTCTAAAGCATCGAAACTGAAGTCCTTTCAAAGCCACGTCATGCAAGATGGCCCACACAAGCAGGTGTGCGCCTCCCCGACGGTACTAGCTCAGCTGGTGTGTTATTAGGGCAGCATGAGGACCCGGAGCCTCATCCAGCGCAGAGCAGCTCCCCCGCTTGCACAGACGCCTTTCTCAGATATTGATTTCCTGCGTGTGAGGGAAGATGTACTTTGCAGAGAGGTGAGTGGAAGGGAAGAGGACGTGACCTAGTTCTGTGGCTCTGCGTATGTGTGTCCTGGTTCTGGAGTACAGTGAAGGCGCAGTGAGGCCGAGGCTGCCTCCCCGGCGCCCACGCCCACCTCTCGCCCTCACCCCTCTGGTTTTGCTGTCGTCTTTGTCTCTTACTGTTATCCACACCTTCCCGCAGAGCCTCTGAGCTTTGGAAGAATGTACCTCTGCCCCGGTGTCTGCGGGTGGGCGGGCCATGCGGCTCAGGCCTCAGCCAAACAGCTCAATCTTACTCCTTGACTGTATTAATGCTTCAGGTGTGGACACACGGCCCTCTAAGGACCGAGGCAGAGAGTAAGAATCTGACAAGAGAAAAAATAAACTAGGTACTTGTTTGCCTAATTGAGCCTCTCAATAAACTAACCATGAAGTCTGTCTTTCCTCTGGACTTGAGCTGCGTGACGCAGTAAATCCCATTTAGCATTTAAATCAATAACAGTTGGGTGTTCTATGACTTGCAACCTAAAATATCCTAATTTATACACAATGAGCAACTTTAGTATTACCTACAAAAAGTATTTCATAAATACATGATATTCCCTAGGCCTTTTAAAGAATAGTTGAGTGAAAATTATGTATCTTTGCATGAAGCATTTTTCATCCCTGAAAACACTTTTTCACCTTGATGCTAACGGCCAATGTACTAGTACCAGATTCTTGCCTCTTAGAAACCAAAAGTGGGCATTACTATTAGGTCTGAATTTCTAGTTTCTCAAATCTTAGAAGTTAGATCCAACACTTTATCAAGAAAGTTTAACAAGGCCTAAAAGGTCATAGGTCAGAATGAGAGATATGTCCATCTATTTGGCTGTACTTTGCCTGTATTTTGAAATGTAGTCCTGTCTTTCTCAATTACATTTCTGCTTCTCTGAGCTTCTACTTTGCTTACTCAAAACCTTAATTTATCCTGTTACAGACTGTTTAGTCTTCTCTAGAATTGTAAAGATTCTGAGGTTTTAGTCTCCCTGCAAGCTAACAAGTTAGCCTGCCATAATTTCATGGATGCTGGTAGCAGACATGAGAGTCCAAGCCAGAGACAAAGGATTCTATTACTCAGCAACAGCAGCAGCCAGAATGTTAGCATTTCCTTGCACTGGTTACCAGGGTGACCACAGGGAACACAGGGTAAGATAACCCCTGCATACGGAGTTGGTTGCATTACAGAACAGGAACTTTCAGTTTAGGGAGCCCAGATCTTTTATAAAGGGCAGTAAGCATGACTTTGTTCCTGAGGAAAACACTATCTATCTTATATGGCTGTTTACAGTACAAATGCCTTTGGCATTTGATAGAATTAAAAACAATAGACTTCACATTTCTAAAACAGGAAATCCAGGACCCCAGTTCAACAGTGAAGTCATCACATCTTCCAATACCATCTGAGCTGGATTAAGATTTGTGGGCTTGCTTGGGGGAGCAAATAAATTGGCACATCTCCTAAAAGATACATTTAAAATATTTGTCTATTTTTGAAAATCTAGAATCCTGCTTCCATGTGTGGGAGTTGGTGGGTGGGTGAGGACGCAGAGTGGGTGGTGGTGGTGGTGGTAACGCTCCAGCTGTTCACCTTGTTTTCTGTCACAATCCCCTGAACATACACGTGGTGACCTGCTGTCACTCAGGCATGTCTTTCTGCTGTCTCTGTCACCCTTTCTCCAGAACCTTTTCTTCCCAATCACATACAGTAGTCTTGAAGAGAGCTGCAATAAAAATATTTTTTCCATCTCATATCCCTGTGATATTTTTACTTTGAAGAGGAGCATTAGCTGCTTTTATGTTGTGCCACTCTGAACAACTGCCAGACAAGCTCATCTCTTAATCTGGCCCTAATCGCTGCCATCATGGTGACAGGAGATATTTATTGAGTATTTACTATATCTTTGCCACTATGTTAAGTGATGATTTAAGAAAGATAGGAAGGTAGGAAGGAAATCAACATTTTGTGCTAGGTGGTGTGCTAGCTGTTAGTACATTATTTCATTAGTCATCACAGTACTATGATAATTAAGGTTCAGAGTGGTAAGTAACAGGTATCATGGTAATAAGGGACAGACTCAGTTTTAAATTCCAGGTGTATCTGATATCAAAACCCATGGAGACTTCAGAAAATTCATCTTGAAATTCCAGAAAATTGTAACTGAGAGAGAAAAGTTCTGTGCAATGCAAAGGACAGTAAAACATGTGGTGTATAAAGTGTGATTACCGGCAGTAAGTGCTACGGAAAATTTTTCCTTGTTGAAGTATATCACCAGACTATACAGTAGCATAGTAGTTAGGGATAGCACCCACTCCTGCCAGTACTAGAATGATGTAAGACTGGTTTTCTGAGGAAGGTTTTTTAGCAGAGCCCATTGCCTTTCCAATGGGTTTCAGCCCCAGGCACGTTCACTATGTATTCAATGAGACTGAAAAAAATGACAGTGGAACATGCTTGGGGTGAAAGGGTATATACAACTTTATTCCCACAGTGACAGGTCAGTCACTAGAATTCCATCATTCAAAGCAAGTCTGCATGCAGCAAGCCAATCTCTGCCTCTGGGCCTCTCTGCCCCCCACAGCTGTCTCAGTCTCTGTCATTGGCGCTGCCACCACTGCAGTCTCTGCTCTCCTGCAGCCGTGCAGCTCTGCAACCATGAAGCAGCCTAGAGCACTGGGCAGAGCTCTGTATACAGAATCAATAGTGACGTATTGCCCACATGTATACAGTGAGCAAGCCAACCAGGGCCAGGTGAGAAACCTGGCCATAGGAACCTTCACTTTCTCCACACCCATAAATGGGTAACATTCATTTAGGTGTGTGACTTGGACATACAAACTGTCACAAGAGGAATTCAACTCTAATCTGGGATTTCTATTTTGCTTTCTGCTTCAGAGGAAAAACAAAAGACTTCAGACTATAACTTCCTCTTTGAGCTCCCCACCCCACAATTTATCTGCATCTGCACCCATTCTTGACTTCTTGTCTCTGCTCATAGTGGAAAAGATGCCCTCCCCTACCTAAAGCAGATTCTTATACCTGCATCCTCCGTCCCCTTCAAGTCCTGACTCCATTAATTATCCCCTTTCTCAGATCATGTCTTTAACCTTTAACTCTCTACACCTGTTTCCTAACAGCATTTAAACACACCCTGGGCTTTGCCCTCTTAAAAGACTCTTCCTTGATCCTATGTATTTTTTCTTGATACTATATTATCTCCTTCCTTCAGAGCCAAATTTCTTTAAAAAACTGTTTATGTTCATGGTCTTTGCTTCCTGTTTTTCATTAACTGTAGTGACCCACTACAATCTGGTCAAAGTAATGTGGGTCAAAATTGTGCCTCAGTTTCCTCATCTGTAAAATGGGGATGACAGTACCTACCTCGTGGGACTGTGAGGATTAAATGGTTTTTATATATAAAGCACTTAGGACACTGCCTGGCACAGCGCTATAATGTTAACTATCATTATCACAATCATTATTTCTTAATTATGCATCTGCAAGTGTAAGGATAAGAAACAGAGAATTGAGAAAGTGCCAGCCTCACAGTTTTGCCCTATAAACAACAGATAAAGCTGTTGGAAAGTGATTTTTTAAAAAACGTAGTCCAGTAAACGTGTTTAATAGGTTGCACACTCCATTCAGGCATGTCTCTTATTCTCTGTTGTGTTTCCAGGCGCAGTGTCCAGCACAGAGCAAATACTTGATATCCATCATCTCTTTCCATGATCCACCATCTATCTTAATGAATGAGCATTAGCTAACCCTTAGTAATGTAATTCTTCTACCTCCAAAAAAAGAATTTGATTAATATGCAGGCTCGGCATATTTTTTAAATTCTTTTATATTTCGTGGGCTTTTTTTCTTTTTTCAGAATTAAACATGAATTACAGGTACAGCCAGCCCGAGGCTTTTAACCCAAGAATGGACAAAAAGGCCTGCCTGCTCAGTAAATGTTTTGGTAATAGTAAAAAAAAAGTACGTGTTGCCAGCTTTACCTTTACCTAATAATAACAAACTGAAGTTTATGAGAGAATAAAAATCACCAGCTGTCTCCCGGTCTCTTAAAAGACGGCTTAAAACGTCAACCGAGAAGGGGTGGCTGCACGCCCGACTGCGCATGCCCGCCACCTCCCTGCCGCGGGCGGGCGCAGTGCGCATGCTTGCTCCCGGGTCAGCGGGTCAGTGCGTCTGACTGGCTGTGGGTCGGCGCAGCGCGCGTCATAAGGCGCTGGTGGCGGGAAAGTTGAGTGTCTGGTGCGCTTTCCCTTCGGAGCGATGTGTAGTGACTTCCACAGGGCTGAGTCTGGGACGGAGGTGAGAGCGGCCGGCGTGGGAGTGAAGGAGCTGAAACAGGGCAGGGCGCGGGCGGGGAGCCCGGAAGCGGGCAGAGGCCGGGGCCCCGCGGGAGGGCGGCGTGGGGCCGGGGCGCTGGGGCGCCTCATGGGGACGGCTGGGGCCGGGGGCGCCGCGGGAGGGCAGCGTGGGGCCGGGGGCACTGGGGGCGCCGCCGCGCGGGACCGCCGGGCCGGGGGGCGCGGCGAGGGTCGGTATGGCAGGGACCCGCGGGTGGCGGCGTGAGACCTGAGGCGGTCGGGGCGTCTCATCGGGGGACGGCTGGGCCGGGGATGACGGGCGTGTAGGCTCAGGCGTGCTGTGCCGGCCACCCTGGAACCCCCCCGCACACCTGTGCACCTGGAGCCGGCCCCCGCCATCCGGGAGTCCCCTGAGATGTGCGGCCTAACGCGCACGCTCCGAGAGGAGACGGAGGGAGGCATTCCTTGGGGACTTACTGCGAGCCCAGATGAGTGTAACATGCTAGCCCTCTATTCGCTAGGATTACGTTCCAAACCTGCCACAATTTATCTACGGGTTAGAGATGGTAAGCTAGGAAAGGGGAGGGATCACCAGTTGGAGCATTTATAGAACAGGTGGCATTAGAGGGGGTTGCTTCATCTTCCGCTGTAGTCCGTGCTTATGGCATCAAGACCGCCTTATCCCAGTTTACGTTTCCAGCCTGAGTATCTATAGTCACCCAAGCCATTTGATGCCCTGCAAGGAATTGAACTGACAAGTATCAAGCACTTACTATGTGTCAACTACTGGTTAACGAGTAGGAGTAAGAAACAGCTTCGTCACTGAAGAACTAGCAAGGGAAGCCGACTTTAAATAAACTTTTGGACTGTGTAGTAAATCAGGCTATCCAATAGAGGAGCAAGCGTTATGGAAGACTAACCAGGAGGAGGTGACTGAGCTGAAGTTTTAAGGACCATTTGGAGTTGGTTAGGCAAAGAGGGGCTGGCATTCAAAACGAAGTAGGTATGTAATATGTAGGTTCTGTGTTAAGCAAGAGCATGGCTCATTTAGGAGAACTGCAGGTTGGTCTGTCTAGTTGGGCAAGCTACTCAGGGAGCACAGTGTTGGGAAGAAAGCTGAGAAATAGGCAGAGATGGACTATGAATGACATACGGGACAGAGAGAGAAACTACTCTAAATCGAATCAGCAAATTTTTTCAGTGAAGGGCCAGATAGTATTTAGGCTTTGCTGGCCAAGGGGTCTGTGTCACAGCTACTTAAGTGCATTTCTAATGTGAAGGCAGCCACAGATACATGAGCAAGTGAGCATGGTTGTGTTCCAATAAAATTTATTTTCACACTTTTGATTTGTCCTGCTGGCCATCGGTTGCCAACCCTTGCTCCTTAAGATTAAAGCCACTGCTTGGTTATAAGAACCACTGTAGTTAAAACCTTGCTTATTTAAATGATCATTTGAAACCCAGGTTAAACTGAGATGACTTTTGCAGTCAGAACAGGCATAGCATCCAAAAAATGGGAGCCCAGAACAGTTGAATTATTGAACAAAGAATTCAGTATCATATCCTCTTCCTGCCATGTCTGTCGGGAGGTCCTAAGCCAGGTTGCCTCGCTCATACTACTTTGGAGTACAGTGGGGTGGGGGAGCCTCACTCTGTTTACAGTACAGTGGGGTAGGAAGAGAAGAATAGGGAGCTGGGCAGCAGGTGCCCTTGTTTTTCTTTTTGTTAACAGAACCAATGAAGCAAGCTTCTGCAAGTGTTTTTGGGCACTGTGGTCAGTGCTTAATTTGTTTGGACACAGTTTTCTTCCTACGCACATGAGTCTGCTTCATGGATCCTGCTTAGAGGCATTGTAATGAGGAAGATAGCTGAAGTCAAAGCTCTCTCTATAAACTGAAATAAGCTTCTTTAAAATTTTAAGTCATGACAATTACCATTTTATAAAATAACTAACCATTCCCACATCTTGTGAAGAGTAGAGAAAAGACATTTCATATAGAGTCTTGCAAGAAAAAACAAAGTTGCAAAAAATACTCTTTTAAAAGATTTTAGGGATGCAGTTCTGGTAGGCCAGATAGCTAGTGGAAAACAAAATGAGCCCTCAATTTTAAAAAGACAAGCATTTGAACACAATTTACAATAGAATAACCCATTTTTTACCTTGCCTTTACAAAGCAGCAATGGCATTTTATTAAAATTAAGGTATCACTGATGTACAATCTTACGAGGGTTTCACATGAACAACACAGTGGTTTCAACATTCACCCATATTATCAGGTACCCCCCACCCTGCAGCTCCATTGCAGTCACTGTCTATCAGCGTAGTGAGATGCTATAGAGTCATTTCTTGTCATTTCCATGCTGTGCAGCCTTCCCCGTGACCTGCCTATATTGTGATTGCTAATTATAGTGCCACTTAATACCCTTTTTCCTCCCTCCCCTCATACCCTCTCCAGCCCCTTCCCTTTGGTAACCGCTAGTCCCTTCTTGGAGTCTGTGCTGCTGTTTTGTTCCTTCAGTTTTGCTTTGTTATACTCCACAAATGAGTGAAATCATTTGGTACTTGTCTTTCTCCTCCTGGCTTATTTCAGCGAGCATAGTACCCTCCAGTTCCGTCCATGTTGTTGCAAATGGAAGGATTTGTTTTCTTATGCTGAATAATATTTGTTGTGTATATGTACCACATCTTCTTTATCCATTCACCTACTGATGGACACTTAGGTTGCTTCCATATCTTAGCTGTTGTACATAGTGCTGCAGTAAACATAGGGGTGTATATGTCTTTTTGAATCAGGGATCATATTTTCTTAAGGTAAATTCGTAGAAGTGGCATTCCTGGGTCAAATGGCATTTCTATTTTGAGTTTTTTGAGGAACCTCCATATTGCTTTCCACAATGGTTGAACTAGTTTACATTCCCACCAACAGTGTAGGAGGGTTCCCCTTTCTCGGCATCCTCTCCAACATTTGTTGTTGCTTGTCTTTTGGATGTTGGCCATCCTAACTGGTTTGAGGTAATATCTCATTGTGATTTTAATTTACATTTCCCTGTTGATTATCAATGTGGAGCATTTTTTCACATGCCTGTTGGCCAAGTAGCAATGGCATTTTTACTTTTATCTCCCTATTTGCAAAGATTCACAGTAATTTTGGCAGTATTTTGGTATCCAAATGGCATTTGCATCTGGTTGTTAAATAGTGGTGTACTTCATATTTTCTCAAATGTTAATGCCTTGGGTTTAAAATAGTTGATGAGTAGTAAATTGGAAGTGTCTGTCCAGTTTTGGTTGCTATGCATGCCATACCGTTTGCCTTTTTTTCTTTAACTAGTCCTATTGTATTTATTAAGGTAGTAAAATGCACATGATAGCAAATTCCAATAGTACTAAAGTGAAAAGTAGGAAACTTCCATCCCTTATTACCATTTTCCAGGGTGAATATTTTTTGTCTCTTCTGTCAACAATCTTCTAATGTCACAGTTTTGGAGGCTGGGATGGAAAATGCTGGACTAGAAGTTCAAAGACCTTGGTTCTAGTTCTATTCTTGTCTCTGCCAGAACAAGCTTTGTGATTTGGGATGTTATTAAACCTTGGCTCCTGTTTTTATCAAATGAGGGTGGAAGACTGATTTCTTAGTTCCCTTTCAACTTTACCTCTAGGAGGTGGGTTCTCATATTTCTTTGTAAGCTTTCAATAACCATGCAGTAGTCTCTGCATAGTATACAGGTGATAGTTATTGATAATAATGACAGGTTTTCTTAGAAAAGGTACAGAGGCAAATATTAAATATTTATTAAATAGTAACATTTTGGTTTTGCATAATCACAGACTTGTAGGACACTTAATCCCCTTCTATCTGTGGTTCCCTTCTTATCCAGAATAGAATCCGGGCTCCATCATTACCACCACTCCGTTATAAATACTGTCAACTTCCTCGTCTATCCCTCCAGCTTACTTTCTTAACCATGGCTAAACCAACTGTCCACTTCTGCTGTGCCTCTACCCACTCAACTAAGCATTACTGAGAAAATCACAGCTAGGCTGACCGATTTCATTTTAAATTTATAACCATCAACCTCAAAAGGACTCCCAATCCAACTATATTTTCCTAGTAATTAGTTCACTTCCTCATTACAAAACATGTCATCAAATCCGGCCTTACTCCTGAATTCCAGACACATACGTTCTATTACCTTTTTGACATAGCCACTTGGATGTCTAATAGGCATCCCAACAGACTTAACATGCTCATCGTTCATCCAGGGAAAATGTATACAGAGTGTGTATATTAAAGAGAGTACTGTGTGTATCAGTGTTAAATGTGTGAATGTGATAATTGTGATCTGCTTATGCGGGAGGAAATCTTTTTCTTAGGAGACATATATCAAATATTTGTGAGGAAGTGGTTCAGCAAAAGAAAACTTTGGCAAAATGTTAGCAGTAGAGGAATCTAGATAAATGTATATGGGTGTTCACTGTACTAAAAGTTTCTCTGTAGGTTTGAAAATTTTCAAAATTAAAAGATTGGGAAAAACTTCAATATGCCCCAAACTGAAATCTTCATTTACTACCACACCGATACACACACACCTTGATTTGCTTCCTCCCAAGTTTTCCTTAAATTGTTAAATGGCAACTTTGTTCTCGCTGTTTGTTGCTCAAGCCAAAAACCTTGGAGTCATTTTGAATTCTCTTTTTCTGTCCTATCTCATATCAACCTGTGTTCGATTCATTTACAAATTCTGCCTGCTGTACCATCATCACTGTATGTCATGACTTTGACCACTTTTCACTGCCTTTGCAACAGCCATTCTTGTTCCTGGCCAGCATCCCTTACTTGGTTGCAGTAACCTCCTAACTGGTCTCTGCTTTAACCCTTCCCACACTTACTTTCCCTAGTATTATAGTATGTGGATACTGTTTTCCACGTAGTATCCAGGGTGATCCACTCAAAACAAGCAGACTACTGCTGCAAGCTTTCCAGAGGCTCCTGTATCATTTGTAGTAAAATCCAGAATCCTTAGTTTCTGCAGTCATGCAAGATTTGCCCTCGGCCCACCCACGACTTCTGATTTCATCTCCTGCCTTTCTGATCTCATCTGCCACTTTCCCACACTTAGTCCTCTCCAGACACAACATTGTCCTTGCTGTTCCTTGAATGTGCCAGGTATGCTTCAGCCTCAGAGCCTTTGCGCTTCCCGTTACTCACTGCATGGATTGCCACTCCCTCAGACATTCACATCGCTTGCTTCCTCGCTTGCTTCAGGTTTCTGCTCACATGTCACTTTGGAGGAGAAGCTTTTCCAGATCATCTAGCATTAGGCAGCCCTTCCTACTGTTAATCTTTATTCCTTTACCTTGGTCATTCTTCTTAACACTTACACACCTGACATTTTGTATTGTTTGTATGTTGTCTTCCTGCCTGCCTCCCACCCCTGTTGTTAAGGGTCTGTGAGCAGACTTTCTTGTCTGTTGGGTTTGTGCCTTTAGTCTCAGTGTTTAGAACAGTATCTAGCCCACAGTAAGTGCTCAATAATTGTTTAATGGATACATAACATGCCTTTCTGTCTTTTCTTTTACTTTGCCTCTTGTTATTGTGAAAACAGAAATTTCACAGGAACTTCCTTATTTTTTCCTGTTGTCTTTCTGTTACTGATTTCTGATTTGTTTCCCTTATAGTCAGAGTATACACTCTGTATGATGTCATTTCTTTTAAATATGTTGAGGTATGTTTTATGGCCCAGGATGTGATCTATATTGATGAATGTTCTATGGAAACTTGAAAAAAGTGTATATTCTGCTGTTGTTGGGTGGAATGTTCTGTATATGTGAATTCAGTCTTATTGGTTATGTTGCTCAGATCTTCTGTATCCTTGAAGGTTTTCAGTCGTATACTCTGTCAGTTGCTCAGAGGTGGATGTGAAGTCCCATCTATAATTTAAGATTTTTCTGTTTCTCCTCAGCTGTATTAGTTTTGCTTCATGCATTTCGAGGCTCTCGTTGATATAGACACATGGGGTCATATGGCTTCCTTGTAGACTGATCCTTTTTATCATTCTGTGATGCCTCTCTTTGCCTTGGCATCTTCTTTGCCCTGAAATCTACCGTATTGGATATTAATACAGCAGTCCTGCTTTTTTCATCATCTATATTGATACGAATATATGCACTGGTTTTCTCTGCATTTCCCTTCTGTAAAATAAAATAAATATTTTTGCTTCTAAGAAAGGGCAACTTCTTCACTGGTGGATTCCATCCATCCTGTTTCTCCTAAGGGACGTCATTCCTGCAGGTACTCCCACTCCTGTGGTCATTTTTTTCTATCTTCTGTGTTTAATCTTCTACCGGTCATTTTTATCACTATTCTAATATAAAGTGGTAAAACGAGACAAACGGAAACCCTCCCTGGATGACAACTGCCCAGCCCCAGAGCCTTACTCCTCAGCACAGCAGAGTTGATGGTGCTCTGTGTCTGTACTTCCTTATCTCCCCCACTTAATCTTTAACCCACTGTAATTAGGCTTCTATCCCACTGTTCCACTAAAATTACTCTTCCCAAGGTTATCAGCAAACTTTATGGTCATTTCTGAGGGCTTCTCCTACTATACTGAAATCTGGGAGCATGTCCCTACTTCCTGTAGGCAAGCTGTTGGGAGAGAGCTGTTCCTGCTCTTCAAATAGCCCATGAGAAAAATCTCTCCTTCCTGGGGAGACAGACCAAGAAGGTAGGAAAGCACCCCCATTTCTCCAGTGGAGTTCCTCACAGACAAGGTGGCGAGTAAGCATCCCACTGACATTGAGCTTCTGCATTTGATTATGTGTTTGGATGCCTCTCTGGGATCTTGCATCTAGTTGATTTTTCTGTCTAAATGACAATTTGAAGCACAGTATGATACAACTTCCTAATAGAATCTTCAGTATGCCTTTAACAAAATTACTGATTAGGGGGGTGTCATAAGTTTAAAACTTAGTCCTTAAAAATTCTGCTAGAAATTAATACTCCTTAAATAGTGTGCTAACACAGTGCAATGCTGCCGCCTTGATTGTACTGGGGCCAGCAGTGTCACCACTCGTCTTTGCTGCATCATCAGTGCAGGAGTCTACTTAGTGAGACAGATGAGTCATGTCTTAATATTAGGAAAATAGCTTTGACCTCGGATATGCCCTCAGAATCTCTGCTCTGAGTCAAAGCACAAAGTTAGTACTCTCTTGTTATAAAAGCCCGTCTCTTAGAGAACCTGGACTGCAAGTTCCTTGGTTCCTTGAGGGTAGGTTGTCTTCTTCACCTTATAGTCTCCATTTTAACTGTTACAGTGCTTTGTGTATAATAGAAACTTGATAGATAACTTGCTAAAGTTATGTATAGGGCCTTTCCATCATTCAAGAATGTCTTTTCAAAACTTCTGCTTGGATTAAAGAAAACATGAAGGGTGACTGATGTTCTTCCCTTTTGTGATGTACTTTATTTTTTCTTTTGGTTTATATGAGTTGTCAGATCTGTGCTGATTCCTAGAAACTTGAGAAGCAGCTGTGATTACATTTCCCTCATTGACACTTACATCAGTCGCAGAATCCTGCTTGCTATCAGCCTGCCTGCCACTGCCTTGGTGCGGGCACTCCTCCAGATCGGGGCCACAAACTCTAGCTTTCTCTCCATATCAGGTGTTATGTCCCATCCATCCTTTACTAGCCACCAGGTTGATCTCTTTGACATGAGCAAGTGATAGCTCATACCCAGTGGTGCTTATCTGTGCACACGTGCTCTTAACACCCTGAGCCCTCAACAGCCTGTGGTGGAGAGGCTGTTTGTTATCCCCACTTGACTGGAGAGTGACTCAGGCCCAGAGAAGTGATGTTGTAGGTCTGGTTCTGGAATTCCAGCTGTCCGCTCTTCACTATTCTAGCTTGCTTCTCACTGTGTAGCTTAAAACCCCTTGCTCTCATCTACAGGCCAAAGAGAAGGCTTCTAAGCAGGGCATCTAAGACCTTCTGTATTCTGACTTCTCTTTGGGGACTTCATTCTCTCCTATATCTTTCAGGCTCCAAGCTCTAGCAATTCAAACCTGCTGATAGTTCACCTATACACAGTGCTGTTTATAAACTCTGCACCTTAGCTGATGTCCCATCTGCTGCTATGCCTGCCTGTCTGTGCCCACCTCTCTGTGCCTCACTGACCTAACAGTACAGGTGGAAGTTCCTCGGCCTTTCTCCTTTGTCCCTCACCCCCACGAGATAAGGAGCTGTCAATATAACAGACAAATGAAAAGCTGATACCTGTATAACAAGTATGGTAAGAATAGTGGAAAAGGTCATTATAACCCATAAGGAAGGTAAACACTTTGCAAGTAGCAGTTTGGTCCTGTGCATCAAACTGCTATCTGCTCCTTTGTGGCAGGGATTAATTTCAAACCACCAGTGGTACAGAAACAAAAAGTGAAATATTTTATGAATAAATGAACACAATTTTTCTCCTAAATTTTATTTCCTGTATCGTACTTTCCTCCAAATCTACAAAATTATGAACTCTCTTTTACAGATTTTTGGATAATTGTATAAATACAGATTTCCAGGATTTTTATTTTTAGTAATGAGTTTCCTTCTCTCTTTTTCCCTTGCACAAGCTCCTTGCCCGACTTGAAGGTAGAAGTTCCTTGAAAGAAATAGAACCACATCTATTTGCTGATGAAGATTCACCAGTGCATGGTAAAAACACAGTCTCAAACCAAAACATAGTGCCATAAATTCAGTTTCATAAAACATTTGTTCCACATATACTTACATATATACACACATACTCCTAGTGAGAGGGTATGTGTATAGGTTGAACTATAAAATTAAAAGCTGACAGATAAGGACAGAACACTTAAACCTTCAATATCTGTGTCAGTTAAGATGAAGTTTGGCTTCTGTGGTAAATCTTCTGAATAAACACTGACCTCTCTTAGCCCAACACTCCGTTGTCAGTTTTCTAACGGAGTTTTGTTATTTTAATTTATTTTTATTGAGAAGTTAGAATCACAGGAAGGTCCTTAGATTCTCTGTTTGTTGTTTTGTGTTTCTGCAGTGGGGAAGATAGATGCCTCCCTCTTCTGTGCTCACAAAGGGGGTCGTGTGCTCAGGTTTTTTTTTCTTTTTTAATGTAACAGCTTTGTGGAAATCACAATTCACCCAGTTAGGTTTACAGTTAGATGGTTTTTAGTGTTAACACAGTTATTCAGCTGTTACCACAGTTGATTTTAGAATATTTTCATCACCTCGAAAAGAAATCCATACCTGTTTGTAGTCACTCCCCATTCTTCCCATATCCCTCAGCCCTAGGCAACCACTAATCTACTTTCTGACTTGATAGATTGGCCTTTTCTGGACATTTCATATAGCTGGAATAATACAGTATGTGGTCTTCTGTGACTGGCTTCTTTAACTTTGCATAATCTCAAGGTTTATCATCTTGTAGCATGTATCAGTAGTTCATTCCTTTTGATTGTTGAATATCTGTTGTGTATGGACATACCACATTATGTTTATCCACTCATCTGTTGATGGACATTTAAGTTGTTTCTACTTTTTGGCTGTTTTGAATAATGCTGCTAGGATTATTTTGTATACGTTTTTCTGTGAATATGTTTTCAGTTCTCTTGCAAAATACCTACCAGACGTACTGCTAGGTTGTATGGTAACTCTGTTTAACCTTTTGCAGAACTGCCAGGCTGTTTCCCAGAGAAGCTGCACATTTTGCTGGCTACTACTGGCAGTGAAGTATATGATGGTTCCAATTTCCCCACATCCTATGAACAGATGTTATTGTCTGTCTTTTTGATTATAACCTTCTTAGTGACTAGGAAGTGATACTTCACTGTGGTTTTGATTTACATTTCCCTGATGGCAAATGATGTTACGCATCTCTGCATGTGCTTGTTGGCAGTTTGTATATGTAGTTTGGGGAAATGTTAGATCTTTTGCCCATTGTAACAGTTGGGTTTGGGTTGTTTTTTTATTGTTGAGTTGTAAGAGTCCTTTATATATTCTAGGTACAAGTCCCTTATCAAATAATAAGATTTACAAGTATTTCCTCCCATCTGTAGGTTGTGTTTTCACTTTCTTGATGGTGTTTATTGAAGCACAGGATTATTTATTTTGATGAAGTCATTTATCTGTTTTTTTCTGGTGCTACCCATGCTTTTGGTGCTGTAGTGATGCCGTCACCTGATTCAGGCCCAGGATGTATGGCTTTTGTTAATTACTGTTAATCACCCTTGTGCTCATTCTTCTCTGGTCAGAGAACATACTTCTGTACTTTCAGACATTTTAGGTTTATTGGGATTTGTTTTATGGCTGAACATATGGCTTATTGTAGAGAATGTTCTGTGTGCACTTGAGAAGAATGTGTGTTTTGTTGTAGTTGGGCCAAGTATTTTGTTGATGTCTCTTAGTTCTGGGTGATTAGTGTTCAAGTCTTCCGTCTGGTTGTTCTATCCATTGTCAGAAGTGGACTATTGAAATCTCCAGCTGTTACTGTTGAACTGTCTGTTTCTGCCCTTAGTTTTGTTTTTGCTTCATGTATTTTGGGGCTTCATGTATTGTTGGATACACATAACTTTATTACAATGATATTTTATTGATAGATTGACTCATCATAAAATGTTCTTGTCACCTCATGCCTATTAGATTGGCTACTATCTAAAAAGCAAAATAACAAGTGTTGGTGAAAATGTGGAGAAATTGGAACCCTTGCACACTGTTGGTGGGGTTGTAAACTGGTGCAACCACTATGAAAACAATGTGGAGGTTTCCTCAAAAAAATCAGGAATAGAACTACTGTATGATCCAACAATTCTGCTTCTAGTTATATATCCAAAAGAACTGAAAGCATGGTTTTGAAGAGATTTGCACACCAGTGTTCATAACAGCACTGTTCATAGTAGGTAAATGATGGAAGCAACCCAATTATTCATTGACAGATGAATGGATAAACAAGATGTGGTATATACAGACAGTGGAGTATTAACCTTAAAGAGGAAGGAAGTCCTGTCACATGCTACACAATGGATGAACCTTGAGAACATGTTAAGTGAGATAAGCCAGTTGCAGAAAGATGAATACTGTGTGATTCCACTTATATGAGGTATCAAAGTAGTTAAGTTCATAGAACCAGAAAAAGTAGAACAGTGGTTACCAGGGGGAAAAGGGTAGCTGTTTAATGGGTACAGAGTTTCAGTTTTGCAAGATGAAAAGTTCTGGAGATCTGTTTCACAACAGTGTGACTGTACTTAATGCTACTGAACTGTACACTTAAAAATGATTAACATGGAAAATTTTAGAAAATGTGTCTTTTACCACAATAAAAAGAAAAATGTCCTTCTTTGTCTCTAATAACAATTTTTGTCTTAAAGTGTATATTGTCTGATAATACAACCAACTCTCTTTGGCTATCGCTTGCATAGTGTATCTTTTTTTATGCTTTTACTTCACCTTATTTGTGACTTAGTATTTAAAGAGTGCCCATTGTAGACAGCCTGTGATTGGTTCATATATTTTTATTCCATTCTGCAAATCTGCCCTTTGTTTGGACTGTTTAATTCCATGGCTTAAACCCCATGAGGTAGGGTTTATGACTACCATTTTGTTCTCTTTTCTATATGTCTTACATATTTTTTGCTTCTCTTCCTCCTTTACTGACTTCTTTTGTGTTAGATATTTTCCAGTGTACCATTTTAATTCCCTGTTTATTTTTACTTTATTTTTTTGAATTATTTTCCTAGTCATTGCCTGAAGGATTACAATTCACATCTTAATTTATAACAATTTAGTTAGGATTAATACCATCTTAATTTCAACATTTTGTAAAAACTTTGCTACTGTATTGCTCCATTCCCTCCCTCCCTTTGTACTGTTACAAACTACATATTTATACAGGATATCCCCATAAACACATTTAAAATTATTACTTAATGCACACTTGTTTCTTAAATCAGATACATGAAAAGAGTTACCAGTATAAAACACATTTATACTCTTTTAATTTACCTGTGTTCTTTATGAACTCATTTGGATTCAGATTACTGTCTACTGTCCCTTCATTCAGCCTGAAGGAGTCTTTTTAGCATTTCTTTCAAAGCAGATCCGTTCGCAAAAAAGATTCTGTACTATTGATAACAAAAGAAATTTTGATCAAATGTGTTAGACAAATATTGAACTTCCTCTTCTGTCAGAAAGGTATTGTTGAACCTTATGAAAATGACATTAAAACATGGGTTCATAGCACAATTTATGCACTTGAATATTACATTTATAAAAACATTTAAGACATCATCATGTTCAGTCACTAACAAAAAAGTTTACTTAAAACTATTACAGACCATGTAGCTGTAAAACTAGTTAGATGAATACTCATTGGAGAGATAGCAAATGTAGGACTGCGATTATAAGGTTATCATCAACAACAGTAGTTTATCAAAAATTCTTATGGGGAAGCTCAAGTTGAAGCAGAAAGAAGTTTAGGGATTATAGGAGTCTCATGCTGTTGTAAACATGTTTTTAATGCTTTTTGGGTAGTAATTATTCAATACTAACTCATTACCTTTTCAGTACTCTTATGATTGTAATCTGAAAATTCAACATATTCAACATATTTGTGACACAGTTAGTAGGTCGGTACCAAAATTATGTGTTTTTGGCGTTTCTGTCTTTTGCTTTTTTTGAAGGATCTTTAGATTCATAAACTCACTCTGACAATCTGTTACACGAACCCCTTACGGCATTCATTCGTGAGAGTAAGTCTCAAGGCCAATCCATCCAGATTTTCTGATTTTGTTTAATTTGTCAGGTGCCAAGCTGTAGAGGTGTTTACTGTCTTTGGGTTTTTTTAGTACAAGTTGTCATACTCAATACTTTGGAAATGGCTGCAGTATTTGTAACAGCTCCCGGAAATATGTGAGGTAGTGACCTCAAGTACTGTTAATAAGACCGTGTACCCTCTATAATATATGTTTGAATATGATTTTTTATCTTTTAGGTGGACATGTTTATAAAGTCAGTGAAACTGATTTTAATTCATCATTAAACATATTTGTAGGGAATCTAGTTCAAGGACCTTAATGACAATAGTCATGTGCAAGTTTGCAGATTTTACTTCCCCAGTTGTTAAAAATGACCTTGTCACCTGCTTTGCATTAATCTGTAAAAGGAGAAAAGTGTTCTTCTACCTAATGATCTTAACCAAGGATTTAACCTTAAACCTCGCCTCGGTTTTGTTCATGCCAATCCAAGGATCTAAGAAATCCAGTTATTAGTTAATGTATGATTTAGAAAGCTTTGTTAATCCATGTAGGAGCTTGTTCTCAAAGACTTATTCTTTTGAGTTATGCTGAAAGATGTTTATGAACACCACCTCTCTTTCCGGAAAAACATTTTAATTTTTTTCCCTATTCCAAGAATTCCAGAAATACCCTGAAGTATGTCACAGTTACCCTCTGACCAGAGGCCTGTATCCCATCTCTGAGGAGTCCTAGCCCTTTTGCTTCAGAATACGTTACATTTCTCTTACCTTAAATCTTCACTGGGCTCTCCATGTGGCCTCATGCAACTGCTATTGAGTTTTTTTACTTTTTAGATGAGAGCAAACCAGTGATGCTTTTCCTCATTGCCTGTGTTCCCTGATATCCTGCAATCTGATGCCTGTCCTCCCTTTGCTCTAAGAGCAGTGAGTGCCTCTATAGGCCCTTCCCAGATTGTCTTGAGTTTCTGAAGTTTGGTTCATAAAATAATATTTATATTAAATGTGCTTTTGCAAACAACATGTTTACTGCTGTAAGGTCAGATCCAGGACCAATTTTGTAATCAGCTCCCTACCTCTCCCCTGCCATTTTTTTCATTTTCAGAACGTTTTTGCTGTTTATAGTATTTCGTACTCTTTCTCTCCTTGAAACCTTTTGTGCTCCATGTCATTTTCCCTCCTGATTAATTTTTTTATTAAGTTATTATTGATATACACTCTTCTGTAAAAATTTTATTAAGGTATTATTGATATACACTCTTATGAAGGTTTCACATGAAAAAACAATGTGGTTACTACATTTACCCATATTATCAAGTCCCCACCCATATCCCAATGCAGTCACTGTCCATCAGTGTAGTAAGATGCCACAGATCCCCTGCTTGCCTTCTCTGTGCTACACTGTTCTCCTCGTGACCCCCCACACCATGTGTACTAAACATCATACCCCTCAATCCCCTTCTCCCTCCCTCCCCACCCGCCCTCCCACACCCCTCCCCTTTGGTAACCACTAGTCTCTTCTTGGAGTCTGTGAGTCTGCTGCTATTTTGTTCCTTCAGTTTTGCTTCATTGTTCTACTCCACAAATGAGGGAAGTTATTTGATATTTGTCTTACTCTGCCTGACTTATTTCACTGAGCATAATACCCTCTAGCTCCATCCATGTTGTTGCAAATAGCAGGATTTGTTTCTTTCTTATGGCTGAATAGTATTCCATTGTGAATATGTACCACCTGTTATTTATCCATTCATCTACTGCTGGACACTTAGGTTGCTTCCATATCTTGGTTTTTGTAAATAGTGCTGCAGTAAACATAGGGGTACATATGTCTTTTTGAGTCTGAGAAGTTGTGTTCTTTGGGTAAATTCCAAGGAGTGGGATTCCTGGGTCAAATGGTATTTCTATTTTTAGTTTTTTGAGGAACCTCTATGTTGCCTTCCACAATGGTTGAACTAGCTTACATTCCCACCAGCAGTGTAGGAGGGTTCCCCTTTCCTGCATCCTTGCCAGCATTTGTTCTTAATTTTTTTGATGCTGGCCATCCTTACTGGTGTGAGGTGATATCTCATTGTTTTAATTTGCATTTCCCTGATGATTAGTGATGTGGAGCATCTTTTCATGTGCCTGTTTGCCATCTGAATTTCTTCTTTGCAGAACTGTCTCTTCATATCCTCCACCCATTTTTTAATCAGGTTATTTGCTTTTTGGGTGTTGAGGTGTGTGAATTCTTTATATATTTTGGATGTTAACCCCTTGTTGGATATGTCATTTACAAATATATTCTCCCATACTGTAGGATGCCTTTTTGTTCTATTCATGGTGTTCTTTGCCATACAGAAACATTTTGGTTTCATGTAGTCCCGTGTGTTCTTTTTTGCTTTTGTTTCCCTTCCTCAAGGAGATGCGTTCAGGAAGAAGTTGCTCATGCTTATATTCAGGAGATTTTTGCCTATGTTGTCTTCTAAGAGTTTTATGGTTTCATGACTTACATTAAGGTCTTTGATCCATTTCGAGTTTACTTTTGTGTATGGGGTTAAACAATAATCCAGTTTCATTCTCTTGCATGTAGCTGTCCAGTTTACCAACACCAGTTGTTGAAGAGGCTGTTATTTCCCCATTGTATATCCATGGCTCCTTTATCGTATATTAATTGACCGGATATGCTTGGACTTATATCTGGGCTCTCTAGTCCGTTCCATTGGTCTGTGGCTCTGTTCTTGTGCCAGTACCAAATTGTCTTGATTACTGTGGCTTTGTAGTAGAGCTTGAAGTTGGGGAGTGTAATTCCCCCTGCTTTATTCTTCCTTCTCAGGATTGCTTTGGCTATTTGGGGTCTTTTGTGGTTTCCTTCTGATTTTTTAAATCTGTCTTCATGCTGACTGCTCTGACTGTGGTTGTATCTCAAGAATTGAGTTTCTGGCCCTGTATTCTTAATTTTAGGTTCACTCCCACCCACCAGAGAGCTTCTTGTTCTCTACCTCTGTGTAGCTTACTTCCAGATCGCTGTATGCAGCCTCTTATTATCTAGAATCTGAAATCCTAATGGCTATAGGGCATTTTTATTTTGTGAGACCTAGAGAAACATCTTAACATACTGTTTTGAAAGCTAAATTTTTGGGGGATGTTTATGTGATCATGTGAATTTAAAGTCCCTAGTTTGCTTTTGTCTTGGATTCATACTGGTACTTCCAAGCCTTTTAAATTAGAAAAGAACTTTCAGATCCCCAATATAGGCTTCCCCGTGCCTTCTAACTAAATGAAGGGGACCAAGTGTCAGCCCTGCTTGGGCCTGGGGCAGCCAGTGGGGCCTGACTAGCCCTGGACACTTTGTTCCTGCCCTTCCTTCCCTTCCTGTGCTGGTGTCTTTCCCAGCCTTGGACTTGGGGCTTCATACTTGCCAGACTCTTCTAACCTGGGACTCCTCACCAGACTGGCTTCCTTTCTTAATGCCATTGTTCTAAAGCTGCCGTTTGGTCCTTTAATCCTCACTAAATCATGACTTACATTTTCATCTTTACTTGTCTCTCAGAAAGTTCCAGAAGAAAGTATCTGATGAAGTGCATTCAGAAAACACTATGTTTTGTGCTGGGGAGAGAATATTCAAGTCCTAACCTTAAAGTAGTGAACTAGAAATATAATCCAGTAAATAATCAAAGTTTACCATATATAGCATGGTGAATGTGATGATGGCAGATAATAAAGTTTGCTTTTCATATCTGTTGATATTAGGATCAAGTGAGATATCATGAAGTTGTGCCTTTTCATTTGTAAAGAAAGGTGAATTGCTGCTGATCAGCCTTGGGAAGGAGAGGGAGGATTCGGTGCAGTCTGCTGACTGGGTTTGCCATCAAGTGTCTGCGTGGTCCATCGTGTCCTACAAACTGCTTTCAGATTAATCTTGCTGTTTTCCTCTTGCTTTCACACTGTTAATACTGGTTCTGTGTTAGCATTTCTTTATCTAGTCTGTGTCGTTTATTCTCTTTCTATAATAGAGGCAGTAAGAGACTTCAGGACAGGGAGAGGACTTCAGCTTAGCTCCTTAGTAATACACTAGGAGAGAGTACACTGAATATCTGGGTTAAGTATAGTTTTAGTAACTATGTTAGCTTTTAATAAGAGCACCTATGAACAACTGTGAATATGAAAAGAATTTTATTCCTTGAGGCTTGAATCTTGGGTGGTGAGGGGGATTCTCTTTAATATAAATTTTGAATTGCAAATTGTATGTCTAAGATGATAGTGGAAATTGACTGAACTTTATAATACCTTAAATATGGTATGGTGGCAGCTTGCTAGATTTCTTACACGTTATTTGTTACTGTTCCAACATACAATGGTTTGTTAGTAATAACAGGAAATAAAAGTAACTGAATTCTCAGATAGACTGTAATTTGAGGCCTAAGAATGTGCATTTTTAACACAGTGTTTCTAATTATGTGGTTCAGCCATAAATTAAACGGCAAACAAAATAGCAGGAATTAGAAGGCCACTCTTTAGAGTGGATTTTGAAAAGCTCTGGAGGCAGGACAGTTTCCTCTAGTGTTTTACTTAGTCTGTGCTGCCCTCAATGAAAGAGAATTATTAAGACCTATATAGAAAGAGATTTGGAGTTTTAAAGTTGAGAGTAGCTGACTTTGGTTTATAAGGCTAGGAAAGTAACCTACAAGGCTGTTGTCATTGCAGCTGGACAGGTTATAGCAGAGTAACTGAAGGCAGTCTGGCAGGGCGAAGGGCTGTTCCCAGGTGAAGGCAGGCTGGGCATAGCTGGTGGGGGTCCCGTATTGTCATCAGAGTCCTGGGCACCCCCTGTCTTCGTCCTCCACCCCCATAAGGATCCACTGCCACTCCTTAGAGTCCACCCCTCATCCCTCAAGGGCCCACTTCAGGTCAGTAGATTTTTGAAAGGCCCTAGATCTTGTGGCACATTATTCTTGCTTCTGTAGTATTGCCAATGCCACACTAAAGCACGTGCACAGGGACCCATCCCCAGGGATTCCCTGAGGCCCCTTGCTTTTCAGCCTTGGCATTCTGTTTGTCACATTCTCTTGATTTTGATTAATAACTGAAGCCTTGAAATTTAGTGATTTTCTTTTAATTTCCTTATTTATTGGTTTATGTGGATCTTTTCTGGCAGATTTTCCTTCACATCCTAGTAAATTTTTAGAAACTATTTTTGTAGACTTTTCATTTTATAGCCTACTATTACTGTGCTGCTGCATTTTGACTGATATTTTTAAATTTTACACAGGTGATATTCTTGAATTTCATGGTCCAGAAGGAACAGGAAAAACAGAAATGCTTTATCATTTAACAGCACGATGTATACTACCAAAATCAGAAGGTGGACTGGAAGTTGAAGTCTTATTTATTGATACAGATTACCACTTTGATATGCTCCGGCTCGTTACAGTTCTCGAGCATAGGCTTTCCCAAAGTTCTGAGGACACTGTGAAGTGCTGCCTTGGAAGGTTCTTTCTGGTGTGCTGCGGTGGCAGTGCTCAGCTCCTCCTTACGCTTCACTCGCTAGAAGCCATGTTTTGTAGTCACCCATCTCTCTGCCTGTTGATTGTGGATAGCCTGTCAGCTTTTTACTGGATAGACCGTGTCAATGGAGGAGAAAGTGTCAACTTACAGGAGTCTACTCTGAAGAAATGTTCTCAGTTCTTAGAGAAACTTGTAAATGAGTATCGCTTGGTTCTTCTTGCAACAACACAAAGTATAATGCAGAGAACCTCAAACTCAGCAGAAGGGCCGTCCTCCGCCTCTAACCGTCCAGGTGGTGTGGACATGGACTATAGACCCTACCTCTGTAAGGCGTGGCAGCAAATAGTGAAGCACAGGATATTTTTCTCCAAACAAGATGATTCTCAAGCCAGCAAACAATTTTCTTTGGTTTCACGTCATTTAAAAAGTAATACTTTAAGAAAACATTTATTTGTTATTGGAGAAAGTGGCGTTGAGTTCTGTTGATATGTATCATAAAAATAGATTTATTGTAGGATAGTACCCCAAAATTAAAACGTCCATAATAAGCTAAGATGATTCTATTCTATAGTTTTAAACTCTAAAGGAATAAACAGAACAGTATTTCTACCCAGAATGGATTTCTTAAACTAGTGCTGTAAAGCCTCAGACTGTCCTATTCCTAGGTTTTTGAAGATTAATCAAGTAATGTTAGCAATTAAGCTGTATATTAAGCTTGTTTTTAAAACTAAATAAAAATAATATACACATTTCAGCCTAAATAAAATGTCTTTTATAACTTCATGTCACATTTCTGGTTTCAGTTAAGTAGTTACTTGTTTAGGAAAGTTGAAGTGAGTTTCTGAGTTCTCATAACGTAACCCCTTTTTGGAAGCTGTGACTTTGTGAAATGTTTCTGTAGAGCTGTTTTTTTCTATAAGATGGATGAAAACAAGGATCCTATGATCTGCCTTTCACACCAAAAACTATGGAAAGTCAGAACATTCTGATCTGAGTTACACTGAATTCCAACGTGGAGGTGTGTTATGTTTGGGTTTCTGTGTAATTTTTAAAACACAGGGAAATAAGTTATCCATTCAAGGAATTCTGTGAAAATCATTTTGAAATTTCCATTTCATTAAGTGGTAGGCAAATACTGAAACTCTATTAGAACTGTGTGCTAGTATTTTCTTACAATTTAGAATAGTCCGGACATACCCAGAATGAATTATTTCCAGCTGAGAGCTGGACAACAGCTCTACATACTTGGCTTCAGTGATGGCCAGAATGGGGAACTCGTGCCTTGAGCATGAAAGGTAATGTCCTGTGGAGGAGGAAGAAATTCCAGAACTTACATTTATACATTTTAATCTAAGGAAAGATTAGATTATACCAGTATCTGACACTCAGATACTGACCCTACTGTGCTCATTCAGTCTGTATGTCAGATCGTCACGTGTTGCATACATATGTGAGGTACTGCATAGGAAATGTGGAGCGAATTGACTGGTGGTCTCGAGGGTGTGTTCGTCTATATACCTACTTAGTTAAAACTGCTAACTGTAAATTGACTCATCTAACGAAGATTCTTTTTAAGGGTTTAAAAGGAATCCTGCAAAGAAACGAAGATTGAAGGCCATATTCTTCATGGTGCAGGTGGAGTAGATGTAGTGTTTGCTGTCTGTGCCCCACGCATGTACCCTGCCCCTCCTGTAGCTTGCTGGCAGTTCCCAAACCCAAGGCCTCTGAAGGTGTCTTCTGGATGCCAAGACCCTGCTGGACTGCATGTTGGACAGGCTGGGCAGTCCTTAATGGGTGAACCAGTGAGGGTCAGGATTTGGTCTATGAACATGCCATCTTCCTCACCTCATAGTAAGAGGACACTGAGGTCTTCTCAGAGTGGCCTCCACAGGGGACTGATGCCCAGTTGCTCACAGCAATAATCTATTCATTAACAGACTGATTTTTGCCTCCCGTCCTCTAACTTACTTCCCTATTCTCATGGTGCCTCCTGGGATTGTCTCCCTAATGAATGACAAATCCTTATCTAGGAACGGCTTTTGTTGTAGGTTGAAGAGGGCCCAAACTGTCAGCAGACATAAAAAGTCCTCAGACTAAGAATCCTTCTAGACCCGATATTTGCTCTTTAGCCACGTTATGGAATTGAAGATGATAGTAGTCTAATTGGCAGTCAGGTTAAATTACATTGGATCACATTACTGTCAATTGTACCCATACACCTTGTCACTGATACACTTTAAAATATTATATACTTTATCCATAATTCATTTTTTCTTTTTTTGTGTGTGTATATTTTATTATATGTAATGCATGTTATATACAAGTACTTTATAAATATTTGTATGTTAGGAGAGTATGATTATTTTTCCCCAAATGAGAGTGTGATCAATAAGATTGAGAATCTTGCCCTTCTCTAGAATACTACTTGTAGCTGTTAAGAAAAGATCGGAGTAGCGCAGAGAAGGCAAGCAGTGAATCTGTGGCATCTTGCTGCACTGATGGACAGTGACTGCACTGGGGTATGGGTGGGAACTTGGTAATATGGGTAAATGTGGTAACCACACTGTTTTTTCATGTGAAACCTTCATAAGAGTATATATCAATAATACCTTAATAAAAAATTTAAAAAAAATAAGAAAAGATAGGAAAATTCAGTTACTTTCTATACCAAGCTCTGTGTGTGTGTATGTGTGTGTTACATGTGTATATGAAAAACAGCAAATATTGGCAGAATTCTAGCCTTGAATATGATAGGAGTTTCCATTTCTTTATATAAATGAATGTATAAATGTTAATTTAATGGACTGTTATTCACAGATTTATAACTTATTCTTTGGGAACATGATTAAAAAATAATGAACTTTTGTATTCACTTAAATTATCAATTATACATTAATATGTCAGATCAAAGACTTAGTTATCTTTAAAAGATTTGTTATCTGACATGTTGGAAGGAAATAAGAATACTGGTTAATAAATTCTTTTGAACTAAAACCTACACCAAGGGATTTTTTGAACACTATAGAAATTTTAACACTTGTAAAAAGAATCAGGCTTAAAGAGAAAGAAGTGGCACATCCTAAGTTATTTGAGAGAAGGTAACAGGGATGCTAAATAAAACCAAAAGAATAATGGGAGTGTATAACTGCAAATATTATTTATCCCATTTACTTGTTTAAAAAAAAACGGGGATCATAAAATACTTTTCTCACAGGTGAATTTCTCAGGATCATTTGAGAATCTAATTAAAAGCGTATGACCTTTTTGTTGATGTGGTAGATGATGTTGATGGATTTTTGTACCATCCTTGCATCCCTGGGAGGAATCCCACTTGATCATGGTGTATGATCCTCTTGATGTATTTTTGAATTCAGTTTGCTAGTATTTTGTTGAGTAATTTTGCAGCTATGTTCATCAGGGATATTGGTCTGTAATTTTCTTTTTTTGTGGTGTCTTTGCCTGGTTTTGGTGTTACAGTGATGCTGGCTTCATAGAATGAGTTTGGAAGTATTCCCTCCTCTTTTATTTTTTGGAAAACTTTAAGGAGAATGGGTATTATGTCTTCTCTGAATGTCTGATAAAATTCAGCTGTGAATCCATGTGGACCCGGGAGTTTTGTTCTTGGGTAGTTTTTTGATTACCAATTCAATTTTGTTGCTGGTAATTGGTCTGTTTAGATTTTCTGTTTCTTCCTTGGTCAGCCTTGGAAGGTTGTATTTTTCTAGAAAGTTGTACATTTCTTCTAGTTTATCCAGTTAGCATATCAAAACTTTCATAGTATTCTCTACAATGGGCATATCTGATAAAAAAAAAAAAACCTAAGATATGCTGTAACCACAGCAAGACTAGATGCAGTATTGGAACTCTTCCTGTAGTCATTTAGGGGGACTTCCAGTAATAGCAGAATAGGTACTTTAGACAAATTCACCTACTAAAAGTAAAACAGAAACAAGCAAACTGGATAAAAACAAACATACATATTTAAAGTATCAAAGAGCTAATCAGTTAGTGAATTACTAGTCCAGGATGCAGAAGAGGAAGGAAATCCCGACATATTTGAAGCAGCTGAGAGTGGCTCATGCTTTAACTAGAACCCTAAATAGTAGAACCCTAGGATTGAGGCTGAACTTGGAGTAAACCAGCCCTTGGGGATGCTGCATCATCCAGGTTAATTTAGAAACAAACAAACAAATAAATAATTTTAAAAAACATCCTTGAGAAATTTTAAAGGAGGTGTAGCAGAAACAAGAATGGCAAAGTATTGGTAACTGTTACCCTGGTAAAGAGTATTAGGACTAAGGTGATCTCAGACTTTTGGTACCCCCATGTCCCTACCAAAACAAATCCTCTCTGGAGGATATCTTCAGCCTCAAATTATTTTGAAAAGTGAATTCTTAAGTGTAGTGCCCAAAATGTAATATAAGGTAACATAACAAAAAAAGACAAGTACTACAGATAAGAAACTGTAGAAACAAATGGTGCCCATATACACATCCACAACTCATACAGACTTAGAATACATGGGAAGAGTGACCTATCAGTTGAGAGTGGGGGCAAATGGAGTTAGTGTCTGGCAGAGGGACAGTTGCCAGCATTAGACACTGTTGAAGAGGCTTCCTCTTACAATTTCTAGATTAACCACTCAAAAAAAAGAGGTATAATTTAAAAATGAAAAGAGGAAAAATAATGAGATGATATTAAATAATCTAAAGAGGAAGGAAATATACACCAGGGCAAATTGGAAGGACATAATGAGACAGCACATTGAAACCCACATATACCACAGTTAAATGTAAATGGATTGAGCACCTTGGTTTAAAATAAAATTTCAGATTGAATTTTAAAAATACATATTTGCTATTTAAAAGAGACATGTAGACATAATACAGGAAAATTGACCTGGAAATTTTAAAATGAAAAACCATTGAACATGAATCAAGAGAAGGCTGATAGATGTATAGTAATGCAAGACAAAAGAAATGACAGCCTCTTCAACAGCTGGTGTTGGCAAAACTGGACAGCTACATGTAAGAGAATGAACCTGGACCATTGTCTTACCCCATACAAAAAAGTAAACTCGAAATGGATCAAAGACCTGAATGTATGTTATGAAACCATAAAACTCTTAGGAAAAAACATAGGCAAAAATATCTTGGACATAAATGTGTATCTTGGACATTTTTATGTCTTTCAAAATAAGCTGGAAGGTACCTTAGTACAGGTAAAGATAAACACTGATAAAACTTGCAATTCAGCAGGATAATCATAAGGTTTACAGAAGTATAAGGAGGATAGATAAATTCAGATTTATGGTTGGGGATTTTAACAACTGAGTAATTGGGAAAAATAAATAAAATCAGAAAGAATACTGAAGATTGAACAGCATGATCAACAAACACCACCCATCAAATGCAGAATGCATTTTTTTTTTTAGCATGCTTGCAATATTTTTTAGTGACCATATACTGGGCCATAAAGTGTGTCAACAAATTTAAAAGATCAAAATTTAAGTGGCAATACAATTAAACCAGAAATCAGTAGCAAAAAAAAAGATTATATATTTCAAAAGTAAGGAATAAACTCATAAAATATTACAGATACCACAATGGATAATACAAAATATTTCAAATTACTAATGAAATTTACATAAAATTTAACGACTGTGGTTAAGACAATTGGAAATTTATAGCCTTAAATCCTTTTATCAAATCAGAAGAAAGGCTAAATGATGATTTAAATAAGCATTTCCTTAAAGAAGAAAATGAGTAACAAATTCCCTTCCTTAAATAGAAGAAATGAAATAATGAAAGCAGAAATTAATAAAATGGAAGAAAATTTAATACAGTATCAACAAAGCCAATCGTTGATTCTTTGAAATGGCTAGTAAAATTGTTAACCCCCTGGCTAGATCAATAAAGACAAGAGAGATGATACAACATTCAAAAACCCATCAACATCATCCACCACATCAACAGAAAGAAGGACAAAAACCACATGATCATCTCCACAGATGCTTAAAAAGCATTCAACAAAAGTCAACATCCATTCATGGTAAAAACTCAACAAAATGGGTATAGAGGGCAAGTACCTCAACATAATAAAGTTTATGACAATCCCACAGCCAACACATACTTAACAGTGAGAAGCTGAAAGCTTTTCACCTAATATCGAGAACAAGACAGGGATGCCCACTCTCCCCACTGTTATTCAACATAGTACTGGAGGTCCTAGCCACGGCAATCAGACAAAACAAAGAAATACAAGGCATCCAGATTGGTAAGGAAGAAGTCAAACTGTCCATTTGCAGATGACATGATATTGTACATAAAAAATCCTAAACACTGCACTCCAAAAATACTAGAAGTAATATCTGAATTCATCAAAATTACAGGATACAAAATTAATACCCAGAAATCTGTTGCTTTCCTATACACTAACAATGAACTAACAGAGAAATCAGGAAAACAATTCCATTCACAATTGCATCAAAAAGAATAAAATACCTAGGAATAAACCTAACGAAGGAAGTGAAAGACCTATACCTTGAAAACTACAAGACACTCTTAAGAGAAATTAAAGAGGACACTAATAAATGGAAACTCATCGCATGCTCTTGGCTAGGAAGAATTAATATTGTCAAAATGGCCATCCTGCCTAAAGCAGTCTACAGATTCAATGTAATCCCTATGAAAATGCCAACAGCATTCTTCAATGAACTGGAACAAATAGTTCTAAAATTCATATGGAGCCACAAAAGACCCCAAATAGCCAAAGCAATCCTGAGAAGGAAGAATAAAGCAGAGGGCATCTCGCTTCCTAACTTCAAGCTCTACTACCAAGCCACAGTAATCAAGACAATTTGGTACTGGCACAAGAACAGACCGACAGACCAGTGGAACAAACTAGAGAGCCCAGATATAAACCCAAACAAATACAGTCAACCAATATATGATAAAGGAGCCATGGATATACAATGGGGAAATGACAGCCTCTTCAACAACTGCTGTTGGCAAAACTGGACAGCTACATGTAAGAGAATGAAACTGGATCATTGTCTAACTGCATACACAAAAGTAAATTCGAAATGGATCAAAGACTTGAATGTATGTTATGAAACCATAAAACTCTTAGGAAAAAACATCGGCAAAAATATCTTGGACATAAACATGAGCAACTTCTTCATGAACATATCTCCCTAGGCAAGGGAAACAAAAGCAAAAATGAATGAGTGGGACTATATCAAGCTGAAAAGCTTCTGTACAGCAAATGACACTATCAATAGAATAAAAAGGTATCCTGCACTATGGGAGAATATATTCATAAATGACATGTCCGATAAAGGCTTGACATCCAAAATATATAAAGAGCTCACACACTTCAACAAACAAAAAGCAAATAATCCAATTAAGAAATGGGCACAAGATGTGAACAGACACTTCTCCAAAGAAGAAGTTCAGATGGCCAACAGACACATGAAAAGATGCTCCACATTGCTAATCATCAGAGAAATGCAAATTAAAACCACAATGAGATATCACCTCACACCAGAAAGGATCAACACCATCCAGAAGACAAACAACAACAAATGTTGGCAAGGATGTGGGGAAAGGGGAACCTTCCTACACTGCTGGTGGGAATGTAAATTAGTTCAACCATTGTGGAAAGCAGTATGGAGGTTCCTCAAAATGCTCAAAATAGAAATACCATTTGACCCAGGAATTCCACTTCTAGGAATTTACCCTAAGAATGCAGGAGCCCAGTTTGAAAAAGACATATGCACTCCTATGTTTATTGCAGCACTATTTACAATAGCCAAGAAATTGGAAGCCACCTAAGTGTCATTCAGTAGATGAATGGATAAAGAAGAGGTGGTACATATACACAATGGAATATTATTCAACCATAAGAAGAAAACAAATCCTACCATTTGGAACAATATGGATGGAGCTAGAGGATATTGTGCTCGGTGAAATAAGCCTGGCGGAAGAAGACAAGTATCAAATGATTTCACTCATTTGTGGAGTATAAGAACAAAGAAAAAATCTGAAGGAACAAAACTGTAGCAGACTCACAGAACCCAAGAATGGACTAACAGTTACCAAAGGGAAAGGAACTGGGGAGGGTGGGTGGGAAGGGAGGGATAAGGGCAAAAAAGGGGGCATCACAATTAACAGACATAATGTAAGGGGGGACATGGGGAGGGCTGTACAACACAGGGAAGACAAGTAGTGATTCTATAGCATCTTACTACACTGATGGACAGTGACTGTAATGGGGTATGTGGGGGGGACTTGATGACAGGGGGAGTCTAGTAAATATAATGGTGCTCATGTAATTGTAGATTAATGATACCAAAATAAATAAATAAAGATGAGAAAAAAGCCACAAATAACCATTATCAGAAATGAAAGAGAGGATACAACTAAATTCTATTGACCTTCAAATAATACATTATCAAGAGTAATATTATATTCATAAAACTCTTAGAAGAAAACACAGGCAAAAATCTCTTGAACATAAATAAGCATGAGCAGTTTTTTTCTGGACACATCTCAGACAAGTTAAAATAAAAAATGAAGTAGTGGGATTACATCAAACTAAAAACTGTACAGGAAAGGACACTATCAGAAGAACAAAAAGGCAACCTACAGTATGGGAGGATATATTTGTAACCAATTTATCTGGGTGTTAATATCCAAAATATATGAAGAACTCATGCCTCAACACCAAAAAAGCAAATAACTCTATTAAGAAATTCATGCAAGACCTGAACAGACATTTTCCAAAGAAGAAATACAAATGACCAACAGGCTCATGAAAAGATGCTCCACATCACTAATCATCAGGGAAATGCAAATCAAAAATACAGTGAGATATCACCTCACACCAGTCAGAATGGCTACCATATTAAAGACAAGAAAAATGAAGTGTTAGGATATGGAGAAATGGAAACCCTCAGACACTGTTGGTGGAAATGTCAATTGTTGGAGCTGTTGTGGAAAACAATATGGAGTTTCCTCAAAAAACTAAAAATAGAAATAGCATTTGAACTAGTAATTCCACTTCTGGGAGTTTACCCAAAGGAAACAAAACTCCTGATTCAAAAAGATACATGCACCCCTGTGTTTATCTCTGCATTATTTACAATAGCGAGAATAAGCAACCAAAGTGTCCGTCAATAGATGAATGAAGAAGTACATATACACCATGGAATATTATTAGCCATTAAAAAGAAATCCTACCATTTGTGACAACATGGATGGATCTAGGGTCTTACACTAAGTGAAATAACACAGGAAGAGATGACAAATGCCATGCGATTTTACTTATTTGTGGAATCTAAAAACAAAACAAAATGAGCAAAACAGCAGTAAACTCATAGACATTGAGAAGTGAGTGGTGGTTACCATGGGTGAGAGGGTGGGTGGGTGGGAATGGTGAGGAGGATAAAAGGGCATACATTCTCAATTACCATGTAAGTTGTTACACGGATGGTAGTACAGCATGGAGAATATGGCCAATGATTCTGTAACACCTTCCTATGTTGACAGATAGTGACTGCACTACTGGGGGTGAGGATAAAATGTGGGTAACTGTGGAACTGCTGTGTTGCATATTGAAACCAGTATGAGATTGTGCATCAACTATACTTAATAAAAAAATTATGTTCAAAATTTTTGAAAAGTGGTAAAATGGGCCAATTGATAGAAAAATATAGCGTATTAAAATCACAAGGAGACATTTAAAAAGCCTGAACAGTCTGCAACAATTAACTTGGATCAGATATAAGATATAAGATATAAGATATAAGATATAAGAACTAAGAAAACTCCATGCTTTGATGCCTTCACCAATGAGTTGTGTCAAGCATTTTAGGAAGAATGGTATAAATTATGAATTCTTTCGGAGAATAGAAGAGAGCTAGATTCCAGTTCATTTTATCAGGCTATCAACACTTTGATGCCAAAATGGGACAGAGACAATATAAGGGGAAAATTATAATTACTGATAAACATATATGCAAAAGTACTACACACAATGCAACAAAATACAAATACAGGATACTATGTCATGAATACATTGTATTTATCCCAGGAACACTAGCTTGGTTTAATGTTCAAAAATCAGTATATATTGCCACATAAATTAGATTAAAGGGAAAAAAATACAGATCATGTCAAATAATGCAGAAAAAGTATTTGATGGAACTCAGTATTTTATTCAGTGCAAGTTTCACACAAACAGATTAATGTAAAAAATAATAGTACATACAAAAAAGCTTTTTATAAAATTCAACATCTTTTCATGTTATTAACTGTAACCATGGATTAGAAGATAATTTCCTTGAACCAATAAAAGGTGTCTACAAAAATGCCACAGCAAACATTAATTAAATGAAATAGAAGTATTCCCTTTAAAATCAAGAACAAGATGAGAATGTCTGCATGTATTCAACATTGTACTGAAATTCAGCACAACGAGGCAAGGAAAATAAAAGGCATAAGGAAAAGACAACTCACTATTGTCAGATCATACACTTGTGTATATAGAAACCCCAAATCATCTATAACATTAGAATTAAGAGTTTAAGATCATTTAAGTTTTTCTAAACACTAGCAACAGAATTAGAAAAATGAAAATAAACCACTTCAAACAAAGCTAGAAATGTGAGTCCTAGAAATCTCTCAAGAGTTTGCAAGACTTGCAGAAGAATAAAAAGTTATATTGAAAGAGGCTTTAAAGAAAACCTAAGTAAATGGAGAGAGGGAGTATGTTTATAGATTGAGAGAGTGTCACAAAGATGTCAGTTCTGCAATAGATAAATTGATTTGGAACTTGGCAATCTGATTCTTAAATTTAGTAGAGCAAGGAACCAAGACAGCCAAAAAAAAAAACACTCTTGTATCAGCTTAGGTATTCAAATGGACTGTGCCGTCTGAATGCCAAATGTGAAAGAGAATGAGAAGGAGCAGGATTAGGCAGGGAAAGCCTTCAGGCTCTGATGTAGACAGGTCTGACACCTGTACATGAAGGAAGGAAGGAAGAATGATGGGCAGGAAGAACTTGAGAGTGGCTGTGCTTGTTTCCCTGCCTAGGTGGTTATCCATTAGCCCTGTGGGAAGACGACTGCCTTGGCTCAAATGCTGCAGCAGATCCAGGAGATGCTTTAGCTGGAGGCTGTCAACCAGTTTCACCACCTGTGCCAGATTTGCTCTCAAAGGGACATCTGAGCAGTGCACGTCAAAGGCTGCTCTGTGTTCTCAAAGGGATGTTCTAAGCAGGGCACTAAGATTTATTGTGAATATAGGCAGAGAGACCTGCCCTATTATATGGAAAGATATTGTGTAGATAAAGTAAGTTAGATGGTGTGTTACTGGTACAAGGATAAACAATTAGAACATAGAGCTCCAGACAAACCCACCTAGGTATGGAGCTTAGTACATGTTTGAAGTAGCAAATCATTGTGGAAAGCATGGATACATATGGAGAAGATGAAATGATCTTAATATTTGTATACAGTTTTAAATCCATTCCAGAGTTAAAGATATACATGTGAAAGCAAAACATTAAACACTATAGAAGACTCTATATGAGAATATATTTATGATCTTGGAGTAGGGGCATACTACGGACAGACACAGAAAGCAGTAATTGTAATAGAAAATACAAATTTGACCACATTAAAAGCTTGACTTTTATTCATCAAAAGATACCATAAACAAAGTGAAAAGCTACAAACCAAAAGTATATTCGCAATCCATGCGAACATGTTTAATATCCAAAGCAAATGATATATAATTACATATGTACACACATGAATGTTTTTTCTGTTTTTCTAATACATAGTACTGTGTGTACATAAGGTGTATGCACAAATTAGCAAGGAAAAATTAGAAAAATGGGCAAAACATTTGGAAGCATTTCAAAGGAGAGACGGGAATGTTCAAAAAACATGAGATCAGGTTCAATCTCATTGGTAATTGGAAATACAAATTAAGATCTCAAAAAGGTGTCACTTCATACACACTTGGGTGACAGACTAAAAGGCTAACAACACCAAGCACTGAGGAAGATGTGCAACAAAAAGCTCTAATTTGGTGCTGGCAGGAATGTGAACTGAGTGGTCTAGTACATGGTAAACTAATTTGGCATTTTTTTATAAAGTTAAAACACACACATACCCTTTAGTATATGTCCTTCTTTCAACTCTTGCTTATATGCATCAGAGGAGTTCTATGAATATATTAGCATTGTTAACAGCAAAAGCCAGAATCAACTGAAACATCCATTCACTATAGAATGGATAAACAAATAGTGGTATATTCATACTATGAAACACTCAACAGCATTGAAAATGAAGGCACATGCAAGATGCATAAAGATTAGGTAAGTCTTAACATTGTTGAATTTTCTAGAAAATACTGCCCCAGAGTATGTTCAATATAATACCTTGTTTTTGATAGCTTTATGGAAATACAATTCATATACCATATAATTCTCTCATTTAAAATATGCTCTTTGGTGGTTTTAATATATTTAAAATTGTGCAACTTTACTTTTCATCACCCCCAAAAGAAACCCTACATCCCTCTCTCCCCAGCCCCTGGCAACCACTGATCTACCTTCTGTCTGTGCATTTCCCGGTGGTGGGCATCTCACAATGGAAACGTACTGCTCGGCCTTTTGTGATGCTTCCTCCCCATAGTTTGTTTTCAGCGTGCATCCAGGGTGCATCACGTGTCAGTACTTCACCATTTATTGCCATGTAACACTCCATTGTGGGACATACCACTTCTCAAAAATCCATTCATCGGTCGGGTCATTTGGGTTGTTTCCAATTTGGGGCTATTATGAATAATGCTATGAATACATAGAGGGTTTTATGTGGAAATTCTTAAGGGTCAATGACAAGCAAAACTAACCATAGGGCACAATTAGAAGGAAAAGGAAGGGGTCAGCATAAGATTGGGTAGGTTGAGGCAGCTTACTGACGACATATTGTTAACATGCCTCATGACTCATCATAGGTTACCACGATCATAACACAAACACGTGAATAGGATGCTCTAGCCTCAACATTTTGTAGAGGTTTGTTGGTCAGATGAGGGAAGGATGCTGGCCTCTAAAATCTGTAAGTCAGTTTCAGTTTCTTACGGAGATGTTGGTTCTTCTCATTTCTATAAATTCTTCTGAGCTCCTGCTTTCCAAGTGTGTTCAGTTCTTCAGCATTTTTTGAGATCTGATGGTGCATCAGCCTGTTTGGGCTGACTGCTTAGGTGAGGCTGTTTTAATGGGGTCCACAGACCTACTGCCATCCCCCAGCTGTCCAGCTTTAAAAACTATGTTGCATCCTCCCCCTCTCCTTATCTTGGTGGGCTTTTACTTTGTCACCCTTTTCTGTCATCTTAGTTGGATTTCAGGAGGAATTAGAGGTAAATGGGTGTATTCAACTACAATGGTTATCCAGAAATTCTATGTCGGCTGAGTCCGGGTTTTCTATTACTTGCAGCTAAGAGCATCCTTATCTGACATGCTACCAACAGTATTTTCCCACAGAACAGTCTACAACATGATAGTTAATGGCTACACAGCATTCCCTCTCATAAACAGGTAATTAACCAGTCATTCTTGAAAATTTAAGTGGTTTCCAATTTCCTGATTATTTTTAAAAAATAGAATATGATGTAGATTTGCTGCTTTTTCATGTTACCAAATGCCTCAAGATTTATACCAACTTCTGCCCTCAGTGGAGGAGAATATATCATTATCTTCACACCCATAAAAACAGGTAGTACCTTATTTACATTTTATTCTTTATTTTCTAATTATATTCATTTGAAAAAAATCTCAGAAAGATAAAATCGAGATAAGCCCCACTATCTAGAGCTCTCTTGCCTGTTCTCTGTACATGTCTTTGAGACATTGTATATGAGACTGTTTTGGCCCTCTGTTTCGCTGTATTAGGTTTTTCCTTACTGTACATACTCTTTGTCCTTTGTTTACCTACCAAGGTATTGTTGCCGCCTCTCCACATCAATCATCAATGTATATCAATCTAATCATTTTCAAAGCTCTGTACACCATGGCTTGCTTGACTCACCCCTATTGATCGACATTTAGATTGTTTATATTTTTTTCTAAAACCTTGTGCATATAGCTCTGTAATTGTCTATTTCTTTCCTTTAGATAAAT
Source organism: Manis pentadactyla (assembly GCF_030020395.1). NCBI lineage: Eukaryota > Metazoa > Chordata > Mammalia > Pholidota > Manidae > Manis > Manis pentadactyla. The sequence continues at coordinate 145,119,690 of NC_080025.1, read as the reverse complement.
AAAGAGGTACTGTTGGGGTACAGGGTGTTTTTGTGTTGTCAGTACATTAATATGCACTGCTGAAAGATGTAGGAAAAAGCAGAACCAATGATACAAGTAGGGCTTTGGCAGTACTGTTTGATCTCCTGCATAATTAAATTCTGGACTTATAACTTGTGTAAATTAATGAATTTACATTTTGCCTAGTCCGGCAAAATTTTTAATCTGTAATTTCAAACTCCTGATAAAATAAAGACAGAGACACTTGACTGTACCTATACTAATATTTAAGTAACATGAAATTCAGATTTCAGCCATCATGGAAAATGAAAAATGCTAGATTCATGTGAATAATAACAAATCATTCAAAATTTCGGAAGTTTGCATCTGTTTTAGGTAGATATGTCTAAATAAGAATATGGGTTAATATTTAGAGTATGCTTAGCCTGATGTGTTACATTGAATATGAAGTCTTGAATTGGCATGAATTAACCTATACATCCTTAAATATTTCCAAAATTGTATTTTATATGAGCCTGTAATAAATGACCATATTACAATTTGGTAGCTGAGAAGTGTAGGGAGAGTTGCCATGGGAACCTTAATGTGATCTTCCCTTGCTTTCATTTAAATTTCATTTTTAATATTGCATTAACATTTTTGCATTTAATGGATAGATATTTGAATTAATATTGAAGTGCTCTCTCTAATATAAATAAAATATAAGAAATGAAAATGTGATTTTTCTTCCAATGAGCAAATGAACATACAATCCAAGATCTTGTAGAAATAACAGCACTTGAGTTTTAAATTATTACATTTCATTAATGTATTTGGAAATTTCTTAAAGGATCCCTCTTAAAAGATTAAGAAATATTTATGGATAGTCACATAATTCATATCTTTACATTTCAAATATAGTCAAGAATTTCCTGAAGGCTATTTGGGAGCAATTTACTTTACTGTGCCTTGGTTTGTTTTTCTGTATTTTTCTGAGTAGATGACCTGTGTGTCCTCTCCTACCTCTAAAGGCCCCTTTATGTATAGGTTGATAGACTCCATCTGGCTTAAAATACTAACTGTATTTACCAAGTACAGATTTGTCTATGTAAGTTCATTGTGTAAAAATCTAACTTAGGCCAGAGATAGAGATTTTTTATTACAAAGGATTCTTGATTGTACAATGCAATATTAACACATAAGAGTATATATGAATAGTATGTTTAAAATTGAAATAAATGTATAAAGTCATGGACAACAGAATCCGTGACTGGAAGGAGCTCTTAGGTGTCAGGCATCTTCAATTCCTTCTGATGCACTACAGGCAACTAGGTGTGTGACTACATGCAAGTTACATCATCTCTTATATATAAAAGAGCCTGACTTGGGATCATTGGGCTTCTTTTCTATTTACATACTCCCTAAGTGAAATTTGGAAAATTATGTATCATCTTACACCTTCTGAATTGATATTCAGAGCCTTAATTCGTAAGTTTAGGTATTACCAAAAGGTTTGGTTTCTGATATATTGACATTAAAAAAAAAAACATTAAATTTATCCAGTGAAATCTACATACTGTAGCAATTTGTTGCCTATCATCATTTTTTAAAAATGCAAAAGTAGAGCTTGTATTACTGCTGTTTGATTCCTCCTCCTGGGTCTGTGTAAAGCAGTCAGATTCCTAGAGACAGGAATTAGAAGGGTGGCTGCCAGAGCTGGGGGGAGGCGGGGGTGGGGATTGTTCGTGGGTCAGTTTCAGTTCCACGAGATGAAGAGCTCTGTAAGTCGGTTGCACAGGAGGGTAAATGTGGTTTACTGAACTGCGCACTTAAAAATGGTTAAGACAGTAAATTTTATGTCATTTTTAAATTAAAAATAGATTTTAAAAAGTAAAGGTTGTATTGAAAAGGCTAAAGTTTTACATTATTCCTAGTTTGCTGAATTTGAATTTCCAGTCCCTTCCCCAACAGAATTTTAATCTAATCCAATTTACTTTTTATATTTGAAAGTCCTTTATTAACTTTTTTGGCCCAACCACACATATTTGCAACAAAACTATGCATGTAAATTTAAATTAGAAATAATTTTCTTCTGTGATCTTAAGGCTCCAAGTAGTAAGTATCTGAGTATTATAGTTATTAGTAGAATATAATTGGTCAAAACAATGTACATATTTCAAGTACTGATAAATAATGGTGACACAAAATAAAGTGTGTTGGAAATTCATTTCTGAATAAGATCTGTAAGTTAAATGTAAATGTAATGAGTTTATAGAGTAAATGGAATAATATAAATAAATGAGCAGAGTCAGTTGATCAGTAACGTCAGGGAGGAGACTTATCCCAGCTTAAAAATAAGTATGGATTTTTAAACCCAACTATCTAAAAGTTAATGGGAAGCTGTAAATAACATTAACATAAAACATTAAAGTACCTTAAATATATATTTTGTTCATTTGAGGTGGTAAAATTCATCTATCAGAAGCAAACATGAAAATTTTCATCCCTCTTCCTTAAAGTCATGCAAAATAAGTAACTGAGGCAAGTTGCATGACCCTACTAAGTTCTTTCCTATTGTCAAGAACTCTGAAAATATAGAGAAAATGCATTTTGTAGAAGATAGGCATTTCCCAAAATGATATACAAATCTTGAATATTTCATTTATTGGGTGGACAAATGCATAGGTCAATAGGTCAATGCTTGCCATTTTATTGCTAGGATAAAGTGAGCCTCTCTGCCTTCAGTATTTTGAATTGATGCCTCTTTACTGACATGGTATTCTTCAGAAGTGATGCAATCTTCTAAATATTCAAAGATATTAGGTCATAAAAGAACTGTTTTCTCCACTGACCCACTCTATAAGATATCCCATCCTTCATTAGTAAGAGGGGAGAAAACATGAAACCTTGCTATGAAACCTTTATAGTTCATTCTTTGATAAAAAGAATCCTTACAGACCCAGTATTACAGATTGATCCCTCACGGCCCCCCACTTGCCTTTGTGTGTTTGTGTGTGTTTGTGTGTGTGTGTGTGTGTGTGTGTGTGTGTGTGTGTGTGTGTGTAGTCTTTAGAGTTTTCTATATATAGTATCATGTCCTCTCTAGTGACAATTTTACTTCTTCCTTAACAATTTGGATGCCTTTTATTTCTTTTTCTTGCCTGTTTGCTGTGGTCAGGACTTCTAGAATTATGTTGAATAAAAGTGGTGAGAGTGGGCATCCTTGTCTTGTTCCTTGAGTATGATGTTAGCTGGGTGTTTCTCATATATGCCCTTTATTATGTTTAGGTATGTTTCCTCTATACCTACTCTGTTGAGAGTTTTTATCATGAATGGATGCTGAATTTTGTCAAATGCTTTTTCTGAATCTATTGGTGATGGTATTTATCCATCCTTTTGTTAATGTGGTGTATTGCATTAATCGAAGATGTTGAACCATCCTTGTACCCCTGGAATAAATCTCACTTGGTTGAGGTGAATGATCTTTTTAATGTATTTTTTAATTCAGTTTGCTAATATTTCATTGAGGATTTTTGCATCCATGTTCATCAGGAATACTGGTCTGTAATTTTGTTTTCTTTTCTTTTTTTTGTAGTGTCTGTCTGGTTTTGGTATCAAGGTGATGCTGGCCTCATTGAATGAACTTAGAAGCTTCCCTTCCTCTTTGGTTTTTTGGAATAATAGTCTGAGAAGGGTAAGTTTTAACTCTTCTTTAAATGTTTGGTAGAATTCTCCCATGAAGTGATCTGTTCCTGAAAGATTTTTGATTACCGTTTTAATTTCATTGCTAGTAATCTGTTCAGATTTTCTATATCTTTCTGGTTCAGTATTGGGTGATTGCATAGTTCTAGGAAATTATCCATTTCTTCTAGGTTGTCCAATTTGTTCACATATGGTTTTCATAGTGGTCTCTTATAATTGTCTGTGTTTTTGTGGTGTCTGTTGTAATTTCTCCACTTTCTTTTCTGATTTTATTTGAGACCTCTCTTTTTCTCTTGATAAGTTTAGCTGAAGGTTTATCAATTTTGTTTATATTTTCAAAGAACCTACTCTTAATTTCATTGATTCTTTGTATTGCTTTTTTTTTTCTCTGTTTCATATATTTCTGCTCTGATCTTTCTTCTTTTTCTCCTTCTACTAAACTTGAGCCTGTTGGTTCTTTTTCTAGTTCCTTTAGGTGTAGGGTTAGATAGGCCTGTAATGCTATAAATGTCCCTCCTAAAAATGTCCTTTTGCTGCATCCCAAAGATTTCACATTGTGTTTCTATTTTCATTATTATCGAAGTTTTTTTAAATTTCCTCTTTAATTTCTTCATTGACCCTTTGCTTGTTTAGTAGTGTGCTGTTTAGCTTCCACAGGTTTTTTTTTTTCCAAATTTTTCCTGTTTCATACTGCTATGGTCAGAAAAGATGCTTGGGATGATATCAATCCTCCTAAATTTATTAAGACTTGTTTTGTGGCCTAACAGTGAACTCTCCTGGAGAATGTTCCATGTGCACTAAAATGAATGAGTATTCTGTAATTTCTGGATGTAATGTTCTGTATATAGCTATTACATCCATTTGGTCTAATATGTTCTGTTTCCTTAATTTAAATGCCACAGTTTCCTTATTAATTTTCTGTCTGGATGAACAATCCATTGATATGGGGTGCTGAAGTCTCCTATTATTATTATTATTACTGTCAATTACTTCCTTTATATTTCTTAATATTTGCTTCATGTATTTAGATTCTTGTCTTTTGGGTGCACAGATATTTACAATTGTTATTTCTCCTTGCTGGATTTAACCCTTAATCATTATATAATATCCTTGTCTCTTTTTAAGTCTTTATTTTAAAATACATTTGTCTCAGTACTGCTACCCCAGCTTTTTGTTTGTCTGTCTGTTTTCCATTTGCATGGAATCTTTTCTATCCCTTCAGTTTCAGTCTGTGTGTGTCTTTAGGTCTGAAGTGAGTCTGTTGTGGGTAGCACAAAAATGGGTCTTGCTTTAAAAAAATTTTTTTTTTGTATCATTAATATACAATTAAATGAGCAACATTCTGGTTACTAGATTCCCCCCAACATCAATTCCACACCACATACGCCTGTACAGTCACTGTCCATCAGCGTAGTAAAATGCTATAGAATCAGTACTTGTCTTCTCTGTGCTATACTGCCTTCCCTGTGCCCCCTTGCTACATTATGAGTGCTGATCGTAATACCCCTTATTCCCCTTCTCCCTCCCTTCCCACCCCACACCCCCTAGATCCTTTCCCTTTGGTAACTGTTAGTCCATTCTTGGGTTCTGTGGGTCTGCTGCTGTTTTGTTCCTTCAGTTTTTCTATGTTCTTATGTTCCACAGATGAGTGAAATCATTTGGTACTTGTCTTTCTCCGCTTGGCTTATTTCACTGAGCATAATACCCTCCAGCTCCATCTATGTTGTTGCAAATGGTAGGATTTGTTTTCTTCTTATGGCTGAATAATATTCCATTGTGTATATATAACACATCTTCTTTATCCATTCATCTACTGATGGACACTTAGGTTGCTTCCATATCTTGGCTATTGTAAATAGTCCTGCAATAAACATAGGGGTGCATATGTCTTTTTGAGACTGGGCTGCTGCATTCTTAAGGTAAATTCCTAGGAGTGGAATTCCTGGGTCACATGGTATTTCTATTTTGAGTTTTTTGAGGAACCTCCATACTGCTTTCTACAATGGCTGAACTAATTTACATTCCCACCAGCAATGTAGGAGTGTTCCCCTTTCTCTGCACCCTCTCCAGCATTTGTTGTTTCCTTTCTATGTTTGCCATCCTAACTGGCATGAGGTCGTATCTTATTTATTGTGGTTTTAATTTGCATTTCCCTGATAATTAGCAATGTGGAGCATATTTTCATGTGCCTCTTGGCCATGTGAATTTCTTCTTTGGAGAATTGTCTGTTCAGATCCTCCGCCCATTTTTTAATAGGGTTATTTGCTTTTTGGGTGTTGAGGCTTATGAGTTCTTTATGTATTTTGGATGTTAAACCCTTGTCAGACATGTCATTTACAAATATCTTCTCTCATCCTGTAGGATGCCTTTTGTTCTGCTGATAGTGTCCTTTGCTGTACAGAAGCTTTTTAGCATGAAATAGTCCCATTTGTTCATTTTTGCTTTTGTTTACCTTGCCTGAGGAGATGCGTACAGTAAAAAGTTGCTCATGTTTATATTCAGGAGATTTTTGCCTATGGTTTCTTCTAAGAGTTTCATTGTTTTATGATTTACATTCAGGTCTTTGATCCATTTCAAGTTTACTTTTGTGTATGGGGTTAGACAATAATCCAGTTTCACTCTCTTGCATGTAGCTGTCCAGTTTTGCCAACACCAGCTGCTGAAGAGGCTGTCATTTCCCCATTGTATGTCCATGGCTCCTTTATCATATATTAATTGACCATATATGCTTGGGATTGTATCAGGGCTCTTTAGTCTGTTTCACTGGTCTATGGGTCTATTCTTGTGCCAGTACCAAATTGTCTTGATTACTGAGGCTTTGTAGTAGAGCTTGAAGTTGGGGAGCGTAATTCCCACCACTTTATTCTTCCTTCTCAGGATTACTTTGGCAATTCAAGGTCTTCTGTGGTTCCATATGAATTTTAGAATGATTTGCTCTAGTTCGTTGAAGAATGCTGTTGGTATTTTGATAGGGATTGAATGGAATCTATAGATTGCTTAAGGCAGAGTGTCCATTTTGACAATATTAATTCTTCCTATCCATGAGCACAGAGTGTGTTTCAATTTACTGGTATCTTCTTTAATTTTTCTCATGAGTGTCTTGTAGTTTTCAGAGTATAGGTCTTTCACTTCCTTGGTTAGGTTTTTTTCCTAGGTATTTTATTCTTTTTTCTGCAATTATGAATGGAAGTGTTTTCCTGATTTCTCTTTCTGCTAGTTCATCATTAGTATATAGGAATGCAACAGCTTTCTGTGTATTAATTTTGTATCCCGTAACTTTGCTGAATTCAGATATTGGATCTAGTAGTTTTGGAGTGGATTCTTTAGGATTTTTTATATACAATATCATGTCATCTGCAAACAGGGACAGTTTGGCTTCTTCCTTGCCAATCTAGATGCCTTTTATTTATTTGTGTTGTCTGATTGCCATGGCTTGGACCTCCAGAGCTATGCTGAGTAAAAGTGGAGAGAGTGGACATCCTTGTCTTGTTCCCAATCTTAAGCTTCTTGCTGTTAAGTATAATGTTGGCTGTGGGTTTGTCATATATGGCCTTTATTATGTTGAGGTACTTGCTCTCCATACCCATTTTGTTGAGAGTTTTTATCATGAATGGATGTTGAATTTTGTCAAATGCTTTTCCCACATCTATGGAGATGATCATGTCGTTTTTGTCCTTCTTTTTGTTGATTTGGTGGAAAATGTTGATGAATTTTCAAATGTTGTACCATCCTTGCATCCCTGGGATGAATCCCACTTGATCATGGTGCATGATCCTCTTAACATATTTTTAAATTTGGTTTGCTAATATTTTGTTGAGTATTTTTGCATCTATGTTCATCAGGGATATTGGTCTGTAATTTTCTTTTTTTGTGGTGTCTTGGCTGGTTTTGGTATTAGAGTGATGTTAGCTTCATAGAATGAGTTTGGGAGTTTTCCCTCCTCTTCTACTTTTTGGGAAACTTTAAGGAGGATGAGTATTAGGTCTTCACTAAATGTTTGATAGAATTCATCAGTGAAACAATGTCATTCAGGAGATTTGTTCTTAGGTAGTTTTTTTATTACCAATTCAATTTCTTTGCTGTATTTCGTCTATTCAGAGTTTCTGTTTCTTCCTGGGTCAGCCTTAGAAGGTTCTGTTTTTGTAGAAAGTTGTCCATTTCTTCTACGTTATCCAGTTTGTTAGCATATAATTTTTCATAGTATTCTCTGGTAATTCTTTGTATTTCTGTGGTGTCCATAGTGATTTTTCCTTTCTTATTTCTGATTCTGTGTATGTGTGTAGATTCTCTTTTTTTCTTGATAAGTCTGGCTAGGGATTTATCTATTTTATTTTCTTGAAGAACCAGCTCCTGCTTTCATTGATTCTTTCTATTGTTTGATTCTTCTGAATTTTACTTATTTCTGCTCTAATCGTTATTATGTCCCTCCTTCTACTGACCTTGGGCCTCATTTTTTCTTCCTTTCCTAGTTTTGTTAACTGTGAGTTTAGACTGTTTATTTGGGATTGTTCTTCTTTCCTTAGGTAGGCCTATATTGCAATATATTTCCCTCTTTGCACAACCTTCGCTGTGTCCGACAGATTTTGCATTCTTTGAATTATTGTCATTTGTCTCCATATATTGTTTGATCTCTGTTTTTATTTGGTCGTTAATGCATTGATTATTTAGGTGCATATTATTAAACCTCCATGTGTTTGTGGGCTTTTTCGTGCTCTTTGTGTAATTTATTTCTAGTTTCATACCTTTGTGATCTGAGAAGCTAGTTAGTACAATTTCAATCAATGGACTGAGGCTCTTTTTGTGGCCTAGTATATGATCTATTCTTGACAGTGTTCCATGTGCACTTGAGAAGAACGTGTATCCTGTTGCTTTTGGATAGAGTGTTCTGTGGATGTCTCTCAAGTCCGTCTGTTTTAATATGTCGTTCAGTGCCTCTGTATCTTTACTTATTTTCTGTCTGGTTGATCTGTCCTTTGGAGTGAGTGGTGTGTTGAAGTCTCCTAAAATGAGCACATTGAATTCCATTTCTCCCTTTAACTATGTTAGTATTTGTTTCACATATGTAGGTGCTCCCGTTTTGGGTGCATAGATATTTACAATACTTATATCCTCTTGTATGACTGACCCTTTTATCATTATGTAATGTCCTTCTTTGTGTCTTGTTACTTTCTTTGTTTTGAAGTCTATTTTGTCTGATAGAAATACTGTAACTCCTGCTTCTTTCTCCCTATTAGTTGCATGAAGTATCTTTTTCTATCCCTTTACTTTCAGTCTCTGTATGCGTTTGGGTTTGAAGTGAGTGTCATGTAGGCAGCATACAGACAGGTACTTTATCCATTCAGACAGTTTTTTATCCATTCAGTGACTCTATGTCTTTTGATTGGTGTATTCAGTTCATTTCCATTTAGGGTGATTATTGATAGGTATGTACTTATTGCCATTGCAGGCTTTATATTCATGGTTACCAAAGGTTTAAGGGTAACCAGTTTACTGTCTAACAGTCTAATTTAACTCACTTAGTGTGCTATTACAAACACAACCTAAAGGTTTTTTATTTTTTCCTCCTTTTTCTTCCTCCTCCATTCTTTGTATGTTAAGGTTCATATTCTGAACTCTTGATCTATCCCTTGATTGACTTTGGGGGTAGTTTATTTGATTTTGCATCTGCTTAGTAATTAATTGTTCTATTTTGCTGTGGTTTTATTTCCCATGGTGACAGCTATTTAGGCTTAGGAATACTTCTATATATAGCAGTCCCTTCAAAATGCACTGTAGAGGTGGTTTATAGGAGGTAAATTCTCTCAGGTTTGCTCATTGGAAAATTGTTTAATCCTGCCTTCTAATTTAAAAATAATCTTACTGGGTAGAGTATTCTTGGTTCGAGGCTCTTCTTTTTCTTTGCATTAAATATATCATGCCACTCCCTTCTCGCCTGTAAGATTTTTGTTGAGTAATCTGATGATAGCCTGATAGGTGTTCCTTTGTATGTGATCTTTTCTCTCTCTCTATCTGCTTTTAAAAGTCTGTCATTATCCTTGATCTTTGCCATTTAAATTATTATGTGTCTTGATGTTGTCTTCCTTTGGTCCCTTGTGTTGGGAGATCTGTGCACCTCCATGGCTTGAGAGACTATCTCCTTCCCCAGATTGGGCAAGTTTTCTGCAATTACGTCTTCGATGACACTTCCTATCCCTTTTTCTCTCTTCTTCTTCTTCTGGTATCCCTATAATGCAAATGTTGTTCCGTTTGGATTGGTCACACAGTTCTCTCAATATTCTTTCATTCTTAGAGATCCTTTTTTCTCGCTGTGCCTCAGCTTCTTTGTATTCCTCTTCTCTAATTTCTATTCCATTTACCATCTCTTCTACTACATCTAGTCTGCTTTTCAATCCCTCCATTGTATGTTTCATTTTAGATATGGAATTTCTTAATGATTGAATCTCCATCTTAAATTCATTCCTGAGTTCTTGAATATTTTCTGTACCTCCATGATCATGTTTATGATTTTTATTTTGAACTCTCTTTCAGGAAGATTGGTGAGTTCAGTTTCATTTGCCCCTTTTTCTGGGGTTTGTGAGATTTTGGTCTGAACCAGGTTCCTTTGACCTTTTATATTTCTGTGTGGTGCCCTCCAGTGCCCAGAAGTTCCAGTCTCTGGAGCTGCTCATCCCCTGGAGTGATGTTGGGGGTCGCAGGGGAGCGACGCTAGTGCCTGCGGTGAGGAAAGAGCTGTTTCCTGATTCCTGCAGTACCCATCTCCAGTGTCAGAGCCTCTGCGCTTTGTGTCTCTAGCTGTTGTAGGCGTGTCTCTCTCTGGCTGGCCTGACATCAGTGCAGTGACTGCTTGTTTGCAAGTCCATGCTGTCATGCCAGGAGGAAGGCATAGCAGGCTGTGTGTCACAGTGGGGGGCCTCAGAGCTGAGTGGACAGCCAGGGGGATGGGGCTCCTGAAGCTCCTCAAAGTTCCCAACCTGCTGGACAGAGCGCACCCAGACAGCCTTGTTCACTTATCCTTCTCTGATGCAGCAAGTCCATGCAAACCCTGCCCCTTCAGCAGCCCTCTAGCTGCTAGGAAGACTCTCAGACCGCCCACATTTCCTTTGTCCCAGAGCAGCTGGATGTGGATCCCCGTCCTCCACAAATGGCCAGACTCTCAGTCTCTCAAGCACTCTGCCTGTCCCAGCTCCCCAACCCCACCAACCTGCAGAGCCCCACACAATGTAGGTTTGTGCTCCAAAGCAGATCTCCAAGGTGGAGATCCTGAAGCAGTTCAAGGCTTCCATCCTGCTTCATTTCTCTTCCTCCTGCCAGTGAGCTGGGGAGGAGGAAGGGCTTTGGTCCTGCCAGATCAAGGCTTTGGTACGTTACCCTGTTTCGTGAGGTCAGCTCTGTTCTCCAGGTGTATGCAGTCTAGTGTAGCCTTCTTTCCTGTTGCTGTTTTAGGGTTAGTTGTATTAATTATATTTTCGTTCTGTATGTGGTTTTGGGAGGAGTTTTTTGTCTCACCTCTCATGCCACCATCTTGAATCAATGGGGTCTTGCTTTTTTATCCATTCGGTCACCCTATGTCTTTGGTTTGAGCATTTAGCCCATTTATATTTAAGTAATTATAATAAGTATGTTCTTATCGCCATTTTGTTACACATTTTCTGCTTGTTTTTGTCAATTTTCTCTGGTCCTTTCTTGTTCTCTTCCTTGTGCATGATAACTTTTCTTAGTTAATTGTATTCCTTTCTCTTAATTTTTTGTCTGTTACATGTTTTTGGTTTGCGGTTACTAGGTGGTTCATATATAAAATCACACTTGTGAAATAGTCTATGCTAAGGTGGTAGTCACTTAAATTCGGGCACATTCTAATACCACTATGTTTTTCACTCTCTGCCTCCACATTTTATGTATATGATGTCTTCCTTAACATCTTTTATTTAATAATTTCCTTAAATAGTTTTTAAAAGTAGTTAATTTTACAACTTTTGTTTTTTAACCTTTATATTACATTTTAAGTGGTTGGCCTATTACCTTTGTTGTTTGCTTTTACTAGTGAAATGTTTGCTTTCCATAATTTCCTTGCTTCTAGTTATGGCCTTTCCTTTTCACTTAAAGAAGCCATGTAAGCATTTCTTGTAAGGCTGGCTTAGTGGTGAACTCTTGTAACCTGTGTTTGTCTGAGAAGCTCTCTATCTCCCCTTCAATTCTCAATGATAACCTTGCTGAGTAGAGTATTCTTGGTTGAAGGTCTTTCTCTTTCAGTACTTTCAATGTATCATACCACTCCTTCCTGACCTATAGAGTTTCTGCTGAAAAATTAGCTGATAGCTTTATGAGGTTTCCCTTGTAGGCAACTCACTGCTTTTGTCTTGTTGCTTTTGAGATTCTGTCTTTATCTTTGTTATTTGACATATTAATTACTAGGTGTCTGGGTGTGAACCTCCTTAGGTCCAGCTCATTTGGGGCTCTCTGTGCTTCCTGACTTAGATGTCTCTTGCCTTCCCTAGGTTAGGGAAGTTTCCATCTATTATTTCTTGAAATAAGTTTTCCACTGTTTTATCTCTTCTCCTGATGTGAATATTAGGCTGTTTCATTTGTTTCTGAGCTCCCTTTCCCTATCCCCCCTTCTTTTTATCCTTTTTTCTTTCTGTTGTTCAGCTTGAATGCTCCCCATCCTCTAGTGTGCTGTTGATTCCATCTAGTGTATTTTTTTTATTTCACTTACTATATTGTTCATCTTTAATTGGTTCTTTTTTAGATTTTCCATCTCTTTTGTTGAAGTCCTCTGTTCATCCATTCTTATCTCAAGTCTGATGAGCATCTTCATAACCATGCTTTGGTTTATCAGGTAAATTGGTTAACTCAGTTTCATTTAGATTTTTTTCTGAAGTTTTGTTGTGTTCTGTGTTTGGAGCATTTTCCTCTATCTTCTCATTTTGTTCAACTTTCTGCACTTGATTCTAAGAATTAGTAGGAAAAGCTAGCTCTCCAAGTCTTGACAGAGTGGCCATGTGTAGGGATGTACCTCTGGTAGAAAGCATATGCCTGGCTGTTTGTCTGGCTGGCTGAAGGCTGGATGGGGTCTGGGGTCTCCTGTGTGGTCGCCAGGCAAGGCTGCACTGGCAGTGTCAAAGGGACCAGTGTCCAAAGGGCCCAGTACAGGGAGCAGCCATGTGGTCGGTGTGCTGAGGCGTCTTTGGCAGGGTGTTTGGAGGTAGAGGGACATGGTCGAGTTCTCCTTCGTGGGCACCTGTCATGGCCACACTAATGGGTGGCTGGGGCTGGATGGTTGTGGTCTGGGGGTTTCCTGGTTTGAAATGAGGCTGAGGTTCTGCAAATGGGGTGGCCAGGGAGGGAAGGAGCACAGCCAGGGTGATTATGCACATGTGTCACAGTGGTACCACCATTGTGGGACTGCTAGATCTCTTACAGGTATGTTTGATTGTGGGCTGGGGTGGGAAGCCCCCTTATAATGTCTGGAGTTAGTGAGTTCACGCTGGCCCTGCTCCCGTCCACACGATTAGTGTGTGTGGGGAATGTAAATGATGGCACTCAGCACTCCTGTTCATGCCAGCAGTGTCGGGGACAGAAACAATGTGTGTGTCCACCAATCCTAGCACCTCTGATTCCACAGAAAGTCCAGGCAGATCCCCTGGCTTTTGGTAGTCAGGTTTACACCCTCTAACCTCAGCTTTTATCTTGCCCCAGGGCAGGTGAGTCTGTGCTCCAGTGCCACAGTGATATCCAGACTGCAGGGCCATGCTGGGGGTGAAGCTCCCTCTGTCACTGTGCCTTTGTCTCCCCTGATTTTTTTCTTTATCTTAAGGTATCATTGATATACACACTTATTAAGGCTACACAAATAAAACAATGTGGTTATTACTTCACCCTTACTATCAAGTCCCCCTGCATTGCAGTCACTGTCCATCAGTGCAGTAAGATGCCACAGAGTCCCTATTTGTCTTCTCTGAGCTACATTGTCTTCTCTGTGACCCCACATACACAATGTGCACCAATCATGATATCCCACAATCCCCTTCTCCCTCCCCCCAACCCCTCCCCTTTAGTAACCACTAGTCCCTCCTTGGAGTCTGTGACTCTGCTGCTATTTTGTTCCTTCAGTTTTGCTTCGTTGTTTTACTCCACAAATGAAGGAAATCATTTGGTATTTGTCTTTCTCTGCCTGACTTATTTCACTGAGCATAATACCCGCTAGGTTCATCTATGTTGTTCCAAATGGTAGGATTTGTTTCTTTCTAAAGTCTGAATAGTATTCATTGTATATTGTGCCACCTCTTCTTTATCCATTCATCTACTGATGGACACTTAGGTTGCTTCCATATCTTGGCTATTGTAAATAGTGCTGCAATAAACATAGGGGTGCATATGTGTTTTTGAATCTCAGAAGTTGTTTTCTTTGGGGAAATTCCAAGGAGTGGGATTCCCGGGTCAAATGGTATTTCTGTTTTTAGTTTTTTGAGGAACCTCCATATTGTTTTCCACAATGGTTGAACTAGTTTACATTCCCAACAGGAGTGTATCAGGGTTCCCCTTTCTACGCTTTCTTGTCAGCATTTGTTGTTCCTAGTCTTTTCTATGTTGGCCATCCTAACTAGTGTAAGATGATATCTCGTTGTGGTTTTAGTATGCATTTCCCTGATAACTAGCAATGTGGAGCATCTTTTCATGTGTCTGTCGGCCATCTAAATTTCTTCTTTGGATAAGTGTCTGTTCATATCCTCCGCCCATTTTTTAATTGGGCTATTTGATTTTTGGGTGTTGAGGTGTATGAGTTCTTTATATATTTTGGATGTTAAACCCTTGTCGGATATGTCTTTACAAATATATTCTCCCATACTATACGATGCCTTTTTGTTCTGCTGATGGTGTCCTTTGCTGTACAGAAGCTTTTTAGCATGATGTAGTCCCATTTGTACATTTTTGCTTTTGTTTCCCTTGCCTGAGGAGATACGTTCAGGATAAAGTTGCTGATGTTTATATTCAAGAGATTTTTGCCTATGTTTTCTTCTAAGAGTTTTATGGTTTCATGACTTACATTCAGGTCTTTGATCCATTTTGAGTTTACTTTAATGTATGGGGTTAGACAATAATCCAATTTCGTTCTCTTGCATGTAGCTGTCCAGTTTTGCCAACAGCAGTTGTTGAAGAGGCTATCATTTCCCCATTGCATATCCATGGCACCTTTATCATATATTAATTGACCATATATGCTTGGGTTTATATCTGGGCTCTCTAGTCTTTTCCATTGGTCTATTGTTCTGTTCTTGTGCCAGTACCAAATTGTCTTGATTACCTTAGCTTTGTAGTAGAGCTTGAAGTCAGGAGCTTAAACACCTCTCCCCCCCACCCCACTTTATTCTCAGTATTTGTTTGGCTATTCAGGCTCTTTTATGTTTCCATATGAATTTTAGAACTATTTGCATTAGTTTGTTGAAGCATGCTGTTGGTATTTTGATAGGGATTGCATTGAATCTGTACCTTGCTTTATGCAGGATGGCCATTTTGTCAATATTAATTCTTGCCATCCGTGAGTATGGGATGTGTTTCCATTTACTGGTATCTTCTTTAATTTCTCTCATGAGTGTTTTGTAGTTTTCAGAGTATAGGTCTTTCACTTCCTTGGTTAGGTTTATTCCTACTTTTTTTTCTTTTTGATGGAACTGTGAATGGAATTGTTTTCCTGATTTCTCTTTCTGCTAGTTCATTTTTAATGTATAGATTTCTATGTATTAATTTTATATCCTGCAACTCTTTTGAATTCAGATATTAGATCTAGTCGTCTTGGAATGGATTCTTTAGAGATTTTTATATATAATATCATGTCATCTGCAAACAGGGAGAGTTTACCTACATCCTTACCAATCTGGATGCCTTTTATTTCTTTGTGTTGGTTGTCTGATTGCCAAGGCTAGGACCTCCACAACTATGTTGAATAAAAGGGGAGCGAGTGGACATCCTTGTCTTGTTCCTGATCTTAAAGGAAAAACTTTCAGCTTCTTGCTGTTAAGTATGATGTTGGCTGTGAATTTGTCACATATGGCCTTTATTTTGTTGAGGTACTTGCCCTCTATACCTATTTTGTTGAGAGTTTTTATCATGAATGGATGTTGAATTTTGTCAAATGCTTTTTCAGCATCTATGGAGATGATCATGTGGTTTTTGTCCTTCTTTTTGTTGATGAGGTGGATGATGTTGATGGATTTTCTAATACTGTACCATCTTTGTATCCCTGCAGTAAATCCTACTTGATCATGATGGATGATCTTTTTGATGTATTTTTGAATTTGGTTTACTAAAATTTTGTTGAGTATTTTTGCATCTATGTTCATCAGGGATATTGTTCTGTAATTTTTTTGTGTGTGTGGTGTCTTTGCCTCATTTTGGTATTAGAGTGATGCTGGCCACATAGAAGCAGTTTGGGAGTATTCCCTCCTTTTCTAATTTTTGGAAAACTTCAAGGAGGATGGGTACTAGGTCTTAAGTAAATATTTGATAAAATTCAGCTGTGAAGCCATCTGTTCCAGGAGTTTTGTTCTTAGGTCGTTTTTTGATTAGCATTTCAATTTAGTTGCTGGTTATTGGTCTATTCAGATTTTCTGTTTCTTCCTGGGTGAGCTTGGATGGTTGTATTTTTCTAGAAAGTTGTCCATTTCTTCTAGGTTATCCAGTTTGTTACCATGTAATTTTTAATAGTGTTCTCTAATAATTCTTTGTATTTCTGTGGTGTCCATAGTGTTTTTTCCTTTCTCATTTCTGATTCTGTTTATGTGTGTAACTCTCTTTTTGTCTTGATAAGTCTGGCTAGGGGTTTATCTATTTTGTTTATTTTCATGAAGAACAAGCTCCTGTTTTCATTGATTCCTTCTATTGTTAGATTCTTCTCGATTGTACTTATTTCTGTTCTAATCTTTATTATGTCCCTGCTTCTACTGACTTTGGGTCTCATTTGTTCTTTTTTCCTGTTTTGTTAATTGTGAGTTTAGACTGTTCATATGGGATTGTTCTTTCCTGAGGTAAGCCTGTATGGCAATATACTTTCCTCTTACCACGGCCTTTGCTGTGTCCCACAGATTTTGTGTTGCTGAATTATTGTTGTCATTTGTCTCCATATATTGTTTGATCTCTGTTTTTATTTGGTCATCGATCCATTGATTATTTAGGAGCATGTTATTAAGCATCCATATGTTCGTGGGCTTTTTTGTTTTCATTGTGTAATTTTTTTGTAGTTTCATACCTTGTGGTCTGAGAAGCTGGTTGGTAAAATTTCAATATTTTTGAATTGACTGAGTCTCTTTTTGTGGCCTAGTATATAATCTATTCTTGAAAATGTTCCTTGTGCACTTGAGAAGAATGTGTATCCTCTTGCTTTTGGATAGAGTGTTCTGTAGACGTCCATTAGTTCCATCTGTTCTACTACGTTGTTTAGTGCCTCTGTCTCCTTATTTTCTGTCTGGTTGATCTCTCCTTTGGAGTGAGTGGTTTGTTGAAGTCTCCTAAAATGAATGCATGGCATTCTATTTTCTCTGTTAATTTTGTTAGTATTTGTTTCACATATGTAGGTGTTCCTTTGTTGGGTGCATAGATATTTATAATAGTTAAATCATCTTGTTGGATTGACCCCTTTATCATTATGTAATGTTCTTCCTTGTCTCCTGTTACTTTCTTTGTTTTGAAGTCTATTTTGTCTGATATCCATACTGCAACTCCTGCTTTTTTCTCCGTACTAGTTGCATGAAATATCTTTTTCCATCCCTTTACTTTCAGTCTGTGTATGTCTTTGGGTTTGAAGTAAGTCTCTTCTAGGCAGCATATAGATGGGTCTTGTTTTTCTATCCATTCAGTGACTGTATGTTTTTTGATTGGTGCCTTCAGACCATTTACATTTAGGATGATTATCAGTAGGTATGTACTTATTGCCATTGCAGGCTTTAGATTCGTGGTACTTAATGTTCAAGGGTAATTTCCTTACTATCTAACAGTTTGATTTAACTCACTTAGTATGCTATTACAAACCCAGACTAAAGGTTCCTTTTTTTCCTCCTTTTTCTTCCTCCTACATTCTTTATATATTAGGTGTCATATTCTGTACTCTTTTTCTATCCCTTGATTGACTTTGGAGGTAGTTGATTTGATTTTGCATCTGCTTTGTTATTAATTGTTCTACTTTCTTTACTGTGGTGTTGTTTCTCCTGGTGACAGCTGTTTAGCCTTAGGAACACTTCCATTTATAGTAGTCCCTCCAAAATACACTGTAGAGAGAGTTTGTGGGAGCTAAATTCTGTCATCTTTAGCTTATCTGAAAATTGTTTAATTTCTCCTTCAATTTTAAATGATAATATTGCTGGGTAGAGTATTCTTGATTCAAGGACCCTCTGCTTCATTGCATTAAATTATATCATGCCACTCCCTCTGGCCTGTAAGGATTTTGTTGAGAAGTCTGATGATAGCCTAATGGGTTTTCTATTGTATGTGATCTTTTTCTCTCTCTCTAGCTTCTTTTCAAAGTCTGTCCTTTTCCTTGATCTTTGCCATTTTAATTATTACATGTCTTGATTTTGTCTTCCCTGAGTCTGTTGTGGTCGGAGATCTGTGCCGGAGGTGGGTCCTCTCTCTGGCTGGCCTGACACCAGGGCAGTGACTGCCGGTTTGTGAGACACTGCTGGTATGCCAGGAGGAAGGTGCAGCAGGATGCGTATCACTGTGGGGGGCCTCAAAGCTGAGTAGCCAGCCAGGGGGATGGAGCTCCTGAAGCTCCTGAAAAGTTCCCAACCTGCTGCACAGAGCATGCCTAGACAACCTTGTCCACCAATCCCTTCTCCCAAGCAAGCTCCATGCAATCCCCACCCCTTCAGCAGCCCTCTCAGTGCCAGGAAGTCTCTCATACTGCCCATCTTTCCTTTGTCCCAGAGCAGCCGGATGTGGATCTCTGTCCTCCAGAAATGGCTGGAATCTCAGTCTCTCCAAGTATTCCGCTTGTCTTAGCTTTTCAACTCCACTACTCTCCAGAGCACCATGCAATGTAGGTTTGTGCTCCCAAAGCAGATCTCCAGGGCTGGGTGTTCTGCAGTCCTAGTGTTCCACCTCCTCCCCACTCCATTTCTCTTCCTAGCCTGTGAGCTGGGGAGGGGGAAGGGCTTGGGCCCTGCTGGATCAAGGTTTTGGTATGTTACCCTTTTCCATGAGGTCTGCTCTGTTCTGCAGGTGTATGCAGTCTTGCGCAGCCTTCTTTCCTGTTGCTTTTTTCAAATTAGTTGTATTAACTATATTTTCATGGTATATGTGGTTTTGGGAGGAGTTCTCTTTCTCACCTCTCATGCTGCCATCTTTAAACTCTCTCCTTCCCTGGCATTTTTTTATGTGGTCTTTTATCCCTGGTTGCGCAGAAGCTGTCCACTCTGGCCTCCTTTCTTCCTCAGGGTGAACTGCTCTGTGTCTAACTGTACATTTGGTGTGTATGTGGAGGAGGTGGGCTCAGGCTCTCTATGCAGCCATTTTAGACTCAATTCTCCTGTTTTCCATTTTAAAATACTTTTCATGGAAGCATTTGTGAACTATATAGTTGCATATATTTTGAGCAGAGGGTATCGGAAAATAATTTAGGATTTTTGGTAACTGTTTCTTATAAAGACTTACAGGACTTTACTATAGACACTGATGCCTTCAGATTTAACAGTGCTCTGTATTCTAACTCATGGCCCTGGGTGCACATGGATTATGAATTCCTCTCCAAAGCCACCTCTCTGCTGACGTGTGACTGCACCCAGCATTCTCCAGATAAGAAAGAGCATTAGAATTCAATCTCAAATTGGATTTAAGTACCTTTTAAATTTATATCTAGTTTGGTTCTCTGGGTTCCAGATCATTGAGGTTGCCATGTAGATGACCTCTATGCTCATTACTATTCACTGGAACATTTCAAGTACCCTACTTTTCCGAGTCTTGTCATTACATAAATCGAATCACGCTTCCTCAAACTGTACAGAATGAAATACCTGTTCTTACAATGTTCTTTTATAATTGGCACATTGTTCCCTGCATTATAAAGATTTGCATACTCTTCTAGTATGATGTTGGACATTTGCCATTACTTTTTTGAGAGCCTCTTCTGAATGTTAGAAAAATTAATTCAAAACTTGGAATAGACCCAAGAGATTACTGGGCATTCTTCCAGTGCACTTGCAAGCTAGCACCTTTGACTTCCTTTCTATTCACTGGGTTATTTGACAACTCTTTAGGAGCAGAGGTTAACTTATAGATCCTTGTCTGGTTAGAGATGGAGATAATTTCTGTCCAGTGAAAAAGATAACCCCAAGAATTATAGCTAATAGCCCTGTAGGACATTAAGTAGTTTTGTTTCTTACCAGTAATCTTTTTTGATTTCTTAAATATTTATTTCTATCCAGCATGTGTACAAAGCCTGCTCTGGCCTGGTGGCAGGCATAAATTAGGGTTACTAAGTGTCCCCGGGCAGGGCGTGGGCTGGGCTGGCCTGGCCCTGTCAGTCCCACCTGAATTTCTGGCCAGTCATCTGGTAGAACTTGTGGTTGAAGGGCCAGTGGAAGTCCTGTAGGTGCTGGACCAAGGCTTTGGGTACACGGGGGTGGTGCTGGCCCTTGGATTTTCCCTGGCAGCTTGGGTGGCTGCTCCCCTGAACCTTGCTTTTCAAAAAATTTTTTTAAAATTTTGGTATCATTAATGTACAGTTACATGAACAACATTATTGTTACTAGACTCCCCCCATTATCAGGTTCCCACCACATACCCCATTACAGTCACTGTCCATCAGCATAGTCAGATGCTATAGAATCACTACTTGTCTTCTTTGTGTTATACTGCCTTCCCCGTGCCTTCCCCCCTACATTATGTGTGTGAATTGTAATGCCCCTTTTCCCCCATTTTTCCCCTTATCCCTCCCTTCCCACCCATCCTCCCCAGTCCCTTCCCCTTTGGTAACTGTTAGTTCATTCTTGGGTTCTGTGAGTTTGCTGCTGTTTTGTTCCTTCAGTTTTTTCTTTCTTCTTATACTCCACAGATAAGTGAAATCATTTGGTATTTGTCTTTCTCTGCCTGGCTTATTTCACTGAGCATAATACCCTCTAGCTCCATCCATGTTGTTGCAAATGTTAGGATTTGTTTTCTTCTTATGGCTGAATAATACTCCATTGTGTATATGTACCACCTCTTCTTTATCCATTCATCTACTGATGGACACTTAGGTTGCTTCCATTTCTTGGCTCTTGTAAATAGTGCTGTGATAAACATAGGGGTGCATCTGACTTTTTCAAACTGGGCTCCTGCATTCTTAGGGTAAATTCCTATCACCTAATAATCTTATCCTAATATCCCTTTTTTAAGTTATAAATACCTAGCTTCTCAAATTCTCATTTGAACCCAGTCTTTTGCCATTTCCCTCATTAATTAATGAATTGAGTACAATCTTTGGCTATGTTTCATTTTACATTTGTATGAGATCTTATTTTCAACCTTTTAAAAGTTTTTCTTCTACATAGTGTTAGAGACCCCTTATTTTTACTTCAGCCTTCAAGTAGGTCAGGTAGAATGGTAAACAAAAAAATATGCTGCTGCTAATAAAAATAAGCCAACTGGTAATCAAATCCAAGCCTTTTTTCTTCTTCTTCTTTTTTCACTGTTGAGTAATTTTTCTGCTTGGAACTCAGAAAAGATGAGCTTCAAAGGTTTGCCAGAATCATTCTTTTAGTTAATTCATTGGCCAACAACATTTATTACCCCCTATGTGTGAAAAGCATAGCTCTGGAGGACACAGTGAGTCCACAGTAAAGGGCGGCTGTCGCTGCTTAGTTCCACGGTACTATTTTCAACTAATATTCTGCTTGGTCAAAAACAGGAGGCAAAAATCCACAAGGATAATGAAATGTAGCTACTACATTAGCATTTTGCCTGAAAATTAGACAAGCTCCATGCAGCATTAGCTACGTTAGCATCCAAGACTGATCGTTTTCTTTACTGGATGGTTAATATAAGACTAACATATTTGGACCTTCACATCAGGTCTCTGCTATGGGATGGCCCCAAGAAAACGCTTCTTTTGGGAAAAGCACCATAAGAACTGTGGCTAAGGGAGAATATTTTCCTCAAGACAGCTATTGATTCTATCATTTTGTTAAATTTAGATTGAGCTTCAACTCCTAGCTCAAATTACATGCCCTGTGAAGCTTTCCTGGTCCTCCGAGGCCACAGTTAACTTCGGTCCATTTGTTTGTGTGCCTTGTTTGAAAGTTATACACTATCTTAATTATTATTTTTATGTGCATCTCTGTTTCTCTTGGTCTAGACTGTAAATTTCTGAAGATCAAGTTTCCTATCCTATATATTTATATCTTTCAGTGTTTGTTGTATAGTAGCCATTCAATAATCAATAGCTGTTGATTGGTTCGTTTGAGAGCAGATTACTCTTGGCCAGTATAGGTGGAAAAGGTACTATAGCCTGACTTTTTAAAAAGACAGTCAAATTAATTGGAAAAAAATTCAGTTACAGTAATGAACACAGTCTTCTATACAGCATTTTCAGCTTTCCAAACCCATTATTTTTGTTTTCTTTGCACAGCATGATACTTAAAATTGAAGTTGTATTTATACAGCCAAGAGCTTCTTGAATTTGCAATGTAATATTTAAATTTGATTCATCTAATGAAGAGAAAAATGTGCACATGGAAAGAACAAGTCTAATTCTGTATAATATGCACTTTACATTCGGTTGAATAAAACATTCAATGAAGCATCATGCCTATTTCTCGTGGCAGCTAGTTGGAGTCTAAAAAGGTCTAATACATTAGTGCATAAGATCAGAGTCTAACAGGGTGATATTGGTATAATTTCCTATTTTAGGGATAGCCTGTCTCCCAGTCACAAAAATTAAGGTTTTGTAAAGAATGTATATCCTCTATAACACATGTGTGAGTACCTTGTTCACAGGATTATGTTATGTATTCCTTGACTGAGTCATTTGGGTAAGCAAGCTGTGAGCTAACTCAGGAACAGGGTAAGGAACCACCTTACCCTACATGATCATGTGCCCTGTTCCAAGTACTTCCTAAATCCAAATACACTTTAGGGTGACTCTCTTGTAAGAATCCTAAATAAGGCATTGCCATTATGGCATAAAAGGATAAAACTTTGGAAGTTTTTACCAGTGCTTCTCAAAGTTTAATGTAGCATAAAAATAACATGGATTTTGTTAAAATTCTGGTTTTTATTCTGTGTGTGAGTTGAGGCTTGAGATTCTGTGTGTCTAACAAGCTCTCAGGTGGTGTGCTGATGTTGGTCTGAGATTCCATTTTGATGATCATTGCCTTAGATAATGTAGGATTTTCAGACCTCTTAGTGCTGCCCTAGAATCTGCCCTATTCCTGAAACTCTTTTTCTCTCCTTCATGTTGTGGCTTTCCCCTTACCAGGGGATCCCTGTTCCTTCACCAATGCAAAAGAAGACTCAACCCCCTTCCTTCCCAATAGAAAGCTGTTTGTGATGGAAAAATGGAGCCAGATTAGGAAGTGAAATATCAGATGCTCCCCAGACAATAATTCACTGCACCTGAGATTATTCAAACCAAAAAATGTTGGATCTTATATATTAGGCAAGGGTTTACCTGTATCCCATAGTGGAATTTAATAGCAGTTAAAGAGATGAAACACTGCTCTGAAATTCCTTACTACAATATGGTTTTGTTCATATGGAAAATTGGAATTCTTGGAGGATAGTAACCAGAGGACTGTTTTTATCTGCTGATTTTCATTTGCAAAATAACTCCCAACCATGCTACAAATACAAACAAATGGGAAAACCTCCTTGATTGCCCTTTAAAATTCTGGCTACAATTGTAAATTTCAAATATGTGTTAATGTGGGTTAGTGAAGAAAAGCCAAAAGAAATAGCACTAAATGATCTTCAGCTAAATAGATAACTTTCTAACACAGATACAGTTTTAATTTTATGCCTCCTTATGAGCCCCTCTGGTTACCTAAGACCTCGAAAGCCTTGCAGATGGGCTTCGGGATCCTTCTGTCTCTAGTAAGGGAAACAGTTAAAAGCTAAGAGCGCTCCTGGACTGATGTAGGCTTAGTAAGAGTGAGGAATAATCTGAGTAAAAATAGGGAAACTCCTGTAGAAAACTCTCCTCACCTGGCCTTATGCATCTTTGGTTTCCACTGGCACTGTGGAGTTCTGTGAAACAGAGTACCCAGAAAATATGAGTTGGTAAAATGAAATCTTCCTACTTAGCCACTTCGCAACAGTGGCAGTCAAGGAAAGAGAACTTGGACCTAGACTGAAGTGGGCTGGACGTGGGCCTGACAACCAGGACAGACACAACAAACAACTTGAAGGTCTTTCTACTTCTGGGCCTTTACAGGGCTGGGATTGAGCATGGCTGTGCCTGTGCTGGTGGCAAATCCAGGCTCCTTCCTCTGGTCTCTCTTCATGTCACCTGCCTCTTGTAATTGCAGCCGCCACATTGCTTCTTCCCTTCCAAATATTCATTGTCTTAGATTCATTTATAACTTCCCTTACTCTGCTCCCTTTCTCTCCAGTTACCACTGTGTGGTTAATGAACATGTGTGATAAATAACACTTGTAAGATACTTTTTATACATTTTTTAATCCCCCAACCGGCCAAGCAACCTTCTGAGAACACTATCCTATTTTAAGAGTTGACAATCTGAGATTCAGAGGTTAAGTAATTCACCCAAGAACAAGTGATAATCTGAGTTAAAATCAAATATAGATATGCTTAAATTTAAGCCCTACTGGATGAACTTGGCGGTCCACTTCTGATAGGATACAAACCCTGGAGCAGACATAAGAATTATAACTCCAGCATGGTGCCTGCGTTAGCCCTTCCCGAGATACTGTGCTGAGTTCTGTACTGAGACAGTTTTTAGAAGCACACACCCAGAAAGGTTACGTTCACATTGTTCCTGGATCAGTGCAGAGGTGGACAGTGCAGAGGTGGACACTGCAGACACATCCTGTTCTCTTGGCTCTTCTCAGCCTCACCTCACACCTGTTCCTCACATTCTGTTCCAAATAAAGTCAGATCCTTGGGGAGCTCTCTATTCTTAAAGCTTGCCTCCACACCACTGCTCTGAAGCCTTCCTCAGAGTGACAGTGTAACTTCTGTTATCTCTCCTATTTTGTCTTCTGCAGTTTAGCAAATAGATTTTTGGATGGTATTAATATAATCATCCATCCATCTAAATCTATCCATCCACTTACTTCTACCTGTCTGTAATCATAATAAGTCTCATACACTGATTGATTCAGATCACATTAAATTTTTGCATTTAACTTATATTTTTAAGAAAGGTACATACAAAAGTGACTAGGATGTTTAGAGGTTCAGAAACTTTATCATTTAAAGAAAGATTGGAAGTTAATTAACTTTAAAAAGGAAAAAGTAAAGGGAGAATAGATGTCTGATCTCAAATATTTGAAGGACTATTTATTACAAGAAGGATTAAACAATTTATATGTTTTCAAAACTGTTGTTAATTGCAGGCATATTTCTGGTCAAATGAACTTCTCGTTATTTTAAGCTCTCCAGCATCAAACAGATTACCTGTGTAGGAAGTCCTGAATTATTTGTCACCAAGAAGTTAGAGGACTATGAATCAAGGACGTTCAGGTGTGTCTTCACTGAGAAGCTGACCTTACACTAGAGGTTCCTTCCAACTCTTAAGATACACTTTGTCAGAAATACAAGGAATCCAGATTGGTAAAGAAGAAGTTAAACTGTCACTATTTGCAGATGACATGATACTGTACATAAAAAACCCTAAAGACTCCACCCCAAAACTACTAGAACTGATATCGGAATACAGCAAAGTTGCAGGATACAAAATCAACACACAGAAATCTGTGGCTTTCCTATATACTAACAATGAACCAACAGAAAGAGAAATCAGGAAAACAACTCCATTCACAACTGCATCAAAAAAAATAAAATACCTAGGGATAAACCTAACCAAAGAAGTGAAAGACCTATACTCTGAAAACTACAAGTCACTCTTAAGAGAAATTAAAGGGGACACTAACAGATGGAAACTCATCCCATGCTCGTGGCTAGGAAGAATTAATATCGTCAAAATGGCCATCCTGCCCAAAGCAATATACAGATTTGATGCAATCCCTATGAAACTACCAGCAACATTCTTCAATGAACTGGAACAAATAATTCAAAAATTCATATGGAAACACCAAAGACCCCGAATAGCCAAAGCAATCCTGAGAAAGAAGAATAAAGTAGGGGGCATCTCACTCCCCAACTTCAAGCTCTACTATAAAGCCATAGTAATCAAGACAATTTGGTACTGGCACAAGAGCAGAGCCACAGACCAATGGAACAGACTAGAGAATCCAGACATTAACCCAGACATATATGGTCAATTAATATTTGATAAAGGAGCCATGGACATACAATGGCGAAATGACAGTCTCTTCAACAGGTGGTGCTGGCAAAACTGGACAGCTACATGTAGGAGAATGAAACTGGACCATTGTCTAACCCCATATACAAAAGTAAACTCAAAATGGATCAAAGACCTGAATGTAAGTCATGAAACCATTAAACTCTTGGAAGAAAACATAGGCAAAAACCTCTTAGACATAAACATGAGTGACCTCTTCTTGAACATATCTCCCCGGGCAAGGAAAACAACAGCAAAAATGAGTAAGTGGGACTATATTAAGCTGAAAAGCTTCTGTACAGCAAAAGACACCATCAATAGAACAAAAAGGATCCCTACAGTATGGGAGAATATATTTGAAAATGACACATCCGATAAAGGCTTGACGTCCAGAATATATATAGAGCTCACACGCCTCAACAAACAAAAAACAAATAACCCAATTAAAAAATGGGCAGAGGAACTGAACAGACAGTTCTCCAAAAAAGAAATACAGATGGCCAACAGACACATGAAAAGATGCTCCACATCACTAATTATCAGAGAAATGCAAATTAAAACTACAATGAGGTATCACCTCACACCAGTAAGGTTGGCTGCCATCCAAAAGACAAACAACAACAAATGTTGGCGAGGCTGTGGAGAAAGGGGAACCCTCCTACACTGCTGGTGGGAATGTAAGTTAGTTCAACCATTGTGGAAAGCAGTATGGAGGTACATCAAAATGCTCAAAACAGACTTACCATTTGACCCAGGAATTGCACTCCTAGGAATTTACCCTAAGAATGCAGCAATCAAGTATGAGAAAGATCAGTGCACCCCTATGTTTATCGCAGCACTATTTACAATAGCCAAGAATTGGAAGCAACCTAAATGTCCATCGATAGATGAATGGATAAAGAAGATGTGGTACATATACACAATGGAATACTACTCAGCCATAAGAAAAGGGCAAATCCAACCATTTGCAGCAACATGGATGGAGCTGGAGGGTATTATGCTCAGTGAAACAAGCCAAGTGGAGAAAGAGAAATACCAAATGATTTCACTCATCTGTGGAATATAAGAACAAAGGAAAAACTGAAGGAACAAAACAGCAGCAGAATCACAGAACTCAAGAATGGACTAACAGGTACCAAAGGGAAAGGGACTGGGGAGGATGGGTGGGTAGGGAGGGATAAGCGGGGGGAGAAGTAGGGGGGTATTAAGATTAGCATGCATGGGGGGGTGGGAGAAAGGGGAGGGCTGTACAACACAGAGAAGGCAAGTAGTGATTCTACAACATTTTGCTATGCTGATGGACAGTGACTGTAAAGGGGTTTATAGGGGGGACCTGGTATAGGGGAGAGCCTAGTAAACATAATATTCTTCACGTAAGTGTAGATTAGTGATACCAAAAACAAAACAAAACAGAACAAAAAAAAAAAAAAAAAAGGACAGTTCCTGTGTGGTAACCTCCAATGAGTTCTACACAAGGGTATAAAGGGCATATACAAGTGTAGGCAAAGGGTCTGTTTGCATTTATACAGAGGATCAAAGCCTAATTGGGCTACCCCGAAAATGAACTAAGATGCGATATGAAAGAGAACTTCCAACATCAGCACTCTCTGGAAGACTCATGCCAGAAGATGGTCATCAAAAAACCCCAACAAAGATCCACGCACTGCTACAGCTGTAGATGCACTCATCCCACCAGCTCCTGGACTTGCCATGGGAATGAAGGAGATATCTAAGCTGGCCTGTGCATACAGTAAAACAACAAATTTGACTGGATCTATACTGTTGGAACTCAACCAAGAATTAGGAGAAGTGCAAATTGTAGTGCTCCAAAATCTTACAACTACAGACTATTTACTATTAAAAGAACATAAGGGATGTGAACATTCCCCAGGAATGGGTTGTTTTAATTTGTCTGATTTCTCTCAGACTGTTCAAGGTCAGTTGGACAATATCCACCATATCATAGATAAGTTTTCACAAATGCCTAAGGTGCCTAACTGGTTTTCTTGGTTTCACTGGAGATGGCTGGTAATTGCAGGTATGCTTTGGTTATGTAACTATACTCCTATTATGTTAATGTGTGTGCGCAATTTAAGTAGTAGCTTAAAACCTATACATGCTGAAGTTACTCTACAAGAAGATATGTCAAAGAAATAATCAATCTTCCCATGTTTTCTTCCGCCTGCTACTTCTATAGCTTTTCTTCTTCCTTCCTAATTACAACCCTTAAATAGAATTCGTGCCTCATATCAAATTTACCGAGTATCATAATTCTTCCAAGTGGTAAAGATACCTCAAGACAAATGCTGGGCATAGAAGCTACAGGACATAAATATGCAAAGAAATAAAAAGCTAACCATTTCAAACAATAAGGCTTCTCTCTCACTTACCAACTTTACATTTCCCTGTATGGCCCCGGAAGATGACTGGTTAGCCAGAGACGGGTAAGATTCCTCAAGGGAGGAACAACCTTAGACAGGCACAGTCGCAGGGGGGTCATCAGGTGAGAAATTGGGGATCAACAGAGGTGAGGCTTAGAACCTCACCCCCCCTGTTCTGAGAGAAATCTTCTGCATACGTGGATGTTTTATTGCCCTGGTCTAGCTTGGATTAACACATAGTCTATAGGCACACACCTGATCATCTACATTTGCTCTCTTACAACACTAAACTATGTTTTCTACCTTTATCTTGTATCTACCTACCACTTCAGCATTTTATTAAAAATAATAATAATAAAGAGAGAAATGTGGTATCCACATATAAATCAAGTATAAAAACCAAATGAGTATTCATATTTGAACTGACTGTTTAGAGTTCATAATGCATGAGCAAAACCAAAAGTTTCTGTGATGACTGCCCTTGTACTGTTCACTATGTAACTTATTCATTATGTAAGAATTTGTTCTCCATGTAAGAACTTGTTTGTTATGCCTCAGAAGATTGGAGGCTGACGAAAATTAGGCTTGGGGTGGATTAATGATTGTGCATTGATCATTGACTCCCCTATACAGAATTTTATTGTTGTTAACAACCATTTGATCAATGAATATGAGAGATGCCCTCACAAAAAAAAAAAAAAAAAGGACAGACTTCCAATGGTAAAATAAATAAGTAACTGGCATGTAATGTATAGCATAAGGAATATAGTCAAGATATTGTAACAGCTTGGTAGGGTGATAGCTGGAACCTAGAATTATGTATATGAATGTTTTATCACTGTGTTGTACACTTGAAACTAATGTAATGTAATACTGTGCGTCAACTACCCTTCAATAAAAAATAATTATCTAAAAAAAAAAAAAAAGATACACTTTGTCCTCAGTAGGACATGTAATTTAAAAATAAACCTCATCAATTGAGGCAATTTCTGGAATAGTGGTATAATTTGCTCTGCAGACCCTCTGCTCAGGGAAACAATGATAACTAGTAAAATACTTTTAAAAAGCCAACTACTTAAATTCTCTGGACATACAACAAATGAGGAAACACTGATTCAAGAAAACCTATTAAGTTGCTGTAAGAGAACGGGGAGAGGCTGTGGCATTTGGGGCATGGCCTACTTCCTTCCCTGTCCTCCCTGGCCTAGCTCAGTTGGACGAGGCTCTGCCCAGGGTAGATGCAGACAAGAATGCAGGACTTTCTACCTTCCCAGAGAGGGCAAGCCACCAGCACTTTTTCATTTTGAAGAAGCTTGATTCACGGCAGCTGACCTGGGTCTTTCTTCCTGTACCCAGGACCCACTCATGGGGTGAAAGGTCAGTCCTTGGGCATGACAGGCCCAGAACACTGAGGCCCCAACAGCTCACATGCCAGCTGTGGGTAAAGTTGTAACATGTCCAAGTAACATGTAAAGTCCACCTGGCTTTGGTACATCTGCATATCAGCAGGTGTTCAGAGGTGGAAAGAAGTATGGCTTTAGTGCATTTGCATCTTTCCTCAGGGGTGGAGAGAAGTTCATCTCCATATCAGTGGGTAATTACCTGGGCCACTGAGGGCTTACCTGTACCTGAGAGGTGAGGTGGGTCGGTTTTGCTGCTGCTTGAGCAGGAGAGAGAGGTGGGCCGGACTGCCGTTTTGTAAGCAATAAACGGATTTTAAACTTTATTTCTCCCTTTGACTGATTTCGGTTTTTAGAGGTATTTTGCCCTGGGATTTCCTGTCTCCAGACTTACATCAGCGTATTTGTGGTGCAGAGAATTTGTGCCAAGACACCAGAGGCGGCTGCCCCCATCCAGGACCCTGCTTATAAAATGGGTGCAGTGTCACTCCGAGGAAGGCTTCAGAGCAGTGGTGTGGAGGCAAGCTGTAAGAAGAGAGCTCCCAAAGGATCTGACTTTATTTGGAACAGAATGTGAGAAGTTCAAGCCTAAAGGTGCTCCCAAAAATAATGGAGATTTTTGTGGGAAGCATTTAAGAAGAAGATGGAAGATGGAAGGTGAGCAATCAGCTAAATTACAAACCAGTTCGCAGTTAACCAGAGAGGACCAGGGATGAGACAGCTAGGAAGAGCCCTGCTGGGGTCAAAACAAACTCAAAGACTAGCCTTAAAGACTGCTTCTGCAAAGGGCCTGAATTTAATTGGACCAGAGTGTAGCAAATGTATGCCCCAGGGCTTCACTGAAAACAGTAGCGGAATTTGTCAGCAATTATTGGAGACTAACAGCTGGGTGAGCTACCAAAAAGACAGATTAACAGAGAGATCAGAAAAAGAAAGGTGGTTGTATGCCTAGGCTCTGCCTTCTGATGGCACCTTCAGAGACTGTGCATTGTGGAGGATAATGGATTTTACTGAAATTGTCCAGCCAGGTGACTTTGAAAATAAGCAAATACAACAGGTCTTGAGAGGTAGGGGGAGGGGAAAATCAGCACTGGAGTTACTATAGTATCTAAAATGTCAAATTTTTAAGAAAATAATTCCCAGTTATGCAAAGAAATAGGAAAGTGTGACCCATGCACACGAAAAAGGACAGGCAACAGATACTGCCTATGAGAGGGGCCAGATATTGAACTTAGCATGCAAAAATAAAAATCAAGTATTAAAAATATATTTAAAAAACTAAAAAATTTAAAATGCTTTAAGTATTGAGGAAGTTATGATGATACTCCCTGATCAAATGGAGACTATTAATAAGGAAATAAAAATCATAAAAAGTAACCAAATGGTTTGAAGGAATTTAACTTAAGAATTAATACTAATCCGTCTTCCAAAATATAGGAGGAACCCTTCCAGTTCATGGTGATGAGGCCAGCAGCACCCTGATGCCAAAGCCAGACAAGGACACTACAAGAAAGGGAAGTTACAGGCCAGTATCCCTGATGCAAATGGGTGTAAAAATCCTCAACAAAATATTAGCAAATTGAATTCACAATACATTAAAAGGATCATACACCAAGATCAAGTGGTGTGTATTCCAGGGGATGCAAGGATTGTTCAACATCTGCAAATCAATCAACATGAAGGATGAAAATCATGTAATTATTCAATAGGTGTAGAAAAAGCATTAGACAAAATTCAACTAATAAAAACTCTTAACTAAGTGTGTCTTGTCAATGGGTTTCAGCCCCAGGCAAGTTCACTAGGATTCAGTGTGACCAAAGAAATTGACAGCAAAACGTTCTTGGGGTGAAAGGGTTATACCCAACTTTATTCCCAGGTGGTAGGTCAATCACTAAAATCCCACTCACTCAGAGCAAGTCTGCATGCAGCAAGCCGGTCTCTGCCTCTGGGCCCCTCTGCCTGCACAGTCATACCACACAGATGTCCTCTGGGCCTCTCTGCACAGTCATCCCACACAGCCATTCTCTGGGCCCCTCTGTCCGCACAGTCATCCTCTGGGCCTCTGTCCTCAGTGCTGCCACCACTCCAGCCTCTGCTATGCTCTCCTGCAGCCTTGCAGCCGTGCCACCGTGTCATGCCCATAGCACTGGGCGGAGCTCTTTATATAGAGTCAACAACCATGTATTGCCCACAGGTGTGCAGTGAGCTAGTCAACCAGGGCCAGGTGAGAATCCTGGCCACAGGAACTCTCATTTTATCCACAAAATGGATATAGAGGGAATGTACCTCAGTATGTTAAAGGTGAAAAATTGACAGTCTTTCCTTGAAGATCAGGAACAAGACCACTCTATAAACATGTCAAGAAATTAGAAGATAAAATAAAATTTTAGAATAAAATAAATATACCATGTGAGAATGTTGAGAAAGATCGGAAATATATTACCTAATGTTTTAACAGTATACTGCTTTACTCAGATGTGAAAAATGAATGTTTTGCCACAATTTCAGACTTGTAATCTTGAAGTTTCCTTTCCTAGGGCAGAGTCACATGCTCTTTGTATTCACCTGAGAGCTTCCAGGACTTTTCCCAGTTCTCTGCTTTGCTACTTCAGTCAGCTTCTTTTAATCCTTTGTTTCCCATGAACCCTTGAGTGATTGCTGTCACTCAGTTTCTAGAGTGGGTTGAAAGTTTCTAAGTCTAGAGGCCTAGTCACTGAGAAACCAAACCATGGCTTTAATAAGGAAGATTTGGGGATTCTTGAAGAGAATGACAAGAGTTCAAATAAGGACAATGGAATCAAAACAGAATAAGTAGCCCACAAGCCCCGATTGACTAAGGAAGTTGAGTACAATGAATGAAAACAATTTAAATATCACCTGTATTTCAGAGTTCTCCACTTCAACTGAGATTGCCAGAGCTCCAGAAATATGAGAACTTCCTTTAAAAGTTACTTAAAAATAGAATTTGAAAGTTTATGAACAAGACCTTATGAACAAGATCTGGGTTTTCATTTTAGAGTTCTCCTTATTAACTGCATAAAACTTAAGCATATGGCCAAATACATAGTTTGGGATTCTAGTTGCTAGAAAGGGATTGTAGTTACTAAATAGTAAACTTGTTCTTCAGTTTTGAGATAGCAAAGCCTCTAAAAGTGAGACAGGGACCATGGGTGTAGTCAGAGTAGGGTGAGGGCCTCCGGAAAAAGTAAGGTAGGATATTTACAGTCAGAGCAATGTAACCACATGCAAGGAAACCCCCCACCAAAACTCTTGTGTTAAACATTAAGCTCTAGAGTCATTCTTCAGTGAGATCAGTTGATACTCCCCACATAAAGGAAAGTAGCCCATGTTTTTATTATGCTAATCATGTGTAAGATTCACTTTAGCATGCTAAAAGGGACTTAATGTCTCATCAAGGACAAATATCCTAAAACCAGTTTTAACAAGTCCACACCCTAAGCCCTTTATCAGTTCCCAAAAATCCTCAACTGTCTATAAATCCCCTAGACAATGCACCACCCCAGGCTCTCTTCTCCCCTGCTGGCTTGACCCAGGAGCTCTTTCCTCTCACTTTTTTTCTAAATAAAAGCCTCTCCTTGGCTCTCCTGCCTTGGAAGTTTGCTAAGCTCATTCTTCAACTCCGCAAAGAAGAACCCTGGCATCAATACCTGATGCCTTTATTGATGACTTTGCCAAGGCTGCCTTCCACACTGAACTCCAGGGCACTCAATATAGGAAATTCACATGTTTAAAAAGAGAATAGAAGAGAAAGTAGAGGGAAGAAATCCAAAGCATCCTACTGAGAAGAAGAATAAATAGAGAATGAAAGAAAATGGAGAATAAAGAGACCACTTTAGGAAAAAAGAATAGCAAAGGATGAGCACTGGATTAGAAGCGGTCAGATCCTAGGACCGCCCTTTTCACTGTGTAATCTCGGACAACTCTCTCTCTTCTCTCTTTATGGCCAATACAATAAGTAATAATTATCTTCCTTTGCGTTGGATGACAGTATGAGTTCTGAGCATAAAACAGTGAGGTGTGTTTTCTTTTATGATTTCTAAAACTGTTGGGGGAGAGGCGTTGTGTTATTTTCTTCGGTTCCGCCACCACGAAGAATTGAAGGCAGAGACACAGTAGTGAAGCAGAGTAAAAGTTGTATTTAAAGTTACTTACAGAGAAAGTGCAGGTGACCTCAGAGAGAGGAGCGCCCTGAAAGGTTGGGGAGTTCCCTCTTTTAAAGATTTTTCAGGAATGTGACAAAGAGCTGGGGGTGTGAGCTTGTTAAGTGGTCTCAAGTATCTTTGATAAGCCGTTAAGTTTCTTATTAGTCCTCTAAGTAATTCTGCAAAATTAGTTTATTAATCCCTTCCTCCAAGATGGGCAGAGTTATTTGTTTGCTAAAGAGTATGTTAAGAATCTTTCTTCTTAAACTTCCTGGTTTTTTTTTTTTCAAAATGCAATTTTGGCCTTAAGGTGGGATCTCCCTGACTTTATTATGCTGTTTATAAGTGGGCCTTTTAGAAGACTAGAGTAAATCTTACAATGATTTAATTGACACAATGAAGACAGGGGCTGTACTCAGATACTTTTCCTTATCTAGGGAATATTCAAACATTCAAGACCAAGTTGCTCTTGACCTTTTGAGCTTTAACTGATTAACTCATTAACTCTGAGTCTTTTCTGGATTTCTACTTTTAACTGGTTAACTGAATCCTTTCTAGGGGGCTTTACTGGCCTTGTTCTCTTTCCACCCCCCCTCATATCTATTTTCGTGCCTGACAAAACCATTCTCCTTACTCTGTAATAGGGCTATTTGTGAAAACACTCTGGAAAAAATAGTACTTAAAGGAAAGTAAATTTGCCAGTCACTGACAAGTTCTATTCTCTTGATGGCTTCCTGAGCCGAGTCACTGAAAGTCATGTCACTTTCAGGCTCCTGCATGACCTCATCCCAGTCCAGCAACACAAAATAAGAGTAAGAATTCACTCCAACCAACCCGTCTTCTGAACAAAATGTGTTTTGGTAATCAGTAACCTTAGAGACATAACTGTCCAGCTTAAACCAAATCATTCCAACTGGGGTCTTTCCTGTCCCTTTCTGCAGCACTCATCCTAGGAGAAAGCACTCTAGGAAGTTTAAGGATTTCTCTATAGCATTTGAAATCATGTTAAGTCTAAGCTGAACAGTACTACTTTGGGAAAACCTGAATCCTAGACTATTTTAACAAAAACGCATTTTAATTATTGCTTTCATATATACTATAGAGTCCTCAGTGAGTTGCTGATCCCTGGCTTTCTGTAATAAATAGTTTGTAATGAACTTGATGTTAAAGCAAATGAACTCTCTTAAGTGCTTTAGATTATGTTTGAGGTAGAAAACAAGAACACATTGTAATCCTTTTTTTACTTTACAATAGTTTTACTTTAATAGCTTTCAGACTTCTTGCAAGAATTTGCCTTTGCACAAAGTTGCAACATAATAACTTGGTTCTTCTCTAAAACTTTTCATAAACTACTAAAAAGATGCATGCTATTTCTGGAGAAGCACATTAACAGCTTGAATTTTATTTAGTCTTTTATGTATAATCTATGGACAAACTTTTAGTTCCTGAACTTCATAAGATAAGTAAGGGCTTTTTATGTGACTTGTGTCTTATGAAAATTATCTAAAGTCAGCTCACAAATGTATTTTCTCAAATAATACAATTCATATTTCATTATAATATCCTTGAGTTTCAAAATAGGTTAAAACTCAAAGCTCCTTGGGTGTGTGTTTCATTCTAACAAAAATTCAATTAGATGAGAGAATTTAATTTGGTGGTGGTAGGATGGTTAAGAATCCTCCTAATTTTGTTCTCATAAGCAGTTTAAATAGTCCTTCTATAATTCCTCTTTTTGTTTTTGAACTTGCATAGACTGTGGGATTCCTTGAGAGTAGGACCAGATACTCTGCACCTTTGTGTTCTCAGAACCTCGCGGGCAGTCTGTTGAGGCAGGCTCCCGTGAAGACTGCCATCCGCTCTGGTGTCCAGTCACCAATTCCTAATTGGCAAGGATCTGAAGTGAGTTTTTTCAGTGGCTGCCAATGAGTCTCTGAACTAAGTCTAGTTAATACAGAATAACTGCCCAAACTCAGGAACTCAGCTAACACCCCACAGCTGCATGGAGGCTCTCCCGAGCGTCCCCGGCAGCCTCGCCCTGTGCCATATTCCCATGGCACATTGCTTGTTTCTCTAAGAACCGAGTGTCATCATACCATTCTTGGCAGAAATTGGCTTCTTTCAGCTGTAGACCAAAATCAGGGAATAAAGAAGACTCTTGGGGTCAAGAAGAAACCATCAGAGTGTTTCCCTGTGTAATTTCTGAGTAGCCTGGCAGGTGGGGCGCATGTGGGGCCCTCGGTGGAGCTGGTAAGTAGCCCTGTGCAGCCGGCAGCCTGCGCGTGCACGCTCACCGGAAGGCAGGCTCTCCTTGGCCAGCCTTTCCCTAATGGACTTCCTTTTCTATCGACTGGGGACTTAGATGCTGGCTAGCAATTAGTCCTCATCAGGCAGCAGGAGTTTCCTAAGGGGACTGCCAGCTAGACTAATTGCTGGCAGCTGTGGGAACCTCAGCTGCCAGGGACAGGCTGTTAACCCGCAGTGTCCTAGGCCCCACCAAGGGGCTGGACCTGGCAGACTCCTGCGTGAGGTATGGCTTGGGATGGATGACTTGTCTCATCTTGGAAAACTGCTGAGAGGCTTCTGTTACTCTGCCTCCAAAGATACTTGCAGTAAAGAGTGAACTGCATAACCCTGTAGTAGATATTTCAGAGAGGAGAAATGGAAACAGGATTTTTTTTTAGTTCTATTATGGAAATTTTCAAAAAATCATAAACATAGAATAGTATAATAAGCCCCCATACATTTGTCATCTAGTTCTCTACATTCTGCTATTCTTTTTGCTCTAACCCCAATCTTCAATTTTTTCTTGATATTGGAGCATTTTAAAACAACTCTTAGATATACCATTCCACTCATAAGTGCTTTAGTGTGGAATTCTAATATAGTTAGATATTTAAAAAATATAACCACAATACTATTACTACACCCAACTAAATATATAACGAATTCCTCAGTAGCTCCCAATATCTAGGCATGTTTATATTTCACAGTGCATCAGAAATGCCTTTTAGGTTTGTTTGAATCAGGCTCTAGTCCATATTGCACACTGAATTGAGTTGTGACAGGTTGACTAGGCGATCATTTGTTCTACAGAATTGCACATTGAAAATTTGGCAGACTATATCTTACAGTGTTTTTTTTTTATGTGTTCCTCTAGCACCCTTATTTTCTGTAAACCTGTAGTAAAATCTAGAAGCTTTCTTGAGAATTAGGTTAGTTTTTTTCCAAGAATACTTTATACATAGTGCTGTAAACTTTCTTTTTGCTTTTTACATAGGAGGTACAAATGTCTAAATGTCCAATTTTAGTGACATTAAAATTGATCAGTGAGTTCAAATGTTATCAACCTGATCCATTCATTATAAGTTTGCCATCAACATTTCACCTGATAGCTTTAGCAGACATTGATAATCATTGCCTAGAATTATTATTTCATGAGGTATTACTAATTGGTGCTGTTCTAATGTTTTCATTCCCTTGACCTATATTAGGCATGATTCTTATACAAAAAAGGATTTCTCTTGTCATGTTTGGAAAGGCAGGATAAATACTTGAATCCTTCCCTTTATTTATATCAGATCAATGAGTTGATTCCTTAAACCACCTCATAATGTAACTGAAAAAAATGTTTGGGGTATCGTTATGAACTCATGGATTTTTATATGCTTTATGTGTTTTGATCCATTTCCTCATTTTTTTGGTATTATTAATATACACAATGAGCAACATTGTAGTTACTAGATTCCCCCCATTATCAAGTCCCCCCCACATACCCCATTACAGTCACTGTCCATCAGCATAGTAAGATGCTATAGAATCATTACTTGTCTTCTCTGTGCTATACAGCCCTCCCCGAGCGCCCCCTCCTCACTACATTATGTGTGCTAATCGTAATGCCCCTTTTTTCCCTTATCCCTCCCTTCCCACCCACCCTCCCCAGTCCCCTTCCCTTTGGTAACTGTTAGTCCATTTTTGGATTCTGTGAGTCTGCTGCTGTTTTGTTCCTTCAATTTTTTCTTTGTTCTTATACTCCACAGATAAGTGAAATTATTTGATACAGTCCTAGTTTTTTTAAGGCTAAAATTATCCCAGATTTAATCAGTGATGCCTTTTCAAACTTGCTCTGAACCCCTTTCACTTGTCTCCATTAGTCTTTGAAATTCTTCTGCCTCATTCCTGAAAGGACAGTTTTCTGAGGAGCCCTGGTTTATTTTAGCAGAATTGGGCATTATGGGTAATCCCAGCTAATACGTTATCATTTCTTCTAGTCTAACACATGTTTACAGAGACAACATGAACCTCTATTAAATCCTGGTTGGTATCAATATGTAGATGTGTGTACATCTGCACTCATCTTAAACTTTCTCCTTGCTGTCCCAGAGGAGCAAAGTGCCCAAAATATGCTTTTGATCTCTCTACTTCCAGGACAAGTTCCAGCAGTCCCCATCTCACTCCACCACCTTCATCCTCACTCCACTGATGGATCAGAGGTGGCCACCATTGCTTCCCTGTCCCCTGTCTTCTCTCCCAAACTAGACTGAAAGCTCTCTGAGAGCAAGAATGTTTTGTGCTCATTCCGAATCCTCCAAAATGCTGAGCACAGAGCAGGTTTTCAGTAAACTTTTGCACTGTATTGTCACTGGTTCCAATCTGTGCCACATGGTGTTGACATTCCTTTCTCTGCTCTACATCAGTGTGTCATTCAAGGACATTTTTTTCAATACCAGAAAAGCATCATGGGATGCTTTTTGTAGAGATGGGATGAAATAAAACTAATTGATTCTGCTCCAAAGAAGGTATGCATTAAGAAAGGAAAATCACGCCTCAAGGAGCTGGCAGCTTCCTTCTGGGCTCTGCGGCAAGCCACGAGGGAGGGCAGTCGACGACTTTGCAAGGAGCCAGTGAATGACCAGCAGCCTCCCAAAGCGCACTAAGGGCCTCCCTGGGGCCCACAGAAGCCAACACTGGGGGAATATTTTCTCACTTTCTTAATATTTCAGAAGCGATATACCATTAATGCTTTCTCATCTTTTCTAACTCTGTATTTAAGGAAGATTATTTCATGGAGCCAAATAAGAGGTCCATATAATAAGGCAGAAGTGATTCCCAAGAACAGCCATCTGCACACCCAGATCATTGCTGGACACTGACTGGGGGTGTCCTGTGTGGTTCTTCACAGTGGGGAGACCTCAGGAGAAGCGGGTAAAAGTTGTTCCCGGGCCTCCACCACGGAGTCTCGGATGCCCCCAGACAGGTGCTCCAGGACGAACTCCCACCACTGTCTTTCCATTGAGTTTGTAA
This sequence comes from Manis pentadactyla, assembly GCF_030020395.1. NCBI lineage: Eukaryota > Metazoa > Chordata > Mammalia > Pholidota > Manidae > Manis > Manis pentadactyla. Next base: position 145,080,313 of record NC_080025.1, on the reverse strand, counting down.
TCATGTGCTTTGTCTATTGCACTATTGGTTTATCTGTCTTTTTTCTCTGTAACTAGTAGGGGGAGTCTTTATGTACTGCAGATATTGCATTCTAAAGGTCAACAACCCATCCAAATTAGCTGAAGAAAAGAAGAAACTCCTTCACTCCTGTAATTTGAAGTCCAGGAGTACCTCTAACATCAGGTACAAGTGGATTCAGGGACCCAAATAATTAGGTCAAAACTTTTCTCATTTACCTCTTACTGCTTTTCTCTGTGTGCCTTGATTCAGTCCTTCTGGAGTTAGGTTTTCTTTATGTAACTGGAAGTATTGATGGCCATAGAAACTTCAAATTCACATCCTGGAAGTAAACCCAAAAGTAAGGTGCATTCTCCTCTAGCTCCAAAGCCAAAAAGACTCTAATTAGCTGGCTTGGTTCACATGTCCAAGGAGTGATGGGGCCAAAGAATGTGGGTCCTAAACAACCAAAAAAACAAATGCTCATTACAGATATCAACACTTTTAGAAAATATGTGACTTTTCTAAGCCTCTGTCCATTTCCCCACCTCTGAAATGGGATGATAGTAGTAATGAAGCCTGTCAACTGTAATGGCATGACTCATGTAAACTGCTTGACACAGTTGCCGGAAGGTAGTAACTCCTACATTAATGTTGACTCTTATTATTCTTATCATTATATGCTTATCCTAGATAGCCATCTTTTAATTTTACTTATGGTATCTCCCACTGAGCAGAAGCTCGAATTTTTTGTGTAGCCAAATGGAAAAATCTTATTTCTGGCCTCTTGTGGGTGGGTTACAGGACAGGACCCTTCCCCATACACCCAAATTACAAAAATGTCCTCCTACATTTCCTTCTGGCATTTTTGTAGTTTTATTTATTTATTTATTTTTCTGCTATCATTAATGTACAATTACATGAACAGCATTATGGTTACTAGACTCCCCCTATTATCAAGTCCCACCCACATACCCCATTACAGTCACTGTCTATCAGCATAGTAACATGCTATAGAATTGCTACTTGTCTTCTCTGTGTTATACTGCCTTCCCCGTGTCCCCCGCCCTACATTATGCATGCTAATTGTAATGCCCCCTTTTCCCCCTTATCCCTCCCTTCCCACCCCACCCCCCACCAGTCTCTTTCCCTTTGGTCACTGTTAGTCCATTCTTGGGTACTGTGAGTCTGCTGCTGTTTTGTTCCTTCAGTTTTTCCTTTGTTCTTATACTCCACAGATGAATGAAATCATTTGATACTTGTCTTTCTCTGCTTGGCTTATTTCCCTGAGCATAATGCCCTCTAGCTCCATCTATGTTGTTGCAAATGGTAGGATTTGTTTTCTTCTTATGGCTGAATAATATTCCATTGTGTATATGTACCACATTTCTTTATCCATTAATCTACAGATGGACACTTAGGTTATTTCCATTTTTTGGCTATTGTAAATAGTGCTGTGATAAACAAAGGGGTGCATATGTCTTTCAAACTGGGCTGCTACATTCTTAGGGTAAATTCCTAGGAGTGGAATTCCTGGGTCAAATGGTATTTCTATTTTGAGTGTTTTGAGGAACCTCCATACTGCTTTCAACAAAGGTTGAACTAATTTACATTCCCACCAGCAATGTAGGAGGGTTCTGCTTTCTCCACAACCTCACCAACATTTGTTGTTGTTTGTCTTTTGGATGTTGGCCATCCTAACTGCTCTGAGGTGATATCTCATTGTGGTTTTAATTTGTATTTCTCTAATGATTAAGGATGTGGAGCATCTTTTCATATGCCTGTTGGCCATCTGAATTTCTTCTTTGAAGAAGTATCTGTTCAGCTCCTCTGCCAATTTTTTAATTGGCTTATTTGCTTTTTGTTTGTTGAGGTGCATGACCTCTTTATATATTTTGGATGTTAACCCCTTATCAGATATGTCATTTATGAATATATTCTCCCATACTGTAGAATGCCTTTTTATTCTACTGATGGTATCCTTTGCTGTACAGAAGCTTTTTCATTTGATATAGTCCCACTTCTTCATTTTTGCTTTTGTTTCCCTTGCGCAGGGAGATATGTTCATGAATAAGTTGCTCATGTTTATGTCCAAGAGATTTCTGCCTTTGTTTTCTTCTAAGAGTTTTATGATTTCATGACTTACATTCAGGTCTTTGATCCATTTAGAGTTTACTTTTGTGTATGGGGTTAGACAATAATGCAGTTTCATTCTCTTACATGTAGCTGTCCAGTTTTTCCAACACCAGCTGTTGAAGAGACTGTCATTTCCCCATTGTATATCCATGGCTCCTTTATCGTATATTAATCGGCCATATATGTTTGGGTTAATGTCTGGAGACTCTATTCTGTTCCACTGGTCTGTGGCTCTGTTCTTGTGCCAGTACCAAATTGTCTTGATTACTGTGGCTTTGTAGTAGAGCCTGAAGTTGGGAAGCGAGATCCCCCCAGCTTTATCCTTCCTTCTCAGGATTGCTTTGGCTATTTGGGGTCTTTTGTGGTTCCATATGAATTTTAGAACTACTTGTTCCAGTTCGTTGAAGAATGCTGTTGGTAATTTGATAGGGATTGCATTGAATCTGTAGATTGCTTTAGGCAGGATGGCCATTTTGACAATATTAATTCTTCTTAGCCAGTAGCATGGGATGAGTTTCCATTTGTTAGTGACCTCTTTAATTTCTCTTAAAAGTGTCTTGTACTTTTCAGGGTATAGGTCTTTCACTTCCTTGGTTAGGTTTATTCCTAGGTATTTTATTCTTTTTGATGCAATTGCGAATGGAATTGTTTTCCTGATTTCTCTTTCTGCTAGTTCATTGTTAGTATATAGGAATGCAACAGATTTCTGTGTATTAATTTTGTATCCTGCAACTTTGCTGAATTCAGATATTAGATCTAGTAGTTTTGGGGTGGATTCTTTAGGTTTTTTAATGTACAATGTCAAGTCATTGGGAAACAGGGACAATTTGACTTCTTCCTTGCCAATCTGGATGCCTTTTATTTCTTTGTATTGTCTTATTGCCATGTTGAGGACCTCCAGAACTATGTTGAATAAAAGTGGGGTGAGTGGGCATCCTTGTCTTTTTCCTGATATTAAAGGAAAAGCCTTCAGCTTCTCGCTGTTCAGTATAATGTTGGCTGTGGGTTTGTCATATATGGCATTTATTATGTTGAGGTACTTCCCTCTATACCCATTTTGTTTAGAGTTTTTATCATGCATGGATGTTGAATTTTGTCGAATGCTTTTTCAGCATCTATGGAGATGATCATGTGGTTTTTGTACTTCTTTTTGTTGATGTGGTGGATGATGTTAATAGATTTTCTAATGTTGTAGATTTCTAATCCTTGCATCCCTGGGATGAATCCCACTTGATCATGATGAATGATCTTTTTGATGTGTTTTTGAATTTGGTTTGCTAATATTTTGTTGAGCATTTTTGCATCTATCTTCATCAGGGATATTGGTCTGTAATTTTCTTTTTTTGTGGTGTCTTTGCCTGGTTTTGGTATTAGAGTGATGTTAGCCTTGTAGAATGTGTTTGAGAGTATTCCTTCCTCTTCTACTTTTTGGAAAACTTTAAGGAGGATGGGTATTAGGTCTTTACTAAGTGTTTGATAAAACGCAGCAGTGAAACTATCTTGTCCAGGAGTTTTGTTCTTTGGTAGTTTTTTTTATTACCGATTCAATTCTTTGATGGTAATTGGTCTATTCAGAGTTTCTGTTTCTTCCTGGGTCAGCCTTGGAAGGTTGTGTTTTTGTAGAAAACTGTCCATTCTTCTAGGTTATCCAGTTTGTTACATGTAGTTTTATTTTTAATGTTTAAATCTGTGCTTCATGAAATTAATGTTATATGTCAGTTATATCTCTAAACAAAAGGAATGGAAAAAAATCTTCCCCCTCTTTTCCCTCCTAATTAAAATTTAACATTTATCGAGTGTTAAGTTTCTACTATGAACTGACTTGTTTCCAATTTATTGTTAGATTCTTCTATTTCTTCCAGTGCCAGTTTTTATTATTGTAGTTTTACTATCATAAATTTTGGTATTGCAGAGGACAAGTTTCTCCTTTTAAAAGTACATTTGGCTATTCTCCTACACTCTATCATTGTCAATAAACTTTAGAATCAACTTATGAAAAATACAATTAAAAATCCTTTAGGATTTTATTAAAAATTGCATTGAATTTATGGGTCAATTTGGAAAGTGACTGCATAAATAGAAACCAACATAAGTCTCCATTCATTCAGGTATTCTTCATGTTCTTGAGTAAGTTTTCAGGCATTCCCCGATAACTAACAAATAACACATTTATTCTCAGGCTTATTCCTAAATACTTCCTAGGGCTTAGGGGCTTTGATTTTTGTATTTTGTTTTTGTTTATGTTTTTGCTATTGAATAGAATTCTTCATTACGTTTTCTAATTGTTATTACTATTGCCATTACTATTAACTCTTGCATTTTATTTAAAACTGGTTATCTTACTGTGCTCTTTTTTTCTGAAAGCCTTTTCAGTTTTTCAGTTGGTTCTCATAGATTTTTAAGTAGCCAATTGTGTCATCTGTAAATAATAAGTCTGCCACTTCCTTTTATAGCTTTCATTCACTCTCCTTGGTCTGCCTAGCTGGCAAGGGCCTGCAGTGAAATAGTGGCCTGTGTTCTTCTCTTGTTCTTGAGTTTCATAAGAGCAGCTTGGTCATTTTGCTTTTAAGTACAACACAGGCCATTGTCTCCTTTAGCGAAGTGAAGGAGATTTCCTAGGCTGCTGAGTGTGTTCAGGACTGGTTATTGCATCACTTTTGTTTTTCTGTCCTTCTCTGTTAATATAGTGAATTACGTTGGTAGTAGATTTCACAATTTTATTTATAGTCTCCAAGGATACTAATGTTTTGATTGTTGGATTTGGTTTGCTGATATTTTATTTGGCATTTTTGCATTTATGTTTATAGTTTTCGTTTTTGTGTCTGCGCAATTTTGTGATCAGGGTTAGTTAGCTTCCTCGAATTAATTGAAATTATTTCTTTTTTCTGTTATCTGGAACAGCTGAATAACAAGAAAACATTATACTGTCTATAACTTTTTGGAAGATGTGATAAAATTTATCCATTATAACATGAAACCATCTTGGAGTATATTGGAGTGATAAATATATGACTACATTTTCAATTTTTTTGTATACTTACTGTATTCATGTTTTCCTAAAACAAAATTTCCCAATCATGTCTATATTTTCAAATTTATTGATACAAAGTTACAACAGATTTCTTTTCCTTATTTACTTGGTATTTTAAGTTTTTATAAGATTTAATGTCTATTTGTCATTTACCTTGTCAAGTTTTAGTGTTTTACCAGTTTTGCTTTATGATTTTAAAGCTATGTTGCTCAATTCATACTCATTATATCTTTTTAGTGAGTGTTCTTTATTGCTGTTAATAGCTATTTTAATCCCATTAGTGCTTTTTGCCTATACTATTACAAGTCCTACTTTCTTTATTTTTCCTCATCTATACCCATCCTTGTGCTTTCAACCCTCCTATGGAATTTTGTTTTGGTTGTACTTCTTGTAAAAAGCATATAACTTTTTAAAATGCAATCTAAGATTCTTAGTATTGTAATAGAATTTAGTCTATTTAAATTTTTACTTGGTATGTAAATTTTTAATGATCCTTGCTACAGCTTATCTGATTTTCAGTATTTTCATGTTTTCTATTTAGATTTACATCTTGCATTTGCTTTTTAAATGCAATCTAAGAGTCTTTGTATTTTAATAGAATTTGATTGTTAGAGGTTTTAGTGGTCCTTGGTATGACTGGTCTAATTTTTAATATCTTTATGTTTTCTATTTATCTTGCTTTTTGCCCTTCTGCCTTTTGCTGCACTTACCTAATTTTCTTTTTTCCTTGCCCTCTTAATTCAGTAATTTCACTTCATTTTGCTGTTCTAATGACTATACTGGTTTACTTTTGTTTTATAGCAAAACAGAGAAATGCTCTATACCAGTAAGTACTTAACAGGTTCTCTTGAACAAAATGATGACTGTGATGGCAGTAACATCAACAATGATCTGTGTCTTCTAAATCCACTTCACATCTCTGGCATCATCTGAGCAAGATTAAAAAATAAGTTCATAATATTCAAGTTCTCCAAATTGACTTTCTCCTTGTGATTCTCTCACTGCGCACTCACTTGAACTCTGCCGGCTTGCATGTTGCCTCTCCACACCTGCTGCCCAGGATGTTCCATACTTGGGTGCTCTTCTTTAAAATGAAATTTTTTTTATCATCCGTCTTATTACCTACATGACTCCATTGCTGACGTAGTCTTTATTCACTCAAATTTCAAAGTGGAAAGCTTAAGTAGTTTCAAAAATTCATTTATTCAACTAATACTGAACTTGTGGAGACTATGATAGGGCCATAGGCACAACAGCGAACATGATCAGGGTAGGGGGAAGTAGATACAATAACAAATACATGCAGTGGTTTAATATATCAGACAGCTACAAGTGTGGTGAGGAAAAGTAAAGAGAGGTGTTAAGGGATGAAGCTGTATCTTAGCTAAAAACGAGGGAAGGTATCTCTGAGGAGGTGACGTGGCAGCCATGCCCTAAGTGCAGTGAGGGAAAGGCTTGCGGTTATCTGGATAAAGAATAGTCTGTGGAGAGGAAATGCAGAGGCCCTCCAGGGGGCGGCAGGCTGGCCTGCGCCAGGATGAGCAGGGGCTCAGTCAGCAAAGGGGAGCGTGGTGGGAGGAGAAGTCAGCCAGGAATCTGGGCTAGGGCATGGAAGGTCTTGACGGCCATGCTAAGGATTTGTGGATTTTATTTTAATTCTGATTAAAATTTAAATGATACACAGAGTCACATCCTGGGCAGTGGTGACATTATCTGACTAACTTTTTTTAAAATTATGGTATCATTGATATACAATGTTATGAAGGTTTCACATGAGAAACATTGTGGTTTCAACATTCACCCATATTATCAAGTCCCCCCTACCCCAATTGCAATCACTGTCCATCAGTGTAGTAACATGCTATAAATTATCTGACTTACATTTTTTTAAAGGTATCATTGATACACAATCTTATGAAGGATTCACATGAGCAGCATTGTGGTTATTATTATATTATCAAGTCACCCCCCCACACCCATTACAGTCACTGTCCGTCAGCATAGTAAGACGCTATAGAGTCATTACTTGTCTTCTCCATGCTATACTGCCTGCCCTGTGACCCCCTTACATTATGTGTGCTGATCATAATGCCCCTCAATCCCCTTCTCCCTCCCTCCCCACCCGCCCTCCCCTTTGATAATCGCTGGTCCCATCTCGGAATCTGTGAGTCTGCTGCTGTTTTGTTCCCTCGGTTTTGCTTTGTTGTCATACTCCACAAATGAGTGAAATCATTTGGTACTTCTCTTTCTCTGCCTGGCTTATTTCACTGAGCATTATACCCTCTAGCTCCATCCATGTTGTTGCAAGTGGTAGGATTTGCTTTCTTCTTATGGCTGAATAATATTTCATTGTGTATATGTAGCACATCTTCTTTATCCATTCATCTACTGATGGACACTTAGGTTGCTTTCATATCTTGGCTACTATAAATGGTGCTGTGATAAACAGGTGTGCATATGTCTTTTTGAATCTGGGATCTTGTTTCCTTTGGGTAAATTCGTAGGAGTGAAATGTCTCGGTCAAATGGTATTTCTACTTTTAGTTTTTTGAGGAACCTCCATATATTGCTTTCCACAATGGTTGAACTAGCTTACATTCCCACCAGCAGTGTAGGAGGGTTCCCCTTTCTCCACGTCCTCTCCAGCATTTGTTGTTCCTTGTCTTTTGGGTGTTGGCCATCCTAACTGGTGTGAGGTGATATTTCATTTGTGGTTTTAATTTGCATTTCCCTGATAATTAGCTATGTGAAGGAGCATCTTTTCATGTGCCTGTTGGTCATCTGAATTTCTTTTTTGGAGAAGTGTCTGTTCAGATCCTCTGCCCATTTTTTAATCAGGTTATTTGCCTTTTGGGTGTTGAGGCATGTGAGCCCTTTACATATTTTGGATGTTAACCCCTTAATGGATATGTCATTTATGAATACATTCTCCCATACTGTAGGATGCCTTTTTGTTTTTCTAATGGTGTCCTTTGCTGTTCAGAGGCTTTTCGTTTGATGTAGTCCCATTTGTCCATTTTTGCTTTTGTTTTCCTTGCCCGAGGAGATGTGTTGAGGAAAAAGTTGCTCATGGTTATATTCTAGAGATTTTTGCCTATGTTTTCTTCTATGAGTTTTATGGTTTCATGACTTACATTCAGGTCTTTGATCCATTTCGAGTTTACTTTTCTGTATGGGGTTAGACAATAATCCAGTTTCATTCTCTTGCATGTAGCTGTCCAGTTTTTCCAACACCAGCTGTTGAAGAGGCTGTCATTTCCCCACTGTATGTCCATGGCTCCTTTATCATATATTAATTGGCCATATATGTGTGGGTTTACATCTGGTCACTCTTCTGTTCCATTGATCTACGAGTCTGTTCTTGTGCCAGTACCAAATTGTTTTGATTACTGTGGCTTTGTAGTAGAGCTTGAAGTTGGGGAGCATAATCCCTCCAGCTTTATTCTTCCTTCTCAGGATTGCTTTGGCTATTCAAGGTCTTTTGTGCTTCTATATGAATTTTAGAACTAATGCTGTTGGGATTTTCATAGGGATTGCATGGAATCTGTAGAATGCTTAGGCAAGATGGCTATTTTGACAATATTAATTCTTCTTATCTATGAGCATGGGAAGTATTTCCGTTTATTGGTGTTTTCCTTAATTTCTCTGATGAGTGTCTTAGAGTTTTCAGAGTATAGGTCTTTCACCTCCTTGGTTAGGTTTGTTCCTAGATGTTTTATTCTTTTTGATGCAATTACATATGCAATTTTCTTCCTGATTTCCCTTTCTGCTAGTTCATCGTTAGTATATAGGAACGCAACAGATTTCTGTGTATTAATTTTGTATCCTGCAACTTTGCTGAATTCAGTTTTTCTAGTAGTTTTGGGGTGTATTCTTTAAGGTTTTTTATGTACAATATCAAGTCATCTGCAAACAGTGACATCTTCCCTTCTTCCTTACCAATCTGGATGCCTTTTATTTATTTGAGTTGCCTGATTGCTGTGATTAGGACCTCCAGAACTATGTTGTGTAAAAGTGGGGAGAGTGGGCATCCTTGTCTTCTTCCCAATCTTAAAGGAAAAGCTTTCAGCTTCTCACTGTTAAGCATGATGTTGGCTACGGGTTTGACATAATATGGCCTTTATTATGTTGAGGTACTTGCCCTCTATACCCATTTTGTTGAGAGTTTTTATCATGAATGGATGTTGAATTTTGTCGGATGTTTTTTTGGCATCTGTGGAGACGATCGTGTGGTTTTTGTCTTTCATTTTGGTCATGTGGTGGATGGTGTTGATGGATTTTCGAATATTATACCATCCTTGCATCCCTGGAATAAATCCTACTTGATCGTGACGGATTCTTTTTGATGTGTTTTTGAACTCGGTTTGCTAATATTTTGTTGAGTATTTTTGCATCTATGTTCATCAGGGATATTGGTCTGTAATTTTCTTTTTTTGTGGTCTTTGCTGCTTTTGGTATTAGATTGATGCTTGCATCATAGAGTGAGTTTGAAAGTATTCCCTCCTCTTCTACTTTTTGGAAAACTTTAAGGGGGATGGGTATTAGGTCTTCTCTAAATGTTCAATAAAATTCAGCGGTGAAGCCATCTGGTCCTTGGCTTTTGTTCTTATGTAGTTTTTTGATTACCAACTCAATTTCATTGCTGTTAATTGGTTCCAATTTCTTGTTTCTTCCTGGGTCATTCTTGGAAGGTTGTATTTTTCTAGAAAGTTGTACATTTCTTCTAGGTTACCCAGTTTGTTAGCATATAATTTTTCATAGTATTCTCTAGTAATTCTTTGTATTTCTGTGATATCTGTAGTGATTTTTCCTTTCTCATTTCTGATACTGTTTATGTGTGTACACCCTCTTTTTTTCTTGATAAGTCTGACTAGTGTTTTATCTATTTTGTTGATTTTCTCAAGGAACCAGCCCCTGGTTTCACTGATTCTTTTCATTGTTTTATTCTTCTCAATTTTACTTATTTCTCCTCTGAACCTTTATTATGTACCTCATTCCAGTGACTGAGGTCCTCATTTGTTCTTTTTCTACTTTCATTAATTGTGAGTTTAGACTGTTTGTTTGGGATTTTTCTTCTTTCTTCCAGTAAGCTTGTATTGCAATATACTGTCCTCTTAGAACTGCCTTCACTGCGTCCCACACATTTTGTGGTGTTGAGTTGTTGTTTTCATTTGTTTACATATATTGCTTGATCTCTGTTTTTATTTGGTCATTCATCTATTGATTATTTAGGAGCATGTCATTAAGCCTCCATGTGTTTATGGGCTTTTTGTTTTCTTTGCATAATTTATTTCTAGTTTCATATCTTTGTGGTCTGAGAAGCTGGTTGGTACAATTTCAATCCTTCTGAATTTACTGAGGCTCTTTTTGTGTCCTAGTGTGTGATCTATTCTAAAAAATGTTCTATGTGCACTTGAGAAGCATGTGTATCCTGCTGCTTTTGGATGGAGTGTTCTGTTGATGTCTATTACATCCATCTGTTTAATGTGTTGTTCAGTGTCTCTGTCTCCTTACTTATTTTCTGTCTGGTTGATCTGTCCTTTGGAGTGAGTGGTATGTTGAAGTCTCCTAAAGTGAATGTATTGCATTCTTTTTATCCCTTTAATTCTGTTAGTACTTGTTGCACATATTTGGGTGCTCCTATGTTGGGTTCATAGATATTTATAATGGTTCTATCCTCTTGTTGGACTGACCCCTTTATCATTATGTAGTATCCATCTTTATGTCTTGTTACTTTCTTTGTTTTGAAGTCTATTTTATCTGATACAAGTACTGAAACTCCTGCTTTTATTTGCATAAAATATCTTTTTCCATCCCTTCAGTTTTAGTGTGTGTATGTCTTTGAGCTTGAAGTGAGTCTCTTGTAGGCAACATATAGATGGGTCTTGTTTTTTTATCCATTCTGTTACTCTGTGTCTTTTGATTGTTGCATTCAATCTATTTACATTTAGGGTGATTATTGATAATTATGTACTTATTGCCATTGCAGGCTTTAGATTCATGGTTACCAAGGTTCAAGGGCAGCTTCTTTACTTTTTAATGGTCTAATTTAACTCACTTATTATGCTATTTCCAAAATTCTTTTTTTTCTTCCTTCTTTTTCTTCCTCCTACACTCTTTATGTATTAGGTGTCATATTCTGTACTCTTTGTGTACTCCTTGAGTGATTTAATTTTGCATATGCTTTGTAATTAATTGGTCTACTTTCTTTACTGTGGTTTTATTTTCTCTTGCGACAGCTATTTAGACTTTGGCTCCCTTCCTTATATAGTAATCCCTCCACAATACACTGGAGAGATGGTCTGTGGGAGGTAAATTTCTCCAGGTTATGCTTATCTGGAAATTGTTTAATCCCTGCTTTAAATTTAAATGATTAGCTTGCCAAGTAGAGTATTCTTGTTTTGAGGCCCTTCTGTTTCATTGCATTAAATACATCATGCCACTCCCTTCTTGCCTGTATGATTTCTCCTGAGAAGTCTGATGATAGCCTGATGAGTTTTCATTTGTATGTTATCTTTTTTCTCTCTCTGGCTGCTTTTAGTATTCTATTGTTGTTCTGGATTTTTGCCATTTTACTTATTGTATTTCTTGGTGTTGTCTTCATAGGGTCCCTTGTGTTTGGAGATCTGTGTACTTCCATGGCTTGAGAGACTATTTCTTTCCCCAGATTGGGGAAATTTTCAGCAAATATTTCCTCAAAAATACTTTTTATCCCTTTTTCCCTCTTCTTCTGGTACCCCTATAATGCGAATATTGTTCCATTTGGATTGGTCACACAGTTCTCTTAATAATCTTTCATTTCTAGAGATCCTTTTTTCTCTCAGTGCCTCAGCTTCTTTGTATTCCTGTTCTCTAGTTTCTATTTAATTTACCATCTCCTGTACCTCATCTCATCTGTTTTTAAGTCCCTCCATTATATGTTTCCTTTCAAATACTGTATTTTTCAAAATTTCTTTCTCTTTCTTGAAGTCTTCCCAGAGGTTTTGAGTATTTTTCTGTAGTTCAATGTACGTGTTTATGATTTTTATTTTGAAATCTTTATCAGGAATACTGGTGATTTCAGTTTCACTTAGCCCTATTTCTGGTGTTTAAGGGATTTTGGTTTGTACCAGATTCATTTGCTGTTTCATATTTCTAATGATTACTATGGAATTATAACTTTGTGTAGGCAGCACCGTCTAGTGCCCAGAAGCTCTACTCTCTGGATCAGCCGAGCACGTGAAGCAACAGCGGCAGTAGCAGGCATGTGGCGCTGATGCCTGTCAGGAGGAAAAGTGCTCTTTCCTTCTTCTTGGCTTCACTGCCTGCCTCCACTACCAGGACCAGTGGGCCGAGGGCGCAGGGAGGATCCTCTGCATTATGCTCCTGTAGCTGCTGTAGGCAGTGCCACCCTCTGGCTGTCCTGGCGTAATTGCCTGGGCAGCAGGTTTGTGAACCTGTGCAGGCAGGAGGAAGGAGCGGCAGGCTGCATATTACAGTGGGGTGTCAGCACTGCATTGCCAGCTGAGGATGGAGCACCTGAAAAACCTGCTGCGTTGAATGTGCAAGGGCAATTTTGTCCATCTGTCCTTTCTCTGTGCAGGAAGTTCTATGTAATCCTTTCCCCTTTTGCAGCCCTCTTGCTTCTGGGAAGTCTTTTGAAGTGCCCACCTTTATTTTGTCCTGGTGCAGCCAGTTGTGGGTACCTGTTCTCCACAAGCTGTGGAATCTCAGTCTCTCCAAGTATTCTGCCTGTCTTAGCTTTCCAACCCCTCTAATGTCCAGAGCATAATGTAATATGGGTTTGTGCTCTTGGAGCAGATCTCTAGGCTGGGTGTTTGGCAGTCTTTGGCTTCTACTCCCTCCCCTCTCCATTTCTCTTCCTCCCACAGGGGAGCTGTGCTGGGGGTTGGGCTTGGGTCCTGCTGGATTGTAGCTTTGCTAGTTTACCCTTTTCTGTGAGGTCTTCTCTTTTCCCAAGTTGTAGGCCATCTCTTGGAGTATTCTTTTGGGTCCCTTTTTCAGGATTAGTTGTATTTGCTCCATTTAAGTGTTATATGTGGTTTTGGGAGGAGGCGTCTGCCTCATTTCTCATGCTGCCATTTAAAAAAATCTCTCCTGACTCACTTTTAAAAGGTTAAGTCTGTCTTTTACATAGGTTCAGATTGCCAGGACCAGGGGTCAATGCAGGGAGCAGTTAGGAACGAAGTTCAACAGAAATGATGGGCATTAGTGGTGGCTTAGACAGGTGGGAGCAGGGGAAAAATGAGATGGGATATGGCCCCCAGATGTTTTTAATGTTGTGCTGATGATTTCAATGTAGAATGTGAAAGAAAGAGATAATTCAGGAGCTTTTTGGCCTAAGGAAAATGATGATGGCATTTATTTGGGAAAAAACACAGTAAGATTAATCTGTCTGCATGAAACCATGTTATTATGATCACAGTATGCATCTGCTCAAAGAGGGTGACAAAAGACAAATCAAAAAAGAACACAGGAAGTAGTATGTGTCTTTTGTTAGGTACACAACTGGCAGAAGCCAGCGTACTCGGGTAAATGTGCTCCACGAAGTCAGTATTTCCTGAGAGCTGACCCATAGAAGGAGGTGCCATCACTCATGTCTAAGTCTGTGGTTTATCCTACAGCCTCTTTTAAAGATCAGTTTTAGATCCTTCGAATCATCGCCTACATAGTGCCGCATAATTTTTTGGGTTCTAAAAGTCACCTCTTAGAAAGCAAGATTTTTCCTTAAGGCCAACACCTTCATTTTTGTGCTATCCCAGGGCCTTGGAATGGCTGTTAAGAGTCTAGGATACCCTGCTATTTATGTAGGCAGACACGGTTCCCACTCAGTGATCACCCATGATAATAGTCTAGGTCTCACTTACCCTCCTTTCTGGTTGGTTTACCTCAAATAAACACCTCAAGAGATCTTGTTGATGTCACATCTGACAAAATTAAAGATACAGTAGCTTTGGGACTTAGTCATTTTTCAAAAACAGGAAGTCTCTTACAGTTTCATAGTGTAAATAAAATGGATTTGTTACGTCACTACATAAAAAATAAATTTATTTTATTGATTCCTTCAGGTTTAACATATCAAGCTATGTAAGCAGAGCACATTTTAAGTGAATCGTAATTTGACTTATTCATACTGTTTCAAAAGGATGATCTTGTCACGCACTATCTTTTCATGGTCTCTGTGCACGTACAGCTGAAAGGTCTCCAGTCGGGATCAGGAGTAGGGCTCTTTGGGACCATGAGGTGGCCACCCACTGTGACTGAGCCAATGGGCAGGTTAAACTGCCCTGGTTAAGAGTTTATGTTAGTAGGAAAAACACTAAAACTTAATAGAAAAATGTTCACCCAGTATATGAACAATTCTTAGAAGGTATACAGGTAACTTAAAAAAAATCATTAAAAATGCTCAGCCTAACTAGTAATGCAGAAAAACAAATTAAAATATGGAACATTATTTTTGGCCAATTGAAGCTAATAATGTTGGGGAGAGTGGAATTAAGTATTTAAGCACTGTAGGTAGAAGGGAAAGTCAATACAAACATTGTGAAAAGCACTTTGGAAATCCATATCAATATCCTTAAAATCCATAGCCTTTGATCTGAAAATTCCCCTTGTAAGAATCTTTCTCAAGGAAAGTTCTTTTTATGTGATAGAAAATTGTATATAAAAATGATCAAGTTATTTATAATAGCAGTATAATTAAAAACAACCTTAGTATTTAAAAATAAATTGGAAAAAGTTACAATACCTCCACATAAACAAGTATTGTACAGCCATTTAAAATTATGTCTTTTAGCTATTTTGCTTTTGAGAAGTCCCCATTTTTCTGCCATCTGCCTAGTAGCTAGATTCCCCTTCTCTAAATGTGCCATAAAAAAAATTAATGTAGCCTATCTCCTATTTGGGACACTGAGGTTATTCCCAAGTTTTTTTCCATTTTAAACAACACTCAAGCATGAATTCATGAGGAAAACTCATGCACTCTAAAGACCAAGAACCATCTTGAATGACATCTTCAAGAGCAGATCCTAGTCGTGGGCTCTCGTGCAGAGCCACAGTAGGTGAGGCCCACGACTCCCGCAGCAGTTTCCAGACCTGGGAGATGCTCATCACCCTCATGATCCCCGTTCCCAGGACTTTGTGTTCATACTGAAATGTTTTTATTTATCAACAAATGAGTCCAGGAACTACACAAGGACCAACTCACTTGCTTGTGGGAAGCAAAGTAAATCTCTCTGAGGTGTTTGTGGTTGGCCATGCCAGAGCAGACAAGGAGCAAATGGAATTTTGTCTAGGAATTAAGGGATGTCCACATACAGCTGAAGATGTAAAGGAAACCAGGCAGATGGGATTACAAGATATTGTTGTATTTTGTTCTGACAGAAGGCCCAAGGTTCCAGAGGAGCCTGCAGCAGCAGCCGCATTGTTTAGGACTTTGACTGCAGGTAGTATAAACCAGTTCAGGGAGGGACATCTGTACAGAGCAACCCTGGTTAGCTAGCGCCTCCACAGTGACAAAGTTCTAGTATCGCATGTGCCTCTGAATCTAAACTCATATGATGCTGTAACTGTGAATGGAAAACATCAAGCCACTATTTGTACCTGTCACTGTTCCTGAAACTGTGCAGTTTGTCCAAAGCAGACATAGATCTTTCCCTCTAGAAGTTTATGTTCAAGGATCAACAATAATTATTAGATAGGAGCATGCAAAATGCATTGTGCAAAGATGTAAGGAAATGGACTTGTTCGTCATTAACATCACCTTTACCGGACATTTAGCGATGAGAATTGCATGTTGAGACGAAATGAGTACTTTTCTTCTCCAGCTAAGGGAGCATCACAGATCGTGTGAATGACGGGACAACCTGCAACACTGAGCCAGTAGTTTTCCTGGAGATGTCACAGCTAGAATTCCAGCTTTAGGTATGTGACAAATGCATCAAGATAACACGTTTTCTGGAAAGCCTAAAAGGGGAGAGAGATGAATGCCAGAGCATGCAGACACAAGGAAGGGAAAGTATGCTGGTGACTCCGGAGCACTGGCAGGACACTGCCGAGCCTCTACCTGCAAGGTGGTGGAAAACTCCACCTTCTAACGCCAGCCAAAGCAGCCTACCCTAAAACTGCCCCAGCCTATTTCAGTGCACTTACAGATTACCAGTGACATGAACGTTAATATTTTACAGCTCTTCTAAAAGTTCTAATTAATCTCACTAGATAAAAACTGGCAAGCATGCTGGTACAAATGAGAATCACAGCCTCCTTGCAATGTCTGCGTGCCAGCTCATCTGCGATCCTGCAATGATTTGCCCTCCCTGCCTCAGCTCCGTAACAGGGCCAATAATTAGCATTTGGAAGCTAACCCACACTTCCCCATTGGATGCCATTTGCTGATTGTTAATTAATAAATTGCTTAGCAGTTCTTCTAACTCTGGCTGGTAAAAACCTCTTCAAGGCACTCTCTTTCTTACCCGCCCCTCCACCCCTGGCGGAAGAATCTCCATAACCTTGAAAACGGCTGCATCTTAGGCATTTTTTATGTATTTATTTTTTTATAGCTTGCATAGTGCCCTGCTCACAGAAGATGCCTGTGGAGTGAATGGACGGACGGCTGCATGGGTGAATGACAGACACAGGAGAATCTATTCTTCTTATTTTTCTCCCATGTCATGAGGATTTTTTTAAACTTTAGGTTGGAAGAGAACATTATCACCCAATTTCATTTTAAGGATAGGAAAACAGGTTAAGAGAATATACAGAGGACCTCAGTTATTAAGAACGTAGACTAGACCATACGTTCAGTTTTCTACACTAGAGAACAGTTCATGGCCTACCAATGTTGAGCCCCTGCACAGTTCTGTGTAGACCCTGTGCCTCACCCAAGCTGGATAACCAAGACTCCTACAGGGAATTGAAAAATGAACCAGAATAAGGTGGCTGCAGAATGTGGGAAGAGTACCCTGGCTCCCGGGCAGCTCTGGCCGTGAGGAAAGGTGAGACTTGGAACTTTTTCAAGAGCTCTATAAACCTTTTCCAGAAATTACAACAGAGAGATGAGAATGGCCCCATCTCAACACCATCCATGCAACTGCTTTAGTATTTGAGAGCAGCCCTAGAGGCATTTGATCTAATTTGATCTAGTTTTAGAATTTAATATCATTCTAGATGACTTAACACACATGGTGAAATTTATTTTAAGATGAGGACTCTTGTTCAGTGAAAAAAATAAGGTCAAATTCAAATCAGTTTGTTCAGATTTCCTAGATTACAAAGATACCAAATTTTAAACTATTGACAAAAATGAGGGAATGAGGCTTAGGATCATTTATCTTTGCTTTTTCATGAGACACAGCTAATAACCCCTTAGATTTATACTTCACTTTCAACATTTCAAATCTGTTACCCTATTTGATTATCTAAGGTGGGTACAGAAAAGTGTCCATATCTCATTTTAACAGATAATGAAACTCAACTCTTGAAATAAGCTCATCACAGAATCACTAAATTGAAGCTAGATGATCAGAATGGGGAAGAACCTTGGAGATTATCTATCTTTTTAGAATTGAGGACACAAATTCCAATCCTCTTTCATCTTAAAATAACTTTTCTCTGGATGTCATGATCTTCTCCATTTATAATAAATGACCTTGTATATCACTAGCTACTAACCAACCTGATGGCACTTGGATTAAGCAAAGCTTGTACCATGAGTTCTCACCATTCCTGTGTTAAAAGATAATTTTAAAGGTTAAAATTATTATCCTTGTGCAAGTATAAAATGAACACGTCAAAGATTCTATTTAACTGATTAACTAATGAAGGAACCAGTAAGATGTTACGACTGATTCAAAAGATAATTCAAAGAACAGGCAATGATGTAAAATTATTTTATATTATATGTAAAATAGATCTGTTTTGGCGATAATAAATTGTATTTCACCAGATGCAAGTAACTTGCATTTGTATGGGCAGGAATCATTTGCATTATTATCAGTTTTCTACAATTTACAGAGTCGTAAAACAGTTCAAAGACAAAGGCTGAGAGAGCATAGAGGCATAAGCTAGACAGGATACAACCAGTAATATTTTGGGTCCATTTCAGTCTTTCACAATTTTTTCCTACACTTGTAAGAATTCATACTTGACTACTACCAAATATTGATGGAATAAATAATAGTAATTCTACACAAACTCTTCCAGAGTATCAAAAAAAGACATGTCTCAACTCATACTGTGAGGCCAGTATTACTCAGTTACGAAAACCAGACAAAGATATTAAAGAAGAAAAGCTATTGATCAATATTCCTCATGAACATGCATGCAAAAATTAGTAACTAATGGAATATACCAATATATACATAAAGGATAATACGTTCTGACCAAGTGGGGTTTATCCCATGAATAGAATTTTGGTTTAACTATTCACGAATCAGTTGGTGTAATTTACCATATTAACAGACTCATTAATAGACATATTAATCATCTCAATAAATACAGAAAAAGCAGCTGACAAATCAGAAAAGGCATTTGACAAAGCCCATCATCCATTCTTAATAAAAACTCTCAGCAAACTAGGATTAGTGGGGTACTTCCTCAACCAGGAAAAAGGGCATCTATTAAAAACATACAATTAACATTGTCCTTAGTGGTGAGAGACTGAATGCTTTCCCTCTAAGATCAGGGTCGAAGCAGGGATGCCTACCCTCATAACTTCCATTCACCAGTATGCTGGATCTTCCAGCCAAGGAATTAAGGCCCAAAGCATAAGTAAATAAAAGAAAGGAAGCAATAAAAGAAAGGAAAAATAAAACTGTCCATAGATGACATGATCATCTATATAGAGAATTTGATGGGATCTACAAAAAGCTAAAAGAACTAGAGGATTCAGCAAGATTGCAGACATACAATAACAATATGTAAAGATCAGTTGTATTTCTGTGTTCAATCAATACATAATTGAAGTTTGAAAAATAACACAATAGCATCAAAACATATGGAACAATTAGGGAAGCATCTGATAAAAGATGTGTAAAGTCTGTGCACTGAGAACTAATAAAACATTGATAAGAAATTTTAAAAGACCTAAATAAATAGCAAAATATATTTATTCATCGGTTGCAACACTCAGTATTGTTATAAACATAATCCCAGCAGGCTTTTTATGGAAATGGACAAGCTGATTTTAAAACATATGTGGAAATGCAGAGGACCTAAAATAGCTGAAACAACTTCAAAGAAGTTTGAGGAACTGCATTACCTGACTTCAAGACTTAATATAAAGCTATAGATAATATGATATTGATGTAAAAATAGATGAACTGAGCTATAAAACAGAGTAAATGTCCAGAAATAGACCCATATATATATCTTTAAACATCATTGATATAAATTGATTTTCAACAAATACACAAAATTTAGAAAAAGGATAGTCTTTGCTATAAATGGTGCTGGGACAATTGGATACCCACATGCAAAAACAGTAACTTAGACCCTTACCTCACACCGTAAACAAAATTTAAATGTAAAAGCTAAAGCTGTAAAACTTCAAAAAGAAAATCCAGGAGAAGAACCTATTGACTTTGACTTAAATATTTCTTAGGAAACCAAAATACAACCCATAAGTAAGAATTAAAAATTAAAAATTGGATTTCATCAAAAGGAATAATTTCTGCCCTTCAAAAGACATAATAAGAGAATGAAAAGACAAACCACAGTCTGGGAGAAATTACTTGCAAATCATATACCTGAGAAAGGACTTAGATCCAGAAAAAAAAATATTTTTTTAACTCTCAAAACTCAGTAAGAAAGTAAACTACCCAATAAAAACAGTCAAAAGTTTGAACAGATACTGCACCAAAGATATTTGGGTGGCAAATCAGCACATGAAGAGATGTTCCAGTCACTGGCCATTAGGGAAATGCATAATAAAACCACAGTGAGTTACCACTGCCCACTGATTATAGTGGCCAGCATTTTCAAAGACTGGCTACTAAGTGTGGGTGAGGATTTGGGAGAACAAGAGCGCTCATACACCTCTGGTGAGCAGTACAACTATTTTGGTAAAATTTTTTAAGTTAAACATACATTGACTATGGGTGTCAGCCATTCCACTTCTACTCACTGACCCAAGAGAAATGAAATCACATGCCCCTATAAAGACATGTACACAATATACATAGCCACTGTCTTCAAAATTGCCAAAATTTAGAAATAACCCAAATGCCCTTCAGAAGTTGATGAATAAACTAGTATATTCATATGATAAAATCCAGGCAACAGCATGAATGAATCTCAAAATAGCTATGTTAAGTGAAAAGAAGCCAAATGTAACAGAATCCAAACTGTATGATTACATTTATATAAATTTCTATAAAGTACAAATGATCTATAGGAACAGCTCAGTGGTTACCTTGGGATATGACTAGGAACATCATATGAAGTAAGGGATGGAGAGAAGCAGGAGGGAAGGATTATAAAAGGTTATGAGAAAACTTGGGGGTAGTGAATATATTCATTTTCTTGATTGTATTGACAACTTCATGACTATACATGTCATTTGTCAAACTGTACCCTTTAAGTATGTGCAGTTTATTGTATGTCAGTTATACCTCACTAAAGCTATTTTATTTTATTTTATTTTTTATTTTGCTATCATTAATGTACAATTATATGAACATTATGTTTACAGACTCCCCCATTATCAAGTCCCCCCCACATACCCCATCACAGTCACTTTCCATCAGCATACTAAGATGCTATAGAGTCACTACTTGTCTTCTCTGTGCTATACTGCCTTCCCTGTGTCCACCCCCCACTACATATCCCCCTTCCCACCCATCCTCCCCAGTCCCTTTCCCTTTGGTAGCTGTTAGTCCATTCTTGGGTTCTGTGAGTCTGCTGCTGTTTTGTTCCTTCAGTACTAAAGCTATTTTAAAATAAAAACTACCATTGGAGTGCTTGGTGCTTTTTCATGCAATTTAGGTTACCATTCCAGCCCATGGCAGTTTGGCAAGCTTGCTTTAGAAATTGAACCTGAATATAAGTGCATGGCCCCACCCCCCAAATCCCAAAGCTGCCGTGCCTCACCAAAGCATGGCGTGTGCTTGGTCACCATCTGGCATTGCGTGTACTTGGGCTTCTGTGCAGGGATGGCCCGAGCACAAATTTGGCTCGCATTTTGGTGTCCTGGCCATACTCGGTGGCTCTTGCTGCAGGGGCAGTGACTCTCATGAGCACTCATCCCAAGAGAATACTCTTCCCTGATAGAAGATTATTTTTCAGCCAAGAATATAACTCAATTCAGGGCGTTCTCCCAGGCAGCCACCACCGTTGTCCAAAGGAGGTTGTTGAAGAGAAGTGCCTGGTGGGGAATCAGAATGAGGCCCAGGTCCCAAGCTTGGGAGACATCCTGTACTCCTCACGCCTTTGAAAGTCAGGTGGCGGCGAATGGCACCAGCTGGCAAGGCAGAAGAAGGAGCTCCGCTGGACTTTATTTTTTTTAACTTGAGCCTCTTTGATGTAAAATCAGCCCATGATATTTGCACTGTCCCAAAGATGAGAGGGTGGTACTAGCCCCACTTCCCTTCCACATTTACCTGTCAGAGCTAATTGCTCTGTTTAAATTTTGTCCCCTTTTGTGTACATTTTAATTATGTTTCCCTCTAATGAAAAGGTTGGGAAATGATCCTATAGACACACAAACTACTTCCCAAGTTACATTTCTTCTTCCCTGACCCCGTCCCCGATCCATGCAGAGTTTGAGAATTCAGGCAAAAAGCAGACTTATCACCCTTCCATTTGTCTATGATAGTCATGAACAGAAAAAACACAAAACATATAAGCAAGTGGCTACTTTGAGGTTTTAAAGTCAGCGTGGATGAATTTCAATATCCAAATGGAGCGGAGGTGGAGATGAAGGTATTGTTACTCGAGACATCGAAAATTAGTTTGCTGATAAAAGCAAGATTAGACTGTCCAAGGAAAGCTTCCGTCCGAACCAGCGCCTGGCCAAGTCCTTCAGCCCAGGAGGCTTCTCCCCAGCTGCATCAATGTCAGGCGCACCTCGGCTGGTAGCTCCACCCCGGAGCAGAGGACTTAGGGGGTCCCACCAGCACCTCCCATGGCATCAGGCTTCACATCCCAGAGATGGCCAGGGTCGCCCGCACAAACGTGCAGATCCCCAAGGTCACAACCGGACTGCCAGCACAGAGGACGAATCACAGCACCAGTAATAGTAAGAGCTCACATTTACTGAGCACTTACTGCCAGCCGGACGTTGCACTGAATGCTCCAAATAGATTCCTTACCTGTTCCTAACAGTGTGGGCAGTGGGCATCGATGGACGGGACACCTCCAGCTCTGTTTCTAAGTGAAGAACACGAGACGCAAGAAGGATCGAGATGGTTTTTCTAACCCCTATCCCACTGAAGTGAAGAACACCGGGCCTGGGCACACACTTACACGGCCTGCTTTTCAGAGAGTTGCAGGCGCTGGAAGGCGAGCAGCGCCTCCTCGCCCGGACACAGTAAAGCCCAGGAGATGCGGAGGGGGTGCCGGGCTGGTTTGGCTTCTTGGCCCACTTTATGCTCTGTAATCTCAGTTCCTCTGCTCATCTTCTCCATACCAAGGCGTAGATTTGGCCTCCTCTCCAAACCAAAGGCCTTTATGACCACAGACCCGTAATCACACATCCCAGGTTAATTCAGTCAGCCAACACGTATGGGGGGCTCACTTTAGTTCAGACCCCAGGCAGGTACCCGACTGATGAGTACAGTAATGGCCGCCCCGGGCTTGAGGCCTGGGGAGAAGACCTGAAGGTCAGGGAGGAGCCGTGAGACCGTGGGGTGGCACATGAGGCCGGAGGCCCGAGCTAGCTGAAGGTCGAGGCGTCCTGGAGGACGGGGGTCCCGCAGCTGGGCCTTCTTGTGGGGCCGTGGAGGTTTCCTCCGTCTGTGCCTGCGGCGCACGCTTGGGGGCAGGGACTGAGCAAAGCGCTAGAGAGCTGGGCCAGCGGCGTTCGGGGGCCTGCGGTTCCCGGGGAGTCTGGAGCCGGCGTCGCCGGCCCGAGGCTGCGGGAGGCTCATTCCCGGGGGACCTTCTGCCTCTGAAGAAGCTCTTTTTTTTTTTTTTTTTAAGGGCAGAGGAAACCTTAAGAATTTTAAGCAAGTAAGAGCCTTAGGAAGATTTTCATTTTAAAATGACCATTCTGCTGGCTGTGTAGAAAATTAATGTGAGAAAGGAACAGGCTGCTGTGTGGTTGATTTTGGAGAAAAATACAGTGGGTCTGAAAGTGGGCAGGGGTTGGTGTCAGGGAGCCGGGACAGCACCTCAAGGACTGTATACGTTTGTGGGTGTCTGGGGGCAAGAGAGGCAGGGCACAGCCGCCACCCCGGTCCCGAGGCTGCACGGGCGGCTTGCGGGTGCGTGCTTGCCCACCTCCCGCCTGCTTCTCTGAAGGCCGTGCGGCTTCCCACCCACAATACAAGGAAGCACGTGGTAAACACTCAGAAATTCTTTTGAATAGCTCAGTGAATGGAATAATTAATTGATTAATCACTCTGCTGAGTAAATTGCAGCTGAACGTAAGTCTTTTTTTCCTTTTTGCCAGAGTGGGAGTGGTGCTGGGAGAGGCTGGGAGTCTGTTTCAGGTTATTGTGACTGAAATTAAACATTTATGGGGTTCTCTGTGGTTGCAGAAAGGGGCTTATCCTGGGTCTGCAAGTAGGCGGGGCAGGGATTTGCTTTCTCTATTGTCTGGAACCAGATAGACTTGCCCAGGGCGGTGTGGTGCTCAGCTGTCAATCCCCTGGAGCTGGGAGGCTGGATTTGAACCCCGCAGGGCAGATCCCAGGGTGGTCCTTGGGGGTGAGGGCGGTGCTTGGGTGTCTCCAGCTGAAGTTCTGTTTTGCCTCAGGTAAATCGTGTAATCACTGAACGTTAGATCCTCTGATAGTCTGACCCTTTGTTTCTGTTCCCTGCAGAGGAGGGAAATGCAGCCCAGAGGTTGACCTGCCCCAGGTCACAAAGCTGGTTTGTAAGGGTGCCGCCTTTTCACAGGCCTGAGACCAGCTTTCCAGTCCAGAGCAAGCTGCTCAGAGCACGTAGCCCAGAGAGGACCCCAGTGCCCTGTGTTCTGTGAATCATCACAGCCCTCCCATTTGCAGGGAGGGGCACAGCCAAGCCTGAGTGACTGAGCGCAGCTGTGTCTGGGGTGGAGGGCCTCGGCGTCCCACATCATCCCAATTCGACCAGTTTACTGTGGCTCTGTTCTTACGCTGTATAAATTAGAGGCGACTGGAAGGTCTCCAAGGGAAGAGTACTGGACGGAAAAAGTGAAACCACCCAGCTCAAGAGAGAACTAGGGTCAGCGTCTTGGTGTTTTCCTGTGGCTATTTGCTGTCAGATCAGGCAAGACCTCTGGGATATCCTGAGCTAACCTCATCTTATAGGTGAGGGAACCGAGGCCTAAGTCAGTGGCACGGCTGTGGGCCTTTCTGCCCACAGTGGCGGGCAAGGACCAGCGTGAGAAGGAAACCCAGCACGTGGCCTGCTCCCCGAGGCAGGGATGCTCCTGACAGCGAGGACCAGACCAGCGCCTTCCCGGGCCCTGCCGGGTGGGTGTCTGGCAGGGGTGAGAGTGACAGTCAGGGAAAACATGTCACGTTCGTTTCCCTGGACTTTAAACTCAGGCAAATCTTAAATGTAAAAGATAATGCCTCCTCCTTCCACACGCACCTCCCAAGAAGACACCCCGAAATATGCTCTAGCAGGTATTGGCAACATAATTTCTCTGTAGCTTCATAAAAATGACTTAGTAAACCCAAAGGCTAATTAATAGATGATTGAGGAGAGAGTTTAGTAACAGAGAAATTCGAGCCACAACATAGCAAATGCAAATCAACTTCCGCATCCCTTTTGTTCAACAGGAAGAGGACTTAAGGCAAATTTATTCAGATTGTGAGGTTTTCCTGATACATCTTATATTCAAAACAACATGGAACAATTGGATATAGAATGAGACAAGAAAAATTTTAGTGTATATATCTGAGGGAAAAAAATTGTTTGTGTTTTATTATTTTACAAGCCCTTCATTAAAATTTCCCTGGAAAGAGATACTGAAGTTTTTAGCAACAACAGATGGTAAGAAGAATTTAATTGTACATAGCTACCATTAATTAGTAATATAAGATGTGGGAAATATTGATACTGTCATTATTTAAAATGCTTCCTTTGGTGCAAAATTTTAATGAAGGTAGAAAATAGTCACAAGGTTTTATGTAGGTTCATTCAAAGTTTACATCCCTCCTCTCCTTATTTTTGCTCCAGAAGTCTGCTGATCCTCAACTGTAGGGTGTGAAAGCCATAGGAGGGACCCTCTGAGGAAAATCATGACAATTGACAGAAAAATCTCCAGGACTGGGGGAGTTTGAACATGACCCTCCGGTGGGCAGCTGCGAGTATCTTGAGTAGGCAGGGAAGGGATTAAAGCAGTATTTTAGGAAAAATGAGTCTGCCTCAATGTGTAGAGTGAATTAAGTGGGGAGGGGCAGAGATCAGAAGCAGGAACGTGATCTGGAGGCTGCCTGGGGTCGGTGAGGCTTTTTTCCTGTTAAGAGGCGGTGTGTCACCGTGATGGGGACAGGCTCTGAGACCCAATAAAGCCGCCTGCAAATAAAACTGCAAAAAAAAAAAAAAAAAAAAAATCTGAGACCAAATAAAACCCAGGCTGCGGCCCTTGTTCGTCACGTGACCTCGAATGAATTGCTTAACGGGGTGCTTGGTTTCCTCACTCATAATACGGACAGTAAAACCGAAAACCTCTCTCACAGGCTTCCTGCGAGGACGGAACCCGTGTTCAAAGCCTGAGCATCGAGCTTGGAACCTGGGATGTGCCCAAGGAAGCTGGGGCTGCTTACTACTGTTGTGCCCTTTGTGACAGTAAGTAAAGCCTTAGAAAGGCTCTTGATATTGCTGAAAATAGTAACAGGAAAGTTCTCTGAATACGCTCACCTACAATTTGTTTCGTGTCAGCTCCGTAGCAGAAAGCAGTGCCCATCTGTGTAGGTCTCACCGTGCGTGCCGCCCCCGCAGCGCCCTCAGGCCAAGCGCGCACCCGGGCCTCCTGCTCTGTAAGCCCGGCCCGGAAAAGACCGACAGCGGGCAGAGCAGCAGCCCTCTGCCGGCCGGAAGCCGGGGGTCCCGCACGTGCAGTTCCCGCAGCCGGGGTGCGCCAGGGCCGCAGCCCCCCAGGAGCCCCGGGAGCAAGCCCACACGCTCTTGCGGGCCCAGGAGTCTCAGGGGAGTCAGGTTTTCACACTGCGGGGAGGATAGAATCATCGGCGTCCGGTCCGTCCCCAGAGACAGGGTGTGGCTCTTTGGGGGACTGATGTGCTCGGTCCCTCAAGCAGCGGCGGTGGCTGCAGGCCCTGCCTCGGCTGTGGCTGCAAACCGCCGCTGTGGGATGGAATCAAGCATTCCTTCCTTCCACAACCTTTTATTCAGTAAAAATAGTCTTTGCTCTTTCCCAGGGCTCAGTCTGCAAAGGCAAGAGGAGCAGCTGCCGCGGGAGGGGACGCGACAAGGGGCCCCGGGCAAGTCTGTGCCAACACAGGCGGAGGCCCCGTGGGCGCCCCGCGCCCTTTGTCAGCTCTGTAGTTAGACCCGCTGGGCCTCGGCCTTCTCATGTGTGAAAACAGTAACGAAATACCCGCCCGGCCCAGGTGCAGGGAGTTCTGAAACGTCTCAAACACAGCGAGCCCTTCAGAAATGGTGACTATCATGTGTCATCTGCACTGATTATATAACAACAGAGGGATGGCTGAGGCTCAGGAGAGGACAGAGGGCTTGCAGGGGTCAGAAAGGCCCAGCGCAGACGGTGACCTCTGAACTGACTCGGACAAGATTGTCCACCTCAGGTTCATGGGACCCTGTGGAGTGCTGGGTTCAGGCCTCAGGGAGCATATGAAGCCTGCAGATGTGTGCTCCAAACTTCACGCTGTGTGCGTGTCTAGTGTCGGAGGACAGAGGGCCCACAGTTTTCAGCGTATTCTGAAAAAAAATTAGTGACCATCTCGATAGCTTAAGAACCACCTATGCTTGTCTAGAAGTATATATGACTAGAACTTTACCAGGTAGGCAGCGTCTGAAAGGGCAATTCTTTTTTTTTTTATTCAGATATGATTGATATACACTCTTATGAAGGTTTCACATGAAAAAACAATGTGGTTACTACATTTACCCATATTATCAAGTCCCCCCCACACCCCAGTGCAGTCACTGTCCTGATCAGTGTAGTAAGATGCCACAGATCCACTATGAGCCTTCTCTGTGCTACACTGTTCTCCCCATGACCCCCCACACCATGTGTACTAAACATCATACCCCTCAATCCCCGTCTCCCTCCCTCCCCACCCGCCCTCCCACACCCCTCCCCTTTGGTAACTACTAGGCCCAGGGGTCGCGGGTCATCACAGTGAGAGAGAAGCCCTTCCAGAAGGGAGAGAGTGGCTGATGGGTCAGAGCTGGGACATAAGATGAAAGCAGGGAAACGTCCCGTGGGCCTGGCTGCTAGGTGTTTGCTGGTGATCGTTAGCAGGAATGGAAAATCCTGCCGAAGGTGGGTGAAAGACTGCCGGGAAGACAGGGAGGGACTCCTCTTCCCCGAGGCCTGGCCTGCAGGCGGGGGCAGAGCCCGCAGGAAAGGGACACAGTCCCGAAGTGGCTGTTGGTGTCTGGTTTGGGAAAAGCCTGGGCAAGTGCCTAAAATGAGGTGAAGGAAGAGTAGGTCAAGAAGAGGCACCTTCAGAGGAGGGAGACGAGGGGAGCTGTGGGCTCTGCCTCTGAGCCTGGGAATGTGGGGTTAAAATGTGCACGATTTGTGGGGCAAGGGTGGAGAGAGATCCATCCGTTTTTCTATAGAAGTTGCAAGGCGACCGCAGGGGAGAGGGAAGAGGCAGGATAAAAGGCTTCACGGGAGAATGTGCTGAGCATGTCCTCAGCGCGCACAGAAGAGCTGCTATTAACCGAGAATTTGGTGAAGAGTAAAAAATAATCCCGCGGGGCACTCAGCAGCCTGAACTCACCGCTCAACTCCCACTGGTGTCCCAGAGCGGATCCTTCTCCCCTCTCCACAGACCAGCCCAGGCAGGCCGCGCCTGACGTCCTGCCACGGACCCTGCCGTGGTCACCCCCTGCACACCAGGAAGGTTATTTTTCTAAAATTTAAGTCAGGACATATCACCACCCCCCACCCCACTGGACCCCTGTCCTCAAAACTATCAAATGGCTTCTATTTTACTTAGAACAAAACCCAAAGTCCGTCCCTAGAATGAAATTCCCAGTCCTGTGAGCTGGGCCCTCACCCAGCTCTCCCAAGTCCAGCCCCTCCTTTAGGGCTCCTGCCCTTGGCCTTCTTTCCATCCCTCAGACCCACCAAGCTTTCCTGTCTCGGGATATGGGTGATTGCGCTTCCTTCCGCTTAGAATGCCTTCCCCTGGGTCCCCAAAGGGGCTGCTTCCTTCTCAGCAGGCAAATCTTCAACCTAGTGGTTACAAATACTAAAATTATTCCGTGTCTGTATTTGTTTATGACATGACTTATTGTGCATCTCCTCCCAGTGAAATGTAAGTTCCTCGCAGACAGGAACTCTGTGTACCTTGTTTATGGCTTGACATTCGGCACATGATGGGCGATGAAAATTCGCTGGCTGGTGGCTGTGCAGGCATTGGAAGGGCCTATGGTTTGGTTGCAGCAGGAATGTGGTTTGAAAGTAGAACCGTGGAACCGTGTCACATTCTCACAAAATTGTATTCAGGTATCATTTGTGTGCTTAAAAATCAGTAAATGAATAGGAGCAGCATCAGGAAAATAGGAGGACATTGCAGCCAAAATATGGTGAATCGTTTAATTTTAGAATTGGGAAGAGCCTTAAAGATCATCCAGTCACAGTGATCCCTGTAGGTCGGTTGGAGGACGGAGTCTTCTCCAGACAGGCAGGCGACATGGCCCATGTGCGCTGGCAGCTGGTGGCCACGTCAGATCAGAGCTACTTGTCTTGCCTTGGTTTTGAACTTTTTTGGAAACTCACCAGTTGTCTGAGACATTTGTTGAGATATTCAAGATTTCTCTCTACTCTTTCTAAAAAATGTAAATGACCTCTTCCTGGGAAATAGTGGGCAGAGGTAGCCCTGCCCTTAGCCCTCACACAGCAGAAGACTGAGTGAGTCACTGCTTAGTTCGCGCCCGGCATTGAAAAGCTTCTCACCTTCTGAGATAAATGGCATTCAAGTGCGGACTCTCTGTGAAATCTCGGGTTCTGAGGGTCAGCACCGAATGAGGAGAGAGGTTGCAGCAGGCCTCGGATTCACTACAGTTTCTTTTCATGAGGCAAGGAGTGAGGCTTGCACAATGGAGTGGCCTGTTTGTTGTGTAAAGGATCCAGACTTGATCTGGAACTTGGAGAAAGAATGTCCCAACTGACACTCAGGAAAAAGAAGCATGTGCTCTCCAGCCATGTGGCTGCTCTCTCCCACTTTAACTAAGCAGCAGATTATTTGTTCAGAGGTTCTTGGCCTCAGGCCGAAGGGCAGAGCAGCCAGAGGCAGTTTTCCCAGAAGCCCTTGGAAGGAACACAATCAAAACTTGTCCCTTGAAGAGTCAGGCAGCGAAACCCTCCCTGACCGCTTGTGTCGTAGTCGTGGCTGGGGCGACCTCAGTGGACTCACGGGAGGTGGCAAATGCCATTCAGTAGCAATGCTAGGACTGTGCAAGGCACATACTGATGGAGCCATCCGTCAAGTGTTCATTTGTTCCTCAGCAGGCAGCTGTCAGGTCCTGGTTTTGTGTCTGGCAGTGCTGGACGCTGGAGAGCAAAGGTCTACAGGTCAGCGGTGAGGAGCTTTGGCCCTGAGCAAGCTGCGCTTCCTCTCTAAGCCCCAGTCCCCGAGTCGCGGATGGTGGGGCTGAAACCTCAAAACGACTCACAGTCAACACTCACTACACAAAATCACTTTTGCTAATTTCTTTGCACACAATGGTTACGTACAACTCTATCTCTCCCAAGATTCATTTCTCTTCTTGGGATTGTCCTCCATTCATTCTTTCAGAGAGAGTGTGTAGGGAGGTGGCAAATCATCTTAGTCTTGGCAAGTCCCAAAATGTCTTTATCTTACTCCTACTATTGAATGGGAGATTGGGAATAAAATTCTAAAATCGAAGATGGTTTCCTCATCCCCTTGATAATGTCACTCCATTGTCTTCTTACAGGCCAGGCAGCTGATACATTGTCAATCCAATTCTCTTTCCTCTGTAGCTAGTCTGCCTGTTTTTCTCTGCTGTCTTTAGGATTTTCTCTTTTATCTTAACTATGTGTCTAGGTTTTTTTTAGTTTTTATTTGTTTCTTCTTCTTAAGATACAATGAGCTCTTTAATATGAGAGCATGTTCTGGCACATTCTGTGGTCTTTATTTCTTTAGTCCCCACCTCTGCATTCTCTCCTGGGATTCCTATTAAAGGAATGTTAGAACTTCTGTATCTTTCCTCCGTGATTCTTACCTTGCAGGTAATAGTGTCCGTCTGTTTTTATTTTATGCTGAAATCCGAGAGAATACTTCAGTAAAATCTTCTAGGTTTACTAATTTACTCTTTAGCCCTGTCCAAATATTCTTTAACCTATCTACTGACTTTTTAATTTGAAATTTAAATTTTTTATTTCAAGGATTTTTTAAACTGATTCCCTTCTTAATAAAAGTTTTTTAAATAACTTACTGTTTTTGTTGATTGGCTGTGATTCCACCCTTGCACATACTGACAGTATTAAAGGTCGTTGTTCTAGAGTCATCTTCCTACTGTGCTAATTCTGTCTCTTGGAGTTAAAGGTCTTCTATTTGTTGTGTTCAGTGTTTCTTTTTAATAGGGTTGATGTTCCTCAGAAGTGTAGGGACTTGCTGGGCGGGGGGCTCTCGAGCACCCCGTCTTGCCCTGATGGGCACATCTCGCTCTAACCTCGGGAGCTTCGCTCTGTCGTCTTAGGGGTTTCCTGTCACCACCTCAGCTGCGCCCTGTGGCCTCCCATTTCCTTTCCTACTTTTAGTACTTTTGTCTCAGAGTATTCCCTTTCTCTTCAAAAGTGACTGCGTCCTTACTAATTTTTACCTTTTCCATCAGTTATATGTATGTGAGGCAGAATTTTAAGCTGAGGAGTGAATGGTCAGCTGTGTTTTTGTAAAATCATTCAGCTGATGGTGGTGATGAACTTGAGAGACGCATCAAGTCCTAAAGTAGGAAGTCGTGGCAAATTGCCTACATAAAGAAATGGTAGTAATCTGAGTGCAGGCGCTGCCGGCGGGACTGGGAAGAAGGGAGCAGGTCAGAAGCTGTGCAAACGACCGGGAGCCTGGTTGGGAGGGCAGGGGCCAGGGCGGATTGCATGATAAATGTCAAGTTTTGGACTTGGCCCAAAAGATACATGGTGATGCCATTCTCTGAGAAAACACAGAAAAAAAGCAATGTTGAGGGATGAGTTCTATTTTTTTCATATTAAGTTGGAGTTTGAGGTGCCTGTATGATACCCATCTGTAAATGTCTAATTGGCAGTTAGAAACAAGAGTCTGAGCCAGAGATTGGAATTTGGAAACCATTGGTGTACAGATAATAATCGAAGTCCTCAATATGGAGTCAGCCGGCCAGGAGGAGTGTGTGTGACAAGAGAAGAAGGCACAGGAGACAGATGTGGGTAACACTCGTGGGCGAATCAAGGAACAGAAGGCAGAAAGGCATGGCTTGCAGACTGGGAGGCGATGCCGGAGAATTCAAGGCAGGAGGGAGTTCAAAGAGGGGGTGACCAACAGTGTCAAAGATGCCCAGAGGAAAGTCACACACAGACTGAAAATAAGCATTCATTTGGCAACTACAGGGGGCCGACATGATGCTTAACAAGAGCAGTTGTGGTGTGTTCTGGGGCGTAAACCAGATGTTGGTGGGTTAAGTAGGAAATGGAAGGTGAAGATGTCCCAGAATCTTGTCAATGAAGAGAGAGAGAGAGAGAGAGAAAGAGAGGGGGTCAGAGGCCAGAGAGTGGGTCAGAGGCCAGAGGGAGAAACCGGGTCACAGGGGTCCTTTTTTTTTTTTATTAAGGTATTATTGATACACACTCTTAGGAAGGTTTCACATGAAAAAACAATGTGGTTACTACATTTACCCTTATTATCAAGTCTCCACCCATACCCCATTGCAGTCGCTGTCCATCAGTGTAGTAAGATGCCACAGATCCACTATGTCCCTTCTCTGAGCTACACTGTTCTCCCCGTGACCCCCCACACCATGTGTACTAAACATAATACCCCTGAATCCCCTTCTCCCTCCCTCCCCACCCGCCCTCCCCTTTGGTAACCACTAGGCCCTTCTTGGAGTCTCTGAGTCTGCTGCTGTTTTGTTCCTTCAGTTTTGCTTCCTTGTTATACTCCACAAAAGAGGGAAATCATTTGGCACTTGTCTTTCTCTGCCTGGCTTATTTCACTGAGCATAATGTCCTCCAGCTCCATCCATGTTGTTGCAAATGGTAGGATCTGTTTCTTTCTTATGACTGAATAGTATTCCATTGTGTATATGTACCACATCTTTATCCATTCATCTACTGATGGACACTTAGGTTGCTTCCATATCTTGGCTATTGTAAATAGTGCTGTGATAAACATAGGAGTGCGTATGTGTTTTTGAATCTGAGGAGTTGTATTCTTTGGGTAAATTCCAAGGAATGGGATTCCTGGGTCAAGTGGTATTTCTATTTTTAGTTTTTTGAGGAACCTCCATATTGCTTTCCACAATGGTTGAACTAGCTTACGTTCCCACCAGCAGTGTAGGAAGGTTCCCCTTTCTCCGCATCCTCGCCAGCATTTGTTGTTCTTAGTCTTTTTGATGCTGGCCATCCTAACTGGTGTGAGGTGATATCTCATTGTGGTTTTAATTTGCATTTCCCTGATGATTAGTGAGGTGGAGCGTCTTTTCATGTGCCTGTTGGCCATCTGAATTTCTTCTTTGGAGAAGTGTCTTTTCATATCCTCTGCCCATTTGTTAATTGGGTTATTTGCTTTTTGGGTGTTGAGGTGTGTGAGTTCTTTATCTATTTTAGATGTTAACCCCTTGTCGGATCTGTCATTTACAAATATATTCTCCCATTCTGTAGGATGCCCTTCTGTTCTGCTGATGGTGTCCTTGCGGTACAGAAACTTTTCAGTTTGATGTAGTCCACAGGGGACCTTTCTTAAGAAGTGTACACATATTTATAGGCTTATGGGGAGGAGGATTTTGAAGATCTAAAAGATAAGAGGAATAATGGTTTAATAATAACCATGGGAGGCTGTAGGGAATGAGACTGAGCAGAGGTCTAGGAGTCAGTCTTCGGAAGAGGGAGAAGTGGGGAGAATCGACGCAGCTGACAGGGGAAGTGTGCCGTCCTCTGTGAAGGGGGTGGGCGCCGTCCTTGCTTCCCGTTGTCTCTTCCAGCCATTTTCCCTCCCTCCTTCTCCAAAAACCCCAGCTCTTTGAAATTCGTTCTTTCCTCTCTTGGATGAGATGACCGTCCTGGCTCCCAGCAAAGGCCGACCCCTCCGCCCGTTCCACATGCCGTGCAATCACTGCCTGTGGGATGGCCGCCTGTTGCTGACTCTGAGCCATCCAGACGCCGGGGACCAGCACCCTCACCCCAAGCCCTGGCCGCTCCCCACCACTCAGACCCCTACTTCTGCTTCTCCCTATGAATGTCTAATAGAGGTCAGGTATAACAGCCAAGGCAGAATCCTTGATGTCCCACCTCCCTAACAACCTGTGCTTTCCAGTCATCTGTGATTCCTCCCTTTAAACACATTTAACAAGTTGATAAAGAAAGATCACTGAAAAGACTCTTCCCCACATTCAAACCAAGTCCTATTAGAGTGACTTTGAAGACATTACATGTCAGTCTCCTTCTCCATCTCTTCTAACGGACCCCTGAGCCGAGCCCACATCTCTTGCCTGTTTCCATAATCCACGTGCAGCAATTTAACCTGTTACAGTATATTCCAGCCCCACTTGGAATAAAATATGAACTTCATACATTGGATTATAAAACATGACCTAGTACCTGCCTACTTTTCCAGACTTAATTCTTGCTACTTTCCCCTCACCTAGGGATGCTCTTCCCCTCCTTTGAAGAAGTGGACCTTTTTGTTCATTCAGAACCCAGATTAAATGTCACCTTCTCCTAGAGGCCCTTGAAGGTCACCTAACGTAAACTAGCCACCCACCACTCTGTCAGTGTTCTTTCTTTATCAACTTGTTAAATGTGTTTAAATGTGTTTGCCTGCTTGTCTGGCTTCCCCCAGCCTCCAACAAGAATAGAACTTCATAACATCAGGAGCCTTAGCCTAATGCACTGCAGTGACCACATATGTTACATCTGGGACATCAGTGCTTAATAAATATTTGTTGAATGAAGACGAGGGCATGGTCTAGAATGAGTGTGGGGAAAGGGCTAGACATGGAAGGGAACAGAAGGGCCTGGATAACATTTGAAGGGGAACAAGGTGGGTGGTTAACAAAGGTAAAAAAAAAGGTTCTTAAATCACACAGTAGTGCTGCAGGCCCAGCTGAGGCCAGCCCCCCCTGGCAGTGCCATCCACCTGCTTTGCTGTGATTTTTCTCCCACAGGGCCCAAGAGTCCTGGAAAACGAGTGAAAAAACCAGGTGCTTCTATGTTTTCATTTGTAAAATGAAAGTGTTAAAGTAGACAACCTTTAAGTGTATAAGTAGGTAAATCTCTCTCTAGCTTTAAAAAATCTGTGGCAATTCAGATACACACAGGAAGCTAGGTATTTCAAAAATCTTTTGTTAGATGAATAATCAATGACTCCCTACCAATTCTCTTGAAATTCTGAGTTTTGCACATTCAGTTTCCTTGGTAGAAATCCCTGTATACTCGTGGGCATACTTTTTCCCTCAGCTTTATTGACATATAACTGACAATTTAAAATTTCTATAAACTCAAGATGTACAACATGATGATTTGATACATACATTGTGAAAAAAAATCACTACATTCAAGCTAATTAATGTATCACCCCTCCCAGAGTTAGTATTTGCTCTCTTTTCTCTTTGTCTCTCTTTTTTTATGTTGATAACCCTTAAGATCAACCTTCTTAACAAGTTTCAAGTATGTGATACAATATTGCGGACTCTAGTCATGTGGTTATACATGGGTATACTTTTTAAATGTTTTCATATGTGTTCTAAGCGTAGGTGGGCTTACTTATATCTACACATTTTCCTTTTGATCAGAATGGATTCACCTTACTTTTCCCTTCTCAGTGTACATTCCTGAAGAGCATATCCTGAAGAGTTCCTGTGTTGGAACTGTTTTTATCCAGCTTTCCCACGATCACACCAGCAGCTCTCTGACAGCTGATCCTCAGTGGGGAGAGGCTGATCATGTCAGACCCCATTAGTAGAAGTGGCACAAGGGGCCGGGGCCCAGGGGGTGCCATGCTATTCAAATGGGGCGGCATCTCACGACAGAAGCTTTGGCACAAGGTGGGGCTTAAGTTTGCAGATTAAGAGATGGTATTTGATGGCAGAGCTGGAGGGCAGCCTGGACCACGCTCCTGGTTCCCAGGGAACAAGATGCCAGGCACTGCGTATCATACAGTCACGTGGAGCTGAGACCTGGGGGTCACGTGACACCTGGGGGTGTTTGTGTTGAGCCTCCAAGGAGGGGTACTCTTTTCAAAGGTGTGAATTGGGAGGTGGGAAGGCTTCACGAACATCCGGGCATGGGAAACCAGTGAGTGTTACTATAGAGTGTAAAGCCAGGAACAATGATTAAAATAATTTCAAACCATTTTGGCAAATGGATAGTGAGCCCCCTGTGTACCCAAAGTATCTCTGCAGTTGATGAAATGGTGAACTAGGTCAGTGTTTTTCAAACTGAGTATGTATGGATCTATTTTAAAGGGAAAAAATTCTCATAAGTCACCAACATGAGCATATTATTTTATCATAGTATTATTTCAAAATAGTAAACATAAACCTAATTATAAACTCTTATGATTATAAGTCTTATGCTACACTAGAACAAAAAGGAATTGCAAAACATATACAAACATGGGTATAAAGCAAATAAAAATGTTACCAACTTGGAATGTAACAGCTGATGATTGCTGAAACAAAATTGTTCTTCATATAAGAACATAGTCCAGATTGCCACTGTCCGGCACGTCCTGGCCACACTGTGAGAAGTCGCTTTGCCGTGGCCTTTCTCTGTTCTCACCACTCCGTTTCTTTATTTGAACAGGACTGGGCACAAGTCCATTGATGTGGAGCCTTTGCTGAATATGAATGAGTCTCTCCCAGATTCAGCCCATTGCTGTCTTAATTAGCCTGGAAAAGTGAAAGTTCCCCTGCTCGGTGCCTGTTTCAGGGTCCTAGCAGCCGGTGAGGGCACACGCACCCTGGGACCTGGAGGCGGGTGTACTTACAAAGAGGCCCTTCAGAGGTGTGAGCAGGGTGCGGTGCCCAGGGCTGGTGACACCAGAGGAGCTGCTGGGCTCCTGGGACATGGGGGCAGGGGCAGGTTCCTGGGACAGAAGGAGGGAGAGAGGCCACCTCGAGAGGAGATGTGACCTTTGGCCTTGGGCACAGACGCGCAGCCTTGTGGGGAGAGAGCCGGCAGGGTGACTTGACCCCCATCGTCTTCCCCTCCTCTCCCACCAGGGCTCCCCATTAGCTGAACCAAAGCAGCTCCCAAAGACGAGGGAGCCTGGTGATAGGGTCCAGCTGGTGAGCTGCTTAAGGCGAGGAGCAGAGGGAAGAAGGGTGGAGAATGGGTGCCGGGGAGTGGGGAGGGCAAGGGGAAGATGCCTGGTATCAGGACATGGCACAAGTGCCCATTTCCTGCAGTGACACTCAACTGCAAGGTGATTGTCGGGTAATTTAGGAAATGTCAAATGTTTTTCAAAGCAAAAAATAAAAGTATACAGTTCTCATAGAACTCCGGACTCCCAAGAACATCCCCATATCCCTTCCAACACGGCTCAGAGCCCATGTTGCTCAAAGCCCCAGGTTCTGTCCTCTCTCACCTGTAAGCTTCTAGGAGTCTCCTAGACCGTGGGCGCAGTGGGGGTGAGGAGAGGTCCGTCTTATTCCTCCCCAGGTGTCCACTGGGTCCCGTTACCTTTCAAGCAAAGTCCAAGCTCCTGCGGTTTTCTCCGAGCCGCGTAGCGCCTGGCACTGCTCACCTCTCTCCCTTCATAGAGAGCCTCTCCTGGCCCCACCTGCCCACCACATCCTGTAGGCACCTCCCCCATCTCCCCCCAGATGCTGAGCCTTCCTGAGTCAGGCATCCCCTCTAGGGAAGCCCCGTTCCTGCCCCCGCCCCCCTGGCCAGCCCTCCTCATCCTTCCGGTCTTGGCTTGACTGTCACCTGCTCCTCAGGGCCTCCCTCAGCACCTTCTCCAGGTGCGTCTCCGCTGTGCTCCGTCGCCGCTTCCCAGAGCATCCAGAGCAAGGGGGAGAGAGGGTAACAGACGGCACTTGGGGAAAGGGGGACAGTCACTCTGAGGAAGAGAAAGAAATGAGAGAGAGAGGGTAGGGACGCAGAAAGCTTCACATGCAGGAGCCCCAGTGTTCTCAGGCACTGGGGTGACGGGGACAGAGAAGTGAGAGCCTCAGAAATTCAAGGAGTATGGAGAAGTCGGCTGCTGTCTGCCTCCCCAAATTCTTTCTCTCCTTATAGTGCCCAGATGTCCTAGTAGGACACAGTCCTGCCGAGCTGAAGGACTACAGTCCTTGGCATCGTTTGCAGCTGGGTGTGGACGCGGCCGGTTCTGGGGGATGGGACGGGCACTGCGGGGTGTGGGGTTGGGGGATGGGACAAGCACTGAAAGGGGCCCCGTTGACTCTCCGGTATCTACTGCTACAGAACAAGCCACCCCAAGACTTAGTGGCTTAGAAACCCGTCATGGCCCTGTGGCCACGTGGGCAGGACGCCCGGGGTGGCGCATCACACAGCAGGCAGGGTGGCTGACTGGAGACTG
Source organism: Manis pentadactyla (assembly GCF_030020395.1). NCBI lineage: Eukaryota > Metazoa > Chordata > Mammalia > Pholidota > Manidae > Manis > Manis pentadactyla. Next base: position 145,042,088 of record NC_080025.1, on the reverse strand, counting down.
GGGCTGCCTCCTGTGGCCTCTCCTTGTGGCTGACTCTTCTCTGGCACGGAGGCTGGGCTGCAGGAAGGGCATCCCAAGAGTGAGGCCTACCCTTGAGCCCCCAGGATCCCAGGTGTAGTTCCAGGCCTTCAAGCCACTCCAAACAGGTACAGTCGGGAGGAGCACCTGCCACAATCCCAAAATTATCAACAAAATTCTGATATCTCACTGTTCTGAGGAGCCGTGTGCCAGCCAAGCACTGTGCTGGGTCACCGCCAGCCTCTCGGGGGGCCTGGAGCCCCAGGCACCCACCCAGGTGTACAGTCAGCTCCAATAGGGCGAAGGGATAGCCCACCTGCCTGGGGTGAGCCTGGCTTACACCTCAGGGTCAGAATTATGAATAGAGCCCCTTTTATTCCCAAAAGGCTCCCAGTTTGACCAGTAAGATCTGTGGTCGCCCTCGTATTAAGAACCAAAAAGGCTGAGAATGGAGATGTGGGGGGTTCCCAAATCCCTAATTCCAAAATGGTAACTGACAGGAGGGTAAACGGATTCAGGGTAGTCAAAAAACAACAAATGTGCACTCCACGGGGGAACTGCCCCAGGCTCGCCGCCTCCTGCCCAGTGGAGGCGGTGGCAGCCATGCCTAATTCAGGTGGAGGGAACAGGTAGGGCAAGCCTGCCTTTGGAGGGACGGGCAGAACCTGAGCGCTATCCTAATGCCCCCCTCTCCCACCCCCACCCCATTGCTGCTTCTATCGCTGCTCTTGAGCTTCTTCAGTGAAATCTGGCCTTGTGGTTCCAGAAAGATTTCACTGGTTTTCTCTGCCACCCTTGGCACCTCTGCTCTTCTGCTACTTGGACTCTTTCAGCCCCCCCACCTTCTTCCGTACCTGCCTCCATGCCTGCCAGCCCTGTTCTTGCCTTGGTGGAGTTTGCTACCTACACAACCTAGCACAGCGTCCTGCCATAGTGAGACAAGTATCGTAAGTTCCAAAACACATTGATTGTGTCCATTTTAAATGATGCTGTCAGACTTTGATTTATCTCTTTACCGTCGTTCACCACTTATTGTTTTATCTTCCTAAGTTACTCACCTGTTTGCAAAACTATCCTCCCCGTCTTCTGCTTTGTAACCACGGCAAGTCTCTGCCGCAGGACATATTACTCAGATCAAGGACGGTGTCTCGTTCCAAAAATGAACTAGAAGCAGTTTCTTTGTTTTCTAAGTTGCCTTTAAACTTCGGTTTTTTAAAGGTGGATAAAACACAAAATGAAAGCGTGAACCAGGGCATGTTAGTGTGAATGCAGAGCAGGTGATGTGTCCCAAGAACATTTCGAGGTAGAATTGGCCAGACTGGTTATTTGGGTGGAGGTTGAGTTTCTAGGGGGAGGCGCTGTCTGGATAAGGCTGCCCGCGGTGGGAATGGGCGATGAGGAAGGGAAAGGACCTCTCCGTGCCACCAGGGAGAGAGGGGAGGGGGATTCTGGATCAGGAAAGAGATTTACAACCTGACAGGACAATCCGAGCCCCAGGGCCATTTCTGCTTATGCTGAGGACAAGTCCAAGAAGGAGGACCATTCAGATAACCTGCCCAGAAGGCTGTGTGAGCTACAGACTGGACTCTGCTACCTCAGGGTGACCAAATAGTATGGATAGTTAGCTGAGGCTTGTAAAAAGATCATGACCGTTTGAAGAAAGCCATTAAATTGCCATATTTCAGCTTAAAACACACACCCTACAGGCAAGTTTTAATGCCCAAACCTGTCCTTCTAAGAGCAGGAGAAGAAGGGAAGGACACCTAGGCAAAGAAGCGCTGAGAGCCCCGGGGGGGGAGCCCAGGAGGGGTGGGACACCCTTGGGGCCTCCAGGAGACAGGTTTTTCCTCTCTGGCCAGGGAGGAGTACCCCCAGCAGGTCTCCGCATAGACCCACCTGTGCGCAGGTGCCCCACGCTGTCCAGATGGCCCTTACATGTGTCGCTAAAAGCCACTCACATCCTCATGCTTACCCTTATCCTCAGATAAGATCGCGGAGCTGAGACTCAAGCATTAGCTGACTTTATTAACTGAAAGGCTGAACAGCTTCACGGAACATCAGATAAAGGGAAAAATGTCATGTTGCACAGTGGAATTTGTCTAGAGACCCTTGGTCTCCCCAAAGGGCGTTGTCACAGGGGCAGCAGAGATGTGAACGCCAACTGTCTGAACCTCTTTAGAAATGCCAGTTGAGACTGAAGCCCAACACATCCTTCCTCTTCCCAAGGGATTCCAGACTAGAGTGTGCAATTCTCATGGGCACATTTAAGGGAAATTAAAAATGATTTCTACTTGTGACTCCCTCAGCAACACCTCTCCCCTTTAGAAGAAAATTACTGCATTCTGATGGGATTTTTGTTTTAATGGTGAAATGAAACCATAATCACCATTTTTCAGAGACCCCCCTTGTGGACAGTGACAACGAGGTGCCGTGGGAGATAGAGTCCCAACAGGTTCTTTATTTTGGAATCTTCCACTTATTCTTGCCTTCCTATTTTTAATTAAAATTGACTTCCATTTTGTTATTACTAGATTTTTATGTGTTAATTTAGAAAGAAATATAAATATGGTAGACTCAAAGAAGAAAATTAAAATTGCCATTACTCCATTACTTAAGACAATCATTATCTACACTTTGGCATACATCTTTTTTTAATCTTTTTGAAAAGTTGAAGTATAGTTAATATACAATATTATGTTGGTTTCAGGTATACAGCATAGTGATTCAACATTATATACATTACTAAATGCTCACCATAAGTGTAGTTACCATTTGTCATCATACAAAGTAATTACAATATTATTGACTATATTCCCTATGCTGTACTTTCATCCTACTTTATTTTATAATTGGAAGTGTGTACCTCTTTATCCCCTTTACCTATTTCACCCATCCCCTCTCCAACCCCCATAGCAACCACCAATTTGTTTTGTGTTTATGAGTCTGTGTTTTATTTGTTTTGTATTTTAGATTCAACATATAAATGAAATTATATAATATTTGTCTTTCTCTGTTCAGCTTACTTCACCCTCCAGGCCCATTCATGTTGTCACAAGTGGTAAGATTTCGTTCTTTTTTATGGCTGAGTAATATTCCATTGTATATATGTTCCACATCTTTATCCATTCATCATCAGTGGGCATTCAGGTTGCTTCTGTATCTTGGCTATTGTAAATAATGCTGCAGTAAACGTATGGGTGCATACATGTTGTTGAATTAGTCATTTTATTTTCTTCAGGTAAATTCCCAGAAGTGGAATTACTGAGTCATGTGATAGTTCTATTTTTTAGTTTTTTTGAGGAACCTCCATACTGCTTTCCATAGTGGCTGCACCAATTTACAATCCCACCAGCAGTGCAGGAGGCTCCCTTTCCCCCATCCTCACCAGCACTTGTTACTCCTTGTCATGTTGACACTAGCCGTTCTGACTGCTGTGAGGTGATATCTCATTGTGGTTTTGATTTGCGTTTCCCTGATGATTAGTGTTATTGATCATCTTTTCATGTGTTTGTTGGCCATCTGTATGTCTTCTTTGGAAAAAACATCTATTCAGGTCCTCGTCCTTTTTAAAATCAGATTATTTGTTTTTTTGGTGTTGAGTTGTATGTGTTCTTCATGTATTTTGGATATTAGCCCCTTATCAGATTTATCATTAGCGAATACCTTCTCCCGTAGACTAGGTTGCCTTTTCGTTTTGTTAATGGTGTCCTTTGCTATGCAGAAGCTCTTTAGTTTGATGCAATCCTACTTACTTACTGTTGCTTTTGCTTCCCTTGTCTGGGAGACATATCTAGAAAAAAATTACTAAGCTGATGTTCAAGAGTTTACTGCCTCTGTTTTCTTCTAGGAGTTTTATGGTTTCAGGTCTTACACTTAGGTCTTTAGTCCATTTTGAGGTTTTTTTGTTGTTGTTATGGTGTAAGACAGTGATGCCATTTCACTCTTTTGCACAAGATTTCCCAACACCATTTATTAAAGATACTGTCTTTTCCTATTGTATATCCTTTAACTTGACATATGTCTTTATTCTTATTTCTCACTGCATATATAAATTATTTTATTTACCAAAAAGGAGAAAAGAATGGTTTATTCTTATATTGAAACCTGGGGGTTTTCCACTTAGAGCATATATATATATATATATACATGTATAGAATATTTAATACATGGCAGTATATATATATATGTATTAAAAATTCTATTGCACATGTTTCTATTTACTGCCTAGTACTCCACCCCATGAATGTGTCCTGCCTCATTTAATCAATCTTGCAGTGTTGAAAATTTGTATTTTTTCTAATTTCTATACCATAACAACTCTGAATACCTTTGTAACTAAACTTTGGTGAGCATTCTTGTTTCCTTGGGATAAGTTCTTATAATTAGCACTTCTGAGTCAAAAGACATGCACATTTTTTTATGCCTGGTACCAACCTGTCTTTCAGAAAGGCTGCAAACAACCAGCTCACAGAAAAGTGCTTATACCCTATGACTTCACAAATACTAGCTTTTTTAGTTTGGAAATTCAAAATAGTAGGACCTCAGTGCCTCACTCTGCATGCCTCTAACTGCGGTGGGAATTCTCTTTTGCCCCTAGAAGCTTCTCTTTTGCTTCACAGAGGCAGCACAGTGAAGTGGTCAGGGGCCATCTGGGCTCCATCTCTCATTCTCTCAGCTCTTTGATCTTGAGTAGGTAGCTGCACCTCAGTTTTCCCATCTATAAAATGGGGTTAACATGTAACTCGGAGTCATCGTAAGAATTCAGTGAGTTTATACATGCAAAGCACCCTAGCTCAAGATAAGCCCTTCCTAAGTATTAGCTATTATTTCCCCATTAAAAAAAATTGATGAAAGAATACTTTGAGTAATATATCTTTACCACCATATACTTTGCAAATATTTTTGCCTTACCTTCCTTTTCTAGAACTTTTCATAATAAAATCTCTACTTGAGAGGTTTGACAAAAACAGACGTCTTTAAAATTACTCTTTTCTCCAAATGTTATCACTATTAGTTCAATATTACTGTCTCCTAAAGAATCTGGTCAGGAAAGTGACCCCAAGACTTACAGGCTAGAATTGTTTCCTAGTTAGGGTGATGGGGAGGGACCCCTGAACCCTAAGCTACTCGGGACTACTCTCATTTTCTTCCTATGACTTTCCCTTCCTCTAGAAAGGCAACGGTGTAGAAGGGAAAAGGAATATAGTTGCTTTTATGATTCCAAGGGGTAAACATCCCCAGGAAGTAAGTTTGGCCTAACCTCAGAAGGTACTTTTTAACCGTCAACATGACCTGCCTAGAAGGCAGGGATTCCCCCTGAGAAGAGGCATTTAAACAGGGCCTGAACCGAGATCACTGCAGGTGTGATCTTCCATTCTCTGTAGGTGTACGTAGCTGCATTCCGTGTAAATGCGGACAGAAGCCTCGCCCCTAGATAGTGTTCTCTGCCTGTCTCTGATTAGGCTAACCTGAGAGTAAACGTGGAGTCACCCCTAAACCTTCACTGTTGTGAGTTCCAGGTGGGGTCCTGTTATGCGCTAACCCACCCTGACCTTCAGGGCCTGCACAGTGGTAGCTGTTCCGCTGTTTCTCCCATTGCTTAGAACTCCTGGAGGGAAACCGTCTCAAAGAATGGATGACCTCAGATCAAGTCCCATGAAGAGGCTTCCCTACTGCGTGAGAGATGGGGCGATGGGATTGGCGCCCACAGTGAGGCCGTTGAGAAAGGGGCTGGGTCCAAACCTGGAAGGGAGGCTGTGAGAGAGGAGGCAGGATAGTGGCCTCAAGCCCTTCCGTCCCTCCCCGCGCACAGCCACCTGGAGGCCCTGGCCAGGCTGCCCCTCCTCCCCTGCAGTCCCCTTTCCTCCTTGTTAATGTGATCACCTGACGCTGAAATGCAGACCGGGAGGGAGGAAGCTCTCAGGGCTCTGAGTCCGCCAGGGAGCTCTGACTGTGCAAACTGCCATCCTCTGAACCGCGTTGGGGTGGCCCAGAGCCCCCAGGCCCCAGGGCAGCCCTTCATCTGGCCAACCAGAGGGCACAAACCCAGACACATTTCTTGACTAACCAGAAACACTCCTAGAAAACAAGCTCACGGAAAAGTCTGCCCTGAGCCCATGGCACGGGGCCTGGCTTAGTCCTCCAACTCGCTCTCTGCAGGCCCGTCTGTGTCACTCACACCCCCAGGTGGCCATCTTGCCAGTGGAGAATAATTAGCCTTTGATTAGCACTGGTTGAGTTTTCATCAGCTCCATTTCCAAATTCCTGTAATTTCCACTTCATCCAATTAGTATATTTTGGCCCATTCTCTTTGCAGACTGGGAATAGAGACATCACCCACAGAAAAACAGCCTTATTTCTAATAAATCAGATGACATCGCTCATTAGAATTAACTTTAGTTAACTTAGCATTCTAATTCTATCCTGAAATAGATGCCATCTCAAGAAAGAGATTGCCTTAAATCACGTTTCTGGGAAGAATATTTTGACAGAGTTGTAATATTCTAATTCTGGGTAAGATGTTGAATGACACACATGTGAGTAGCTCTCCATTTTATGCCCCACTAAGTGCTTACATGCTTGTTGAGGGAGACAGAGGGATTTTCAGTACTTTAACCCAGAATGTGAATGACAGCACTGGACCTATGAGCTCTTCCCCCAAAATAAGGCCCCGTGGCGAGAGGTTCTGCAGAGCGTGAGTCAATATATCACATGGGAATGAGCATAAGAAGCCTCAGCTTTGTTCAAGCCTGTATTTCTCAAACTTAACTCTTAACTTGATGGTGGAATCTTTTAGAAGGCGATTCTTAGCCAGGTACAGAGTAGGAAGTCAGTGAGCCTCCCAAGGAAAACACATGGGGAGATACCTCTTTAAGCCAAAGGATTATGCAGCAGGGGAATATTAAGTAAGAAATTTGGGGATACATTTTTGGATAGGTGCCCCTTACTGTCCTTTCAAATCCGACACAAAGGCCGATGTGCACCCACAGTCAGCCCTGCTTTGAAATTGGCTCCGTTCACCAGCATTAAATCCCCTGGTGGGAGAGACTGTGGCTTTTCATCCTTGTTTATCTATTCCTGGCATGGAGCAGAAGGCATGGTGGCTAGCAGGTGCTCTTAATAAAGAGATGCTTAAAGGAATTAATAATTCAATTAATGAATGCTTAGGGGAAGAATAAATTAACAAATAAATATCACCCTTCGTATTAGAGACTCTTCTAGCTAAGAGAGAATTTCTTCCAAGAAATTCTTAGAGGTCGTTTATTCCAGCCCTTATTCTATAGTTGAGAGAACCAAGTTACATGGAAAATTAACTAGTTTGCCCAAGGTCTCACGCTGAATTACTCATGAAGGTACTTTATGGCTACCCTTCCTAAAATAATACCTAATGCTGAGGCACTAATCCAGCCAGCTTGGGTTGTTTCAAACTATATGCTGATACTATACTATACTACTCATTGTAAAGCAACGTCTTCAACTTGACAAACACTGCATGCAGGCATCATTGTTAACTTATAAATAAAATGCCAACAGTTATATTACAAATACATGTTTAATATTAACTGTAAGAACAGAAACGTTCAAATGGCTGGGGGATTTTTTACTTTGGTAAAGACACTTTAACAATCAGATTAGCCTGGGATTTTTCCCTTCAGTGTTTCTTACATTTTATGGAAGCATTTTTTCTTTTTCTTTTTCTTTCTCTCATTCTTCTTTTCTTTTTCTTGTACTACCCGTTAAGTTATTTAAAAGCTCAGAAGAACTCACATTCATTCCCTCTTGAAACTGACTTACTCCTCTGGGAATGGTGGGAGGTTTGTTTTGCTAGCAAAAGGATGAATGATCTTTGACAACTTCTGGCCTTTTCCTGGTAAAAACTGACGAGGGATAATTGGTTTGGTGACTGGAGTATTGAATTAATCAACAGAAGGCCTTAGGGACTCTCTCTAACCTACCCATGCCAATTTTCTTACCTTCGCAATTGCCAAGTCCAAATAAATAAGCAATCAGGTGATGTAATTATAGGAGCAACAAATTGGCTCTATGTCCAAAAATATTTCCTCACTTATTTTCCTCAGTTTATAAATCTACAATAAGATTTTAATAATTTGGATTAAAATTTCGGCCACACCTTCCAGTTTACAAAATACCATGCTTTGTGAAAGTTGGAAATTGATAGTGGCTAAGGAAACAAACTTTAAGCCAGACAGTTAAGAGTCTATATTCTGGCTTTGCCGTTTATTAGATGCAGAACTGTAGGCATATCATGTCAGCCCTTACTTCCTAACCTGTGAGAAATGGAAACGACATAATTCCTATCTTATAGAAACGCTGTGAAGACTACAGATATGGCAAGGCATGTGAAATGATGGCCAGTGTCTGGCTCAGTGAGGACTGGCTTTTGCGATCCTATTCATCATCTCTTTCCATCCCCTTCTTTTGCCAAACTGAGAAAAGAATCAGTCAGAACTTCCAACTCCAAACTAGGACACGTTACAGACCAGAGACTTGAATGCTTTTTCAACCTTGAAGTTGAATCCATGTGTCATGTGTTTTCCAACCTTGAGGACAAGCTGAGAACAAGACCCTTTGAAAAGTGACTAAAATGTAAGAGGATATGCGGGGCACATGGTTTAGCAAGAGGACCCCAGAAAGCAGAGGTAGGAAGCATTCCAGACACATTTCAAGAATAAAAGATAGATGTCACCAACTTTGCAATTTTGCCGAGGGTCCACTCAGGATACCTCTCTATATGACTATTTTCTAATCGTTTGAACCAATCAGGGATCACTTAAGCCAATGCATTACCCATTATTAAAGAAAAAAAATAAAAAAATAATATGGCATTGAGTTTATGCCTATAGAGATTGTCTTTCAGATTCTTTCAGTTAGTATTGATGAAACAGGACTACAGCACATTTATTAAGCCTACTACATGCGAGGCGCTGTGCTTCCCCTGAGAATACCCAGGCGGACGTGATGGGAACCCTGCCCTCGAAGAGGGCACACCAAGAGATGCGGTGGCGCCATGGGCAAATCACTGCAGTGAACCAGGGTGAGCGCTGTGAGGGAGAGAGGAGCAAAGAAGTGCCTCGGACGGAAAGGAGACGTCCTGTCGTGTCCCAGGCTCTTCCCGACACCAGTGGCTCCTGGTGATTTCTAGGTGGGTCAGAAGCATTCCCCAGTGAAGACGGAGGAAGGTCGTTACTGGAAGAGAGAGAAGAAAAACCATCAGAATAGGCTGTGTAGCCACAGTGAAGAGGTAGGCCAGGCTGCCTCGTTGTGACCCTAACCAGCTGTGTGACCTTAGGCAAATCGCCTCATGCCCCAGTTTCTTCATCTGCAAAATGAGAACAATACAGTGTCTGCTTCATGGGGCTATTATGAGATATAAAGGGCTGGGAGAGGTGCCTCACTAAGGAAACTCACGGCAAATGTAAGCTGTTCTTATTAGCAATTAAGCATGCAATATAATCTGAATCCAGTGCAGTATAGTGAAAATGAACAACAAAAAGTAGTAAGTTGAATAAGTAACAAAACAAAACACTCATTTACTTATCTAAGTGGTTTGTATATCTTGATTAACCACCCTATAGCATTGAAATCATACGTACTTATTCTCAAAAATGATCTAGTATCTTGTGTTGTAGAGTTGCCCATAAACTCAATCATTCTCTTTGAAGGAGTGAAGTAAACAGCCATAGGCTTGTCTATCTGAACTCTCTAGGTCTCAACTTCCTTATAAAATGAGAAAGCTGTGCTATTTTATCTTCAATGCTTTTCAACTCTAACTTCCTATGCTTCTATTATTACTGGCTATATTCATGACATTAGAGGTAAGGCAAACCTGAAATTTATGGATTAGAGAAATTAAATATAAATTCTAAGAGAAAAAACAGAAGGAAGAAGAAAAAAACACAATCTGGAATGGTAAATTATCCTTTGATTTCTAGGGCTTTACACAGATTACTCTGTAACTGTTCAGCAATTGGACAGGATATTTATTACACTGACTTTAAACAGGTTGGAAGCGGTGCTGGTGAAAGGACTCAGTGGAGTCCTCAGTCAGCAAGCGCTGCCCTGCACCACAAACTTGGGCCAGCAGGAGCAGCAGGACAGCGAGGGGTGCCTCTGGGAAGGTTACGGGAGGGAGTCAAACCCAGGTAGCACCCAGGAGGCTGAAGCCAAAAGACAGCCATGGCTCTGAATGAAAGTAGAAGGAAGAAAAGAAAGTAGATATGCATATACATTAACGAAATAGAAAACAAACATAAAATAAAGAAAATCAGTAAAGCCAAAAATTCGTTCTTTAAAAAAAACACTTGTTAAATTGATAAATCTCTAATGAGTCTGCCCAAGGGAAAAAGAGAGAAGGAACCCCATATTCTATTTGGAATAAAAAAAGAGACATCACTAGAGATCTTGCAGATATTCAAAAGATAATGAGAGTATACTACAAGTAACTTTATGTAAAAGATTTGAAAATTTCGATGGAAAAAACTGACACACACAAAAATAGAAAACCAGGATAGTCCTATAGATATAAAATATTAATTTATAATATAAAGCCTTCCCCCAAAGAAAACTCCAAGATTAGATGGCTTTTCCTGTGAATTTATCAGCATGTAAGAAATAAAATCAGTATCACACAAACTCTCCCAGATAAGTAAAAAAGAGACATTCCTCAACTGTGGGCTATCATTACTCAGTACTAAAACCTGTTTGAGGATATTACATGAAATAATAAAATTACAAATTACAGGCCAATGTCATTCATAAACATAGGTACAAAAATGCCAAATGAAACATTGTTAAACTGATTCTGTAAATGTAAATTTCATACATGAAAATATATAAAAAGGTAATGCATCATGACCAATTTAAATATATCCATAAATGTAAAATTGGTCCACTAAAATACAGTGTCATTTAGCACACTAACAAAATGAGGAAAATCATTTTAATAGATGTATTAAAATGTTTGATAAAATTAACCTATGCAAATATACTTAATAGAGAAATGTTGAAAGTTTTCCTTTGAAACTAGAAACGAGGAAAGATGCCCCCTATCACCACTTGTATTCAACATCGCAGTGGAGGTGGGGCCGTGGTCTGAAGGGACTGGAAAGATAAGTTGGAGGGCGCTATTTCTGACAAGGATCCATAGTTCCAGTGATGGCGAGGTTTAGGCACACCACTGGAGCAGGTGACTGAAGGACAAAGCTGGCGAGACTGTGGGAGTCAGAGGTGAAGGAACCTTGGGCTGGAGTTTGGTATGAATTATTTATTGGCATCAAAGTCACTGAGAATGGTAAGTTGGAAGATTAAACATCCGGCAAAGCCTTCAGTGAACATGGAGCAGCCACCAGGATTCGGGTGGATGACGGAGGAGGAGCGTAAACGATACTGCGCCGGAGGCAAGCCCCCAGCGAGCTTGAGGGGTTGCATACGAGGGTGGAGATGTGTTTTGGAAAAGCCAGCAGGTAACCAAGAACCAGGAGAATACTCATCTCATGTCCTTGGTCCATGGGATTTGCATAAACAAACTACTGCCACTCATCCCAGCTCTGAAGGGAGCCTTTCACTCAGCAAGGAGGTAAAAGATAGTGTGTACAATCAGATAAATGTATGCAAAGCACCACCAGAGTGCCCGGCACAGGGCAGGTGTTCAGTGAGTGGTGGCTAACCAGCATGGTGGAAAGGGAGCAGGGGTCAGGACGCACATGTGTCAAGGAGGAGGCCTCACCAGTAGGAGAATGAGAATGGCGTTCAGTGGAGCATTCATTTTGGGGTCGGGGGGATGACAGTGACGGGGAGCACAGTGGAATCATCTTCCAGCAGGTGCACACTCTTTGGGGGTAGAGTGATGGCAGGGTCAGACCTGGCCTCTCCTTGTGCTTGTGGGGGCCTGCATGTTTCGCCGGTTGACAGGTCCCGTGGTGTCTCCCTGTCTGATACCCCTTTCTTCCCTTCTGTTTTAGTAAGAGCACTCTGACCCAGGGTCCCGTGATTTCTCTCCTGTACTTCCAGCTTTTTTCCACCTCCATGCAATTTCTTACATGCAACTTCAAAGTTAATTTTCCATAATTTCCCTGCTAGAAAATCTTCAGTGCCTCCCAAATAAATAATGTGAAATCTCCTCACTTAAAGGCCAAGACCTTGTACAATATCCTGATAATATTTTTATCCTGGTCTCTTCCCAGGTTGCCAGGTCCCACTCACTGTCCCCCAGATCAGTGTCTTATTTTGTTTCTTCTGTGTTTGCATTCACACCCTGTCTCTCCGATTTTTACTTGTCAAAATCCCGTTCTTGTCAGGTTCACTTCATACGCCAGCAAGCTTATGAAGGCCTTCATCCCTCCAACACACCCAGGGGTGATGTTGAAAATATTTAACCACCGCCACACCATAGGCACCACCCAGTCAGAACAAACTCTGGCCATAGATGGAGAGCCTCTGGGCTCCTGCCGCGATGGGCATCAGCCCTCTGTAGCCGGACTGGGGAGCCGGGGCATGGGGGAGGGGAGCTGGGAGGATAGCAAGGGGCTCAGGGCAGAAGGATTTCAGTTTAACAATGGGCGTGGCAGTGTCTACCAGCCGAGTACCAGCCGTCTGTACCCCCTCATGCCATCATCCTCTTTCGGCAACTTCCACAGTGTTCTTGGGCTTTCTTGGGCTTCTGCAGCCTCTCCCCCATTCTGCTTTGTATGTAAGTGGTGCATGCGTGTCTGTTTATGGCAATGAGATTATAAAGGCCTTCAAAGACCACCGGCTCCTCACCGTACTCCTCCACTGCATCTTGCACATCACAGACACTCAACAAATGTCTGTTCCTCTGAATTGCAGAAAGGAAAATTGTTAACTTTCTAATGCCTGCAAAGTAAGCATCCCAAGAAAGAAGGAAAGATAAGTGACTTAATGAACGCCATTCTGTAAATGTTACTTCATGTCCTTCTCACAACAAACCTGAGTTGTTGGTTTTCTCAGAACAATGAGAAATGAGTGAATCAAGGCTCAGACTTAGTCAGTCCAGGGTCATGTGGCCTAAGGCAGCAGCAGTGAGACCGCCATCCTGTTTGTCTCCTCCTAAGCCCATCGTAGCCTTTTCAAAGCTGTCCGTCTCTTCTGAAGGATGACCGTTTTGGTTATTCTATGGTTCAAATCGGAGATTACATGGAATTTACATTATTAATAAATAATAATGTTAGGTTATTATGATTAACTTTTTCAAAATATGCTCACGGCTGGTGTGTATTTATCCTCCTGAGATAAGGGACTGGGTGCCTTTCTCCTGTTGCACTGGTGGCTGAAATGAGCCTTGGTGATGGACTCACTGGAAAGATGCCTTTCCGTCCTTTCAGTGCTTTCACCGCCATTTTCTTTTTCACCGACTCAGTTACATTCGATAGGATTCTTTTGAAAGAGATCTCTTTCAGAATCTTTGCAAAAGGACGAATTTCAGCACAGCCGAAAAATATAAAGGGAAACCATTTTAATTTTTTAATTCATGCCATTATTAGCTCCCCTTGCATCAGCTTCTTCTAATTATGCAGAAGTGCATACATCTGACAGAGTGCCTGGCCCTGACTCATGACTTACTAATGAGATCATATTTTTCATTACAATTCCAAAATCCCATCAATCTTTTCTTAATTATTTTTAAGTGAATTTGCTGCCTTAGGAAGGAAAGGGCGTGTGTGGTACTGGCGGGAACCAGGAAAGTTTCATGTGATTTCAATTTCAGAAACTTGGTTGGCAAGATGGCCTGTAACTGTTGCCAATGTTAATAAATCAAATTTCAATGTCTAGGAATGGGTTTAATGCCATGGGCACCCCCCACCCCCACATGTACCAGAACTCACTCTCAGATTCAGAGACTCAGACCTTCAAGCATTGCCACAGCAAAGCTCCTTCCAAGTATCTGTGCCAGCACATATTCTAGTCATCCGCATAGCCAGGGGTAGTGCTCAAAATGTTTGACGAGGGACACTAGCTGTCACACTGAAGCGGGGTCCTGGATGCCAGCTATGCCCAACTTAACCCTGTAGCAGCTGGATTTTGAGTTGCTCCAGGAGGTGCCTGGACGGGGCTGGAGTGGACAGATTTTGGTGGAGGGTTTGCAGAGGGGGGGCAGCACCTGTTTAATGACTGGTAGAGATGCGTCCGAGCATTGAACCGTGTACGCGAGCAGGCAGCTCTCAGCACGGGCCCTGCCTGGGTGCGTCAGCAGCGGCCACCCCCAAACCCACCCACCCTTCCAGTCTAGCCGATTAGTTATGTCTAACAGTCCGGATGGGCTTTCATCAGCAGTTCCGTCCTGGGAACTTGCCCCCAGTTACCTCCCACGCCTTCACATTCTGTCCACTGCAAAAGAAGTCAGGCATCTACTCCTCGTTCCCGTGCAGCATGGCCAGGAAACCTTCGCTCGTCTGAGGTCAATGCAAATGACAGGGAAACCGAGGTGGCCGGGAAGTTCGCCTTCCGCTCTGGGCTGACATTTGTTCTCCTATTAACTTTTGTATTTTCCGATGAAACCTAGAACCTCAAAAGCAAAACTCCATTTGTCCGATTACAAACCTAAAGGGTTTAATTTAAAGTATAAAAAAGAGGTACAGCTGTTGTTTAATGTCAATGCCTTGTTATGTAGCTCTTAGCACTTCTAGCAACCCCTTGAAAATGTGACGGAAGTGGGCAGTAAAATCCCTGAGCAGGACGCGGGTCCCAGGCCAGGCTAAGGGCTGGCGAGGGCGGAGGAGTTGAGGCCTCGCCGCTCGTGACTTCACCCGTGGGCGAAAAGGCCCTGAGTCCCTGATCTTGGCAGCTCTGCTTTCCTCTGCTGCAGTGTCCATCCTCGGCCTTTAATTGGAGCAGGTGCTGTCTACAGTGTGTCAGTCCACTTTGCGCCTGGGCGGCGGTGAGCGATCAGGGCCCCACTCACCCCACTCAGGACTCTGTTTAGAACTGTCCTAGGCTGGCGGGGGGCCCTGCCCCCACACCCCACCACAGACATGAGCCCAGGAAGGCCTGTTAGTGGCAGTGTGACCGACGACCTCCCCGTGATGGCGCAGCAGGGCCAGAGTCCTGCTAGACTCTAGTGCCAGGCGCGTCCCCCGGAGGCTTCCTCCCCCACCGTCCCTGCACTGTAATAACTAAGGCAACTGGACAAGCAATGCTGAAGAAAGTCTCAGGGGAGCGAGTGCGCGGGGCGGCCGGGGCCAGGAAGGGGAGCACGCAGCGAGGCATAAAGGGGCATTGTGCTGGGCTCCGGCCGCCGGGACTTGGCACCCGAGCCTGCCACGACTGCTTTCTCTGGAGGGGGCTGCTTGGGTCCCTGCTGAATGGCCAGCGAAGGAGGGCAGGGAGTTGGGGGACAAGCAAAGCAAAGGGGAAAGAAGTGAGAAAGAGGGGAGGGGAGGGCAGGGCCGGAGTGAAGGCCGGAGACAGAGCCCCTCACCTCCTTGTTAGTCCCCGACCACCAGGGGTCACCGAGGCCCGGTCACCCTGACAGGTGTCTGCGGGAAGACTGATTTTCCAAACGGCTGGTCAGCAGGCGGAAGAGGAAGACAGGAAAGAAAGACTCCACGGCTGACCGGTCCGCCGTGAGGCCATGATTTCGAGACTTCACATTCACTGTAAGACTGTGAAAGGAATCGGGGAGAGGAGAGAAGTGCGGGGCATGTCGGACGCAGGGTTTCATCCGTATCTTGAATGACAGCCGCCCCTTCTCACCTTCCTGGTTTGAGTGCCTGCTCTCGGTCTTCCTCCTGCTCATTTCTGGGGAAGGTAGAACAGAGCCAGGAACTGTCCTCTGAAGGTGATAATATTTGTTCTGAACAGAATTTACTGAGGAAGTCAAGAGAATTTCAGAGTAAAGGGTCCCGGGAGACTCTAAACCTGAGCTCCCCTCACTTGTAATGGCCCCTTAGTCCCCTCCCTCCGGAGTCGTCCATGGCCCTGCCGTTCAGCCTCTCCTGCCCTTCTAGGGGCAAACCCGGTTCATCCTGGCCCAGTGGTGTGCCCAGGAACACGCTGGGGGTAGGGCAGACGGGGACTAGCCAAAAGCAGTGTTAAGAGGAGGGAAAAGCTGGCACCGCTAAATGGAGAAAGGTTCCAGCAGCTTAATCCATCTTGAGCAGAATCATTAATCAGGTGCAAAGCTCCTAAAAGGAGCAAAACTAGGACCAGCTCCTTCCAAGGGCTGCCTGCCAATTCCCCCACTTGCGTGTTCGTTCCCAAATCCTTAGTGTCTTTGTATCAGGACCAATGCAAGCCAGCCTAGTCGGGAGCCACCTGTTCATGTCCCCTCCCACCTCCCTGACCTCGGAAGTGGGAGAAAAAAATGATGGGAACCCCAGACAGCTGCCGCAACCCCCACCCCCAGCCAAACAAGCTGCCCAATTCTAGGAATTAGGCCAGACCCTCGCAGATGAGTTACTGTCTGTGAGAAACGCTTCTGCAAGCACGTTAACTCTTTCATTCACCGACTCTCACTTGACAGAAGATAGAGTCAGAGTAGAAGGGACCTCACAGATGAAGCCTAGCCCTGCCCTCGTTGTTGCAGCCCAGAGAGTTCCAGGGCCCTGCCCAAGGTCATGACATGGGCTACTGGCAGAATCATGGTGGGCAGCTGCCAAGCTGGCCCCCAGTGATTCCTGCGTCCCAGGGTGCACAGCCTCGGAGTCCCCTCTCACAGTGAATAGGGCTGGCCTGTGAGATCAATAGGACCCACAGAAGGGATGGTGAATGACTTCCAGCCCAGTTCATGAGAGACATTGCAGCTCCCACCTTGACCTCTCATGTCCCGAGGACACTTGGGCAGCTCTGTAGTGAAGTTCACGTGGTGAAAGGTGAGGCCTCCCACTAACAGCCTGCACCTGCTTGTGGGCTAAGTGAGGAAACCACCTGCGAAGAGCCCCAGCCCCAGGCAAGCCTCTGGTTGCACACAGCCCGTCTGCATCACCAGAGGCCTTGAGCCAGAACTACCCAGCTGAGGCCTCTGAATTCCTGGCCCACTGAAACTGTGTGAGTTAGTAAGTGTTCACTGTAGTGTTGGAGGGAAATAGAGCCAGGCATTTGTTAAAGGTAGCAAAACAGATTTTATCCAGCCTACTGCATTTCAGGATCAAAACCTCAGCATAAACTGAGCTCAACTCTAAACCATGCAAAGACTGGGTATTTTGAGGCAAGACAGAAGGGAAAGGAGGAGGAACCAATGAGGGTTGAATGGTCAGATAAGTGGACAATTACAAAAGGCAAAAAGCAAAAGGGGCCATTTAATGAGAACTGTTGGGCAAGGCAGGTATTGGGTCAGGGCAAATCTCAAACAGAAAATCTTTCAGCAGCTCGAGCTTTCCCAGGCAGGACTCGAGGAGGGCTGACAGCTCCAGGCCGTCAGGAACCAGCTCGGGTTTGTTCAAGTCTCTTAGTATGAGGTGTGGACAACATTGTGCCAAGATCTTGCAGTTCTCTCTGCAGGCCAAGACTGAAGCCTGGTTGAGAAGAGGGCTCGGAGGAGGCTGACCAAAGTTTGGTCATGGAGAAAGTATTTGCCAGTAGTTCTAAGCCTATATTTTGGGATCGCTTGTTTTGCACCAATAGATTATGATACCCAGTAAAGATATAAACCAGATTTCCGGAGTCCATGTCTTATGCCTTTCCTACCACACTGCTTGACCCTCCTTCAGAAAAGAAACCAAGAGGGGGCTACTCAGGTCTTGACACCAGGCATCTTATATATTACAGTACTTAGAGAACTTCACCCAGAACACGTAAGACAGCTGGAGATCACCACCTGTCCATATACTCCCTCCCATGATCCCTCAGAATTAGGGCAGGTGTGGACCGGAGAGATGTGAAGTAAAACCAGTATCACAAGGAGAAATGAGCTCAGGCACAGTGGTCACTCAGGGCCCAGTGGACAGTCAAATATATTTCTAGGCTTAACAGGCACAGCAGTGCCCTTCCTCACGATAAATACCTCCCCAGATGAAATCCCTCCCGGTAGGTATGTAATCCTATGAACGCAAACATCAGGCATCAAGGCCGTCCTATAACCGACTTGCTGAGCACTTCCCAGGTGTCAGGCAGGCGCCGAGGATACAGAAATGAGCGCGCTCAGCTCTGCCCTCTGGGAACAGAGTTCTGGAACCCAGTAAAAGCTTCCTATTTAGGTTTTAGCGTAGGAGTCAGGGTTTGTCAAATGCAACCTAAATTCCTTTACCCTTTTATAAACTACTTTGTCCCCATCTGAGCTGAGGGGCTTTCAGGAGTACACTGATCACCAGAAAAATTTATTTACTTAATACATTTAGCCGTGGGGCCAAGCGGAGGCCAACATCATAATCATATACAATCGAGGTAGCGAGATGTTCACAACACAGTCACCCAGAAGGACTGTATCTTCTCTCTCATAAGGTGTTGCAGACAGGTATCTGCCTGCTATTTAGGACCAGCTGGTCCACTGATCGATACCATTAGGGCAATAGTCTACACTGGGTGGCCATTTTTCTTAAAATGCAATCCGAGGTCCCTCTGTAAACTTTTAAAGCCCACACACATCCTTAAACATCCATATTCAAGGTAGTGGTAGTTACCAGGCAGCTCGAGAAAGCAGAACCTCCCAGAAGACTCCACACCAGCGACACGTCCTCTTGGAAGCTTCCTTTAACCCATGAGCAGAACTCAGGGCCCGTGCTCTGAGCTGCAGCACCTTCTGTCTTCGCTCGCGCACGGCTGTAACTGCGCACTGCTATGAGACTGAACCTCTGGCCTCAGGGACGCCGTTGTCCGCCTGGTGAACAGGAAGCCCTTAGCAGTGAGTGTGGGATGGATGAATGAGTAACGAGAAGTGTACAGGCAGACGGCCAATTATCCTTGAAATAAATTCTAAACATGCAATCGAAAGTAGTCGTCTTCAAGGTGGTCCACAAATTGTCAGAGTGATGGTCTGAAAATTAGGTCTAACCCCCCCCTTAAATTTGGATTGTATTTTCCTGAAGAAACAATGTAATAACACTGGAAAACATTACAGCCAACCCACTAGTTCTGCTGACCCACAATGTACTCTGTATGTGCACTGTTATCAACAATACACAGTCACTATTTTCAGTCCAGATTCCAAACAACAGACTTATAAATGGGCTTCACTTATTTGCTAATTAATTTATCAAACAAAGAATATCTATTCATACCAGGAAACACCTGTTGTTCACCAGGGACTGGTGCTCGACGGGGGAATCTCAGACATGAGAAGCTGTCTGTACCCCCACGGAGCCCACAGTCTACCGGCGAGAGAACAAACACTGTCGACATAGATACCAGATATATGTGAGGTGCCCCATGCAGAGAGAGTGGCTCCTCAGGCTGAGTCCTTTTCTTGAAAAGGATGCTTCAATAGAGGCTTAAGAAAAGCAGGCAGAGGACACAGCATTTATAAAGGCACAGAGATGAAAGAGAGCAGACCTGGTGTGGATAGAATGAGAGTTCCTGTGGCCAGGATTCTCACCTGGCTGTGGTTGACTAGCTAGCTCACTGCACACCTGTGGGCAATACATGGCTGTTGACTCTATGAAAAGAGCTCCGCCCAGTGCTCTGGGCGCGACACGGTGGCAGGGCTGCAAGGCTGCAGGAGAGCAGAGTAGAGGCTGGAGTGGTGGCAGTGCCAAGGACAGGCCCAGAGAGGACAGCTGTGCGGGACGACCATGCAGAGAGGCCCGGAGGACGGCTGTGTGGGATGGCCATGCAGAGAGGCCCGGAGGATGGCTGTGCAGGACAGCTGTGCAGACAAAGGGGCCCAGAGGATGGCTGTGCAGACAGAGGGGCCCAGAGGCAGAGACCGGCTTGCTGCCTGCAGACTTGCTCTGAGTGAACAGGATTTTAGTGACTGACCTGCCACCTGGAAATAAAGTTGGGTATAACCCTTTCACCCCAAGAACGTTTTGCTGTCATTTTCTTTGGTCACACTGAATCCTAGCGAACTTGCCCAGGGCTGAAACCCATTGGCAAGACACCTGGGTTCCAGTAATGCCTCTGACTCTGAGCTGTGCTGCCCTTGGTGCTCTCGAGTCCATTTTCCCACCTGTAAAGTGGGTAAGGGCAGCCTCTCTGGGGTTTTGTGAGCCCGAAATGAGATAAGGCTGTAAACTGCTTACTACAGAGCCTGACTCAGGGTCTGTGCCTGATCGGCTTCAGGGCAGAGCAGCACATGGAGGTCCTCCAGAAAAATGATTGGCACCCTGGGTAAGAGTTAGGATAGGTGTGCACCAGGGAGCTGCAAAGTGGGGTGGTATCGCCAGGGGTCAGGAGTGCAGGCAAAGCCATGAGGCTGCTGGCAGAAAGGAGAGAGGGAGCTAGAAGGAAACTGAGCTTCACACACTGAAAATAAGCAGGCATTGAACCCAGCACCTGAAAACAGAGGAAGATTCTGTGACTTTTGGTCCGAAACCTTAGCCGAAGAAACCAAGAAACTATCATTCAAGCTGCTGCTAATTTCAACTTTCCTGCACCTTTACTTTAGGTACAAATTACCCACGTGATTGGCAATTTTTCTTACAGTCATAGATAATATGCCAGTAATGGTAGAATTAAACCTGAAAGACAAAAGATTTAATTAATTTTTAAGATCCCCAAATGGGCTCTTAAAAATGAAATGACTCAAAAATACATTTAAATCAAAGCTGGATTCCCAAAGTAATTAAATTACTGAGGTAATAGGGGAAACTTTAATGTTTGGGACTGTGTGGAGCTGGGCTCAACCTCATGAGCTTCCAAAGGCTCTAAGTTCATCATTAGCTCTTTGCCACCTCCTCAAAAATAAAAACACCCAATTTCATTGTGAAAAAAGTATATGCAGGATTTGTGTTGGTTAGAGGTCACCACAGCTTCTCCCGTGTGAAAGGGGATAGATACCAGGAGTGACACCACACAGAGTCGCTGTGAAGATTAAAAACATGCCTGACATGTCATAAATCTCCAGTAACTATTAACAGCACAGATAACCCAACTAAGGCTGTTGGTCTTGCCTCCATATCTCTATCCCAGCAGTTCTCAAAGTGTGGCCGGGTCCCTGGGAGGCGCTGGGTCAGGTGTTGAGTCCTCCAAGCATGTCCACAGGCCACACTAATGCTCAGACACCCTTTGCCCTTCCCACTTTCACTCTCCCCCCAGTGGACAAAGGGCTTTCCAGAGGCTGCGCGGTGGAGATACCGCCACACCTTACATGCAGACCCAGATGGAAGAATCCAACTGAAATAAGCCGCACGTCATTAAAGAGATCTGTAAAAATGTAAAACTGTCTCACTAGATTTTGTTCTGTTTGGGAAAACAGCTATTTTTCATGAAAATTAACTTACTATATGATGGTTTATTATTCATTTAATATCAATTAGTAAAAATTTTTAAGTTTTCTCCATTTTACTTTCTAATATGGTAACTCTTGAGATCTGTAACCCACACAAACAGAAGTCACTAAGGTTCTCATTGATTGTGAAGAGTGAGAAGGGGTCCTGAGAGGAACAGGTTTGGGAACTGCTGCTCGGCCGTGCTCCTCCGTGGTCTCTCCCACCATCCCTCCTGCCGTCCCCAGTGCTCACCCAGCCGGGCCCCATGCACACCCCCTCTGACCCCGTCACCCATTGTCCTCATGGACACGTACAAGCAGCCACTTGTACCAGACTCTCATTAAAGGCCACTCTGGCTCTTTCCTCATGGAGCTTATATGAGAAAGATGAGAAGTAAACAAAAATAAGTCAAATAAATCAAATCACTGCCAATCATAGTAAGCAGGAGGAAGGGGAGAATCATGGGGCTAAGGCACCACAAGGGGCAACACAGGAGAGAATGTGCTGGGCAGGCATCTGGGAGGAGACGACTTTCCAGTTCAGACATTGCAGCCTGCCTATGAGAGCGGGGAAGAGTTTTGCAGGCAGAAGGACCAGCCTGGGTGAAGGTCCCAGTGGGGAAGAGTGTGAAGGGTGCAGCAGGAGCCAGATTGTGCAGCCCTGTGAGGGGACCTCCTCCCATCTCAGCCTCGCCTTCCACATCACACTGCGCCTTCACTGTGTCCTTAGTGTGTCTACTAGAACTAATATCTGAATTCAGCAAAGTTGCAGGATACAAAATTAATACACAGAAATCTGTTGCTTTCCTATACACTAATGATAAATTACAGAAAGAGAAATCAGGAAAACAATTCCATTCACAATTGCATCAAAAAGAATAAAATACCTAGGAATAAACCTAACCAAGGAAGTGAAAGACCTATACCCTGAAAACTACAAGACACTCATGAGAGAAATTAAAGAAGATACCAATAAATGGCAACACATCCCGTGCTCATGGACAGGAAGAATTAATGTTGTCAAAATGGCCATCCTGCCTAAAGCAATCTATAGATTCAATGCAATCCCTATCAAAATACCAACAACAGTCTTCAACAAACTGGAACAAATAGTTCTAAAATTCATTTGGAACCACAAAAGACCCCCAAATAGCCAAAGCAATCCTGAGAAGGAAGAATAAAGCAGGGGGAATTACTCTCCCTAACTTCAAGCTCTACTACAAAGCCACAGAAATCAAGACAATTTGGTACTGGCACAAGAATGGACTCATAGACCAGTGGAACAGAATAGATAGCCCTGATATAAACACAACCATGTATGGTCAATTAATATATGATAAAGGAGCCATGGACATGTAATGGGGAAATGTCAGCCTCTTCAATAGCTGGTGTTGGCAAAACTGGACAGCTACATGCAAGAGAATGAAACTGGATTACTGTCTAACCCCATACACAAAAGTAAACTCGAAATGGATCAAAGACCTGAATGTAAGTCATTAAACCATAAAAGTCTCATAAGAAAACATAGACAAAACTCTTGAATATAAACATGAACAATTTCTTCATGAACATATCTCCCCTGGCAATGGAAACAAAAGCAAAAATGAACAAGTGGGACTATATCAAACTAAAAAGCTTCTGTACAGCAAAGGATACCATCGGTAGAATGAAAAAGCATCCTACAGTATGGGAGAATATACTGATAAATGACATGTCTGATAAAGGGTTGACATCCAAAATACACAAAGAGCTCACACACCTCAACAAACAAAAAGCAAATAATCCAATTAAAAAATGGGCAGAGGATCTGAGCAGACACTTCTCCAAAGAAGAAATTCTGATGGCCAACAGACACATGAAAAGATGCTCCACATCACTAATC
Source organism: Manis pentadactyla (assembly GCF_030020395.1). Lineage (NCBI taxonomy): Eukaryota > Metazoa > Chordata > Mammalia > Pholidota > Manidae > Manis > Manis pentadactyla. The sequence goes on along the minus strand of NC_080025.1, from coordinate 145,018,851 downwards.
ATCAGAAAAATGGAAATTAAAACCCCATTGAGATATCACCCCACACAAGTTAGGATGGCCGCCATCCAAAAGACAAACAACAACAAATGTTGGCGAGGCTGTGGAGAAAGGGGAACCCTCCTACACTGCTGGTGGGAATGTAAATTAGTCCAACCATTGTGAAAAGCAGTATGGAGGTTCCTCAAAAAACTAAAAATAGAAATACCATTTGACCCAGGAATTCCACTCCTAGGAATTTACCCTAAGAAAACAGGAGCCCACTTTGAAAAAGACAGATGCACCCCTATGTTTATCGCTGCACTATTTACAAAAGCCAAGAAATGGAAGCAACCTAAGTGTCCATCAGTAGATGAATGGATAAAGAAGATGTGGTACATATACACAATGGAGTATTATTCAGCCATAAGAAGAAAACAAATCCTACCATTTGCAGCAACATGGATGGAGCTGGAGGACATTGTGCTCAGTGAAATAAGCCAGGTGGAGAGAGACAAATACCAAATGATTTCACTCATCTGTGGAGTATAAGAACAAAGAAAAAACTAAAGGAACAAAACAGCAGCAGACTCACAGAACCCAAGAATGGACTAACAGCTACCAAAGGGAAAGGGACTAGGGAGGGTGGGCGGGAAGGGAAGGATAAGGGGTAAAGGGGCATTATGATTAGCACACATAGTGTAACGGGGGAGGAGGAGCACAGGGAAGGCAGTATAACACAGAAAAGTAGTGATTCTATAGCATCTTACTACGCTGATGGACAGTGACTAATAGGATATGTGGTGGGGACTTGATAATGGGGGGAATCTAGTAACCACAGTGTTGCTCATGTAATTGTATATTAATGATACAAAAAAAAAAGTCCTTAGTGTGGCCCTCAAGGCCCTGCCCATCCCATTCCTGCCTGCCCCACATCTAAGCCCCCACCACTCCTCACCCTTTCCCCATTGCTACCTGGGTGCCCCCTCTGCCACCTTCTTTCACTTCCCAGAAGCCAAGGTCCCTGTCACCACTGGGCCTTTACACATTCTGTTCCCTGTGCCTTGAAAGTTTCATCTACTCTCCCCAAGTTGCCTAATTAAAGCTTCATTTAACCTTCAGTAAGGCTTAGTGCTTTAATACCCTGCGCTTTTCCTTAAGAGCCCATAGCATACTTTGTAATTATAGTCTTGTATAATCACATAATGAATGCGTCTCCCCCGCTAGACCATAAGCTTCTGGAGACCAGATCCTATGTTTGTTTTGCTTGCATCATATTCCTGGTACCTAGCATGGTGCCTGGTACATAGTCAGTGCTTTATACATATTTATTGAATGAATAAATAAATGAAAGCCCTTTTATGCTGTCTTCAGAGATAGTTTTACAATAATTAACGCTGGAAAGTATTTAATCAGTTGGATCGTGTGCCCCACCAAGAAAGAACGGTCTATTCATCTTTGCCTCCCCAGAGTCTAATACTGTGCCTGGCTCATATACTCAGTAAATATTATTCAATGAATGAATAGTAAGTATGAATATTGAAGGTACAAAGAAGATTAAGCCACACTCACAGTCCTCAAGCATATTACAATACAGATCAGGGGAAGTGTCATGGGCAGAAGGTCCCTGACAATATAAAGAAGAATGTAATAAAGTGTCAAGTTCGCAGTGTAGGTAGGTTTGTCCTTTGGGAGGTGAAGAGGAGGGGGTTGAGGCAGGTCCCTGGGGAGAAGCCTTTCCATCTGGCAGTCAGCCCTGAGCATGTGGCAGCAGGAGCCTTGCAGACAGAGGTGCAGGGAAAGACTGCTGTTGCGCTGACTCCAGGGTGGTGTTCACAGCACGAAAGTGCTGAGGGAAAATGCAGGACTGGTGGGTGGGAGGGATGGAGAACAGGGAAGCTGGTGCAAAGCTTGAGGGTTCTCGATCGCAGCTGGAAGCCTGTTGAAATGCAAGTTCTCTGGCCCCCTAGCTCATTCCTGTTCAGTGGAACCAGGGTGGGCCCCGGGGATCTTCATTTTAAACAAGTATTCTAGGTGCTTCTGAAGCAGGTTTAGGTCGGGCCTCAGGGCTGGGTGAGTGACACACCCAGCCTGCTTAGGCACTGCTTCCTTCTAGCAGGGCCTGGGGAGGGGCATGCAGGCCCCCCGGGGTGTGTGCAGGGAGCGTGCTTCTGGGAGAGCCTGTGCAGAGCAGGGACGCGGGGCGGGGCAGGGAGGCCGTTTCTGGGAGTCCAGCCTTGAGACCATGGGGCAGCCCTCTGCGTCCGCATCGGCCAGTAGCCAATGGCTGTGCGTCACCCTTGGAGGGGGGGTGCAGGACAGCAAACACCCCTGGCCAGCGGGCTCCCCGCAGCAAAGGACGACACCTCAGAGAAAGCGGCGGCTGTGAATCCTCAGCAGCCACCATTTCTCCCAGGGCCGGGCAGGTGCGATGGCCCAGGGCAGGGAACCCGGGGGACCGCGCAGGCTCGTGCTCGCTGAGTGGGAGAACAGACGCCTCGTGGAGGAAGACGGGAAAACTGAGACGGGGGGACGCGAGCCCAGGAGGATGTCGCATCCCTAAGCCCCCAACCCTTCCCAGAGCGGAGGGTGATGCGGGTCCGAGGGCCCTTCGAGGGTCAGTGGCCCCCGTTGATATCCAGGCCCCCCGTCTCCCCCCTCCAGCAATCCAGGCTCTACTAGTGCAGGGCATGTGGTCCCCGGGAGCTGACGCCAGCGCCCTGCCAGCGGGGACCCCTGCCTCTCGCGGGCTGGCCCTGCACCCCTGGGAAGCCGCCTCTGCAGTCCCAGCGGACCTCCTCTCCCCCCGTTTCTCACTGTGGAGGGCACGTCGCCACTTCCCTCGGCCCTGTGCCAGCTCGGGGCGGTGGGGTTTGACGTCCGAGAGGCTTCCGGGGGGACGTCCGTGAAGGAAGAGGGGAGAGGAGCGGACAGGGCAGGCCTTGGGGACACAGCGCGGGCCGGGAGGGAAGGCGAGGCCGGGGGCAGGGGGGGGAGCTCTGCAGCCCAGGGACCCGGGGACGCTCCCGCCGGCCGCGCCCTGACGCCGGAGGCCCTCGGGGTCCTCCTGCAGCTCAGCTGGCCCGGCTGCGGTCCGAAGCCCAAAGTCCCAGCTCAGTATTTGTCTCTGTCTTGTGTTCACCTGCGCACGTCCCCGAGCCTGACTCGGACTTCAGCCGCTGCCCAGTGATCCCCGTGCAACGGGCAGGGAAGGAGAAAGGCTGGGGAGCAGCCCTCCGGGCTGCAGGTCCTCGAACCCATCCCCGCTTTCCCGTTGGGTGCCCTCCTCTGTCTGCGCCGTCTCGCTGGGACCTCCCTCCTTCGCAGTCCTTGTCCCCAGTGGCCACCACAAGTCAGAGTACCCCAGTTTCTCCGGTATCTTCTCTTCCTGGAAATGCTACCCAAGGCCCGCTAACCTCATCTAAGCGCACTTACACAAAAGCACCAGAAAATAAGCATCCAAACAAAAAGGTGGCAGCGTGTATGGGGAGATACGGCTGAGGGCGGCCTGGGAGAGCTCGGGGGACGGGATGCTGCCGACCCGCTGCCCTGGAGCAGCGCCCCGTTTTCACTCCATACAGCGTTTGCCTAATGGATGCGCGAAAGATTTTGGCTTTACAACTTCAGGGGCGTGGTTTTGTGTTCAGACTGGATTTATCCTGCCTGATTTTGAATCCCAGCTCCACCCCTTTCGAGCTGGGCGACCTTGACAACCAGGTTCCTTAACCTCTCTGCTTCTGTTTCTCATCTATAAAACAGGAATAACTATAGATCTTCCTACCTGGGTTGTTGTTAAGATTACATGAGTTAATAAAAGTAAAATTATTTAAGACATTGCCTGCCATGCAGTAATTTATTATTTTTAAAAATTATTATTACCACCATTATTGTTATTAGGAAAGTGTCCTCCCCCCAAAAAAACAAAACTCTACGAGCACAAATATGTATTTTCCTCTGTCTTGTATTCCACCTAAAATTGTAACCTCTTCATGCTTACTAGACAATTACACCCAGGTTATTATCTTCAACTCTAATAATATCCCCTCATATGTCTTAAATTTCTTTCCTTTGTATTTTGCCTTGAGTATAGATTTAAAATTATCCAAAGGAAGAATAGGGAGAAAATCTTCAGAATTTCTGTGACCCTTATTTATGTGGTCATTTGCTATTTTATTATATAGATGCTTAGTAATTCAGGAATTTTTGCTTTGTTTTAGATTTTTTTGATTACAAGATAAAGTGAATCCACACATTGTTATTACAGAAGATTCAAGCATAACACAAGCCTACAGAAAAACAAGTGACTCTCCCCTCTGCTGCACCCGCCCTTAGCCCTGTCCCCACCCTGTGGAGGCCTCGCTTGGAGTGACTTGCAATCTACTTTCTGTACCTTTACATGTAGATAGCTTTACTTTTTTTCCATACGTAGAATTATCTGTATGCTGATTTCTCAACTTGCATTTTTTCTGCTTACTATTATCATTACTACCCTTCCATATAGGGATATATCGATCAGTTGATCAATACACATTTCACTCTTTTTAGCAATTGTTGCTTTAACCGTCCTTCACCTTACAGACATTTGTCTCCAATTGCTGCTGTTGCAGAAAACATCCTTGTACATATATATTTACATCATTATGTTTCAATTTTTATTTATACCTTGCTTATTACTAAAAAGGATTTTTAAAAGCTAAAAATTATTTTCTAAGTTGAATCCAAATCTAAAACATGCCAGTTGTGATTTTAGATAACAGGGGTGGGGGAAATCAACTGAATGTCAGAAAATTCATAAGCGAATTAAGCTAAATTGCTAATTTGGAGAGGGTGAAACAGATGGGGCTTTGTAATATGGGATCCAAAGGTTTCTGGAGACACTTATGTTTGAATAAGAAGATACAGCATGAGCTTTCTTGGCAGCAGAACTTGAAAGCAAAGTGATGTTAAACTGACTTTTTTCCCAAACAATGACTCCCACCAAATCACCCTTCATCATCCTGTTTTTAAGTAGCAACAAGAATGTCGTACACATTTAAAATCAGTGAATGTTAACAAAGTTTTTATTTACATGTATTTCACTTTTTCATAGGTATTTTCATACTTTTTCTATCTTTTCACTTCTAATGTTAATGCTCTCCTTGATGTTAGAGGTGTCCCGAGAACTTTGCCCCGGCCCCCACCGTAGGCAGTTTAGAAAAAGGGTTGGAGTTTACCATGAGGTTATTCCCCACGGAGAGATATACGCCCATGAAAAGTCTATCCAAAGGCATATAGAACAGATTTAACCAAATGCACTCTCCCACCCACTCCCAAACTCCACGAAGAGATATTTGGTAGAGATGTTGCCCTAATGAGAACTCCCAAGAGTTAGGAAAGCCAAGTCCGATTAAACTAAACTCTGTAATCTGAGGACATACACAGTGAATCCTAGCAGGATGAGGACAGTGGTGAGGATGCCAGAAGGCATGATGGGAGGAAACTGGAGAGAAAGCTAGTAAACAGTCAAACAGCATTTTAATACACAGGAGGGACAAGTAAGTTCTTTCATATTATAGTTTTTCTACAACTAAATTAAACATTCAAGGCCCTTGGTTCTTTCTACCCCCTTCCCTAGTTCCTTCCCCAGGACATGCTCAGAGACCACCCACCCCATCCCCACTCAGGGAATTTCTCAGCATCTTTCGAATCACACCACTTAGGCATCCAGTGTTCTCAATGTCTTTCCTTCCTAAAGACTGTGGCCCTCGGGGCAAACCTCAGCCATCTCCTAGCCAAACTCATCTACAGCGGCCGCAGCGGGACACTTAGGGCGTCATTCTTGTCTAAAGTCTGGGTTCTTGCTAGGGACCTGCAGCAAAGTATTCTGTGCTGCAATCTTAGTTTGTTCAACTGTAAGATAGATATTTCTATACTGTAGCTCCTCCTCCTTGTCCCCTAGTTCATTGTTACAATTAGTACACTCACATAAGTGCTTTAGGATACTTGAAAGCGAGGCTGTGTCCACAGGTGCTGGAGCTGGAGGTGTGCTGGCTCTTACCAGCCTGCAAGAGCAGACTCAAGATTTCAGGTATTTGCAGGCAGGTGGATATCACACCAGTAACCTAAAGTCAAATCATCAGACGCTGCAAATCAGGGCCTTTTAAAAAATGTATTCCAGAGAGCTGCTGACTAAAATGTGTTAGTACTCCATTGGTTATGACTGATTGCTGAGACAGTCATATTTCTAATTTCTTCTCAATAAATATGGTGACAATGGAAATGAGGATGGATAAAGGGAGTCTATCAGCCTTTTAAGACGATATGCATTTTCTAATTAAAGTATCATTGATACATAATCTTATATTGGTTTCAAATATACAACACAGTGATTCAACAGCCACCTATAATATTAAATCCTCACCCCCTCTAGTGAGGTTACTATCTATCAATGTAGTAAGGTGTTACAGAATCATTGACTATATTCTCCATGCTGTACTACCGTCCCCGTGACCAACTATATTGTGATTATGAATTATTATGCCCCTTTATCCCCTTCACCCTCCCCCCGACATACCCCAACCCTCCCCCAAGATAACCACCAGTCCCTTCTCTCTGTCTATGAGTCTACTGCTGTTTTGTTCCTTCTCTTTTGCTTTGTTTTCATACTCCACAGATAAATGAAATCATATGGTATTTGTCTTTCTCTGCCTTGCTTATTTTACTGAGCATAATACCCTCTAGGTCCATCCATGTTGTTGCATAATGGCAGGGTTTCTTTTCTTTTCATGGCTGAATAATATTCCATTGTGTATATGTACCACATCTTCATCCATTCATCTATTGATGGACATTTATGTTGCTTCCATATCTTGGCTATTGCAAATAGTGAAGCAATAAACATAAGGGTATATATGTCTTTTCGAACAGGTTTTGTTTTGTTTGTTTTCTTTCCTAGGAGTGGAATTATTGGGTCAAATGGTATCTCTATTTTTAGTTTTTTGAGGAACTTCCATATTGCTTTCCACAGTGGTTGCACCAATTCCCACCAACAGTGTTAGGAGGGTTCCCCTTTCTCTGCATCTTCACCAGCATTTGTTATTCTTGTCTTTTGGATGGTGGCCATCCTAACTGGTGTGCGGTGATAACTCACTGTGGTTTTAATTTGCATTTCCCTGACGATTAGTGATATGGAGCATCTTTTCATGTGCCTGTTGGCCATTTGTATTTCTTCTTCAGAGAAGTGTCTTTTCAGGTCCTCTGCCCATTTATTAATAGGGTTTTTTGCTTTTTTAGTGTTGAGACGTATGAGTTCTTTATATATTTTGGATGTTAACCCCTTATAAGATGAGTCGTTTATGAATGTATTCTCCCATACTGTAGGATGCCTTTTTGTTCTGCTGATGATATCTTTTGCTGTACAGAAGCTTTTTAGTTTGATATAGTTCCATTTGTTCATTTTTTATTTTGCTTCCCTTGTCTGAAGAGATGTGTTCAGGAAAAAGTTGCTCATACTTATATTCAAGAGAATTTTGCCTGTGTTTTCTTCTAAGAGTTTTATGGTTTCATGTCTTACATTCAGGTCTTTGATCCATTTCAAGTTTACTTTTGTGTTTGGGGTTAGACAATAATCCAGTTTCATTCTCTTAGATGTGGCTGTCCAGTTTTGCCAACACCAATTGTTGAAGAGGCTGTCATTTCCCCATTGTATATTCATGGCTCCCTTATCATATATTAATTGACCATATATGTATGGGCTTATATCTGTTCCATCTCTTCTGTTCATTGATCTATGGGTCTGTTCTTGTGCCACTACCAAATTGTTTTGATTACTGTAGCTTTGTAGTATAGCTTGAAGTCAGGGAATGTAATTCCCCTAGGTTTGTTCTTCCTTCTCAGGCTTGCTTTGGTTATTCAGAGTCTTTTGTTGTTCCATATGAATTTTAGAACTATGTGTTCTAGTTCTTTGAAGAATGCTGTTGGTATTTTGACAGGAATTTCATTGAATTGGTAGAATGCTTTGGGCAGGATGGCCATTGACAATATTAATTCTTCCTATCCATGAGCATGGGATAGATTTCCATTTATTGCTGTCTACTTTAATTTCTCTCTAGTGTCTTACAGTTTTCAGAGTAAAGGTCTTTCACCTCCTTGGTTAGGTTTATTCCTAGGTATTTTATTTTTTTGATGCAATTACAAATGGAGTTGTTTTCCAATTTTGCTTTCTGCTAGTTCATTGTTAGTATATAGGCATGCAACACATTTCTGTGTATTAATTTGTATCTTCCAATTTTGCTGATTTCAGCTATAAGTTCTAGTAATTTTTTGGTGAAGTCTTTAGGGTTTTCATGTATAATATCATGTCATCTGCAAATAGTGACAGTTTAACTTCTTCCTAACAATTTGGATGCTTTTTATTTCTTTGTGCTGTCTGATTACCGTGGCTAGGACCTCCATTACTAAGTTGAATATAAGTGTTGAGAGTGGGCATCCTTGTCTTGTTCCCAATTTGTTAGAGGGAAAGCTTTCAGCGTTTTGCTGTTAAGTATGATGTTGGCTGCATGTTTGTATTATATGGCCTTTATTATATTGAAGGTATGTATCCTCTATATGCATTTTGCTAAGAGTTGTTATCATGAATGGATGTTGAATTTTGTCAAATGCTTTTTCAACATCTATTGAGATAATCATATGGTGTTTATCCCCCTTTCTGTTAATGTGATGTATGATACTAATCGATTTACGAATATTATACCATCGTTGCATCCCTGGAATAAACCCCACTTGGTTGTGATGGATGTTTTTTTGATGTACTTTTGAATTTGGCTTGCTAATATTTTGCTGAGGACTTTTGCATCTATTCATCATGGATGTTGGTCTATAATTTTCTGTTTTAGTGGTGTCTTTGTCTGGTTTTGGTATTAGAGTGATGATAGCTTCCTAGAATGAGTTTGGAAGTATTCCCTCCTAAGGCTGTATTTTTAAATGCCCTATCCTTTCTCATTGAAATAAGATAGAAGCAAACTCGGAAGTGTGGCACTGGAGAACTACTGTAAAGCTCTAGAATATTCCTCAGAGTCCCCAGCTGACACTCACACCTGCTCATAAACCTTAACACAATTGACCAGGATCTTCATTCCATGCCAGGCCGTCACAGCCACAGGGGAAATCAAGTGTCCTTCTTGAACTAATCATGGAAGGCAACTAGCAGAGGGGCATGCTGCAAACCAGCCTTACCAGTTTCCATTAATTCCAGAGGCATGGCAGTGGCACTTGGTGTCCTAAACTGACACCACCTACTTCTGCTCTGGGAGAGGATTAACAAAACAGTTTTAGATAGAAAAAAAGAGAAAGAAACTACGAGGACAGGGCTCTAATGCCAGCTGGACCTGAGTGAGCCACCACGTTTGACGTCTGAATCTGTATCTGCTGTGTGCCCTCTTTTAAGAGCTGTAGCAGGGGTGATGCTAAGAACGCAGGCTCTGGCTCAGCTGCAGGGCCAGAACCCCACTCCACCTGCACGACTGGCTGAGCAGTCACCAGCAGACTAGGTACTCCCACAGCTGGAGACAGTCCTGACGCCTAGCTCTGTGGGCTGCTTGTGCAGGTTAAAGAAGTAAATCCTACAACAGGCTGACTGCAGGGGCCCACAGCCAGGGCAGTGACACGCAGGCCCATGCTCAAAAGCGTCCCACGTTTGGGACTGACTGCTCTGTGACCAGCACCCTGCAAGTCTTCATTTTATCTTTTGTATTTCTGTCTTGTAAGAAAAGTCCCATGAGACACTGGTGCACACGCGTAGCAAGAGGTGCACAAACTGCCACTCTGTCCCCTGCGCTCATCACACGTCTCTTTCCTGAGAAGTCCTTAGGATCCCCCACAGCCCAGCACTCCAAGCTGCCAGCAGCTGTGTGGCATCACTGGTGCTGCTTGTTTGCACTGCCCACTCTTCGGCCTTGACTGTCACTCAGCCTGTTTTCTAGTTAGAAATGGTAACAATACATCATGCTATTAGAGTAAGATTCTTCCCTCCCATCGCCGAACAGTTGTAAGCCACGGAAGTAAGTTATTTTTGCCTAACCCGGTTACTAACCTGTGTGTGTATGTGTGTGCATGTGTGTATGTAAAATATCAGGTCACAAAGGACAAAAACACTCCTGAAGCTAAAATACTGGAGCCTTGGGGCCCTTCCTTCTACATTTTCTGATTCAAAAAAAAATCCAGTTGATGTTACTACTCCAGTGTAAATACTCCCTTTAAAAGCCCTAAGTTGTTAGATGTTCTTAAATATTTGTTTATCTAAGAGTTTCAGTTAAAGCTCTTAGTGGCTATTGATATTTTGACTCAATGTCCTTTGAAGGTCCTTTATTAGTACAGCTGCCATTTTTCTAAACACTAATGGTCAGAAGAATAATTTTCTGAAAATAACTAGGGTTTTAGAGAAAGACAGACCTGCTCCACATCCAAGCTTTGCCATATGCTAGGGACTTGCTTAATGTCTCAGGAAAACAGAATTCGTGACACCTGCTTGTAGAGGTGAGAGTCAGGTTCAGCTGCAAGTGAGCAAATGCCCCGCCAGCAGATAGAGGCCCATTTCTCTCCGGTAGAATCCGGGTGGGCGCCCCCAGCCAGGCACGGTGCTCCGTGGTATTCGGGATGCCGACTCCTATGAGAGTCAGGATTCTTCTGCTTGCTCCTTACAGGAAGCTCTTTCCGCGGCCGTGGGTAGTCGTCTCTCCTGCACGCCCTGGTCAGCCAGAAGGGATTCTGCAGCCCCTGCAGGTCCTGCTGTGTGCGGCAGGCTCTTGTCCAGCACTCTCTGTTAAAACTGTCTTGTCTACTCTGGAGTTCCCAGTCTTTCCTTGTCAATTTAGGGAAATTTCGAATTCTCCAGCTCCCAGTTCCAGTGTTTACAGCGGGCTCTTGGCACATATGACCCCCTCTGAGCACCTGCCCACCAGCCTCAGCTCCCCTGGCCCCTGGAGATTGTTTCCCAGAGCCCTCCTGGCATGACACCAGACACTCCAGGCGTGCATGCGTGCTCACCCCCCGTGCCCACCTGTGTGCTCACCCACCAGTACTGGCTTGCCTGTGTCTGCCAGGGTTTCTTCTGCTCGCCCAGCGACTGGAAACAGCCCTGGCTCAGGCACCCAGGAATTTCTCTGCCGTCCAGGGGGCTACAACCACACCTTCTTCAACAAGGTCTGAAACTCCCATCCCAGTTGGTCCTTTAGGGCATCCTTTAGAGCTCTCTTTCCATCTTCGAAGTTTACTCTCCCACCATAGCTGAATAATCCTTTACATTAAAGTTTCCCTGCTGAAGTTACTCTATGGTTCCTGTCTCCTGGCTGGACCTAGATTGATATGAATATTAATCATTTTCCTAAGTTGATCTGGAGCCTGGCACCATTGCTGAATATCTCATTAGTTCCAATAGCTTGTTGATTTTGCTGGCTCTTTAATAGAGACGATTGTGTCATCTCAAATAGTGACAGTTTCAGAACTCCCCTTCCTGTTCCTCTATGCCGTGTATCCGGCTCCTCCCTCCCTGGGTTGGCCAGGGCCGCCAGTCCCACGCCCAGTGTTGGAGGTGACGGACAGCTGGGGTCCTCATCACATTCTCTCTCTTAAAGGAATGCATCTAAAATTTTTCTGTCACCTGTGATGTCTGCTATGGACTTCTTGAATCATATTAAGGAAGTGCCTTTCTGTTCCTAATTTTCTAATAATTTTCTTTATCACCAGTGAGTGTTTAATTTTTTCACATGCTTTTTCTGAAGCTTTTGAGATAACCCTGAGGTTTCTGTCCTTAGACTATTGCAGATTTACTGATAGCTATTCCCCTAACTGGGGGAGAGACATGTGCATTGCTCATGTACAATAAGCTGTGGAGGAGATTCCAGTTAATATTTTTAAATATTGTTTTGTAATTCATACCGTAGAATCTAGAAAATGTTAGCCGACTCCAAGAAGGAAGAAGAGGTTATTCTTGATTTAAGATCTGCACCTGCTTTAAGATCTGACTTGACTGTAAAATATCAGCTGGGAATCGTTTTTATCTCAAAAAATTCCCCATAATAACAATACAGTAGAATAGCTAATACTTTGAAGTTAAAATTATTTTTCTAGATATTAAACAATGGGGAAACTTTCTTTTTTTTTTTAAAGGGTCTTAATTTACATCAGTGAGACATGCTTATTACATAAAAATTAAGACCATTTTCAAGGCACAAAGTAAAAGTGGAAGCCTTCGGTCTCTTCTTCCTTCCCCCATTCCTGTTACAGAGGGGTGGTCTGTAACCTAGAACTTGGCAAAACTTTTTTTACTATCCCAATTTGCCAATATTACCCATCAGTTTTCTAAAGACTGAATAGATATTATAGCAAAAATATACATTTGAAAAAAGTGAAGAAAACTCCACATAGTAATCCTTAAGATTTCTTAAGGTATTACTGTTTCTGTTGCATTATTTTTATATGATAGCAGTGGCCCAGAGGAAGATAAGCTTGATCCCAGCCTCTTGAAAAAAACCTTAATTACCTTTTTCAGCGCCAGGGACACCTGAGAGAAAGTACTTTCCGTGGGAGAGAAACAGAGTTACCTCGCATTGGCCTGAGCAGGGGCGGTCCTCCCAGCATGCACAGGGCGGGAGGCAGAGCTGAGCAGGGGGGGAAATTCGGGGAAATTCAGCGGTAATGGAAGTCGTCCTGTTACGACTTCTCCACAGTATGAGTTCCGTATTTTATTGGAAGTATTACGATGTCCCCAAACTTTAGATGGACCCAAATTCTTGTGTAATTACAAAGAATACTTTTCAAGCCAACAATAAATAATTGTAGGATTAGCTGACACTTTGGGTTTACCCATCGCTGCCGTAACCATGGCAATAAGACGGAAGCCAAGACTTGTCGGTGGATGTTCTGAACAGTGTCAACCCCATTATAAACACACGGTAAATATTAAACGATAGCAGCCGCAACAAGTGACAGCCCCGGTGCTCCATAGTCTTTAATTAGTGTTGAGACGGCGGCAGCGTGATGCAGGGGGCGAGGTAGAGAAGGCTTACAAAACACGTTGTATTTCACTATTTGTCTCCATTATCCAGTTCCCTCCCTGTCATGTTCAAAAAGGGGATAGAAAAATGCTTAGAAGGAAAGCCAAAAAGCTTGGAACATGTTTAAAAGGCTTCCAGATTGTAGGGAGGACTCACAGATCCTTTTTGATTCCTGACTTACTTATGTATAAACCAGGTGATCTTAGACAAGTCAGACAGTAACATCTCCGAGCCTCAGTAAAATTGGGATAAAAACCCCTGACTATACCACTGAGTCGTTGTGAGGTTCCAAAGAGATAATGTTTGAATATGAAAATGTTTGTCTTATAAAATGCCGTACAATTGAAGAGTAAGATTACTAAATTCTGCTTATACTTTCAAAATAGCATGTTTCTTAAATTTGACTCAAATCCCTTACTTTGAGGGCATGTTTTTCCCACCAGGAAGCTGATCGACACACAGTCCATTAAAAATTTCATTTTTATCTTAAACACAATGGGGAGCCGTTGAACTGTTTAAGGTAGAGGGGAAATGGTCACATTTGCATTTAAAAGAGATCATTCTGGCTGCGGTGCAGAGAAGAGATTGGAAGAAGAGTGGGGGAGCCTCACAGTGGCGAGAGGAAGGCTCGGGGCCGGGGTCTGGGCGAGCCCCAGATGCCATGTCCGGAGCTGTGCCCGACGGCCAGGGCCCCTGCCTCGCCTGCTCCTCGGCGAGCTCACCTGCCTGCCTCTCCACCCCCTGAACCTGGTGGGCAGCGGGACTGCTGTGACTGATACAACAGGGTGGAAGGGGCAGTTTGCCAGGTACGGGCAGAGACTTGAACAGGCCTGGCACCTTCCACCTCCTGCCTTTTGGAGCACTGGGACTCGGATCTCAGCCCGCCCCCCGACAGGTGTGCGCAGCGGCCCCGTGCGCAGGCTGAGCTGAGCTGAGCTGAGCTGCCCGTCCAGGGCCGCGGCAGTGGGCCATCTTAGACCAGGCCGGTCAGGCCTTCAGGTGACAAGCCACGCCGTGTCCGGCCACAGCCGTGTGAGCCCAGGCCTGCTGCGTCGGTTTCCCAGGGCTGCCCTCACTAACGGCCACAAACCGGAAAGCTGGAAAACAGAAGCGGCCCGTCGTGCCGCTCTGGGGGTGAGGAGTGTGAACCAGACGGCAGCAGGCTAGTTCTCTCCGAGGCTGTGGATGTGGATGTGCTCCGGGCCTCTCTCCTTGGCTTCTGGATGCCAGCTTCTCCATTCTTCTCTGCATCGTCCCTCTATGCATGTCTCTGTGAGCGAATTTCCCCTTTTTGACAGAGGACACCAGTCGTATTGGATTAAGGCGCACCCTAATGACCTCAGTGTACCTTGGTTACATCTATTAAGACCTTATTTCTAAATAAGGTCACATTTGGAGGTACTGGACGGTAGGACTTCAGTATATGAATTTGAGGGGGACACAATTGAACCCATAACAAAATTGCTCGTTTAAGCCACCAAGTTTTGAAGCTGTTTGTTATGCGTCAAAAGATAACCAGAACAGATAGTTGTGGAGATGGAAAAAGCACACATTTTAAGAGACATTAAATCCCTAAAACATAGTGATTGGGTTGGATGTGGGACAGCGACTAGAGGTTGCATACGCAGCAGCAGCCACGCTTTTTTTTTTTGTCCACTAAGGTATCATTGACATACATTCCTATGAAGGTTTTACAAGAAAAATAATGTGGTCACTACATTCACCCATATTATCGAGTCCCCCCCACAACCCATTGCAGTCACTGTCCATCAGTGTAGTAAGATGCCACAGAGTCACTACTTGTCTTCTCTGTGCTGCACTGTTCTCCCCGTGACCCCCCACACACCATGTGCACTAATCATGATACCCCTCAATCCCCTTCTCCCTCCCTCCCCACCCGCCCTCCCCTTTGGTAACCACTAGTCCCTTCTTGGAGTCTGTGAGTCTGTTGCTGTTTTGTTCCTTCAGTTTTGCTTCATTGTTATGCTCCATAAATGAGGGAAATTATTTGATATTTTTCTTACTCTGCCTGACTTATTTCACTGAGCATAATACCCTCTAGCTCCATTCATGTTGTTGCAAATGGTAGGATTTGTTTCTTTCTTACGGCTGAATAGTATTCCATTGTGTGTATGTACCACCTCTTCTTTACCCATTCATCTACTTATGGACACTTAGGTTGCTTCCATATCTTCGCTATTGTAAAGAGTGCTGCAGTAAACATAGGGGTGCATATGTATTTTTGAATCTGAGAATTTGTATTCTTTGGGTAAATTCCTAGGAGTTTGATTCCCGGGTCAAATGGTATTTCTATTTTTAGTTTTTTGAGGAACCTCCATATTGCTTTCCACAATGGTTGAACTCGTTTACATTCCCACCAGCAGTGTAGGAGTGTTCCCCTTTGTCCTAATCCTTGCCAGCATTTGTTGTTCCTAGTCTTTTCTATGTTGGCCGTCCTAACTGGTGTGAGGTGATATCTCATTGTGGTTTTAATTTGCATTTCCCTGATAATTAATGATGTGGAGCATCTTTTCGTGTGCCTGTTGGCCATGTGAATTTCTTCTTTGGAGAATTGTCTGTTCATATCCTCTGCCCATATTTTAATTAGTTTATTTGCTTTTTGGGTGTTGAGGCATGTGAGTTCTTTTATGTATTTTGGATGTTAACCAAAATATATCTCAGATATGTCATTTACAAATACATTCTCCCATAGTGTAGGATGCCTTTTTGTTCTGCTGATGGTGTCCTTTGCTGTACAGAAGCTCTTTAGCTTGATGTAGTCTCATTTGTTCATCTTTTATTTTGTTTCCCTTGCCCAAGGAGATGTGTTCAGGAAAAAGTTGCTCATGTTTACGTTCAAGAGATTTTTACCTATGTTTCCTTCTTAGAGTTCTATGGTTTCATGACTTACATTCAAGTCTTTGATCCATTTTGAGTTTACTTTTGTTTATGGGAATAGACAGTAATCCAGTTTCATTCTCTTGCATATAGCTGTCCAGTTTTGCCAACACCAGTTGTTGAAGAGGCTATTTCCCCATTGTATGTCCACAACTCCTTTATCATATTTTAATTGACCATATATGCTTGGGTTTATATCTGGGCTCCCTAGTCTATTCCATTGGTCTATGGGTCTGTTCTTGTGCCAGTACCAAATTGTCTTGATTATGTGGCTTTGTAATAGAGCTTGAAGTTGGGGAGCGTAATCCCCCCAGCTTTATTCTTCCTCCTCAGGATTACTTTGGCTATTTGGGGTCTTTTGTGGTTCCATATGAATTTTAGAACTATTTGTTCTAGTTCTTTGAAGCATGCTGTTGATATTTTTATAGAGATTGCATGAAATCTGCAGATTGCTTTAGGCAGGATGGCCATTTTGACAGTATTAATTCTTCCTATCCATGAGCAAGGGATGTATTTCCATTTATTGGTATCTTCTTTAATTTCTCTCATGAGTGGCTTATAGTTTTCAGAGTATAAGTCTTTCACTTCCTTGGTTGGGTTTATTCCTAGGTATTTTATTCTTTTTGATGCAGTTTTGAATGGAATTGTTTTCCTGATTTCTCTTTCTGCGAGTTCATCGCTAGTGTATAGGAATGCAACAGATTTCTGTGTATTAATTTGTATCCTGCAACTTTGCTGAATTCAGATATTAGATCTAGTAGTTTTGGGGTGGATTCCTTAGGGTTTTCTATGTACAATATCATGTCATCTGCAAACAGGGACAGTTTAACTTCTTTCTTGCCTATCTGGTTGCCTTTTATTTCTTTGTGTTGTCTGATTGCCGTGGCTAGGACCTCCAGAACTATTTTGAATAAATGTGGGGAGAGTGCACTCATTTTTTTTGTTAATGTAACTTCAATGGACTCAAATGTCCGTTCTTTCCTTCTAGCTATGTGCTTCACTAAACTCTGGCCCCATTCGCCTCTCAAAGGTAAATCCTAATGAAACTCAGCAAATCATGGTAATTCCACTCCTATTCTCAGTGCATAGATTCAGAACAGGCATATGACTCAATTCTATGAAATATTAGAGGCAAGTTCGCTGAAGGTGCTTTGGGGGAAGTTTCTTACATCTTAAAAGCAACTCAAACCATGATCCTTTCTCTTCCTCTGGATCTTGGGGTGTGAGGACCCAGTGACTGGAGGGAGCTGGGCACTGCAAGTGATGATGGCAGAAGAGGATGGTGGCAGTGCCCAGGTTCTTGGTGACATTGTTTACTCACTTCATTGACCACTCTGAGTTGCCCTAGCTCATGGCTTCTTGCTTTGAAATTCTAAAGCACATCATTGTTTAAGCCTTTTTGAGTTGAGTTGTCTGTCATTTGCAGTTTACACTTGACTGCCAAATAGATAGTTGACTAATCAGGAGCCCAGAAGAAGTCTGAGATGGAAATAGAAATATCTTCATCTTTTAAATATGAGTGGGTAGGGGTGCTTATACGTATTTCAACAGAAGACTGAACTTCAATAGAAATTAGAGAAAGTAGAAAGGGTATGTGTAGGAAGTTTCCATTCATTTGTGTAATAAATATGCACTGAGTCCCTACTCCATACCAGGCACTTACTGAACTCTGGAGATAAAGCACTGAATGAACGAATGCAACAATCCCCGTTGTACTGGAAGTTGATTCCAGCATTGGTATATGGAGAGGAAGTGTGAAAGGACAATAACAGGAAATGCTTAACGTCAGCCATTATTGAGGAGGCACAGATGACTTACACTCGCCAACCTGGCAAAAACGTAAGCCCTGGACGTGTAACACTGGTGGTGATGCAGTGAGGAGGGAACTCAAAACGGCTGGTACAGCTGCAACCATGGGCAGCCTTAGTGAGGGTCAGTTGGACACAGTTATTAAAGTGTCATGATGCTGTTGGTTATAACACAAACATTGGACATGAGCAAGGTATCCATCGACATGGCATCGGCTAGATACTTTAGATGCACACAATAAAGTAGATCTGTGTATGCCAATTTGGAAATGCTTGAAAACATATGACTGAATGAATGGCATGAAATGCAAAACAGTAATTAGCATGATCTCATTTGTACAGATTTTTTAAGCATCATAGAAATCCACATACCTTAAAGTTGCTGCTGTTGTTTGTTCCTAGAAGGAATCACAAGAAAACACTACCAGCGTTTATCCTTTCAGGACAGGAAATCACATCCATTTAGTTTGTTCTTTGATTGCAGCAGACACCGCGGGTGGGCACCCTGGTGTCCTTCACAGTCCCCACCCCATTGCCTTTCTCTCGCCTGGAGGCGAGGGAGCAGAAATGCTCGTGTCCTCAGGTTGCCCAGCTGCGTGGTTGGCCTTGTCACTGTGCAGATGTTCCACCCAAGGGAGGTAAGGAAAGGTCTCTAGGAAAGCTGTTTAGAAGGCCTGAACCTCGCTGAAGCGCCTGCCCACCTTCTCCGGTGAGCATGAGTGGGAGGAGACCTGACCTTTCCTCCCATCGGGCCCGCCCGCACTAATGGGGACCGTAGCCCCCGGCAAGAGGGCCAAGGCCACTGCCCCCACCGTTGGCGAGCCAGCCACAGAGGCCACCATTGAGCTGGACACCATCTGTGCAAAGAACATCGGAGTGAAGGTTGTACCGCTGAAGTTGCTGTTCTTTATTCGAAGAGCCAATGGCAGGAGCACCCGAGGAAAGCAGCGTCTCCCGGGAAGCACCGACGTCACCGCCGGTCATCCTTGCAATGAGGAAGCGCGCCTTTAGCTGGGGCCCTGCCTGCCACCCACTACCTTCCCAGAAGATTCTGAGCTTCAGAACCCTGTGCCTACAGGGTTGATTGTTAGAAAATTAGTGAAGTGTGACAGAGCGGGATTCCCAGCTGAGATTTGTTTTCAATGAGGCCTCTATCCTAGAGAGGTGCGAGGGTAATCCCCCTTCCGAGCTCCTGGGTGGGAGGGGCATGACTGGACTGTGTCGCACCAAGATGGGCTCCACAGCGTGTATTTGAATCAAAAAGAGAGTGAGGCTTGCCTGCCCCGAAATCTGCCCCAGTCTCTACCGCTCAGCCTTTTCCTGCTTTGGAACTAGGACACCCCACCTCCGGGTCCAGCAGCCAGCTGAACAGTCCTGAAGACAGACGCCCCGTGCTAAAGAAGGTAGGGCAGGAGTAGGAGCCGTTTGGAATGTGGTGACATCCTGGGCACCCTGCACCAGGACTGGACTTCTCACCTGCAGGATCTTTCATCACCTGAGGAAAATAGACCTCTTGCTGTTTAAGACGCATTGATCTGGTTTTCTGTTGCTTCCAGCCAAGTATGTTCCCAACTATACTAGGTATTTTCTATTCGCCTCTAAGTCCTCTCTGCTCAGGCCCCCAAGAGGATGACTTTTCTGGACTCTGTCAACAGGCTCACGAGCCCTCTGACCTCTGCTGGGCTGAGCCCAGAAATTACTGCTATGAGTTTACACTGTTATGTACTTGCAAAAGCACGCTAAGATAAATTTACAAGGGTGGTCACTGTAGTATTGTCTGTAGCGGCAAAATATTGGCAATGGCCACAATGTCCATCAACTTGGGGCTAGTTAAATACAATATGGTGTAGCATACCCTGGAGAACTTAGCAAAAAAAAGTTGGGGGTAGCTTGGGGTGCTGACTTGGAAAGTTCTCCAAGATGTATTTTAAATGAATACAAGGGTGGTATGCCTAACTTATGTGAGGAAGTAGGAGCACATATGATTATACGTGTGCATATGTATATATATACACATCCTTTCAGAAAGGATAAACAGACTGTGGCTACATTTCTCTGAAACATTTCTGAAACACACTTTGTCATGTTTGTGTTGCTATTTTAATTTTTATTAGTGGGCTCTCTGCTTAAGGCCTGTCTTACTCTGGGTTCCTCAGAAGGAAGCCTGCAGCGAAGGCGGTGTGCTCCAGCTCTGGTAGGGGTGCGATCCCAGGAGGGGGAGGGAGGGGCAGAGGAGAGGGAAGGAGGAGAGCCAGCATCACTGTGCGTCCTCACGCAGACCAAAGAGTGACAGATTGTTCGATCTCTTAGAGTATTCTTTGAAAAGCTGCATAATCTACCTTTCAGGACCATCTTTCCCTGGCAGAAAGAGGGAAGGATTTATTCATTGAGTCCAGTACCCCGCTGTCAAAACTTCGTCCCAAGAGGCATTAACTGCCCCACCCAGGGAGGGGGGCTGTGCATGCACTTGGTGCTGAGCAGGGCCACGGGGCTCCGTCAACAAAGAGCCGTGGGACAGAAGCTGGGAGGTGCCTGGTGAGAGCTTGACCGGTCGGGGCCCTGCGGACCTGGCCGTGGTAACAGGACCTGGAACAAGGAGCAGAAAGATCACGAGGATCAGAGGTAGTGCGCAAGTGTCCGCCTTAAGTTCAAGTCTCCTACGCTGATGCACAGTGACTGTAATGGGGTCTGTGGTGGGGACTTGATAATGGGGGGAATCTGGTAACCACAATGTTGCTCATGTGATTGTATATTAATGGTACTAAAATAAAAAAAAAGAGAATCTTCCCCCAAAATTCAAGTCTTCTTTCATTCTCTTCTTGATGGGCTATAGATTCCAAAGGCTGCCATCACAAATTACCACAAACCAGGTGCCTTAAAACAACAGGAATTTTTTTCTGTCACAAGTTCAGAAGGTCAGAAACCAAAATCGAGGTGCCAGGAACCAAAATCCCAGGGCTGGTTCTGCTGGGGGCTGCGGGAGAGAATCCGTCCCACGCCTGCCTCCTGCCGGCGTTGCCACTTCTCAGCTTTCAGCCGCATCCCGCCAGTCTCTGCTTTGTCTTTCAGGGCTGTCTTCCCTGTGTGTGTGTCTTCCTGTGACACTCTCCTGTGCTGTGTCTGTCCACATCTCCGCTCTTCTTCTATGGATCCCAGTCATGTTGGATTAAAGGCCCAACCTAATCCAGTGCAACCTCAGCTTAATTTGACTATGACCCTGTTTTCGAGTAAGGTCACATTCGGAGATTCTGGGGAAGACATGAATTTGGGGGTCACTAATTCAACACAAAAACAAAAACTGTATTTTTGTATTTTAACAACTAATTGATATTCTTTTTAAATTGAAATGAAAAGAATGTTACAGAAACACAAATCTGCCAAAAGGAGATTCCTGTTGGAAGTAAGGGTGATTTGGTCACATCCCCGACAGCCCCACTGCTTTACCTTGATGGCTTGGATCCCTCTGGATGGACAGGAATTTCTCCCTTCTCTTATTCTGTGTATAACCCCCATTGTCAAGGGTCTATGAATGATTTAGTCTCCCACTAAAATGTCTGGCAAATGTGTGTTTCCAACTTGTTTTAGACAAGATTCGTTTACTTAACAGGGCAAAATAGAAGCAGTACCCTAGACCAGTGATTCTCAAAGCCTGGGCTCTGAACTGATAGCTTCAGTACCACCTGGGAGTTTCTTAGAAATGCAAATTCTCAGATCCACCCAAAGCCATTGAATGGGAAACTCCTTGTAGCAAGAGCCCCGTGGGTGATTCAGATGCAGGCTCAAGTTTGAGAACACTGACCTCCATCAGCTATGTACTATGCCACAGTAGGATGGTGTTTGAGGCTGGAGAATAACTCTTCATTTTATAATTTGACTTCTTTCCAACCTATATGAAAAACATTTGCAGTATGGTGTGCATCTACTGGACCAGAAACTTCTAACAAAGTTTCCAAGATTTTTGGGTTTCACAACATTTTTACTCTCTTAAAAATTACTAAGAGCCCCCAAGGACATTTGTTGATGTAGGTTATGTTTATCAACATTTACCATATTAGAAATTAAAATTGAGAAAATTTAAAAACATTGGTTTATTAATTCATTTCAAAAGAGCAATACTAAACCCATTGTATGTTCATTTAAAGTAACATTTGCATGAAAAATTTTCCAAAACAAAAATATTGAATGGCATTGTTCTACAGTTTTGTAAATCTCTGTGCTATCTGGCTTAATAGAAAACAGCTGGATTCTCTGCATTCAATCTACTGCACTATGATGTTTTGGGTTGAATTATAAGAAAATCTGGCTTCACACAGTTACGTAGCTGGAAAGGGAGGATCTCACAGACCCCCACGAGGGTCCGCAGGGCCCCCGGGGTCCTCTGACCACACACTGAGAACACCGCACTAGAGCAGCACACATCTTAATAAAAATGGGGCGGTAGTGGGAAAGAAAAGGCTTACTTGGAGAACTACCTATTAATGTGAAATAGCTGTTCACAAATCTGTCGTTTTCAAGATACTACAATTGTAGGTTAGAAAATTCTGTATTTGTCAATTCTTCCTCATTTCCAGCACAGTGTAAAAGTGTAACTTAAATAGATTGGACAACAAAATGAAGTAAAGGGCTAAATTTATAATTTAAAGTAAGAGTTTTTGGTATTTAATGGAGAGAGAAACTGTACCTAATCATCTCTTTGGGTATGAAAAATATGAATAAATAAATAAATAAATATAACATCAATCTGTAAATTGGTAAGAAAGACATATTCAGACACATTAAAAACTGACTCACTGCTTAAACATTTATTTCTTAAATTTATGAATTAAATCATAAAAATAAAATTGTAGAATTGAACAGGATCTTCAGTATCAAATAGGGCGGCTTCTTTTGCAGAGAATTAAACTACCTCAGCAAGGCTCAAATACCGGACCAATTTAATCTATCAATTAGTTGAAATTCAGCGTATTTAAAAACAATTGGCTTAATAAAAATCATTTAATTTCATAAGGACTAACATAGATAGAGCCAATAGGAAAATTCTTAAGTGAGAGAGTTTTATGAGGTTAATTTTGAACTCAATAACAATAATAGCTAATATTTATTGGTGCCAGGAATCTTACATTCAGCATATTATTCAGTTTTCTCTAGAACCCAATTAATTTATGTCTCTGTCAGTTTGGTGTGCTATACTAAAGTATGCAGACTGGACAGCTTAGATCTGGAAGCTGGAAGTCCAAGTATGGCAGGGCGCTGGTGAGGACCCTCTTCTGGGTTGCTGACAGTAGTCTTCTGTGCCCTCACAGGGCAGAGAGAGAAGGAGGGACCTTCCTGGGGTCCCCTTATAGGGGCACTGATCCTATTATGGGGGTTCTGCCCCCATGACCTCATCAACTCCCAAAAGGCCCCACCTCCTAACACTCACATTGGAAATGCAAACTAGGAGTTGTTGAAAGGCTCAGTGAGAAATGTAGATTTAAGAACTCTGACTATTGTTGGTTTAATTCCGGCGGTGGGGGGATATATTTTTCCAGCCCTGGGCAAATTACCCTCGAAACTGAAGTCAGTCAAAGGGAGAAATATAGTGGGAGAAACCCATGCATTGCCTACAAGCAGTGGTCCGCTTCTGCTCACCCGTTTCTTTCAGGACCCAGCTACAAAAAGGGACCCCACCCAACCTCTCCGGTCCAGACATGCCCTTGCCAGCTCCCCCGTGTAATCACCTGTCAGTGTGGAGGTGGGCTACTGCTCTCCACCCCTTGGGAACACCTATTGATATGGAGATGCACCAAGGCCAGGCTAGAGGCTCTGGAAACACTGCAGCTTTACCCACAGTTGGAAAGCAGGTAGGGTGTTTGGCAAACAGCAGTATTTGTATTTGTGTGGTAGGGAAAGTACAAAGTGGTGAGTTACACACTTCCCTTCATTTGGACCCCTTCTCTGGGACCCAGATAACAAGGCTAAGGTTTCAGTGGTCTTATATTGACAAAGACTTTTAATCCGTCTGGATTAAATTCCTAATAAGATTTAAAATTTCATTAGCTTGTTTTAGCACCCCTACTCCCCCACCTCAGCCCTGAGAAATGTGTAGAATGGGTGCAGGTGTAGTTGCACCTTACGAAAGAGAAAACTGAAGTATGGAAGGTGGGCAGTGATGAGCCCAAGGCCACACAGCCAGCCACAGCAAAATGCAAGTTGGAGAACAAGTCTCCAGGATTCAAGTTCGGCTCACAATGAACAGTAAATGGTCATGTCCTCAGCTTGTTTATTATCATCATCCGGAGTTTGAGGGGATTCCCTTTGCTATCCAGTCTGAGCCTGTTTTGAATGAAACAGAGAACCCAGCCAAGATAGCATCATGCCTGTGGAATATAGTAGGTTAATTACCTAACCTACATTAGAAATATTTGCTGCTGTCCTCACTTAATTGATGTCCTTCATTGTGTGACTGGAAAACTAAAGGCATCCTCCGCCCTTTCATTCGCCAGAATGGTGCTGAAACAGTATTTGCTGGTGCAGCCTGCCATGTGCCAGGCTTCGGCCTCGCTGAGGACATGCGGCAGAGTTGGGGAGAGGGGTGCTTGCTTCCTAAACCCCTCATCCTCATGCAGATGAAAACCAGCAAGTCACTGAGCAAGTACAGTAAACACTGGGATCCATGCCTTTGTAGAAGTACTCTGACACAGGAGGGGTCATTGTAGCCAGGGTGAACTGGGTGTAATTTCTTCAGAAAAGAAGGTAATGGAGAGTAATCAAGGTGAACACTTGGAAGATGAAAAGGCAAGTCAGGTGTTCAGGCAGGTTGTCTGAGGCAGACCACGGGGCTGCCAACCCAGAGACCAGGGGGTCCAAATACCAGACAGTCGTGGAGTCTGGGAAGTCTGAGGTCAAGGTGCCAGCCCGTTTGGTGTCGGGGACAGCTCCGTTCCTGGCTCGCAGGAGGCTGCCTTCGTGCCGTGTCCTAGCAGGGCAGGGGGAGAGCAAGCTCTCTGATGATTCTCCTCACAAAGGACCCCGATCCTCTGGGGTCGGGCCTCCACCCTGGGCCTTCATTTATCCCCAGTTACCTCCCTGAGGCCCCATCTCCAGACACAGTTGTATTTAAAGAGTAAGGCTTTAACATATGAATTACGGGGTGGACGGTGGGGGACATAATTTCTTTTAAGCTCTCTGTGCCTCAGCATGTCCCCAAAACATAATTCCCATGAGGCCTAAATAAAGACAAGTACAGTAGAAGACAAAGTTAGAGTGACTCAAGGCAGTTTTCGTAATTTTAAAGATTTGCTTTAGTCCAACTAGGCAATTTAATATTGAAACAAGGAAGAAACTGTTGCTTGTTTATTCAGGGTTTTTCTACTGAGGCAAAATATTGATACTATTTATTCATTATATGAACGCTCACCTCTTCCAGAAGGGACTGGAGCTTGCTACAAAATGAAGTGGTGAGTTCTTTGGCTGAAATTAAAAATCCTCTTACTGTAGAAAAAGCCAAGGCAGGTTGGAATTTGTTTTGCGGTAGTTATTTCTCTATTTGTCCTCATTTTTTATTTTACCTTCCCAGGACTCTACCTCATCTGTCAATATAGGCAGTACAAGAAATGTCCTAGGCTACATAGTATTTCTTTGCATTCAGGTATATAGACATTAGTTCTCTAAATGCAGTTGTTGCTGGTGGTGTCTAGTAGAGCACTCAGGTGGACATGATATAATTCATATATCTTAAAAGAATTAAAAAGCTCATTTAGGGTATCTGCTATTATCTTACCTTCCTCAGTTCTGATAATAGCTTAGGTAAATTTTCATGACACTGTTGGAAAGTCCTATCTAGAGGTAGGCCTTAAAACAGCTTTCTGCAATCCTACAGAATTCAAATAGAGCCAACAGACCAAAGGTTTCTAGAAACACAGCTAACTCTAGTTTCAGTAGTTCTACTCTAACCAAGCCCTTCTTTCCTCTTGAAAGCTGTGCACCTTTCTAGTCACACTACTCTCCCTAATACTCCAGCAACCTAAAGCCATCCTTCTGATTCAAGGATAATCGCCCAAGTGTCTTAATAAATATTGCCACCCTCAAAGAACCACCTTCTGCAGCCAGCCCCTCGCTTCTCCTGTGGGCTGCACTGTGCGCCACTCCCTGCCCCGCAATTCATGGTGAAGTCCTAACCTCTAGTACTTCAGAATGTGACTTTTCGATACAGAGCCTTCAAGGATGTAGTTAAGTTGAAGTGCGGCCATTAGGGTGGGCCCTAATCCAGTCTGACTGCTGTCCTTCCAAGAAGAGATCAGGACAGAGAGTCACACAGAGCAAAGAGCATGTGAGGACGTCAACAAGGCAGCCATGCACAGGCCACGGCGCGAAAGCCTGCAGACGCTTGGATCTCAGTCTTCTATTCTCTGGACACAATTCTCAGTCCAGAATTGTGAGAAAATGAGTTTCTGTTGTTCAGGCCGCTCAGACTGTGGTACTTCGTTAGAGCAGCCCTAGGGAACGACGACACCTCCTCAGCTTCTCTGTGTCATTGACTTATCCTTCCTCAAGAAAGAGGGGGGCCAACAGGCTTCGGAACTGCAGCAGGGGAATTATTGTATGCTGTCCTTGCTGCTCAAAGCTGATGCCACATCATGCAGCATGAATATGACATGTACTTTGAGTTGCTTTTCTAGCACTGGGAGTAGGTTCTGCTCAGCCAGCTGTCCTCTCTTGCCCAGTTACCTCGACAGAGTGGGAAAATATTTGTGAAATCTGGAGATGGTAACATCCATAACTGTAGGATAATTTTTGAGTTTCTTTCATGGAACTAAAACTCAATAAATACATTCTCAGCTTGATTTTTAGTTTTTCTCCCTGGCTCATAATTATTTTATCTTCTTTTGATTACATAAGTACTTTACGACACTAGAAAACTGGAAATCCAGAACTACCATCTTGCTATGTTTTCTTATAGCCTTTTCAATGTACTTAGATAATACTTTAACCAGTGAAAAATCTAAAACACTGTTTAACCCCAAAGTGTTTTTATATGTAATTTTAGATTTTGCTTTTTCTTTATCTAATATGGTATTGAGCCATCTTATTAAAACTTTCATAAACAGTCTAGTTTGTGAAAGTGCACATTTTATTTGAACTCTTCCCCACGGATGTATCTCGACTCTACCCGAATGTAACTCTGCAGAGCTGGTCTTCACACTCCCAACAATCATCAAACACGGAATCCATCCGGACACAACTTGGAACATTTTCTAGTGTCCGGCTGTTACCCTTGGGTCTTGCTGTGGATTTGACGATGCTGTTGATGGCAGAGGACAGGGTGGGTGACTGGTGTTTCTGTGTCGCTCTCCACTTACCTGTCCTTAGTGCTATCATATTTCTCTGTCTTTCGTCTCATTTTTTCCTACCAATTTGTTGCCTCAGCCTGATTCTCTCTCTTCTCTGCCCTAAAAAGGGACTATTTCTTGCTGAGGTGAGAAGTCTGATGTCGATAGGAAAGGATGCACAGAATGTGACAGGAAGAGGCCTAAGAGAGGACGAGTTTGGAGTACAGCCAGGAAAAGGTAGTAAAGGACATCCAGACACTTTTAGGAGCAGTGATGGCCATAGGGTTGTGCCACCCTAAGGTGCAGCAAACTATAGCCCTCACCTCATGTCTGGATTTTAGAGGGTTCAAGGCAGGTGCAACAAGAAAAGGAAGGTGAGGTAGCAAATGGGAAACTAAGATACAATAATATAACGTAGTTCAGGTAAAGTACTTAGAACAATGTCCGGCCCATAGTTATTGCTCAATAATATCAAGACATTGCTACTATCATCATCATTATTGTTACTTTGTAGCCCTTTGGGGGATCCCTTCTTCTGTGTGGTCTTTCACAGGTTCTATTGTCAAGACTTCCAGTGATACTCATTTGAATCAAGGCGGTGACTTTTCAAGTCGAAAGTACAGCACAAAAATATTTCACTTTGATACAAGCTGACCTTTCCCTGTACCAGGGGACTGAAAGAGACACAATAGGATGCTTGCGGTTGCCATACATAATTCCAGTTAACAAAGATCATCTCTCTACTCTTGCTAAGCCTAATTTCTTTCTGTAATGAAGTCCTTCACAATTTTATATAACCTCGAGCAAGTATTCCAAACACAGATTCCTCCAGCGGCCTTGTGGTTAAAAGAAATGATTGTACTGAGCCCAAAATATAGAGTGTACACCCTGTCTAAAGGGATCAGCAACTAGTCAGCTATAGCAGCAGGCAAGGAAGCAGGAATTGGGCCATATCTAATTTTCAAGAGAAGCTATAATTCTGTATTTCTGCCTGAAGTCTCTCATTTTTAAAATCTTGGAAAGTAATTAAAAAATTTCTAAACATTGTGAGAGGCAAACAAAATATATCTGCAGCCCACTGGCTTACAACCTCTAACTCAAGACTTATTTATTTCTCATTCACAGAACCTTTTACCTTTTTTGGTCCAAGCTGAATTTCCAATCACATAGCCGAGACTGAGCTGCCATGAGGGTATCTTTACTCTGGGGTGAAGCCACTTGCCTCCCCAAAACACTTAAGGGGTTGCCTGCTCTTTCCTTCTAGTCCAGGAAATGCACTGCCAGCTGAGAAAAAAAACTGCCAAGACATCTTGGTAGGGAATTGTAAAATTACACATGAAGTATTTAAGCAAAACAGTAACTCCATTTATAAAGGTAATTAATTTCCTGAGTCTATTCCAAAAGAATTTGCTAGCTAAGGGATACAAGAGAAGAAATAATTAAGGCAGAATGTTTCTAATTTTTATATTTGAGGAGAGAAATGGAATTAGCTTTCTTATGAAATTAGAAAAAAAGATGTGACACATCATATCAAAACACTCATTTCAAGAAGTGCTGTTTTTTACCTTTTGTTAAAGGAGTGAAAATTTACCCAAAAGCATCAAGATGATTGTTTTAGTATAGCACTTTAAAATTTAAAATCTCCAGTTTTACTTATTAATGTAATATATCTAGTGGCTAAATTCCAGCATGCAGTTTTTATATAGAGATATACAATTCATTCTCATGTTTTGAGTATTGACTTTCTGTTATGGACAATCCTGTGGCTTGTTGAAGAAAAACACTTGTGGTTTTATTTTCTTCATGATTAATTAACATTAAAAGGATGACCAAAAAAAACTTACCTTTCAGTGGAAATTGATCACAAAACTTTTGAAGTAAGAAAAGATAGTACTTTTTAAATATTTTCAGTGACTGCAAAGAGCTTCTAACACTGTTGGGTTGCCAATTGGTCAAAATAGAGAACAAGTTCTCCCTTTGGAAAATTAGCTGGCAATAAGGAATTAGCTATAATGAAACATATAAATGGTCCTTTTGTTGTTTTGTTTGATTTTAATAAAAAAGGTTGGACGTCTATTCCAATCTTTGATAATACCATATAATACAGTAATAAATATGGTAGTTCAAGAATTATATTACTGATGACTAAGCTCATGTTTATGTTGAATTTAAAACATTTTATTTTATTTTTTAAATTTTTATCGAGAGTTTTCTTGGTGACCATGCTTCTTGTAAATGTAAAAAAATTTACATATGTATATTCTATACACAGATGCTATAGCATATTGTTTTCTTCCTAATGCGGTGGCTAAAATGCACTTCAAGGCTGGACTTTAAAACGAAATAAAATTTTTACTGATGAAATATGCATTTGCTAAAGTAATAAAATGTTTGAACACAATGCTTTCACATGCACGTTTGAACACAATGCATGTATTCAAGAAATACTTGTTTAAAGAAATATTATTTGAAAGTGTTTTTTATTCCATTTCACTGTAATATTGCGAAGAAACACTTCAAATAATTGCCTTTTCAAAAATTTTCATTTAAAATACGTTCAAATTTCAGCTTTTTAAACCTACATTGTCATCCTTAGATTTTATTCAGTTTGGGAGAGGAGTGGAGAAGTTGGTCACTGTTACTTAAAACAATGCATCACCTTGTTCTGGGGGTGGAAATTAACATAATCTGAGTGCCCAAGTAGTAAAAATTACACAAAGCATTTCATATGCTGACCATTCAATGCAAAAGTCCTCAGCATATTTGCATCAAGAAACAATAATGAATGGAATCAACACAGTAACCTAAGTGTTGCTTAATTAGAGACGTGCATCCACATCCATCTTGAGGACCTTGAACAGGCGGATACGCTGCCGCGGTCCACACTGCGCAGACCTGGACGCGGGCTGAGCGAAGCGGAGAACGGATCCCACGGGGTGTCCCGGGACCCGCGCTAACGTCGCCTCGTATCCGCGGGGAAACGCTGGAGGGCTGGCGGCCGGCTGCAGGGAACGGGGCCCAGCAACGCGGGGCGCCGCGTCCCGCGCGGACACAAAGCGGCCTCCCGCCCCAGAGCCCCGTCACGCCACCAACGCGGCGCAGGCCGGTCCCCGCCGGCGGCACCAGGGACAGGACGGACAGCGGTCCAGCGCGGACCGGGCCAAACGCACCCCTCCCTCTGGGCCGCGATCCCTCCGCCGCTCGCCTCTCCTTCCGCGCCAAGTAGTGCGGCAGACCGCGGCTTCCGCAAACGCGGGCTCGCGGGAAGGAGGCGCCGTGCCCCTCGGCGAGCGGCGTGAGGACCGCCGCAGGCGTGGGGGGTTCTCGGCTCGT
Source organism: Manis pentadactyla (assembly GCF_030020395.1). Lineage (NCBI taxonomy): Eukaryota > Metazoa > Chordata > Mammalia > Pholidota > Manidae > Manis > Manis pentadactyla. The sequence goes on along the minus strand of NC_080025.1, from coordinate 144,988,494 downwards.
AAAGCCGCTCGGGAGGGCCATACTTTCAACTGCGAGGCCGCGCTGGGCCGACTGTCGGGGGAGACCGCGCGGCCGACGGCCAGGAGCAGCGGGGCTGGCCGGGGGCCGGGAGGCAGGTGTCCCGCCCTGCTCCCGCCGCCGCAGGAAGAGGAAGCGACCGGGCCCGGCCCGCGGGCCACCCGCCGGGCCTCGCGGGGCGGGAGCGCCCAGGCTCCAGGAGGCGCGTGACCTACATCGTCCCAAAGTAGATTTGACAGGTTGTCAGCCCTGCTCCCCGCCCCCAACGCCTTCCGGGTCCCTCTCCGGGGACGCGGGTTGGCAGCAGCCCGCGCTCCCCTGCCCAGCTTTCCATTGGCCCTCTCGCCGCTTGGCGACCCGCCCCTGCCCACGGCTCGGTCTCCCATTGGTCTTCTCGCCGACTGGCGTCCCGCCCAGCCCGGCTCGCCCTCCCATTGGCCTCGTGCCTGAGCCCCGCCCCTCGCGTCCGCGTCTGGGGAACCGGGTAGCTAAGGGCTGGGGGCCCGGCTCCGGTTGTGCGGGCGCGCCCCGCAGCCTGGGCCCTCCTTCTGGTCGGCTCCCAGAGTCGCTGTCTTCCTGCTTCTTCCCCCCTGGGCCGCCTCCCGTCGCCGCGCGGGCCAACCCCGCGCCGCTCCGCACTTACTTTCCTGAAGGAAAGGGCGCCGTGGCAGCTCCCTGGCCGCCTCTCGCTCTCCCCCTGTCACTAGGCTCGGCCGGGTGCAGCTCGCCCAGCAGGACGAGGGGGAGCGCGTGGCCCTCGATGGATGTCAGCTCTGAAGCGCTTCTGCTCTGGGCTTCGGGAGCGGAAAGCGAGCGGGAGCGCCCGGGGCCACCCAGACCTAGGATCGACATTGAGTCCCATAGGCCCCCTTCAGCCGAATGACAGCTGGTTATCCCAACCACATGATCAGTTTTCCCGGGGAATTTACTCACCGATTGTTTATGCAGTATTGTTCTATTTAAATTTTGTGGGTTTCTTTTTAAAATAATGCTAGTTTTGTAAATGGCTGTTTTGAACGGTAAGGATTAATTGATAAGGCTGAGGTTTGGAGCCAGTCCCCACACAAGGAAGAGAAACCGCTGATTATTCAAGTGAGGAAAATCAGGCAGCTTTACCAAGGTCAGGAGAGTGGGGTATCCCAAACTTAAACCCAGGTCGGCCTGCGGAGGGCCGTCGGGAGACCACACGGCTCGTTAATACACCCGGGAGGATGGCCGAGTGGTATTTCCAGCCTCATTCCCGCCATCACAGGGATCCGCACAAAGCCTGCACCATGGCCTCCAGGACCCTGCCCCACGGATGCGGGCCGCCTCTCCAGCGTCAGCTTGCTGCGCTTGGGGCACACTGGCCACCTCTCTGCCAAAAACTTTGTGCCCCAGGGAGGTATTTCTGACACGGCATCCAAAGTAGGACTCCCTTCCACCTGAGCAAATACTTGCTGTCGCATAACCCTGTTATTTCCTTCAGAGCATGAACACAGTCTGAAATCATCCTGTTTATTTACTTGTTATATATATTCTGTTTTCACTTCCCCTCTGCCATTAAGATGTGAGCTCTGGGATACAGGGTTCTTCTTCATTTTCAGAGTTTATCTTGAGGGCATAAGGTAGGTGCTCAAAACATCTTGGTGAATGAATGAATGATACATTAGCTGCGATCAAACAGACTAAGCAAACTGCCCTTCGTGTCTGATTCTTCCAGAACTGTATAGACACACGTGTAAGTGAGGGAGTTGGAAAAATAGCTATTCTCTTTTTATGTATTTTGTATTTCTCTGATTTACGTGCTTTACTTCTGGCTCTCCTTGACAAGGAGCCTGAGAACCAAAGCCTGTTGCCCCAGGGCCACCTGTTTACCCACCTCTTTTCCAAGCTGTTCACAGCACAGTCACAGCCTTGCCCTCACCCTGACCCCAGGTGGGCAGGTACTTGGCAGGCAGCCTCTGCTTCCTCCAGGGCAGCCTCCAAGGCTCTGCTTGGCAGAGGGTTAGGGTGGGGGAAGGGATGGAGTCCTGGTTCCGTGTTACCCCGTGGTGCTCAGCTCAGGCCATCATCAGTTCTACCTGAGGCAGGAAAGCAGAACAGAAGGAAGCCCCTTCCTTCCCCCCGCCACCCCTGCCCTCCCCCAGCTGCCATCAACATACTTCTGGGGTTCTATTCAGCAGCTGGAACTCTGTATGATCTTTGTGAGGAATCTTTGCACAGGAGTGCATTGTGTACTTGCTGAGGCCAAGAGCAGCCTGGGTCAGTTGGGGAAAAGTTGATATCTAGTCCTAACTGTCCCAAATAGGCAGTATGAGCCTGGCAAAGTTGAGTGACTCTTGGGTCTCAATTACCTCATCTGTCTTTGCCTGTGTTGTTTGTTCAGTTTTAGGGATATAGACATCTCATAGATTTTAGCTGCTAAAAACTCTCAGCCCAAAAAGAAGCCTGTGGCTTCCCCTTGGGGCCACAGAGAGGCTGTTGGGAGCAATAAAACCAGTGCTTCCTAAGTTATGTCCAGTAGGACAGAGTGCACTTCTGTCCCTGCATTCCAGGCCAGAATCTTCCAGTCCACCCTGGTTAGACCGTTTGGGCCCAGGCCCGCCCCTAGACACATGCTGTGGCCAGGAGAACCGAAAGTGTTGATCAGGTTAAACCAACCAGAGCATATCTTAGGACATGGGTGGGGGCAGCTCCTGACAAGTGTGTGGGGAACTGAACCCCCCTAGACAAGGGAGTAGGGGGAGGATGGACGCTGAGTAGGTATGCCCCGGTGAGTAATCACCACAGAGCATGGCACACAGGGGCAGCTCCTAAGTGTCGGCCATTACTGCTGTTGGCAACGATAACACGGTGTGGGAGAATTAGCCTGGCGCCAGAAGACGTTCATCTCAGGTCCCCAGTCTACCACTAACCCCTAGCTCTGTGATTTCAGACGAAGTAGGAAATCATACCATTTTGGAAGTGGACAGGGACATAGAGGTCATCAGGTTCAAGCCTTCACTGGATAGGCTTGGTAACTGACCCCTGCAGAGATTAGTCTGGGTCTCAGCCTCTTCCTCTGGGGAGTGGGCTGATAATGCTGGTCCTGTCTTCGCTCAAAGGGATCATGTAAATCAAGCAAGGCACTATTTGTACAAAGGGATTGGGAAAGTAACAACGAGATTCTTATGCGAGGCATTTAATTTTTATTACTTTCATGTAGTAATAATGCCTTATTAAGAGGAGAGGGGGGATACATTCAAAGGATAAACTTACTTGCCTCCTAGAAATGAATAAAAGCACTTGAGAAAGAGCGAAGTGGGTGTGTGTGTTCATTCTCGTTAGGTAAGTAGGGAGGGTGTGAGGCTGCAGGGCAGGTGGGGCCCTGCTAGGCCTTTGGGGAGTGGTGCAGGGAGTGGCTCTTAGGGTGGGAGGCCAGGCGTGGTAGTTGGTTATAAATTGAAGTTCTCTATACTTGAGTGACTTTTGAGAAGAGGAGAGTCAGTGGGGAGGGCAAGTTTAGTGTGAGGAAGAGGCAGCTTGTTTCAGAGTCGTCCTAACGTTTCTGCCTCACCAACCTGTGTGAGTCTGTTAGTCCAGGTCCTCTGCGAGATAGATGCCATGACAGGATTGTCGTGCAGCAGGTGAACAGGAGGAAATATCTCTGAGGAAAGAAAGGAGAGAGGGTTGGGGGCAGGATCTGAGCCCCGGGAAAGGGAGGGAGGAGATGCAGAGTGGGGAGGCAGGTCTCTGCCTGCAGGGCAGCTTGGATGAGGTCTAGGCCAGGCAGACTGGTGTGCTGGAGCCCCAGCTCCCTCCCAAGGACGCTGGCGGTGGATTCCCCCCTGTGGTCAGCTGGCCTCTGTAGTAGATCTGAGATGGGCATTTTCATAGTCCCTCACCGGGCAAGTTTGCCTGATTGAGATTCCTTGCTTGTTGATCATTGAATTCTTGTTTCTGGATAGTTCTCAACACTGGCTTGGCAGTAAACACATGTTTGAGTTGCACTAATAAGTCCAACTGTGTCCCACTATGACTTGAAATACAAATAGTTGCACTTACCGCCAGAATTCCCCATTGTCTACTCTGCAGAATGAAAGAATCTTTAACTATCAGCACTTCTAGAAGCCCTTTACTTGGACAAGCTCAAAATAAGAGTTTATGAGGCTTCAGTAAATAAAAGAAGAGGGAAAACTTTATGAAAGTAAAGAGCCAAAGGGATCCAAGAGTGAAAAAAAATGAAAGGATATTAATTTATGACAAAGAAATCCAGACTTTGGGGAGAAAATATGGAATTATCTTCCTGAAATTTCAAGTGAGGAAAATTAAACTTATCCAAGATGGGAAAGAATAATGTTGAGCAGTCACTTCAAGAAGCCATGGATGAAATAAAAGGCAAAGAAGATTAATTACTCATTTAATGAGAACCAAAAGAAATTGATAGAAAGATAGAAACCATAGGCAAATAAATAAAGAAATGGGTGAGAAATCTACAATTAGAAGTTTGAAATAAACCACAATGAGATATCATGTCACATCTATTAGAATGGCTATTACCAAAAAGACAACCAGTGCTGGCGAGGATGTGGAGAAAGGGGGACCCTTGTGCACTGTTGATGGAAGTGTAAATTGGTGCAGCCATTTTGGAAAACAGTATGGAGATTCCTCAAAAAATTAAACTGAATTAACATATGATCCTGCAATCCCACTTCTGGCTATTTATCTGAAGGAATTTAAATCAGTAACTCAAAGAGATATCTGCACCCCCATGTTCATTACACCATTATTTACAACAACTAAGAAATGGAAACAACCTAAGTGTCCATCAACAGATGAACAGATAAAGAAATTGTTACACATACACACACATACACACTGTGTGTATGTGTGTGTGTGTGTATATAACATACACATCTGTAATGGAATATTCATCTATAAAAAGGAAGGAAATCCTGCCATTTGTGACGACATAGATGGACCTTGAGGGAATTATGCTTAGTGAAATAAGCCAGAGAAGGACAAATACTGTATGATTTCACTCACATGTGGAATTAAAAAAACAAAAACAAAAAACTGGACTCACAGAGAACAGATTGGTGGTTGCCAGAGGGGGGTGTTGGCATGAAGAAATGGTAAAATCGGTGAAGGGATCAAAATGTACCCACTTCCAGTTATGAGATATCTAAGTCCTGGGATGTGATATACAGCGTGGACTATAGTTAACCGTACTGTATTGTATATTTGAAAGTTGTTAAGGGAGTAGATCTAAAAGTTCTCATCAAAAGAAAAAAATTTAGAACTATGTCAGGTGATGAATGTTAACTTAGTGTGCTCAGTCCTCAAATACATATCAAATCATGTGCATCTAAAACTATACAATGCTATATGTCTCTTCTCAATTTAAAAAAATACTTTAGTTTTCAATAATATCTGGGTATTTTGAAATATGTTCTATTTAGTTTCAGGAATTAAGGCATGTGAAGATTCTTCTCAAATTAAAATCTAAGAAACATCACAGGTAATTTTGGAAACTATTTTTCACATGAAGCAATATTGGGATGGATTATTGTACCTTTTGCAAACCAATTACATTAATAAAACTGGAATAGAGGGCAGGAATGTCAGAATGAAATGTGAAGCATGTAACATTGGGCATCTACACAGAGAAGACGGAGTCTGGCCGATCTCATCTCTGCTGGAGGGGAAATGTTCTCCAAGAGGCTCTGCTCACCTCAGCAGCCAGGTTGGGGGCCTCTCCAATGCTGGGAACCTGGAGGCACAATACACAGGTGCTAAGATGCTTAAGATAATGATACTCTGGATATGAAAATATTTTTCATTTTGCATTCAGAGAAGTCTAGAAAGGTATGTCTCCTCTAAATTCACTGGGGTTCACCTTTTCTTTCTGATGCATTCAGTGTGTTAGAAGAAAACTTCCGGAGAGCCATTATTATTTTTTAACCAGTGTAATGAAGAAAACTACATCTCAGATATGTCCTGCACTACAAAAAGATAACCATTGTTTTGCTAACCAGCATCTAGTCTCTCTCACTTAGCTCTGCAGTAACCATGTCAGGCTCTGGTGGTGACACACATAGGGCAGTGTCTGAATTGCTTATTCAGTCTTCACATTTGTAGAGAGTTTGAATTTTCAGGTCCTGATCTCAGTGTGTAGGACATATGTGTAGATGTCTTCCTATAACTAGGTGATCTCAGTACTTCTTCTTTCAGCTTCCTTTCCACCTGATAGTGAAATACTAAATCAGGTTAATTCCAGGTAAATTTAGTTCCTTCATGTTTTTTCTTGATTGGCCCAGACCTCAACCAAGTAGGCTCTTGATCTCTTTCTCAACGCACAGGGAAACCTGACAGAAGACTCCAATGGCCCTTTCTTCTCTGCCTCCCCACTCAGCCATTTCAGCTCCATCGTGTACTTTCCCCCCAGGAACTTGTGGAGGCCCCAGAGTTCCAGCCTGGAAGCAGACAATATCCTCTGTTCTCAGAGCCCCAAGCTTCCCTGGACAGCCTGCTGTCCTTGCCCTCACCCCACTCCTGAGAGCCCACTGGGTGGCGGCAGCCCCTCTCAGAGGTCCCACCGGTATGTCGCCCATTCCCACCCCAGTTAGGAAGGGGGATCTTAGCATGTGTGCACATGGCGGGGGCGTGATGATTTGGGAGAAAATTTGGTCCCGCTGCCTTTGGACTATAGAGATTCGGAGGCCTCTGTGTCTCCTGCAGTTTTGGGTATTTTAGCACGACAGGGACAACTTGCTCGAGCACAAGGGGAAAGTTCCACTCAGTCACAGTGGGAAATAACCCATCAGTAATACCTAGCAATGTCACATCCCTCACATGGCGAAGCATCAACAGTTGGTCACTATTCCCAAAAGGCTCGAGCAAAAATGGGAGTGGTCTGCAGGTATGAACATGTGTGATTAATGTCAGTGCAGCTGACAGGGTAGGAGCAAGTCTTGAAACTAGTTCTGCTATTCACTGATGAAATTGTTGGGTCCCTGAGCCTCGGTATTCTCTTTTCCTCCCATTCAGATGTCCTAGTGTTGGAGTTTTCTGCGTTCTCTCAGGAATCTTAACTTTCTCTATCCTTTGGCCTCTGCACTCAAGGGACCTCCAGCTTGTAGGCCTGGGAAGCAGAGCTCAGTCATCAGGGGCTCTCTTCAGAAAGGATTGTTGGGAAGAGGGCCACGCAGACCAAGGGCTGGAACAAACTACTGACAACTCTTTCCTCTTGATTCTACCTTCTTTTTCACAGTTTGGAATCAACGGCTTTTCTTCCCCTTCAGACTCCAGTATTTCTGCGTTCCAGTCTTGGGTCCATGCTTGCTCGTGCCCAGATGCAGAGTGGTTCTCAGCTCAGCCCAAGCCAGGCACCTGTCATGTTCCTCCCATTTTCTCCGCATCTTGTTTCTTTGCTCTGCTTACCAGATCAACTCAGAGCCCGCTGAAACAACGTCACTGAGCTGGAAGGGATTTGGGATGGAAGAGCAGATAAGTCCACTAGCTGCAAGTTTCATGGAGAAAGTGCTTTAGGAATTGTTTTATGAAATTCAGCTGCTCTGGGAGTTGAAGAGAAGCACATCTTGGAAGAGAAATATGTAGCCAACTGTGTGGGCCTTTGGAGAACTTGAGACCCTGTGTACTAGGAGACCTTGATCTTATACCTTGAAAGTGGATCTGGATCCAGTAAAATTGAGGTAAAATTCTGGCCAACTTCTCCGTAGTCAGTAGGAAAAAAGAAACCAGACAGTGTCTGAGTCATTTATTTTGACACTTAAACAGAACACTGATTTATATTAAGAGGATACTTGATTTCTAAGCATAGTCAAGATAGAGCTAATTGGGACTATTACTTAGATGAGTACTTCTCAAACTTTAGTATGATTGGGGTGCATATTAATCACTGGGATCTTGTTAACGTGCAAATTCTGACATAGCCAGTCTGTAGGGGTGGGGGCTGACATGCCGGTTTCTAACATGCTCCTGAGTAGTGCTCTGCTGCTTCACGCATCACACTTTGAGCAAGAGCTTAGAAGGCAGGCTGCAGGGAAGGAGATGACCCTCGGCTGGTGCTGAAGGGCGCGCCACCCCAGAGCGCTTCCAGCTTACAACCGTCTCCATTCTGGTCCTCTCCTAGGCCTATGTCAGTCACCTTAGCTGCTGTGTGTTACCTTCCCTTCTAGAACAGCTAATGCTCTTTCGATTTCAACAAGGGGAAACCAACTCTGGCTTCTTCAGAGAGATTTATTTGACGGATACTCGGCAGTTCACAGAATTGAATAGCTGACCAGCCAATCTTGGAACAGATAAGAACCAGTATGATCTGGGGACTTGGAGTGTAAGGTCCTCCCCAGCATGTCTCACAGGCCACCTGATTTCTCTGTGTCTGTCTTCAAGTTTCAAGTTTGGGTCTGGTGTTTTACCTTTAAAGCTCTCAGCATAAGCCTGTTGTTACCTTTCTTTGTCCCTTGTAAGGCTGTCCTTGATCATTTTAACTTGCATTTATGTATATACAGTTGTGTGTGTGTTTCTAAGGGAAAAGGAGATGTTAATGAAGTATTACAATATTTTTCCCCAGATAAATTCTCAAGAAACCCCTTGAGTATCAAATGTGTGGGACACATAATATATACTATGTTACATTGTTTGGCCTACCTAAGTCTTGCTTGGGCCTATAGAATGTTCTCTGCAAACAGGGGCCATCTTGGTTATTTCATTTTTTTACAAAGTCTTTTGTGTAATTAAAAAAACACTGTATTTTTCAAAGGGCCATTTTGAGACATACTCTCTTCATAATCATAGGGGTTATTTCTCTGAAACATCCCAACCCAGGAATTTATGAGTGGGGCAACAGAACAACAAAGAAGAGAATGGCTTCGCTCTTCTATTTACTATGAAACTTTTGCCAATCACTTAATTTTTCTGAAGCTCAGTTGTGTCTCCTGCAACAGAGATAACCAAGCTTCTTCTAAGTTTGTTTTGATGATTAAATAAAATTACATATATGTAAATAAAATTTACATATAGTAAAACAGCTTTGAACTGTTTTAAAAGTTAAATATTTATCCGTCATCACTATTATGGAATTTGGGACTGTGAGAGCTGGAGAGAAATCTGAAAGCATTTAATTATATTCACTAAAATATAATAATGAAGACAAAACTAGAAAAGATACATCAAGAATGTTTTATATATCTTTAATTAGTAATAATGAGCATCGTTGTATACATTTCCATTTACTATCTTTATTCACTAACAGCTTTTCAGGATTTCACCTCTTCCAAGTTTTCAAAGAATCTTTGCAAATTTGTTTTGCTTTGTTGCAGCTAATATGCTCCATGATAGGACATTTATTTCTTGAGTCTGGTTCTCTCTCCAAATGTAAGAAGCTTTTCTGTTTTTATGGTTCTAAGAGAGTGCAGCTTCCCATCTCCTAGAGTCTGTCCCTAGGTTCTGCTCCTTCCTAGAGGCAGAACAATTTGGATGGTTAAAGTGGAAAAGGCTTTAACGTGTGCTGGTAAAAGGTAACGTGTGCTGCTCTGCTCCCAGCTCAGCCCAAATGCCCTCTTTAGTGCCCAGGGGTATCCAGCACCTGGGATGTCTTGGTGCCACGTGCCCCACCCTACCCCACGCACACAACCACCTTGGTGCAGTTCCAAGGTGTGTGTTCTTATCTATGCCAAGGATGTGTGTGTGTGTGTGTGTGTGTGTGTGTGTGTATTTATGTCTGCCTGGCAGCTTATTTCCCTTTCTTTCTTCATTTTTTTGCCTTAAAAAAATATTATCTTCTTTTTCCAAATAATCACAGCAGGAATGAGTGGCCACTTCTGTAAACTGGAACTGATGTTCTCAGATCTAAGACTGTTAATGTGACATCTGGAAGGAAATTCACATACATTAGAATATCATGCAGAGGTAGCTCAAATCGTTGGGAAGAGATTCCTACACTTTTTTTTTTTTTGCATCCCCAAAGCCCAGGTGCTCAATTTAAAAATCTTGAATAGGATTGAATCCTGCTTTTAATGGAGGAAAGGGGCAGAATCTGATGGAGGTAAATAGGAAATAAAAAACAAAAACAAAAACAAAAACCAAGAGCCTGAAAGGAAGTAAATCAGTGGAACGGCCTTCTATCATCTGGCCCTTTATGTTGTTTTTACCAAAAGCGGCTAACTCTAATAGAACCGTACATGGAGGGAATAAATAGGCAAATGCTCATTTTAAGGGGGATTGTGTCTTGGCAATCTCCATTTTATTGAGGATGTGGCTGTTTGTTCTAAGAACTCTCTTTTCCACAGGAGATGGGCGTTCCTTTGCCTTCTTAGGATCAGGATTCAAGTCCTGCTGATGTGTGGGACTTTTCTTGGCCATCACAATCTCATCTACAGTCATGAGCTGTAGGGCCACACCAGCTGCAGCTCCTAGTCCCTGAGCTCTGGCTAGCAGGGTGCCCCCCACTTCTTCTTGGGTCACGTTTATTATCCCTTCGACTCTCACTCCTACTAGGAAGTGCCCAGCTTGGTGAGCGCCATTCATTTCTGCCATCACCTCGGAGACAGCTAAGCCCGCATTCTCTGCCAAGGTTTCAGGAAGAGACCGCAGCGCCTGGGCAAATGCTAGGAAGGCAGGACCATTAGGCCCTTCCAGTTTGGTGCCTTCCTCTGAGAGGCTTTTTGCTAAAGCCATCTCGGTGGTCCCAGCCCCTGGAAGCAGTCTGGGGTCCTGTCTCAACTGGAAATAGGCATCAATGCCATGGTAGGCAGCCTGCTCTGCACCCCGTAGCCCCTTGTGGTGGCCCCCCTGAGGACCATGGTGAGGGCAGGGCTGCCTGGGCATCCCCACTCACCACGGCCAGGTCCTCTCCCAGCCCTTGCTGGTACACTTTCTGGCACTTCCCCGGCTTCAGGGGAGGAAACAGATAGGTCATCAAAGGTGTGCCGAGCACTCCACTCAGCTAAACCATATCTCGCGGGGACCCGGCTTGAGCCAACATGAGGCTGTGCTCATGCGCCCGCGTCAGGGCCGGGTCGTCGATTTCCCCCCAAACCAAGGCCACGTTGACGGCCAGCGAGGCTACTTGCTCTTCCGTCAGTTTCTCACTTCCTTTCTCAAATTTAGGTCTGCAGGACTGGAGGGCAGGGCAGTGGCCGGCGCGTGTGGACGGGCGGCACGAAAGGCGCAAGCGAAGCGCGCCACCCCAGCGCCCTCCAGCACCCCAGTCACCTGGCCGCAGGGCCTCCCAGCCCCGGGGGCAGGCGCGCGTCCTCGCGGGGCGCACACCCCACGTGCTCGCGCGGGCCAGCAGCCTGGGCAGATGGTGCGCCTGGGCCGGAGCGTGCGTGTTCATCACCGCGCAGGGGGCCCGGGGCCCGGACGGCCAGGCAGGGCGGCAGCGTGCGGAGCTGGGGGCGCGCGGGGCCGGCCCGCAGCAGGTGCTCGGCTTGCTCCCGCGGGGCCTCCGCCGGCAGGCCCCGAAGGCCGCGCCCGCGCCGCTGCCAGGCTGCCGAGCGGAGGCCTGTCCCCTGCCGGCCGACTCCCCGGGCCCCGACGCTCGCGTAGCTCCAGCGCCGAAGGGGCCCTGCTGCCCATGGACGGCCGCGAGCCCGGCGCCCGCTGGGTCCAGGCCGCGCGAGGAGCGGCGGCAGCGGCGCCGCGGACAGCGGCCTCTGGGGCTCCGCAAGGGGTCGGTGCGGGAAGCCACCGAAGGCCGACCAGCCGGAGTGCGGAAAAGCAGGCGCTCCAGGCGCGGGGCAGGGACGCTCTGCCGAGGGCGCAGTCCGCAGGTCCCCCGCGCACTGATCCGGAAAGGAGCCCCTGGGGCCTCTGAAGCTTGGTAGCAGGGGCAGATCTTAGCCCGATGAAGGCACAGAGTGGCACGTGGCACCAGGGCAGGCGGTGAGGTGACAGAAGGATGGCTGGTTTGGGAGGCCCTGCAGGGGGGCAGACAGAGGTCAGGCCTGGCGGTCCAGCAGATGAGGGACACAGGCCTGTGCTAGGCCCCAGAGTTTCATTTAAACTTCGGGACAGGGAGAGGAAATAGGTGAATTTCTCTGCCCACTTAGATTCTTGATGAAGTGGTGGCCCCTGCGTTGTTTTTCGTTGTTGAGGGAATCTGTTTTGTTTTGCTTTCTTGTGCAGTACGGTGCAATACTTGCATGTTTTGTTATCTGCCCCTGTGCCCCTAGGGCCAGTGTATCCTCCGTGCTGTTCTTCACGTTCCTTAAGGTGTCTGTTGGCCTCTCTGTCTTTCAGGTCGCAGGTATGTGAGGCGGCACTGTGTGCAGCAACTTCTCCCAGTGACAGCGATGCCACCCAGCTGGCAAAGGCAGGTCAAGGCAAGGGAGGGAAAGATGCAGACAACCTACAGACAGACTAATAGAAATGGACACAGAGGTGTGAAAATGGCCAGCCTCCGGTGGTAGGGAAGGTAGCAGCCAGAGTGAGGGGAGCTAGGGCCCTCCCACTCTTACCCTTGGCCCTTAGATTTCATGTGCCTTCCTGTTCTCTCTTTCCCTCCCTCTCCGGCTCCCTCCTGTCCTCCCATGGAACCTACTGGAGTACAGCAGCATGCTTTATTCCCTTCCTCACACTTGGTTTCTGTGGTTACTGCCATCCGGACGCAGATGACCCTCCTTCTGATGAACAGTCAGAATGTCCATAGCCACCTGGCGCTACACCACCATGCCCACGTCACCCTCACTTCATGCCATCACTCTGTCTTCTCACAGCATCACAAGATGGGTGAGTGTGGTACAGTAAGATATTTTTAGACAGACCACATTCACATCACTTTTATTACAATATATTGTTATAATTGTTCTATTTTCATTAGTTATCATTTTCACCTCTTCTTGTGCCTAATTTGTGAATTAAACCATTGGTACGTATGTAGGTATGGGAAGAAATACAGTATATACAGGGTTTGGTACTATTGTGGTCCCTACTACTGTATTTTTTTTTTTTATTTTTAGTTTAACAAATGTTTATTGAGGATCCTTTATGTTCAGTGTAATGGAGAATATAAAGGTGACAGAAACATAGAAATCAATGGAGAAAAGAGACTTGTACTAAATGAATACAACTTCCATAGGTGTTAGGCAGAGCCCAGCTGGAAGTGATGAATAAGATTAGGGGAAAGATCACTCTCATTCAGTTTCATTTGGAAAAATCCTTTTTACTTAGTTTCATAGTGAATGTCCTTAAGGAAAAAAAACTCTGAAGCTGATTATACCTGTCAGGAGTCATGATTATATGGTGGGCATTATTTTAATATTTCCACAGACCAGATGATAGCAAGAAACAAAGGTGAAAAAATCACAGTGAAAGTTAAATATAATTAAGGCTAAAAAGGAGAATTTTGGAGAAAGAAATTTTCTTTTGAAAAATGAGTTGATTGCTTTTGTAAAAATGATAGCTATTCATTATAAAAGTTAAAGAGAAAAATAGATACTAAGTGCCTTTTGGAATCTCAGCTCAGAGAAAATCACTGTTTGCATTTTGATGAACATCATTACTTTACACACATATGTTTGCATAGCTAGTGTGGCTGTACACACAGTTTTATGTAAGTGGATTGTATGATACATATTGTATATGCTATTCATAACTGTTTTTCCCTTAACATTATCTTGACTGAGATAAATATTTCTAAGGAGATGTTGTCTGAACACTATGGACAACTATTTTGATCTCTTGATTTGGGAGACTCCATCAGACACAGGCTTCTGAAAGAGTGTCACATAACGAATGTTGGTTCTGGAGGGCAAAGATGACTTGCCTGTTACTTTATACATATGTAAGGTGTAACAACCAATACAAAATGTAGCAAAGTATGCATGCATGTATAGTTTATAGGTTCTTTTTTTAAAAGAGAAACACTCCCCTGTAAAGGATCATCTTAGCTTTTCTTACACTTAACCTACTTTCTCCCATTTATTTCACTATTCTACAACTATTAATTGTGCTGTTGCTGAATCATAGAAATAAAAGGTAAAGAAGGCAAACAACTACAGCTGTCTCCACTGGGCTCAGGGTAATAGGCAATTCATTACAGGCTGAGCACTGTGAGGGGGGAAGGACGGCGTCACAGAAGCATCCGGGGCCATAACCACTGTCCCAGGGAGAGAGCAGTGGTCAGGGATGGATGTGAAGTGTAAAGAAGTAGGAAGTGGCCAGCTGGGAAGGGGGTGGGCTGTCAGCCTGATGAAGTCTGTAGTTGTCTCACTTTTGGAGGGGCTGGCACTCTGGGCCAGGAGGAAGGGAGGGAAGCAGGTGTGAGCTTTGGTTGGAGCGTGGCCCAGGCTCTCCAAGTCCTGGGGAGCCATGCCAAGGAATTTAGACTTCAACTTGGGTGCTGAATGGGACTGTGGGTTCCATTTCCATTGTACAAGTATATACTTTTATGTGGTGAAATCCTCACCTGCTTGACCACATAGCACAGGGGAAAGCGAGGATCTGATCATTGACCCTTAATGACAGCCTCATAAAACAGGCTCCAAACAGTACATTTTGGACTGAACATTTTGGGCCTACCTTTACATAGATCAAACTAACCCATCAAAGGAACTATGAATCTCAGTTTTACCTTTTTAACTGTGTGGACATTGTCATTGTTAAATTCACTTTGGTTTTATTTATTCTTCAGATAAATTGATTAGGTGTGAAATAAATGTAGATACTTTTTTATGTGTGTGAAGATGAGTTTGCATGCAGTTAATCTATTGTGTATATTTTCTAACAATATATATTTTGATCTGCTAAGATGGGTAGGCATCAACGCAGGCTGTTTGGTAGTTCTAGTGGGTTAAATGTTATCCCCCAACTGTTCACATCTTTCCTGGAACCTCAGAACATGATCTTATGGGGTTGCTGCAGATGTAATTAATTAGGATGAGGTCTTACTGGTGTAGGGTGGATCCTTAATCCAGTAGGACTGGTATCCTGGCAAGAGGAAAGACACACACACAGGGATGTGTGAGGACATAGACGCACAGGGAGGATGGCCAAGGAGTGATGAAGGCACAGACTGGAGTGATGCCTCCATAGGCCAAGGACTGTGAGCAACCACTAGACGGTGAGAGAGGCATGGAACGGATTCTTGCTCAGTCTACCACAAGGAACCACCCCTGCAATTCCTTGATTTTGGACTTCTAGCTACCAGAACTGTGGGAGAATGCATTTGTTTGTTTTAAGCCATCTGGTTTGTGATAATCTTTTGCAGCGGCCCTAGGTATCTAATACAGTAGTCTTGTATATCCGTAAAGGAGAGGAACATAATAAAGTGTGAGGTGGGGGTGGGAAGAGTTTCTAGAAGTTGCTAACACTTGCTGGCAGAATGTTTTCTATGCATCTTCTGAATAGACATCACTGTTGCTGACTTCTCCCACCCCTGCCCTTCCCCGTGAATCCCCAGATGCACTTCTTTTAAAACTATGGTCTTGCACACAATGGATGTAAATATTTAATCTTTCTATTTGTACGTTTTTCCATGTTTATTTTTCAGTTGCCTGCTTGCCCTTTTTGTGTTTATCTTGTTAAGTAATACCAGGCTTAAAGTATAGATCCCTAGAGGGCAAGATTCATATCTATATAAAATGAGCTGCAGAGCATCTACTTATGCCCCATACCCTCATACACACAAAGTATTTTTGAAGATGATTATTTGGTTTATTTCATTCTGTTTCTTCCTTTGCTTTTTCTGTCATAGGTACATGGTGTGCATTACAAAATAATTTACATAAGCAATATGAATTTTTAAAGCTAAAATTTTACCATGGACTAAATTATATGAACTAATTTTAAGTGATTGAAATTCTAAAAACATTTTTCAAGCTGAAAAATGAAGGACAAAAATGGACAGCCTTATGACTACAACTTTTTAAGTATAACTTTTAAAGTAAAAATATGTAAAGTTTTGTAAATATATGAGCACAGAAATGATAAGATCTGGAATTTAAGTTTTCAGTGGTCCTTCCACAACTGTAAAAGTTTGGTTCCTAAAAACCCTTTAGAATTTAAAGCTTTATGGGAGAGCAACAAGAGAGGGACAACCATTAGTAGTAAAGGTATCGGAGAACCTAATAAATATCTTTACATTTGCTAAAACAAAGCAGAAGAGATGCACTCTAAATAAAGACCACATCACTGACATTTAAAGGCCTTTGATTAGTAAGAATGGTATTGTACCATGGATTGTTATTCACTGTCACCTGTTTGCTAGACCCTTTGAGAATCTCATTTGCTTAGTTTCATGAGACGTTGCTTTTTCTTTGTTGGAGATCTGTCACCCTCATTCTAAATATTTAATACACATTTCTGATTATACTGCATGTGTTGTAAAAGATTAAAATATTATAGAAAGTCCCTGTGATCTAAACCTTCAGAGATGGTTGCCCTTAACACTTTGCTGCGTATCTACCATATTTTTAAAATGCATATTTAACACATATACTTATTAGAAAGCAGACATTCTAATTTTTTGTTGTTGTTTGATCCTTCCAGATACTCGAGCCTGCCATGGTGGTTTCAGAGCTGTGTAATTTGCATAACAGATGGACAAACCTTTGGAAAACCTTTATTTATATTGACATGTATTCCTTAATCCTTCCTCTGCATCCTGGGTTATATTTTATTTGCTCTGCCCACGACAACTTGATGCCAAACAGCCTACTGTCAGTCCTTTTAAAACAGGCCCCAACTACCTGTCTGCTCACCATAGCCAGAAGACTGGAGTTATAAGGTGGGGCTCACCTTCATCATCTTTTATCTTTTCAGGAACATTACTGAACAAACCTCTATTTCCACCTTTCTGGTCACTCTACCCACTTTTCTGTTCTCAGTTCCCATTTGTTCCCTTTGAAAACTTCTCTCCAGTAGGAGTGACTTGCAGTTTGCATATACTGACACTTAAATTCTCCCAAGTGCTTCAGAAGTATCTTAAGTAAATTATCCTGATAATTTTGTGCATATAAAACAGTTGGAAATGACTTCTAATTTCACTTCATGAACACATAAACATTTATATCAGGCAATCCAATTTTTGAGAGTGTACTTTATTTAAAAGTGTAATGTGTATGTGTGTGTGTGTAACGTAAAAGGGTGAGCAATAAGTTTTAAATATACCACTTCGTAAGTTTATCATTAGTCATGTATATGTTGTACTTCTATGTATAATAATCACACTTTTAATTCAGTTTGCATTTACCAAGTGAGTTTCTCCCTCCCCAGTCTCACAATTCCCGAGGCTATAAATTTAAGAAACCTGAAAAAGCCAGTAGGGATGAAGCCCTCAAGGAATTCAAATAACTATCTTACAATAGACTTCATTTCAGCCATTTAAAGAACTATGGTTTTAGTCAGAATAAGCTCTGGAAATCAGACTGTGTATTTTGTCTAAATAGGAAACACAAGTTTATATTCTGGGTCTTGGGAGGAAGGCAGGCAAACAACATAGCTGGAAAAACCAGCATACACAACATATACTGAAACTGGGCTGTGAGGATTGAAAAGTATCATAATCAGAAAGTGCCCAGTGCGTCTGGCCAAGGTATATGCCTATAAAATGATAGGTTACCCCAATCGTTTTGCAAATGGTTGATGTCTTAGTATTTCCCAATTCAAATCTATTTTTTCATTCCCATACACTAACCAGTAGGAAAGCACAGAACGGCGCTTTGTCGAAGTGTTAGCTCCCTACTAGAGTAAAAAAATAAATCCAGACTTCCACATTTGTAACTGTCCTTCGCGAGAAAGTGCGTATGTCAGATTTCCAATTCTAGCCCCTTTTCTTTTGTCATTTTCAGGTACTGTGAGAGGTGGCTTAGAAATACTTCGATTTTGGTCTCTTCATCACGACACACTGGACGTTACAATCAAGTTGCCGGGCTTTTCTTGTTTTAACCAGCGTTTTGGTTCTCAAAACAGCATCGTTCTTTTTGCCTGACGGCTTTGTATGCTTTTCTGAATCATTTTAAGAGTCCTCATAACGAAACTATCACTAGCATCGCGTTGCAACCAAGTTGCACTCCATTTCTTTTTCTCCATAGACTCGCATTAAAACGACAGCACGCGGAGCGTCAGCCCCAAGTCCCCTGGGGCTCCGGTCCACGCGCGGGAGGGGAGCGCGGGGCACAGGTCGTGCGGGGCGCGGGCAGCACGAGCCCCGCCGCCCGGCGTCCCGGGAGCGCCACAGCCTCTCGCTCGCCTCCGCCGCGCACTCCCTGGCCCCGATCCCGGATTCCGGTCCGCAGCTTGGCCCTCTCCCGAGCCGGAGCCGGAGTCTCGGCGCGGCGGGGTCGCAGCGTCAGAGGAGGAGGGAGCGGGGGCGGGGGAGGGGCGGTGAGGTCAGCGGCGGCGGCGCGTCCGCGGGCGGCGCATGCGCGGAGCGAGCCCTGTGAGTGGCAGCGGTGGCGCGCGGGGGGCGGCGGGGCCGAGCAGTGGGGGAGGGGAGGGGGCGGGGGCGTCGCGGCGGCTGTGTGTGGGCGAGACGGCGGCGAGTTTGAGAGGTCTGTGGTGCGGGGCGCCCGGGGGAGACCCGGTGCGGCCCTCGCGCGACGGCCACGGCCGTGAGTGTGCGCCTCTGTGTGGCACACGCACACCCGCAAAACTTCCTCCTCCTGGCCCGGAGCGCGGGCGCTGAGGGGCTGGCGCTCGCGCAGCCCGGAACCCACAACAACTGGAGCAGCTGTCAAAACTTCGCCGCCGCCGCCCGGGCTGACGCGGCCCGCGACCCGCCGCCCTCGCGCCGCGGCCCCGCGCTCCGCCCCGCCGCGGCGGCTGGGGGAGGGGCAGGGCGGGACCCGCGGCGCCCCTCACGCGCGCCCCGCCCCGCGCCCCGCACCGCCCGGCCCCCGCCCCGCCTGCCGCCCGCACCTCCCCGCCCGCCGCCGGCCCCTCCCTCCCCGCCCGCCCCGCCCGCGGCCCCCCGCCCCCCGCCCGGCCCCTGCGCGCCGAGTGCGCGCGCCCGCGCGTATGTGTGTGAGTGCGTGTCCTGCTCGCTCCATGTTGCCGCCTCTCCCGGTACCTGCTGCTGCTCCCGGGGCTGCGGGAAATGCGAGAGGCTGAGCCGGGGAGGAGGAACCCGAGCAGCAGCGGCGGCGGCGGCCGCGGCGGCGGCGGCGGCGGGAGGAGCACCCCAGGAGGAGGACAGGGATCCATGCGTCTTTCCTGGTGACTAGGATGTCGTCGGAGGAGGACAAGAGCGCGGAGCAGCCGCAGCCGCCGCCACCCCCCCCCGAGGAGCCGGGAGCCCCGGCCCCGAGCCCCGCAGCCGCAGACAAAAGACCTCGGGGCCGGCCTCGCAAAGATGGCGCTTCCCCTTTCCAGAGAGCCAGAAAGAAGTAAGTTGAGTGTGAGCGAGCCAGGCCGGGAGCCAGCGGCGGCGCCGGGCCGGAGCTGTCACCGCGCGCCGGCCCCGCGGCCCCCGCGCGCCCCCGGTCGCCCCCGCGGGGTGGGGGTGGGGCGCCGGCCGCGCGTCTCGGCCCCGGGCGCCCGCCACCCGCCCCACGCCGCCCGCCGGCCTCCCCGCGCCCGCACGCCCGCCGCCCCGCCGGCTCCCTGGCCCGCGCCGCCGCTCCCGCACTTTACTTTTTAGTTTGACCCTCGCGCCGTGCGTCCTGGGTGCTTCTCTTAAATGGAGAAATTTCTGGCCGACTCCTCCCGGCCCAGCCGGGCCATTTAAAAGCGAACGCGGGCACGTCTAGGGGTCCAGGGCCGGTTTATTGTCAGCTGCGCGGCGGCCGGCGCCGGGACGCGGGCGGAGCTGTCAAACGCCGGCCAGGTGGTCTGCGGCGGGCAGAGGCGGACGGAGAGAGCCGGTGCTGCTCCTCTTTGTCAGCCAGTTGCGCCTTTAACTTTTCGTGCTCCCGAGCCTCCGCTTTGGTTCTCTGATGATATGTTAGGAAGTCGTTTGAGTTCTTTCTCCCCTCCCCCACCCAGCCGCCGGCCCGGCCCCGAGCAGCCCTGCCGGGGGAGCCGCGGCCCGAGCGTAGCGTGCGCGAAGTTTGGGAGAGTAGCCGGTGTGGCCGCACCAGCCGGTCGCGGAGGGCATGTCTCCTCGGAGCGGGTGCGGATGTAAAGGCTGCGCAGTGCCGTGAAGAGTCGCTCCGAGCTTCCCCGGCTCAGGACTAGCTTTCGTTTGTGTCGGGGCCGTGCGCTAGGACTGTGTACCCCCAGGTTATACGGTTGCCAGAGGTGTCTTTCGACAAAATGGTTCTACGGCAACTTTGGAAATTAAGAAACCTGTTTTAGTGCTCAGCTCTCGAGGCTCTGGAGGGTGCTGTGCAAGACCCGTGAATCTCTTCCCAAGTTGTGGAATGGCGTGTATCGCGTACTCATTTCGTTCTATGATCCTCTCGTTGAGCAGTTGGTAGTGGAAGGGTGTACTGGGACGCAGGGGGAAAGCAGCAGATTCATGGAGAGTCAGGTTTTGTTCGGGCGCATTCATCGAGTAATGTTATTGTCACGTTTGGTGATACAGAGTAAAAATAGTAGTGTCAGTGAAGCAGAGCAGGGTTGTGAGAGACCCACGAAGCCCTCGACAGGATGTGTTCTTTTTGGCCTTGCTGTCCTTTTACTGTGGAAATGATTCAGGCCCTTCAACTTGCCTCCATATTTTATTGCCAGTTCTTACCTAGCTACAACAAATCGTGAGGTAAACAAGTACAGGATATGTATACATTATTGCATTAGCTTCTTTGTGATACCGAGTTAAGGTTATATTGTAATGTAGTGCACTGTAATATAATGTCTGGTATAAAATGCCATTATTACCGTATTTACTGACATGCGGAGAAGGAAGGTGGAGTTTTAAGTAATTTTAAACTTCTTAGACACTTTTTTTTTATCTTTTAAAGCAACAGAAAGCAAACCATGTTAGAATTTTAACTTGATTGCTTCCCATTTTCACTACTGGGTTTCTTTTGGAACATGAATTTGGCAGTTATGTGTTTTAGATTTGCTTTTAAATTATTCGTCTAGAAAGGATAGGCCTATCTGTGTTGTCACTCTCCTCACCCATACCCATGCAAGTGTGTGCGCGTGCACAGATACGTGCGTGCGGGCACACACACACACACACACTTCCCCTGAGGTTGAAATGAGCTCATTTGTATTAGTGCAGCTCTTGTGTG
Organism: Manis pentadactyla; assembly: GCF_030020395.1. Taxonomy (NCBI): domain Eukaryota; kingdom Metazoa; phylum Chordata; class Mammalia; order Pholidota; family Manidae; genus Manis; species Manis pentadactyla. The sequence goes on along the minus strand of NC_080025.1, from coordinate 144,967,372 downwards.
CACCAGAAGAAAGGTTAAGTTTTAGTGTATTGCCACTTAATTATTTTAATTTTCATCTCTCATATTATGAAGAAAAAAGTAGCTCTTTAAGAAGTTTGAAAGTTTCCGCAGAATGACTCTAACAGTATACAAACATCAACACTTTGGAAAATGTTTAGAACAATTCTAAGTCTTAAGAATGTTTCCTCTCTTAGATTTGAAAACTGGCACAGAATCCCTTATAGGAAATTAAATCCAGTGGTAACTTTGGTGGTTCCAGACTATTTAGTGAATTCTTTAAAATTAGGTGTGTCTTTGGAGGGGAATGGAATCTATTTTACAACAAATGGAAACTAATATGTGAAATGGAAAGCGAAGAGAAATATTTTCAACATAGTAATGTTTTCAACACAGAAAAGACCCTGTAGTTGGTTGGAGTGAAGCTTAGGTTTGGAAACACTGCAATTACATGGAATTGCAAATAATTACGTGAAAATTAATATTCTTTGTGAAATGCAGTGGAATGAACTAATGAAAGGTTTTTAACTTGTCCATGTTGTTTACATGGTCTCTGAGTTGTTTTACACTAGAGAAGATGACTTAAAGCACTATATATATATATATATATATATATTTTTTTTTAATTAAGGTATGATTGATATACACTTTTACGAAAGTTTCACATGAAAAAACAATGTGGTTACTACATTTACCCATATTGTCAAGTCCCCACCCATACCCCAGTGCAGTCACTGTCCATCAGTGTAATAAGATGCCACAGATCCAGTATGAAGGCACTATATTTTAAAAGTGAATTTGTATATTTATCTTTGGATTAGAAAAATGTCACCATGCACTGCTATTATATTTTCTCAGAGTTTGAATTTTTCTGAGTTTGAATTACACTTTCTGTAGAGAGTTTGAATTTTTGAATTTTTAATCATTAGGTAAATTATCTTGTTTCATCATGTTAATTTTTATGTTTTATCACATTAAAAATCATTGGATATATAGTTACTGGTTATACTCTATTATTATTTTAAAATTATGCATACTACCTAATATCAACAATTTTGAACCGAAGTTATTGATCTTAGAGGCAGAGTTTGAAAAGTAGGTACATAAATTGGGATTTCCTATTTGTACAAATATCAGGAGGAACAGTGAAATTTACATTTGTCTAAAAGTTCTCCTTAACAGTAAGGACTGTGTTAATTATTTCGTTATTTGGTGTAGCTCACCATCTTTATCAGAGGTACAGGTCTTCCCAGTGGTGAAAAAGCAGAAGCTCCTGCCGCAGGGTAGGCACATACTAGAGATCTAATTGTGTTTCTGGTAATGTTAAGGAAAGTCTTCCTGAAGTTTTTGATTTTATTTTTCTTCCTTAGATATATGGTCATATTACTAAATTGGGAAGCCAAAGAAACATTCTACCATATTTTTTACCAAGTCAATAAATTTGATGTCAGGGATGACGTGGGTGCAGGGGTGGCACAGAAGCAGCAGGTGGTGGGGATAGGATTTCTGAGGCACTATCCTTGACCCTTTTAAACAAACCCTTTATACCCTGAAGCACTTTCTTTTCAGTGTACAATTACTGTTATTAGAAAGATACCTGGAGCATTATTGTTGAAGAAAAATCAGGCACAACCAGTGATATCATGTAAGAGATCAGCAAACAGCTGGCTTTGCTGCAGGTGATTGTTGCTCTTCTATGTTTGTAAGACCCTTCCCCAAGAAAAGTTCTCATTTTCATAGCTGTGAACTTGAAATAAGTAAAAAAAAAAAAAAAAAAAAAAAATATATATATATATATATATATAGCATTATAATATATGCAGTTTCATGAAACAACAGGTATAGTTGAATCACAGTTATTCATACTTTTTGAGATAATGCAAATTTATAATTTTTATGATAATTTTCTTATTTTTCAAGAAGTTAGGTAAATGGAAATTTTTGGTAATTACTGGTCTCTGGCACTTAAAGGGCGCCAAAATATTTTAATTTACGTGAAAAGCCAGTCTAGGAATGGCAGCCTCTCTTACCTGTTAGGTGTTTGTTCTTTAACCTGACCTCATTGTATTTTGCTCTTGTTCTGTTGGTCTTTTCATAGAATTTCTAGTCTTTAAAAATATGTTTTTAGTCTAATGTACAATTTATATTCATTATATAGGTTATTAATACGTGATAAACATGGATTCCCATGTAAATTTAAAAGTTTCAGAAGTTTATTTTCCCATTCTGAAAACAGTGATTTAATGCATTTTCCTATTTCAGTTAATTCTACCATGACAGATTTGTAGTCAGTTTGCAAGGTGACGAGACACATTGCCCTACCCACACTCCCTTTTTGTAAAACTGCATGTTGTTTCGCAGGCCATGTTTCCTCTGGGCAGATAGCATTGTTCAACCGTAAATCCTTAAGCCACTTCAAGTTATGATTGGGGGGCTTCCATGAAACTTGTTTGACCTTCCAAAATGAAAACTGTCAGTTTCCAGTTATAGAGAACATTAGATGCTCTCTCTCTGCTCTGGCTTGGTGGGGATGTATGAGATACCCTTGATAGGGTATGATAAAGTATTTGATCTATGAGATGTTTGGACTGGACATAATTTTTAGCTGATACAGAATAAACTTTCCTGTTAGAGCATGTATGTGTTTCTTTTTTCTTTATTGTTTTGGTCCATCTTCTAATTTCAACAAGCTGAGTAATCCCTTCTCTCTTCAAAAACTTTTTGCTGCAATGTCTATTTTAAGTTTTAAAAGTTACATAGAATGAATTTTCCTTCCTTCCCTCCTTCCCTCCTTCCCTCCTTCCCTCCTTCCCTCCTTCCCTCCTTCCCTCCTTCCCTCCTTCCCTCCTTCCTTCCTTCCTTCCTTCCTTCCTTCCTTCCTTCCTTCCTTCCTTCCTTCCTTCCTTCCTTCCTTCCTTCCTTCCTCCCTCCCTCCCTCCCTCCCTCCCTCCCTCCCTCCCTCCCCCCCCCCCTCCCCTCCCCTCCCCTCCCCTCCTCCCCGATTGATGGGCTTCAAATAAATGTATGCTTGTGGTTAGTGTGAAAATTTAGTAGACCAATCTTGGGTTTGTAATTGGAAGTGTTAGTCTCTCTTGGCAAAATTTGAAGGACTTAAGAACACAAGGGAAGCGGGAATGACACAGCTCTTTTTGCACTTTCTCTAGAAAAAGCCTCATGTAAAAGATAGGAAAATTGTTTGACTTTGCTTCTGCTGTCAGTTTTGTGATAGCAGAAATGCTGAAATTAGTTTAAATCCAAGAAATACTCCTCCTGTAACTTTTCATCTTTTATTTGGCATGTTACTCAAAGAGCATACAAGTGCTAAATATGCGCTGGGATGGACAATCAACTCTGAAAGAAGGTTCACTGTGGCCAAAAGGGGTCCACAAAGATATGGAGGAAGCAGTACTTGAACTAGACTTTGAAGGATTGATAGGAATTAGCCAGGTAGTGTGAGAATAAAGTGAGAGTGTTCCAGGTGGCCATGTGAATAAAGTTATTGAGGAGGGAAGCTTAGAAGGTGTTTTGGTAAGTGTAGCTGTAGAACTCAGGCTTAACGTGGGGTTTGGGGTCAAGCTGTGGTGGTCCTTCAATACCAGGTAATGAGTTTGAATTTTATAGTCCAGGGGTTATAAACAGGGACAGGTAGGTATGAGTTGCATACAATTCGTAAGATCTGGAACAACAGCTGACAGTTAAGACCAAGGGTTGGGGAGAAAATGGTGAGTAACATAGCGTGGAGAGTCCTAGGAGTCTTTATGCCTTGCTCAGATGCAGCCAATAGATAATTCTGGCTTGTGGTTGCATGTGAGACTGTGAGATGTTTCTAGATACTGTTTTTTTAAACAGAGGCTGGAAACTTGAATTTCTATGTGAAATCTCTTGATTTTTAAGTGTTTTCAATTAAGATCTAAAACACTATTTGGGACTACAGTTTGTGGTATAGGCTTAATCTGTGGATCACAAGTGGGCAATAGCTCTTCAACCTCTGCTTTATGCCCAGGTTATTTTACTTTATTGTTTAAGTTTAAGTTATAAAAGTAGATATTCGCAGTCTTCCTGAGGACAGGAATGTTATTAACTTGCTTTGTATTTTTTTTTACTATTATTGATATACACTCTTACGAAGGTTTCACATGATAAAACAATGTGGTTACTACATTCACCCATATTGTTGTGTCCCCCCATACCCCATTGCAGTCACTGCCCATCAGTATAGTAAGATGCCACAGAGTCACTCTTTGCCTTCTCTGTGCTACGCTGTCTTCCCCATGATCCCCCCCACACCATAACTTGCTTTGTATTTTGGGTAGCATTTTATACAGTTGGTGTAGGTACTGTCTGTAATACTTGGTGATTTGATGATGGCTATTTTAGGAAAACCACCCTGGTAGCATTAGGAGAGGAGTTACCTCGAGACAGAGGTAATTCCAGGTGAGAGGTGCTCAAGGCAGAGGGCAGACTGTTGGTAGTGTAGATGGAAAGAAGAGATTTCAGTCAATGCTGAGGAAGAATTTTGAAATTTCTGGCATATGTGTCTAGAAGATAGAAATGTCCTGGAATATTTTGAGATGTAGGATTGGGGTTTAGAAGCTAGATTTGGGGAGGTGATTAAAGATGTGATTTACCTGAAATCACTGAGAATATGGAGTGTGGAGATAATAGAAGCATTAAGATGCTTAATTACTCTTAGGAGATGGGGGAAAGGGAGACCAAGAAAGCCTATAAAAGTGAGAAAGGAAATCAGAATGTATTCCCAGTACAAATATGCAAAGATGCTCATGGAACAGAGAAAAGAAAACTGGTAGAGAAAAGTTGGCAGCATGGGAATACCCATCAGTGGACGACCGTGTGATTTTCGTAAGGATGGAGAGGGGAATCTGTGGGTCCCAGAGTGGGAGAATGTCTACGACACATTTGCTGACTTGAGGAAAAGCTTTCCAAGAGTTGCAAAGCAGTAAGTTTGGTACTAACTCTGTTTTGTAAAGAGCACACAAACCCAGACTATGTATATATTTCTTGCATAGAAAATGATTTGGAAGGATACATAATATTAATATTTCTGAGGAGTATATATTTGTACATCTATGCAATTAAAAAAAGCCAATAGTTAAAATATATAAAACTATATATTTCATAGTTTTAAAATATAACTATAGTCTTCTTTTAAAAATGAGGAAACCAAGTTCTGAGGACATCACAGATTCTGGAGCCAAGATTGTCTGAATTCCTGACCAGGTTCCCCTACTGATGAGCTGTTTGACCTTGGAAAGTTACTTTTTTGTGCCTTGATTGGCTCATCTGCAAAGTGGTCACACTAGCACACCTAGTTTAGGATTGTTGTGGATTAATATATATGTAGAATTTAGGACAGTGTCTGACACAACCCAAGTGTTATTAAGAGGCTCTGTATAAGACTTTACTATTACTGTATTGCCACTATCATCAATGATCACCAGCCAAGTGTTCGCCTGATGTCATAGAACTTGTTAGTGACGGACACATGATGAGATGCCGAACTCACTCTAAAAATGCCCTGGCATAAAATAATGTAGTAGTTACTGGGGATGGGGTGGGTGATAAAGATTTCCTTTCAGTACAGCTGTCCCTAATAAAGAGAAAAAGAAGATTAAAAAGCTAGGTCAGCAGAAACCTCGATAGACTGTTTCTTATTATGAGTAACACACGACAAACAGCCAAAGCAATTCCCTAGAAGCTGTATATGTAGTAATGTTATTACAGAATCATTTAAGAAGTTCTCATTACCCAAACTTCTGAATGCTGTTGTAGTGATCTTTTTCTGTTACAACTCTGCTGACCATGGTTTTATAGTAAGTCTCCCTAATGAGATACTATTAGGTGGTTTTAAAATGATTTCATATGTCTTATACTGGGTCACTTTTAATCTTTACATGTCAGTGTAATCCATTTACATGAGAAGCAACATAGTAGAGGATCATAGTGAAGTCTTTGTAGTTTTGTTCTTAATTCCATCTTTTAGTGAAGCCTAGAAAGAAAAAACTTCATTGATTTCCTGATCTTTGGGTCCTAATGACATGCACCATGTGTTTGGAGTAAGCATCCAGTTGTATATAAAATAACACTGAAACATTTAAAGAATAACCATATTCTTTACCTTTAAACTCTCATCACTGAATAGTTCTGAAGTATTTGTTTAGTATGGCCAAGTTTTTCTCTTATTGGACTTACATACTTAGTTACAGAATATTAAAAATAGATGAGAAGTCCCAAAACATTTTTTCTGACCTCTCATTTTATAGACAGCTGAGCCCTAGAGAATTAATAGCATGCTTGAAGTCATATAGCAGGGTGTTAGCCTGTACAGCTAATAAAGGGGGGGAAGGTAGTCTGTTACATTGGTGACCCTCAATGAATAATGCCTGCTGGTATTCATGTTACTGTATTGTCACCTTTCCATGTATCTTGGCTAGTCCTGTGATTCACTTTAACCAGTAGAATGCAGCAGACATGACGCTGTGCTAGTTTGGGGCCTAAGTTTTAAGAAGGCCTGGCGCTGCATGCTCGGGAGCCTGAGTCCCTTTGGCGGAAGGTAGGCCACGCGCTGCTGGAGAGAACATGCAGAGACCGAGGAATTCTGGGGCTGCGTGGAAAGAGAGGTGCTCACCAGTGTAGCTGGTTCCCCTGTGGAGTTCAGCCCCTGGTCAAATTGCCCTCTTAACACGGCTACAGAAAGTGACCACTAGTAAGTCCAGCAGAGGAACCAGCCATCTGAGCCCGGCCCAAGTTGCAAAACTATGAATAAATAAAATGGTTGTTGTTTTAATTTTTTTGTGTGTGGTTTTGTTTTATAGCAAGCAACTTAGAATGGAAGCATATGGTTTTATGAGTTAAGGTACTCTATGAACAAAAATATTTGAGATAGAAATCATGAAAATCATTGTTGTTTTCCAGCTTCTTACTTCGATAAAGGAGGCTGCCCCTACTCTCTGCTGCTCATTTCTCTAAGGTATTTTGAAATAGAAATGGGTTTTTATTACTGGGCAATTTATTTGGTATTTAAAAATGTAGTTGTCACAGTGTAGATTGGACTATAATTAGATAACATATAGTGAAAAAGATACATATGAATATAAACCTTCAGAAAAGTATGATTTTACTTTTTTCACTTAAACACAGATCTCAAATATATTTGGAGTCTGACAGATTCTGTGTCAGAACACTTGGCTTCTATTACTGGTCAGGATTAGGGTTGTTTTTATGTGATAGAAAATGACAAAATAATAGTGACTTGAATAGGAGTGTTTATTTCTCTCTCAACAAAGTCTGGAAGGTAGGGCTGGTATGGTCCCTCTGTGCTGCAAAGTCATCAGGGACTCTTAACTCAGTGCTTGGGCATTTCTGAGGTGTGGCCTTTGCCCTCAGATTCTGTGATGACCACCGGAGCCCTGAGTCATTATATCCAAGTCCCATGAAGTAGAATGGGCAAAGAGTAGACCAAGGCCACTGTCTCTCTTTTTAGCGCACTCTGTTAAGTACCATATGCTTCAGCTTGTGTGTAATTGGCTGGAACTTAGTCACATGGCCAGGCGCAGCTGAAGAGGAGGCCGAGACGGTAGCCCTTTAGCTGAGTGCTTTGTTGCCTAGAGTAGACTTAGAGTGTTGTTGCTACGGTTGGGAATGGACATGAGGAAGCAGCCAGCGGTCCGTACCACCTCGAGGACCTGGTTTATCTCCACAGGGCTAGGTTTCTCTCGTGTGAGAAAGATGATATGAACCACTTGGGACGGCAGACAGATCTCATATTGGGGCCAGCCCCAGTAGGTTGGTAGTGACTGCGTGCAGTGCTCTGTTGGACCCTGAGTCCCTAGTTGTCGTCCTCAGCAGGTGAGAGAGCAGTAGAAGTATTTATTTTGGGCAAATAGGGGAGTAGTAGCATGCTGCCATTTATATACTACCCTGTGTTTCTTTGTCCTTCTTACGTTTAGTACTTCAGTTTTTAAAGTCTTAATTGTAAATATTTGATTATTCTGCTAATTTTTGGGTCATCTTTTGTTCTTTAGAAATATCTTAAAATGCAGGCCATATTTAAAAACTTTGATAATAAACCTGAGCCCCAACTTTGTGTAGGACATTCTCAAAACTCGAGATGGGGGTGATGCTAAGAAACACTAAACTCCTTTTTATGTTTATATCAGAATATCTAGAATATGCTGGGGTGAAAAACGACCTAACTTAATTTCTTAGGGGCTTCAGTCAACAGTTCCTGCTTATGCTATACATTCATCATTTACTGGCTTGGGAGCTTCACCTCTACAACATCTACACATAGGCTGGGAGACACCATCTCTGCCTTCCACAGTTGGGAAGGCAGGAAAAAGAGAACATGGTAGATAGTGCCTTGGTTTTGAAAGATTCTCTAGAGGTGCTGCATGTCAGTTCTGTTTACATTTCATTGGCTAAATAAGTCACATGACAGCACCTGACTTCAAGGAGCAGGGAAGTGAAATCTTACATTTCTGAAGGGAGAAGTGGAAATATTTGGTGAAGAGCACACAGGGTAATGTTTATTTTAGTCCAAAAATTCATATTTGACTTTGAAGTATGTTTTGTTACCTATAATTGAATATGACCATCTGGTAGACTGTAGTACTACAACATATTAATTGAGGGCATGTGTTTAATAGTACTATTAAATATAAAAAAAATTTTCTAGAGGTTGAAATAGGAGGCATAGGACTTGGACAGCTGATTCTTTCTCTACTGAACTTCATGCTTTCTTCCTTTCTCCCACCCACATAAAAGGAAAGAAGGAATCAAATATTAAAATTGCCATGTAATGTCAGTGAGATATTGTAGTGACTTAAAATCTGTTTTTCTCAAAGTAAGTTCTGAAAGCATATGTTTATTTTCAGCGAGGGTGACTTTGCCTATTTGTTTTCTATTAGTTACCCAAGGAAGATATTACTGTGCATCTACTGTGCACTGTACACTGGAGAAACCAAAGCAAGGCACAGTCTCTACCCTCTGTTTCTACCAATTCATCACAAACTATAATAGAAAACCACAAATCCTATAATGAAAGATTGTGCAAAGTACTAGGAAGCTTAGAGAAGGAAGAACTGAAGGCAGGGGAATTGAAAAAAGAAAACATCTGAGTTGAGTCTCGAAGAATGAAAACATACTCTTGAAGAGAATGGGAGGAGTGAAGAGCTACGAGCGCATGGCCTTATGGGAGAGGCACTGCCTATGCTTATGTCATCTCATTTGATACTTAATAGGCACGTGAAATAGAATCATTTGTTTCAGTTTCACAGATGAAGGAGCTAAGTTTCAGAAAGATCACATCTTTGGTAAGTGATTGAGTCAGGTTTTGGATTTGGACTCTGGTCTTTGCTTTTGAAGAAACTCCAGCCCAATTTTTAGCTATAAAATGAATAAAGTTGGAGGATCAAATGTATAACATGGTATGTGTAATTGAAGACACTATATTATATAATTGAAATTTGCTAAGAGAATAGAACTTAAATGTTCTCACCAAAAAAAGATAAATATGTGAAGCAGTGAATGTGTTAACTTCCACGTTGTATATGTATATCAAATAATCATGGTGTAAGATATAAATATCTTACAATTTCGTCAGTTATATCTCAAGCTGAAAAAAAAGGTCCAAAAAAAAATATGTGAGAAAATGAGGAACGAAAAGTGAATTGGGAAATTTGAATTTTTATTGTAGGCAATAGGGAGTCATTGAAGATTTTAAACAGAAGAGTAACATTGTATCTTGGCTAGAAAAATAGCCTTGACAACAACTGGGAAGATGGTATACAGGGAGTTTGTACCCCATGTGTCTTCTTACAAAAACCAGAATGAAAACCCAAACTGATCTGATGTACTCTACTCTTTTTCATCAAGAAATACTTACCTAACTTTCATTTTCAGAATATCCAACCGCGAACTAGAAAGAACCTCAGAATCATCTATTCCAGTGTTTTCAGTTTCTAGGTTAGGAAATGAGGTGCCAAGGCAATTTTGATATCTGAGATTACACTTTAACATCAGACCTCGGCCCTTTTGCCCCTAACTGGTACTTATTCCGTGCTCCATTAGCTAACAGCCAAATGTTTAGACCTATGCCTGGAACAATGTCTTTGAGGTTCATCTGTGTTGTTGCACATGTCAACAGTTTATTTATGTTGAAGATTATTTCATTGTATTGAATGTACACGTTTTGTTTATTGATTCACCAGTTGATGGACATTTGGATTGTTTCCAGTTTTTTGTCTACTTTGAATAATGCTGCTATGAACATTTGCTTAAATGTCTTTGGACAAGTGTTTTCATTTCTCTGGGTAGATCCCTAGAAATAGAAATTGCTTGGTTATGTGGTTAGTGTATGTTTAACTTTTTGAGAAACTTCCAAAGTCTTCCAAAATATCTGTACCATTATACATTCTCGTTAGCATTTTATGAAGGTTCACATCTTTGCTGATGCCTGGAATTGCCAGTCTTTTGATTTTAGCCATTCTTGTGAGTGTGTAGTGATAACTCACTGTGGTTTTAGTTTGCATTTACCTAATGATTTATGAAGTTGAACAGCTTTTCAACTGTTTACCATTTTTATATTAACTGGTGAAGGATCAATTCAAGTCTTTTCCGCATTTTGGGGACGGGGATTGTGTCTTGTGTCTTGTTTTTGAGTGATAGTTCTTATATATGTCTGTATGTATTAGACTTTTTTTTTTAAGAGCAGTTTTAGGTTCACAACAAAATTGAGAGGAAGGTACAGAGAGTTGTCATATATCCCCTGCCCCCACGCAAAATAGACTTTCCCGTTATCAGCATCCTCTACAAGAGTGGTACATTTGTTACAACTGATGAGTATACCTGATTCATCTTTAAAATCCAGCATTCAAAATTTATATTAGGGTTCACTCTTGGTGTTTATACATTCAGTGGTTTTTGACAAATATATAATGACTTGTATCCACCATTATAATATACAGAGTATTTAACTGCCCTAAAAATCCTCTGTGCTTTTGCCTGTTTATCCCTCCCTTTCCCCTAGCCTCTGGCAACTATTGCCTTTTTTTTTTTAACCTTCTTTGTATATTTTTGTTAAAAATTCGGAGTTAAATGTATTTTCTCCCAGTCTTTGGCTTATTCTTTAAAATTTTAATTGTGTCTTTTGAAATGCTAAGGTTTTTAATTTTGCTGATGTCCAACTTAACAATTTTTTTTCCTTTATGGATTGTGCTTTTGATGTCTTATCTAATTTGCCTAACCCAAGATCAAAAAGATCTATGTTTACTTCTAGAAGCTTTTATTGTGTTAGGTTTTACATTAAGGTTGATGATATATGTTGAGTTCGTTTTTGTGTATGGTGTAAGGTCTAAGTTACTTATTTTGCATATGATTACACAATTATTCCAGCAGCATTTGTTGAAAAGACTGTTCTTCATTGAATTATCTAGGCACCTTTACTGAAATGTACTCAATCATAAATGTGTAGGTTTATTTCTGGACTTTTTTTGTTCCATTGATTAGTATGTCTGTGCCAGTAGTACACTAACTTGATTACTATAGCTTTATTGTAGGTTTTGAAATCAGTACAATCCCTCCAACTTTATTCTTTTCCAAAATTGTTTTGGCTATTGTGGGTCTTTTACATTTCCATTTAAATTTTGTATGTTAGCCTTACATTCTCTTATATTGCTAAACTCACTAGTTTTAGTGGGGGTTTTTTTGTAGGTTCTTCAGGATTTTCTACAATGAAACGGGACTTTTAACTGATCAGATGCTCAATTAAAAAAAATCACAAACCAAGTTTTATTCTGGGACAAATGTCTATCAAGCCCCTCTGTAAGTACTTGTGCTTAAGGTCTTTCTTGAGTTGAGTAATCTGTCTTTGTAATTGGCAGCCTAGCAGAGTTTTTGGCAACAAAATTATTTATTTTTCTCTCTAATTTAGGTGAGGGTAAACAGAAAGACATGTTCACTAAGAGAAGTAAGAAATGTGTATGCAAGCAAATAGCCATATTTCATTTTGAGAAGTTTTAAAATTTTCGAACAGAACAGCTGTGTGACTTAGGCAAATGATTTCTTGGTGCTTCATTTGCTTCATGTAAGTGCACTTAGAATGACATCTGACTGTAAGCACTTTATCTGTTTGTTAATTTTATTAGCATTAAATAGGCAGGAATTAGGAGGATTAACAAAAGAAAACTGCCTAACTTATCTGAGTCCGATCGTCATAGTGTGGATTCAGTTAAATCTTGGGTGGTTTTTTATCATATTTGGGGTTACAGATCCATTTGGATGTATTTTTGCTTTCACACAAGAATGCATATACGAATATAAATAAACAAATTTTGTATAATTTAAGGGTGAGGATTCATTGCCCCTCTTGAAGCTATCCAAAAGCTTTGTAGGGATTCATAGCCCCCAGAATAAGACCCTCCTCTCCAAAAAAGTGACCTCTGAAGGAAACTGTCTTGGATGCAAAGGGAATCCAGGTTTTTATCTCCTCAAAGTTGAGTCCCTGAAGGGAACAATTTAGGAAGTAAACACAGCATTAGTGCTTTTTTCTTATAGGAAATTCCTTAACCAAATGACCTTCAAGGGAGGGTACTTTCTTATGAGTTAGGAGTTAGTCAGGGTTCGATGGACTGTTGGTAATGTGCATTGTACAATAGTGTGTGTTATGATTGTACCCAGGAAAGCATGTTGAAATGCGAGTGAGAGGTAGTGAGGTGGTTACAGGGATACCTTAATTTATTTTTAAGTAAACTGTGACAAATTTCAGTACTTTAAATATAATTAGTGAGAAAGTACTTGTGACAAACCTTATGTTGCAATAGAAGACAGAATTGTTACTCTAAGGTTAAAGATTTTTACCGGTAAGCCAGGACACAGTTGAGGGAGATGATAGATCAGCCCATGAGCTTCTTGAAGATGGTGCCTGTGATTTTTCAACATTGTATCCCTAGTAAACAGAATGCAGAGTGTTTGGTAGTTTTATGTTTATGTTTTTGTTGGGTTTGGTTCTTTTTAAGGCTAATGAAGATTGGGAATAAACCGAAGTGTAGATTTTTCCCCCCTTCTAAATAATTTATATCGAGTTATTTCTCGTTTCTGTTGCTGGCCTCCTTTCTCTGCTTTTATTTTTCTGTGGCCTTTACTGTATAGCGCACTTACTAGCCTCTGTAGTCACCCTTTACTCCTACAAGTGCTCCTTCCTTTTTAGCACCTTTGTTTTTTGGTTCATTTTTCAGGACAGAGAGGAAGTGTCTGACCAGTAGCTGGGCTGTGAAAGCGATGCACAAGCTTAGTGTTGGACAAGAGTCCTGTGGCTCCTGGTGTCTGCCAGTGGTGCTCCTGGAAAATGATGCTGAGCGAAGGACTTAACGATCATTCAAGTTTTAAAAAACTATTTTTAGGCCTGCCTTATTGCAAGAATTCCATACCAAATGTCTGCGTAAGAGATCTCATTGTATTTCCCAGTCTTAGTATTTTTGAATCCTAATCCAGTTAATGGTAATTTTTACTCACCTGTGTTATAAAGCGGCCACTGTCACACACAGGCCTTTTCTTTCAGTGTCTTTGGGATGATAATGATAGGTTGGCATACATTTGAGCTTTAAGTAGAAATTTTGAATTAAAATAGAATTTGTTTAAAGTTAGCATGACTGGGATTATAATTTTTTTTCTAAAATTGTTGAAATATAATTCGATTATCTACTTAAGAAAATGTCAAAACAGTATTGTCTTTTCAGTGTGAGCCTGAATTTTTTCTATCATCATATGTGTATTTTTAATATAGAATCTGTTATCTCGGTTACTTAAATTTTTTTTTCATAAGGTATCATACAATTTTATGAAGGTTTCACATGAGCAACATTGTGATTACAGCATTCAACCATATTATCAAGCCTCCCATACCCCATTGCAGTCACTGTCCATCAGCGAGCGTAGCAAGATGCTGTAGAGTCACTACTTGTCTTCTCTGTCAATCACTTAAATTTTATTTAAAGTTGTATTTTTATTACAAAAAATGTGGAACATGGAGAAAAAGATATACAATTCATCTCTTTTCACACCACTCTAACACAGATACTAGTTTTATCTGTTTTCTTTCCAACTTTTTTCATATGTATATTTTGTTTTCATTGTATTGATCATGGTATATTAAGAATCTCATAGCCTACTTTCTCCCTTAACATGTAAAAGAAAATTTCTCTGTTAATCTTCATAACATGTTTGAAAGGTGCTTAAATTTCCATTGAGTAAACTGATGTAAACATTCCCCAGTCACTCCTATTCCTCTGCTTACCTTAATATTACTATTCTATTATTTTTTTGTTTATTATTCCACGTGAAATGCTCAGGCAGACATTTTTGTAGATAGTCATTTTCATATTTCTGGATTGTTTTTATAGGACAGATTTCCATAGGCAGGATCAGTTGGTTAAAAGAAAGAAGCATGTTATGATTCTTGATACATATTTAGAGGTGAGTGGACTCTAATGTCCAATTGCTGTGTCTCAAATCCTGGTTCCCTCTCTTTTTAGTTGTTGGACTTTGTATAAGCTATTCAATATCACTGTTTACTCACCTATAAAATGTGGGATGGTGATTAAATACCTGTCATAGGGGTACTGAGAGAATTGAAGAGGGTACTATTCAAAAACCTTTAGAACAGTGCCTATTCAGTAAATTCCTAAGTAAATAAGAGCTCTTACTTTCATTAAAATTTTGAAATGCTCCTCAAAGGGGCTGTGTCAAATTATAATGTCAGTAGCAGTGTGTGTTAGGACCAGTTTCTCTGAACCTTTGTCATGTATGGTATATTCAAACCTCAATCTTCTTAGTTTAAGAATTGAAAAATAGTAGTTACTGATTATTAGGACTATTGAATATTTTTGAGTTTTACTACTTGCATTTCTTGTGAATTGCTCAATTGTGTTCTGTCCTTTGTTTATGGGGGGAGGTGCTCTTATGTTTTTCATATTATTAGAAGTTCTTTACATAGCAATTTAAGTTGTTTGCTTTAAGTATTTTGCCTCCTTTGGCTATAAAGAAAATTATTTTTGGGGTAGAAAATATTTGTAGATTAGAATAATAGTGTGTTAGGATTTTTGACTTTTTGGTGAGCCAAAAATTAATTTTTGTTTTAATGTCCTTTTTTGTTTAGCCCCATTCCCTATCTTAAAGGTAGGGCATACAATTAGGAGAAGACACAAATTTTTAATTATGGTATTGTTTCTGTTTTTCTTTTTTAAAAAATAACCTAGGACTAACAATGAATCTCTTATCAGTGAAAATATTGAGAAGTTACCTAATTTCATAGCCTTAATGAAAAATGGTTAAACATTTTGAGAGTCACAGATAAACATGTTAAATAAACACAGAGTGGTTCCATTTTCTTACTGTCACACATCTCCTATTTTTCTTTCATTGCCTTTTCTCTCTTAATACTGACACTGGCAGATGCTAAGGAACAGACTCATGCTTCCACAGAGTACCTGACTGCACGGTACCTTCAGCGTCTGTAGCTTGTTTTGTAGGTGATATTTAAGATTTTAGGGGAAATTGGGGGGGAAGTGAGGAGAACCATGGAATGGGTGAAGGGAAGCAGTAAGTTAATTAAATTAAAGCTAATAGTACTTGATTAATCTTAATGCTACTGTCAAGATTCTGTTATACAAATAAACCATTGTTCAACATCTTAATTTGTGCTTGGGTGGAGGGCCCAAAACCAGAAATGATTAAGGGAAGGAAATCTATTAATTGATAATAGAAATGATTTCACCAAATAAAGTATTTTTAAGTCTTATTGAGTAGTTTTCACCATTGGCAAATCTTTGTGTATTATTTGAAACTGATTACATTACAATAAAATGTTCTGTGTTGTGTCTTCTAAAACCATTTAAAATAATTTCACAGTTCATTGTAGGTGATTCTTCAGAATTACATGTTTAACTTAGTTGTAATAAAAGAATAGGCTTGTATTTTCCAGTTATTTTCTCTAATCATCTGCATACAATCATCAGTCATGTTGTCAGCATCTTTTCAGAAAGGCTGTTTTCTTGGTTTTGTTGTAAATCATAGCTCCCTTAATTTTATTGTGAATTTTAGTGGAATTACCATAATATAATATTCCACTATATTTGGAGAATATGGCATGGAAAATGATGATCTATAATCAGGGTTTTGAGTTGGTAAGATTTTACAGAGTACCAGATCTGAAGAAGGAAATTTCTTAATCTGGCCCCTAGAAATGAACTCAAGAACTTGTCTCCCATTTACCCTGCTCTTCTCCCCCCTCCCCCTCATTATTGACAGTCTCTGAAATATTTGTTTATTTAAAAATAGGGATTCTTTTGTATCCTAGGCCACTGTTAAATCATCATTTAATCTAGCAGATTAGTTTATTAGAACCACAGAAGTAGACTACACTTAGAAAATTTTTTGAAAATTTGTTCAGCGCCAGGAGTAGAGAACACTTGGCCAGCTTCACAGAGGACTAGAGAGTTGGAGGAAAGATTGGTTTGTTTATTGAGCAGCAGGATGATTGTCCATAATTACAGATTCTTGTGAGGTTTGGGAAAGGTGGTTAAAAAAAAACTTGTATTTAAAAAAGAAAAAGATGAACATCTATAAATAAAAGGAGGAAGAAAAATTTGGTGAAAATGGCTGTAGCATTTTAAGTAGACTTGTTTCATGAAAAATTTCCTTGTTGAATAGGGAAAAGGGGCTCTATTTTGGGAGAGTGAAACCTGAGTAAGACATTTTTGGTAGACATTGCAGACCGGTTTCAGTGGTTAGTATTTTCAGTTTTGACCTCCTCCCAGGGATATTAGAAAGAATTTGAAAATGTTCTGATAGGGTTAATATAAGGTTTTAACATTGTGATGCAAAATGTGTTTGCAAAATTTGTTTTATATTCTTGCGTCCCAACAAATTTCATTAAAAAAGAAAAAACAATATTGGCTTGCAATTAAGTAGTAGAGAGGAAATTTCCTGTAAACGGTAAGCAAAGAGTTAACGTGGGGCTTTCTCTTTTGGCTGTCAGTAGCAAGGTTCCCCGTCTGGGCTTCGAGAAATCCATCCCACCTTTTTGAGGCGCCTGCTACACACGGATCTACTTTCTCTAGCAGTACTTTTTCCTCCACCTCCCTTCCCCTCCTCTTTTCTTCTGCGCTCCCGGACTGTGTGTCTGTGCGTGTTTGGTGGTGGTTGTGTGTGGCGGGAGATTCTTAGAGCTGTAGAAGTTGCAAGAAAGAGGCCTGATGCTTGTTTATTTTGTCTTGTATGGGTGCTGCAATGGGCTCAGGTCGTCAGGGCTCTTAGGGAAGCCATGGAGCCTGCCTTGTAGAATCAGGCTTCCCGGGGTCTGAAGCTGGAAGGCAGCGGATCTGGCAGGGTAATGGTAATATGGCTGTTCTGAGCAGTGGCAGCAGTTTTTATAAGATGGTTTAGGTACAGAAATACAGAATGACAACAAAAAGAGCCAGAACCCCAAATGCCTAAGCATAAAATGTTTTTTTCTTTTCAGAGGATCATCTGGTTTTGCATCTAGTTCTGGAGGGTGACTTGGCTTGAATTGTTACTGTCAAAAATAAAGACAAAACTGACTCAAGTACTGTATTCCTCTGTCATGCATTTAACTGTATTAAACCATTAAATGGATGGCACTGCATATTGAGATGTGTGTTTTTGTCATGGAATAAAATCTAGGTTTGTTAATGAGAACAAATATAAAAGTTATATTTTCTGGATTTGGAAGCTGATTGCTAGAAGAGTAATAGGAATAAAGTACTCTCTTTAGCCTTTTGACTCTCAATGTTTTTTACTTTGTTAAGTAGTTTAGCTATTCTAGACTAATTCAGCATTTTGTTTCCAATTGTGTATAAATTGTGTGTGTGTATGTGTGTGTACATAAGAATAGATACAGTTCTGTAAAATATTACATGGTAATAGAATTTAACACATTTTGAAATATTTATATAATTTGAAGACACTGAAAAAAACCACTTTGGCTCAAGTATTCCATGACAGGTTTGAGGATTTTCAACATATTTCTTTATGTGAGTTTAATTCCCAGTTATAATTTAAAAAAAAAAAAAAAAGAGAGAACTTAAATCTTTGCTCCTTGACAGCATTTTAATATATCTCTTCTGGTAATTTGCTAGAATTTAATTAGATCAGAAGAAATAAAAAGCTCAAAACCATTATGTAGTGAATGTGTTTTAGATAATTTGTTTTAAACTGAGAGTAAAATAATTTGATGAATTATGTTTTTCCTTTTGTTAAGTAGAATTTTTGTTCTCTAATTGTTAAGTAAAACTGTGATATTATAGGGTTAACTTCATTATGTTCACAATTAAACTCTTATTTGCATTGTTACCTATTCTAAGATATTTAATATTTATATACAATTCATGTATTTAACCTCAGGCAGTATTAGTTAAATCTTTTTTTTTTCCTTACAGAATCTTGTAGTATATGTTACATATGATAAACTATCTCTTCTAGACTATTTTTATTATATATCAAAGCAGCAGTGCCTAATTTGTAAGTAGAAAATTAAAAAAAAATTTTTATTAAACATCTAGGGCATAAAAGTCTGGCCATTTTTCGAAAAGTAAAGTAAAGAAGTATATGTTTTATTTTCTGTAAGGACTATTGATTTAGGTTGGAAACAGTGTATTCTAACAATAAATTTGAATTTTAACTCTGTCAGTGTGTATTTCAGAGTAAGTAGTTGCTGCTTCCAATGTGAAGTGTCATTTATTGTAAAATCATTGCTCTAGTTGTATAGTTCTTTGTGTACATGTTTTTAACTAATGTCTAGACCTATACCAAATGTAAAATAAAAGACTAATGTGATATAGTTGTGTCCTTTCTAAATTATCCAAGGCTTTATTAAGGAACACTGCACCATTTTTTCTTTGATTCATTTTAATGACAAGAATGTCAGATTATGCAATAGCTTCTATTATTTTGATTTGAAAGGAGTTTGGCAAATTATTTTTTCATGTTTCTTAGCTTTTTGTTATTTCATGGATAATGGAAAAGTAGGTCTGTGATGATTGAAATAGGATGTATGATGCATTCGTCTTGTAGCTGTCATAGTGTATTTATTGGCTCTTACTGGTGAATTGGAACCTAAACTGTTCTTCTTATGAACTGAACTAATTTACGTTATTTCAGTGGTGGTGATGAGTGTAACAAATTCCCCTGTTGACCCGGTAAAACCGAAGTAAGGCAAGGGGAAAGGCTGACTGGGAGAAACCGTTTTTACTGTTCATAGCTTGTTTGAATTTGCCAACCAGGCCGGCTCTGTTACCACAGCCACGGCGCGCTCTCCTCCCTGCCGGCCCTTTCTGGGAGGAACTCCATGGGCGGGTCTTTGGTGACTGTTAGACACCAGACCAGTGACGTACCAGGAACAGAGGGGAGGAGAGAACAACCGTTTTCTCTCCACCCCTTGCCCGGGATCCACTGGAGGCTGCAGGAGGCTGCAGTGGTAATGGTCTAAGGCCAGGCGGGAGTTTCTAGAAATTCTGTCATTTACCCAACAATCCACGCCTTCCAAATTCTCACTTTACAGTCTCTGCACCCCCAGTCTTCCACAGTGGCCCCTGTGCAAGAAGGCTGGAGTACTGCAACTAGATTAATATACGGTAACAACAGAAATTATGGTACAGATAGTAATAAAATACATGAAAATAAAATCACGACAATCCTCAAGTGCCAGGATCCAGCTGGGTTCAAAGTTCTACTCAGATTCTAAGTCCATAGCTTGCCCATTCCACAGGAGGCCCCAGCTGAACCGGTAGGGAGCAATGGACACACTCAGCAAGCAGCAGCTGTGGGTAGAAGGTGGGCCCAGTAGAAGAGAATAAACTTAAGGGTAATAAGATACATGTTTTAATGACACCAGCATAGGCAAATCCTGTCCATCACGTAGGATGCATGCAAGAGAGTGGTCTGTGATAGAACAGTGACAGTAGCATACCAGACCTTAACCCCTCTCACTGTGGGAGTTATGGGTGGGTCCATGTATAGGGCTATGGGAGGTAATGCATTGGCCATAACTACAAAAAACTCCCCCATAAGATGCTCTTACTTTCCAGCTGTTTTGGGTACACTACTGATCTTTGGGGTTCACTCTGCTGTTGCTCCAGGAACACACAAGAGGCCAGCTTCCTAAAACCTGCTGGAGCTCTGAATATGTTTGCCAGCTAGTGGGGAAGTACGGTAAGTCACCCTGATTTAGGCCAAACTGCCCTGACGGCTGCTGTCAGCCAATCCAGAGCGCATGGTTCCCTGGGTGTGATGGGCATTTTGCAACCTCTCCTGGAGAGAGGGGTGAGTTGTTAGGGAAGCCAGTTTACTCATTTCCGACCCGGACAGAACAGTCCCCTCTTCTCCTAAATCCCAAAGACTCAAAAGCCATGTGGGCAGTGGCTCTGAGGGCTTCTGCTGAAACTGGGTGCCTAAATCCACCAGCTTGGCCTGGGTATAAGGGAGCGTGGAGTGTGCTACAGCCTGGGGAGGGGGCTGCTCCTCTCCCTGAGGAACCCACAGTTGTTGTGTCTTTATTTTCTTAACAGCAACAGGGCAGGCTTTTAATACAGGAGGTGCTGGTGCCTTAGGTAGTGGTCTCTGCAGCAGCTCCTTCCCCTCATCCTCCCCTGATGTCTCCTTTACTGTCTCTGCGGCTGAAGGCACCACTCCTTCCTTCACCTCTTGCAGCTCACGGTTTTCTGCTGCCCCCCTCCCGTGCCACTAGTATGTCTCTCAGTAGTGTGACCTTGGTTTTCAGTAGCTTTTGTTCCCTTATCAGAGCCACAACTCGTCTCTCTCTTTGATAACCCTTTCCACTGCAGTGGGAAACATCCACCCCACATGTCCTGCTGCCCTGTGGCCACTCAATTCCCCTAAGGAGTCCTCTATTTTGCAGAGGGCCAACTCCACTACCTCTGGTGTCTCCACCCTTCCCCAATTCTGGGGAGGGACCCACTTCTCTAGGAGGCACCTTACCCCAGACCAAATTCCCACTGGGGAATCTCCGAGTGAATCCCCACCACCCACAGGGGTGGTCCCTGGGTGAATCCCCAGCACCCATAGGGGGGTCACGTAAGGGCATTTCCCCACCATCTATAAGGGCAGCTCACCGAAACATTGCGCCTACAAGGACAGATTACCAGGTTCACCAGAGCCTGCAGGGTCTACACCAAGTGTAACAAATTCCCCTCTGAATCTGGTGAAACTGAAGTAAGGCAAGGGGAAGGGCTGGTTGGGAGAAACCGTTTTTACTGCTCACAGCTTGTTTGAATTTGCTAACCAGGCAAGGCTCCGTCCATTCCCCACGGCTGCCGAGGGCATGCCCTGCAGCCAATGGTGCACTCTCTCCTTCCCTGCCCCCCCTTTGGGGAGGAACTCCATGACTGGGTCCTTGGTGGCTGGCTGACACCAGACCTGTTACAAACCAGGAACAGAGGGGAGGAGAGAATGCCTGTTTTCTTTAAACCCCTTGCCCTGGATCCGTTGGAGGCTGTGGGAGGCTGCAGTGGTAATGGCCTAAGGCCAGGCGAAGATTCTGGAAATTCTGCCATTTGCCCCACAATGATGCCCCACAACAGTAAAAAAATAATGTCATCATACAGAAGCTTCCTCACAGTGTAATTTGTATTTTGAAGGCACTCAAGTTTGTTTATAGATATTTTATTAAAAAATAAAAAGTTTGTTTTTTGAGTATAATACATATGTTAAACACCATAAACCATAATGCTTGCAGCATCCCCCCTCAGCTGCCTTCTCTTTACAAAAAGAAGCTACCACCTCTGCCAAAAGAAAAAAACAAAAAACAAAAAAAGCCCTTTTTATCTAGGAAAACTAATGGCTTAAGATTTTTTTATAACCATTCTTGATCTCTCCCTTGAATCTTCCATCGGCAGGTTAAAATTTGGCGTGTTTCTCCTAGAATCTGATTTTATCTATGTATTTGGTCCTGGTACCAACCTGTTACTTTGTAGTTTTGCATAAGCATTCTTTCTTTTAACTAAATTGTCTGTTTTGACTAGTAATAAGGAACTTGTTCCTTTTGCATCTGGTGTTATATGTAAACTTTGAGAAATACCTTTCCTCTTTCAGGTTCTGACAGATTAAAAAATAAATAATGAAATAAACTTTTTATCACCTGAAAGTTTATTGTGAAAAGCACAAATGAAAAGACGGAATGAAACTGAAGTTAAGTTTAGGTTTGTGGAATTTGAAATGCTGTTGTATATATGCTAACACTAGTAAAACCTAAAGCAATCTAGAAAAAAAGTATTAAAGATACATTTGTATACTTCTGATAAAATAGCTATTAAAATTGAGAGGTCATGGATATTTTAGCTTGGTTGAAGTACTCAAGTCGTAAGTCAGAGTGGTGGTCCAATAATGTTGATGATAATAATATACACATCCTGTAATTTGACTTATTTGATCATTTATAACTACCTCTAAAGATGGTTGTAAAGCCTCAAATTATTTAATTTGGCACTTAGGAATATTAGGAAAAGAGGAAGTTTTATCTACTATGTTATGTGGAAAATTTAGGTGATGTGTTACACATTGTGTTTTTCATGAGAAGATCAGTATTCCTTGAAGTTTATTTGGAATTCCATTGAAAAATTAAGAAAGTAATAGATGTACGTAATTGAAAGAAGGCATTTGGTCCAGAATGCTTATAATAAAGGTCAGCAATGCTTCTTCATGCCTTAGTCTGCTCTTTAAAGGAAACTTTTAAATTGTTTCTTCTTGTGATATTGTTGTGACAGAATAATAAACTAGTTTTATGATTTATCAATTTTAGATTGATTTCTGCTCTAATAATGAGGATTTCACTCCTAAGAATCTTCTTTTCCAATAGATTCTTTATTATCTTTGCAATTTACGTAAATATAATATACCTTTTCTTCATGTTATATAGATTCTCTACCTTGGTTTCCCAAGTAGTAAAATTGAGGATATTGGAACAACTGCTTTTCTTTTCACATTTCCTTTTTCATTTTATGCCCTTAAGTCTGTCACTTCTACTTTGGCATCATCAAGGTTGAGAACTCTGCTCCTTTATACTTTGCCTGTGACTTGGTTTTCATAGGTGGAAATTCATGTATAATTTCTATGTTGTGAAGATACAGTGGTTCACATAATTCAAAGGCAAGGAGAATAATTACATTTCCCATATTTCTTGGTGTTTGAGTCAGGGATTGCTTTTTTCTTGTCCTGTCAACATTCTTTCTTCCACTGTTCTTTCTTCCACTATTCTTTCTTACCAACTTCCCACGCAGTTCATTTTTATCAGTATTCCTTTATGTCTATGAGTACATTTCCCCCTGAGACAAGGCTTGTCCCAGGTTCTTTTTTCATGTGGCCCAGATCTCATCTAGGCCTGTCCCAGGCCGCTCTCGGTGCTGGGCTTTGCGTCACTGCTTTTGCACTCTGGTTCTCCTGTCACTGGGTCTTTATTCTTTCTTGAGCTACTTCTTGCTTTAAAGCAGAACATCCGTCACATACATTTCTGGGAAAGAATATGTGGGATATAAATTTTTGAATCCTAGCATATCTGAATAAGTCTTCATTAGCCCTGTGTTTACTGGCATTATTTTATTCAAATTAAGTTGGCAATTATTTCCCAGCAGAGCTTTGAAGGCATTGCTGGAATGTCTTCTAATTGTCATTGTTATTGTTGAGAAGTTTGATACAGTGTAATTCTTTTCCTTTGTGGATGTTTTGTCTTCCTCCATGAAAGCTCTTTTATTTTTTATTTTTTATTAAGGTATTACTGATATACACTCTTGTGAAGGTTTCACCTGAAAAAACAATGTGATTACTACATTCAGCCCTGTTATCAAGTCCCCCTGCATAACCCTACTGCAGGCACTGCCCACCAGTGTAGTAAGATGCCAGAGTCACCATTTGCCTTCTCAGTGCTACGCTGTCTTCCCCGTTGCCCCCCACACCATGTGTGCCAATTGTAATACCCCTGAATCCCCTTCTCCCTCCCATGAAAGCTCTTTAGAGCCTTATTTTTGCCCCTTTTAAATTGAAATTTCTCAAAGATGTCTAGATATGGCTCTATTCCTTTATTATTAAACTAAAGAATCATTTTCTATTTCTTGGAAATTATCTTATTCCTTTAATTATCTCTTCTCTCCTTTTAGTTGGTCATTGAACTTCCAGAATTAACTCCCCTCCCCCCACCATCCTTTTGCCTTTTTGTTATGTTCTTTTGGCTATTTCCTCTGCTTTATTCTGAGACTCTAATTTTATATTGGCAGTCACAATGTAAATTTTCATGAGTTCTTCCCCAGTACCATACCATCCTTTTCTCATTTTATGGATTCATAATCTTGAGTCTCTTGTAAAATGTTATCTAAAGTCATCACTCTCCCCCCTTACCTGTTTGCTTTAGGGTAATTTTTGTTGCTATTTATCTTGGTCTCGTTTATATTGTAGGCTTTTTATCAAACATCTGCTGATCCTTTGGCATCAGATTTAAAAATTAATGGAAGGGCGTACTATGAGATCTCGGTGGGAATTAATAACTGGCAAGCTTTACTTTAGGGTGAAGCTGGTAATTATCCTTCTGTGTTCTGACATTTAGGAGTTCATTGTTTTACCCCAGAGTGCTCCCAGCCCCCACAGTATGTTCACTGGGTCTGTCTCCCCAGTCCGTGATTTCTTTTCTTTAGAAAAGATGTCTCCATTTTTACTTTTTTAAAGAATAATTTTTGCTTTTCTTAAAAAACAAAATTTTTAAATTGAAATTTCAGTAACTTAGATAAATGTGTTTGATCTGCTATCTGAACCAGAGGTCTTCCTTCGACTCTTAAAACTGGACTAGACCAAAAACTAATATTCAGGTATTTGTCTGCCCAGTGTTTCAAAATGTATGAGGATGTGGAAATATAATAGCAGCTTTAAGTTTTGTATGAGGTGTTCTGGGTGTTTTAAGAAAGAGTATCAATTGTGTGTTTTAGGCCTTTAATAGCAGGTGGAGGATTAATAATGAAAGGTGTCACAAAAACATTATGATGTAATACATGCTGAGAAAATATTCAAATAGCTCAGGAGAGTGTAACTTTAAAAGTGAAGGGACCCTTCTTCTTCAGCCCCATATTTAGAGATGATTACTGATAACTCTTTATTTTGTATTCTTGGGTTTTGCTGTGCATATACTTTTATCTATTTGTACATTATGTGCTTATATTAATTTTACACAGATGGGATCATTTTGTATACATTACTTTATGATTTGCTTTTATCACTTAACAGCCTCTCTTGGATATTTTTCTGCTTTAGTATATACTCATCAATCTTATTTTTTTCAAATACTGTGTAATATTCATCTAGCTGATACAAATTGAGTGTTTGTTTATGCCAAGGAATATTTTAGATTCTGGGTATTCAGTAATGAGCAAGAGAGACCAAACTCTTGGCCTTCATGGGCCAGTATTTCAGTGGTGAGAGAGACAAATGCATTCCTTGTAATTAATTTCAGACGGTGAGAAATGCTACACAGAAAATAAAAATGGTAATATATTTAGAGTATTTGTTAATGGTTTTGAGATACAGTAATGCATGTGACTATATAGTCAGGAAGTTCTCTCTGAAGTGATGACATTGAAGTCAACCTGAAGGATGAAGAGTCGTTTGTGAGACAGTTTAGGAAGAACATGGTTCATTGTGGAGGCTCCTAACGATTGAGTGTGTCATACTCACAGGACACTTCTGCCTCTCAAAATGAAAGGCTGGTGTTTTGGGGCAAGTAGGAGGTCACACCTGAGAGGTAAGCAGGAGCTTGATCATGTAGTGCCCTGCATGCCATGGTAAGGAGTAGGGACTTTATTCTCAGTGCAGTGGAAGCCATTGGAGGATTTTAAACTGGGGACCAGTAAGGCTGTTGAAGTAATCTTGGCAGATGTGGCATAGAGTAGGTTTGCGGCAGAGGAGAAAGGTGATTAGGTTTTATATGTTTTGAAAGCTACTGTGTGATGAGCTCTTCTAAAGAATTTGATGAGATGGTATGAGAAAAAGAGGAATTAAAATTGTCTTCTAGACTTAAGCAGCTCAGGTGGGCAGTAATTGTTACATTAGAGCCTACTGGAGAAATGGGTTTTAAACTAGATTGCAAGTACCCTAATTTATTTAACCATCCCCTTTTTCATGGTCATTTAGATGATTTCCAATTTGTTATCTTTATAGTGAACATCCTTGTATATTTATATTTGTGGCCATATTCTAGAAGATTCCTAGATGCAGTGTGCACTCATCAGAAAGCACCTATTTTTCAGGTTTTGATAGGTACTGACGAAGTGCCTTCCAAAAATGAGGTACAGTGACATAGACTCCCATGAAACAGCATGTCTTTCTCCCTGGCATTCTCACCAACAACATAGGCTGAGGTTACTGGAGAGGGCAGGGCATACATCTTTGGAAATAAAAGTGGTAGTTCTAGGATTTTTTTCTCTACTAAGTCACTTAGTCACTCTGTTCCCAGAATGAAAATCAGCACTTTTCCTTTTCAGTTGTACCCTGTCTCTGGCCATAGTTTCTTCCATCTGCCAGTCATATACCTGTTGGTCAGTCCTTCTAGCTTTAGTGGCATTTATAAAGCTCTTCTTCATAATTTTTATAATCATGATGATAATAAAAACTAATGATGAATCTGATTGTTTAATGTGTGCCAGGAACTATCCTAAGTTACTCACATGTGCTTTGTTAATTTATTTAATCCGCACAACCATCTAAGAAATACTATTATTATCTCCATTTTTTTCAGTTGAGAAAACTGAAGGACTTTTACCAAGCTTTGATTGATCATTTTTATCTCTTTTTGTAAAAGTGTTTATTTCTGGTAAGTTTGGTACTGTCACTTAAATACCTTTTGTCAGTTGTTACAGGTTAGAACCCAAACACAAAATAATTGGTACCTACACAAAGGCATGTTGAGCAGACATACAGAACACATTCAGTTTAGGAGAATGCTCTGCTTATCGGCTGGTAGGGTTTGTAGAATGCTGGGTTCTGGCGGGCACAATTGCTGCCTAGGTTCAAATTCTAGCTTTGTAACTTAGTAGCTGCTTGGTTTGGGAATGATCATTGATCTTTTTGTAGCTCAGTTTCATCAACTTTAAAATGGGATAACAGTAGTACCTATTTTGTAAGGTTATGGGCAATAAATTATGCATTTGCAAGTGGATAGCATGTGACTAGGTGTAGAGGAAGTACTTCATCACAGTTAACTCTTTTTTAACATTATTGGCCGAGATTGAACCACCATGTTGAGCACTCAAAACATGGGGAAAAAACAGAGGCGGAGGACTGTCATACTGTTATGAGTTATACATGTTTATGTATAAAATTTAAAAATACTAAATGCCATCGTGTTTTACTGAGTTATGTTGAATGGGATATATATGTATTAAGCTTTTCTGTTTTGCTGGGTGACATTATTTCATGGATATTTTAATTTGCATGTCTTTATGATTGGATTGAATTCATTGTATTTGCTGCTAGCATTTCTTCCTTTTCAGTGCCTCCCTATGTCCTGTACAGTACCTTTTGGCTTCAAATAACAAAAACCTTAATTTAAAATGGCTCAGATGATGAGTACTTCACATGACCAGAAGTCCAGATATAATTCAGTACTTCAGTGAAATTATCAAGGACCCAGATACTTTGCCTTTCCTTGCTCTTTTATCTTCAGCTAGTTGTTGATGGCTGCTAGATTAATTCACTTAAATAATTATTCAGCATCTACCATATCCCAGGCAATAGTTTGTAAGTATGGGACGTATAGCAGTGAGCAGTGCTGAGCACTTTTATTGCCTTCAGGGAACTTACATTTTGATGTAAGCAAAGGTGGAGACAAATAAATAGGTGAAATATATAGAATGTCAGAAGATGTTGAATGTTACAGGGAAAAATTAAGCAATGAGGGGGATGGGCCAGGCTGAATTGGTTATTATAAATGTGTCGATCAGGAAAGGCCTCAGTGTGGTGACATCTGAGTAGAGTCTTAAAGGCTGTAAAAGCACAAGGGCAGATGTGTGAGAGGGCATCTCAGAGGGAACGGTGTGAACACGGGCCTGTTGGCAGTGGTGTGCCGGCATGTTCAAGCCCTGAGAGGAGGAGCTGGGCAGTGGAGGGAGATCGGTGGGAGTCAGGGCCTTAGGACTGCTGTGAGATCTTTTTGGCTTTTATTCTGTGTGAGATGAGCTACCTTTGGTGACTTTGGAGCAGAGGGCTGCCCTTACCTAAGACTCAAGGGTTCATGCTGGCTGCTGTGTTGAGACTAGAATGAAGGGGATAAAGGCTATGCAGGTATGTTAGTTAGGAGAATATTGCAAGCAGCCAGGTAAGAGGTGATTTGGAAAAAGAAGTGATTCTGAGTATGTTCTGAAGGTAGAGCTGAAAGGATTTGTGGAGGAGTTGTATGTGGAATGTGAGAAAAAAAGAAGTCCTAGTTCACACATCCAGTAGTCCACATGACCCCAACCAGTAAAAAAAAACGAAGTCAATTTGTTCATGTACATCATTTCTACTTGGAACAGAAAACTTTTCTGGAAGCCTTCAGCAGATTTTTTTTTGTCAGACCCTGTTGGCTAAGGCTGGTCACGTACCCTTGTCATAAGGACAGGTCAGTCCAGGAAAGCAAAAATCTGTTCCTTTCAGGCCTTGTAATGAGAGGCAGACTCTGATGGCAGGGACAGGTTGTGAGGGGGGGCGACTGTGTTTGGGGTGACCAGTAATGGCTTGTATGTCATTGGCCATTTTGCCTTTGGGTTGGTCATCTTTTTTTTTTTAAGTGGTCTGTAGATACTTTTTGTGTGATAAGAAAATAAACACTTGTTTTAATAGGTTCTGAATATTTCCAAGTCATATTTTAATGAAGTATCTTTACTGTGAGATCAGTTTTTAAATTTTGAAATAAATGAATCTTTTGAAAGTTACAAGTAGGGGCAGGTGAATGCAGAATTCAGTGCACAATTTATAGTTTTTCCTACTCTGGGTGCAAGTGTCATTTTGACCTGAATGCTAGTTAGTCATTCTTTATAAAGCTAGCATTGTGTTATAAGGTCAGCAGTGGGGTAGGTTGGAAAAAACCAAATACCCCTTGTCTTGCCAATGGGTTTCAGCCCTGGGTTCACTATGGATTCAATGAGACCAAAGAAATGACAGTAGAACATTCTTGGGGCGAAAGGGTTTATGCCCAACTTTATTCCCAGTGTGTCAAATCAATCACTAGGGTCCCGTCCACGCAGAGTGAGTCTGCAGGCAGCAGGCCAGTCTCTGCCTCTGGGCCTGTCTGTCCCCACAGCCGTCTCAGTCTCTGTCCTCGGTGCTGCCACTACTCCAGTCCCATCTCTGCTCTCCTTGCAGCCTTGCAGCCATGTCACTCAGAGTACTGGGCAGAGCTCTTTATATAGAGTCAATAACATATTGCCTGCCCAAGTGTAGTGAGCTAGCCGACCAGGGCTAGGTGAGAATCCTGGCCACAGGAACCTTCACTTTATCCACACCCCTATTCCTCTGTACTCCTCAGATCCCTGTTGTTTCTGTCTCTTAGCACTAAAGATGTGTGGTTTCACTTGAGGCAAATTCAGTAGGTTTTCTTCTCAGTTTCTTGCTTGCCTCTTCAGTAGTTGTTAACTATTGACTTTCCTTCTCTTTCTCCATTTCTTCACCAAACAAGGGTGATAACTGGGTTATTATGTAGTAAGAGATTTTTGTTCTACTTTATGCTTAATTGTTCATCCTTCAACTTGAAGATGAGAGGCAATATATCATTAAGACTTGTAGTGTGTTCTTTCTCATCAGACATAGCAGTTTTTGAGCTTCAGCTCCACTGCTTACTAGTTCTGTGAGCTAGACCACATCAGTGCACAGCTCCTCTGTGTGCTTGGGAGGGCATTCACACAGCACCCCCTTGTGCTGCTGCCTGCAGCTGTGCAGTTTGGCAGTTCCGAGGTAACTTTAGGCAAGTTAATTTAAACCCCAAACTTTCAACGAGGTAACACACGCAGAATGCGTTAAGACACTTAAAGGGAAATGAAGAGCAGTTCTGTGGCCCTTTATTTTTACCCTTGACTAAAGTTGATTACTTATAATTAACTAGGTGAGTTATAAGTGGGGAGGTAGGGTCATTGTGAAGTAGCTGTAAGGTATTATAGAAGAAAAAATTTAATAAGCTGTATTTTCCCCCTCTGCACACTTTATTGTTAAACAGATTGTGTGTGTATAAGAGTTTGGGTCATTTGCATAGTCATGTGGGTGCTATAAGGCCTTTGCAGTTTTCAGTTGCACTGAAGATAGTAGGGGCTGCTGGGGCAGAGGTGAGATACATTTATACCTTTTCATAATGACTTACCAAGGCAGAGCTAGGCAAGAATTCAGTGGAGGCAAGTAAAAATATATTTTGTTCTCTCTTTTCAGTGTTCACTTTAATAGACTTTTGAAAGGATGTTCTAGTAATTTTTAAATTCTAAGTTCTGAGCTTAGGAGATTCTCTAAGGAAGTCATTGGTTTAGTTTCTGTACTGCAATGAGAATAGAATCACAGCACAAGGAAGCTGTTGCTGGGTATGGTGCTATAGGGTTCAGATACAGACTCAGTTATGTGTTTTTTGTGTAGAATACCTTTTATTGGAAGGTTTAGGTGTAGATTTACAAGGAAAATCAGTTTGTATGCATTTCTTTAAAAATTTTTTTATTAAGGTATTATTGATATACACTCTTATGAAGGTTTCACATGAAAATACAATGTGGTTACTACATTTACCCATATTATCAAGTCCCCACCCATACCCCAATGCAGTCACTGTCCATCAGTGCAGCAAGATGCCACAGATCCACTGTGTCCCTTCTCTGTGCTACACTGTTCTTCCTGTGACCCCCCACACCATCTGTGTACTAAACATAATACCCCTCAGTCCACTTCTCCTCCGACCCACTCTCCCACACCCCTCCCCTTTGGTAACCACTAGTTCCTTCTTGGAGTCTCTGAGTCTGCTGTTATATTTTGTTCCTTCAGTTTTGCCTCATTGTTATACTCCACAAATGAGGGAAATCATTTGGCACTTGTCTTTCTCCGCCTGGCTTATTTCACTGAGCATAATGTTCTCCAGCTCCATCCATGTTGTTGCAAATGGTAGGATTTGTTTCTTTCTTATG
This sequence comes from Manis pentadactyla, assembly GCF_030020395.1. Lineage (NCBI taxonomy): Eukaryota > Metazoa > Chordata > Mammalia > Pholidota > Manidae > Manis > Manis pentadactyla. The sequence goes on along the minus strand of NC_080025.1, from coordinate 144,936,161 downwards.
GCTGAATAGTATTCCATTGTGTATATGTACCACATCTTCTTTATCCATTCATCTACTGATGGACACTTAGGTTGCTTCCATATCTTGGCTATTGTAAAAAGTGCTGCGATAAACATAGGGGTGCAGTTTGTATGCATTTTATACAATGAATTCCTTATGATCAAAATTTGTCTAGAGGAATGTCTTTCTTTCTAGGAGGTATGGGGCGGGTATAAAGATAAATAAAATGGTTTTATTCTCAATGTAGTCATGTCTTAGAACAAGCGAAAGGAACCTAGATTAGCCCTATATTATAATTTGACTTACTAACTTTTACCTTTAGGTTTATAAGGTAGTTACTAACTACCTCTCACTACAGGGATCTGGAAAGACTGCATGGTAAGACAAATGGATATTTGCTGAGAAGGGTGGGAAGTATGTGTTAGTGAATGCCCAGATGGAAGGAGCAACTTAAGCATAGGTGACTCAGAAGTGGGAAATAGCTATGCCTATTTGTGAAGTGTTCAGTGTTAATATAAAAATACAATATACTGTATGTTGTAGTTCCCACATGGAGTTTAACCATAACTCATGACATAATTGTGCCTCTAAAGCATTTGTCTCCAAACTTATATTTGAATCATGTCCCCATGAGTAAACATTTGAATCCATAGCTTAAGCATTTGTGTCCTTTTGATTTTTCATTTTGAAATAAATTTTGAAATTGATTTTTAAATACATTTATCACAATCAGTCCATTAACTACTAGGAGAGCAAAATTTCATATTCCTTATTATTAATCTTAAGTTCTGATATTTGCAGGTCTGTGATTAGGACATTTAAATGTATGTACTATTGTTTGGAGACCACTTCTCTAAAAGGCCATGTAATAAAGAAACTTTGGTATATTCATTATTTTGCTTTTATTGTTCAGTCGTAGAAGAATGGGATAGAGTGAGTGGTGAGGGCAGTCTTTGAATACTGAAGAGGCCATTTGAGAAATCAGAACATTGAAAGTTTGAGTTCTGGGTCTGCTTAACTCTGTGGAGGTTGTAAATGAATATTCATATTCATTAACATTCATTTAGTGTCCACTGCGTGCCAGGCACTCCAAACACTTTCATATGTATTATTTAATCCAAAACCCCTTCACTGATGAGGAATCCAATTTGTTAATTTATGTAAGTCAAAAAGCCAGAATTTTTCTGGGTCCTTGATTCAAAGCTCTTTGTCCCTTTACAGTACAGCTCTTTGGGGAGCTCTAACCTAGTTGCTGAGGTAGGAAGAACATGATGGCAACAGAGTGTTAAAGGGGAGATCCTAAGTCCTTGAGTAGCAGCCATGTTTCTTGGGTCATGGCTCTATCTCATACATCTGGCAAAGTGCATATTGCAGGTGTTTAATAACTATCTGTTAGGCATTCAAGGGCTCTAGCTATCAAGCAGCGTGGGATTTTAAGACAGGGACTTGGGTTTGAGTCTTAGTGCTTCCACTTCCTAACTGTATGACCTTCACCAGTTAGTCTCTCTGGGCTTGAGCTTCCTTACTGGAAAAATGAAAGAATCCTAATCTCTGCTGCTCTGGGTTGTTTTGAGAATCAGATGATGATGATGTGTACAAAATGCCTAACTCCCGGGGTGTGGTATGTGGTACCTGGTTGCTGTAATGACTTCCTACCCCAGTCTGGAAGGATTGGCTCATGGGCCTGTTCTGTACTGTTAGCTGTAATCTCCAGGGAGATGTTTAACAACCGTGCTCTTCTCTAGTGTCTACCTCCACCAATTCCTTTGTAAAAATTACAAATATTTAAACATTGTATATTATTTTGCTTCAATGAAAAAAGTAAGGTAAAACCTGTTTTCTGTGGCCAGAGTACATAAACTCTGATGTCTAGGATCTCAATTATGTCATTTAATTTGATAGCATTTTTTTAGGTTTTTAAGTATAGACCAACATAAAGAAGAAAACAAAAATGTCCATAATTCCAGTGTTCTCATAAGTCCTACTGGCTTAAAAAAAATTCCATGCACATGATTAGGAAATTTAAATACTGTAGACAGTTCAGACTGTCACAACCAAATACCACAGACTGGGTGGCTTAAACAACAGAAATTAATATTCTCACAATTTTGGAGGCTAGAAGTCCCAGATCCAGGTGTGGGTAGGTCTAGCTTCTTCCGAGGCATCTCTCCTTGGCTTTCAGATGACTGCCTCCTCCGTCCCCCTCACATGGTCTTTCCTCTGTGTATTCACCAGTCATTGGATTACATCCCAGCACACTGACCTCATTTTAACTTACTTAACCTCTTTAAAGGCCCTGTCTGCAAATGCAGCCACATTCTGAGGTGCTGGGGTAAAGGCTTTAACATATGAATATGGGTGGGGTGACATAATTCAGTACATAACAGTGCCATAACTCCCCTTATGACCATTAACTTGTATTTAATATTTCCAGAAAAATTTCCTATACTTTTATCTGTGGACATATGAATTCAGATGATTGGGCTAATTAAATTAGTTTCTTTGAACTCAGTATGAGCCATATACATAGCAGCAAAAACCTACTGTGGGGTTGTACTAGACTGGGGAAATGAACTCTTACATGGAACCAGACATGGTGATACATTTATGTATGGGTGTGTTTGTGTATATGTAAATACCAATATATTAAATCCTCTTCAGTAAAAGGTTGACTAGTTTTATATGAGTCTTAAGTCTTTCAGGCACTAAAACCTCCCATGTGTGGCAGTCTCTGAAGTTGCTGTATTCATTAGGTACTCATGAGCACCTACTACTATGTCAGGTACTCTGTTGTGCTTTAGAAGTACCAATGGGCCACAACTTATGATGGTTTGACTTCTAATTTTTCGATTTCACCATGGATGCAGGCTGTTTGCATTCAAGAGAAAATGTACTTAACATTTTGAATTTGGATGTTTTCCCAGGCTAGCAATTTGTGGCACGTTTACACTCTCATGTTGGCTGGGTGGTGGCAGTTGAGCCACACAGCTCTGGGTCAGCCACTGATCAGGAATGTGAACAGCTAAATGCATTGTCAACCATTCTGTCCCATACAACCGTTCTGCTCTTCTCTTTCAGTACAGGATTCAGTAATTTACACAAGCTGTTCAACACTTAATTATAAAATAGGCTTTGTGTTAGATGATGATGTCCAACTGTAGACTAAGGGAAGTGACCAATGAAGGATGAAACAAAGAGAATGGCATCGTATTTACATCTCAGAATATCTGTGGCGTTAATGTGAAGGATAAACAAGGCGGATTGAAGTCTTTGGGTACTGGCAGGTGTGAGAGGAATAAGTGCCTGAAATAAGACAGTTTTGGAGATGAAGAAGAAGCAACAGATAGAAAAGACATTTGAGAGGTAGAATTAATAGGAATTTAGGAAGAGAAAAAAAAGTGATTGAAATTTCTACGTGAATGGAACAAAGTTGGGTAAAAGCCAGGTGATGACAGATTCAGGTTTAGGTCTGTTAGGAATTCAGAGTGCCTGTACTACATCCAGTGAAGGTGGTCGGTCCCTGGGTGTTTGGATATGTGGGTAGTGGGTGTGGACTGGAGAGCTGAGAGTGGAAAGGGAGATTGGGAGCTGTATTCCATGGACATTAGTATTTCCTTGTGGTCCAAGGAAGTGCTGTAGAGGAGGCTGAGAAGGAACAGCCCTAGAAGCCAGGAGAGAGAGATTTCTAGTGGGAACATGTGTGATGTACAGCGTCAGCAGCCCTAGAGGTGAGTGTGGGGGAGGTAAAGATAGTCTATAGACTGTCTGGATAGAGGAGCAGATGTCCAGTATCAGTGAAATAGTGGGTTTGTTGACCAGATTGCAGATGGTTCTGGGGGTGAATTAGAGATAAGAGAAAGTATAGGCTAAATGACTGGACTTTCTAAAGAAGTCTGGCTCTGAACATATAGTGCATGGTGTCTAGAGATGAACAAAGCAGGGTTCAGGAATTGACATCTAGAGGTAGGTAAGGCTATGGATTATAGATTTACAGAGGGGACAGTGTCAGGAATGGTGGTTGTGGGGACAGTTTAAAGATAAAAAAGAAGGGGTTGGAGTAAAAGTTGTTAATTACAAAAGGGAAGACAGTAACTTTATAGTATCTGACAAGACACTATGTTAACCAGGTGAGCAAAGTTACTATTATCAGTAAAGGACAAATTGATATTTGAAAGTCTGTTGACGTGAGGCACTGAGAAAAACATGATTTCTGTGATATTCCTGACAAAAATTAATAACCTGATTTAATTACAAGGAAGCAAGAAACAAACCCAAATTGAGGGACATTTTTCCAAACAGTGTCAAGGAGCGAAGGAAAGGCTAAGGAAACTGTTTGAGATTAAAGACTAAAGAAAGGTAAAGGGACATGACAACTAAATACAATGCGTGAACATGGACAGGGTCCTGAATCAGAGAAAGATGTGATGAAGGACTTTATTTTGCCAACTGGGAAACTGTATTATACCCTATATACTAGATAATTAGATAATATATATTGTATATTAATTAAAAAAAAGGACAGGGTTGGAGTAAGGTCTAGTTCACCTGGGGTCTAGGGCACATGCTGCTGCTGAAGTACATAAGCTTGCAAAGATGGAGCCTCTATACTGCAGGCATTTTATTATTAAAATGGTGCTACTGTGACTATTTTGGTGAGCTTTTATTGATTGTTTTTCCTCCTCTCCTAAATGATTTTCTTGGGTAATATCTTTAGTGTGAGTTAGAGTATCCTCATTTCTCCCAAGGTCAAAGATATATTATATTCTGGTATCAGGAACTAGAGTTTTTTTCCACTTTGAATTACGCTCAAAAGGAAAAGCAGAATTAATGAATCTGTTACATAGCATCGACACCCTTCAGGTGATGGGGGAAGGACTCTTTGAGTTGGCCTGTTACACTGGGACAAAGATCATTGTAGTGCTTTCCTAGGGCTCTTGCAACAGATTGCCAGAAACCTGGTGGTTTAAAACAACTGAATTTATTATCTCACAATTCCAGAGACTAAAAATCCCAAATGAAGGTGTTGGAAAGGTAGGTTTCCTCTGGAGGCCCTGAGGGAGAATCTGTTCCATATTCTCTCCTGGCTTCTGGTGGCTACTGGCCATCCTTGCTTATTCCTTGGCTTGTGGTATTACTCCAGTCTCTGTCTCCATTGTCACATGGCCTTCTCCCTGTCTGCCTGTGTCTCGGACCAAATTTCCCTCCTCGGGAAGGATGCCAGCCATACTGCATTTTAGGACTCTCCCTGCTCCAGTATGGCCTTATCGTAACTGGATTAAATCTGCAAAGACCCTATTTCCAAAGAAAGTCACATTTCTTAGGTTTTGGATGGACATGCATTTTGGGGACCCTATATGTAGTTTTAGAAATAAATTTCTAAGGTAAAATTTTATGCATCAACTAAAGTGCAGAAAGTTTTATTATTGGAATTGTTAAAACAGGCCCATTAAAATTGTTTTAACCTACTTGGAGCTTAAGTCTGTGATTACAAGTTTTTAGTTACTTTTAAAATTAAGAACCCATTTAGATGAAATCCTGTCTGAACTCATGCATCTGAATTGTAAATGAAAACTTCCCCAATTTTATTATTTTTAAGCACAAGAATACCATTGTTATCAAGGAGAGATCATTGAGGACAATCTTTTCTGATCAGAAAAGTCATTGTATGCTTATTTATTTTTAATTTTGGTATCATTATATACAATCACATGAGCAACATTGTGGTTACTAGATTCCCCCCATTATCACGTTCCCCACCACATTGTCATTGTATGTTTTTAAGTGGATGGTTGTAAAATTCTTATGGTTGGAGTCTCCTTTGCCCCCCAAATATCAGATTGGTTTTTTTTTTTAGATAATTATTTTTTATTGAAGGGTAGTTGAGGCACAGTATTACATTACATTAGTTTCAAGTGTACAACACAGTGATAAAACATTTATGTACATAATTCTAGGTTCCAGCTATCACCCTACCAAGCTGTTACAATATCTTGACTATATTCCTTATGCTATACATTACATCCCGGTTACTTATTTATTTTACCATTGGAAGTCTGTCCTTTTTTTTTTTTTTTTTTTTGTGAGGGCATCTCTCATATTTATTGATCAAATGGTTCTTTTTTTTTTTTTTTTTTTTTTTAGATAATTATTTTTTATTGAAGGGTAGTTGACACACAGTATTACATTACATTAGTTTCAGGTGTACAACACAGTGATTCAACATTTATATACATGATAATTCTAGGTACCAGCTATCACCATACCAAGTTGTTACAATATTTTGACTATATTTCTTATGCTATACATTACATCCCGGTTAATTATTTATTTTACAATTGGAAGTGTGTACTTTTTTTTGGTTGTTGTTGTTAGGGCATCTCTCATATTTATTGATCAAATGGTTGTTAACAACAATAAAATTCTGTATAGGGGAGTCAATGCTCAATGCACAATCATTAATCCACCCCAAGCCTAATTTTCGTCAGTCTCCAATCTTCTGAAGCATAACGAACAAGTTCTTACATGGAGAACAAATTCTTACATAGTGAATAAGTTACATGGTGAACAGTACAAGGGCAGTCATCACAGAAACTTTTGGTTTTGCTCATGCATTATGAACTATAAACAGTCAGTTCAAATATGAATACACATTTGATTTTTATACTTGATTTATATGTGGATACCACATTTCTCTCTTTATTATTTTTAATAAAATGCTGAAGTGGTAGGTAGATACAACATAAAGGTAGAAAACATAGTTTAGTGTTGTAAGAGAGCAAATGTAGATGATCAGGTGTGTGCCTGTAGACTATATGTTAATCCAAGCTAGACAAGGGCAATAAAACATCCACATATGCAGAAGATTTCTCTCAGAACAGGGAGGGTGAGGTTCTAAGCCTCACCTCTGTTGATCCCCAATTTCTCACCTGATGACCCCCCTGCGACCGTGCCTGTCTTAGGTTGTTCCTCCCTTGAGGAATCTTACCCGTCTCTGGCTACCCAGTCATCTTCCGGGGCCATACAGGGAAATGTAAAGTTGGTAAGTGAGAGAGAAGCCTTATTGTTTGAAATGGTTAGCTTTTTATTTCTTTGCATATTTATGCCCTGTAGCTTCTATGCCCAGCATCTGTCTTGAGGTATCTTTACCACTTGGAAGAATTGTGATACTTGGTAAATTTGATATGAGGCACGAATTCTATTTAAGGGTTGTAATTAGGAAGGAAGAAGAAAAGCTATAGAAGTAGCAGGGGGAAGAAAACATGGGAAGATTGATTATTTCTTTGACATATCTTCTTATAGAGTAACTTCAGTATGTATAGGTTTTAAGCTACTACTTAAATTGCGCACATACATTAACATAATAGGAGTATAGTTACATAACCAAAGCATATCTGTAATTACCAGCCATCTCCAGTGAAACCAAGAAAACCACTTAGGCACCTTAGGCATTTGTGAAAACTTATCTATGATATGGTGGATATTGTCCAACTGAACTTGAACAGTCTGAGAGAAATCAGACAAATTAAAACAACCCATTCCTGGGGAATGTTCACATCCCTTATGTTCTTTTAACAGTAAATAGTCTGTAGTTGTAAGATTTTGGAGCGCTACAATTTGCACTTCTCCTAATTCTTGGTTGAGTTCCAACAGTATAGATCCAGTCAAATTTGTTGTTTTACTGTATGCACAGGCCAGCTTAGATATCTCCTTCATTCCCATGGCAAGTCCAGGAGCTGGTGGGATGAGTGCATCTACAGCTGTAGCAGTGCGTGGATCTTTGTTGGGGTTTTTTGATGCTCATCTTCTGGCATGAGTCTTCCAGAGAGTGCTGATGTTGGAAGTTCTCTTTCATATCGTATCTTAGTTCATTTTCAGGGTAGCCAAATTAGGCTTTGATCCTCTGTATAAACACAAACAGACCCTTTGCCTACACTTTTATATGTCCTTTATATCATTGTGTAGAACTCAGAGGTCACCACATAGGAACTGCATTTTTTTTTTTTAATCATTAATCTACACTTACATGACGAATACTTTGTTTACTAGGCTCTCCCCTATACCAGGTCCCCCCTATATACTCCTTTACAGTCACTGTCCATCAGCGTAGCAACCTGTTGTAGAATCACTACTTGTCTTCTCTGTGTTGTACAGCCCTCCCCTTTCTCCCACCCCGCTATGGATGCTAATCTTAATACCCCCCTACTTCTCCCCCCCTTATCCCTCCCTACCCACCCATCCTCCCCAGTCCCTTTCCCTTTGGTACCTGTTAGTCCATTCTTGAGTTCTGTGATTCTGCTGCTGTTTTGTTCCTTCAGTTTTTCCTTTGTTCTTATATTCCACAGATGAGTGAAATCATTTGGTATTTCTCTTTCTCTGCTTGGCTTGTTTCACTGAGCAAAATACCCTCCAGCTCCATCCATGTTGCTGCAAATGATTGGATTTGCCCTTTTCTTATGGCTGAGTAGTATTCCATTGTGTATATGTACCACATCTTCTTTATCCATTCATCTATCGATGGACATTTAGGTTGCTTCCAATTCTTGGCTATTGTAAATAGTGCTGCGATAAACATAGGGGTGCACTGATCTTTCTCATACTTGATTGCTGCATTCTTAGGGTAAATTCCTAGGAGTGCAATTCCTGGGTCAAATGGTAAGTCTGTTTTGAGCATTTTGATGTACCTCCATACTGCTTTCCACAATGGTTGAACAAGTTTACATTCCCACCAGCAGTGTAGGAGGGTTCCCCTTTCTCCACAGCCTCGCCAACATTTGTTGTTGTTTGTCTTTTGGATGGCAGCCATCCTTACTGGTGTGAGGTGATACCTCATTGTAGTTTTAATTTGCATTTCTCTGATAATTAGCGATGTGGAGCATCTTTTCATGTGTCTGTTGGCCATCTGTATTTCTTTTTTGGAGAACCGTCTGTTCAGTTCCTTTGCCCATTTTTTAATTGGGTTATTTGTTTTTTGTTTGTTGAGGCGTGTGAGCTCTTTATATATTCTGGACGTCAAGCCTTTATCGGATGTGTCATTTTCAAAGATATTCTCCCATACTGTAGGGTTCCTTTTTGTTCTATTGATGGTGTCTTTTGCTGTACAGAAGCTTTTCAGCTTAATATAGTCCCACTTGTTCATTTTTGCTGTTGTTTTCCTTGCCCGGGGAGATATGTTTAAGAAGAGGTCACTCATGTTTATGTCTAAGAGGTTTTTGCCTATGTTTTCTTCCAAGAGTTTAATGGTTTCATGACTTACATTCAGGTCTTTGATCCATTTTGAGTTTACTTTTGTATATGGGGTTAGACGATGGTCCAGTTTCATTCTCCTACATGTAGCTGTCCAGTTTTGCCAGCACCATCTGTTGAAGAGACTGTCATTTCGCCATTGTATGTCCATGGCTCCTTTATCAAATATTAATTGACCATATATGTCTGAGTTAATGTCTGGATTGTCTAGTCTGTTCCATTGGTCTGTGGCTCTGCTCTTGTGCCACTACCAAATTGTCTTGATTACTATGGCTTTATAATAGAGCTTGAAGTTGGGGAGTGAGATCCCCCCTACTTTATTCTTCTTTCTCAGGATTGCTTTGGCTATTCGGGGTCTTTGGTGGTTCCATATGAATTTTTGAATTATTTGTTCCAGTTCATTGAAGAATGTTGCTGGTAGTTTCATAGGGATTGCATCAAATCTGTATATTGCTTTGGGCAGGATGGCCATTTTGACGATATTAATTCTTCCTAGCCATGAGCATGGGATGCGTTTCCATCTGTTAGTGTCCCCTTTAATTTCTTTTAAGAGTGACTTGTAGTTTTCAGAATATAAGTCTTTCACTTCTTTGGTTAGGTTTATTCCTAGGTATTTTATTTTTTTTGATGCAATTGTGAATGGAGTTGTTTTCCTGATTTCTCTTTCTGTTGGTTCATTGTTGGTATATAGGAAAGCCACAGATTTCTGTGTGTTGATTTTGTATCCTGCAACTTTGCTGTATTCCGATATCAGTTCTAGTAGTTCTGGGGTGGAGTCTTTAGGGTTTTTTATGTACAGTATCATGTCATCTGCAAATAGTGACAGTTTGACTTCTTCTTTGCCAATCTGGATTCCTTGTATTTTTTTGTTTTGTCTGATTGCCGTGGCTAGGACCTCCAGTACTATGTTAAATAACAGTGGGGAGAGTGGGCATCCCTGTCTAGTTCCCGATCTCAGCGGAAATGCTTTCAGCTTCTCGCTATTCAATATAATGTTGGCTGTGGGTTTTTCATAGATGGCCTTTATTATGTTGAGGTACTTGCCCTCTATTCCCATTTTGCTGAGAGTTTTTATCATGAATGGATGTTGAACTTTGTCAAATGCTTTTTCAGCATCTATGGAGATGATCATGTGGTTTTTGTCTTTCTTTTTGTTGATGTGGTGGATGATATTGATGGACTTTCGAATGTTGTGCCATCCTTGCATCCCTGGGATGAATCCCACTTGGTCATGGTGTACGATCCTTTTGATGTATTTTTGAATTCGGTTTGCTAAAATTTTGTTGAGTATTTTTGCGTCTACGTTCATCAGGGATATTGGTCTGTAGTTTTCTTTTTTGGTGGTGTCTTTGCCTGGTCTTGGTATTAGGGTGATGTTAGCGTCATAGAATGAGTTTGGGAGTATCCCCTCCTCTTCTATTTCTTGGAAAACTTTAAGGAGAATGGGTATTATGTCTTCCCTGTATGTCTGATAAAATTCCGAGGTAAATCCATCTGGCCCGGGGGTTTTGTTCTTTGGTAGTTTTTTGATTACCACTTCAATTTCGTTGCTGGTAATTGGTCTGTTTAGATTTTCTGTTTCTTTTTGGGTCAGTCTTGGAAGGTTGTATTTTTCTAGGAAGTTGTCCATTTCTCCTAGGTTTCCCAGCTTGTTAGCATATAGGTTTTCATAGTAGTCTCTAATAATTCTTTGTATTTCTGCGGGATCTGTTGTGATTTTTCCTTTCTCATTTCTGATACTGTTGATTTGTGTTGACTCTCTTTTCCTCTTAATAAGTCTGGCTAGAGGCTTATCTATTTTGTTTATTTTCTCGAAGAACCAGCTCTTGGTTTCATTGATTTTTGCTATTGTTTTATTCTTCTCAATTTTATTTATTTCTTCTCTGATCTTTATTATGTCCCTCCTTCTGCTGACCTTAGGCCTCATTTGTTCTTCTTTTTCCAATTTTGATAGTTGTGACATTAGACCGTTCATTTGGGATTGCTCTTCCTTTTTTAAATATGCTTGGAGTGCTATATACTTTCCTCTTAAGACTGCTTTTGCTGCGTCCCACAGAAGTTGGGGCTTAGTGTTGTTGTTGTCATTTGTTTCCATATATTGCTGGATCTCCATTTTGATTTGGTCATTGATCCATTGATTATTTAGGAGCGTGTTGTTTAGCCTCCATGTGTTTGTGAGCCTTTTTGCTTTCTTTGAACAGTTTATTTCTAGTTTAATGCCTTTGTGGTCTGAAAAGTTGGTTGGTAGGATTTCAATCTTTTGGAATTTACTGAGGCTCTTTTTGTGTCCTAGTATGTGGTCTATTCTGGAGAATGTTCCATGTGCACTTGAGAAGAACGTGTATCCTGTTGCTTTTGGATGTAGAGTTCTGTAGATGTCTATTAGGTCCATCTGTTCTAGTGTGTTGTTCAGTGCCTCTGTGTCCTTACTTATTTTCTGTCTGGTGGATCTGTCCTTTGGAGTGAGTGGTGTGTTGAAGTCTCCTAGAATGAATGCATTGCATTCTATTTCCTCCTTTAGTGCTGTTAATATTTGTTTCAGGTATGTTGGTGCTCCTGTATTGGGTGCATATATATTTATAATGGTTATATCCTCTTGATGGACTGAGCCCTTTATCATTATGTAATGTCCTTCTTTGTCTTTTGTTACTTTCTTTATTTTGAAGTCTGTTTTGTCTGATACCAGAATTGCAACACCTGCTTTCTTCTCTCTGTTGTTTGCTTGAAATATCTTTTTCCATCCCTTGACTTTAAGTCTGTGCGCGTCTTTGGGTTTGAGGTGAGTCTCTTGTAAGCAGCATATGGATGGATCTTGCTTTTTTATCCATTCTATTACTCTGTGTCTTTTGATTGGTGCATTCAGTCCATTTACATTTAGGGTGATTATTGAAAGGTATGAATTTATTGCCATTGCAGGCTTTAAGTTTGTGGTTACCAAAGGTTTAGGGTTAGCTTCTTTACTGTCTTACTGTCTAACTTAACTCGCTTGTTGAGCTATTATAAACACAATCTGATGATTCTTTATTTCTCTCCCTTCTTATTCCTCCTCCTCCCTTCTTCATATGTTGGGTGTTTTGTTGTGTGCTCTTTTTAGGAGTGCTCCCATCTAGAGCAGTCCCTGTAGGATGCCCTGTAGAGGTGGTTTGTGGGAGGCAAATTCCCTCAACTTTTGCTTGTCTGGGAATTGTTTAATCCCTCCTTCATATTTAAATGATATTCGTGCTGGATACAGTAGTCTTGGTTCGAGGCCCTTCTGTTTCATTGCATTAAGTATATCATGCCATTCTCTTCTGGCCTGTAGGGTTTCTGTTGAGAAGTCTGATGATAGCCTGATGGGTTTTCCTTTGTAGGTAACCTTTTTTTTCTCTCTGGCTGCTTGTAATACTTTGTCCTTGTCTTTGATCTTTGCCATTTTAATTATTATGTGTCTTGGTGTTGCCCTCCTTGGATCCCTTGTCATGGGAGTTCTGTGTACCTCTGTGGTCTGAGAGACCATTTCTTCCCCTAGTTTGGGGAAATTTTCAGCAATTATTTCTTCAAAGACATTTTCTATCCCCTTTTCTCTCTCTACTTCGTCTGGAATGCCTATGATTCTTATATTATTCCTTTTATATTGATCACTCAGCTCTCTTAAAATTCTTTCATTCCTGGAGATCCTTTTATCTCTCTCTGCATCAGCTTCTCTGCGTTCCTGTTCTCTGTTTTCTAGTCCATTAATGGTCTCTTGCATCTCGTCCATTCTGTTTTGAAGTCCTTCCAGAGCTTGTTTTATTTCTGAATTCTCCTTCCTTAGTTCTTGCATATTTCTCTGCAAGTCCATCAGCATGGTTATGACTTTTATTTTGAATTCTTTTTCAGGTAGACTGGCTAAATCTATCTCCCCAGATTCCTTCTCAGGGGAAGATGTAGCAGATGCCGAAGCTGTCTGGGTTAGTCTTGTCTGGATCATATTTTTTTGCCTTTTCATGTTGACAGGTGCTATTGACTGTCAGCTGGGAGGGCCAAAATTTTCACTTGCTACTGGCCTTTCTTTACTGGGGCAACTGCGACCCCTAGTGGCTTGTGTTGGGTAATTGCGTGTAGAGTGGGTCTTTGTGTCTTGCCTGGCCGGGAGGGAGAAATTTCCCTTTCTGTGGGCGGAATTTGTCTCAGGCTGCTTCTCTGCTTTCGCAGCGCCCGGTGGGGTGATGGATGGGGGGGCTGCTTGACTGTTTGCCTCCGTGAGGGGTCTCAGAGCTGTTGCCCAGGGGGTTAGTGCACCCGGTTTTCCCTGTAATTTCCAGCTGCTGTACTGTGACCTGGGTTGTTTCCGTCAAGCTGTTAAGTCCCTGTCCCTTTAAGACTTTCAAAAAGCCCCCGCTTTTCTTTGTCACAGGGGCATCAGCTTCAGCACCCGCTCTGAGGTCTTACTCCCTGTTCCCCCAGTATCCAGGGTCCCCTGGGCATGTACTGTGTCTGCGCTCTGGCCCGGATGGCTGGGGCTGGGTGTTCGGCAGTCCTGGGCTCCGTCTCCCTCCCGCTCTGCCTATTGTTCTCCCGCCGGGAGCTGGGGGGAGGGGCGCTCGGGTCCCGCCGGGCCGGGGCTTGTATCTCACCCCTTTCACCAGTCGCTGGGTTCTCGCTGGTGTAGCTGCAGTCTGGCCACTGTCCTGCGTCTTCTGGTCTCTCTTTTAGGGCTAGTTGTGTTTGTTGTATTTTCAAAAGTATATATGTTTTTGGGAGGAGATTCCCACTGTCCTACTCACGCCGCCATGTTGGCTCCGCCCCCGATCAAATGTTTCTTAACGACAATAAAATTCTGTATAGGGGAGTCAATGCTCAATGCACAATCATTAATCCACCCCAAGCCTAATATTTTTCGTCAGTCTCCAATCTTCTGAGGCATAACAAACAAGTTCTTACATGGAGAACAAATTCTTACATAGTGAATAAGTTACATGGTGAACATTACAAGGGCAGTCATCACAGAAACTTTTGGTTTTGCTCATGCATTATGAACTATAAACAGTCAGTTCCAATATGAACACTCATTTGGTTTTTATACTTGATTGAAATGTGGATACCACATTTCTCTCTTTATTATTATTATTTTTAATAAAATGCTGAAGTGGTAGGCAGATACAAGATAAAGGTAGAAAACAAAGTTTAGTGTTGTAAGAGAGCAAATGTAGATGATCAGGTGTGTACCTGTAGACTATGTGTTAATCCAAGCTAGACAAGGGCAATAAAACATCCACGTATGCAGAAGATTTCTCTCAGAACGGGGGGGTGAGGTTCTAAGCCTCACCTCTGTTGATCCCCAATTTCTCACCTGATGACCCCCGCTGCGACTGTGCCTGTCTTAGGTTGTTCCTCCCTTGAGGAATCTTACCTGTCTCTGGCTACCCAGTCATCTTCCGGGGCCATACAGGGAAATGTAAAGTTGGTAAGTGAGAGAGAAGCCTTATTGTTTGAAATGGTTAGCTTTTTATTTCTTTGCATATTTATGCCCTGTAGCTTCTATGCCCAGCATCTGTCTTGAGGTATCTTTACCACTTGGAAGAATTATGATACTTGGTAAATTTGATATGAGGCACGAATTCTATTTAAGGGTTGTAATTAGGAAGGAAGAAGAAAAGCTATAGAAGTAGCAGGGGGAAGAAAACATGGGAAGATTGATTATTTCTTTGACATATCTTCTTATAGAGTAACTTCAGTATGTATAGGTTTTAAGCTACTACTTAAATTGCGCACATACATTAACATAATAGGAGTATAGTTACATAACCAAAGCATATCTGTAATTACCAGCCATCTCCAGTGAAACCAAGAAAACCACTTAGGCACCTAAGGCATTTGTGAAAACTTATCTATGATATGGTGGATATTGTCCAACTGAACTTGAACAGTCTGAGAGAAATCAGACAAATTAAAACAACCCATTCCTGGGGAATGTTCACATCCCTTATGTTCTTTTAACAGTAAATAGTCTGTAGTTGTAAGATTTTGGAGCGCTACAATTTGCACTTCTCCTAATTCTTGGTTGAGTTCCAACAGTATAGATCCAGTCAAATTTGTTGTTTTACTGTATGCACAGGCCAGCTTAGATATCTCCTTCATTCCCATGGCAAGTCCAGGAGCTGGTGGGATGAGTGCATCTACAGCTGTAGCAGTGCGTGGATCTTTGTTGGGGTTTTTTGATGCTCATCTTCTGGCATGAGTCTTCCAGAGAGTGCTGATGTTGGAAGTTCTCTTTCATATCGTATCTTAGTTCATTTTCGGGGTAGCCAAATTAGGCTTTGATCTTCTGTATAAATGCAAACAGACCCTTTGCCTACACTTTTATATGCCCTTTATGCCCTTGTGTAGAACTCATTGGAGGTTACCACACAGGAACTGCCCTTTTTTTTTTTTGTTTTGTTTTTGGTATCACTAATCTACACTTACATTACGAATATTATGTTTACTAGGCTCTCCCCTATACCAGGTCTCCCCTATAAACCCCTTTACAGTCACTGTCCATCAGCATAGCAAAATGTTGTAGAATCACTACTTGCCTTCTCTGTGTTGTACAGCCCTCCCTTTTCTCCTACCCCCCCATGCATGTTAATCTTAATAGCCCCCTACGTCTCCCCCCCTTATCCCTCCCTACCCACCCATCCTCCCCAGTCCCTTTCCCTTTGGTACCTGGTAGTCCATTCTTGAGTTCTGTGATTCTGCTGCTGTTTTGTTCCTTCAGTTTTTCCTTTGTTCTTATATTCCACAGATAAGAGAAATCATTTGGTATTTCTCTTTCTCCGCTTGGCTTGTTTCACTGAGCATAATGCCCTCCAGCTCCATCCATGTTGCTGCAAATGGTTGGATTTGCCCTTTTCTTATGGCTGAGTAGTATTCCATTGTGTATATGTACCACATCTTCTTTATCCATTCATCTATCGATGGACATTTAGGTTGCTTCCAATTCTTGGCTATTGTAAATAGTGCTGCGATAAACATAGGGGTGCACTGATCTTTCTCATACTTGATTGCTGCATTCTTAGGGTAAATTCCTAGGAGTGCAATTCCTGGGTCAAATGGTAAGTCTGTTTTGAGCATTTTGATGTACCTCCGTACTGCTTTCCACAATGGTTGAACTAACTTACATTCCCACCAGCAGTGTAGGAGGGTTCCCCTTTCTCCACAGCCTCGCCAACATTTGTTGTTTGTCTTTTGGATGGCAGCCATCCTTACTGGTGTGAGGTGATACCTCATTGTAGTTTTAATTTGCATTTCTCTGATAATTAGCGATGTGGAGCATCTTTTCATGTGTCTGTTGGCCACCTGTATTTCTTTTTTGGAGAACTGTCTGTTCAGTTCCTCTGCCCATTTTTTAATTGGGTTATTTGTTTTTTGTTTGTTGAGGCGTGTGAGCTCTTTATATATTCTGGACGTCAAGCCTTTATCGGATGTGTCATTTTCAAAGATATTCTCCCATACCGTAGGGATCCTTTTTGTTCTATTGATGGTGTCTTTTGCTGTACAGAAGCTTTTCAGCTTAATATAGTCCCACTTACTCATTTTTGCTGTTGTTTTCCTTGCCCGAGGAGATATGTTCAAGAAGAGGTCACTCATGTTTATGTCTAAGAGGTTTTTGCCTATGTTTTCTTCCAAGAGTTTAATGGTTTCATGACTTACATTCAGGTCTTTGATCCATTTTGAGTTGACTTTTGTATATGGGGTTAGACAATGGTCCAGTTTCATTCTCCTACGTGTAGCTGTCCAGTTTTGCCAGCACCATCTGTTGAAGAGACTGTCATTTCGCCATTGTATGTCCATGGCTCCTTTATCAAATATTAATTGACCATATATGTCTGGGTTGATGTCTGGATTCTCTAGTCTGTTCCATTGGTCTGTGGCTCTGCTCTTGTGCCACTACCAAATTGTCTTGATTACTATGGCTTTATAGTAGAGTTTGAAGTTGGGGAGTGAGATCCCCCCTACTTTATTCTTCTTTCTCAGGATTGCTTTGGCTATTCGGGGTCTTTGGTGTTTCCATATGAATTTTTGAACTATTTGTTCCAGTTCATTGAAGAATGTTACTGGTAGTTTCATAGGGATTGCATCAAATCTGTATATTGCTTTGGGCAGGATGGCCATTTTGACGATACTAATTCTTCCTAGCCAGGAGCATGGGATGTGTTTCCATCTGTTAGTGTCCCCTTTAATTTCTCTTAAGAGTGACTTGTAGTTTTCAGAGTATAAGTCTTTCACTTCTTTGGTTAGGTTTATTCCTAGGTATTTTATTTTTTTTGTTGCAGTTGTGAATGGAGTTGTTTTCCTGATTTCTCTTTCTGTTGGTTCATTGTTAGTATATAGGAAAGCCACAGATTTCTGTGTGTTGATTTTGTATCCTGCAACTTTGCTGTATTCCGATAACAGTTCTAGTAGTTTTGGGGTGGAGTCTTTAGGGGTTTTTATGTACAGTATCATGTCATCTGCAAATAATGACAGTTTAACTTCTTCTTTACCAATCTGGATTCCTTGTATTTCTTTATTTTGTCTGATTGCCGTGGCTAGGACCTCCAGTACTATGTTAAATAACAGTGGAGAGAGTGGGCATCCCTGTCTAGTTCCCGATCTCAGAGGAAATGCTTTCAGCTTCTCACCGTTCAATATAATGTTGGCTGTGGGTTTTTCATAGATGGCCTTTATTATGTTGAGGTACTTGCCCTCTATTCCCATTTTGCTGAGAGTTTTTATCATGAATGGATGTTGAACTTTGTCAAATGCTTTTTCAGCATCTATGGAGATGATCATGTGGTTTTTGTCTTTCTTTTTGTTGATGTGGTGGATGATGTTGATGGACTTTCGAATGTTGTACCATCCTTGCATCCCTGGGATGAATCCCACTTGGTCATGGTGTACGATCCTTTTGATGTATTTTTGAATTCAGTTTGCTAATATTTTGTTGAGTATTTTTGCGTCTACGTTCATCAGGGATATTGGTCTGTAGTTTTCTTTTTTGGTGGGATCTTTGCCTGGTTTTGGTATTAGAGTGATGTTAGCTTCATAGAATGAGTTTGGGAGTATCCCCTCCTCCTCTATTTTTTGGAAAACTTTAAGGAGAGTGGGTATTATGTCTTCCCTGTATGTCTGATAAAATTCCGAGGTAAATCCATCTGGCCCGGGGGTTTTGTTCTTTGGTAGTTTTTTGATTACCGCTTCAATTTCGTTGCTGGTAATTGGTCTGTTTAGATTTTCTGTTTCTTTCTGGGTCAATCTTGGAAGGTTGTATTTTTCTAGGAAGTTGTCCATTTCTCCTAGGTTTCCCAGCTTGTTAGCATATAGGTTTTCATAGTATTCTCTAATAATTCTTTGTATTTCTGTGGGGTCCGTCGTAATTTTTCCTTTCTCGTTTCTGATACTGTTGATTTGTGTTGACTCTCTTTTCTTCTTAATTAAGTCTGGCTAGAGGCTTATCTATTTTGTTTATTTTCTCGAAGAACCAGCTCTTGGTTTCATTGATTTTTGCTATTGTTTTATTCTTCTCAATTTTATTTATTTCTTCTCTGATCTTTATTATGTCCCTCCTTCTGCTGACCTTAGGCCTCATTTGTTCTTCTTTTTCCAATTTCGATAGTTTTGACATTAGACCATTCATTTGGGTTGTTCTTCCTTTTTTAAATATGCTTGGATTGCTATATACTTTCCTCTTAAGACTGCTTTTGCTGCGTCCCACAGAAGTTGGGGCTTAGTGTTGTTGTTGTCATTTGTTTCCATATATTGCTGGATCTCCATTTTGATTTGGTCATTGATTCATTGATTATTTAGGAGCGTGTTGTTAAGCCTCCATGTGTTTGTGAGCCTCTTTGCTTTCTTTGTACAGTTTATTTCTAGTTTAATGCCTTTGTGGTCTGAAAAGTTGGTTGGTAGGATTTCAATCTTTTGGAATTTTCTGAGGCTCTTTTTGTGGCCTAGTATGTGGTCTATTCTGGAGAATGTTCCATGTGCACTTGAGAAGAATGTATATCCTGTTGCTTTTGGATGTAGAGTTCTATAGATGTCTATTAGGTCCATCTGCTCTACTGTGTTGTTCAGTGCTTCCGTGTCCTTACTTATTTTCTGCCCGGTGGATCTATCCTTTGGGGTGAGTGGTGTGTTGAAGTCTCCTAGAATGAATGCATTGCAGTCTATATCCCCCTTTAGTTCTTTTAGTATTTGTTTCACATATGCTGGTGCTCCTGTGTTGGGTGCATATATATTTAGAATGGTTATATCCTCTTGTTTGACTGAGCCCTTTATCATTATGTAGTGTCCTTCTTTATCTCTTGTTACTTTCTTTGTTTTGAAGTCTATTTTGTCTGATATTAGTACTGCAACCCCTGCTTTCTTCTCACTGTTGTTTGCTTGAAATATGTTTTTCCATCCCTTGACTTTTAGTCTGTACATGTCTTTGGGTTTGAGGTGAGTTTCTTGTAAGCAGCATATAGATGGGTCTTGCTTTTTTATCCATTCTGTTACTCTGTGTCTTTTGATTGGTGCATTCAACCCATTAACATTTAGGGTGACTATTGAAAGATATGTACTTATTGCCATTGCAGGCTTTAAATTCGTGGTTACCAAAGGTTCAAGGTTAGCCTCTTTAGTATCTTACTGCCTAACTTAGCTCGCTTATTGAGCTGTTATATACACTGTCTGGAGATTCTTTTCTTCTCTCCCTTCTTGTTCCTCCTCCTCGATTCTTCATATGTTGGGTGTTTTGTGCTGTGCTCTTTCTAGGAGTGCTCCCATCTAGAGCAGTCCCTGTAAGATGTTCTGTAGAGGTGGTTTGTGGGAAGCAAATTCCCTCAGCTTTTGTTTGTCTGGGAATTGTTTAATCCCACCGTCATATTTGAATGATAGTCGTGCTGGATACAGTATCCTTGGTTCAAGGCCCTTCTGTTTCATTGTATTAAATATATCATGCCATTCTCTTCTGGCCTGTAGGGTTTCTGTTGAGAAATCTGATGTTAGCCTGATGGGTTTCCCTTTATAGGTGACCTTTTTCTCTCTAGCTGCCTTTAAAACTCTTTCCTTGTCCTTGATCTTTGCCATTTTAATTATTATGTGTCTTGGTGTTGTCCTCCTTGGATCCTTTCTGTTGGGGGTTCTGTGTATTTCCATGGTCTGTTCGATTATTTCCTCCCCCAGTTTGGGGAAGTTTTCAGCAATTATTTCTTCTAAGATACTTTCCATCTCTTTTCCTCTCTCTTCTTCTTCTGGGACCCCTATAATACGGATATTGTTCTTTTTGGAATGGTCACACAGTTCTCTTAATATTGTTTTATTCCTGGAGATCCTTTTGTCTCTCTCTATGTCAGCTTCTATGCGTTCCTGTTCTCTGATTTCAATTCCATCAATGGCCTCTTGCATTCTATCCATTCTGCTTATAAACCCTTCCAGAGTTTGTTTCATTTCTGTGATCTCCTTTCTGGCATCTGTGATCTCCCTCCGGACTTCATCCCATTTCTCTTGCGTATTTCTCTGCATCTCTGTCAGCATGTTTATGATTCTTATTTTGAATTCTTTTTCAGGAAGACTGGTTAGGTCTGTCTCCTTCTCTGGTGTTGTCTCTGTGATCTCTGTCTGCCTGTAGCTTTGCCTTTTCATGGTGATAGGAATAGTCTGCAGAGCTGGGACGAGTAACGGCTGGAAGGACTTCCTTTCTTGTTGGTTTGTGGCCCTCCTCTCCTGGGAGAACAGCGGCCTCTAGTGGCTTGTGCTGCGCAGCTGCGCGCAGACAGGGTTTCTGCTTCCTGCTGGGAAGTTCATCTCCGCTGTTGCTGTGGGCGTGGCCTGGCTCGGGCAGCTGCTCCAAAATGGTGGAGTCGCGTTGGAGCAGGAGCTGCTGGGAGGCTATTTATCTCCGTAAAGGGCCTCCCTGCTCCCTGCAGCCCAGGGGTTAGGGTGCCCAGAGATCCCCGGATTCCCTACATCTGGATTAAGTGTCCCACCCTGCCCCTTTAAGACTTCCAAAAAGCACCCGCCAAAACAAAACAATGACTACAAAAAAAAAAAAAAAAAAAGATTTTTTTAATTAAAAAAAAAGGTGGTCGCTCGTTTTTCTTTATTCTCCAGTGCCAGCCTCAGGCCTCTGCTCACTGGTCTTGCTGCCCTGTTTCCCTAGTATTGGGGTCCCTATCCCTTTAAGACTACCAAAAAGCGCTTGCCAAAACAAAACAGCAAAAATAAAAAGAAAAAATGGTCGGTTGCTTTTCTGGTGTCCTCCTGCGCCAGGCCACCGGTGCCCGCTCACTGTTCTTGCTGCCCTTTTTCCCTAGTATTGGGGTCCCTATCCCTTTAAGACTTCCAAAAAGCGCTCACCAAAACAAAACAGCAAAAAAGCAAAAAAAAAAAAAAAATGGTCGCGCGCTTTTCTTATGTCCTCTGGCGCCCAGCCTCCAGTGCCCGCTCACTGTTCTTGCTGCCCTGTTTTCCTAGTATCGAGCACCCTGCACTCTGGCCCGGATGGCGGGGGCTGGGTGCTCGGCAGTCCTGGGCTCCGTCTCCCTCCCGCTCTGCCTGCTCTTCTCCCGCCGGGAGCTGGGGGGAGGGGCGCTCGGCTCCCGCGGGGCCGGGGCTTGTATCTCACCCCCTTTGCGAGGCGCTGGGTTCTCTCAGGTGCGGATGTGGTCTGGATATTGTCCTGTGTCCTCTGGTCTTTATTCTAGGAAGGGTTGTCTTTGTTATATTTTCATAGATATATGTTGTTTTGGGAGGAGATTTCCGCTGCTCTACTCACGCCGCCATCTTCCGCCCCTCTCCAGATTTGTTTGTTAAACAGTAAACTTTTTAATTCTAAATATAGTAGTAAAAAGAACTTAAACCTTTAACCTAGTCCAGATAGATGCCACCTGAAGATGCAACTTTTTTTTTTCCTTGAGTTTCTTTGTATATAATTTCAGCTTTTTGTTGCATTTTCAGTTTTCAGGGATAGTGGAGGGTTAGATTTTCTTCATTGTCTTTCCCTTTTAAAAAATTTGTGTCAGACTTCATGCAGGTTTTTATGCTGTTTTTTAGAACAGTGCTGTGCCATAGAACTTTCTGTAGTGATGGAAATATTCTGTAGCTGTGCTGTTTAGTGTGGTAACCACTGCAAGTGGAACTAGTGGAAATGAGGAACTGATGAACTGAATTTTTAACAGTATTTAATTTTAATTAAATGTCCACACATAGCCAGTGGCTGTTGTATTGCCTGGTGCAGTTCTAGACGTCTCCCCTTTTTCTCTCTTTCCAGTCTTGCTTTCCTCTTCCGGCAGGTAGTAATGGTTATGGCTTGGGGTCTATCCTACCAAAAATCTTGTGGTCCATTTGTAAGAATTAAATGAACATGTTTGAATATATACTGTTTTCAAAACAAAATATGTGATCACACTTGTACATTAATCTGCACCTTATATTTTTCACTTTGATATATTCTGAACATGTCTTTGGATCCATAGTACACCCTCATCCTTTTAATGGCTGCTCAGTATTCTGGCCTGGATGATGTTCTCAATCAGTATTTTTCTTTGCTATTACTATTTATTCATCACTTTTAGTATGTAATGTGTATTAACTTGATAATCAGGTATGGAGATCATTACTTCCAATAGAAATCTAATAAGGCAGACATGACTCATTTTAAGATGTGAACTTCCTTATTAGACAGATTTAATAAATCAGGAATAGTTCTCCCGATTTCTTGTATTTTGTCTTAGTCTTACTCTCTCATTTTTGTTATTTCCTATGAGTTTACTTCTTTTGGATTGAAACTCACATCAGAACTTACTACTTTTTTCAGTGAAACTTAGTTTTGAGTGTTGGCACCCAGTTCTAATTACCAGGCAGATAGCTTTTTCTACTGACTTGTAATCAAACCTTAACATTTTAAAAATGGCAATCCTAGACTACCTTTTTTTTTTTTTTCAGGGAGATAGGAGCAGGATGGAGGTAGAGAGGAAGCATGTAAAATTTTCTTTTTTCAAGTAATTACTAGATTCAAAGTGACTGGGTTATTTTGAACCATATGAAATTGCTTTTTTAAAAAGGATCAAATGGTCAGGTATTGGTCATTTTAGGAGGTTCAAAATAGTTTATTTACTTTTTTCAATTCATACAGGAAGCCCTAACTCCCCTAACTCAAGGAAGGTGACATAGGTAAACTGATGCCGTGTAGGGGGAAGCCCAGTTAAAGGTCAAACGTCGGTTCAAGGCTCTGTTACTAGAGCAGGAAGCAGGATAAAGACTGTATTACACTTTATATCTTTTCCTAATCATGTTTTTTTTTTCAAAGTGTGACTTCATTTTTAGACATATTTTGATTTTGAATTTTCAAACTATCAGAAGTTTTCTCAGGTTAAACAAGCAGGTTAAAAAATGTTTTAAAGCCAAGTATAATTTACTTTGAATGCTTGCCTTGCCATTTTGGATTACCTTTATCAGTCTTGCCCCAATTTTGTTAACGTGGGTAATGAAATTTTCTTTCCCATTTCACTATTGTACAGTTGTTTAAAACTCTAGGTTAAGGAACATTTATCTTAATATACTGTAATTACAATAACTACCTTTGGGCTTTTGATGTATGTCATTTTGATGAATGTGATATAATTGTATATTAATGAATCTAGAACAGTGCTTAGGACACAGTGAAGTCCTTGATAAATGATACTTGATTTTGAATTGCTTTTTTCTCTGAAAGGGTCTGAAGCATTTGAAGAAAGCCCAAAGACTAAAATAGTCCCCAAACATTATAAAGTTCGAACCCAAAATGAGAACTTTAAAAAAATATAATACATTGTTTCCTGATATAATCCCAGGTATCCTTCAGGTTAAACTAAATTTCACAAAAAGAATGTGCTTGATTAACTTACAAAAATTCCCTGATTAGAATATACTTATTTGTGTGTGCATTTAAATGTTTTAAAGTAGGTTTTCTTAGAGATGTATAAACACATATATATCCGTATATATGATTGAAATTGATCAGACAATATGTTCATTAAAAGTGCTACAGTTTTTTTCCCCAACTTAGATGCTTCATTACATATCATGGTAATATGGATTTGAGTTTGATCATTTTACATTAATGTAAATCATAGATATATTTTTATTTGGAAGTATACATGCTCATTATAAATTCATACTCTAACAAAAGGTATAAATCACAAGCTCAGTTCTACTCCCTAGAGGTAATCACTGGGAAATTTCTTTGTTTCCAGACGTTTTTCATCTGTAGACAGGAGATGTGTGTGCATTGAAATGGAATTATGCTATAAACACTGTTCTGTAACTTCTTTTGTTTCACAGTATATCTTATACATCTTTTTCATAAGTCCATCTTGATTAATAATGTAGGTGCAGTTCAGTGATTGAAATAAAGTGTTTTTTAAAATCATGTTACATAATTGTCAGTAAATAGGGATGGTTCAGGTAAAATCAAATAGGAAAATTTGGATAAAAAATTATGATTTGTACTATATGGCTGTTTTCAAGGGTAAGGAAGTATGGTCTCGTATACATGACATTTTAGAAATATCTAACTCTGATATGTCTCTTGTCTATTGTAAAACCCCTCTTAAATGCATGAGCAAAACCAAAAGTTTCTGTCATGACTGCCCTTGTACTGCTCACCATGTAACTTATTCAATATGTAAGAATTTGTTCTCCATGTAAGAACTTGTTCGTTATGCTTCAGAAGATTGGAGACTGACGAAAATTAGGCTTGGGGTGGATTAATGATTGTGCATTGAGCATTGACTCCCCTATACAGAATTTTATTGTTGTTAACAACCATTTGATCAATAAATATGAGAGATGCCCTCACAACAACAAAAAAAAGTGTCAATTTGAGTAGCTCTCAAAAAAACTCAAACTTCTAAGTCCGATTTCCCTATTTTCTTTTATCAACTTATTTTTAGAACTGTTTTAGATTCACAAAATTATTACGAAGATAGTTCTGTTATACCCTACATCTAGTTTCTCTGTTAAGAACATCTTATAATAGCCCCTACTACATTTTTGTGTGCATATTCCATCCAAATAATCCTGGATATCACGTTAATTAACATACATATATTTTTAAGTGCCAGCATTCTTTTACTAATTTTATGCTGGTATTCTTGAAACAATTTGGAAAGAAAATACAATGAAAGTAAAAACAGATGTGGGGAGCTTCTTTCTATCATTCTATAAAAATCATCTGGCTCTCTTTTTTTTTTCTCTAGTCAAAAATACCCTATATTTTAATCCCCAGTCCTCTTACTGACCATCCTATAGTCATCACTGGTAATAGCATTCTCTAGCTCATCAAAGCTCTAAAACACACAGTATTTTTCTCCTTCTGGTCATTCGCTATGAATTTTTTCTTTATACTATAGTTCAAATGTGTCCCTTTTCTTTTTTTACTTTATCATTCCCATAGTGACCTCTATTGTATGAAAATAAGACAAAACCAAGTGAGTTCCACCTACCCCCAAATCCAGCTATGCCAGAAAACAAGATGGGTTCTGTCAGGCTAACAAGCACAAAAGGAAGTTGGTCAGGTATTGACAGGAGACCACACAGGTATTGTGTGCCCTGGGAAAACCACACTCTCATCCACTCTCCAAAGCCCACTCAGTTCCTGTTGTTTCCTTGCCAATCAGTTCCTGTTGTGTTCTTACCAATGCTGCAAAAACAGACCATAACTGGGAAGTTACTTGTATTAACCAATCAGAACCAAAGCAAACAAGTTTGCATCCCTCATTTGTGTCAATGCACCTGAGTGGGAACTTGGGTGAGAACTTTTATAATAAAAATGACCTTCTCTCTTGTGCTTTTGGTTCATAGCTGGAGACTACACCTCTCTTGTTTGCAAACTGACCCCCTTTTTTCTTTTGCAATAAAGTTCTCCTTAATCAGAAAAAAAAAAACAAAAAACCCCTCTTAAACTTTTGGGGGCCCTGTCTATATCTTTCTGCTTTAAGATAACACTGTTCTGTAGTTATTCTTCTGAGAGATTAAAGTGATTTTTTAGGTATACAAACATATATTAAATGTGTCCACTGTAAATTAGAAATCCTGGTTTCACTTACTTATCTTTTGATCTTAGAAGACATTTAATAGCCTGAGCTCTGTATTAAGTCAATATTGGTTCAGATCCCAGATATACCACTTAATAATTGTGTGACCATGATCCTTTCCATGCTTCAGTTTTTCTGTCTGTTAAATGAGGAGTAATGGTTGTTATGATAGGTCCATAACAAGTAGTAGTTAGTTGAAGTTATGTCAGCTGCTGTAACAGATAAACCCTGAAATCTCCAGGGCTTAAGATAGTAACAGTTTATTCTACTGGGACTCTAGCAAATCTTCAACACATGACTTCTAAGATTGCCCTGGGTATTGATACCCTCCTGGCAGATGGGGGAGGCAACGGTGCAGGGTTGCGTGGAGGTTTTTTGGGTAGGGCTTGGGAGTAGAGAAGAGGTAGCCATCACTTTTGCCCACATTTTGTGCCCAGGACTCAGACACATGGAAGCGAAGTTGGGAAATGTAGTCTAGCCACATGCCCAGGAGGAAAGGGAATATACTGTAAGTACTCAGCCCAGAAGATGGTTCTAAGGTGGTTGTTCAGCAAGTCACTTCACCTCTTGGGGGGGTCTGTTTCCAGGTGTAAAGTGGGGAGGGTGGTGATGAGGAGGGGAACAGTTAACATTTATTGAGAACTTCTGTGAAGCACTGTTTTAGGAGAACTATTATAACTGTATTAATTCATCTAATTCTACAAAAGTTTTCAGAAGTAAAGACTTTTACTATCCTTTTATTTTTTTTTTTTTAACATCTGAGGACACTAAGGCACAGAGCCATGGAGCCGGGACTCGGTCTCAGGTAGTGTTCACCACAGGGTCTGTGCTTTTGATGCCCTGCTCGAAGTCCCACGCCAAGGCGCTGCACTTAACATCCTGTGCTGCTGTGTCCCAACTTCTCTTAGTGTCTCTTCTTTAGCAAAGGTGGTCTTTGTGGTGAAATAATTTCTTTCAGGTTGCTGCCGCCTTCATTTATGATCTTTTTTTCCTTCCCTCCATTTGCCCTGGTATTCATTAGATCACTCTTTTTCCCTTTCCACCTGTTTTTTAAAAAACTTTCTATTATGGAAAATTTGTCCATATACAAATGTGTAGAGATTAGGTATCCCTAACTTTTTGAAAGTTCACATCACACCACTTTGCTTTTACAAAAGACCTACATTAGTACCTGTTTCACTAACTGAAAGAAATCTGAAGAGGATTCTCATTTTGCAAAAAGAGGCAGAAAGCAAAAAGAAAAGCACATTCGGTGTTTGCTTTGTTCTGAGGATTTTACAGAGGCAGCATGCACCTCACTTCGAGCAGCAAGCTCTTTCCCTTGACAACTCCCAGCATCTCAGCAACCCACCTCCATTGCTTTAAAATGTGTCTGTGAGTATCTGCTTTACCATCTCGATCTATTTTGTGCATCCATGAGCAGGACATGTCGTAAAGTACCTGTAAAGGCTACAAGAAGAGGTATTTTGTGCCTGGGAGCACTCAGACTTTTTCCCATATAATTAATGGTTATTGCTTCTTTGGTTTATGCCTTTTTAGCTTGCCAAAGCTTTCATAGGAGCACTGTGTGGACAGTGGGGGAAAGAAACATGTAATGAGCCCCTAAGTACCTATCCCCTAAGCTTAAACAATTGCCAACACATGGCCAGTCTTTTTACATTTATACTGTGACCCTTTTCTTTCTTCCATTATTTGAAACAAATTTCAGGTATAATGTAATTTCATTTATAAATATTTGAGAAGGTATCTGTAAACAGTAAAGACTTACAAAAATAAACACCATTCTACTTGAAAAAATTAACAGTTAAGTCCATAATATCAAATATTCAGTGTTCAGAATGAGGTGTCTCAATTAAAAAAAAGTTTGTTTTGAGTCAGAATATGAATAAGCTCACACATTGTGATGAAGTCCTTTTTTAATTTAGAGGTTACTAGTCTCCCCCTAACCCCTCCTTTTTTTGCAGTTTGTTAAAGAAGCGAGTCATTTATCCTGTGGAATTTCCCAATTTCTGGATTTTGCTGATTTTATCCCTAAGGTTTAACATGTTTCTCTGTACTTTGTATTTCCAAATAAGTAATTGGAGCTAGAGGCTTAATGAGATTCAGGTTCAATTTTATTTTTCATGCCTGTTGCTTATGTGAGGGTGCACTCTTTCATCAGGAGACACACGTATCTTGTTGTCTCTCTTTTGTGGTACTTGTAGCTATTGATGACCAGTGCCTTCATCTATTGATTCATTAGGGGTTGTATAATGATGATGTTCTGATTCTGTTATTCCTTAATTTATTAGCTGGAATATTTTTTATAAAGAGAAAAATCCCCCTAACCTATTATTTGGTTGCTTCATATTACAGTTTATGTAGGAAAGGCAGGATAAATGTTTGATTCTTTCTTTACCCGTTTGCAGTGTAATCAGTTGGTTCACGAGTGTTTCCCAACTGTGGTGAATATGTTTTTCTTACTCTTATTTTCTTTCGTATTAGTCAGTGTCAGGAAGGTATCTGGACATCCATAAAGGCGAGCCTGTCCGCAGAGACGCTGGCTGGTGGTGGGACAGTACAGTCGGCAGAGGCAGTGCACACTGCGGGTGCCTTGAAGGTCAGGGAAGGACTCCAGTTGATCTCGAAATGGGGTTTGAAGGTTGAATAATAGTTGGCTTCTTTTGGTGGGGGTAGAGGTTCCTTTCCATGTAAGGCCAGAACCCATATAAAGTTACCATTACTTTACTTTTGTACATACTGAAGCCACATAAGTTACCATTCCATGGAGTGTGCTTGCTGTAAGAGTATCTAGATGAGGCTGCAGAGGTAGTATGGATTTTAAGTCAATTTAAGGAGTAGCTTTGATTTAACTTTGAAGGCCATGGAGAGACATTGAAAGATTTTGTTCAGGTGAATGACATAAAATACACATCTTCTGAAGGTAAGTCCGCAGCACTGTGTTGAGTGAGTCATGGTGCTCTTTTCCTAAACTGCTTATACAGATTTGATCTTCTTTCTTGGTATTACTCCTTGGCACCTCTCCCCTCTCCCCCCACCCCCCCTCCCAGACCTGCTCCTCTCCCCTCACATGCACGTGCGCATGTGCGCGCACCCACACCCCGACCCTGGAGGGGTGACTGGCAGGGCTAGAAAGGAGGCTGTCTGAAAAGCAGTTGGTGGTTGGGATCTGCCAGCTGCACAGCATGTCCGTAGTGGGTACAGGAGCAGTGGTGGCAGTAGTTGTAGGTGAGTCGCAAGCACTGACTATCACCCTAGGCACTATTCTCAGCCTGCTCTTAACCCCACTGTACAGATGAGCAATGCAGAAATTAAGGGCCTGCCTCAAGGCCGTATCTCCAGTAAGTGGCAGAGGAGGCTGCAGCCTAAGCATGCGGCCTGTGGAGCTCATGCCCAAAGTGCCCCACTAGATTGCCTCTTGTTTGTTCATGCTTTGTGCCCAGTGCACTGAAGCCTGTCCCCATAGCACGTGTCATGTAATCGCTGACCTGCCAGGGTTTCCTGGTCTCCCGTATTCCCCCTTACCGTTTTAAAAAAAATGTTTATTAAGGTATTATTGATATACACTCTTATGAAGGTTTCACATGAAAAAACAATGTGGTTACTACATTTACCCATATTATCAAGTCTCCACCCATACCCCAGTGCAGTCACTGTCCATCAGTGCAGCAAGATGCTACAGATCCACTATGTCCCTTCTCTGTGCTACACTGTTCTCCCCGTGATCCCCCACACCATGTGTACTAAACATCATACACCTCAGTCCCCGTCTCCCTCCCTCCCCACCCACCCTCCCACACCCCTCCTCTTTGGTAACCACTAGTCCCTTCTTGGAGTCTCTGAGTCTGCTGCTATTTTGGTCCTTCAGTTATGCCTCATTTGTATACTCCATAAATGAGGGAAAACATTTGGCACTTGTCTTTGTCCACCTGGCTCATTTTACTGAGCATAATATCCTCCAGCTCCATCCATGTTGTTGCAAATGGTAGGATGTATTTCTTTCTTAGGGCTGAATAGTATTCCATTGTGTGTATGTACCACATCTTTATCCATTCATCTACTGATGGACACTTAGGTTGCTTCCATATCTTGGCTATTGTAAAAAGTGCTATATAAACATAGGGGTGCATCTGTCTTTTTGAGTCTGAAAAGTTGTATTGTTTGGGGAAATTCCAAGGAGTGGGATTCCCAGGATAAATCGTATTTCTGTTTTTAGTTTTTTGAGGAACCTCCTTATTGCTTTCCACAATGGTTGAACTAGTTTACATTCCCACCAGCAGTGTAGGAGGGTTCCCCTTTCTCCGCATCCTCGCCAGCATTTGTTTTTCTTAGTCTTTTCGATGCTGGCCATCCTTACTGGTGTGAGGTGATATCTCATTGTGGTTTTAATTTGCATTTCCCTGATGATTAGTGATGTGGAGTATCTTTTCATGTGCCTGTTGACCATCTGAAATTCTTCCTTGGAGAACTGTCTCTTTATATCGTCTGCCCATTTTTTAATCGGGTTATTTGCTTTTTGGGTGTTGAGGTGTGTGAGTTCTTTATATATTTTGGATGTTAACCCTTTGTTGGATATGTCATTTACAAATATATTCTCCCATACTGTAGGATGCCTTTTTGTTCTATTCATGGTGTCCTTTGCTGTACAGAAACTTTTTAGTTTAATGTAGTCCTATGTGTTCATTTTTGCTTTTGTTTCCTTGTTCGAGGAGATGGGTTCAGGAAGAAGTTGCTCATGCTTATATTCAGGAGATTTTTGCCTATGTTGTCTTCTGAGAGTTTTATGGTTTCATAACTTACATTCAGGTCTTTGATCCATTTTGAGTTTACTTTTGTGTATGCAGTTAAACAATAATCCAGTTTCATTTTCTTACATGTAGTTGTCTGGTTTTGCCAACACCAGTTGTTGAAGAGGCTGTCATTTCCCCATTGTATGTCTGTGACTCCTTTATTGTATATTAATTGACCATATATAGTTGGGTTTCTATCGGGGCTCTCTAGTCTGTTCCATTGGTCTATGGGTCTGTTCTTATGCCAGTACCAAATTGTCTTGATTACTGTGACTTTGTAGTAGAGCTTCAAGTCGGGGAGCATAATCCCCCCTGCTTTATTCTTCCTTCTCAGGATTGCTTTGGCTATTCAGGGTCTTTTGTGGTTCCATATGAATTTTAGAACGATTTGCTCTAGTTCATTGAAGAATGCTGTTGGTATTTTGATAGTGATTGCATTGAATCTGTAGATTGCTTTATGCAGGATGGCCACTTTGACAATATTAATTCTTCCTATACATGAACACGGGATATGTTTCCATTTGTTGCTGTCTTCTTTAATTTCTCTTAAGAGTGTCTTGTAGTTTTCAGGATATAGATCTTTCACTTCCTTGGTTAGGTTTATTCCTAGGTATTTTATTCTTTTTGATGCAATTGTGAATGGAATTGTTTCCTGATTTCTCTGTTAGTTCATCGTTAGTGTATTGGAATGCAACAGATTTCTGTGTATTAATTTTGTACCCCGCAACTTTGCTGAATGCAGATATTAGATCTAGTAGTTTTAGAGTGGATTCTTTAGGGTTTTTTTATGTACAGTATCATGTCATCTGCAAACAGGGACAGTTTGACTTCTTCCTTACCAATCTGGATACCTTTTATTTCTTTGTGTTGTCTGATTGCCATGGCTAGGACCTCCAGAACTATGTTGAATAGAAGTGAGGAGAGTGGGCATCCTTGTCTTGTTCCCGATCTTAAAGGAAAAGCTTTCAGCTTCTCATTGTTAAGTATTATGTTGGCTGTGGGTTTGTCATATATGGCCTCTATTATGTTGAGGTACTTGCCCTCTCTAGCCATTTTGTTGAGAGTTTTTATCATGAATGGATGTTGAATTATGTCGAATGCCTTTTCAGCATCTATGGAGATGATCATGTGGTTTTTGTCCTTTTTGTTGATGTGGTGGGTGTTCATAGATTTTCTAATATTATACCGTCCTTGTATTCCTGGAATAAATCCTACTTGATCATGATGGATGATCTTTTTAATACATTTTTAAATTTGATCTCCTAATATTTTGTTGATATTTTTGCATCAATGTTCATGAGGGATATTGGTCTGTGATTTTCTTTTTTTGTGGTGTCTTTGCCTCATTTTGGTATTAGAGTGATGCTGGTCTCATAGATGAGTTCGGAAGTTTTCCCTCTTCTTTTACTCTTTGGAAAACTTTAAGGAGAATGGGTATTAGGTCTTCACTAAATGCTTGATAAAATTCAGCAGTGAAGCCATCTGATCGAGGGGTTTTGTTCTTAGGTAGTTTTTTGATTACCAATTCAATTTCATTGCCCATAGTTGGTCTGTTCAGATTTTCTGTTTCTTCCTGGCTCAGCCTTGGAAGGTTGTATTTTTCTAGAAAGTTGTCCATTTCTTCTAGGTTATCCAGTTTGTTTGTTGGTATATAATTTTTCATAGTATTCTCTGGTAATTCTTTGTATTTCTGTTGTGTCCGTAGTGATTTTTCCTTTCTCATTTTTGATTCTGTTTATGTGTGTAGACTCTCTTTTTTTCTTGATAAGTCTGGCTAGGGGTTTATCTATTTTGTTTATTTTCTCAGAGAACCAGCTCTTGCTTTCATTGATTCTTTCGATTGTTTTATTCTTCTCAATTTTACTTATTTATGCTCTAATCTTTATTATGTCCCTCCTTTTACTGACTTTGGGCCTCATTTGTTCTTTTTCTAGTTTATTAATTGTGAGTTTAGAAGGTTCATATGGTGGGATTGTTCTTTCCTGAGGTAGGCCTGTATTGCAATATACCTTCCTCTGAGCATGGCCTTTGCTGTATCCCACAGATTTTTGTGTTGTTGAATTATTGTTGTCATTTGTCTCCATATATTGCTTGATCTCTGTTTTTATTTGGTCATTGATCCATTGGTTATTTAGGAGCATGTTGTGAAGCTTCCATGTGTTTGTGGGATTTTTCATTTTCTTTGCATAATTTATTTCTAGTTTCATACCATTGTGGTCCAAGAAACTGGTTGGTACAATTTCAGTCTTTCTGAATTTACTGAGGCTCTTTTTGTGGTCTGGTATATGGTCTATTCTTGAGAATGTTCCATGTGCACTTGAGAAGAATGTGTATTCTGCTGCTTTTGGGTGTAGAGTTCTGTAGATGTCGGTAGGTCCATCTGTTCCAATGTGGTGTTCAGTGCCTCTGTCTCCTTACTTATTTTCTGTCTCGTTAATCTGTCATTTGGATTGAGTGGAGTGTTGAAGTCTCCTAGAATGAATGCATTTCATTCTATTTCCCATTATATCTGTTAGTATTTGTTTCAGATATGTAGGTGCTCCTGTGTTGGGAGCCTAGGTATTTATAATGGTTATATTTTCTTGTTGGATTGACCCCGTAATCATTGTGTAATGTCCTTCTTTGTCTCCTGTGACTTTTTTTGTTTTGAAGTCTATTTTGTCTAATACAAGTTCTACAACTCCTGCTTTTTTCTCCCTATTATTTGCATGAAATATATTTTTCCATCCCTTCAATTTTAGTCTGTGTATGTGTTTGGGTTTAAAGTGAGTATCTTGTAGGCAGCATATAGATGGGTCTTGATTTTTATCCATTCAGTGACTCTGTGTCTTTTGATTGGTGCATTCAGTCCTTTTACATTTAGGGTGATTATCGATAGGTATGTACTTATTGCCATTGCAGGCTTTATATTTGTGGTTACCAAAGGTTCAAGGTTAACTTTCTTACTATCTAAGAGTCTTACTTAAGTCAGTTAATATGCGAGTACACAGTCTAAAGGTTCTTTTTTTCTCCTCCTTTTTCTTACTCCAGCATACTTTATATATTAGGTATCATATTCTGTACTCTTTGTTTATCCCTTGATTGACTTTGGGGATAGTTGATTTAATTTTGCATTTGCTTAGTAATTAACTGTTCTACTTTCTTTACTGTGGTTTTATTACCTCTGGTGACAGCTATTAAACCTTTGGAACACTTCCATCTATAGCAGTCCCTCCAAAATACACTGTAGAGATGGTTTGTGCAAGTTAAATTCTCTCAGCTTTTGCTTATGTGGAAATTGTTTAATCCCTCCTTCAAATTTAAATGATAATCTTGCCAGATA
The DNA here is from genome assembly GCF_030020395.1 of Manis pentadactyla. Classification (NCBI taxonomy): domain Eukaryota; kingdom Metazoa; phylum Chordata; class Mammalia; order Pholidota; family Manidae; genus Manis; species Manis pentadactyla. The sequence continues at coordinate 144,901,767 of NC_080025.1, read as the reverse complement.
ATGTATTCTTGGTTCAAGGCCCTTCTGTTTCATTGCATTAAATACATCATGCCACTCCTGTCTGGCCTGTAAGGTTTCTGCTGGGAAGTCTGATGATAGCCTGAAGGGTTTTCCTTTATATGTGATCTTATTTGTCTCTCTGGCTGCTTTTAATAGTCTGCCTTTATCCTTGATCTTTGCCATTTTAATTACTATATGTCTTGGTGTTGTCTTCCTTGGGTCCCTTGTGTTGGGAGATCTGTGCACCTCCATGGCCTCAGAGACTGTCTTCTTCCCCCAACTGGGGATGTTTTCAGCAGTTACCTCCTCAAAGACACTTTCTATCCCTTTTTCTCTCTTCTTCTTCTGGTACCCCTATAATGCAAATACTGTTCCATTTGGATTGGTCACACAGTTCTCTGAATATTCTTTCATTCTTAGAGATCCTTTTTTCTCTCTGTGCCACATCTTCTTTGTATTCCTCTTCTCTGGTTTCTATTTCATTCATCGGCTCCTCCACCATATCTCATCTGCTTTTAATACCCTCCATTGTGCTCTTCAATGGTTGTATCTCTGACCGGAATTCATTCGTGAGTTCTTGAATATTTTTCTGTACCTCCATGAGCATGTTAATGATTTTTGTTTAGAAATCCCTTTCAGGAAGATTCATGAGGTTGATTTCATTTGAATCTTTCTCAGGTGTTGTATTCATAATTTTACCCAGGTTCCTTTGGTGTTTCATATTTGATATATGGCGCCCTCTAGTGCCCAGAAGTTCTACTCTGTAGAGCTGCTCAGTCCCTGAAGCAATGTCAGAGGTCGTAGGGGAGCATTATTGGTGCCTGTGTGGAGGAAAGAGCAGTTTCCTGCTTCCTGGCTGCTATGCCTGTCTCCCCTTCAGATCTAGTGGGCCGAGCACACAGGTATAAGCCTCTGTGCTTTGCATTTGTTGTTGCTGTAGATGGGGCTTCCCTCTGGCTGGCCTAACACCATGGATGGGTTTGCCAGTTTGCAAGCCAGGTGGGACTGGCTTGGAGAAAGGCGCAGTAGGCTGAGTATCATGGAGGGGTACCTTGGAGCTGTGTAGCCAGCCAGGGAGCTGGAGCACCTGGAGATGCTGAAAGCTCCCAACCTGCTGGGCAGAGTGCACCCATACAATTTGTCTACCTGTCCTTTTTCCTGAGCAGTAAAGATGAGCATAAAGGGGTAAGCTCTATGCAATCCTTACCCCTTTATCAGCCCTCTGCTGTTAGGAAGTCTCTCAGATTGCCTGCCTTTCTTTTGTCCCAGAGCAGCAGGGTTTGGATCCCTGCTTTCCACAAGCAGCTGGAATCTCAGTTTGTCCAAATATTCTGCCTGGTTTAACTTTACAACCTCCTAATCATGAGATACCATGACTCCCAGAGCAGATCTCCGGAGTTAGGTATTCAGCAGTCCCAGGCCTCCACTCCCTCCCTGCTCCGTTTCTCTTCCTCCCAGAGGTGAGCTGTGGTAGGGGAAGGGCTTAAGTCCTGCTGGGCCATGGCTTTGGTATGTTACCCTGTTCCATGAGGTTTATTCCTTTGTCCAGGTGTATGCAGTTTGGCACAGTCCTCTTTACTGTTGCTCTTTTCAGGATTAGTTGTATTAATTTAATTTTCGTTATTATATGCTGTTTTAGGCAGAAGTCTCTGTCTCACCTCTCACACCGTCATCTTTAATTCTTCTCTCTCTATTCCCCCTTCTTTTATATTAGTGTTTCCTAGGGTTTCTGGGGCAGTGGCCACCATCTTAATGTTTACAAACACTTAATGGTATATGTATTTTATACACATACACACACAAATTATATGTACATGTGTAAAAACATTTAGACAAAGTAGAAAGTACAATATATAAAAATATATAAAATAAGGATATGGAATCATATTATTTAGATTTTTTTTTCCGTTAGGAGGATGGTCATAAAAAGACTTCCATGTCAATAAGCAGAGTACATAGGATTTTAGTATCTGCAGTGTATTACATTACTTAAATGATTCAGTTGAATAGTCTTTTCTTGTTGGACATGGAAGTTTTTTTTTTTTCTTTAATCTTTGAGAGTCAGAAACAATGTGCAGATGAATATTCTTACAACTAAACCTTTGTACACTTTAGTATTTACTCATAAATCCCCAGGTGGAATTCCTAGGCCAAAGGGTATATAGATTTGGCAGACTTTAGATATTGACAAATATTACTATAGCATAATTTATACTCTTACATCAATTTATACTCTTACCAGTAATAATATGGGTATACCTGTTTACCTATTCTTAAAACTTTAAAAGATCATTGAAGATTGGTTTGGGAATGCAAATATCTGGCTTGCCTGGCATTCAGCTGACAAACCAATCAATCATAATTTTAGCTGTCTGAATATAAAAGAGAACTAGTAAAAATGAAATGACATATTCATTGTCAAGATGTCCTGTGGGCCACAGGTATGGGGTGGGGTGGGATGGGACAGGTGGTAGGGCAGGAAAGAAGACTGTGTTATGGTGTTGTGAGAATTGTTTGAAAAGATGGGATATTTGAAGAGTAAGATGAGTTCAGAAAGGTAGAAAGGCAAGTAGGGGATGTTCTAAATAAGGACAGGGAGGCAAGGTGGTATCTCATAAAAAAAGCTGTGGGCTATCAGGATTTTCTTTGAACTAACCCTTACTACTATTCTGAGTTGAAGGCATATCTTTTATCTGAATGAAGCCTAAGTGGCTTTTGATTTCTTTGATCTGAAAAGGTTGTTTATATGCAACAGAAGAACTCATTTTGCTAAAAAAGGATTTTCCTGAGCGGAACAGTGGGAAAAGGAATTGGAAAGGTGGATTATGGCCGGTTGTTGAAAGAAGGCCTTGAATGCTAAGCTTCAGGAATTGGGTTTTTATTTGTTATTTTGTAGGTAACCTAAAGGGATTTTGAGCAGGTGAGAAATGCAGTGTTGTTGAGTAAGATAGCTCCGGAGGGAGGGAGACACAGACATGCCACGAACTCCAGAGAAAATACTGAGTAAAATACTTCAGATGATGGCACTGGGAATGGAAGGGAATACTTTGGGATGTGAGGTGTTACATGGAAAGAAATGGCAAAATCTGCTTTGGGGGCACAAAAGGAAAAGGGATAAATCGAACATTACTTAAAGCTGTTAGCCTGTTTTTGAGAGCGGATGTCAAGAGAGGAAGACAGTATTATTTCTTAAAATTTTGTAAAATAAGCATAGCTTATAAGAATTTTTAAAGCCAAATCTCAAGATTCATGGTATGTGTGGCTCTACTTGCCTGATTATTAAAATGGTGTTATGCATTTCTAAGGCCTCTATTTCAGAAGAGAAATGGGAGAAAACAGAAGTAACGTGTTCCAACGGTTACTTAGGAAGAGATGGAGACTGTGCTGCTCTAGAGCAGGGCTTCTCATCCTAGGCACTGCTGACATTTTGGGCTGACTAATTCCTTGTTGTGGGGGGCTGCGTTGGGCATCGAGGGATGTTTATCAGCATCCCTGGACTCTACTCACTAGATGGCTTCAGACATGGCCAGTTATCCTGGCGGAGGGAGGGTCACAATTGTCCTCCTCTATTGAAGTTGAGAACCACTGCTCTGCAGTACAGAACTAGGACTTATTAAGAAAAACAGTTGCCATGCCTAGAACAGTGCCCAGCACGTACATACCAGCTCTCAAATGTTTGTTGAATAAATGAACAATCAGATTTTAGCTTTGCATTAAAAACAGAACAAAAGTTGGTGACTGTTCAAACCACTTTACCACAGGGTGGGTGTCCATTGAGCAGTTCTTTTGAGGCTCATTTTCTAATGTGGATTACTGCAATGATGAGGTTAGTTTTTTTCCCAATGTTAATTGGTTCTTACTTTTTTTTTTTGCTGTAAAACTAAGGGCATCTCTGCTGAATTTTGTTCAAATTTCATAACTTTGCATTCAAGGCCTTTCCATATCCTTGGTCTGTTTTACCTGTCAACACTTAATTTTTTCTCTTCTGAATATGGCTGAATTTTATCCTTGCCTGTAGCTACTCAAGCCATTCTTGCTACCTGAATTGCTTTCCTCTTCTCCCTTTCCCCACTTCCTTCCTTTCCTATTTTCTGGTCTAAAAGCCCACCAGTCCTTCTTTGTGAAGTCCTTAGTGGTCTGTCTTGTCTCAGCTAATCTGTTTGCTTTCACTGCACTAGAGACATTCTCTTGTGTATTTCCCATGTACACATTCCTTAAGTTCAATGCATAGCTCCTATTCTCACTTGTATCTCTGTCCGGGAGTTTTTGTTACGTGCTGTGCATTGTCTAAAGTAGAGGCTGGATGTCTTGCATGGGATGTTACAGGAGTTCTTTCATTGGTAACATTCCTGCTAATTTCAAGATTTTATGATTTTACTTCAGATATACTTTTAGTGTAATACATTTATGATCAAGTAGTAAATAAGTGTTTCTGAAAACTTTTTATTACGGAGTTTTAAACATACATAAAAATAGATTTTTAATATTAAATGCTCCATGTTCCCATCACCTAGTTTGAACAGTATCCCCTTGTGGACAATCTATGTGTTTTATCTGTGCTGTCACTCCCTTTCTCTTTTCTCCCCTCCTTTGTTATTTTGAAACAAGTTCTAGTTTACAAGTTATCAAATATTTTAGTATGTAACTAGGTTTTTTTTTTTCTTTTAACACTTCTGCAAAATGTTTTGGCTCAACTGGTTCAACTGAGAGAATGGGAAGATAGAGCTTAGAAGCTGCTCAGTAAGTGGCCATGAAAGAAGTTTCATTGTTGTCATGAAGGCCTCGGATTGAGGGGGTGGATGGGAGATTAGGAAGGCAGTGTGTGGGTTCTTTCTAGAAAATAGGCTATGAAAGGAGTAGTTCAGGAGAGATTTCTTTGAATAGAGATAAACTGAATTACTTTTATGTATTTGATTTAATTGCTAGTTTGTATTGTTTCACTGAAATTGAAAGTAGAGCACAGAAAAACGAAGGTGCAGTCCCATAAAGCCCCTGGACTTAAGACTTAATATACTAAGGAAAATACTTGTTTCAGAGGGAAGAAAATATTGGAACTTGAGTGTTATTTGGGTTGCATGGTTCTTAATTAGTGTTTCATATTAACTTGTTAAGGGACATAACCTGAGACTGGGAAGTAGATAGCCAGATGTAAATCTAGAATTGGGTACGAAATGAATAAACATCTGAATATCCACTTTGTACAAAGAAAGCTTCTGGCAGGTTCTGGGCAGGGTGGGAAGCCCGAAAGAAACATGTCTGCCTTATGGAGCTTACAGTCTAGATAGGAAACAAATAGTAAAAAGAAAGAAAGAAAGGAAAAAAACATTGCTTAAAGAACTAATTAACAAATCACAGTTTAATGATAATGAAAGGCATCTGTAAAAGAATTAAGGTAGGACACGATAACACAAAGTTGAATAGGCCTTGGGAGCAGAAGAGGAGACATTTAGCCACCAACATTTTCAAAGTCCATATTTAAGGATTGGAAGAATCTGGGATATTTGAAGTAGTAAGAGATTCCTTTTTAAGTTCTTTAAATTGTGAAATTTCATGTTCCTTTCTTCTGTGTGTATTTTTACACACAATATATAGTTTAGTCTAAAAAATAACAAGCATTTGTGGTACTACATTATAGTTTAAGAAACAGAATATTACCCAATATTCTTTGAAGTTCCAAAATGCCCCTCCCTGGCCACATCCCTCCTCTGGCTCCTGAGTAATCACTCTGAAGGTTGTGTTTAACGTTTTCTTGATTCAGTATGTAACTAGGTATTTTTTTTGCATGACTTCTGCAAAATGTATTCTTAGGTTTTTTTTAGCTTTTGAATTTTATTTTTTAAATTGAGGTGCATACCTATTTACAGTAGCCAACATATGGAAGCAACCTAAGTGTCCATCAGTAGGTGGATGGATAAAGAAGAGGTGGTACATATACACAATGGAATACTATTCAGCCATAAGAAACAAATCCTACCATTTGCAACAACATGGATGGAGCTAGAGGGTATTATGCTCAGTGAAATAAATAAGGCAGAAAAAGACAAATGTCAAATGATTTCCCTCATTTATGGAGTATAACAACAAAGCAAAACTGAAGGAGCAAAAAATTTGCTGTTTTTTATTCAAGAAGGGACTAGAGGTTACCAAAGGGGATGGTGGGTAGGGAGAGGGAGAGGGGGATTGAGGGGTATTATGGTTAGTTCACATGGTATGTATGGGTTCATGGGGAAGACAGTGTAGCACAGAGAAGATAAGTAGTGACTCTGTGGCATCTTACTACACTGATGGACGGTGACTGCAGTGGGGTATGGGGGGGACTCAATAATATGGGTGAATGTAGCAACCACATTAAAAAATTTTTTTAAAATTTTGATTTCGTTAATGTGCAATTACTTGAACATTATGGTTACTAGACTCCCCCTATTGTCATGTCCCCCCTGCCCACATACCCCATTGCAGTCACTGTCCATCAGCATAGTAAGATGCTATAGAATCACTATTGTCTTCTCTGTATGTACTGCCTTTCCCGTGTCCCCCCAACCCCCGCTAAATTACATGTGTTAATGGTAATGCTCCCTTTCCCCCCTTATCCGTCCCTTCCCACGCATCCTCCCCAGTCCCTTTCCCTTTGGTAACTGTTAGTCCATTCTTGGGTTCTGTGAGTCTGCTGCTGTTTTGTTCCTTCAGTTTTTTCTTTGTTCTTATACTCCACAGATGAGTGAAATCATTTGATACTTGTCTTTGTCCACCTGGCTTATTTCACTGAGCATAATACCCTCTAGCTCCATCCATGTTGTTGCAAATGGTAGGATTTGTTTTCTTCTGGTGGCTGAATAATATTCCATTGTGTATATATACCACCTGTTCCTTATCCATTAAACTACTGATGGACACTTAGGTTGCTTCCATTTCTTGGCTATTGTAAATAGTGCTGCAATAAACATAGGAGTGTATCTGTCTTTTTCAAACTGGGCTGCTGCACTCTTAGGGTAAATTCCTAGGAGTGGGATTTTTGGGTCAAACAGTATTTCTATTTTGAGTTTTTTGAGGAACCTCCATACTGCTTTCCACAATGGTTGAACTAATTTACATTCCCACAAGCAGTGTAGGAGGGTTCCCCTTTCTCCATATTCTCGCCAACATTTGTTGTTTGTCTTTTGGATGTTGGCCATCCTAACTCGTGTGAGGTGATACTTCATTGTGGTTTTAATTTGCATTTCTCTGACGATTAGTGATGTAGAGAGCATCTTTTCATGTGCCTGTTGGCCATTTGAATTTCTTCTTTGGAGAAGTGTCTGTTCAGCTCCTCTGCCTATTTTTTAGTTGACTTATTTGCTTTTTGTTTGTTGAGGTGCGTGAGCTCCTTATATAATTTGTATGTCAACCACTTATTGGATATGTCATTTATGAATATATTCACTCATATTGTAGGATGTCTTTTAGTTCTACTGATGGTATCCTTTGCTGTAACAGAAGCTTTTTAGTTTGCTATAGTCCCACTTGTTCATTTTTGCTTTTGTTTCCCTTGCCCAGGGAGATATGTTCATGAGAAGTTGCTCATGTTTATGTCCAAGAGATTTTTGCGTATGTTTTCTTCTAAGAGTTTTATGGTTTCATGACTTGCATTCAGGTCTTTGATCCATTTTGAGTTTACTTTTGTGTATGTGATTAGACGGCAATCCAGTTTCATTCTCTTTACATGTAGCTGTCCAGTTCTGCCAACACCTGCTGTTGAAGAGGCTGTCATTTCTCCATTGTATGTCCATGGCTTCTTTATCATATATTAATTGACCATATATGCTTGGGTTTATATCTGGGCTCTCTGTTCTCTTCCACTGGTCTATGGGTGTGTTCTTGTGCCAGTACCAAATTGTCTTGATTACTGTGGCTTTGTAGTAGAGCTTGAAGTCAGGGAGCATAATTCCCCCTGCTTTATTCTTCCTTCTCAGGATTGCTTTGGCTGTTCAGAGTCTTTTGTCATTTCATATGAATTTTAGGACTATTTGCTCTAGTTGAAGAATGCTGTAGGTATTTTGATAGTGATTGCATTGAATCTGTATATTGCTTTTTGCAGGATGGCCGCTTTGACAATATTAATTCTTCCTAGCCAAGAGCATGGGATGAATTCCATTTGTTAGTGTCCTCTTTAATTTCTCTTGAGTGTCTTGGAGTTTTCAGGGTATAGGTCTTTCACTTCCTTGGTTAGGTTTATTCCTAGGTATTTTATTCTTTTTGATGCTATTGTGAATGGAATTGTTTTCCTGATTTCTCTTTCTGCTAGTTCATCATTAGTGTATAGGAATGCAACAGATTTCTGTGTATTAATTTTGTATCCTGTAACGTTGCTGAATTCAGATATTAGATCTAGTAGTCTTGGAGTGGATTCTTTAGGGTTTTTTATGTACAATATCATGTCATCTGCAAACAAGGACAGTTTAACTTCTTCCTTGCCAATCTGGATGCCTTTTATTCCTTTGTGTTGTCTGATTACCGTGGCTACGACCTCCAGAACTATGTGGAATAAAAGTGGAGAGAGCGGACATCCTTGTCTTGTTCCCAATCTTAAAGGAAAAGCTTTCAGCTACTTGCTGTTAAGTATAATGTTGGCTGTGGGTTTGTCATATGTGGCCTTTATTATGTTGAGGTACTTGCCCTCTATACCCATTTTGTTGAGAGTTTTTATCATGAATGGATGTTGAATTATGACAAATGCCTTTTCAGCATCTATGGAGATGATCATGTGGTTTTTGTCTTTATTTCTGTTGATGTGGTGGATGATGTTGATGGATTTTCGAATGTTGTACCATCTTTGTATCCCTGAGATTAATCCCACGTGATCATGGTGTATGATCCTCTTGATGTATTTTTGAATTTGATTTGCTAATATTTTGTTGAGAATTTTTGCTTCTATATTCATGAGGGATATTGGTTTATAATTTTCTTTTTTTGTGGTGTCTTTGTCTGGTTTTGATATTAGAGTGATGTTGACCTTGTAGAAAGAGTTTGGGAGTATTCCCTCTTCTAGTTTTTGGAAAACTTTAAGGAGGATGAGTATTAGGTCCTCACTAAATGTTTGAAAAAATTGAGCAGTGAAGCCATCTGGTCCACGTGTTTTGTTCTTAAGTAGTGTTTTGATTACCAATTCAGTTTCGTCGCTGGTAATTTGTTCAGATTTTCTGTTTCTTCTTGGGTCAGCTTTGGAAGGTTGTATTTTTCTGAAAGTTGTCCATTTCTTCCAGGTTATCAGTTTGTTGGCATATAATTTTTCTTAGCATTCTCTGATAATTCTTTGTATTTCTGTAGTATCCATAGTGATTTTTCCATTGTCATTTTTGATTCTGTTTATGTGTGTAGACTCTCTTTTTTCCTTGATAAGTCTGGCTAAGGGGTTATCTATCTTGCTTGTTTTCTTGAATAACCATCTCCTGCTTTCATTGATTCTTTCTATTGTTTGATTCTTCTCAATTTTATTTATTTCTGCTTTAGTCTTTATTATGTCCTTTTTCTACTGACTTTGGGCCTCATTTGTTCTTCCTTTTCTAGTTTCATTAATTGTGAGTTTGGCTGTTCATGTGGGATTGTTGTTCTTTCCTGAGGTAGGCCTGTATTGCAATATATTTTCCTCTTAGCACGGCCTTCGTTGCATCCCACAGATTTTTGTGTTGTTGAATTATTGTTATTTGTCTCTATATATTACTTGATCTCTGTTGTTGTTTGGTCATTGATCCATTGATTATTTAGTAGCATGTTATTAATCCTCCATGTCTTTGTGGGCTTTTTCATTTTCTTTGTATAATTTATTTCTAGTTTCATACCTTTGTGATCTGAAAAGCTGATTGGTACAATTTCAATCTTTTTGAATTTACCAAGGTTCTTTTTGTGACCTAGTATATGATGTATTCTTGAAAATGTTTCATGTGCACTTGAGAATAATGTGTATCCTGTTGCTTTTGGATAGAGTGTTCTGTAGATGTCTGTTAGGTCCATCTCTTCCAATGTGTTGCTCAGTGCCTCTGTCTCTTTACTTATTTTCTGTCTGGTTGATCTGTCCTTTGGGGTGAGAGTTGTGTTGAAGTCTCCTAAAATGAATGCATTGCATTCTATTTCCCCCTTTAATTCTGTTAGTATGTCTTTGACATATGTAGGTGCTCCTGTGTTGGGTGCATAGATATTTATAGTAGTTATATCCTCTTGTTGGACTGATTTCTTAGTCATTATGTAATGTCCTTCATTGTCTCTTGTTACTTTTTTTGTTTTGAAGTCTATTTTATCTGATACAAGTACTGCAACTCTGCTTTTTTCTCCCTATTAGTTGTGTGAAAAACCTTTTTTCCATTCCTTTACTTTCAATCTGTGTATATGTCTTTGGGTTTGAAGTGAGACTCTTGTGGGCAGCCTATAGACGGGTCTTTTTATTTTTTAATCCATTTAGTGACTGTGTTTTTTAATTGGTGCATTAAACCATTTACATTTAGGGTGATTATCAGTAGGTATGTACTTATTACCATTGCAGGCTTCAGATTCGTGGTTTTCAAAGGTTCAAGAGTAGTTCCGTATTATCCAACAGTCTAATTTAACTCACTTGGTTTGCTGTTAGAAACAAAACCTAAAGGTTTTTTTTTTCCTCCTTTTTCTTCCTCCTCTATTCTTTGTATATTAGGTATCATGTTCTGTACTCTTTGTGTATCCCTATTTTCACTAAGGGGGTAGTTGATTTGATTTTGCATCTGCTTACTAATTAATTGTTCTACTTTCTTTACACTGTGGTTTTATTTCCCCTGGTGACAGCTATTTAGCCTTAGGAACACTTCCATCTATAGCAATCCCTCCAAAATTCAATGTAGAGGTGGTTTGTGGGAGGTAAATTCTCTCAGCTTTTGTTTATCTGAAAATCATTTAATCCCTCCTTCAAATTTAATGATAATCTTGCCTGGTAGAGTAGTCTTGGTTTGAGGCCCTTCTGTTTCACTGCATTAAGTATATCATGCCTCTCCTGTCTGGCCTGTAAGGTTTCTGCTCAGAAGCCTGATGATAGCCTGATGGATTTTCCTTTGTATGTGATATTTTTCTTCTCTCTGGCTGCTTTTAAAAGTCTGTACTTATCCTTGATCTTTGCCATTTTAAGTATTATATGTTTTAGTGTAGTCTTCCTTGGGTCCCTTGTATTGCGAGATCTGTGCACCTCCATTGCCTGAGACACTATCTCCTTCCTCTGATTGGGGAAGTTTTTAGCAATTACCTCCTCAAAGACACTTTCTATATCCCTTTTTATCTCTCTTCTTCTGGTACCCCTATAATGTGAATATGGTTGTGTTTGGATTGGTCACAGAGTTCTCTCAATATTTTCTCATTACATAGTTCCTTTTTTCTCTCTCTTCCTCTGCTTCTTTGTATTCCTCTTCTCTAATTTCTATTCCATTTAATGTCTCTTCTACAACATCTAATCTGCTTTCATATCCTTCCATTGTATGTTTCATTTCAGATATGTAATTTCTTTTTTTATTTTTATATATTTTTAGGGTATCTTTGATATACACTTTTATTAAGGTTTCACATGAAAAAAGGATGTGGTTACTACATTTACCCATATTATCAAGTACCCACCCATACCCCAATGCAGTCACTATCCATCAGTGCAGCAAGATGCCACAGATTCATTGCTTGCCTTCTCTGTGCTACACTGTTCAACCTGTGATCCCCCACACCATGTGTACTAAACATAATACCCCTCAATCCCCTTCTCTCTCCCTCCCCACACACACCCTCCCACACCCATTCCCTTTGGTAACCACTAGTTCATTCTTGGAGTCTCTGAGTTTGCTGCCATTTTGTTCCTTCAGTTTTGCTTCATTGTTATCCTCCACAAATGAGGGAAATCATTCAGCATTTGTCTTTCTTCGCCTGGCTTATTTCACTGAGCATAATGTCCTCCAGCTCCATCCATGTTGTTGCAAGTGGTAGGATTTGTTTCTTTCTTATGGCTCAATAGTATTCCATTGTGTATATGTACTACCTCTTCTTTATCCGTTCATGTACTGATGGACACTTAGGTTGCTTCCATATCTTGGCTATTGTAAAAAGTGCTGCAATAAACATAGGGATGCATATGTCTTTTTGAATCTGGGAAGTTGTATTCTTTGGGTAAATTCTAAGGAGTGGGATTCCCGGGTCAAGTGGTATTTCTATTTTTAGTTTCTTTGAGGAACCTCCATATTGCTTTCCACAATGGTTGAACTAGCTTACATTCCCACCAGCAGTGTAGGAGGGTTCCCCTTTCTCTGCATCCTCGCCAGCATTTGTTGTTCTTAGTTTTTTCAATGCTGGCCATCCTTACTGGTGTGAGATGATATCTCATTGTGGTTTTAATTTGCATTTCCCTGATGATTAGTGATGTGGAGCATCTTTTCATGTGCTTATTGGCCATCTGAATGTCTTCTTTGGAGAACTGTCTCTTCATATCCTCTGCCCATGTTTTAATTGGGTTATTTGCTTTTTGGGTGTTGAGGCATGTAAGTTCTTTATATTTTTTGCATGTTAACCCCTTGTTGGGTATGTCATTTACAAATATATTCTCCCATACGATAAGATCCCTTTTTGTTCTGTCGATGGTGTCCTTTGCTATACAGAAATTTTTTAGTTTGTTGTAGTCCCATGAGTTCATTTTTGCTTTTGTTTCCCTTTCTCGAGGAGATTCGTTCAGGAAGAAGTTGCTCATGCTTATTTATATTCAGGAGATTTTTGCCTATCTTGTCTTCTAAGAGTTTTATGGTTTCATGACTTGCATTCAAGTCTTTAATTCATTTCGAGTTTACTTTTATGTATGGCGTTAAACAATAATCCGGTTTCGTTCCTTTGCATGTAGCTGTCCAGTTTTTCCAACACCAGCTGTTGAAGAGGCTGTCATTTTCCCATTGTATGTCCCTGGTGTAATTTCTTAATGATTGAATCTCTGTCCTAAGTTTATCCATGAGTACTTGAATATTTTTCTGTACCTCCATGAGCATGTTTTTTATTTTTATTTTGAACTGTCTTTCAGGAAGATTGGTGAGTTCACTTTCACTTGGCCCTTTTTCTGTTGTTTATCTGCTTTTGTCTGAACCAGGTTCCTTTTGTGTTTCATATTTGTATGTGGTGCCCTCTAGTGCCCAGAAGCTCTGGTCTCTAGAGCTGCACAGTCCCTGGAGTGATATTGGTTGTCATAGGGGAGCGGCGCTCGTGCCTGCTGGGAAGAAAGCTGTTTTCTGTTTCCCCGCTGCAGCACCTGTCTCCACTGTCAAAAACAGTGTGCTCAACACATAGGTGTGAGTCTCTATGCTTTGTTTTTGTAGCAGCTGTAGGTGGGGCCTCACTTTTGCTGGCCTGTCACCAGGGCAGGTACTGCCTGTTTGTTATCCGGTGCTGGTGAGGAGGAAAGCGCAGCAGGCTGTGTATCACAGTGTGGGACGTTGGAGCTGGGTTGCCAGCTAGGGGCAAATGAGCACCTGAAGCTCATGAAAGTTCCCAGTCTGCTTGGCAGAGCGCCCCAGACAACCTCTGTCCACCTGTCCCTTCTCCAGAGCAGCAAACTCCGTCTAATCCCCACCCCTTCAGCAGCCCTCTCGCTGCTAGGAAGCCTCTGAGACCACCCAACTTTCCTTTGTCCCAAAGCAGGCAGATGTGGATCCCTTCAAAAATGGCTTGAATTTCAGTGTCTCCAAGTATTCCTCCTGTTTTAGCTTTTCAACCCCACTGATCTCCAGAGCACCATGCAGTGTAGGTTCATGCTCCCATAGCACATCTCCAGGGCTGGGTGTTCAGCAGTCCTAGGCTTCCACTCCCTCTCTCCTCTGTTTCTCTTCTTCCCGCCGGTGAGCTGGGGTCGGGGAAGGGCTTGGGTCCCACCGGATCAAGACCTTTTTTGTGAGGTCTGCTCTGTTCTCCTGTTGTATGCAGTCTGGTGCAGCCTTCTTCCTGTTGCTCTTTTGGGATTAGTTGTTTTAACTATATTTTTGTATTATATGTGGTTTTGGGAGTTGCTCTCTGTCTTACCTCTCATGCTGCCATCTTTAATCCTCCATTTCATTCTCTTCTCCAGTTGCTGGTCATATTTGTTTTTCTACTGAAAATTTAATTTAAATCTTTTAAAAATAACTACTGTATTAGTAATATTTTCTTTTACTGTAGTTGATATGCAATATTATATTGGTTTCAGGTATATAACACAGTGGTTCAGCAGTTCCACACATTATTAAATCTTCACCCCAATTAGTGTAGTTACTGTCTGTCAACATATAAAGATGTTACATAACCATTGGCTATATTATCTCTGCTGCACTTCTATCCCAGTGACCAACTTACATTATGATTGAGATTTTTGTTGTCCATCATCCCCCCTCACCCTCCTCACCAACCCACTCCAAACCCTCCTACATGTTAAACAGTCACTTCTCAGTGTCTTTCAGTCTGTTGCTGTTTTGTTTAGTTTTGTTTTAGATTCCACAAATAAGTGAAGCCATATGACATTTGTCTCTCTGTCTGGCTTATTTCACTTAGTATAATTCCCTCAGGGTCCATCCATGCTGTCCAAATGGGAGATTTCTGTCTTTTTTTTGACCAAATAATAATTCATTGTGTATATGTAACACATCATCTTTATCCATTCATCTATTGATGGACCCTTAAGTTGCTTTCATAACTTGGCTGTTGGAAATAATGTGGCTATAAATGTAGGGGTGCATATATCTTTTTGAATCAGGGATTTTATTTTTCTTTGGGTAAATTCCTAGAATTGGAATTACTGGGTGAAATGATATTTCTGTTTTTATTTTTTTGAGGCATCTCAATTATAGTTAAGTAGTTATCTCAATTGTAGTTATTATATCCATATTTTTTCTCTTGAGTTTTAGAACCATTGTATTAATGCATCAAAACATATATATAGAGTACCTGTCTAATCTCTGATGCTATTATGTGCTGGGAGTACAGTGGTGAATAGTACCAGCCCTCATGGAGATTACATTCTAGTCTGAGAGAGTAATAAAATAACAACTATATGTAATTTAATGTTGGGCATGCACAGGAGTGAATCAGGGACATGTATGGTGAGTGACAGGCCCTATTTTGTGGATATGCTGATAAGAAATCCTCTCTGAGGATGTTGCATTTCAGCAGAAACCTGCATGAAGGAAGCATGTGAATATCTGAGAGAAAAGTGCACTGGGTAGATGAATCCATAAATGTAAAGTCCCCAACGTGCAGTAGCTTTGGTGAGTTCATGAAAGAGCAAGGTGGCTAACCTAGGCGGTGATAATGAAAGGGATAGACGGCATGGATGAAAGGAAAGGAGGGGATGTGATCTCGACAGTCCAAGCAGGCTTATTCGTAAACCTGAGAGGGTCACCTCTGTCCTGGCCAGCAGAACAAAGGAATCAGAATCTCTAACAGGTCAAGAGGCTTTTTATGGCCTGGGTTATTGGCGGGCTTTTTGAGGGGAGGGTCAGGGGAAAGGTGGGCCTGTGGCTTGCTGACGTGTCCTCTGGAGAATGGTTGTAGCCTAGGTAAGATGACACCTGGGTCTCTCTGAGATGGTAGGTGGGCTTATTCGAAAGGCAGTACTCAGGTCTGGATTATATCAGACTGTGTAAGGAGGAAGATGTTCACATATGAAGTCAAAGGTTACCAGGACAGCCACAGCATGTAGGGACTTGTAGGACATTAAGACTTGGGTTTTATTCTAGTTGTGATGAGAAACCCATGAAGATTGAGAGGAAGAGAAGTGACCCGATTTGATTTAAGTTTAAAATGATCATTCAGAATTGTTTGAAGAATCTGTATGCCAGCAAGAGGCCACTAATTGCATTAAAGCCAGTAGTTAAGAATGTTGGCCTTGGAGCTAGTGCTATTAAATTTGGGCATATTCATTATCTTCTCTTGAGTGTCACTGTATTCATCTGTAAAATGGCAATAGACCAGTGCCTCTTTCATATTAAGTGCTCAGTGAAGGTTAGTTTATTAATTCCCAGTTGCATGAGTAACAACAAAAAAAAGGTGGTAACTTTACAGTCTGGGTGGTGAGAAGTTGTCATATTTGGAATATATCCTGAGGGTAGAGCTGACAGGATTTCCTGATAGGATATATGCAATATGAGAGGGAAGAATCTCAAGTTATGGAACTGAGCTATTGGGCGATTCTTGGTTTTCTTATTCAGTCAGGTGGGAGACACTGGGAAAAGAGCAAGGGTAGAGTGTGGAATCAGATTTGACAAGTTAACTTTGAAATGTTTGTTTGACTCTAAGTGGAGATGTTGAGTAGACAGTTAAGTAGGAGTTGTCATTCAGTGAAGAGGTAGGGAATGGAGGATTTGGGGAGTTATCAGCATACATGTAAAGAGGCTGGGTGAGATCACCCAGAGGAAGAACCTGTTGCATATAGAAAGGAGGTCTAATGACTGAGCCCTTGATTCTCTGCTGTTTAGAGGTTGATAAAATAGGAGGAGGAACCGGGAAACAGGAGCAGCCAGGGTGGTAGAAAAATCAAGATGTTACGGTTAAAAAGCCAAGGAGAAAATGGTCACTTGTGGGCATTGTTCAGATCAAGAATTCCCCACTGGAATTGGCTTTGAAGGTCCTTTAGATTGAGTAATTAGATAATTTGTTGGCCAAACCAAGACAGTTGTGAATGTGCCAGGGACACAGTCAGTCATCATGTCAGAATGACAGGCCTAAGCTAGGACTGCCTGGGCAGACCCCATCTGTATGCTCATTGTGTTCTTGAGTGACCCCGATCTCAGACATTCCAGTGGAACATGGAGGAAGGACACTTAGTTGGAGAGGCACGGAGCTGAAGTGGAATGGAGAGCACGGAACTGTTCAAAGGGGTGTTGTTATGAGGATGGTGCAGAGATGTGGGGTAGTAGCTGGGAGAGGGTGTGCAGTCCAGAGAGGGCTTTTGCTTTTTCTGGAAGATCATTGTTATTGCAGTTACTCTATGTGCTGATCGGGCTGATTTTCAGAGTATGATAAATTGATGAAGGGAGAGGGCAGGAATAAGTATAGGTGCAGAGTTCACAAACAGCAATGAGGATGTGATCCGTAGCACATGTAGAAGGATTGATGTTATCTAGGACCATAGGTGGTATGTTTAATAGGAGGGAAGGTAGAGTATATGGGAAAGAAATGAGGAAAATTGGATTTGGTAGGAGGAATTTATCAAATTCTGGTGACTACCTTTGACTTCCTATTGAAGTAACAAGCAAGTTCTGTCAACTGAAGGTTGAAGAATGGAGCGAGTCTAAGTATTTGAAGTCAGAAAGTATGAAGTAATTAAGGTAATAAGAGAGTAAGCTGATCCAAGTAGAAAGATTGCTGGGCAGCAATGAGATGCTACTCCAGGTGTGAGGTCAGAGATACAAAGTGAAGTGAGAAGCCTTGGTTGGGTCTTTCTTCTGCAGCCTGAAGTCAGGGCCAGTGTAGAAGGGTTAGTTTTAATTAGGAATTAGATTTGCCAGACAAATTCAATGGAATGAGATGCAGGCAGGAGGTACTGAGGGCACACATTACAGAGTGATCATAAGTGCCAATCATGGGATCCCAACTGGGAGGAAGGGGATGAAGATGTGGGGAAGGTGCAGTGGCCTCGATGGTAGCTCCTGTGAGTGCCAGCCAGGGAACTGGCGTTATAAATGCTTACCTTCAGTCCTCCAGGTGATCCTGTCTACTAGTGCTGTGACCACCCCTTAGCAGAGGAGGAAATGGAGGCACCGGATTTAAGCAGCTTGCACAGCTGCAAGACTTCTGCTCATTAGCCTTTTACTCGAGACAGTCCAGTCCCAGAGCCCGCGATTATAACTGCTGTACTACAGCTGCCTCTTAGCTGGTCAGTGAGGAGCTGCCGGTACGTGAACTGGCAGATCCCGTATGCTTGAAGAATTATTGGAGGGAAGTCCTAGAGGGAACATGGGTGTACAAACATCTGTTTGGGTAGCTGCTTGAAATCTCTTGTTTTTTTGCGAGAGTGCAGGGTAATGTGACTCAGGTCAGTGAAATGCGGTCCTGAGATGATGACAGGAGAGACCGCCCTTAGCATATTGGATTCATCCCTTGTCCACTCTGATTTGTGAGGGGCCAGGTAGTGGAGTTCTCGCTAAAGTTACAGTTTTGGTAGCAAATATGGGCACCAGCCCTAGATAGCGAGCTCTCCCATCCCCACCTGAAGTTTAGGAGCCATCAGTAGTTTTACTGACTGCAGCGGGGGTTCATGGATCTTCTCCCCAGTAGGATCAATCTCCTTGTCTGTAAAATGGCAATAATAGTAGTACCTACTTAAGTGGGATAGTTAAGAGGATTCAGTGAGAATAATGTACTGTTTTGGGTTTTTTTTTTGCTTCATATATTTTGAAGTTCTGTTGATAGATGCATACACACTTAGAATCAGAATTATGTGTTGTTGCTGAATTGACCCTTTTATCAATATATAATGTCCCTCTCTATCCTTGGTAATTTTTTGTGCTTTGAAGTCTGCTTTGTATGATACTAGCATAGCCACACCAGCTTAATTTTGATTAACGTTGCATGGTGTATCTGCTTCTTTAAATATGTCATCACATTTGAATTGAGTTTCATGTAGACAGCATGTAGTTGAGTCATGTTTTTCAACTGATTTGGACAATCTCTGTATTTTAATTGGAGTGTTTAATGTAATATTAATTTATTTCAATTTAGGCCCACCATTTATTGTTTGTTTCTAAGGGATTTTTAATTTTGGTTTCTGTATTTTTATTTCTAAAATTTCCCTTGTTCTTCTTTATGTCTTCTATTTATTTGCTGATATTTTATAGTTTAAACTTTGTCTTAAGTGTTCAGAATTGCTCATTTGAACATTTTATAATAGCTGCCATAAAGTGCTTATCAGGTAAATCCAAACCGTGTCCTTTTATCATCATTGGCCTTTGTTCATTGTTTTTTTCATGTGATTTGATATTTTTGTAGTTCTTCATGTATCAGGTAATTTTTTATTGTTCCTTGAACATTTTGAGGCTTACTTTATGAGACTGTGGTTTTTAAAAACCTCTCAGGAGGAGGTTGATATTTTTGAGTTAATGGGCACTTGGCCTGTGTAAGTACAGGATCTGGGTTTCAGCCCGCCTGTTGTGGACCGTGGGAAAGGAAGGTCAGTGTAGCCTTGGCAGTGTCGTTTCCATCTGGACTGTGTGTGCAGGGCCAAGTGATCAGCCTGGGACCTGGTGCGAGGTCTGTCAGCTCAGTTCTCAAAGTCTTTGTTATTCTTATTTGGATCAGGGCCACCCATGGGCAGGTGTGGGTCAGCCCAGGCTGCACCTCGCACTCATTTAAGACGGCCATTGAGGCTAGGCTAGCAGATACTGGAGAGGTAGAGTAGTGAACTCAGGGACAAGTCGGCAGTACCTTGAGTTTTACCAGAGCAGCCAGCTGTTACATATTTTTAAGGAAACTCAAACTGTTGTTCCAATCATATTTTCATGTTTTATAGTTGTATTCAGTGGGAGGAAAAGTTTGGAACATGTTCCTCCATCTTATTTAGAACTGGAGCCCTTTGATAATCTTCTGTTTGGGATTTTTGTGTGTGTTTTTAAAGTGAAAAACACATGTAATTTTTTGGCATTATCCTTGTTTCAGTTTGGTGTAACAATCGAAATATCTTTAAAAATGGGTGTTTGGAGTCTCTTTTTTTATTCTGTGGAGCAAGTTTATGTTTATGATGTATGTTGGTTTTATATAATGTCTTTGATTTTGCTCTCATTGTTATAGAATCACTTGGAAAATGTCCTTTCTTCCATTATTTCATGAAGATAGTGTAGGATTAGTATTATTTCTTAAAAGTTTCATAGAATTCATCAATAAAACCATCTGGATTAGAATTATCCTTGTGAGAAGGTTTATATTTACAAATTCAATTTAAAAATAAACATTGCATTACTCATATTTTCTATTTCTAGTCTTGAGTTACTTCTGGTAATTTGTGTCTTCCAAGAATTTTGTTCATTTCGCCTAAGTTGTTAATTTATTGACATAAAATTACTTACAATATTTTCTCATCGTTTTTGTAATGTATTTATTTTCTCTAGTGATGACCCCTCTTTCAGCTTGTCTATTGGTAGTTTGTGTGTGTTTTACTAGTTTCTTCATTATTTTTGTGGGAGAGTCATCTATTTCATTAATTTTTTCAAGAACCATCTTCTGAATTCATTGATTTTTAAAAATTATTGTTTTTATATCCTGATTTCTTCTTTTTATTCTTTCGTTACTATGGATTTGATTTAATCTTCATTTCTGATTTCTTAAAGTGGAGGCATATATTATTATTAAAGTTAAGATCTTTATTTTCTGATGTAACTTTCTCAAACTAAATTTCCCTCCATTTACTGCTTAACTGAATCTTACACATTTTTAAATGCTGTCTTTGCATTTTCCTTTAGTTCAGTGTATTTTCTAATTTCCTAGCCATTTCTTTCTAGACTAATAGGCTATATAAAACTTGTTTTTCACCAAATATTTGGGATATTGCATATAGCTTTTTTTGTTTCCAGGTTAGTTCCATTTTGCCCACAGAACATGTCCTGTATGACTTCATTTTTTTTAATTTGTTGAATTTTGTTCTAAGGCCTATAATATGGCTTGTTCTGGGGATTGTGTGCTTGAAAAGAGTAAGTATTGTGTTGACATTATAGGGGGGTGTTCTGTAATTCTCAGCCACAGTCTCCTGTGCCTTATTGACTTTTGTGTCTATGTCTATCAGTTACTGAGCAGAGTGTTACAATATCCAAGTATAATTGTGGATATTAAGTTTTCTCCTTTCAATTATCATGTGTTTGAAACCTTGCTGTTGGGTGCAACATACTTAGGATTACTGTTTCCTTGATGAATTGACACTTATATCATTAGTTTTTGTCATAGTCCTTGTTTGACGTCTACTTTAATGATATAGCCCCGGGAGCTTTCTTTCGGTTAGTGTTGTCATGTTGTCTTTCTCTTTGGTTCTTTTTTCCTATCAGCTTCTTTAAAGTGTGTATCTTATGGACTGCATGCAGTTGGGTCTTGCTTTTTTAAATTTAATCTGATTATGTCTGCTTTTTAAGACCATTTCCACTGAATACAATTCTTAATGTGGATGAGTTTAAATCTCCTTCTTCTTTGTTTTGTATTCCATCTCTGTCCCATTTTTTTTCTGTTCTCTTTTACTCTTTTACTGCCTTTTTGGGTTAATTGAATATTTTTTCACAATTCTATTTTATCTCCATTTGACTAATAAGCTGCACATTTGTTATGTGTGTGTGTTTTCATAGAGGAGTTGCTCTAGGGTTTACATTTTGCATTTTTAACTCATCAGAGTCTACCTTCAGGTAACATTTTATCACTTCAGATGTAATATAAGACCTGTGTGCTTTCACTCTTACCCTCCTATGTTTGGAACTATTGTTGCCATACATTTTAATTTTACATATATTATGAACCCCATAATAAATTACTATTTTTGTTTTAAACAATGAATTACTTTTAAGGGGATTAAAAAATGAGAAAAGGGTCTCTTGTATTTGTTTACTCATATACCATTTCTATCACTTTTCATACAGATATCTTGATCCAGGTTTTATTGAGCATCATTTTCCTTTTCTGAAGAATTTCCTTAACATAACATATAATGAAGGTTTGTTGGTTAAGAATTTGTTGAGCATTTGTTTGAAAAAGTTTTTAGATTACTCTTATTATTGAAGGTTGCTTTTTGCTGTATGTTTTGTTCAAGGTTTCCATTTTTTTCTTTAATTTTCCTCTAAGCACTTTAAATATGTTGTTTCACTCTCTTCTTGCTTCATAGTCTCAGATGAGAAGCTTGTTGTCACTCTTATTTTTGTTACTCTGTAAGTAGTGTTTTTTTATTTTTATTTTTTAAAGACTTCATTACCCCTTTTCAGCAAACTAACCGGAAGATGCTTGACTTTGTATGTGCGTGTGTGTGTGTGTACTTGTGTGGTGTGTGTCTGGGATTTTTTTGTGCTTCTTGGATCTATGGGTTTATAATTACACAGTTTGCAAGATTTGCAGTTACTGCTTCATTAACTATTTTTTCTGTTCCCTCCCCTTCCCCCCAGTTCCAACTTCACACATTAGAATCGTGGCTGTCATCCCACACAGCACTGTAGCTGTTTGTCTTTTTTTCACTTTGTCCTTTATTTTGGATAGGTTTTTTTTTTTTTTTTTTGCTATGTCTTTAAGAGCAGTTATCTTTTGCCATTTCTAATCAGATGTTTATCTTTCAAAGTGAAGTTTTCATTTGGTGTTATTTTTTCATGTTATCTCTATGAATTCCATTTTATTTTTTAGTATCTTTCATTTCTCTTTCATTCATTTTCCATTACATTCGTGAGCATATGAGGAATATTGGTAATAGCTGGCTTGATGTCCATGCTGGTCCCATTTGTCATGTCTGTTGTTTTCTGTTTCTATTCTTTGATTATTCTCCTGGTTATGACTCACATTTCCCTGCTTTGTATACCTTGTAAATTGTTACTGGATGCTACACATTGTGATTTTGTTGTTGTTGTTGCTCAGAGCTAGATTTTGTTGTAATGCTCTAATAAGTGTTTAACATTTTTTTTTTGCCTTACAGTTAAGTTAGTTGTGGATCATTTTGATTCTGTTAAGTCTTGTGAGCTCTTTTAGGGATAGTATAGAATAGCATTTGCTCTAGGCTTCATGTCACCCTACTCCTGAAGGTGTGCTTCCCTCTGGTCTCTAGTGACTGTGCTGTGGAGTCGCTGAGGCCTTTGCACTCCGGCTAGAGGGGACACAGTGGAGTCCCGGCTCTGTGAGCACTGTTACTTGTATCGCGGCTTCTCTGTAATTGTTCTTTCCTTGGAAGTTATTCTCGTTCAGCCTTATGGGGTTTTACATTCACAGTTATACAAGTTGGGATTCAGATAAAAACTCAAGGTTTATCCTTTCGCAGATTTCTAGAGTTCTTTCCTTGCACAGCCCCCTCCTCTTGTGCATTTTGGCCCACAGTTTCTAGCCTCCTTTAGTCTCCTGAACAGATTATTTGTTTCCTTATTTCAGCACAATTGCCAATCTGAGTTGCTCTCTCTGTGCTAGTTTGTAAATTAACTCCATGCAGACAGTCTCTGTGATGTAAGGCTCACCTTGTGTGTTTCCTTTTGTTCTGGGATTATAGTTCTGGGCTCTTTTGTCCAATGTCTCTGATAATGGTTGTTTTCTTATATTTTGTCTGGTTTTGTAGTTGTTTATGGCTGGAGGGTAATTTTGAACCTTTTCCCTCACATGTGGCTTTAAGCAGAAGTCTCCTATGTTATTTTAGAAACTCAACGTTAGTTTTAATTTGTAAGATTAACATGGAATATTGGATTTTTGGTGGAAAAATTTCACAGTTAGTGGTATTGTTTTACTTCGGATTTCTGTGCAACAGAGTGAATCAAAGAAAACTAACCTGAAGCGTTAAGCCATACAAAGGAAAAAGAAAGGAAGAGAAAAACAAAGATGCAAATAAATTATCTTTATGTTGTCATTTCTAATTAGACTTCAGTTATATTAGAAACCCAAACTGGGAACATCTTAATGCAATATGAAAATATAAAATGTATGGATCTATTTTGCTATTTAAATATAAATATGGAAATTGGCAATTGATGCGCTTGACAAATATGACTGACATCTTTTGCATTCAGAAAAAAATTCAACATTTGGTTAGAACAATTGCATATCAGAAGCCAGTGAGCAGCAATTAAAAGACTTGAATGAAATATGAGATATTTGAAAATGGCATTGTATTGATAAGTTGGTCCATTGACTGGAAGGAAAAGATTGTAATGGATTGATGAATGTAAAGGCATGTCTTATTGGTGCAAAAGCCAAAAACAGTAGAAATAAGAAAAAAGAAGCAAAGCAAAAATAAAAAATTTATTTTTCAGGAGTTAAGTACCACAGTGCAGACAACTGCTATATTGAGATACTGATATGTATATATAAACTAGATTTTAAAAGTTTGAAATAAAGATAATTGTGCCAAAAAAATAACTTAGTGATGGCCAGGGTAGAGGATAGAGAAACTTAAAATAGAGCAGCATATTGGCTTGTAAAAGACAAAGCCAGTTAGGCCATACATGTTTCAGTTCCTTTAACAGTGAGTGTTCATAATTATAAACAATCCTAAAGGAAACATTAAAAGAAAACTCTACCCCCATAATATTTCTGGAATTAATTTTATTTCTTATCCCATTGTAGCAGTCATATTGGGGTTATGTCAAAAATTTCCAATATAGTCCTTATAATGGACTTGAGGTTTCTAAACTGATACTTAAAAACATGTTTTTCTTAGCCCTCATATCTCCTTGCAGCCCCTCTCACCCACCCTGCTCCGGCCAGTGTGTCCTTGCTGTCTTTCCCATTCTGCCTGTGCTCTTGTCTCAAGAACTTTGCATTGGTGTTCCTTCTACTGCAGTGCTCTTCTGCCAGGTACCTGCATGGTTTGATTCCTCTCCTGCTTCAGATCTCTGCTGAAGTGTGTCCTTACTCATACACAATTTTATTTTATAAAGTTTAATTTAGAAATCTTACTTAAAAAATGAGGTAGCTAGTCCCTCATTCTTTATTTTTTCTTAATATTTTCTTGATGTTGTATGTGTTTTGCTTACAAGAATAACAAATGTTTCTTCTTAGTAGAGTGTAGTTTAGTGAAGGCAGGGATTTTGTTTTGTTCACCTCTGTATCCCATTTTTTAATGGAGCCAGACACAAAGAGGATTGGTTGATCAAGTCAACTGATGCTTGTTAAAGATGTCCAAATGCTTGCTTGAAATGTTAACTATAATGTTTCATCACATTTTCTGAGAGTGGGATGTTAAAATCTCTCATTGTAATTGTGAATCTATGAATTTCTCTTTGTTTTGTAAATGTTTGCTTTATGTAACATGTAGTTCTGCTATGTTATCCTGGTGAATTGATCTTTTTATTATTAAATAATGATAGCAAACTTTAAGCTTTTTTACTGTGAAAACTCATGTTTGTTTGTTTTTTGTTTTTTTTTATCTTCCCACTTTATTTTCTATTTGCCATGTGTTTTTTCTTCTTTTCTGCCTCTTGTTGGCTTGGCGAACCTTTACTCATCCCCTTTTCCCTCTTAGATTGTTTTAACATTTTACGTTTAAACAGAACTACTTGACAAATTCTAAAGATAACTATTTTCTCCCTTTTTGCATGAATAATAAAATCAACCTTAGAATGCTTTCTCCCTAATCACTTTTTCCTGTCCAGTCTTTGTGTCTGTTACTTAGTTCTGCCTCCTTTCCCCTTCCCTCATGTTCTGACTGAGCTGGTATGACAAATTTTTAAAATTATGTCATACTTGCTTTCTGATTATATTTACTAGTGTTTTATTTAGATTTTTTCATCCATGGTTTTTTGGATTTATTTGTTAGGATTTGGGTCAGATGTTTTCTTCTTAACTTTTGGTGGGTAAGGATGACTTTTTGACAGTTGGCAGTAGTTCACTTATTTTTTATTTTATATTTTTTAAATTTTTTATTAAGGTATGATTGATATACACTCTTACGAAGGTTTCACATGAAAAAACAACGTGGTTACTACATTTACCCATATTATCAAGGCTCCACCCACACCCCAATACAGTCACTGTCCATCAATGCAGCAAGTTGCCAGAGATCCACTATGTCCCTTCTCTGTGCTACACTGTTCTCCCTGTGATCCCCACACCATGTGTACTAAACATAATACCACTCAGTCCCCTTCTCCCTCCCTCCCCACCTGCCCTCCCACACTCCTCCGCTTTGGTAACCACTAGTTCATTCTTGGAGTCTCTGAGTCTGCTGCCATTTTGTTCCTTCAGTTTTGCTTCATTGTTATACTCCACAAATGAGGGAAATCATTTGGCATTTGTCTTTCTCCGCCTGGCTTATTTCACTGAGCATAATGTCCTCCAGCTCCATCCATGTTGTTGCAAGTGGTAGGATTTGTTTCTTTCTTATGGCTCAATAGTATTCCATTGTATATATGTGCCACATCTTCTTTATCCATTCATCTACTGATGGACACTTAGGTTGCTTCCATTTCTTGGCTGTTGTAAAAAGTGCTGCCGTGAACATAGGGGTGCATATGTCTTTTTGAATCTGAGAAGTTGTATTCTTTGGGTATATTCCAAGAAATGGGATCCCAGGGTCAAATGGTATTTCTATTTTTAGTTTTTTGAGGAAACCTCCATGTTGCTTTCCACAATGGTTGAACTAGCTTACATTCCCACCAGCAGTGTAGGAGGGTTCCCCTTTCTCCACATCCTTGCCAACATTTGTTGTTCTTAGTCCCATGCTGGCCATCCTTACTGGTGTGAGGTGATATCTCATTGTGGTTTTAATTTGCATTTCCCTGATGATTAGTGATGTGGAGCATCTTTTCATGTGTCTGTTGGCCATCTGAATGTCTTCTTTGGAGAACTGTCTCTTCATATCCTCTGCCCATTTTTTAATCGGGTTATTTGCTTTTTGGGTGTTGAGGTGTGTGAGTTCTTTATAAATTTTGGATGTTAACCCCTTGTTGGATATGTCATTTACAAATATGTTCTCCCATACTGTAGGATGCCTGTTTGTTTTGTTGGTGATGTCTTTTGCCATACAAAAACTTTATAGTTTGATGTGGTCCCATGAGTTCATTTTAGCTTTTGTTTCGCTTTCTCGAGGAGATGGGTTCAGGAAGGAGTTGCTCATGCTTATATTCAGGAGATGTTTGCCTATGTTGTCTTCTAAGAGTTTTATGGTCTCATGACTTACATTCAAGTCTTTAATCCATTTCAAGTTTACTTTTGTGTATGGGGTTAAACAATAATCCAGTTTCATTCTCTTGCATGTAGCTGTCCAGTTTTGCCAACACCAGCTGTTGAAGAGGCTGTCATTTCCCCATTGTATGTCCATGGCTCCTTTATCATATATTAATTGACCATATATGCTTGGGTTTATATCTGGGCTCTCTGTTCTGTTCCATTGGTCTATGGGTCTGTTCTTGTGCCAGTACCAAATTGTCTTGATTACTATGGCTTTGTAGTAGAGCTTGAAGTTGGGGGGTGTAATTCCCCCTGCTTTATTCTTACTTCTCAGGATTGCTTTGGCTATTCGAGGTCTTTTATGGTTCCATATGAATTTGAGTATGATTTTCTCTAGTTCGTTGAAGAATGCTGTTGGTATTTTGATAGGAATTGCATTGAATGTATAGATTGCTTTAGGCAGGATGGCCATTTTGAAAATATTAATTCTTCCTATCCATGCGCATGGGATGTGTTTCTATTTATTGATATCTTCTTTAATTTCTCTCATGAGTGTCTTGTAGTTTTCAGAGTATAGGTCTTTCACTTCCTTGGTTAGGTTTATTCCTAGGTATTTTATTCTTTTTGATGCACTTGTGAATGGAATTGTTTTCCTGACTTCTCTCTCTGCTAGTTCATTGTTAGTGTATAGGAATGCCACAGATTTCTGTGTATTAATTTTGTATCCTGCAACTTTGCTGAATTCAGATATTAGGTCTAGTAGTTTTGGAGTGGATTCTTTAGGGTTTTTTATGTATAATATCATGTCATCTACAAACAGGGACAGTTTAACTTCTTCCTTGCCAGTCTGGATGTCTTTTATTTCTTTGTGTTGTCTGATTGCCATGGCTAGGACCTCCAGAACTATGTTGAATAGAAGTGGGGAGAGTGTGCATCCTTGTCTTGTTCCCGATCTTAAAGGAAAAGCTTTCAGCTACTCGCTGTTTAGTATAATGTTGGCTTTGGGTTTGTCATATATGGCCTTTATTATGTTGAGGTACTTGCCCTCTATACCCATTTTGTTGAGAGTTTTTATCATGAATGGATGTTGAATTTTGTCAAATGCTTTTTCAGCATCTATGGAGATGATTATGTGGTTTTTGTCCTTTTTGTTGATGTAGTGGATGATGTTGATGGATTTTCGAATGTTGTACCATCCTTGCATCCCTAGCATAAATCCAACTTGATTGTGATGGATGATCTTTTTGATGTTTTTTTGAATTCAGTTTGCTAATATTTTGTTGAGTATTTTTGCAGCTATGTTCTTCGGGGATATTGGTCTATAATTTTCATTTTTTGTGGTGTCTTCGCCTGGTTTTGGTATTAGAGTGATGCTGGCCTCATAGAATGAGTTTGAAAGTATTCCCTCCTCTTCTATTTTTTGGAAAACTTTAAGGAGAATGGGTATTAGGTCTTCACAAAATGTTTGATAAAATTCAGCGGTGAAGCCATCTGGTCCAGGAGTTTTATTCTAAGGTAGATTTTTGATTACCTGTTCAATTTCGTTGCTGGTAATTGGTCTGCTCAGATTTTCTGTTTCTTCCTGGGTCAGCCTTGGAAGGTTATAGTTTTCTAGAAAGTTGTCCATTTCTTCTAGGTTATCCAGTTTGTTAGCATATAATTTTTCATAGTGTTCTCTAATTCTTTGTATTTCTGTTGTGTCCATAGTGATTTTTCCTTTCTCATTTCTGATTCTTTTTATGTGTGTGAACTCTCTTTCCTTCTTGATAAGTCTGTCTAAGGGTTTATCTATTTTGTTTATTTTCTTGAAGAACCAGCTCTTGCTTTCATGGATTCTTTCTATTGTTTTATTTTTCTGAATTTTATTTATTTCTGCTCTGATCTTTATTAAGTCCCTCCTTCTACTTACTTTGGGCCTCATTTGTTGTTCTTCTTCTAGTTTCATTAACTGTGAGTTTAGACTGCTTATATGGGATTGTTCTTCTTTCTTGAGGTAGGCCTGTATTGCAATATACTTTCCTCTTAGCACAGCCTTGTCTGTGTCCCACAGATTTTGCGGTGTTGAATTATTGTTTTCATTTGTCTCCATATATTGTTTGATCTTTGTTTTTATTTGGTCATTGATCCATTGGTTATTTAGGAGCATGTTGTGAAGCCTCCATGTGTTTGTGGGATTTTTCATTTTCTTTGTGTAGTTTATTTCTAGTTTCATAGCTTTGTGATCTGAGAAACCGGTTGGTACAATTTCAATATTTTTGAATTTACTGAGGCTCCTTTTGTGGCCTAGTATATGATCTATTCTTGAAAATGTTCCATGTGCACTTGAGAAGAATGTGTATCCTGTTGCTTTTGGGTGTAGAGTTCTGTAGATGTCTGTTAGGTCCATCTGTTCTATTGTGTTGTTCAGTGCCTCTGTCTTCTTATTTACCTTCTGTCTGGTTGGTCTGTCCTGCAGTAGTTCACTTATACAGTCATTTGGGCTTTGATCATTTCAACTTTAAAGTGTTCTTTTGTCTCTTTTTTGGTTTAGACTGATTTTACTAACCGTTTTAAAGCAAGTTAAGTGGATTTCCCTTTGTTTAAAATAGCTTTGTGCTTTATTTTTTCATGTAACTAATTGTTTATTACTTTATATTCCTTCAGTGTTTTTCTATTAAATATTGAGTCCATTTGTATCT
Source organism: Manis pentadactyla (assembly GCF_030020395.1). Classification (NCBI taxonomy): domain Eukaryota; kingdom Metazoa; phylum Chordata; class Mammalia; order Pholidota; family Manidae; genus Manis; species Manis pentadactyla. The sequence goes on along the minus strand of NC_080025.1, from coordinate 144,872,296 downwards.
TTCCTTTTAAAGTAATGAAATAATTTAAAGGCCTGCAATTCTCTGAATACTGCTTTATCAACCTCCAAGTTTTTTATATGTAGTGTCTCATTTTTTTCTTTATGTTTTTAATTTATTTTTGTGGGGGGACTCATTTCTATCCCTATTTCTTACACTTCAAAAAATATAGTCATCAGTTTAAAAAACTTTTTAAATTGCATTGGGTCAAAGAATCTCACCTTACCATGACTCTTATGTACTTTACTGATGTGTTTATAAATTAAATTTAATTATACTTGTAAAATGGACATGACAAGATTATGCTTAATACTTTCAGAATTGCATGGTTTCCAGGGGGTGTCATCCCTTTCACCTATGTAAGCATCATAAACATACATATATTGGGGCATCACACTTCAGTTTCATTAGATGTAGAGGCATGACCTAGTGTGTGAACTTGGAAATGAACTTGGAAAACAAAACACTACTGTAGACAGAGCTAAAAGAGGGTCAGTGCCTAAAATGAAGAGTACTTAAAGAAGTGTGTTATGATTACACAAGTATATTACTCAGGGCCTGTCCTCAGTTAAGTATAAAGAAGGGCTGGACTTAGGGTAACATGACTATAGTGTGATAATTACTATTTGATATGGTAAAATGTAGGAACAATTGCCTAAATTACTTTACTTTGCATACCTTTAACTTGTGAATTATTTTGAGTATAATTCTAAGCCTTAAAATTTAACATTTAACTATATGCATTTATTTCTTTGGTGTAGGCCTCGAAGTAGAGGAAAAACTGCAGTGGAAGATGAAGATAGCATGGATGGGCTGGAGACAACAGAAACAGAAAATATTGTGGAAACAGGTATTAAAACTGCATAAAACATTTTTTTAAATGTACACGATAATTTGAGTAGTTAGCGCTTACCTGTATACTGGGTTCTAAAATTACCATCTGTTGAAATGGTTTGGTAAGTAATGACAGTGTGAAAAAGCTTGAGTTCTCTCTTGTTTTCCTAAAGTACTGATTCTGTAGAAGTTACTTAATATCTGTAGATAAATGTTTTGTTAAAGCAAAATAAAACCTGGAATAGGTTCTAGGCCATTAGTTTGATAGTCATGTATATTTCTAGCTTATGAACCGTCTGGTGTTTAAAGCTTCTTGTATTAGTATGTGTGTTATGAGAAAAATATATGTTCCATTAATGAGTATTGTGAAATGATGGGTTAATCCAGGCTAAATATTTTTTGATCTGCTGGACTTTTAGGTGTCTTAAATAAGCTAATGTATATTGTGCATCTGCAAAAGGAAGGTAGAGGAGGTTGCCCAAAGTAGTTCCCAAAATTGACACAAAGTTAAGTGATTTAATGTCATCAAAGAGATTAGACTTCACAGTGTATTCACAGGATATCTGTGTGAGATGGTCTCCTGTTGGCAGTGTTTTTAACAGTTGTTGGGTAGTGTTTAGACAGAGGGATATTTTTTCTTTGGAGTTGAACATTACCTCCTTGGTGCTTACAGAAAGAATATCATACATTTTTTAGAGGAAAGTTATAAATTGCTATGTCTTTTAAAATCTAGTTTTTCACAGAATACTTTGGTTGTCAGATATGTTGCTATTGTACAACTATAATTTTTGGAAAGCCTTCAAATATTCTACAATTCTCATCCCTTTGTCTAATCGGGCCTCGTTCAGTAGAGTGATAAGAGTGACTTAGAAATTCAGAGTTCTGCATTTCACCCCTGGTACACATTCATTACATTACTTTAAACTTGAATTTATGTTAAGTTCCACAGTAGTTCTTTTTCATATGATTCTTTTCCTTAATTATATTTTTCTATACTGTATTCTGTTACTTTCTAAGTCTTTTTGAAGTTTTCAGTGACACTTTTAGCACAACGTCTACTTGCTGGTTCTTTTAAACCAGTGCCAGCTGACTGCCCGCAGGTCTGTGTCATGCACCTGCCAGCAGTCTTCCTGAGCTCCGTCCTGAACATGCAGCGCCTGCCTTCCTATTATCCTGTGCTTTGCCCACTGGCATTTTAATAGTCTGTTCAGTACCCAGACTTGTTGGCTCCTTGATTTCCTCAAAAATCATATTCTCTAACCCACCTCAGCCTCTTATTAGTATGATCACATATTAGCCTTTGTCATTCTATCACTTACTAGGACAATTGCTGTTTTACTTGCAAAATCTCAGCGTTTCAACTATCCCACCCTCTGACTATTCTCTCTTCTTTTTGCAGCTCACTTTCTCCTAGTAGCCTCACTACAGTAATTCTTCTGCCTTACTGAGTCCTCCAGTCCAGTGATCTTACTGATGGGGTTTGCCCGTCTCTTTTCCTAGCTCGAATTCTGATTCATCATTGTAGTAATTCTCCTGTACACCCTGAATGCCTTTACCATCCTTCCACTGTTTTGCTTTCCTAGGAAAACTCAAATTCCTCATTTAGGCTGCTGAAAGTGCCTGGAGAAAAACATAAACTTGCTAACTGGTTTCATTTTAAATTTATGACCTCACATCTCAAGTGGGTCATGATTGTTACCCTCCATACATTCTACTTTTACTTAGATACCCTTGCTATTATCAGTGATGATTCCTTCACCATTTTCTCTTATGTCTTCAAACTTCTAGCATCTTCTCCCATTTTTCAGTCTTCAGTTGACGATCTTGGTTATTTCAATGAAACAGAAAAAATAGAAGCAATCAGGAAACAAATTCTACACTCACCCACCCTCAGATCTTGCTTGCTTGCATCTCTACCCATATATGTAGTCTACTGTTTTACTATTAAAATGGGATAAAAAGTCCCTGGTTAAGTGAGGCCAACTCTTTTACCTGTGTCCTGGATTCTATCCCTTTTCATCTGTTACAGGCTTCAGGCCCTTGGTTTTCCTTGGTTTCCTGTCAGTAAACCATCTCCATTAGCATTTGAACATCAGCGCTATCACCTGCTTAAACACAAATGACTTTTCTTGATCTGACGTCCCCTTTGTTCATCTTTATAGCAAAAATCCTTGAGAGAGTTGTCTATACTTGTGCTTGCTGCTTATTGTTTGTCCATTTTTGTGTGTACTGTGATTGCTACTTATTTTTTTGCCCATTTTCTCACGAACCCACTACAGTCAGGCCTGTTTTCTCGGGCTCTACTAAAATTGTTCTTGTCAGTGTCACTCGCGATCTTGGATTGCCAAAACCAGCTTTAAGTCTGTCTGCCTCAACTGTTCATGCAGCTGAGGTGTGACTTTTATTTTTTAACTCTTCATACTTCACTGGTCTCTTTATTCTCTTTTGTTCATGTTCTCACACATGAGGTGGGTCTCATTCCGTTCAGTTGCTTTAAATGTTATATGTGAATTGGTGACATTAAAAATTATATTACCAGCTCTTTTCTTGCTTTGAACATAACCTACGTCTTCATCTTCCTTCTTAACATATCCTTTTAGGAGCTTGAAGAGGATCTCAAACTTAGTGTGTCCCTTGTGGAACTGTTACCTGAAACCTTCTACTCTTCCACTGGTCTCACCTCAGTAAATGACACCACATATGTTCCAGCTAAAAACATGGAGCCCACTGGGAAGTCCTTTGGGCTTTGCCTTCACAGTATACCTTGATCTCAGAACCTTTTCGTCTCCACTGCTATCCAGGACTTGCCTACTGCCTCTTCTCAGTGGTGGGCTGCTGCAGGAGCTTCCTGTCTCAGTCTTTTGCTTTTTCCCCATAGTTTTGTTTTCCACATAATAGAGCCATCTTTTCAAACCCAAAGCAAGAGTCTCCTACTTCCCTTCTGTCAACCAAGCAAAGCTTCCAGTGATACTTACAATCAAATCCAAAGTCCACACCATGTTCTTCATATTCTGCTCATCTGACTTTGGCTGCCTGTCCAGCCACATCTGCTCTTCCCCTTGGTCACCGAGTTCCAGCCAAGCTGGCCTCCTTACTATTCCCAGACATTTGCACTTTTTAATCTCCTTTGCTCGGAACACTTTCCTCCCAGGCAGCCGCTTGGCTTGTTCCCTTACTTCAGACAAGTCTGTTCTCTGTTTCTCCCTCCTCAGAGAGGCCTTTCTTGGCCAACCTGTCAACACATCTATTCTCTTCTCCTGCTCTACTTTTCTACCTGGTGTTTAACATCATATTACATATTTGTTTATTGTGTGCCTTTCAACACTGGGTTGTAAGCTTCATGAGGTCAGAGTTTTGTCCCAGTGCCTAGAATACTCCAGTTACATAGTAGGCATTGATTTCACTAATTGAGGCAATATTACATTTGAAAATTTTCCTTTTTGTATTTTCTAAGCTACTAATGGTTCTTGGATCATCACCACAAAACTAAAATTCTGACATTTAATTTTTTCTTACCTTAAGAGTAGCAAGCCCCACAAACAGACGGTTGTCTCTTGTCTCATGCTGTCTCTTATGAGATGTCAAGGCAAACAAAGTTTAGCGAAAGGTTTTAAGAAGAGCAGGATGATATATATTTTTTATCGTTGCCTTTTATACTAAAGTTAAATAAAGCCACGTGTGTTAGTCTTTGTTCTCTTTATCCTTGGGAAGACCTTTGTCCGGTTCTTTTAGTGAACACATAGTGCAGGGAGAATAGTGGAAAAAAGGATAGAGAACAAGTTTTAAAACTACCAACCCACACATAAACCCAAGCAAAGAGAAGAGTTCAATAAATTTCTAGTCTAGTTAAAAGCACAGTCTCTGTGCATCTCTCAAGGCCCAGGGTTTATTAGAAGGTTTCTTTTTTTTAATGTACTTTTTCATTGCATGTTACATTTTTTTTCTTTTTTTGGTATCATTAACCTACAACTACATGAGGAACATTATGTTTACTAGGCTCCCCGCTTCACCAAGTACCCCCTGACAAACCCTGTTACAGTCACTGTCCATCAGCGTACTAAGATGCTGTAGAGTCACTACTTGTCTTATATACTGCCTTTCCCATGCACCCCCCCCCCCTACATTATGTGTGCTAATCATAATGCTCCTTTTTCCCCCTTATCCCTCCCTTCCCACCCATCCTCCCCAGTCCCTTTCCCTTTGGTAACTGTTAGTCCATTCTTGGGTTCTATGAGTCTGCTGCTGTTTTGTTCCTTTTTTTCTTTGTTCTTATACTCCACAGTTGAGTGAAATCATTTGATACTTGTCTTTCTCTGCCTGGCTTATTTCACTGAGCATAATACCCTCTAGCTCCATCCATGTTGTTGCAAATGGTAGGACTTTTTTCTTCTTATGGCTGAATAATATTCCATTATGTGTATGTACCACATCTTCTTTATCCATTCATCTACTGATGGACACTTAGGTTGCTTCCATTTCTTGGCTATTGTAAATAGTGCTGTGATAAACATAGGGGTGCATCTGTCTGTTTGAAACTGGGTTCCTGCATTCTTAGGGTGAATTCCTAGGAGTGGAATTCTTGGGTCAAACAGTATTTCTTTTGAGTTTTTTGAGGAACCTCCATACTGCTTTCCACAATAGTTGAACTAGTTTACATTCCCACCAGCAGTGTAGGAGGGTTCCCCTTTCTTCGCATCCTCGCCAACATGTGTTGTTCCTAGTCTTTTGGATGTTGGCCATCCTAACTGGTGTGAGGTGAAATCTCATTGTGGTTTTAATTTGCATTTCTCTGATAATTAGCGATGTGGAGCATCTTTTCATGTGCCTGTTGGCCATCTGAATTTCTTCTTTGGAGAAGTGTCTGTTCAGCCCCTCTGCCTACTTTTTAATTGGCTTATTTGCTTTTTGTTTGTTGAGGTGCGTGAGCTCTTTATATAATTTGTATGTCACCCCCTTATCGGATATGTCATTTATAAATATATTCTCCCATACTAGCTCATTTCTTTTTATTGCTGAATACTGTTCTATTGTTTGTATATATGACCATTTGTTTATTTACCTGCTGAAGAACATTTCAGTTGCTTCCAACTTTTGGCAGTTATGAATAAAGTTGCTATAAACATATATGTGTTGTTTTTTGTGTGGACAGAAGTTTTCAACTCCTTTTGGGTAAATACTGAGGAGCATAATTTCTGGATCATGTGGTAAAAGTATGTTTAGTTTTGTAAGAAACCACCAAACTGATTTCCAAAACGGCCGCACCATGTTGTGGTCTCACCAGCAATGAGTGAGAGTTGCTGTTGCTCCACAGCCTTACCAGCATTTGGAGTTGTCAGTGTTCTGAATTTTGGCCATTCTAATAGATATGCAGTGATATCTCATTGTTCTAATTTACATTTACCTGATAACATGGTATGGAGCATCTTTTCATATGCTTATTTGCCATCTGTACCTCTTTGGTGAGGTGTCTGTTGAAATCTGTGGCCATTTCTTAATCAGATTGTTTATTTTCTTATTGTTGAGTTTTAAGAGTTCTTCGTACATTTTTGGATAACAGTTCTTTATCAGGTCTTCTGCAAATACCTTCTTGCAGTCTGTGGCTTGGCTTTTTATTCTCTCTCTTTTTATTGAAGTGTCATTGGTATGTCTTATATTGGTTTCATACATACGGTGGTTCAACAGCTACCCATTTTATTAAATCTTCACTTCCACTAATGTGGTTACTACCTGTCAACATAGGGAAGATGTTACACAATCATTGACTGTATTCTCTGTGCTGTACTACCAGCCCCAGGACCAGCTTATATTATGATTGAGAGGCATTTTATTTTATTGATAGTATTTTTTACAGAGCAAAAAAATTTAATTGTAATGAAGTCTAGTTTATCAATAGTGTGTTTCATATATTGTGCTTTGGTGTCATATCTAAAGTCATTGCCAAACCTAAGGTCATCTAGATTTTCGTCTATGTTGTCTTCTAGAAGTTTTATAGTTTTCCAGTTCAAATTTAGGTTTGTGATCCATTTTGAGTTCATTTTTTGTGAAGGGTGTAAATCTGTGTCTAGGTTCATATTGTGTGTGTGTGTGCGTGTGTCCGCAGTTGTTACAGCACCATTCATTGAAAAGACTGTCTTATCTCCATTATATTGCTTTTGCTTCTTTCTCAAAGACCAGTTCACTGCATTTATGTGAGTCTATGGTTGGGCTCTCTTTTCTGTTCCATTGATCTATTTGTATATATATTTTTTGCCAATACTATATGGTCTTGATTACTGTAACTTTATAGTGCGTCTTGAAGTTGAATAGTGTCAGTTCTTCAACTTTATTCTTCTCTTTCAATATTGTGTTGGCTATTTTAGGTATTTTGTTCCTCCATATAAAGTTTAGAATCACTTTGTTGGTATCCACAAAATAATTTGCTGGAATTTTGATTAAGATTGCATTGAATCTATAGATCAAATTGGGAAGAACTAATATCTTCACAGTATTGAGTGTTCTAATCCATGGATATGAAAATCTCTTCATTTATTGGTTTCTTTCATCAGTGTTTTATAATTTTCATCATAGAACTCATGTATATTTTGTTAGATTTATACTTACGTATTTCATTTTTTAGGGGTGTTCATGTAAATGACATTTTTAAAAATTTCAAATTCCACTTGTTCATTGCTCGTATATAGGAAATTGATTGACTTTGTATATTAATACTGTATCCTGCAACCTTGCTATAATTATTGATTTGTACCAGGATTTTTTTTGTCAGTTCTTTTTTTTTTCCAAATATAGGTGATCATGACATACGCAAAAGTTTTATTTTTTCTTTTCTAATCATTATACCTTTCATTTCCTTTTCTGGTCTTATTGCAATAGCTAGAACTTCCATTCCAGTGTTGAAAGGAGTGGTGAGAGGGAGACATCCTCCCCTTGTTCTGGATCTTAGTGGGAAAGCTGTTAGTTCCTTACCACCGAATATGATGCTGTCTGTAAGGTTTTTTTTCTATAAAGGTATCATTGATATACACTCCATTTATGAAGGTTTCACCTGAAAAACAATGTAGTTACTACATTCACCCATATCATTAAGTCCCCTTCCACACCCCACTGAAGTCACTGTCCATCAGTGGAGTAAGATGCCACAGAGTCACTACTTGTCTTCTCTGTGTTACACTGTCTTCCCCATGACCCTCCCCCCACACACACATCATGTGTACTAATCATGACACCCCTCAATCCCCTTCTCCTTCCCTCTCTAAACACCCTCTCCCACCCTTCCCCTTTGGTAACCACTAGTCCCTTCTTGGAGTCCGTGAGTCTGCTGCTATTTTGTTCCTTCAGTTTTGCTTCATAGTTATGCTCCACAAATGAGGGAAATCATTTGGTACATGTCTTTCTCTGCTGACTTATTTCACTAAGCATAATACCCTCTAGCTCCATCCATGTTGTTGCAAATTGTAGGATTTGTTTTCTTCTTTTTTTTTTTTTTTTTTTTTGTAGGTAATTATTTTTTTTATTGAAGGGTAGTTGACACACGGTATTACATTACATTAGTTTCAGGTGTACAACATAGTGATTCAACATTTATATACATGACAATTCTAGGTACCAGCTATCACCATACCAAGCTGTTACAATATCTTGACAATATTCATTACATCCCGGTTACTTATTATTTTACCATTGGAAGTGTGTACTTTTTTTTGTGTGTGTGAGGGCATCTCTCATATTTATTGATCAAATGGTTGTTAACAACAATAAAATTCTGTATAGGGGAGTCAATGCTCAATGCACAATCATTAATCCACCCCAAGCCTAATTTTTGTCAGTCTCCAATCTTCTGAGGCATAACAAACAAGTTCTTACATGGAGAACAAATTCTTACACAGTGAATAAGTTCTTACACGGTGAACAGTACAAGGGCAGCCATCACAGAAACCTTCGGTTTTGCTCATGCATTATGAACTATAAACAGTTCAAATATGAATACTCATTTGATTTTTATACTTGATTTATATGTGGATACCACATTTCTCTCTTTATTATTATTATTTTTAATAAAATGCTGAAGTGGTAGGTAGATACAAGATAAAGGTAGAAAACATAGTTTAGTGATGTAAGAGAGCAAATGTAGATGATCAGGTGTGTGCCTGTAGACTATGTGTTAATCCAAGCTAGACAAGGGCAATAAAACATCCACGTATGCAGAAGATTTCTCTCAGAACAGGGGGGTGAGGTTCTAAGCCTCACCTCTGTTGATCCCCAATTTCTCACCTGATGACCCCCCTGCGACTGTGCCTGTCTTAGGTTGTTCCTCCCTTGAGGAATCTTACCCGTCTCTGGCTAACCAGTCATCTTCCGGGGCCATACAGGGAAATGTAAAGTTGGTAAGTGAGAGAGAAGCCTTATTGTTTGAAAAGGTTAGCTTTTTATTTCTTTGCATATTTATGCCCTGTAGCTTCTATGCCCAGCATTTGTCTTGAGGTATCTTTACCACTTGGAAGAATTATGATACTCGGTAAATTTGTTATGAGGCACGAATTCTATTTAAGGGTTGTAATTAGGAAGGAAGAAGAAGAACTATAGAAGTAGCAGGCGGAAGAAAACATGGGAAGATTGATTATTTCTTTGGCATATCTTCTTGTAGAGTAACTTCAGCATGTATAGGTTTTAAGCTACTACTTAAATTGCGCACACACATTAACATAATAGGAGTATAGTTACATAACCAAAGCATACCTGTAATTACCAGCCATCTCCAGTGAAACCAAGAAAACCAGTTAGGCACCTTAGGCATTTGTGAAAACTTATCTATGTTATGGTGGATATTGTCCAACTGAACTTGAACAGTCTGAGAGAAATCAGACAAATTAAAACAACCCATTCCTGGGGAATGTTCACATCCCTTATGTTCTTTTAACAGTAAATAGTCTGTAGTTGTAAGATTTTGGAGCGCTACAATTTGCACTTCTCCTAATTCTTGGTTGAGTTCCAACAGTATAGATCCAGTCAAATTTGTTGTTTTACTGTATGCACAGGCCAGCTTAGATATCTCCTTCCTCATTCCCATGGCAAGTCCAGGAACTGGTGGGATGAGTGCATCTACAGCTGTAGCAGTGCGTGGATCTTTGTTGGGGTTTTTTGATGATCATCTTCTGGCATGAGTCTTCCCGAGAGTGCTGATGTTGGAAGTTCTTTTTCATATCGTATCTTAGTTCATTTTCGGGGTATACAAATTAGGCTTTGATCCTCTGTATAAACACAAACAGACCCTTTGCCTACACTTTTATATGCCCTTTATACTCTTGTGTAGAACTCATTGGCGGTTACCACACAGGAACTGCCTTTTTTTTTTTTTTTTTCGTATCACTAATCTACACTTACATGACGAATATTATGTTTACTAGGCTCTCCCCTATACCAGGTCCCCCCTATAAACCCCTTTACAGTCACTGTACATCAGCATAGCAAAATGTTGTAGAATCACTACTTGCCTTCTCTGTGTTGTACAGCCCTCCCTTTTCTCCTACCCCCCCATGCATGCTAATCTTAATACCCCCCTACTTCTTCCCCCCCTTATCCCTCCCTACCCACCCATCCTCCCCAGTCCCTTTCCCTTTGGTACCTGTTAGTCCATTCTTGAGTTCTGTGATTCTGCTGCTGTTTTGTTCCTTCAGTTTTTCCTTTGTTCTTATATTCCACAGATGAGTGAAATCATTTGGTATTTCTCTTTCTCCACTTGGCTTGTTTCACTGAGCATAATACCCTCCAGCTCCATCCATGTTGCTGCAAATGGTTGGATTTGCCCTTTTCTTATGGCTGAGTAGTATTCCATTGTGTATATGTACCACATCTTCTTTATCCATTCATCTATCGATGGACATTTAGGTTGCTTCCAATTCTTGGCTATTGTAAATAGTGCTGCGATAAACATAGGGGTGCACTGATCTTTCTCATACTTGATTGCTGCATTCTTAGGGTAAATTCCTAGGAGTGCAATTCCTGGGTCAAATGGTAAGTCTGTTTTGAGCATTTTGATGTACCTCCATACTGCTTTCCACAGTGGTTGAACTAATTTACATTCCCACCAGCAGTGTAGAAGGGTTTCCCTTTCTCCGCATCCTCACCAGCGTTTGTTGTTCCTAGTCTTTTCGATGTTGGCCATCCTAACTGGTGTGAGGTGATATCTCATTGTGGTTTTAATTTGCATTTCCCTGATAATTAGCGATGTGCAGCATCTCTTCATGTGCTTGTTGTCCATGTCAATTTCTTCTTTAGAGAACCGTCTGTTCATATCCTCTGCCCATTTTTTAATCGGATTATTTGCTTTTTGTTTGTTTAGGTGTGTGAGTTCTTTATATATTTTGGATGTTAACCCCTTGTCAGATATGTCATTTACAAATATATTCTCCCATACTGTAGGATGCCTTTTTGTTCTACTGATGGAGTCCTTTGCTGTATAGAAGCTTTTCAGCTTGATGTAGTCCCATGTGTTCATTTTTGCTTTTGTTTCCCTTGCCTGAGGAGATGTGATCAGGAAAATGTTGCTCATGTTTATATGCAAGAGATTTTTGCCTATGTTTTCTTCTAAGAGTTTTATGGTTTCATGACTTACATTCAGTTCTTGTCTGATACATTTTGAGCTTACTTTTATGTGTGGAGTTAGACAGTAATCCAGTTTCATTTTCTTGCATGTAGCTGTCCAGTTTTGCCAACATCAGCTGTTGAAGAGACTTTCATTTCCCCATTATATATCCATGGCTCGTTTATCATATATTAATTGAGCATATATGGTTGAGTTTTTATCTGAGCTCTCTAGTCTCTTCCATTGTTCTGTGTGTCTGTTCTTGTGCCAGTACCAAATTGTCTTGATTACTGTGGCTTTGTAATAGAGTTTGAAGTTGGGGAGTGTAATGTCCCCAGCTTTATTCTTCCTTCTTAGGATTGATATTTGGGGTCTTCTGTGGTTCCATATGAATTTTAGAACTATTTGCTCTAGTTCATTGACGAATGCTGTTGGTATTTTGACAGGGATTACATGGAATCTGTAGATTGCTTTAGGCAGGATGGCCATTTTGACAATATTAGTTCTTCTTAGCCAGTAGCATGGGGTGAATTTCCATTTATTAGTGTCCTCTTTAATTTCTCATAAGAGTGTATTGTAGTTTTCAGGGTATAGGTCTTTCACTTCCTTGGTTAGGTTTATTCCTAGGTATTACATTCTTTTTGATGCAATTGTGACTAGAATTGCTTTCCTGATATCTCTTTCTGTTTGCTCATCATTAGTGTATAGGAATGCAACGGATTTCTGTGTATTTATTTTGTGTTCTGCAACTTCGCTGAATTCAGATACTAGTTCTAATAGTTTTGGGGAGGATTCTTTTGGGTTTTCTGTGTATAATATCATGTCATCTGCAAACAGTGACAGTCTATGCCTGTAGTATTTTGAATTCTCTATCAAGTTGAAGAAGTTCCCTTCTATTCCTATTTTACTGAGAGTTTTTAAAAATCGTGAGCAGATATTGGATTTTGTCAAATGACCTTTCTGCCTCTATTGATGGGATTATGTGATTTTTTCTTTTTTAGCCTATTTATGTGAGGGATTACATTAATTGATTTTTTTTCAAATGTTGAAGCAGCTTTGCAAACCTGGGATAATCCCACTTGGTTGTGGTGTATAGTTCTTTTTATTTGTTTATTTTTGAAAATTAGTCTGTAATTCTTTTTATAGTTTTTTAAGTTCAGTTTGCTAATATTTTGTTGAGGATTTTTGCATCTATATTCAGCATAGTGGTCTGTAGTTTTTTTTTACCCTGTAATGCCTTTTTGTTTTTGTTTTGCTTTATATTAGGGTAATGCTGTCCTCATAGAATGAGTTAGGAGATATTCCTTCTGCATTTATCTTCCAGATGAGACTGTAGAGAATTGGTATGTTTTCCATAAGTGTTTTGTAGAATTCATAATTGAAGCTATCTGTACCTGGTATTTTCTGTTTTAGAAGGTTAATTACTGGTTCAATTTCTTTAACATATAGAAACCTATTCAGATTGTTTCTTTCTTTTTGTGCTGAATGTTGGCAAATTGCGTCTTTCAAGGAGTTGGCCCATTTCATCTAGGTTATCAAAATTGTGGGCATAGAGTTGTCCACAGTATTCCTTTATTCTCCATATTTTATTTAATTAAATGAAGTGAAAAGGTAAAATAACACCTTCAGACTACATTGCCAACAATTTTATCCAATGCTCTCAACTCACACTGCACTTGGGTCTTGCCTGGGGACCTCATTTCTTACAAAGGAAGAATGTGTGCGCACTGAGTACGTTCTTATGTCTTGGCTTTTGCTCTGTGTAGGTCAGTCTCTCAGTTACTGATGTCTTTTTCTAAAAATTTACCTCTTCTTTTCTCTGTGAATACCCAGTCCATCTCCCTTTTCAGAAATTCTGCCTCAATTATTAGACTTTGCTTGGTGTATTTCTCTAGAATTTGTACATAGCCAGAAATTTCTGCACCTTACCTCTTTGGGGAGACATTTTTAATGGATACTGTGTTTACCCATATTTAATCTTTATCTCTGAATAAGACTAATAGATCTGGAAGCAAAGCTTCTCACTGAAACCCGAAGAAGTTTTGTTTGTTTGGCCTTGTTTTGTTTTTTCAGTCACCCCCAAAAAACTCCTTTGTGCTATCCCTTTAAAGTCACATCTTTCCTCTGCCTAACCCCTGGTAACCACTGATTTGTCCTCCCTCACTGTAGTCTTGTCTCTGAGAATGCCATATGAATGAAACCATACAAAATGTATCCTTTTGAGAGTGCCGCCTTTCATTTAGTTTAATATCCGTGAGATTCATCCAGTTTGTTATATATTCAGTAGAGGTAGTTCTTTTTATTGCTGAGTGGTATTAACTTTGTATAGATGTGCCATAATTTCTTTAACAATTCACCTGTTGAAGGACATTTGGATGGTTTCCAGTTTTTGGCTGTCCACAAAAGCAATGAACATTTATATACAGGTTTTTATATAGAAATGGGTTTTTATAAGTGTTAGCTTACCAACTTTATTCTTCTTTCCCCAAACTGATTTAACTATTCCTTTTCCTGTCCATATAAATTTTAGAATCATCCTCTCTTTATTTACAAATAATCCTACTGGGGTTTTAATTGAAATTGTATTAAGTCTGTAGATCAGTTTAGGAAGAATTGACATCCTTAGTATGTTGAGTCTTCCATTCCATGATCTAGGCATGTCTTTCCATTTGTGGCTTCTTTGGTTTCTTTCATTGGCATATTGTAATTTTCATTATGTAGATCCTGTCCATGTTTTGTTAGAGTTATAGTAATTATTTCATTTCTTGGGGAGTTGTAAATGATACATCAAAAAATTGGTTTCCACTGTATATTGCTAATACATAAAAATATGACTTGTATGTTTGCTTTGTACTCTGTAGTCTTGCTAAACTCACTCATTAGTATGATGTTAGCTGTAGGAATTTTTGTGGATGTCCTTTCCAACTTAAGGAGTTATGTTTAACTAATTCATTTTCATTAATTACTAAAACAAAATTTTAAAAATAGAATTTAAGCTGATGTGTATTCTCTCAACATGATTTGTAATATTTTCCCTTGGTTTGGATATTAGATATTTTTATTATCCTTGTTTTCTGAATGGTTTTCAGTTGTAGTTTTGATCTCCTCTTTGACTTCTGAGATGTTTGGAAAGTTTTTAAAATTTCCCAGTGTTTGTGCGGATTTTCTTCTTGTTTTTGTTACTTCTAATTTTATTATAGTGCTTTGCTTTTGTATGCTTTCTTGTGCAAATTTTGGGATTTGAGGTTTCTTGGAAGTCTTCATTGGTTTTGGAAAGTTTTCAGCTCTTCTATATTGAAATACTGCTTTTGCTCCATTCTGTCTTTTTTCTCTCTAATTAAATGCTTATTAGACTGTATCACTGTGTTTCTTGCCATTTACCCTCTGTTTTGTATTTTTTTATGCTTCTCTCTCCTTTTTTTTTTTATTAGACAGATTGTTCTAGATAGATGTTCAAGTTTATTTACCCCTTTCGGCTTTATCTAATCTGCTGTTAAACATGTCAGTTAAGTCCATTTATTATATCTTAAATTTCTTTATTCTTTTAAAATTTTCAGCATCACATTTATAGTTGCCTCCTGGAATTTTGATGCTTGAGTTTTACTACCTTTAACATAGTAAATACAGTTGGTTTAAAATTTTTGTTTGGTTATTCCAGTGTCTGGGTTCTGTGGTTCTGTTTCAGTTGTTCCTGCTCATTCTTGCTCATGTCTTATCTCCTTATAGAACTGATGACCTGTGCTTGAGAGCTGGACAACATATGTGACAGTTCATTTGTAGAAATAAACTGATGATTTTTTTCCCTCCAAAAACAGTTTCTCTCTCTCTCTCTCTCTCTCTTTTTCTTTCTTTTTTCTAGGTAACCTGGGACACTAGTAATCTAGAACTAATTCCTTAGTACCTTGTTAGTTAAAAAAAATTCTTTTTAAGACTAACTTATCTTTTGAAATATTTCAGTCAGCTGTTTTGTCTTTAGTGGGAAGGTTGTTTGAATCTTTATATGTGGTTAGTTTATGTAAATATTTTCTGGGCACTTGATAGAATGGATAGCCCCTTTAGTCTCCTTGGTGTATATGAAACTTGATATCCATGTATTAGATTAAGTCAGCAAGGATGTTGTTATTAAAAGTAAAATAACTCAAATTCCAAGAAAGAAGTAAATCTATTGGTCATGTATTGTCATGTTCAGAGGTAAGTTGGGTTTGAGTTGGCTTAATTCAGGCTCACTGTTATGAAGTGCCTGGTTTGTTTTCCGTCTGCCCCACCTACCTAGCTAGCTATTTTTGAGTCCACTTCACTGTACGGCTGGTTTCCCCTTCGTGGAGAATGGTTGCCTGCAGTCTTGGGGGCTGCATGATTCCTTGTCCGTATCTAAGCACAGGGAGCAGCTCTCTGTATCAGCTGACAGAATTCTAGGACCAGTTAAGATCGTATGTGTGTCTCTAACCCAGTCCTTTTCAGAGGTGAAGCATCTGTGGGATCCCAGTACAATCCTCACAATTCTCAGAGTGCTCTCCTAGAGAGAGGAGCGGGAGCAGCGGGAGGCGTCAAGGGCAGAGACCCAGAGTGGGGGCGGCTGCTGTGCCCCAGGCAGCTCATGCTTCTAGGTTCCAGTGTGGAGGGCCTCCTCTGCTTCTCCACCGTTTATGTGCTTCCTCTTGTAAGGGTTGGGACAGGCTGGCTGCTCATTTTTTCTGCTGCTTTGATCTGCAGATTCAATCCTTTGTTTCAAGAATGTTTGAATTATTTTTTCCAATCTATTTTTTTTGTCAAATAAGTAGTGATTATGCATATGTGTTGTATGTGTTATTCATCTTCCTTCATCACTCTGTTTTAGATAATTCTGTGTTTTCTCCAACCATCCTCACATCACTAACACTGATTTCAGAATTACTGTTGTTTCCTGCAGTTCCTCTTTTCAGTTCTGCAGTTACTTTGTTTCTTTTAATTTCTTCACTTCAGCTCATATTCTTTATACTCTTCAACTAAGTAATGGTTAGTGGTTTAGGCTCAGGAGCCAGACTGCTTGTGTTTGAATCCAGGCCCCTTTGCTAATTGTGTTCTTGAGTGAAGTTCCTTAAACGTCTTCCCTTGCTTCATCATCTGTAAAGTGGAGGTGATGATAGCTACTGTTGGGAGAAACTCCTCCGTGGTTGTCTTGTACCCTACACATCTTCTTGGGTACGCCAAGAATGGAAAACCTTGACTGCTCCTTATCTGGGCCATTTCTCAAGGTTGTATTTGTAGTGAGCAGCCTTAAAGAAAAGAGGCAGTGTCTCCCTCTGGGACAAAGAGCAGGCTTGTTTAATGCTTACTGTAAAAGCAGTGGGTTCCCATGTTCTTTGTTTCGTCCTTGTAATGCAGGTCACTGGGAGGTAAGGCATTCATTTGGGCTCATAGTGTTGCCCCCAGAAGACTTGGGGACCAAAAGGGAACTGCCAACAACAATGTCATGTTCACGGTGCTTGTTGGACAGTGAGGAGTAAACTCCTTTGTCTTTAGTCCGGGAGTCTTGTAATAGACTAACTTAATGAGCATGTGTAAAATCCCAGACCTGGTAGCTATCTTCATAAGGTCATTGTAAAGTTTAAATGAGTGAATCCATGTTCATCACTTATAATACTGCCTGAGACATAGTAAGTACTTACTGAAGTTAGCCATGAAGGTAGTTCTTTAAGTATTATTTTTATATTATTTGAAATTGAATTTTTAGGTCTAAATAAAGATTAGGCTTGAAAGATTAAGATTGTTATAAAAAACTTGTTATATGGTGAAGCTGTACATTGTAATTTTTTGGTTTCATTTTAATTTCTTTCATTAATTGCAAACATGAATATTAAAAACACATTTTTAAAATATCATATAGAAAAACTGAAGGAAATGCTTTTAATAACTGACTAAAATATCCAGAAAGCAGTTAGTTGATTTTTAACAATTACTGTTTTAATTAATGTCAGTGTGTTTTTTGGTCCCTTGGTAAGTATTGGACTCTTAATTCTTACTCTCCTTTTGTGCTTTCACTTAAAAAATCACTTTAGAAATTATAACTGTAATGTGTATTTGAAAATTCATGGAACTATGGTTAAGTATAAAGAGAATATGTTAACTGTACAAGTGTTAGCTCCTAGAGAAAACCACTGTTCATTCTTTTGTGTATGTATTTTTAGTTGCTTACATTTTAACATCCTTACATGTTCTGTGGAAGTAGTGACTATCTTCATTATAATCTGTCAGTATTTTAAGTCAATAAGAATTTAAAGCATTTATTCACTTAGCTAATAAAGACAGAATAAATAAAATGTTCGCTGTTTTTAATGTAGTGCTAATTATTTTGCTTTACGACACAATTTTGCGTGTTGTGGATATACTAGACTCAGTAAGATACAAACACAGTCAGAAAACAAAAATACAGAGTTCTTTTGACCACTACTATTCAAAAGAAGGAAAGGACATGATTACACAGTTTCTTAAATATGTTTTCTACTGTAGACTTAGTATAAAGGAAACATGAGAAGTTTGCTATTCTGTGGATGTAAAGGAAGTTAGGAGAAGAAAAAATAATTCTTACCCTACTTAATAGCTGAGTAAAGCATAGAAACCTGCATATTATGTGGACAGTGAGTAGAAAACAAATGCTGATGTTGACTAACAGTAGTAAATACGAGCCCATTTAAAACATTTTGTGTATTTTTCTCTGTGCTGTTTATAATTATTTATGTATATGCATATAGTAAGATTTATCTGCTTGCTTTGTATTATATATTATAGCATGATCAATTAAATAATTATTGAACCGTATCCAGATTCTGTGATAGGCTCTGTTTGTAATACAGGTAGTGTGCCTGCCTTTGTGGAGCTCAGTCCTGTGGGGTGCCATCTCCTGTGAATGGTGCAGTTTTCTGTGCCATTGACCTTTTTGGCAGACTCTTCCAAATAATGCTTTTAAATTAATAAAATACATAAGACTGCAAGGATAAACAATTATATTGAAATATTATGAAAATAAGTCAGATTTATACTTTTTAATGCATTTTTTTATTTACACTTAAACTATAAATCAAATCTAATAATTAGTGTAATTTTTAAGTAGTGATGAAGATAAACGATATTATAGGATATCTGCAAACACTGAATGTGAGAAGAAATTATTTGCTTTCTGTTGGTGACAAAGACAAAGATATTGCCATACCACTCTGTCTGTGCATATATTCATAATGCAATAGGTTTTTAGAATTCTAAATTTCAAAGGTTAGTAAAAGTTAAGGTGTAATTTCTCCCTCCAAGAGCCTAGAACTCTTGATTGAATACATTTAAAAAATTCATTTTTTAAAGATAAAGTGATTTGAAAGAATGTTCTGTGCTCTGCCCTGATTATCAAAGCCCTCAAGGAACCACTGAGACAGAAAGAAGCAGAACAATATTAAGTACAGTGGAAATACCACATTTGATGATATGATAAACGTTCCCTGACAGACACAGCACCAGTCTATAGCTAGAGAACTCTCTGTGAGCATTAAAAAAGTCCTGGGGACTGCCTAATCACTGGGCTGCAATGTTGATGGCTGTCACCCTTATTATATCAACAGTGGTGCAGTAGAATGCTCAGCTAGTTATGAAGTACACAGGAGAATATTCCAACAAATGATCATTTGACTTCCCAAAAAAAAGAAGGAAAGAATGAATGTAGTACATATTGGTAAAGGAGGCCATAATTGGACTCTGGGATATTATTGACACCTTATAGTCTATTTGCTGTCATATGGGTAAATTTGCTGAATGTACTTGTAGGATACATACAGCTCTTACAAAAAATTACTTGAACTTTGAGGGAAATAATTTCATAATTGTCCATAAATAGAATGTTTTATTTGTATAAACGGCTGTGAGGTTAATTTTCTCTGTATTTTATAACCTTATTTAGCAGTGCTTTAGAAAATTGAGAGAAAAACTCTGTATTTTCAGTTTTCAATTCAGATTAAACATTGTTTCCTCAGTTACATGGTCCCAGTAAAATATTAGCATTTTTTTCTTTTTGACATTAACTTAGTTATAAAAGACATGTGCTGCAGTCAGATACTGTGCTGGGCAGTGTAGTAAGTAGTAGATGAGCACCTGCAGGCTTTGGAGCTACCCAAACCTGATTCTGAATCCTAGCTTTGCTTCCTAATAGCTGTGTGATCTTGAACTTGTTTAACCTTTCAACTTTGGTTTCCTTATCTTTTAAATGAGAATAATATGTCAGATATTATTATTTTTTAAATGAGAAGAATTAAATGAGATTTATTAGGTATACCTCCATTTGTCCTGTTAGTTTAGTTAGGCTTCTAATCCCTTTCTGAAGCCTTTTAAGCTGCACTGTCCACCTCTTCCCTCCACTCACGTCACGTGCCTCCACCATACCACTTACTGTAGCCTGTTGTTACCATTTGCTGTCTCTTGACGTTAAGGATAGGGAAGCTGACTCTGTATTTGTACTGGCTATCATTTGAATAGAATGTATTGTACATCCTAGTTACTCAAAATTTTATTTGGTAGAAAATCATTTTTAAAGTAATGGTTTATCAATTCCCTGGTGTCGAACCAGAAGGTGCTAAATAAATGTTCTCTTTGTTCCTAATACTTTCCACAATACAATTTAGTAATGTGTGATCGGACGTCAAGAGTTTGATTTATCTAGTGGGTGATACCCAACTAGATAGGAAAGTAAATAAATAGTATGTAAATGTAGATGATCAGAATAGCGGCTCCCACATACCTGTACTTACTATGTATTTAAGTCGCTGGGCTAAGTGCTTTATATGTGTTAGCTTTTCTTATCCTAAAGACAGTTTTATGCAAGGTGGTATTAGGTATCTTCTAATAATTAAAATAAAATTGAGATGAAGTTAAGTCATATGGCAAGGTCACTGTAACTCTGGTGGGGGAATCCCAGAGCAAACAATCTTTGAAACTGAAATCAGTCAAAGGGAGAAATAAAGTGGGAGAAATGCATTTATTTCTTACAAGCAGTCCACTTCTGCTGTCCCGTGCCTCTCCGCGACCCAGCTGCAGAAGAGGCCCCACCCAACCTTTAGGGTCCAGATATGCCCTTGCTGGCCCTTGTAATTACCTATTGATACGGAGATGGACTACTTCTCTCCACCTCTGGAAACACCTATTGATATGGACATGAACTAAAGCCAGGCAAGAGATTCTGGAAATATTGCAGTTTTACCCACAGCCCACCCTTCCAGAAATCTCATCTTACAATCTAATTGTTCCCCATCTTCTGCAGTGGCACCTGGGCGAGAAAACTGAAGCATTCTAACCAGACTAATAACATACAATAGCAACAGCAATAAAATCATTATAATCCTCAAGACAGAGGATTCAGCTAGGTTCAAAAGTCCTGTGCAGATTGAGTCCACACTCGTCCATTCCACAGGCAGTCAGTAGCTGAACAGGTAGGGAGTTCAGAGCAGTCATCACGTGCAGCCGCAGCCAGGGGGTGCATCCAGGCCACAGGGACGGTAGAAGAAAATAACCTTAAGGGTGATAAGATACATGTTTTAATGACACCAGCATAGGCTAATCTTGTCCATCAGGTAGGATGCATGCTAGAGAGTGGTCCCTTCCTGTGGGAGTTACAGATGGGTCAATACATAGGGCTATGGGATGTATATACACTGGCCATAAAGATAAAACAAAACTTCCCTGTAAGATGCTCTTACCTCCTGGATATTCTGGGTACACTCCCGTGATCTTTGGGAGCCACACTGTTCAAGGAACACAAAGGAGGCCAGCTTCCAGGCCTTTTTCCCAAGGCGCCAGAAGGGCCAGCCATCACCGTTGTTGTAATGTCCAGGGCCACCTCCACTCAACAGTGAGTGTCTCCAGGGCTTAATGCAGTTGGGGCTGGCAGCAGGGTGTTGCTCTGCGAGCCATATCCTGGCTTCAATAACTCCTCTTTGGTTTGCACACACAGTTGTATAGCAGAGGCAGCAGTGTGTGTTAGCATATTCCCAGGGCTCAAGGCTCCTTTTTCGGGCTTCTCTTTCAAAGGCCGAAGCACTGTCCATAAATGGAATGACCAACCTTGTAGACTATTGGTATCTGACTTCAGGCCAGATTTCAACAAACCATTGTGCCTCTCTGACATGCCTGCCCCAGTTGAGTTATATGGTATATGAAACTTCCACTTTCTTCCTAATTTCTGCACCCATCCTTGTAATGCATGTCCAGTAAAGTGGGTGCCTTGATCCCTCTCAATCACCTGGCTGGCCATAGGCTCTAGAGACGCTCTAGGCCCCTTTTGGTGGTTTGCTGATCTGCATGACATGAGGAAAATCAAAACCAGGAGTACAGCAGCTGTGTCCCCACAAGTCATGGCATACTGATATCCTTCTGATATGGGCAGAAGCCCAATGTAGTCTATCTGCCACCTGACAAGGGGTTTCAGCCCCCTTACTATTGTCCCTTGTTGGTTGTGGGACTCTGTGTAAGTCACTCTTAGAGCATACAGGGCACTCCTGGGCTCTGCTGACTTCTTCAAAGGTCAACAGCAAGCCCCACTGATGAAATAACAGCCCATATTGTCTTTTGCCCCACGTGCAACAAACGCTGGTGTAGCCATTGGACCACATCAGAGGCAGGCTTTCCTTCTAGCCAGCACTCCAGGGCCAGTGTGTCTGCTTCATCACTCCCTGGGGATGCCAAAGGCAAATGGCCCGTCACATGATATATGGTAACGGTCTTAGTCTGACCAGAGGCCCGTAGGTCTTGCCACAACTCTTGTCCCCAAAGGGGCTGGTGACCAGCCTTCCAGTTGGCATGGTACCATGTCGTTAACCACAGGGTCAAGTCCCAATAGATGGCCCAGCTCTCAGTGCAGACAACTGTGGGAGAAGGCTCCTGAGTGATCACGAGCCATACTGTCCACAACTCAGCCCATTGACTGCTCTTCCTCTCTCCGTCCTCCATCCATATTGCCTCAGTCTTAGAAAGGAAAGCCACAGCCCTCCACTTCAGGAGTTGCCCATGACTGGAGCCGTCTGTGTACCAAGCATCTTCAGGTATAGGGGCTTTTCTCTCCTGATAAGGACTCTCGGCTACCAATCGCTCAAAAGCAAGTTCTTTCTGCTTTCCACTGATATATGTCACTGGCTCTGAAAAGCATTGGAGTTCTCCACTTAGACAGGGCACTGCACTGCTGTAAATATGCGCCCCATCTGGCCAGTGTAGATACCTGTGCCACGCCCTCTGTGGCCTTTGGGTCCAGTCTCACACCTGCCCCATGATGGGATATGTGATTATTACCTTGGTTATTACCTTGGTTGGAGCTGTTCTGGTGATGGGGTCCATGGCCAGCAAGGCATAGTACACAGCAGCCAGTTGCTTCTCTGTCAAGGTGTACCGGACCTCTGCTCCTTTCCATAGTTGTGACCAGAATTCAATAGGCTGGTGTGTCTGTTTGAGCCTCTGCCAAAGGCCCCATCCCTAACCATCTTAGGTTACATGAACATCTAGCTCACAGGGCCTTGATGCGTCCATTACACTCAAGGCCTGTACGGCCCTGACTGCTCGTTTAGCAGCAGTAAAAGCAGCTGCACATGTCTCCTCCCAGACCCACCTGATGCCCTTTTGTGCCAACCGGTATAAGGGCTTCAGAATTTGTGCCAAGTGCAGGATACTCTCTAGGAGCCCAAAACACCCCAAAACTCTTGTCATACTGCCACAGTGGTAGGGGTAGGGAAACCCTGGACCTCGTCTATGACCGCTTCAGGAATAATTTTAGTTTTACCCAGCCAGACAACCCCAAAGAACTTTACAGACAAACCAGGTCTCTGAACCGTGGTGCTGTTCATAGCCCGTCCTTTCTCCCGTAATGGTGCAGCAGTCTAGGAACTGCCCCTTCTAAATCTGCAAGAGAATCAGACGGGAGCATAATATCATCAATGTAGTGATATAGCCTCACCATTTGTGATTTCTTCCATGTGACCAAGTCCTGGGCTACAAGTCCGTGACTAATGGTGGGACTGTGGAGGTGTCCCTGTGGAAGGACAGTGAATGTCCGCTGCCAGCCTTCCCACATGAAGGCAAACTGTTCCTGACTTTCCTGTGCTATGTCAATAGAGAAGAATGCATTAGCAAGGTCCACAATGTAATGATACGTCCCTAGTTCACGACTTAGTGTGTCCATAAGGGCTGCTATAGAAAGGAGAGCAGCATGCAAAGGGGGTGTGAAATTTTCAATTCCCTGTAGTCCGCAGTCATATGCCAGGAGCCATCTGGCTTTTTCGTGGGGCACACTGAGGAATGAAAAGTACTGAGTGGGCTCACCGTCTCCAACTCCTGTAGAGTTTCTCCAGTTTCCTTGTGCTCCCCAGGCAGTTTATACTGCTTAGTATTTGTCACCCACCGAAGTACAGGCAGAGCTACAGGTGGGTGATTAGCCTGTCCCCTCAGAACTGCCTTTACTGCACATAGCCTCAGTCTGAACTCACCTGCAGTGGTCTGTAACCACAGGCCCTGCAGGATATCGACCCCCAAAATAAATTCAGGGATGGGGGAAATGTACACAGTGTACTCCTTTTGGGGTAAATGCCCTATCCCCAATGGGATTTGGGCTTTCTTCACTCTAACTGCCATACCCCCATAGCCATCTATCACAGCAGGGGTCCCGGGAAAACGCTCAGGGTTGCCGTGAATCAGAGAACTCTCAGCTCCTGTGTCCACCAGTGCCAGGACACGTTGTACATTCACAGGGGGCCAATGAATTGCTAATTCTACATATGGTCTCTGGTCCCCACTGTGTCCCCCACTCAGTTGAAGAACTGCGATTCCCATTTATTGTCCTGTGGGGGTGATGGCCCAGGCAGAGCCTGAGTACTGTCCCCCAGGAAGTCTTTCAGGGATAATACAGGCTGGACATGGGGATTTGACTCCAGTTTCTGTGTCCTGGACCTCAGCAGCTGGAACTTCTGCTCTGGCTTTAATTGGTGCCACAATTCTGAGAAGATCCTATTGGGCTGCCTATCAAGTTTTTCTTTCACTACCCCGGCCTTTATCAAATCAACCCACATCTGGGTTCTCAAGACCTTCACAGGGTCCTTTATACCTCTCCTTTCTGTCATAGCCTGTACTTCCTTCTGCGCTCTTATTGTTTGCTATTGTCTTATTGTTTGCCCAGATCTGCTAAAGTACAAGTTGCCTCATTTATGGGTTGCCCTATGTGGGGGGCAAGAATAGTCACTAGAGACCCAAAGAGCAATTGGGGAGCTGTATAGAGCACCAGATTTCTCATTCCTACAGTGAACAACTCATCAGGGCCATGGGAGTCCATATTATAGATTATATTGTTCATACCCGATTCCCATAACACCTGCTGGAGCTCTGCATACATTTTTCCAGTTAGTGGATAAGTATGGTCAGTCACCCTGATTAGGCCAGACTGCCCTGAGGGCTACTGTCAGCCAATCCAGAAGTGCCTGATCCCCTGAGGTGTGACAGTTACTTTGCAACAGCTGCCAGAGGGAAGGGTGAGTTGTCAGGGAATCCAGTCTACTCATTTCAGAACCTGAAATTACAATGTTTTCCACCCCCATATCCCAGAGACACAAAAGCCATGTAGGCAGAGGTTCTGATGGCTTCTGCCGATACTGAATGCTATTGTCCATGAGCTCATCCCCTGAGAAGCCTGCAGTTATTGCATTTTTATTTTCTTAATTACAGCCAGGTGGGTCTTTAATACAGGAGAGGCTGGTGCCTTGGGTGGTGGCCTCTGCAACAAATCGGCCCTCAGCCCCACCCTTTCTCCCTCTCCCATCATCTCCTCTACCATCTCCAGGGCTGAAGGCACTACTCTTTTCTCTCCTTTCCCCACGACATCCTGCAACATGGATTCTCCTGATGTCTCCTCCCTCACTGCTGCTAACAGAAGCTTGACTTGTCTTCTCAGTAACTGTCTCTTTCCCAAGGGCATCCCACAGGTCAGCCCAGTTCCTCCAGGCAATGCTGAAGTGCCTCTCTCCTGCCGAAGTGTCTCTCTCTCCTTGATAAAACTTCCCACTATCTTAAGGAAAAGAGATCCTACAATCCCAGCTGCTATACAGCCACTCAGGGCCTCTAAGCAGTCTTCTATCTCATGGAGGGCTAATTGCACAGCTTCCTGTGTCTCCACCCTTCCCCAGTTCTGGGGAAGGCCCCACCCCTCTAGGAGGTGCTTTACCTTAGACCACTTCCCCACTAGGGGCTCCCTAATTCGAAGCTCCACAGTAAGGGGCTCCCGGGTGAAGCTGCACCCTCTACCACTGCAGCCATTGGGGCCTCCCCACTATCCAGAGGGGGGGTTCTGGGCATCTCCCCCACCATCTCAATGGGCAGCCCACCCAAGGGTTGCACCCACGTAGACAGATTTTGTGTTCAGCGGTCCTGCCAACTACTGCAGATGTAACTCTAGGGGGAAAATCCCAGGGCAAAATACCTTTGAAACTAATATCAGTCAGAGGGAGCAATAAAGTGGGAGAAACCCGTTTATTTCTTACAAGCAGTCCTCTTCTGCTCTCCTGTGTCTCTCACGACCCGGCTGTAGAAGAAGAGGCCCCATCCAACCTCTCTGGTTCAGATATGCCCTCACTGGCCCTTGTAATCCTGTATTGATATGGAGGTGGGTACTTCTCTCCACCTCCTGGATTCATCTGTTGATATGGAAATGCACTAAAGCCAGGTGAGAGATTCTGGATATATCGCAATTTTACCTACAGTCACATTGCTAGCAAATGAATGAACTAGGAAGCAGTTTTGGACCATTTGATTCCAAGTTTTTGATTTTAACTAACACAGCAAACATTCTTTGCTATTAATCTTAAACATTTTTGTGTTATAGAACCAACTATTTAAGATGAAGTAAGAATCATGGGAGGTGGAATAGCATTGTTTAAGGGCAGTGGTTATATCTAATTTGCCACTGTATCCCATTTATCTTTGTATCCACAGAGATTTGACCAGCAAGTAGGTGGTGCCACTGAATAAGGCACAGGTGGTTCAGATTCTCTTAGGAACTTACTTCCTTACACATGATTAGGCCCTTTAGTGTTGTTACCGCTGCACGTGTGCCCCCTAGTGGTTTGAGATTAAACGCAGGTAGGGGCTAAGTATAAATCACCCCTCTGCTGTCATTGCCAGGGTTGGCATAGACTTCACCTTTCTGGCTTCAGAGTGTATTTTGTGACCAAATGGCATTGCCTGTATTTTAGGTCAGGTTCGGAGTAGGGAGAAAGATCACTGGGGATTTCATACTGAAGAAAAATACAACACTGAAGTATTTAAAATGTAAGAAGTATCATCCTATTCCAGTGTCCAGTTTTGGACTGTAGGGTTTGGACAAACAGAACCCCACGAAAGTAAAATCTGCATTGGCAGTGCAGCTGAACCCGGGCTGTCCGACTCTTTGAATGGCCAGCACCCTTTCTTGCTTGAGGCCTGAGCCCCGGATGGTGTTCAGGAGTGCATTTTTAGTAGTAAACTGTGGATAACCAAGTCCCAGCACCAGAACTATTGCCCCAGTTGTCACTGGGTCCACAGTCATTCATCAACAGTGTCTCTGGTTGGATATTTGGATGACATCATTTTCAGCTAGAGCCGTCTGTTTCACATTCTGCTGCCAAACTCTAATAATCTGTTGATGTCTCAAGCTAGGAGAAGAGAAAGACATAAACACTATTTTAATTGTCCTGCCTTGAGTTTGCTGGATAGTAAGATCTAACTTATTCTGCTAAATGAAAAGTGACAGTTTAAAAAGATAGATTCCTTCATTATGTATAGTTTCATGTATTTAAAAGTACCTTTTTCTTATTTTGTAACTGGAGCTGCTCCCAAAAAGCAGTCATAAGATTCTTCCTTATTCCTCCTTATTCCTTGAAGAACTAATGACCAAAACAACAGAATCGAAACCAAAGTTAAGCTAGAACCCACCAGTCCCTACTGTATCTTCAGCAGGTCAGGTTGGGGTCACGGGAAGAGCCAGCCGCAGTAGGAGGAGAAAGAACGGGGTGCACTCTTAAAGCCTCAGCTAAGACCCTCCTTGCGGATCCAGCCTGTTCCAATCCCATTTCTAAAAGATAAACTCCCGTGTAGTCTGAATCCATCTCTTGTCCCCTTCCAAAATGCAGGAACCTAATTTTAAAAGGTTGTGTACTGAAGACCTACCAACCAGTTAACATTCATGGTTAGCCTTGCCGCTTCCGTCAGGTCCAGTCGGTGAGGGAGGGAGGCTGGCTGCCCTCCTTGTTTTCCCTTAGTTATAAGCAATAAAAAAAGCCCCTGAAATGTTGAAAGTGTTATGTCTTCTTTTTGAGGGGTATGAAAATAAGGGAATAGCTGGAATCATGTTCATTTGCCAGGAGAAGGAAAATTTTGAGTAGAAGCCGTAAGTCGTAGATAAGCAGCATAATAAGGGAGTAGACAGGCCGGACCCCTCTGGAGGGAACACGGTTTGGGGGTGGCACCTAAGTGGGACTCGCTCTTGGAAGAAAAGTGCCCAAGGGGAATGTGATGCTACGTGACTGTGGTCCGCTTGGCTCGGTGTCTGTAGGCTTCTGGGGACTCATCTTCCTCCTTTATGATTTTCATCTCTTCTCTTCTCTCTTACCCTTCCTTGTTATCTCGTAATACGAATGGTACAGAAGGAGCATGTCTCACTGGTGCTCAGGCCATCGCTGGGTAGGGATGAAATGGTTCCTGAAAGGAATTCCTACATATGATCATTTTATAGTACTTTGAATGTAATAGGCAGAATCTCTCCAGTAGACCTGTATTTTTTTCTCTCTCTAGTTATAAAAGCACTAGAGGGAAGGCAACACAAAATAACTTCTGGCTCTTTGCAGATGCTTTCCCTGGAGTTCAGGGATTGTGGGCACCAGGTCTACTTTCCAGTTTACTGCAGGTAACAGTTCTACCCAGTATTTTGACACAGCATAGAAAGTGTCAGTTGATCTGCAATCTCCAGTAGCGCTGTTCTCATTGCCTGATCCTGTGGCCGCCTGTTCTGAGTGTGTCTGTGATGGCAGTGCCCACTCCTGATAACCCCATCTCTGAGTTAATGAGGTCATATGGCTTAAGCAGAGATCCCAATATATTTAACAGTGGCATAAAGAAAACAAATCAGTTTTTCTTTCATGTAATATTTCTGAGAGTGAGAGGTTCGGGCTGATGGGGATGTTTTTGCCCCGTGGATGTTTATGAACCCAGGTTCCTCCCCTCCTGTTTCTCTGCTCTCCCTTGGAGTGTTCTTCTCATCTGCAGCATCGCAGCTGGGTTTCTGACGTGTCTGGTCCATAGGAAAGGGGGAGCATCATTTTGTCCAGTGCAAATCCCCTCCTTTTAGGTGACGTGGAAGTTGCCTGGTCACTGGTGGTCACATCTGTTGGTGAGAACTTGCCATGCTTAGATGCGAAGGCTGGGAAGTAATGCCAGTAGGTGAGCACTCAGATGCCCCACTATAACCTGAATAATAAAAGAGAAGGAAAGTATGGATTTTGTCCTTTGTCCATTTTTCTACAAGGTTATGTGCTGCCTTGTTCATTTATGAAGTTCTTTATGTATTCTAGATTTTAATATATTTCTGGGGATTTAGATCACATGTATTGTCTTTTAATCTGTGATGTATATTTTCTTTTTGTTCAAGGGTCTTTTATACAGAAAGACAATATTTTAATATAGTAAAATTTGCAAAACTTTTTATAATCCTTCTTTGATGCCAGTGTGTTTTTATGTTTATAGATTTGATTCTTGGTGCTCTATATCAATTTTGTGCTGTGGTACACAGGAGAGACACCATGATTGATAGGCCCTACAAACACTTAATTTATTTTATGGTCAACTTTTCTGTTTCAATTTAAAAGAGAAACATGCTATTTTAAATAGGAAAACCAAAACTATCTGTTTGCTGCCTTATTTCAGTATTCATTTTATGATTTGACAAGATATATGATTATATTTTTTCCAACTAAACAATGAGTAGTTCTCAAAATCATTCATTTATTGGAATACTGTCTTAAAATTCATTTTGAATCTAGGAGACTTTGATAGTCACAAAAATAGGGGAGTCAGATTGAAGTGCTGATCTGAGAGAGAAAAGATCAAATTTGCTTTGAAAGTGAGTATTCAAGCTGCTAGATATGTCAGGATGCAGTTAAAATATGGTCTGGAACTCAGGCGAGGCTTTAGGGGCAAAGATGTTGATTTAGAAATCGTGACCTCAGAGGAGGCTCTTGAAACCTGGGCACACTAGTTGAGTTCAGAGAACATACTGAGGCCCGGGTCCGCATTTAGAGGTCTTCAACCAGCTGAGGAGACAGATAGTACATCATTTAATCTTTGTTTATACCCTCAGGAGATGCATGATAGTTTTCTCATTTTACAGACAAGTCAATTGAGGCTGAGGGAGATGACTTCTATATAAAGTTGTATAGTTAATAGTTGGTGAACTGGTACATGAGACCCTGTCTTTATGACTCCAAAGCCTATAGTGACCCATTTTATCTCCCTGCTTACAGGAGGTAAAAGAGCGTTTCACTAAGGAGGACGTCCTTGCAGTTCTAGAGTGCTTGGCGGCTTGTGGACAGCCCGGGTTTTAGATCTGCTGCCATCAGGGTGGCGGTGGGAAGCGCCATGCTGGGGGCTGGGTGCCAGGTGCCTGCGAGGAAGAGTAGTGATGGCGTGCAGTCACTCTAGAGTCCCATTTCATCAAAGGAAGACAGGAGGAGCTTAAGGAATGAAAATTTTTATTCCTTTGGTTTGGGGGCAGTGGTGCACAAAGGCCTAAGTAAATTTCAAGAAAAGAAGGACGAGAGGACAGGGTCACGAGAGTGGAATTGCACCAGTGAGGGTGATGCCTGTTAACGGCTAGTAGTACTGCATGAAAGACAGAGTGGATGCATTATTTTAAGGAGAAGAGTGACATTAGGGGTGATAAGCAGTTAGGTTGCCTCCTGAGAAGGTATGTGTGAGGTGTTTGAGGTTGGAATCTTGAGAATAATCTATAAAGGCGGTGGAGTCAAGGTGCTGAATTATTTAGCTTTTTTAATGGCTAATAATTAGAGGGAGTATTTATCATTTTAAAGTAATTGTAATTTCAATTTGTGAGTTGTGAAGAAACTTTAATGAGTCACATTGAAATACATTTCTGTAGATGAAATGCTATAATCCTGAAAATAAGGTTATTACTAATAATAAGTTATACTAAGATGAAACGTCTGAATCAGTTTTAAGTTGGTGCGATGTGTTCTTGCATATACAACAACAATAGTATTATACAAGGCAGTAAGAGTAGTATGACTCCGTTCAGGTTCCTGGACCTGATTCCAGTGTGTGCATGTGCGCGCACACACAACACCAAGCGATTCCTGAACAAAAGCAAGGTGTCAGAGAACTCAATTCTGACGCTGTCTGCTGGAGAAGGCACCAGATTCCCCAGGTTGGGGGCTTCATCCTACAAGAGTGCCCTCCGCCCCCAACGCCAGACCCTGGTTGCAAGCCCCAGGCTGTTCCCTGTGCTTCTGACCTTCTGGCTACAGATTGGAGGTTCCCACAACCTCTCCCTTAGTCAATTCATTTGCGAGAGCTGCTCACAGAACTCAGGAAAACACTTCTTTTACCAGTTTAATAAAGGATGCGGAAAGGATACAAGGTTAACAGCCAGATGAAGAGATACATAGGGCAAGGGTCAAATAAAGGAGCTTCTATCTTTGTGGAGCTCGAGGACTGGCTTGGTGGCACGTGAAGGGGTTCTGGTTCCCAAGCGTAGAAGCTCTTTGCCACAGAACAGCAGGATCCAAGACAGTGATAATCTCTTCTCGGGATTTTGTGAGGGCTTCTTTGCATAGTCTGGATTGACTAAATTATTGGCCATTGGCTGAGTCAGCCTCCAGCCCCTGCCCTTGGATGGGGTCCAAAAGTCTTACTAACTTGACAAAGCACCCATTCATCTTTAGGACTGCAGTGTTTTCAGGAACTGTGGATGAAGACAAAATATTCCTGGGAAATATGTATTTGGTCATATGAGCGACCAAATATGTATTGATTGTGAATCATATCGCAGTGAGGAACAGGGACAGTATGTTGTGTTTCACTTATTTCAATTAACATTTTGCAATGGAGAATAAATATAAACAATGCCATTAATTATGTATATAAACTTTTCCCATATTAGTGAAGTATTGCCATTCTTTATTTGATTGTCATTGTTTTATTCATTTTCCTTTGCAGTATGTGCTTTATACATAAATTCACCAGAGAGTGATATAAATGCAAAAATGACTTTTTATATTCTCTTATTTACTATTAAGCAGAAATCAAAGAACAATCTGCAGAAGAGGATGCTGAAGCAGAAGTGAACAGCCGCAAACAGCCAGTCCCCATCCTTCAGCGTTCTGTGTCTGCGGAATCTGCAAGCTCCCTGGTCTCTGTTGGTGTGGAAGCCAAAATCAGGTTAGAGAACGTTCGGATGCAGCTGGATTGAAGACCAGTAACCAGGGGAAGGGCAGTTGACTATAAAGAACATTCAGAGAGTACAAGCTTAGCACAAAACTCTGGTTGGAATCTTGTTATTCAGTAGTTTTAAATTTGAGGTGATACCTCTGTGTGTACTTGGGGTAAAGTGTGTCTGTGGGCTTAGGTGGTTGTAGGACAGAGTAATAATCTAGCACGTTTCTCTCCTCTCCTCAGACCAGAACAGAATTATTACCAGTATGCTGTTCTAGCAGAAGAAAAAACTAAGCTTTTACCATAAGGACTGATTTTTTCATATTTATCTGTAAAATTAAGTTTATACTCTTTTTCTTACTAGATAGGTTCTGGACCTAATTCCAAAGTTGGGTGTTGAAGGCTCTGCCCCCTTCTCTAACACCAAGCAATTCTTGGACATCAGTACAGTAGCCAAGAAGTCAGCTCAATTCTGACATTATCTATCCACATGTAGCATTGGATTCCACAGGTTAAGGTTTCCATAAGACTGCTCCCCCTTCCCTGTCCCAACTTCAGAACACCAGTTGAAAACGCAGTTTATTTCCTGTATTTCTGATCAATTGACTATGAATCAGGTTCCCGGGTCTCCCTCCTCAGGTTTGATGAATTTTCTACAGCAGCTCACAGAACTCAGAGAAACATTTTACTCACCAGCTTACCAATTTATTATAAAAGGTATGATAACATACAAATTAACAGCCACAGGAATAGATACATAGAGCAAGGTCCTGTCCTCATGGAGCTTGGGGTTTGGCTTGGTGGCATGTGGAAGCTTTCTGGGAGCGGACACAAGGATGGTTCTCTTGGGTATTTAAGGAGGCTTCGTTACGTAATCGTGATCAACTAAGTTGTTGGCCATGGGGTGATTCAACCTCCAACGCGTCTCTGGGAGAGGAGAGGGTGCGGTATGGGGGTGGGACTGAAAGTTCCAACCCTTTAATCATACTTTGGGTTCCTTGACGACCAGCTCCCACACCCCTTCTCTAAGTCACCTCATTAACATAACAAAAGATACCCCCCATCACGCACAACACTTAGGAAATTCCCAGGGTCTGGGGAGCTGTGAACCAAGAACTGTGGACAAGGACCAAATATATATGAGAAATATTATTTTGGTCATCTGAATGAACAAATATATATTTCTTAAAAATCACAATATCACACTTACCCTTTCTTCATTCTTTTAAAAAAGAAATACAGGAAATTATAACCTGTCTTTGTATAATTCAGCTTTGAAGTCGTGGATTTTTTAGACCTTGTTTAAAAGACAGAAATTAACTACAGAATGATCCATTGGTTGAATACTCCCATTTTTGAAATGTTGTCTTTCTTTTGCTTTTGGCACATCTCCCTCATTTGTCCTTTGCTGGCTTCTGTAGAGACTTCCCACCTTTGTCATTTGGGTCCTGCGGTCCAAGTCTTTGGTGTGTCCACTTTTCTCTGCTCACTCCTGGGGGTGCTCGTTCAGTCTAATGGCTGAGTCCTGTCTGTACTAAGGAGCCCCACATTTATATTTCCAGAACTTACCTTTCTCAGAACTCTGGACTGTCCTATTCATCTGTCTGCTCTGCATCCCCATTTGGGAGTACACTAGACACCCGTCACCCCCATGGTCTGTGCCCATTTGAAAGATTCAAAAGTTTTCAACATAGAAGAGTAGGAGGAGAAGTAAAGCAGCATTTCCCACCACATTTTGCCCACTAACCCTGCTTTCTTCTTTGCAGCACAGATCGTTTCCTGGCAGTTCACTTGATGGGTTCTCTCCCCATCACACGAGCTCTGTAAAGGCAGAACTGTTTTCTTTTTTTCTGCTTTCTATTGGATTGATGACTTTTTTCCTATAATTATAATTACATTTTGTTTTTAAGATGGTTTCCCTTAAGATTCAGACCACATATGTACCCTATTGAACTTAATTTTGAAATAAGTCAGATGAACAGTTCTGATTGGCTTCTTCAACATAAGCACTTTATCATATTTCATCTCTCTTCACTTCTACCATCTAGCATTTCATTTTCTAGTTATTTTAGATATAGTATTCCTATTTCTTTTTTTCATGCCTCCTCCCCCTAACCCTCCTCCCCATTTTAAAAATTAAGGTTTAATTTACATAAAGTAAAATTCACCCATTCAGTGAGTTTGACAGTTTATGCAGTCATATAACCACTACAAGATAAGCCACCACCACACTAACAAGCTCCCAGCGCCTGTTTGTCATCAGCCCTGACCCCACCTCCTGCCCTTGGTAACCACTTACCTATTTATGTTCCTGTAGTTTTGCCTTTGCAATAACATCATATAAATGGAATCATAAAGTATGTATCCTTTTGGTTCTGGCCTTTTTTACTTAGCATTAATGCACTTGAGATTCATTTATATTATTGCATGTATCAGTAGTTATTTCCTTTTTATTCTGAATGGTATTCTATTTTATTGGAGGTACCTGCCACAGTTTGTTTATCATTTCCCACTTAAGGGATATTTGGGTAGTTTCTGGTTTTTGGCAATATGAATAAAATTGGTATAAACATTCACTCACAGGTTTTGATGTGAACATAGGGTTTTTATTTCTCTTGGGTAAGTACATAGGAGAGAGATAACTTTAAAGGAAAATGCCGTGTTTACCAGTGTGGCTGTGCTGTTGTGCATGCCCACTAGTGACATATGAGAGTCACAGTGGGAGAGTGGATTGGCAGGGCATTTCTTGTTCTGTTTCAGCTTTGCTATTAGGTATATGTCTTGTCCTTGGGTCTTGGGGGTTGGGGGCTCTCAGTGATCTGCCATTGCTCCAGCTGTAGGAGACCTGTAATGGGCTGGGTACAAGACAGAGTCTTGTGCTTCCTCCAGGGTTAAAAGTGTGTCACCCTCCACCCC
The DNA here is from genome assembly GCF_030020395.1 of Manis pentadactyla. Lineage (NCBI taxonomy): Eukaryota > Metazoa > Chordata > Mammalia > Pholidota > Manidae > Manis > Manis pentadactyla. The sequence goes on along the minus strand of NC_080025.1, from coordinate 144,837,510 downwards.
AAACTCCCCAGTCTGTTCTTAGGCCTCCATCCTTAATTGGCCTTCACCATTGCAGGGTAGGGCTTTCACGGTTCTTCTCTCACCAGCCTAAGGCTTTTGTTCCCTAGAGGAAAGGAGGGAGAAGGACTTAGGAGGGTCTTGTGTCTTCCCATATTGCTGCTATTTCTCTCCCCAGGCTTGTGCCACGATGGGCACATTCTTGGGGCTCTTCTCCATGGCCAGGTGGTGTGCATGAGCACCCGGGGAGGCATGGAGTGAAGCCTGTGAGGGGCTGGGATTTCCTGTGTCTGTAGGTCAGGGATGTTCTATATTCTCACATTGTCTTATACTTGGCCTTTAGCAATTTGTTTAAATTTTTCTCTGAATTCTCCTTATCCTGCTTGTATGACACCCAGTGGCCTCTTCCCCAGAGGAAGCAAGTGCTTGTATCTCATCTGTTTATGGAAGTGCCTGTCATTTAGTGGCAGGTGAATTGGTTGCTCTGCAACTTAGGCAGTCTGATGGGTTCAAGAAAAGTGAATTAGTAGATTGTCTGGTACATTTTTGTTGTGAGGGTTGGAGCAGGTTCTTTGCACCTTCTACATCCAGAGCAGAAGCCATAAATTTCCCTTGCCCCTGCTTTTTCGTTTGTTTGTTTCAAAACCAACTTTACTTAGAAAAAAATGCAAATTGCATATAGGCTTCCAAGTTCAAATATCTACCCCATTTCCTTTTTTAAATATTTTTTTATTTTTGTTATCATTAATATACAATTACATGAGCGACTTATGGTTACTAAACTCCCCCCATTATCAAGTCCCCACCCCATGTCCCATCACAGTCACTGTCCATCAGCGCAGTAAGATGCCATAGAGTCACTACTTGTCTTCTCTGTGTTATACCGGCTTCCCCGTACCCCTCCCACCATTATGTGTGCTCCTTTGCCCTGCTTTTGAAGTTAACAATAAATTACTCTGATATGTGGCTGTCTTTACTTCTGACATCTCTTCCAATCTTTCCTGATTCTTCTGTAATTTGAGTATTTCTCAAAATATTTCATTGTGGGTCTGTTGTGTGATAAAATTTCTGAGCTTATAAGCCAGAGAATGATTCTATTACACTTTCTCATTTGAGTGATGGTTTTGGATATAAAATTGAAGGGTAAGATATTTTCTGTCAATACTTTAAAAGTATTGCTCCATGTTCTAATCAGTGTTCTTGATAAGACTGATAGCAATTTGATTGTTGCTCCTTTTAGGTAGTGCTTTTAGGGGAAGAAACAATACAGAAATGGGATCTGCTGAAAGAAATGTAAGCTTAATAGTTTAGAGAAAGTTCTAAATAAGAAAATTATAAAATTAATAAGATACTGACAAGGGTACTGGTGGTGGTATCATTTAGGAAGAAGAAAACATTTTTATTCATTCAGCTTTATTTTTCTGAAAGTAGACCACATTTAAGTGTGTTTGTGTGTTTATGTCTCAGTATCAGTGGACAACACAGTTTATCATGAAATCAAGATAGATTAATTTAATGGAAAACTTAAATATGTAACTTTCATAACAAAAGGTAATAGTTGAGAGTAGACAATTTAGGATTCAAAAAAAAATCACCTAAGAGATTATAGATTACTTCTATTACCTATTAATACAAGACCTCATGCAGGTTTATGGGGTAGACACTGCAGAGGTAATGCAGGGAACTGCGTGAGAAGAAAAGGCTTTGTTTGGTACAGTAGCCGTAAATATGTTGTGAAGAGAAAATATGTCCAGGAGGTGGCCCTTTTAATTCTATTTCTTCTATGTTCCCTTATCAAGTGTATTCCATAAATATATCTTGTTTTTTGTTTTTTAACTTTTTAAATGGTTTCCTTTTTTAGTTAATAGATTTTATTGTTTTAAAGGTTTAAGGTTTACAGAAAAATTGAGCAGATGGTACAGAGAGTTCCCAACTGCCTCCTCGTCCCAGCCCTGTTTCCTCTATTGTCAGCATTGTGTATTCGTGTGATACATTTGATGCAATTGATAAACCAGTATTGATACATTATTATTATTATAGTTTACATTAGGGTTCATTCTTTGTGTTATGCAGTTCCCTGAGTTTTGACAAATGTATCATGTCACGTATCTGCTATCACAATGTGTTGGTAAAATAATTTCGCTGTCCTAAAAATATATGCTCCACCTGTTCATCCCTGTCCCACTCCTGTTCAACCTCTACGCCTAATCACTGACTGTGCATCGCAGGAACCACTTACGTTTTTAAATCTCTCCATGTGTGTTTGCATGTGTTTGGTGTATAATATCACGCATAAAGATCATTGCATCAAGTGGTTAATGAAACTTTGTTACTATGTTTTACAGAGCCAGTATATAATTGAGTGGCCATTATGCCTTCCCTATGCTCTTCTCTACCCTTAGCTTTACTTTCTTTTTTTCTTAATACTTCAGTTTTCCTGAATCAGATTCAAAAGAAAATTATTTTTCTAAGTACAAACTAGAAATTTTAGCAGTGATATGTGTACTATTTTGAAAATTCATGTGGTGGAAATGGAGATTTGCAACAAAACTTAACTGTTCTTATGGCATAGACATATATAAAAGCTTAGCTTACATCAAAGATACAATATTGAATTTTAAAGCACAAGTATCTATAGTTGTCTGTCACTAAAAAAGATATGAATAAAACTTTCTCCTTCTCTGTCTTCCTTACTTTTCATTTCTTCCAGTGAACAGCTCTGTGCTTTTTGTTACTGTGGTGAAAAAAGTTCCTTAGGACAAGGAGACTTAAAGCAATTTAGAGTAACACCTGGATTTATCTTGCCTTGGAAAAGCCAACCCTCTAACAAGAAGGACATTGATGACAACAGCAATGGAACCTGTGAGAAAATACAAAATTCAACACCAAGAAAACAAAGAGGACAGAGAAAGTAAGCAGTTTTAAATAAATGGTTGGAATGCAATGTCTGTATTTTCCACTCAGTGTTTATGAATATGTAGATGGAGTGGTTACTGAAATGTTTCTCATGTTTTTATGTTAATCATGTTAATAGGATGCTTTATGACTTACCATCAACTTAGCAAATATTCCTTTACTCAAAATCTCTTTGTTTAAAACAAAAAGCAATTTTCTTAATTGTATATGAACAAAATCAGTGTGGTCACAAGAGTTAACCTTTAGATGACTAAATTTAAGGGATATAACATAAACCTAGAAGAGAGTTCATGGAATTTATCTATTAAATGGAAAGAAGATAAAGCAGATTAATGAAGTCTTTCTCTAAATAAGTTTTTATTTGTAAGAATATACAATAGCAAAGCAAAGGTTGTTTTCACTACTCATGTCTTGTGTCATTTATTAACTCATTTTTATGGTTCAGAGGATGTTGGACTGTCCTGTAAACTACTCTCATAGTACAGTGTTAACCTTCTTCCTTTCTGATTACATTCTGAGAATACCCTTTCTAAAGTTAAAGAACATGCTTTTTTTAAAATTCATAAGAATTTTCTAAGATATTTGTGTAACTATATATATGTGTCTGTATTCATGAACATTATAATTACCCAAAACTCTTGTGCAATTTGTTTGCTTTTGGAGTTAAATTTTTTTATATGTTGAAGAGTTTTATTTAAAGGCCATCTTAATAATATGTACTTGGCTCTGGTAGCTGAGGGAGTGGAAGTTTCTGTAGTTGAATGAGAAAATGTAGAAATTAATTTAGTTTGGAAAGCCATCCAGCTCTGCCCCTTGAGGGTTATGATGTAATCATCCAAGTGCTTATTTGGCTTTTTTCCAAATGAAGTACTAAGGCATTGTTGTGTTGTTCTTATTTGATTGGCTCCTTCTTTTGGACTGCTGCCAGTACATGGAAGACCTGAAGTAGGAAATGAAACAGTAACAAAAAAGAGAATCTTCTGAAAGAATTTAAGGTGGAACAGCTTAAGGAGGTTTAGAAATACTGCATTTAGAGTCTTGATAGTTTAAAGGCTATAGCTAGGTCATCTATAAGGGCTTTTCCTTTTGTGATCAGTTGAGTGCTGATGTCCTAATAAAATGTCCCAAAGTCCAGCAAACTTACGATGTCCATTAGTAGTTAGCAAATTTAATGGACTGTACCACTTACATCTTATATTCTCATGTTCTGCCTTGAATATTGACAATTATATAAATACCTATTCTGGGAAATACAGTTGGGCTTCATTTATGTACTTGTATTTTATAAGCTAAGTTAATTTTTAGTGAAAACTTTTATGGGCTAAAATAATTCTGTAAAAATAGCCCTGGTTTAATGAAAGTCTTTACATAACAGTCAATGTTTACCAAGTTATTAAGTAATGATAACAAGCCAGTTAATGGACCTTAGAAATAAAGCACATTTATAAAATTTGGAAATAATTTAGGTGTAGAAAATTAATTTAGCTTCTTAAAGGTTTTAAATACTTACAAAATGTGTTCTAATGAATTACAAACCAGATAAACAGCAAGTTCAAATTTTTTTTTTTTGGTGGGGGGGAAAGGAGGTTTTAAAAATAGTTTTTCCCTCTTGGTGGCACTGAATAAAAGATTATAGAATCAAGGACTCTTTTCTCCTTTCCTTTGGTTTTAGACTTAAAGTTTGGGGGTTGTATTTCAGCTGACTTGCCATGATCTTTTTTCAGCTGAGCTTCTGTCATCTGTAGGGTTGACATCAGCGTCTTAACTGGTGTGGTGCATTCATACAAAGTGTAAAGGTGAAATCTGATGAAGCTGCTGGTTAGGAATTGATTAGTAATAGACTGTTAGTCATTCCACTCATTTTTATACCCATCCCCCTCCGAATCAAATACTGGTGCAAAGAAAATATGTTGAAACAATATATTAATTTTTATAGATGAACTGTCAGTCTTTCCCCCCACCACCCCAAGAAAATAACAGTCATTAATAATGAAGAATCTGTATGTAGGAAAGGAAATTATATTTATAAGAAAGAGTTTGTTCTCATTTTACTGTGGGCATTTATAAAAATGAGAATTTAAAGTTAGCATACCATGCTAAACCTTAAAAAATAGCGAGTCTATGCATTTCTAATGCTGAACATAAAAAAATAACTGGTTATTTTTATATGGTTTGATATTTAAATGTACTTACTGAACTATGTTAATACTTTTTTTCTTTCAATGATTCCAGGTATAAAAAAGTTTAGTACCCTGGTCATTGTGCTGATTTTCTCTTAATAGGAATCATGATAAATATCCAGCATACAGAAGTGCAGTGAGTTATGATCTATATTCAATAGTGATTTAATCCAGAATTATGATCAGGTTAATAATCTAATATCAGGAGAAGATTAAAGTTTTAGTGCCAGTCATCTGATTTCCCATATTTAATGTTTAAACACAATAGTAGTTATTATTTACTTAATCTTACTATGCGAAGTTCGAGAGCCCTGAAAGTGAAATCTCTTCTGTTGAATACCTTATTTTCTGTTCATTAGTATGCCATAGTTTTTGCTGTTACACTAGCTTCCTTATTCCCCAAGCCACGAGTAGCTGTATTGTTTTTGCTATTTACTTCTGATTTGAGGTCAAGTCTTGGTGGAGAGGATTTGCAACATCATGCCACAGGCCAGCCGTTGAGATTTGTTGAGAGGACGTAAGAAAGCTCCAGCTGACACATTCTGCCCCCACTACCTCCTTTTTCACACTTTGTAGTGGGTTTCACTTCCTCTGGGAAATGACCTTCCTTTACATAAAATTAACTGCTAGCTCTGTTGTGATAGTCCTCATTTACGATAAAGCAAATTAGAATTTCTGATTTGATTGAGTTATGTTTTGTAAGAGGTTAAGTGGGCCCAAAGAGAATGTTCATTTTATATGCTATAATAAAGTACTTGATTAGAATATTAGTGTTTCTTTTTAAAAAATTATATAAACAATGGTAAATAAATTTGCAACTAATTTGTAACACTTCCTTATGAATTTGGAGACTTTAATTGTTGCTTACATGATAGAATATAGAAAACCAGTTTTATGTTACACTATGAATAATAACATGTATTCTAAAAGTTGTTCTATGACAGTTTATACCTAATAAATTAAAATTGATTTGGTAATAACATTATATTGAAGTTATTGTAAACAATTTTCCACTTGTTATCATTTTCACATCTATTTTATTTTATTTTTCCAGGGAACGATCTCCTCAGCAGAATATAGTATCTTGTGTAAGTGTAAGCACGCAAACAGCTTCAGATGATCAGGCTGGTAAATTATGGGATGAACTCAGTCTGGTTGGCCTTCCAGATGCCATTGATATCCAAGCCTTATTTGATCCTACAGGTAGGAGCTGGTCTTCAATAATAATGACTACCTCTTGATTCTTGTAAACATTTTAATTTTAGTGCATTATCAATTTGATAGTAAGTACCTTTCCTCTAGAAATAATTATGGCCACTTGTAAAAAAAAAAGTCTTTGTTAAGTTATGCCTGCTTACATAAAATAAATTGTCTAGTTATGTTTACCTAATTTATTTAGCATCTGCACAAAATCAGCACTAGGATGGAGGCTTTTATAAATATTTGCATTTACTCTTATGTAGGCAGCAATGACATGGAAATCTGACAATTGGAGAGGAAATTTTAAAGGGATCTGTGAGAACTTGGGGAACATGGCAGTCTGGGTCTATTTAATGTAGGAGTAAATGACAATAGATCTTGCCATGTGGGTATTCAGTTACAGTAACCCACAGTCATGATATGGTACTGTTGGGATTTTGAGTAAATTGCATTCTACATGTTGATTGTTAGTGGTTCAAGTGCTGTGTGATAGAGAATTTAAGGACTGAGCTGTTACTAACAATCAGAGTGGGCTCTTGGTGTGGGATGGTACAGAATAGAGGTGTACATGGACCTTACGTGCCATGTGTCCTCTATCATAAAGTATTAAGTGTCCTTTATATTTTATGTAAAGATACCAAATAAAATGTCTTACAGAGATGTTTAAATGAAATGACTGAAAATTAATTTTTTTGTTGTTGAAATAGTCACTAATTTAACGATTGTCCAACTTTTATGTGCATCAGCATCACCTTGGAGGGGTTGCTTCTGGGCACCATGGCAAAAGGCTTTGATTCAGTAGACCCAGGTTGTGATCTGAGAGTTTGCATTTCTAATAAGTTCATAGATGGTACATTTTGAGAAGGGCTACTTCAGTGGTATCACAAATGTAGGACATCTCTGCGTACTTACACATCAGAGTGGATTTGGGGGTTTACATCTTTATATGTTAGTGCTAATGTCTTATGTTAACATGTTCTCTTGTTCGCTTTAACCGTCTTAGGCACTTGCTGGGCCCATCACCGCTGTGTGGAGTGGTCACTGGGAGCGTGCCAGGTGGAGGAGCCATTAGTGGTTAATGTGGACAAAGCTGTTGTCTCAGGGAGCACAGGAGTAAGTAGAAAAAATATTTAAGCCCTGACTTTATAACACTTACTGTAGTCAACATAGAGGTTCACTTGCAATAATTATTTATTAAATGATTACTATAATGTAAAAACCCTTCACATAGGAAATTAACTTATATCCAAGAGTAGTTCATGTAAACCACTAGAGTATAATATGTTGTAAAATAAACACAAATCTTTAAATATCCTGCATTTAAATCAGAAATTTAAAATTTTAGAAAAGAGAATTACTAACTATACTTATTCATGTGGTTATTCTTTAAGATAAAACTATTTGATGAAGATTTAAAATAAGAGAGACAAGATTTCACAGGTTGTTAGTCCATAGTGTGGACTAGCTCTGTTTGGTACTTAAAAAATGGATGAAGATATTTCTGTTCAGTCAGGTGGCAGTTCAGTTTTGGCACTATCCCAAAGTAGTTCCACATACATGTCCTGCCATCTTTCAAAACTTTTGCTGTGATTTTCATGTAATTTTGAAGCAAGTACAGAAATAAATGCAGCATTTACCCTCCACCTATAAAGGCAGCAGACTCTGTGAAGTGAAACTGTGTTGCTGTCTACAGATCCCCTTTGACTTTTGACCAGTATATTTGGGAGAAGTGAACAGCCTTTCTAAAGGAATTTTAAAAATGAAATTTTTGACCTTAGATGTTATATGGGCTTTAATAGATTACATATAGGTAAAACTTTTCATATAGTTGAGACAAGGACTTAGATACAAGTAATTATTCAATTATTATAGCCTTAGCTTTACTCAGATTGCCAGGATGACCTGACTTAGGTGGGTGAGTAGTTCTTACCTCAAGGTCAGTTAAGTTACAGTGCTTGCTTTGGAAAATGTGACTTTACAGTTAGATGCTTATGTTGCCAAATGTTGAACAGAATACCACACAGTAGTGAGTGTCACAGTCTGAATAGAGTGTGATAGGCCAGCAAGAGCGGCTTCTTCCATGAACTACTTAAGTAGTTTTGGATTATTTTGTGACAGTGAAAAGTATTATAGGAAAGGCAATGAACAAAGGCTAAAATGAACTTTGTAGTGTTGTATTGGAATCAGAGGAGTCAATATAAAGTCATGGTTTTTAATATTTATACAACTACTGAACTATAGATGTGTGTATACATGTGAGTTGGTTTGTCTACATATATTTCCTAGCTTTGTTCGCTAAGAGTGTAGTTAAAAGAAAGCCTGCCTTAGCCTGACTTTTTTGGACAGAAGATACCTTTCATTCTTCAGATGCTTAATGATTAATATTTAAATGGAATTTAGGGATCGAGGCAATTCCTTTACCCCCAAAAGAGGAATGAAGGGCTACGAGGAAACCTGCATTTCTTAAGATTTTTTTTTTAGGTCTTTGTGTTGAGTGGCCAGAGCAAGCAGAAGGCAGAAGGCATACTTGGAGCAGGAGAGTGATGAATTCGACAGGATCTGACAAACCTCTATTCCTCCATTAGACTCAGTCAGTCAAGATACAAGGAGTGTGTCAGCCTTCCATTCCTGTTTTTACTGTTTCTGTCTTGTTTTCTGTTTTTCTCCATTATCAAATGTGCATAGGATAGACCAGTTAGCTACAACGGTTTTGTTAGTTTGCCCCTAAGAAAAGAAGAGTTTGTCTTACTGACAAAAATTCAGACCAGTAACAGCACATTTGTTAAACATTTGATAAGGCTGTGGGGAAATAGGCATTCCCACACCTTAATGCTGGGAATGCAAATTAGTACAGTCTTGTGGAGGGGGATTTGGCATATCTAAGAAACTACATATGCACTATCTTTTGACCTTTCTAAGAATCTGAAAATCTTGAAAATATGCCCCCCCAATAATACAAAATACCTGTTATATTAAAAGTTAATAATTACAACACTATTTAATTTGCAAACTATTGGAAACACGTAACAAAATCTAAATGGCCACACGTAACAAAAGGGTTAATACATTATGGTATGGTTCATGCACTGGAATACTGTGCCGCTGTTAACACTTTTTAAAGTGAAAAAAATGCAAAAGACCAGTATGCAACTCTTTATGTAAGAGAGAATGAGATACAAGAAAATACACAATCATATGGTCATTTGTGGAAAAGAAATACAGGAAGGATAAACTAGAAACTAAAAAGACTGGTTTTCTATGGAGGGTGGGTAGGAAAGAGGTAGAAAGAAGATGGGAATGGGATCCATGGGGCAGGGATGAGGCGTGACAGACACTTCTCAGATACGTCTGTTTGTATAGCTCTGATTCTTAGAACCATGAGAATGTTTCACATTCCCCCTAAATAATTACAGTCATCTAGGACCTGGGGGAGTCCAAAAAGGAATAGCAAAGTTTGCACTGAAGGAGATAGAGAAGAAAAGAGCTGAGCCGAGTAACTGGAAGATAGCGTCTTGACCGGATTCCTGGGGAGCTAAAGACAAAGAACTACACATGCACGCTGTCCTCTCGTGAGCAGGGTGTTCTTGCGGGTCAGGCCAGCAGGTCTCAGACTACTTTGTGTATCTCTTAAGTGAACAAATAAGTCACTATATGGGGAGATAACGAGAACTAGGTTGTTAATGGGAAGAAGCTGCAAATAAAGAAATGCTAAGATAAATTTTGTGGTGTTGGAATGGAATCAGAGTGATATGTTGGTTTTTAGTATTTATACAGACAGATCCAGAAATGCAGATGTGTGCACTCACACGTTCCCCAGCTCTGTCCTCGGTGAAGCCCGGAAGCAGCAGCCGGCCATAGCAGGCAGCACAGCCAGTGCTCAGGTCTTGGTGGAGGACCACTGTTCTCCAGTAAAAGGAGCCAGGTTCCTTGAGAAGTAGTGCATGGTGCAGGAAAATTCGAGATGAAGTACCTGAAAGTAATGAAGTACTCAGAAACGTGGGACTTGCAGAAAGCCCAGAGCCAACCTGAAGGAGCGCCTCAGAGCTGGACTAGTTTGAGCAACAACAAAAAAGAATGATAGTATTGGGTTTTCATCCATAGAATAAGATAAGGACACATGAGTCTGTACTGATATAAATAAAAAATAAATAAATAGCATGAATCGAGTCACATCACTCCTCTAACACTCTTCAGTGACTTTCCTTTTCATTCAGGAAGAAAAGCCAGTCCTTTCTAACTGGCAAGGCTCTGCAGTGTCTTCACTTTCCTGTGAGGACTTCTGGGACATCTCTCCTGTAGCTCTTCCTCTCTTTGCTTTCTTCAGCCACACCACCTCCTTGGATTTCCTCAAATACCCCAGACGTGCACCTGCCTCTGGGCGTTGCAGGTGTGGTGTGCTCTCTGTGGAATAGCCATCGTAGACACGCATGACTGGCTCCCTCACCCCTGCAGGGGCTTATTCAGGAGCTACCTGAGCAGTGAGTCTCTGCTGGGCTGCCTGCTAAAATGTCCCGTGCCACCGCCTCCTGCTGTATCCCTGCTGTATTACTGTCTCCTTTGCACTTAACCACTGTCGAACATGGTATATATTTACTTAATGATCTTGCTGATTTCTCCTCACTAGAATATGGTGCCACTGGTAAAAGGACCTTTTTCTGCTTTAGTCATTCCTCAATAAATATTTTAGCCTAAAGGAATAGCACTAAAGATCATTCATTAAAACATTCATAGTTAAAAGAAGTCTAAAGTGCCAGTGTTTAAAAAGCTCACCAATGTGGTTAATTTTATACAAGTTTATAAATGTTTAACAGAGTAAATTTTTATAATTCTACATAAGTGATTGGGTGGGGAGCAGTGACAGTGAAAATCCATGCTGTCTCAAAAGGTTCCCTAGGAGCAAAGTATTGCAAAAGTACCATTAAACTTAGAATACATTTTTATTTTACCAAGAGACAGATGTTGTTAGTTTGTTGATCTTTACTGTGATGACATGCGGTTGAATGTATTATGATAATTACCTCCATTTTCAAGGAAAATAAATATTTCATCTGCCTCTTCATAGTAAAGGTGAGATTTCAATAATGAGACGGTAATGACTTTTCAAAGAGACACGTACTGGGGTTTGAGCATTTTGAAAATGGATGTTTGGAACTTTTCCATTTGATATTTTATTGCCAGAAACAATAAAAGTTTATTACAAATGATAAATTTTCTCACATTTGTTGCCCAGACATCTTGGATATAGAATTCCCTAATCTGTTAAAAATATTCGAAGAATTTAGGTATGTTTTAAACTTATTTGCTAAAAAAAAAAAAACTTTCTGATTTGGGGAGGTGAAAATTTTTGATTATGGGAGGTAAAAATTTACTAGATACAATTTGATGATTTTGGTTGGGATTGAAAAATGGTTGTGGAGGTGGTGGTGTACTGGTCTTTTTTAGTTCTCCCTAGTTTTTGTGAGAATCGCTTTTTTCTCTTTTTTTAAACCTGTGACAGATACTTGAATAAACTGGTTAGAATCAGCTCTTTCAATCTAAGCAGCTGGAATAGAACAAGATAAAACTCAGGTAACAGGACGGTAGTGCTCTCTGAACTTTGTGATTATTCACATCTTTTAGTTAGAAATATTCACACATGCATCTTTATTATATATTCTGATTGGAAAATGTCTCTCTTCTTTATGTCACTTAACAACATTATTAATTTACATTGTTTATGTGAGTCTTTTATTACTTTTGGTCCCCTGCACTAGGGCTGTGAACACCATGAGGGCGTGGATAATAATCTGTTTTTGTTCACCATTTTATCTCCAGTGCCTAACAAAGTACCTGGAACACAGGAGAGTCATTTATGGGATAGATTATGCGTGAATGGCATTTGCCAAAGAAGGGCAATGCTGAGCACTTAGCTCGAGTGGAGAGGAATGTTCTGCTGGCACCTAGTGGCCGCAGCTGGACATGCTACAAAGAAGAGGACCGCCTCCCTCAGCGAAGAATTACCCAGCTGACAATGTCAGTAGTGCTGAGGTTGAGAAGTCCTGGTTTAGTTAGTATTATCCCTTTCTTAATAATTAATATTTTTAATATGATTTCTTCAATTGTTAAATGGCACTCTTTATCAAGCAGTTAAGTGTTTTTGGAATTTCCTTCAGATTGTTTTTTAGTTTTTCCAGGGGGAACTTTATCTTTTGCTAGATGGAAGAATACGGTAATACTATGAACCTGTGTTTCAGGAAAAGTAATGGTATTTCTCTTTTAAATTCCTTTTCAGAGCTCTGGGGGTGCTACAGCATCTTGGAAGTCTGGATAGTTTGAATATTACCAAGGGACTAGTTTTAATTCTGCCTGCTATGGATGCTTGATCATTTATTTACCTAAAACTCATCTTTCCTGCAATCTGTTAATTGTTCCCAAAAGAAATAATCTATAAACCTCTAACACATATTTCTGTTCTTTTAACTAGTTTTTAATCAAATGTTCAGCATCTTACTCTATAAAGAAAACATTAAAAAATTACTGTATCATCTCCCTACTTAGAATGGATAATTTCTCATGTTTCTTTCCACCCTCACCTCCTCCCACAACCCCATTTTGAAATTCCGTCGTATTATACTGATTTTATACCGGGTATTTTTTGTGTAAAACTAACTTAGTTTTGTGAAAAGAGTTTTAAGTTTTTTATGTTTTGAGTTCTTTTTGTGGACTGCAAAAGAGTACAAAAATAGCTTTCAGTATTTAATATGGCAGTACACATTAAGAATGTAGATAAAGAAACGTAATGTAAATGTAATTGTGGTTAGAAAAGTGAAAAACAGTATACAGATCTCTCCTAACCGCCATCCTCTAACAAACTGAAAATAGGTTTATATAAGATCATTTCAAATACTAGTCTGTATCTTTATGTAAGGTGATTTGCAAGTACCTATTTTACCAATATGTTGTCTAATACTGTTATTTTTAATATAACCTTAGTGCTTTGCAATATAAATTTTAAAAATTACCAAAGTATATTTTCTTCATTCTGCTGTATAGTATTTTAAGAGGCTGGGCAAACATTCACAGATCTGAATTCTGTATTTGTGCTGGGAGTCCCCAAGATTACCTCCATGCTGGAGACTCACTAGAACGACTCATGGGACTTGGCATAGAGTTATAATTATGGCTAAGACTTAATTCTGTGGTATGGTAAGGGTATGTAATGGAAAGATGTCAGTGGACAGAGACATTGACAAGGTCTGGAAGAATCCAGTGCAGGCTTTTTTAGGCACTCTCCCTCCTATTAGGGGTCATACAAGAGCACTGTCTTTCCTCAGCAGTAAAAATGTAGCAACTTAACGTGCGATGCTCCTGCGCTGAGAAGCTCAAGGTCTTTATTGGGGGTTAGTCATGTAGGTACCCTCTGCCTAGCACATACCAGAAGGAAAGCCACATGTTTTGCACAGATAGTCTAAGCATAGTAAACTGCCCTTATCAGTTAAGTAGTTGTGGGAACCTTCGGAAAATACAAGTTCCCAGATGCCGGCTGTGTAAGTAGGCCTTCCTGAGGATAGTAGTCTCAGGACTCCTATGCTAACCATTTTTTGCACATTACTAAAATTGGATTGTGTCTCTGTTGACATATTTCTGTCTACAGGACTATAGTAGGTGCTTTTTAGTATACAGCATTAATTATTCCCCATCATAGGGAGGCTGTGATAAGTGCTTTAGTGGTTATATTAAAAGAAGTGCTTTTAAGCGGAGGGAAGATATTGATAAGATATTTTTGACTGTAACAGGAAAATCCTGTATTTAACTCTGAAATCTACTTTGTCTGATATTAATATATCCATTCCAGCTTTTTTTTTAGTAGTAAAAATTGGTGTATGTTATTCCATCCTTGTATTTTAACCTATTTGTTAAAATTAGCAGCCGTTCTGCTTTATGAAACTTAATCTGACAGTCTCTGCTTTTTAATTGGAGTGTTTAGGCTATGTACATTTAATGTGATTAAATCCTACCCTTTCCCCTTTTTTTCCTGTTTGTCTCTCTCCTTTTATTTCCTTTTTCCTGAATATTTTTGGATTGAATATCTTTTAAGATTATGTTCTATCTTGCTTGTTAGATTATACCAGTAATTCTTTTCTGTTATTTTTTTATTGCTTTAGGGTTTATAGTATATATCTTTCACTTATTACAGTCTATGTTCATGTGATATTCTATAGTTTCATGTGTAATAAAAGTATACTTTTTAATATACATTTTAATAGTATAGAATAAATTTTATACTTTAGTAATATAGAAAAATTATAGAAATATAGATAAAAAAGAACCTTTTCTTAATTATTGTTTAATTAAAGAAGATCCTTCCCACATGCTTTCTTTTACCCTAGGAGATTTCCCTTGACATCTCATTAGCTAGAATTACCTTCCATGTTCATGCCTTAAAACAGTAACTGATATAAGTGTTGGGCAATACCTTATAATTATAGCCTATGATTCTCCTCTGGGGCCATGGGTGTGCTCACCCCTCTGAAGCACATTGCTGTTTAGTGGAGGGTGACTATGAACAAAATTGAGATCCTTAGGAAGGAAGAAGGTAGAATGGATGTTTTGTACTTACCTAGCAGTGTCTGTTACTGGAAACATATTTTCACTGAAAGAATCTGAAAATATTTTAAAAGTAGGAAAGATTTAAGATGATGATTAGAGGATGGTTAAGTTTCAGTAGGCTAATAACAGGTTATGTAGACAAAGGGTCATGTGCAAAGGTTTGGGTATGTGGATTCTGGAAGAATGGCACATAAATGGGAATGACTGGACAATAAATAGGGTGGGGAATAGTAGGAAATGGGAATTGAAAATGTCATTAGCTTTACATGTCAAGCTGAGGAATTTCATTAATGAAGTTTCTTAAAAAGAGCAACAAATCTGAACCCTTTTAATCTTTTGTAGTTAAATTGGAAGAGGTTTACTTGAAGACAGAAATGTTTAGGATTACTGCTGTAATTGAAGGTCAATGAATATAAGTTCTGAATTTTAGGTCTTATGTGTGAAGTGTAAAGGTAGAATGTTGTATTTGGTTCTTTATGTATCACTGAGTTGCGTCTGATTCTTTATGCATTAGATGGAGAAGCTGCAAATGTCTCTTTAGTTTCAGACCTGAGTATGTGGGAAAATTAAGCATTTCGTTTTGGCCATGCTGGCCCTTAAACCCATGAAATATCTTTGGCACTAAATGCAAGATTGGCATCATACAGTTTTCCTAGCTAGCAGTGAGAGCAAATCACACTTCCAGTGGACAATATTAAACAAGAGAAGAAAAGAAGGTGAAAGTTTGGCCCTTTGGTCAATGTTCAGATGAAGAAGTCCAGTGAAGAGGTGGAGGTGACATGGAAGAGGAGTTAGAAGCGTACTAGGAATCACCAGGTCTGCATTGATAGGTGTAAGGAGGTATGGCCAATGCTTTCAAGTGTGTTTTTTGTTTACTATAAGGTTTTCTAAAAATACTTTCTAAATAGAATGTAATTACCATAATGGGGAGACTCAGGAATTTTGACTTCTGTGTCTGATGTTAAGGGGTATCTTTATCAAGTCATGCTATCTGTCTGTACTCAGTTTTTTCATTTTGCGTAATAAAACATTATATTACCTCTACTCTAAAACTTAAGGCTATAAGAAAGATGTTGAGACCAATTATGGATTACTTCAACAGAATAGTAGTTTAGATATAGCAAGATAATCCAAAATTTGACCTTGGAAGACTGTTAGATATACCTATACTAGAAATTGCTGTGTTTGTTTCCTTTTGCTGTGCCAACTTGATTCTTAAGTTTCTTTATAGGAATTAAGTTAGGTGGAAGCTAAAAGGCGACTGCAAATTTCTGTTTTAGAAAAATAAAGAATTTGATATGCCTTCCGGTAAAATAAAGTTAAATTTAGATGGCCTTTCCAATCAAGATATCCTTGGCATTAGGGTTTTTCCAGTAAAAGTCATAATTTCATTTTAATCTTTCTTTTAGTTTTAATTAAGCTTGACTTAAAGAAATGAACTTACCTTTGTGATGAGGTGAGTTGTATTCTTTGATAATGTAAAGACTCCATTTGATTTAAAGCACAGGCAGGGTGGGGGGTAGAGAATAACATGAGCTTGTGTATGTATAAAGTTATCTTTTGGAGGCTACATAAGAAACTGGTAAAATTCTTTGCCTTTAGGGAATTTATCCTGTGTGGCTTTCTATACAAGGTGTCTTTTCATTGTATATACTTTAGAAAGTTTTGAATTTTGAATCATGATAATATATGTATTTCCAAAATTAACATTTTTTAGTAGTTTCTAATGTGTCCCTGAAAATAGATTTCAAAAGTTCATTTCTATAATTTTGCCCTAAAATTTAGGTGTTTTTTATTTTTATGGATTGTTTTGATACAAGAGTCTAGTTTCAGTTTCTTCCATATGGAGAGCCAAGTGTTCCTGTGTCATTTGTTGAAATCTCTTATCTTTTTCCCACTCATTTAAAATGTAACCTCTGTTGTCTAGCAAATGTTCAATGTATGTGTGGATTATTCCTAAGCTCTCTATTTTAGTTTATTTGTGTATTTATACATCCCAGTGATAATTTCATGCTGCCACAGTTGCAATAGCTCTGTAAGTCTTGATATCTGGTTGGGCAAGTATAATTCTACTTTCACCTATAGCAGAGAAACTTGTATTAGATCAGCTCTCTCACTGATAACAACTAGAAAGGCTGGATAAAATATTTTTCAAAGAAATACTTAAAGGCATTAAAGAACTGTCAGAGAGGTGAGGACTTGAGAGGGGAGAGCCCAGAGGGAAGAGTTACACTGAGAGGTCAGCCTCACATGAACTTTCCTTTCCCCTGGAGGCATTTATCCAGTTCATAAAAGAATAGCTGAGAGACTAGAAAGTTGAGAAGAGTTTCTGACAGTCTGTAGAGCTGGGAGGACAAAAGTGGGATTTAAGGGCCATTAATACTACAGACTTTAATTTGGGACAACTAAGAACCATATCAGAACCTAGCACATTATGGCTTATGTGTCAGATCCAGCCTACCACCTGTATTTATATGGCCCATAAGCCAAGACAATTTTTACATTTTTAAATGGTTTAAAACAATTAAAAGAATATACTACATAACACATAAATCATATTAAATTAAAATTTTATATTTCCATAATTCCATAAATGGAATTTATTGGAACAAAGCCACACTAATTTATTTGCATATTACCAATGGCTTCTGTTGCACTAAAGTGACAAGAGTTGTTGCTACAGAGACTATATATACTTTGCATTGCTGTGGGCATGCTACAAATCATAGCAGCACAATTATAAATCATCAGTGTTTGATTGCCACATATATTGTCCTGAAATTTATTTCTCTTACTACTGGAGCATATCTATCATGCTAAAACAAGAAAAGAAGAGAAAAATGGTTTCATATAGAGTGCTTTTGAGGCATAGTGGAGTGAATTCTGTTGTTACGAAATTAGATGGCAAAACTTTGTATTCATTACTGTGGGATACTATCGTTGTGCCAAAAATTATGATACATGTCAACATTACCAGACTAAGCACTCAACACACTATTCTTAACTCATAGGAAAGTAATGATCAGAAAAAAAATAGTGAATTAAAATGGACTATCTCATCATAACAGAAATTCTTTACAAAAGTGAGAAATGAAAATGAGGCTACAGTTAAAGGAAGTTTCTGAGTGGCTCAGTTGTTATCCAAGCACAGAAAGAAAGCTATTTGTCAGTGGTGAATTAATTAGATCATGTTAGAAGAGATCAGTTGAAGAAATGTGTGTACAGAAAAGAAACTTTAGACTGTTACTAACCTTTCAGCAAGAATAATTTAAAAGTTGTGGACATTGTGAGCAATATTAATAGTTATTTCAAAAACAAGGCAAATGGT
Source organism: Manis pentadactyla (assembly GCF_030020395.1). Taxonomy (NCBI): domain Eukaryota; kingdom Metazoa; phylum Chordata; class Mammalia; order Pholidota; family Manidae; genus Manis; species Manis pentadactyla. The sequence goes on along the minus strand of NC_080025.1, from coordinate 144,819,300 downwards.
ACATAGAGGTTTTGAGTCAGTAGGTCTTTGAGTACTGCTCAGTTGTTTATTCTAGGAGTCAGTACTGGGTTTTCAGTGACTGAAGAATTAGTCTTTATGAATAGTCTGCATGAAACAACTACAGATAAAATATTTATAAAGAAGTTGAGAAAACACTAATTCACTACAACTGAAGTGGAATCTACTAAGATGTATTACAAGTAAAAACCATTATGAGCAGAAAAGGGCTCTGCTTGGACAGATTTATAAAACTTAAAAAAATATAGCAGTGCTTAAAGGTCTGTGATTATTCATTGTATTCATTAATCAAAAGGTATTTTGCAGAAAATGGTGTAATCTGTCATGGGTTATTAAACTAATAGTGTCAGTGGTGAGTTTTGTTTGCTCTTGTGGATGTCAGCATCTCAATTCTAGGAATATTTGTTAGAAATGAAAGCTGAATATACAGAATTGTCCTACAATGTAGCAGTTTTTTGACTTGGCAGTGGTAAAGTTTTATTGCAGTTAGTTTTCTGAAATAGATCTGAGAATAAAATTTAGGTAAAGTTTTTTTAACTTAGGTCTGAGAATAAAATTTTTCTGAGTAAGAACATTGCCCTTAATCTCTAAATCTAATACTTAATGGATTTGGAAGTTAAATTCTGCTGCAGACTTGATAATATTTCTGAATGAGTTCAAACTAAAATTACAAGGGAAGGCACAGCTTTTATGTGAAACTTACACTGTGGTAAAGTTGTTTCTACAGCTATTGCTGTTTGAATCACAAGTAATATCTATCTGCTTTATGTGCTTTTCATGCAATGAAAATTTAAAGTGAAAACCAAGATCTCCATTCTCACATAAATTTGTAAATATTTTCCAAGCTCCAGCTGCAGCTGCAGCAGCAGCTTGCTATTTTGGACCTTGAGGAAGTACAAAGAAAATTTCCATATTTCAAAATCCATTTAACTGTGTAACTGAGGAGCTTCAACCTGTCCTTTAATTGAAGGTGATTGTTCTGCAATATAATGATGACATGCTAAAAGAAAAGATCAGGAGAAGAGTCTAATAAAATTTTATAAATGCCTTTCAAATATGAATATGCTCAGATAAAATTATATGCTTCTGGGTTGACATGAGTATTTGGCAGTACCTCTGTGTGAAAAGATATTCTTAAAAAATGGATATGTAGAATGTCATTGTATAACAGAATGGGCAGATGAATATTTTCAATAAATTATGATGATAGGGAAGAGTACCTTTTCCCTCCAATTAAGTGAAATCTTATCCTTCCTCCAAATTTCATTCTTTTCATTAGTATGCTTGTGTTAAAAAAACAAAAAGCATAATTATTATCATTTTGAATAACAACAATAATTGTTTTTTTAAAAACGTGTGGAAATTTATTTTCCCTCTCAGTCGATAAAGTGCTTACGTAATATTGATTTTGCCTCTTGTCCCACAAAGCCTAAAATATTTACAACCTGGCCCTTTTTGGAAAGGCTTGCTGATCTCTGAGCTGTACCCTCAGAATAAGAGAAAACTGGGGGGAAAGAGTCTTGTCTCCACAAAGACTTGAAAATGCAGCTTCAAATCAGCTCACATGCAGATTGGATTAAAGTGATCTTCTCTAGTGTAAGTGCCTATTTAAAGAAAAATCTTCTCTGGTGAAAAACAACATAATCTAGTACCTTAAAATACCTCTACAGTTAAAAAAAAATTAAGCAACAAATCTAAAATTACCAGACATACTGAAAGATATGACTAAATCAATGAAAATAAAGAGAAAGAACAAATCATAGGAAAATGTCCTCAAATTTTTTTTGGCTCTTTGCACTTCCACACAAAGTTATGACATTTTGAAAAGATAATAAGAGAATATGTTTGCAAATAAATTCTTAAGACACAGAAGGCACTGACTATAAAGGAAAATATTGAAGAATTTAACTACATTAGAAAAATATCATGTTCATAAAAGATACCATAAGAGTGAAAACACAAGCCTCAGAGAGGAAGAAAATAATAGCAACAAATATAGCCAACAAAAGAAATAATTTCTAGAATATATAAAATAACTGCAAAACAATAAGGAAAACAAAGGCAAACCTAATAGAGAAATAGGCCAAGAATTTAAACAGGCACTTCATGAGAGAGAGAATCCAAATGTCCAGAAAGCATAAGGTGCACAATCTCATTTGTAATCATGAAATGCAAATTACAACTGCACTAAGATAAAACATTATGTACCTATTAGATAAGCAGAAATTCAGCCTAAATGTAGTAAGTGTTGGCCTGGATTTGGATCAGTGGAAACTCATACTGCATTGGTGAGAGTGAAAATTGGTGCAGTCATTTAGGAATGCAGATTGTAATTTTCTAGTAAGGTTGAAGTGACACCTATCTTAGGACCCAACAGTTTCACTCCTATTTATATACCTTTATGACATACTGTTCTCAAACTTTTTGACCTCAGGACACCTACTGGTCTCAGGACATTTATTTTGAAACATTAATGTCCAGCTTAATAGAAGACAGCTGAATTTTCATTCTGCTTTTGCATTTTGTTTTGGTTGAAGTATATGAAGAAAATCCAGCCACAAAATGATACATAATCAGAGAAGGGAAAATTATTTTAATAGCTATTTCAGATAATTATGAATATTGCTCTTTGATACTGCACCAAAACTTGGCAAGTGTAGTTTCTTAAAGGTTTGGTCCAATATGGAATCCAAACCTTGTCAATGAACATTTCTTTTACTCTTTAATATTATAATCCATTATTTTGCAATTTCAGTGAATCTTTTTATCATGCATGATTTTATAACATTATTAATTGTTCTTTAGAAAAATATTGGTTCATCAAAAAATTCAGATATTCCAAATATGGGCACATTTTAATAAGTAACAAAATTCACATTTGTTATAATCCTGATTTCAACAGTAAAGTCTTGGTAAGCAGTCAGGCTTACTGTGGTGGATGTAAGTTTTCTGAATTTTGCCATTGGCCACAAATGCTCTCAGTTGTTTTCCTTGAAGTGACATGCTTGCTTTGTTCATTTTGAAGAAATGTCTGTCAAATAAGCCTAGTTTGTAGCGGTTTCGTTTTTTAAATGATATTTACAAACTGGAAGCAGTACAGATTTCTGGGTTATTAGATAAATATGCATCCAAAGGAATACTGTACAGCAATGAAAATGCATGAACTATAGCTACAGAAATCAAATGGTTGAGTTACACAAATGTACATGAGTTGAAGCTAATTCACAAAAGAATTCCTATAGTTTTTTTTTTCTTGTTAAATGCAGTTCTAAACAAGCAAAACTAAATTATATTGTTTAGAGAGATATATGTAGCTACTAAGAATCTAAAGAAAAGCAAAAGATTAATTGCCACAAAACCCATGAGAGTGGTTACCTATGGAGAGGGTCAGGAATAGCATGAAAGGTTTCATTGGCAAGATTCTTTGCTTATCCCGTGTGTTAGTACACAGATGTTCTCAGTAATTACTTAAACTGTAAAAATACACTCCTCTGTGTATGTGATATGTTTCACAATAAAAGAAGGATGAAAAGAGAATAAAAGCATCCTTGGATAGCAATATGCTAATGTCCCCTAACTTAATCTGTAAACAATGTGATTTTTGTGTGGTTTAAATTTCAGTAGGCAAAAAGTAAGACAGCTGGAAATATCCTTAAAGTGAAGAAAAATGAAGCGGAGGTAGTCCTTAGAGATGTTAAAAACTTACTGGAAAGCCACAATTAAAACTGTGGCATTATTCATTATCATGATTTAAAAGATTGCTGGAACAGAATAGAAACTCCATATGTAGAACCAAATACAAATAAAAAGTTGCTTTATGGCAGAGTTGTCATTTCCAAATCATTATTAGTCCATTTTTTCACTTTTTCAGGTTGGGTAATTTGTCCTTTCCATTGTTAAACCCTTTCAGTTAGTGCTTTATTCATGTTGGTGTATTTTTCAGACCTCAACTTTTCCATTTGTTTCTTCATGATATCTTGTATTTCTTAGCCAAGACTTTGCTGAGGCTTTGTATTTAATTTGCTTCAACTTGTTCATAGTTTCTTATGGAAGCAGTTTTATAATGTATACTTAAAAATATTTGGTGGGTAATTCTAACATCTTCTTAGTATTCACAACCTCTGATTGTCTTTTCTCATTACCAGTGAGATGGTTCTTGTTATGGAATGACAAATTATTTTTCAGTTGAAACCTTTATATTTTCAGTATTATGTTATGAAACTCTATTTCATTTCCCCCCTTTTTAGCAGGTCTTATCCAAAACTTTTGGGGGTAAAAAACAAAAGCGTTGGCCCCACTTTGTTACTCCCAGGTGTGTGCAGAAGCCTCAGTTCCACTATCAGCCTCCATTGACTTCTTTTTGGGAAGGAGCCTCTAGTGAATGCTGGGCAAGGGTGAGAATTCAGACTGTCCCGTCTGCCTTGTGATCTCATCCTGGCTCAGAAGGTTCCTACTTTGCACTTGGCCCCCACTGACAGTGTGGGTGGGTGTGGGCTTGTTAACTCTAGGCAGTGGTTTAAGTTCTGGTTTTCCAGTAGGTGTCCTCTGCCATCACCCCAGTGGGGAGGGAATGGATATGAGCTCCTCATTATCATTGGGTGGGTGTTGAATTCTGAACTACCCACGTTTTCTCCAGTGAACACTGGGGGAGGAGGCCTTGTTCCTGTCCAGTGTGTATGGAGGACCTGGCACTCCACCCAGCCTTCGGTGGTGCTGCCTGTCTTGGGGGAGAGGGGATGCCTAGGTTCTCCTCTGGCCTTTGCTAATGGGCATGGTGCTTGGGCTGCTTCTCTGGTGTTTGGCTTGCGTAGGTTGTTTACCATCTAACAGTTTTCTGTCTTGCTAGCCTGCTACTTTCCCTCACTTTTGGTTAGAGAGAGCAGATAGCGTTTTTGTTTGTTTGTTTTGTATGTGTACCTGTTAGTTTTTCTGGGTTGTTGGTTTCTTTAGCACCTCTTCTTATATATATGAATCAAAAAGGAAACCTAGGGAATTTATGCCTTTTCATTTTTCAGCACCTGAGGCTCTAGTTGATCTGCCACCTTCTGTCTTCTAGTGTTGTCCTGTGTTTGTCTTACGGGTCATGCCCAAGGTTTTCAGCTGTGCTTAGTATAAATTTTAGGGAAAAGTTAATCTCTTCCATTTTGTCTGGAAGTAGAAGTCTTACTCATTTTTGAAGACTCTTTTTTTCTGAATATATAGCTCTGGATTGATGTGTTTTTCTTAAAGATGTTCTTGCATGTTCCTGTCTTTGTTTCTGATGAGAAGTCAGGTGTCAGTAGTATCATCATTCCTGTGTGTATAATATTTTGATATTCTCTGGATGCTATCAGGATTTTCTCTCCATCTTTGATTTTCAGCAGTCTGACTTATGTGCCTAGGTCTGATTTTCTTTGTATTCATCTTGCTTGGGGTTTGCTGAGCTTCTTAAAACTCTAAGTTGATTTTTTTCACCAAACTTGTGAAAAGTATGACCTTTCTTTATCTCTTTTTCTTTTTCTGCCCCATTTTCTTTCTCTTCCCTTGCATCTCCAGTTACATGCATATTAGTGCATTTGATATTATCCCATAGGCTTCTGAGGCAGTTGTTTTATTTTTTTTAACAATTTACTTTTAGTTCCTCAGAATGGATAAATGATTCATTTATTTTCAAGGTCACTGACCATTTCTTCTGTTATGTAATCTCTTTGTCAAGCTTATCTACTAAATGTTTATTTAATTACTGTAATTCCTACTTGTAGGATTACCATTGGGTTTGCTTTGTAATTTTCAAGTCTCTTCTATTATTCTACCCCTTGTTTTGACCAGTGTTCCCTGTATGTCATTGAACATGAGTCTAACAGCTGCTTTAAAGTCTCTGTTCATCTTGTCATTTCCTACTGAACATTTTTTTCTTCATCATGGGTCCCACTTTCCTGTTTTTTTTAACTTTTTTTTCTCACATGTCTAGGAATTTTTATTGTATACTGAACATTTCAGAAGCTAGGCTATAGATACTGGATTCTCTTATCTTGTTTTGTTCAATGTCAAGTTTTTTTCTGGGAGGCTTTTCTCATGGCTGGACTTGTACTCCAAACCGTATCGTCCCTGCTGTTGGCAACATCGAAACCTCTGCTCATTCTCCCATCAGTTCTGCTGTTCCTTTACCTGAGCTGCTCAGAGTCCCTCTGTGAATGTACATTTTAAGGGTAAAACATAGATGTGAGAGTTCATGCAGATTTGGGGGCTCCCTTCTCTGTGGTTCCATCCTTTCAGGGTTTCTCCTTAGTTTCTCTGCTTTGTAGCATTGTTAGAACTTCATCTGTCTTCTCACACTAGGAAGACAAGCTTTCACCTGAGATCTGGTGCCCTCTTGCTCTTGGCATCACTGGGAAATGTCTTGGCTAAAAGTCCATTGAAACACAAATCTTAGCCAGTGATGCTATTTTCTTTCAAGGGTCAAATGTCCTTTCATTCCAGGCTCCTTTTAATCATTCACAAATCCCTTCAAACAGTTAAATTTTGTATTTTATTCAAGTTTTATAAGTTTTATTTTCAAGATAGTCTTATACTAACCTGTTTGCCATTACCCAATAAATAAATTTTTCTTTCTGTGTGAGAGTCATTCTTTTTTCTTTTTAAATTTTATTTTGGTATCATGAATCTACAATTACATGAAGGACATTATGTGACAGTCATTCTTTTAGTAAGGTATATTTTACATACAATATAGTTCACCCCTTCTAATGGTACAGTTGAACATGTTTTCAGAAAATGTGTCATCCTGTAACTATCATTCTAGTCAAGATACAAAATATTTCCTTCACCCCAAGAAGTTCTCTCATGACCCTCCCGCCACTCAAGCTCCTGGCAGTCATTGATCTGTTCCTCTCTGTAGTTTTGCCATTTGTAGACTGATAATGTGAATGGAATCATATAGCACATAATCTTTTCTGTCTGGCTTTTGAACTTAGCACAATGGTTTTGAGACTCACCATTCATTCACCAGGTGGTGATTTCTGCCCTTTCTGTCTATTACTCATAAAGCTGCCATGAACATTTATGCAACATGATGTACTTTTTCATGTTTCTATGTAAAAAATTAGGATTGGAATTGCTGATTTATTGAAAAATATGTGTTTTATTCTGGAAAAGCTCGGCAGTTTCTTCAAAAGTGCCTGTATACTTCTCCATTCCACCAGTAAGTAGTGAGTGTTCCATTTGCTCTCCATTATTGCTGGCACTGTATACAGATTGTCAGCGTTTCTAAATTTAGGCATTCTAGTTGGTGTTCAGTTGATGCTTCATTGTGAGCTTAATTTTGCATTTCCTGATGAGTAGTGCCGCTGAACCTCTTTGTGCTTACTCGCCGTTATGTATACTCCTCAAAGTGTCTCTTCAAATCCTTTACCTCCGTTTTTCTTCCAGTTGGTTTGTTTTCTTTTTACTATTGAGTTGTTATTTGTTAGAGATGTATTTTGAAAATATTTTTGCCCAGTGTGTGACTTGTTTTTAACTAATTAATTAATTAATTAATTAATTAATTAATGTTTTTTGAAGAGCAGAGGGTTTAATTTTGATGAGGATTGTCATTTGCCAATTTGTCAATTTTTCTTTTGTGGATTATGCTCATTGTGCATTATATAAATAATTTGCATATTCCAAAGTTACCGTTAGGTTATTTATCCATTTTATTTTTAAGTTACGAGTATGATAGAATATGAGATGCAGTTCAAGGTTCTTTGTTTTCCAAGTGCATATTCAGTTCCAGTATCATTCTAAAAAATGATTATTCCCTTGAAATACCTTAACTCTTGGTCAAAGATAAACCACACATAGAAAATATGTATTCTTCAAAATCATGAGTTGATATTTTTCAATGTGATAGCTTTTATAGCATCTTTAAAACTTTATGCTCCTACTCAATCTATACTTGTGTCTTTTCTTTTAAGTAGTTTTTCCTGTAAGTGAAAAAAATTAAAAGAAAAAGAAAATTGTGCATCAATATAAAAAAAATCCAAAGTAACCATGCTAGTATTAAACTCTCAAAACTAGTAGATCAATAATGAGATTAATATTTTCATTGCTTTTATGCCATCTATGAGCACACTAGTGGTGTACAAGACACTTTGGGTTATTTGAGTTATTTGCTATGATTATGTCAATAGTTTTTGATACATAATTCAGCTGCTACAAGTATTTTAGTTTGTGGTATTAGACTCTTCACTGATAGCACTTCTGTCCTGATTTTTGCCAGTAGTTCTTACTTGGCAAGTAGCACATCATCACTCAAGAGAATAGGAGTCTGCTCTAGCTCTTCTCTCTCTGAGTCAGGTGGAAACACAGTTTGTTTTCCAAATGCACCTATATTAACTCCACGTGTGGATATATTTACTAGCTTTTCATATACATAGCATACATTTGGGTAACCTTACTTTACAAGTAAGAATATAAGTTCTCATACAGTTGTTGGAATCTTTTAGGAAAGTGGGTACCTTTCTTTTAGTTTTAAATGTGGTCTAAATCTACCAATGGACATCAAGGTTTTGGACCAAATGACATACAAATATATCTGTTCTTATGTTCTTAAAGGGCATGATTTAAATGCATTTATTTGACTTTAATCTTAGCATGTCTGGTTATTTGTCGTCATGAGGCAGCTTTTAAATTCTTTCCCTCTTTTTGAAGTTTTTCACCCTTCTCTATAATATGCAATGTTATCTTACTAACTTTAATAACATGTTAAACAACTTATGTTTAAAATGTTTCTATTTTCAAAACCATAATTTCCAAATAATCTTGTTGTTATGTGTGACTTATGTTACACGTGACTCATAATGTGTCCTACGACACAGCACTAAGTGTGTGCTTATAGGAAGAGCCTAGTAATAGATGGATCGTGTGGTAATTATGTGTATCCTCTTCTTTCCTTCCTTCCTTTCTTTTCTTGCTTAGGGACAAGTATGTTGGAATTAGATTTACAGTGATTCATCCATATCATTCTCCCAGTTAATATCTTCATAATCAAGTTCCTGGAGAAGAATAAGACATTGTAATCCATCTTTAGAAACACATCAAATTAGGGTACTAGTATTTCTATAGAATTTCATGTGAGAAGTAAAGGGGCAGGTATTTCCCTTTAAAAGTTTAGACTTAAGATTCTCTTAATTTTCTATTTTTTTTACTACATATAATATGTATACAAGAAAATGCAGTTACTATAGATTTACACTTCTAAGAACAACCCTGAAGTCAGATCCTAAAACAAGTGATGGCACCCCAGAAATTCCACTCCTTTTGGTCACTACTAGTAGCTCCCCAAAGGCAAGCACTGTTGTCACCACTACCACCATAGATTAGTCTTGCTTGGTTTTGTACTTTATACAATTAGATCCCTACAGTATGTAGTGTTTCCTTATTTTACTCACCGTTGTATTTGTGAGATTCATCCAAATTGTTGGTTGTAATTCTGTATTTATTCGCATTGTTGTATAGTAGTTCTGTTGTGAGAGTACCATAATTTATCCATTTGACTGTTGGGCATTTGGGGGCTTCTCAATTTTGGACTATTATGAATTGTGTTTTACTAATATTTCGGTATATTCCTTTATTATAGGCACTGAGGATTACTATTTTATGGAATTCTAATCCCAAAGTAGCTACCTTCTTCGCTTGTACCTTAAGTGAGAGGGGTGTTGTAAATGACACACAATAAATACCCAGTGTGTTCTCACCGTCAGTTAGTGGAGTTTGTGTTAATGCCCAGATCTAACTAATTCTGAAATCCTCAAGTGCAATTCCCTTTTCACTTCATGTCTTTGCTTCATTTATAAAATGAGAAATAATGGCACTTACCTCGATGGTAGTGGTTAGATTAGAATAAGGTAGGTCTTTTTAAGTACTTAGCCTAACTGCTGGAACACAATAATGCTCACTAACTCCTGCAGATTAAGTATATTTTATCGGCTAACTTTTTATCTTCCCTAAATTATGTGCTTCCCTAAATAAAGTGTCAGTGTCTATTTTTAAGTTGTACTCCTTTTTTATAATTTATAAGGTTTACTTTTATATCCAGGATACTAGACATTTGTAATTCAGATTGTAGGTTATTTTAACAATCTTTTTCTGTCATTTGCCTTTTCTCTGAGATGTGTGTTTTCATCATATAAAAGTTTAAAAGTTTTATGTAGTAAAGTTTATTTGTGTTTTTATTTATGGTTACGTTAAAAGAGTATATAGCTATTAGAGGGCTATTTACTTAGTGCTTCTAATTTATGTATGTTGCTATCAACTAGAGAATTTACTATTTCCTTGATCCAATAGATAGACAGCACATTTGTGGGCCCAGAATGCTTGACTCAGGAATGCTTACCTTAGGAAAATCTCTCTGAGGTATTGTGTCTTCACTTCTTTATTTTGGTAGGAGATTATATTCCAGTTTATTTTCCAACTTAATCAATGTCCCTTCCTTTACACACTTGCAAACACAACAATCTATAGGTATTCTTTATATTTATTTTACTTTTTATTCTTTTATTAAGGTACCATTGATAATCTTACAATAATTTCACATGAGCAACATTGTGGTTACTACATTCTCCCCTCTTATCAAGTCCCCACCACATATCCCATTATAGTCACTGTCCACCTGTGTAATAAGATGTTATAGAGTCACTACTTGTCTTCTCTATGCTCTACTGCCTTCCCGTGGTCCCCCCCATATTATGTGTGTTAATCATAATACCCCTTAATCCACTTAACCCTCCCTTCCCACCTGCCCTCCCCACCCTCCCCACCCTCTTTCTCTTTGGTAACCAACCACTAGTCTATTCTTGGGTACTGTGAGTCTGTTGCTGTTTTGTTCCTTCAGTTTTTGTTTCGTTGTTATACTCCACAAATGAGAGAAATCATTTGGTACTTGTCTTTCTCCACCTGGCTTATTTCACTGAGCATAATACCCTCTAGCTCCATCCATGTTGCTGCAAATGGTAGGATTTGTTTCTTTCTTATGGCTGAATAGTATTCCATTGTGTATATGTACCACATCTTCTTTATCCATTCATCTACTGATGGACACTTTGGTTTCTTCCATGTCTTGGCTATTGTAAATAGTGCTGCGATAAACATAGGGGTGCATATGTCTTTCTGAGTCTGAGAAGTTGTATTCTTTGGGTAAATTCCTCGAAGTGGAATTCCTCGGTCAAATGGTATTTCTACTTTGAAGATTGGAATTCCTCAGTCAAATGGTATTTCTAGTTTGAGTTTTTTGAAGAACCTCCATACTGCTTTCTTTCCACAATGGTTGAACTAATTTACATTCCCACAAGCAGTGTAGGAGGGTTCCCCTTTCTCCACATCCTCACCAACATTTGTTGTTGTTTGTCTTTTGGATGGTGGCCATCCTTACTGGTGTGAGGTGATATCTCGTTGTGGTTCTAATTTGCATTTTTCTGATGACAGGCAATGTGGAGCATCTTTTCATGTGCCTGTTGGCCATGTGAATTTCTTCTTTGGAGAAGTGTCTGTTCATATCTTCTTCCCATTTTTTAATTGGATTATTTGCTTTTTGTTTGTTGAGGTGCGTGAACTCTATATATTTTGGATGTCAACCCTTTATTGATATGTCATTTATGAATATATTCTCCCATTCTGTAGGATGCCTTTTTTGTTCTATTGATGGTATCCTTGGCTGTACAGAAGCTTTTCAGCTTGATATAGTCCCACTTGTTCATTTTTGTTTTTTTTTCCCTTGCCTGGGGAGATAATCTTCATGAAGAAGTTGCTCATGTTCTTGTCCAAGATATTTTTTTTTTGAGAGGGCATCCCTCATATTTATTGATCAAATGGTCGTTAACAATAAAATTCTGTATAGGAGACCCAATGTACAATCATTAATCAACCCCAAGCCTAATTCTCAACAGTCTCCAATTTTCTGAAGCATAACGAACAAGTTCTTACATGGATACATGGTGAACAAGGTCTTACATAGTGAGTAAGTTCTTACATGGTGAACAGTGCAAGGGCAGTCATATCACAGAAACTTTCGGTTTTGATCATGCATCGTGAACTATAAACAATCAAGTCAGATATGATTATCCATTTGATTTTTATACTTGATTCATATGTGAATCCCACATTTCTCCCATATTTTTTTAAAAATAAAATGCTGAAGTGGTAGGTAGATGCAAGATAAAGGTAGAAAACATAATTTAGTGCTGTAAGAGGGCAAATGTAATGATCAGGTCTGTGCCTATAGACTAAGTATTAATCCAAGCTAGACAAGGGCAACAAAACATACACAGATGTCCAAGATATTTTTGCTGAAGTTTTTCTCTAAGAGTTTTATGGTTTCATGAATTACATTCAGGTCTTTGATCCATTTTGAATTTACTTTTGTGTATGGGGTCAGACAGTGATCCAGTTTCATTCTCTTGAATGTAGCTGTGCAGTTTGGCCAACATCAGCTGTTGAAGAGACTGTCATTTTCCCATTGTATATCCATGGCTCCTTTATCGTATATTAATTGACCATATATGCTTGGGTTTATATCTGGGCTCTGTTATGTTCCACAGGTCTGTGGCTCTGTTCTTGTGCCAGTACCAAATTGTCTTGATTACTGTGGCTTTGTAGTAGAGCTTGAAATTGGGAAGCGCGATCCCCCCTGCTTTATTCTTCATTCTTAAGATTGCTTTGGCTACTCGGGATCTTCTGTGGTTCCATATGAATTTTAGAACTATTTGTTTCAGTTCACTGAAGAATGCTGTTGGTATTTTGATAGGGATTGCATTGAATCTGTTGATTGCTATAGGCAGGAGGGCTATTTTGATAGTATTAATTCTTCCTACCCATGAGCATGGAAAGAATTCCCATTTGTTAGTGTCGTCTTTAATTTCTCTTAATAGTGTCTTGTAGATTTCAGGATAGAGGTCTTTCACTTCCTTGGTTAGGTTTATTCCTAGGTATTTTATTCTTTTTGATATGACTGTGAATGGAATTGCTTTCCTGATTTCTCTTTCTTGTAGTTTATCGTTAGTGTATAGGAAAGCAACAGATTTCTGTGTATTAATTTTATATCCTGCAACTTTGCTGAATTCAAATGTTAGTTCTAGTAGTTTTGCAGTGGAGTCTTTAGGGTTTTTTATGTACAATACCATGTCATCTGCAAATAGTGACAGTTTGACTTCTTCTTTACCAATCTGGATTCCTTTTTTATTTCTTTGTTTTGTCTGATTGCCGTGGCTAGGACCTCCAGTACTATGTTAAATAACAGTGGGGAGAGTGGGCATCCCTGTCTTGTTCCCGATCTCAGAGGAAAAGCTTTCAGCTTCTCACTGTTCAGTATGATGTTGGCTGTGGGTTTGTCATTTATGGCCTTTATTATGTTGAAGTACTTGCCCTCTATACCCATTTTGTTGAGAGTTTTTATCATGAATGGATGTTGAATTTTGTCAAATGCTTTTTCAGCATCTATGGAGATGATCATGTGGTTTTTGTACTTCTTTTTGTTGATGTGGTGGATGATGTTGATGGATTTTCAAATGTTGTACCATCCTTGCATCCCTGAGATGAATCCCATGTGATCATGGTGTATGATCCTCTTGATGTATTTTTGAATTTGATTTGCTTGTTGAGTATTTTTACATCTGTGTTCATCAGGGATATTGGTCTGTAATTTTCTTTCTTTGTGGGGTCTTTGCCTGGTTTTGGTATTAGAGTGATGCTGGCCTTATAGAATGAGTTTAGAAGTATTCCCTCCTCTTCTGTTTTTTTTGGAAAACTTTAAGGAGAATGGGTATTATGTCTTCTCTAAATGTCTGTTTAAATTCAGCCGTGAATCCGTCTGGCCCAGGAGTTTTGCTCTTGGGTAGTTTTTTGATTACTGATTCAATTTTGTTGCTGGTAATTGGTCTGTTTAGATTTTCTGTTTCTTTCTGTGTCAGTCTTAGAAGGTTGTATTTTTCTAGAAAGTTGTCCATTTCTTCTAGGTTATCCACTTTGTTAGCATATAGATTTTCATAGTATTCTCTCATAATTGTCTATAATTCTATGGTGTCCATTGTGATTTTTCCCTTCTCATTTCTGATTCTGTTTATGTGTGTAGATTCTCTTTTTCTCTTAATAACTGTGGCTAGGGATTTATCTATTTTGTTTATTTTCTCGAAGAACCAGCTCTCGGTTTTATTGATTTTTTTTTCCATTGTTTTATTTTTCTCAATTTTATTCATTTCTTCTCTGATCTTTATTATGTCCTTCCTTTTGCTGACTTTGGGCCTCATTTGTTCTTCTTTTTCCAGTTTCAATAATTGTGACTTTAGACTATTCATTTGGGATTGTTCTTCCTTTTTTAGTTTTCATTGATTTTTTCTATTGTTTTATTTTTCTCAGTTTTATTTATTCTCTGACCTTTATTATGTCCCTCCTTCTGCTGACTTTGGGCCTCATTTGTTCTTCTTTTTCCAGTTTCAATAATTGTGACTTTAGACTATTCATTTGGGATTGTTCTTCCTTCTTTAAATAGGCTTGGATTGCTATATACTTTCCCCTTAGAACTGCCTTTGCTGCATCCCACAGAAGTTGGGATATTATGCTGTTATCATCATCTATCTCCATATATAGCTTGATCTCTGTTTTAATTTGGTCATTGATCCATTGATTATTTAGGAGCATGTTGTTAAGCCTCCATGTGTTTGTGAGCCTTTTTGTTTTCTTTGTACAATTTATTTCTAATTCTATACCTTTTTAATCTCAGAAGTTAGTTGGTAGGATTTCAATCTTTTTGAATTTACTGAGGCTCTTTTTGTGGCCTAGTATGTGGTCTATTCTGGAAAATGTTCCATGTGCACTTGAGAAGAATGTGTATCCTGGTGCTTTTGGATGTAGAGTTCTATAGATGTCTAGTAGGTCCATCTGTTCTAGTGTGTTGTTCAGTGCCTCTGTGTCCTTACTTATTTTATGTCTGATTGATCTGTCCTTCAGAGTGAGTGGTGTGTTGAAGTCTCCTAAAATGAATGCATGCATTCTATTTCCTCCTTTAATTCTGTCAGTATTTGTTTCAGATATTTCAGTGCTTCTGTGTTGGGTCCATATATATTTAAGATGGTTGTATCCTCTTGTTGGACTGAGCCCTTTATCATTATGTAATGTCCTTCTTTATCTCTTGTTACTTTCTTTGTTTTGAAGTCTATTTTGTCTGATACAAGTACTGCAACACCTGCTTTTTTCTCCCTATTTGCATGAAATATCTTTTTCTATCCCTTGACTTTTAGTCTGTGTATGTCTTTGGGTTTGAGGTGAGTCTCTTGTAGGCAGCATATAGATGGGTCTTGCTTTTTTATCCATTCTATTACTCTGTGTCTTTTGATTGATGCATTCGGTCCATTTACATTTATGGTGATTATTGATAGATGTGTACTTATTGCCATTGCAGGCTTTGGATTCGTGGTTACCAAAGGTTCAAGGTTTAGCTTCTTTAGTATCTTTCTGTCTAACTTAACTCACTTATTGAGCTATTATACACACTGTCTGATGATTCTTTATTTCTCTCCCTTCTTATTCTTCCTCCTCCACTCTTTATATGTTAGGTGTTTTATTCTCTACTCTTTTGTGTTTCCCTTGAGTGCTTTTGTGGATAGCTGATTTTATTTTTTGCCTTTAGTTTTTGTTTTGTTGGTCTGCTTTCTTTGCTGTGATTTTATTTTCTCTGGTGACATCTATTTTACCTTAGGAGTACTTCCATCTAGAGCAGTCCTCTAAAATGCCCTTTAGAGGTGGTTTGTGGGAGGCAAATTCCCTCAACTTGTGCTTTTCTGGAAATTATTTAATCCCTTCTTCAAATTTAAATGGTGGTCTTGCTGGATACAGTATTCTTGGTTTAAGGCCCTTCTGTTTCATTGCATTAAATATATCATGCCATTCTCTTCTGGCCTGTAAGATTTCTGTTGAGAAGTCTGATGATAGCCTGATGGGTTTTCCTTTGTAGGTGATCTTTTTTCTCTCTCTGGCTGCTTTAATACCCTGTCCTTGTCTTTGGTCTTTGCCATTTTAATTAATACATGTCTTGGTGTTGTCCTCCTTGGGTCCCTTGTGTTGGGAGATCTGTGGACTTCCATGGTCTGAGAGACTATTTCCTTCCCCAGCTTGTGGAAGTTTTCAGCAACTTTTTCTTCAAAGAAACTTTCTATCCCTTTTTCTCTCTCTTCTTCTTCTGGTACCCCTATTATGCAAATATTGTTCCATTTTGTATTGGTCAGACAGTTCTCTTAATATTCTTTCATTCCTAGAGATCCTTTTATCTCTCTCTGCCTCTTCTTCTCTGTAGTCCTGTTCTCTGATTTCTATTCCACTAACGGCCTCTTGCCCTCATCCAGTCTACTCTTAATTCCTTCCATTGATTCTTTCATTTTTGTTATTTCCCACCAGAGTTCCTCCCTTAGCTCTTTCATATTTCTCTACAGCTCCATCAGCATGATTATGACTTTTATTTTGAATTATTTTTCAGCAAGATTGGTTATATCCATGTCACCAGACCCTCTCTCTGGCATTGTTTGAGTGATTTTGGACTGGACCAGGTCTTCTGCCTTTTCATGGCGATAGAAGTGATCGCCGTCAAGTGGTGCATTTGTCAGCTGGGAGAACAAAGTCCCTTCCTGCTTGCTGGTTGCCTTGCCCTTCTCCACCTGTTCTGGTTACCTGCACACAGTGAGCAGTCTCTGGGTTAATTCCCTGGCTGCCATGGGCGGGGTGGCCCTTGTGATGCCCTAGAGCACTGCTGGGGGTCGCAGGCGTGCGGTGTGTATTCTCCTGCGAGAATGGTGCCCCTTTGTGCCTTCTGGACCTTGCGCCAGCTTCCTCTGCCTGTACCAGGCAGCTGCACGTAGGCAGCAGCCTCTGGGTCTGGCCCGGTTAGCTGCACACTGGGAGAAGACTGGTTGTTGTGGGCAGGGCTGCTCCCTGGCTGGTCTGCAGCAATGGTGGGTCAGCTGGTTTGCTTGCAGTGCCAGTGGAGGGGAATGAACAGCAGGCTGCTTATCTCCGTGAGGGGCTTCAGAGCTGCGTTGCCACCCAGTGGGTTAGGGCACCTGAAGTTCCTTAAGATTCCCAGCCTGCTGGTCTGAGTGTGCTGGGATGATTTTATCCACCTGTTAAGCCCTTGTCCCTTTAAGACTTTTAAAGTGCCCGCTTTTCTTTTTTTCCAGAAAATCTCCTAATGATCTAATAAATCTCCTTATGATCTAATAAATGGTTTCCTTTTTAAGCCATTAAATTTATGGTAATTTGTCATACAGTAATAGCTAACAAATATAGCATTTCAAGAACCTCCCGTGGTTTGATCTCTGCCAAATCATTATTATGTCTTAAACAATTTTTAAACTTCTGTTTCTGCTACCAGCTGGAGAAAACTCTCTGCTTTTTAAAGGAATTGTGTGGTTAGATTATATTAATCTCCTTTTCTATTAATTCAAAGTCAGTTGTTAAGCATCCTTAATTACATCTGCAAAATTCCTTTGCCATGTGATATAGTATAATCTCTGACATAGTATTTCATTGTGTTCACAGTCTCGATTAGGGTGGGGCACCTCGGGGTGGGGGGCATGGTTGGATGCAGGCCTTTTAGGAGTTTGCTTACAACTAATGCCATATTTAAGAATTTGGACCTGATCCAGAAGTATCAGGGATTCCCTTGTAAAGATTACTGTGACAGTAGTGAGGGTGGGTCAGAAAGGAAGGATACTGGCAAGAGAAAAATTTTGTTGATGGCAATGTCCATTCTGGTGTTGTAATATTTTTTAGTGAAGGTCTGTATCAGTAATGTATGTTTACTGGTTTACAAACTAAAATAACTAACTGGGCCAGGACAACAAATCACTCATCAAGATATTTATTACTTCTGGCCAAGTCATATACAGTTGGTTTGATAGGTTGATTTTTATTCCTGTCAGCCCTCTTTCAGGCATATCTTTCTAAAGCAAACATTAAAATTCTTTTGATAGAGATTTAGCACCTGAGCCTCATTGATAACATCTTCCCAAATATCCTATCAGGATGGGTTTGCTTCCTTAAATGGCTAGTCTCATGCATTGTATGATGATTCTTACTGGCTTCAGTTTTCAAATCTAGCTTCATTTATTTTCATTGTTTGGTCCTGAGTTTTGCATTTTTCAAGCTGTATTTTTTTCTTCTGAACCAAAGTTGCCACATCTCAAAATTGTGATGTTTCTTATTTAATCATTTCAAAAATAATATGTTCTTTCTTTTGATAAAAAAAAAAATTTGTCAGAAAAAAATTTTAAATTTTTGTAGTGGATAGATTTGGGAGTTTATCCTTATATTGTGAATTTACAATTATTAATGTATTAAGTTTGGCACATACCTGTTTTTTTTTAATATGTCCTAGGAAGTATCTGATTTTTTTGAATTTGTGGACCTTTTTTATGGTCATATATATGGTGAATTAAAAAGAATTCTACATACATTTGAACAGAAAAAGTATTATTTATTTTTGGAATATGGGTATCTGTATCTGTGTGTAAGTTTGAATCCATCACTATTATGAAAATATCTTTATTTTATACCAACTTAATATTGACTTCTGGGAGCTATGTTAAAGTCCAATCTATTCATGTATTTCTACTCCATTTTACATGTCAAGGACATTCATTAGGTATATAAACTTGAAAGGCTGTTTCTTCTTCTGTTGGAATTTACCATAAAGTAAGATTTATTTCATATGAGTTTTATCATAGCCCTGTTCAGTGCTTTTTGGTTTGGATTCTGTTTTCTTTGCAATCAGTACTGCTTAGCCTGCTTTCTTTTGGGTAGAATTTGACTGTGCTTCCCCCTCCACCTCTTTATGCTTTCATTTCTTGTGTCTCTGTGTCCCAAGTACGCACACACACATAAACATAAATAAAGTATGTATGTGTTTTTATATGTAAAGTGTGTGTGTGTATGTGACGTCTATTTTGCACATTTTGAAAGTTAACTATATTTGAAAGGAAATTTAACCTATTTACATTTATTATCCATGGACTTGAATATTAACTTAGCAGGTATTAAAATTTTAGTTACAAATAATATTTTGTAGACTGGATGGTATTGCTGTGTTTTGTTTTTGTATTTGGTACTGCTAATGAGAGGTAGTGCTTGATTCTCTTTCATTGTTAATGATGTTATTATTTCTTTTATGTGAGGCTACTAGAATTTTTCCTTTATCCTTGTTACCTTAAAATCTTGCCAGTGTTTCAAGGTGTGATTTTAATCTGAAGCTGGCATATTCTGCTTCGGGAGGCAGTAGGCCTGGGTGCTTTTGTAGTGATACAGAGGTAAGTGGGACAGAAATGGAGACTGTCTTTTAGCTCCCTTCTCTGTTAAATGGAGATTATGCTTAATAAGCATTAGCTTTTATTGTTAGATATTTTAATAAATTTTTTCTAGACTAATTTCTCTGAGTATAATCCTAATAGCTGTCATTCTGGTGCTCTTTCTAAACAGACATGGGACCTTTTGGATTAGTTTCCCATGTCATTTTACTTTTTCTTTTACTTTCTGTTGTCATTCTTCACTACCTAATCTGGGAGAATCCCATCTGAGTAGTAAGAGAAAAAGTTTCATATAGGTTAAAAACAGTTTGGTGTGTGGAAGACCTAGTAATATTTGATATTTCTTCCAGCGCTTAGCCCATTGCCATAGTTGATACAGAATAAATACTTGATAATTAATTGAGCTTTGGAATAGTGTCAGACTTCTTGTTTCTATGTTTTAATTCATCGTTAACCTTAATCCCTGGAATTTTGTTGATTCTGTTTTGTTGTGTAGTGTAGATTTGCTTTGGGGAGACCTATTCTTATTTCAGTTTAGTGATATACAAGTTTTGGAAGTTCCTCAGCCTCATTCTTACAGTTAGTAATATAAACTCTCATTAAGAGTTTTTTCCTGGATGTGTTCTTGGACTAAATTCAAAAGAAGTTGTAAGAATTTTTTCTCCATTTCCATCTCTTTTTTTAAAAAACAATTTTAAAAAGTAGAAAAAATGCTATTTAGAAGTTTTAAATATTGATTCAAATAAATTGTGCAGTTGATAAACCATTTAAGAGCTATTATGTTACCTTCATCTCCCCAAATGTTAACTAGCTTTGTAATTGTTACTTGGTTGGTAATTTGTTTAATTTCTAATATGTAGTGTATGAGAGTGCTGATGTTATTAGAGAAGTTCCCTGTGGAAATTTATTCTTTGATATTTTGTACATTTTACAAATGCTTTCTTTTTGGTTCAGAAAGATATTTTGCAGCCTATATATATAAAGTATACATTTTTTTCAATGCCAAATGCCTTTCATTAGCTATGTATCTCTAACAGATGGGTTTGAAGAATTTGCTTAAATTCAGTTAGTATTTTATTTCCCTCCTTCCTATTCCCTGATAGCTTTACATGTTATTGTAAATTAGTATATTGGATTCACTCCAGGACTTCTCATAGTAGTTTAGCTAATGTCATGTAATATTTTCCATTGCAAATGTGATTAAGAGAACATGTTGATGTTTCTAAAATGATATAGACATTGGGAAAAGGATCAATTTAAGTTATTTTGTTTCTTTATTATGCACTTAAATAAGTCTTTATATTTTATTTGCCAAAATTATTTTTAGTGCAGAAGGCTTCTGTACAACTTACCATATGCTGTAAAAATAATAGAGCGTCTAGATTTAACAGCTTAGCTGAAATAATTTTGCTGTGTTAATGAGTTAATATGAAAACTTTTCAGTGATTTATTGGGCGTATAAATGCATTTCCTCCCTCGACATTTTCTTGGCCTTTGCAGTATGACACAAAGATACCTAGATGTTATATGTATTATTAATTCTAGGTACTGTTAATGTAATAAACATATTATATTTTTGGGAGGTTAGAACATAAAACAAATCCAGTTTGGAAAAAGCTGGTTGTTACACTATATCAAAGAAGAGAAATGAGGCTTTATTTCTTTTTTTCTTTTTAATGCAATAACACTCTTGAGTACAAAAAGAGAACTGAAGCATGTATTAGTCTGTGATTTTGTGGACATTATATAACATGAAAATGCCATCAGTGTAATTGGTGTTTATGAGTTACTCAGAAGCTACAAAACCCCACCCCCCCAAACTTGTTAACATAACATAGCTTTAGTAAAACAATTGCTACTGACATGGCCCACGTTAGGTGGTCTGCTGACGGTACTCTCAGTGTGTAGAGGACACATCAGGAGACACTAAGCTTTTCTTATATTGATTCAGTGTGATGAACTGATACTTATGAGGAAGAGTTTGATGTCATGTGACAACTTATGTAAATTTACACACAAAACATTGAAATTATAATTTAAAAACTATTATTACTGTGATTAGCGAATATAGAATTGGTATATTAGCATGTGAAGATATTCATAGTGATATTAGCAACTCTGTCTGTTACATGAGGCTTAGTTTTACCACAGATTGTCCCATTTCACTTCACTGTCATTTCTGTTACACTATTTGTGAGCCACACTTGCACTGAGATGACCAAAAGTGAAATCCATTTAGTATGTATGATTATGAACACCCGTTTATCAGGGTCTTTCTATGTCAAGCAACATTTATGGTGATGCAGAATACAAAGATAGTACAATCTGGTGCCTCTACCGAGGATCATGGACTAGGATGAAAAAAAGAAAAATAATGACTGTGCAGTAGTATAACTGCCAAAACAAAAGCATATACAGGATAGCCAGGCATCTCCTACAAAGAGAGAATTTATGCTGTGTGGTGCAGGTCACCACCATAGGCTCCACAGAGAAAATGACCCCCGGGCTGGGATGGGGAGGCTGAGGAAGTTTGCTGGCTGTCATTCGGGGAAGATGAGTAATCAGAGCAGCAGCATCGATACCTGTATTGACTGCTTTACACAGTTGCCCTCGACTTTCCCTGTGGTTTGGAGCTATTTCTTTGCTTTTAACATTTGGAAGGGAGTAGAGGCAGATGGAAGTGGGGGGCTGGGGATGAGATACTCAGCTAAGTTAGTCTTTCTTCACATCTCCAGCTTTTATTAAGAAACTTGAAACTGATTGCTACAGTGAAGTATATAGATTTTTTGTATGTGTCTTTAGCCATATCGTTTTCCTTCATTAACTTATTCAGTGATTGACTAGTTTACTTCATATTAATGCTTAGGCAGGGTGAAAATAGTAAGAGGTTTTGTAGATAGTATATACCCATGTTATGTGTTGATTGGGATTTAAGCACTATTAAAATAACTTTCAAATTGAAAACTGCCCTTTTAACCATATTGGTAATGACAAAAAGTTTTAGTTGTATGCTTCTGACCAAGTCAGTAGAAAAAAAGTGAAATGCTAACTTTCTAAATTTGAATGGAAGGATTAAACTATTACACTGAGCACTGAATTGAGTACCTTAAATTTTACTATTTCTAACTGATCTTTTATTTAGTGTTCTTCAGGTTCAAATTGTTTTGCTATTAATGTACAAAGACATTTTTATACCTCTCTAGCCCTGCATTTGAATGTTCCTTTTCCAGGCTTTATAAAGAGATTTCTTTCCCCTTTGCCTCCTTTCAGCGATGTGCATTTTGTAAGCACCTTGGAGCCACTATCAAATGCTGTGAAGAGAAATGTACCCAGACGTACCATTACCCTTGTGCTGCTGGAGCCGGCACCTTTCAGGACTTCGGTCACTTCTTCCTTCTTTGTCCAGAGCACATTGACCAAGCTCCTGAAAGGGGTGAGTTCCTTACAGATACATTTGTATACATTTAACAATGTATTTACTTGAAATAACAAATGTGAGGTCCCTAAATGTTTTGCTGTTTGTCTTAAAATTTACCATTACACTTTTAATAATATGAAGGATCTTTGCCAAGATCCTTGGGGGTAATTTGTTATCAACAATATCGTTGAAGTTAAATCCAAAGGTTATTTCCTCAAAAATTTAATCATAGTTTCATGGTTTTACTTACTTAAAAAAAATTTAAACCACAAAGGTAGAAATACTGAGTATATAGTATTTTACAGTGTTCTATAAAGTAAGTTATTTAAAAAGTTAAATAGTATTTCGTGTATTTTACACAAAAACCACCCAGTTGGAGAATTAGAAGATTCACTCATGTGTTATTTCTGGAGGTACAAGATTAGGATCACCAAACACTTACGAAATTGTTGGAAATTTTATAGCCCTGAAGTCGTAATAGGAATCTCTGTCTGGCCTCTGCTTGATTCCTCTGTCTTGGGTATCTGTACTCCTCAATTGTACTATTTTTCTTTCTTTTCCAAATGATTTTTATAACTAAGTGAAAATGTTAAAAAATTTGAAATTTATGTTACACAGAAAATTGTAACTCTTTCCTGTCTTTATCATTGAATAGAGATCTTACCTTTTTCTCACTATGTGGGTTTCCACTGAGCATGCATGCTTTGGAATCTTTGTCCCCTAGTGAACTGGATTTCCAGTTCCATTATGAAATCTCTGTGGTGCTTTATTTGGTCTTTTTTATGTCACTATTTAGTTACCTAATTGTTAACTTCTACCTATTTCTCAGCAATGTCAAAGAAGGCTTTTTTTCTTATCTTTTCCTGCGCTGTGAAACATAAATATAAAATTACTTTAGGCTTAAACTAATCTCAAATACAGTTAGATTTTATAATCATTATTCTTTTTATTATCTTTGTTCAGTATCATAATTGCATCTTCAGTTACAATAATTTTGTGTCTACATATATTACCACGTTGCCATTAATCACTATGCAGACATAAATTATAGGTGAGGCAAACTAAAATGTCAAATTATATTTAGGCTAATAAGGGATTTTAAATTTTTTTAATATTTTGGATTATACAGTATTAAGTCTGAGAGAAAAAGGACATTAATGCACAGCAACTGTTAATGGGTGTTACTTATTTTAAGACCCCATGTAGTGAATTATCTCAGTATGTGCACACACTGTGATGTCAGTCATCAGAGTTGATTATATTGTCAGTGGCAAATAATGTATTTTGCCAATCAAACAAAATTGTGTGTGTTTAAGAATCTGAATTTATTGAGCCTTTTGTACTTATGCTTTAGACTTCAGTAAACTACATGGAGACTTTTCTATGACTATGTTTCTGATGTTAGAAATTGTGTTACTTCATGTCAGTGCTGCTTTTTCTGCTGCAGACTGTTCCAGTAGCGCACATCTCATCTATATGGTAGAGACTGTAAATTGTTGTGTAAAATAAGGACAAGTAGGAACTGAGGCGAGCTGAGGTGCTGTCACTTATCACGTATATAGTGAAAGGTCCATTTTGGCAATATAAAGCTGGAGGATATGCTGCCTTGTTCTAAAATGGACTTATGGAGACTCATAAAAATACAATGACAGTAGGATAAAATTAAAGTAAGGAAATTTGGCCATGGGAAAATAAGGATAGGATAAATATGAAGGCAGTAGGGGTACTGAGACCTAAAATACACACCCACTTCGTAGACTTCCACAGGAATGTGGCTCCAGAGATTCACAGCAGACAGGCAGAGAAGGGGACACAGTTACCCGATTCACAGCAACATCCCAGGAATTCACTTGATACTGAGAATGTATGTACACTGTGTGCTATGGTGAAAAACTATCTTAAAGTAGCTGCCTTGAAGTATAAAAAGCAAGTCCCATAGGGAAATTTCTTGTAACAGCCCTCAGAATAAGCCAGTGGTACAAAACCAAAGCCCAGTTGAGTAAATTCTGTTCCTTGGGGATGTTAAACAATGTAGTCTCAATACACAGCTTTCTGACCATCTGTCTTAATCCACAGATACAGAGAATGTTGTGGATAGAATGCATTCCAGTAATATAAAAGACTCTGCAATAGTCTTCATAAAGTTTTTCATAAATATTTTTAGCTGTCCTAATTGTGTGTCATAGCAGAAGGTACTTTCTATGTTTTAAAAATGGGGATATCTGAAATGACATTGTTATTATGAGGGCTAAATGACAATTAATGAAAATCACATAGCACTGTACCATGTATATCTGAATTGCTTTATAAAAGGTTATTTTACCTCTGTCTAAGGCTTAAGTTATAAGTATACATTGAGAAAAATACTTGATGCTGCTGGCTAAGTGTAGAGCAGTATCTGTGGTAGTTAGCTGAGTTAGGAGTAAGACTGGCATAAAAAAAATCTAAAAAACCCCCACAAAACCTCATTAGAAAGAAATCCCAGCAAAGAGAGCACCTGTGAGCAAGGCCAAGCTTTCCATCGGAAAACAACTCGAGGGTGCTCTGTCACAGAGAAATGGGGTCATGGCTCCAACATTATTTTCATGACGATGCAAGGATTCATGAAATTTGTATTGTCAGAAAATTTTACACTAAATATCCATCTAGGAGACGTAGCCAGATACACTTCTTGAGTAGTACTTTTCCTCTTAGTTAAAGCTGAAAGTCAAGGAGCCAGTCATGCAAGATCAGAGGAAAGAACATTGCAGGCAGAGGGCACAGCTACTGAACAGGCCCTGAGGAGTGAGCTTGGCGTGGCTGGGCAGCTGTGCCTGGAACACAGCGTCTACTGGGTGGACAGTGGGGACGGCGTCAGGGTGAACAAAGATGCAGCCATGTAGGCCTTATAAACAGGGAGGGGTCTGGATTTTGTTCTGTCTGCAGTCAGAATTCTTTGCAGGTTTAACTTGGAAATGCTGTTAACTCTTAACCCACTCCCCTTTCCCGTGTTTAGTGTCGTCTTTCAGCTTTCACAACTTTTACTTCATTTATGCTTTTAATTCCAGCCTCATTTTCTTGGTTGTCTTAGTATCTCTTGACACCAAGTCCTGCTACTTTCTGTTACCCTAAATTCTGTCAGCGTGCTGACCTTTCTTTCTTACCTTCCTGCCTACTACATGGACCAGCCTCTCTGGGAAACATCAGTGATCTACTTTCTCTTTCTAGAGATTCCATTTGATGGGCAAGTCACCCAGCACAGTGTCCTGTTAGTAAGGAAAGCATAATTAATAGGTGCTGTAATGTTGATGGAAGCTACAAAGCTGTGCTGATTTGGTGCTTAGATTGATGCTTTCTGACAACAGTTTGACTTCTGTTGCTCTGCACCAGTGCATTTATTCTCAGGTGCTGTCTAGACTTTCTTAAGCAGTAGTTTTGCTTTGCAACTTCACCAAGTTTAAGGATCTATGATAAGCTCCCTTCTAATTTAAGCTCAGTGTTCTTGTCTTTCCCTCCATCTCTTCTCTCATCCCAGCTGTCACTTAGGAAGTGACCTTGTCCAAAGCTCATTCTGTTTCTCCCACTGTTCTCTCACTCCCCCTACATCATTTAGCTTCTTTACTCTGTCTCTGCAGCCACTTTCCTTTTGTACATGCTCAGATATTCTTTCTCTTTTTTGCCCTTGTATAGTGGGAGTCAGTATTGATTAATAGTAAAGAGCATGATCTTTGGAGCCAAATTGACTTGGATTTTACTCCCGTCCTCTCTTAAATTAGCTTTAGTCTCTCACTCAAGCTTTTCTGCTTTTCCAACTGCCTGAAGAAAAACTACTTCAATTAGTTGTTTGATTATTGCCTCAAACTTAATCTCTCTGTGCTTGCAGACATACATGTATGCATATGTACATATGCTTATTTCTGACATGACACTTAAGCTATCCAGTAATATCGTCTTCTTATGCATAAGCTCCAAAGGCTGTTTTAAGTATTTCTGTACAAATCTTCTCCCTGACTGGGGAAATGGTTGGAACTAACCTCATTTCTTTATGTAGTGCTTTTTTCTGTTATTATTTTTACATAATGCATCGTAAGTGGTTTTGGACCAGAGGTATCATATGGATGTCTTTCCTTGCCTAATTTATTACCAATGATCCATACTAACCAAAAACATGACAGTGTTGTCCTATTAAGGAATTGCTGGAAACTCCCATAGAATAAAAAGTAATCTCTGCCATAGTGATACCTTGTTGTAGAATGGGCTTTGCTGTATAGAACAGTGCTGTGCAATACAAATATGATGTGAGCAATGTACGTAATTAAAATTTTTCTAGTAGTCATGTTTAAAAAAGTAAAAATATTTTGAAATCAATTTAAAATATATATATTTAACCCAGTATATCTAATGTTAATATTTCAACATGTAATCAATTAAAAATTGTGAGATACTTGACATTACATTTTTTTCCTTTTGGTATCTGGAGTGCATGTAATACGTACAGCACATCTCAATTTGGACTGATCACATTTCAGTTGCTCAGTAGCCATATGGGACTAGCAGCTACTATGGCAAGTTTAAATGTCAGAGTAGCAAACTCTAAACTTTCACAGAAGCATTTTAGACAGTATTCTGACAAGTTAAAATAGAAAGATGAACTGAATATCTGATAACCAAAGTCTAGTATTTGTGTCAGTTTCTGATGGCAAAAAATCAGATTAGTTTTCAAATGTACAAAGCTTGAATGAGTAAATATTGACACTCTCTTTTAATATTAAGGAAAATAATTCACCTTATTACATTTAAAAGGCTTATCAACTGAGGAGTCATTTAAAAGTGATTTTAGAAGCAAGTCCTTCATTTAAGATGTATTTAATAGGTGATTTGTGCTAGGCAATCTTGGATACACAGGTGCAAAAGGCAAGGCGCTACTCTTCAAGGGCTCTCGGTGTGGTGTTATGATTTAATTGATTATGTAACAATTTCTTTTAAGCTATGAGGAAAAGGAATATTTGGCAACTAAATGGGCATTTAGGTATGGTACCATTAGATATTCAGGGAGTATGTTTGAACAGAGCTTTGAGGGCCTTTTCAGGGTGGCCTAAGGGCACAGCAAAGGAACAAAATATCCAGCAGAGGGAACAGAGTGTATATAAGCACACGAGCATTGAACAGCATGTTGTATATGTGCACGGCAGCCTGCTTGATGTGACTAGGGAGCATATGAGCAGTTCTGAGATTCAGCTGGAAAGGAGTTGGGGGTCTCCTTTCCCCCTCATACTAGAAAATGTTAATTTCTTTTTCTTTTAGGTAAAGAAGGAGGTATTTATGATGTTTTAATTTAAGCAGAGCATTAAAGTTAGATTTAGTTTTGAAAAATAGCTCTGGATGTGTAGACGACTTAGACAGGAGGTAGGTCGGAACCATAAGAAGGAGTCCATGTAGAAGGTCCTGCAGTCACCAAGGTGGATCACGATGGACCGGACTGCACATGTGGATGGAGGAAGGCTGTATGATGAGTTTACTCAATAAAAATTGGTGTCTCGTTGGATGGTTGAATCAAGGAAGAATTAAGAGTCAGTAGAGATGCTGAAGTTTCTGCCTTTACCTGGCTGACTCAGAAAAATGGACATGTGTAGGTTAAAAACTTTTATTTTAGAGGTGTGAGTTTGAGTATTTTTAGTACTTGTGGCTATTGAGGTCCAGTGAGACTTGAAAACAACGTTTTGGGGTTTAGAAAGAAGTTTGGGGCTGACAGTATGTATCTGGGAATCGTGGCCATATTTTATGACTTGGGAGTTGATGTTATCACAAAGGGAAACCATGGGGAATTAGAAAAGAAGGAGCAGCATGAAATCCTGAGAAAGCCCAGCACTGAGAGGGATTACAGAGGTACAAAAGCCAACACAGGATGAGGTGGAAGTATAGGAAGTCTAAGGGGAAGTCAGGAAAACGCTGCCATCGCAGAAGCGAAGGTAAGGGAAATTTTAATTGGGAATAAATAGTAATGTAAATGCTGCAAAGTGAAACTAAGATCAGGTCTAAAAAGTAACCATTGGGTGTCAAAGGGGACTCATTACAGTAGCTTCAGATGAAATGGTGGGTTTGGAGGCATCAGGGATTGGATTTGCTGTCCAAATGCATCCCAGGGCTTGTTTTTGTACTGCTAAAAAAGGATTCTTAAATAAAAACAAAATCTATATGCCAGAGATTTCTATGACCCACAAAACCACTGATGCACTCCTGGTGTAAGTAAAAGGAATAGATGATTACTGTTTGAAGATGCTTGACTAGAAAGAAAGAAAGTACAAAGAGCTTAGAGCCAGAGAGAACTGACTAAACCTTCAATAATAAAAAAAAAGTTCAAATATATGAATTAAAACAGCCCAAGGATAATCAGCTAATCAAAAAACATTTAGTTGAAAACATAAGTGTCAGATATAGGCATATTTATGTATATCATCGATGTATTAGGACTTTAGAATACATTCGTTTCCTTATTGAATATGCACTAGTTTAACTGGTTCTTGGCAAGGCGTACATGTATTTTATGTTTTAGATGGTAAAAGAACTTTTATAAAGTGCTATATCTTTTAATCCACATTGGGATAGATGATGTCCATAATTATATATATTTTAATCTATCTTACAACTGGCAATTAATACAGAATTAGTATATGAAATACTATTTGTGTATGGATATATAGCTCCCATCTTTAATGTTCTTCTTCAGGCAATATTTTCTATTACTAAAAAACCTTACTTCACTTGAGTAAAAAATAGTCAAAAAAGCATCTTAATGTAATTGATAATATTTAATTTTTTCTCTTACCTGATATCGTTAATTTCAAAATATATTTAACACCCAAATGTTTTCTTTTGCACTTTAAAGCTGCTCTCAGTTGATATTTCCCTGTTTGGTTCTTTTCGACAAGCATATACTGAGCATTTGCTAGGTGTCCTGCATTGTCATTGTATGAGGGATAGAAAAATTAAGAATTGCTTATGGTCTCAAGTAAATATAGATACAAGTAATGGCAAAACTACAAGATTAAATTTAATGTGATTAGATTTTAGGCTAAATACGTCATAGAGTTCTTACTGAGACCTTACTCTGAATGGATATCAGTTGATGTCGATAACTTCGTGTCTGAAAGATTTACCATGCTAATTCCCTTCAAGTGATTTTTAAACTGTGAAGTCAGAAAAATAATAAATTCTTATACAACGATTTCATTGTTTTACTATTAATTATAGCAAAGGAAGATGCAAACTGTGCAGTGTGCGACAGCCCGGGAGACCTCTTAGATCAGTTCTTTTGTACTACTTGTGGTCAGCACTATCATGGAATGTGCCTGGATATAGCGGTTACTCCATTAAAACGTGCAGGTTGGCAATGTCCTGAGTGCAAAGTGTGCCAGAACTGCAAGTAAGTCTTAATTTCAACTCCAAGGTGTGTATTGAGTTTGAGAGAGACCCTATTATCAGGTGCTCTAAGGTTTGTGTAATATGACAAAGGTTGTTCATTCTGCGGCTGTATTCCTTCACACTGACTCCACCATGTCTTAAAAAAATTACTAGATATTTATTAACATTTATATTACTTTGAAACAAGTCTAAACAAAAACTAATATTAGTAATTCAGATTCATCATTCATTAAAAGCTAATTTAAATTTGCCAACAACTTTAAAATGAGTGAGATTAACAATCTAAAGACATAAGCATTAGAAAAACAAAGCAGTTTTGAGGGAGACCAGGAAGGTAGGAAAATAAACCTCTAACTACTTAAAGTAGTAGAGTGTGCCCAAGAATCAGCGATACACTTGAATTTCCATTCCAGGAAGAACATTTATACTAAGCCTGCTGTTTGAAAAAAATCTGTATCTATATCTGTGGGAAGGAGTTACTTTAGTAGATCCTAGTCACAGTAATACTGAAACAAAGTATTTTGACACGTTGAGTCTATAACAGTTACCTTTTCCTATTTGTTGTATTCCATCCTTTGGTCATCTCTCCAATCTTTTCTGTGATTTTTTTTTCCTCATGCTGAGAATTTGGGGATGTTACCTGCATCTACAGCAGTTACTTAAAAGCTGAGGACTTCTGTAATGAGAAGAAATTATGCCCATCACTGACATGATCAGTCTGTTTTAATTGTAATTTAATTTGATTATGATAAGCATCAATATCTTAGAATTATGTGGAATAAGTAGAACCATGTGCTTTTATTTTTTGGCAAAAATTAAAATATCAGTAAACACTTATTTGATACCTCATATCTGTGCCTAGTTTCTTGGGAAGGAATAAGAGAATTTGAAGAGTGCTTTTCCTTCAAGATCTTGCCATGTAGCTAAAGAAATAAAATATGCCATTTTATATGTAGAATTTGTTAAGCTGAGTGAGGTAACTGGAGGCCAGCTAACCATCTCCTTTTTACTTGTATTTATCTCCAGGTTTTACTCAGTGGGTCCTCTCTCAGCTCTTCTTCTTGCTTTCCCATTTTTCTTTTCCCCTTCTCTTGAATTAAATTCTTAGTATCTGAGAGTGATTAATAACCAAGAATCAAGGCAGAGATCATGCTGTAGGGCTGGGGCCCAATCTTTGAGGCAGAAGAGTGTTTAGAGGAAGACTAGGTTTTTGACTACAGTTCTTAATAATTATGATAAGAATGTTATACCTATTTATTTAGCACTTACTGCTTAATGAATGTTTTCTAAACTCTTCAACTAGAGTTATATTTGTCATATTAATCTTTGATTATTTTTCACATTTTGTACTTGAAACTAAGAGACTCAAGTCTGAGTTATTCAAGAGTAACACTGCTGGAAAAACAGCAGTCTGAATATAGACCTGATGCCAAATTTGATCCTCTTGTTTTCTGATAGTGTCTTTCCAGTTTACTGTGCTAAGATTTGTTTCTTTCCATGCAGCATCTCCTGTCAGTTATCTCCTTCTGCAGAAAGGCTGGTTTATGAAATGTTTAAAAAAAGTAAAGATTGGAGTCATTCATCTTGCCTTAACACCTCCTGCTTTGCAGGGATCCTAACATGACTAAAGGAGGTTCACCCTAAATGAGCATTCAGTCAGGGTAATCCTTTAGGGACCTTAGGAAGATGTCTGTCTCATCCTCTAGGGGGTTAGTTACCTCTATCATTATATGTGCAAAAACAGACACTGAGGTATTTATGAACCGGGCAGTTCCTAGGATGGATTATTTTCATGATTACCTACATTACAAACATAAGTTTAAAGATAAGGCATCATTAATGCTATCTTATTTTTTAGACAATCGGGAGAAGATAGCAAGATGCTAGTGTGTGATACGTGTGACAAAGGGTATCATACTTTTTGTCTTCAACCAGTTATGAAATCAGTACCAACCAATGGCTGGAAATGCAAAGTAAGTTGTTTATGTTTTTAAGGAAAATATCATCTGTATGTTTTTTATATAGATCAAATACCTATTCAAATATATACATGACCATCAGTTTTTTTGAAAAACAGCATTATTGATGTATAATTGATATCCAGTAAACTGCATATATTTCAAGTCTGTAATTTAATTTGACACATGTATACACTCATGAAACCATCATCACCTTCAAGATAATGAACATACTTAATCACCCCTAAAAGTTTCATGGTGCCCCTTGGGAATTCTCTTTTTCAACTGTTCACCTAAACCTCTTCTTTTTAGGCAGTTTGCTCTCACCATAGATTAGTTTTCTTTTTTCTAGAATTTTATGTAAATGACTTGGTATAGTATATACTCTTTTTTGTGGGGCAGGGGCGTTCTGTTCTGGCTCTTTAAGCTCACTGTGAGTATTTTGAGCTGTATCCATATTGTTACACATACTAGTAATGATTCCCTTTTATTGCTGAGTAGTGGAGATACCACAATTTGTTTATTGAATCACCTATGGGTGAGCATTGGGGTTTATGATTTTAGGCTGTTATAAAAATGCTGCTATGAACCTGTTAACTAACAGATGTATGGTGCTTCATGGCTTAGAATTTGTTCTTGAATGATTTATCTCTAATCTTCCCAGAAACTCCCCATATGAGGAAACTGAAACACTGAAATACAGCTTTAAAATCCATTAATTTAAAATCCAGGGATAAAATACAGTACATTTTGATCAGTTGGCTCTTAGGTGATTATAGTGGTTTTATATGTACATCACACTTTGTAATGTGTACATGTATTTGTGTATACCCTTATATTAAATATTTGGAATCATATTGTATATGAATATGTATATGTGTATTGTACCTCCCCCATGGTAGTTGTACTGATTGTTGGCTTATTTTTTAGATGGCTGTTTAAAGTTCCTCTGGTTTTGAGAGTTAGACTAAGGTCTATAGACATTTTTCATTTCTCTTTTATTAGGATACCAGTCTTTCTGCTTTATAGACACTTTCAAGATGTATTTGCAGTTATTTATAAGTTTTCTGCATATTTTTTAGTCACTTGATTCCCCTCCAAAGTTCCATCTGTTTTGTTGTTTGCATCTTTATTAACCCTGAGGTGTTCCAAGCAGGCCTCTTTAGGCTTCCTGAGGAATTTACTGAGGCTGTGTGGCTGTCTCTCTAAACACTGCGGGTTGTCTGACAACTCTACCTACGGGCCAGTTAGTATAGTACCAGGTAAAGAACAACAGATTTAAGAATTATTTGTCCGTGGAACACAAAATTTAAATTCTTAAAGTGAAAGCAGAAAGAATAAGAATAACTCGTTTAATTCTCAGTTGAATAAAACATTTTTTTTCTGTTTGAAGATATGTACAAATAATATTTACTATGACCTTTATTTGTTCTCTGGGATGAATCCATTGTCAAATATTTCATGTGCTTCCTTTGAAATCTGTATTAGGTAAATTAGTACATTCTAGATTGGCAGCTGGTGAGGGCCTAGTGGTTAAACAAGTTGTCCAGGTTTGCTTATTTGTAGAGGCAGAATAGGGGATAAAATCAGGTTTTCTGTCTTGTAATGTCTAGTTTATCCAATTATATTATGCTATTTCTCCCTATTCTGTTATGTATTTACTTGAGTAACAGGGCTTTTTACCTAGACAGATTAAGAAATATTTTTTTATCTAATTTTCATTTCCTATTAGGGTATAGGTAGATAAGCCATCTCTACACACCCCTCAGGTTATTTTTCTATTACCTTAATTTTATAGAATAGACATGAAGCTAGACATTAGTTTTATCTATGGTAGTTAGTTTTTTTTTTTGGTATCATTAATTTGCAATTATATGAGGAACATTATGTTTACTAGACTCCCCCCATCACCAAGTCCCCCTCACAAACCCCATTACAGTCACTGTCCATCAGCATAGTAAGATGCTGTAGAATCACTACTTGTCTTTTCTGTGTTGCACAGTCCTCCCCGTGCCCCCCAACACTATACATGCTAATCATAATGCCCCCTTTCTTTCCACCCCCCTTATCCCTCCCTTCCCACCCATCCTCTCCAGTCCCTTTCCCTTTGGTAATTGTTAGTCCATTCTTCGGTTCTGTAAGTCTGCTGCTGTTTTGTTCCTTCAGTTTTTTCTTTGTTCTTATACTCCACATATGAGTGAAGTCATTTGGTACTTATCTTTCTCTGCCTGGCTTATTTCACTGAGCATAATACCTTCTAGCTCCATCCATGACGTTGCAAATGGTAGGATTTGTTTTCTTCTTATGGCTGAATAATATTCCATTGTGTATATGTACCACATCTTCTTTATCTATTCATCTACTGATGGACACTTAGGTTGCTTCCATTTCTTGGCTATTGTAAATAGTGCTGCGATAAACGTAGGGGTGCATATGTCTTTTTCAAACTGGGCTCCTGCATTCTTAGGGTAAAGTCCTAGAAGTAGAATTCCTGGGTCAAATGGTATTTCTATTTTGAGTTTTTTGAGGAACCTCCATACTGCTTTCCACAATGATTGAACTAGTTTACATTCCCACCAGCAGTGTAGGAGGGTTCCCCTTTCTCCACAACCTCGCCAACATTTGTTGTTGTTTGTCTTTTGGATGGTGGTGATCCTTACTGGTGTGAGGTGATATCTCATTGTAGTTTTAATTTGCATTTCTCTGATGATTAGCGATGTGGAGCATCTTTTCATGTGCCTATTGGCCATCTGAATTTCTTCTTTAGAGAACTGTCTATTCAGCTCCTCTTCCCATTTTTTAATTGGATTGTTTGCTTTTTGTTTGTTGAGGTGTATGAGCTCTTTATATATTTTGGATGTCAACCCTTTATCGGATCTGTCATTTATGAATATATTCTCCTATACTGTAGGATGACTTTTTGTTCTATTGATGGTGTCCTTTGCTATACAGAAGCTTTTCAGCTTGATATAGTCCCACTTGTTCATTTTTTGCTTTTGTTTCCTTGCCAGTTACATTGGTTTCTAAAAAATAAAACTATATAGAATTTATAAAGTAAATATTAATCTAACAGATAATTTTGCTTTGAAACTAAATTGCCAAGATTGGATTTAATAGAAAGATACATTACCAGGTCCAGTTCCTGTGTAAGCTTTTTTCTTTGACTTTAATAATGTTGATACAGAGTATAAGTATTTGTATAAAAACAGTATTAGCAATCTTTACTAGTTCAGAGTCATCAGACCTCAGAGTGCCAATAAGCAGTCCTTGAACAATAGAGAGTAATGAAGTGTCACTGTTGCTCTAAAAGCTTTCTGTTCACAGGTGCACCATTGCAGCGCTGTTGCAATCTCTAATAAATGGGGCATCAATCCAGTATTTCTAAAATACCGAATATCAGTTCCTCATTGTGAGTTACTGGTATACTGTTTGTAGTATAACTGTCTTAGGTGATGTGGGTGGAGATAATCCTCTGCTTGCCCTGGATGTAGCTGCTGACTTCATGCATCTCTCTGTATGGTCCAGACATCTCATTCTTTGTGCCAAGAAATACTCTGTATGACAGCATTTGGGACTAAACTCAGATGCTCAATGCGGGTATTAAAATCTGCATTAGTACCCTCCAAGGTCAGTTAAATTTTACATCAGTTTTCGCAGGTTAGCGCTTCTTTGAAAAATGGCAAGTTCTTAGAAAACGTACAGAGCCCTCCCAGAACACATGGGTGGTCTCCCTGCATCCCCAGGCCCGCGACCCTCGTCACCGCTGCCCTGGCCCCCTTCTCTCTGCCGTCCGGCTTGTGGTTGTCGTCTTCCCCGCCAGTGGAGCGGCCTACAGAGTGGTGGGCTGGAAGGGGTGGCCGAGAAGGTTCCTCGAACCTGAGGCGCGGCTCAGCCTCGGGCCGAGGCTCCCGGGCCGCTGCTTTCGCAGGCGGCAGGTGGCGCCAGCCGGACGCTTCTTCCCGGACCTGGAAAGGCGTGGCGGCCTGTGGGAAGGAGGCCCTGGCCGGGGAGGCGGTGGGGGTCGCCTACCCTCCTGGGAGGGTCCTGGGAAGGAGGTGACCTCGCGGATAGGACCCCGGCGAGCACCTGTGCTGACGCCCCGCCGCAGGCGAGGGTCGGAGGTGGAACTGGCGGCGCGTCACCTGGTCCGGGTCGGCTGGCGGCGAGTGCGTGCGGCGGCGGCGGGGGCGGGGCTGAGCCGCTGTAACTGCCCTCAGGTGTGGCCCCGGGGGCGGGGCTTGAGGGGGGCGGGCCGGCGGGTCGGTGCGTTCAGACTGTATCTGCGCCGCAGGGCCGCCTCTGGCCTCTTTAACTGAAATGGGCCGTTGAATTCGTTACTCGTTTTATTTACTTTTCTAAGGATAAAGGTATTTTAAGACTATAAATACACCTTTGTTTATAGCTTTGGCTGCACCCAAAATCGTTGTATCTGTAACTATGTGTCTACGTACATCTGGCCTAATAACTTTCTTTTTTTAGGTTGTGCTTAAGGTGTTAATTCTTGCTTCAGTTGTGCCTAATCAGAAATTTAACCAGTATAGTTTTCTTTTTTAAAAATTTTTTAATAATTGAAACTGACTTTTTAAGATGTAGTACTTTGATTAATTTCATTGAGTTAGATGTTCATCGTTATTTTTGGCTAGCTGATTCAACAGCATATGAGGATGTAGATAAACTTGACCACTGTAATTTTCATAACATTTTTTCCTTTTATTTTACTTTTCCTTCTTTTTCTTTCCTTGTCTTTTTTTTTTTATTACAAAACTGTTATTTTGTAGCTGTTATTTAGCAAGTAGGTCAAGCCAGTGGTGATATATTGTGCCTTTTATCAATATAAAACCATTCTGTTTAATGCCTTTTATATATATTTTTGACCAGATATTGCTTTGACTGACAATATGACCACAGGGGGTTTTTAGTTGATCAGCTGAATGTGATCTTTTCACATCTTCTTATTTTGGGTCCTTCTGTGTCATTTTAAGTGTTATCTTTTGAAAGGCTTAAGAGTTAACTATTTATATTAATGGTGTAGTTGAAAGGCTTGGTTTTTGATTCCCTCTCTGTTTTTCTGTTCCTTTTATTTCCTGCAATGATTTGCAATTCAGAATCTTTTTTTTTTCATGAATGTTAAGTTAGAAATGTTGCAAATACACATTTTTTCTTCTCCCACTTCCTATTGAAAATGAAGAAATGAGAAATTTTCCTTTTCCCTTTTCTCTTCTTCCTTCTTTGCCTAAGTTAACCCAGACTATAAACCTTGTTACTTCGTCTTTTTAAAAAGTATGTTCCTCTATAAGTTCCAACCTCATTTCAACCCCAGTCTTTTGAATTTTTGGTTATGCTTCTCTGAGAAAGAATTGTAATATTTCTGAAATCGTGTCTATCTGAAAGAGAATATTGGCTTTAAGTCTGAAGAACTTGGTTTCTTGACCACAAGAGCTTGGTTTGGGTATAGTCTTGTGTTACGACTTTTCCTTTTTGAGACTCTGGAAATGTTTTTTTCAGAATTTTCCTGGTTTATGGTGTCACAGAGGAAAAACTTTACTTTTTTTAAAGTTTACTTAGTTATAATCCTTTTTTCTGCTTAAAACGTTTGGGGTCTTTATTTTGTCATTTCTTTGGATTTGCTTCCAGGATGGATCTGGTTATGGTGATTGGTTTAGTTGGAACTCCCTGAGCACTGTAAGTCTTCAGTCAGGCCCTTGGAAAGATCTGGAGAGGTGTTGGTTAATTTTGTCCTTAATTCTTTTGTAAAATATTCACCTCCTTACATTCTCTTTGCCTTTAGTAACACCTAACTGGTGTTGCGGCTCTTTATCAGTTGTTTCCTCAAAGATGTCTTCAGAATTCTGGGTTATTTCTTGAGCGGTTCCCCGACTCCCTTTGCCCTGCTCTCTTATTAATTTGCTCTCTCTAATGTTCTGCTATTCTTTCACAGTGACAGAATCATTTAAAATATTACTGAGAATGCAGTTAGATTTTTTTAAAATTCTGTTCTATGGAGATACTATAATGCAGGTAAAAGATTAGGCTGTGGAGTCAAATCTCAGCTTTTCCAGTTATTAATTCAGGATATTTGGCAAATTATTTGACTTCCCTAAGCCAGAATGTTAAATAAGACTTACTTCACAGGGGTGTTGCATTCAGTGAGATGATACCTATGGAGGGGCTAGCGTGATGCTGAGAATAGGCCCCCAGATAGTCACCACGGAGTTTTCACAGGAAGGTCCATCCTCTGAGCAGTTTGAGGAACTGCTAAACCCTTTCATAGACCTCTATCATCTGTAGTCTGAGTTTATTCATTTATTTAACCTTGGAAGGCCTGCTGTGTGTCAGGCAGTTTGGTGAGTGTGGGAGCCGCAGGGGCAAGTGGGTGTGCCTTTGCGGGGGTTGGGGCACTCGGGGGAGCCGGTCACGCTGAAGTAAGGGTCTTCTCAGGAACTTTGTTGTATGTATGCCAGTCATTGTCAGGTAGGTATCTTTCCTTGTTTCTCTCAAAAATGCTGTATGTTGATATATATATGCATTCTCAAAAACTTACTATGGGAATATTTTCAAACTTTAAAAGTTGAAAAAATAAAAGTAACACCCATATCCCACTTAACCTAGATTCACCTGTTGTTAGGATTTCGGTATCATTGTGCATGTCCACCCTCTCTACCTCCCACTCCCCATATGTGTTTTTTTTTGCCTTGAACTATTTTAGAGTAACTTACATACATACATCCTGCCCCCTTCATCCCTAAATACTTTTCAGTGTGAACTCCGTAGTAATAGGGATATTCATAATCACAGCATTTTTCTCTACTTCATATGTTTACCTCAATCTAGTATTGTCATCTAATCTATACCATCCATATTTTAATTTTGTCACTTGATCTGATGTCCCATGCAGCATTTCCCCTCTTCTGATGTAGGTTCCAAATCTAGTCTAGAGTTAGGTATTTCATTTAGTTGTCATGTCTCTTTTGACTCCTTTGAATCTGGGAGATTTCCAAAGCCCTTGTTGCTTTGATGTTACCATTTTTGAGTAATAGAGTTCTTCCACATATACTTTGGGGTCCCCCCCCAAATAGAACTTTCTCATTTTGTCTGATATTTCCTCCGGATTGTACAGGGAGCTGTGCACTCTTGGCCAGGACACTGCTGAGTGGTGCTTTACCCTCCTCAGGAAATGCATCGTAGCTGGGGGCACGTGGTGCTCATCTCCCTCATAGGTGATGGGAATTCTGACACTCTGGTCAAGTTGCTGTCATATTTCTCCACTGTTTTCTTTTTCTCCCTTGTATCTAATAAAACAGCATGTGAATATCCTACTGCTCCTCAAAATTTCCTCCAAGATCTTAGGAACCATCGCCTGAGGCAGTTGGTACCTGTTGGTCCTAAAACGATGCTTTTTCACCTCTAGCACTCCCTTCACATTTACAGTTAGTCCTCTGCCTTTTGTTGTAAGCAAGCAGGTGCCCTTTCTTCCAGCACATGTTAAAATTATTTATTACTTACTGTTAATATTGGCTCATAAATTCCTATTTTCAGTAATTTACTATTCATTACTGCAACAAACCCATTTTGTGCTCAAATCATCCCATATTTGCCTTTGGTGGCCTCCTCAAGCTGGCTCCTATGTACTTTGACCATTTTATTGTGCACCCATTACATCTCAGCACAACAAGGTGTTCCAAGATCCTCTAACACCTCCTCTGGCCCGGTCCTGGAGTCAGTCCTTTTTTGTAAGTAAACAGGTTCCTGTAGGGCAGAATGGGTACCAGGTGTGCTCATTGCTGTGAGGTGTTTGCTGCTTTGCCCTTTCAGCAGATGGGGCGGGACATGCAAACGTGTGTACATGTATGCACACATAGGTGTACATATACTCACACATACACATAATTTATCATGAATACCTCCAATTTCGATTCCTCCCAGAGCTCTTTGCTTTCTCCCATTCTTGAATATCCATTCTTCTGTAGTGAGAGTCCTGGTTCCCAGCACTGCCAGCACATTAACTCAATTGATCAGTCCAATGAACAGTTTGCTCTCAGTAACAGATTTTATTCCCCTTTCTTTTCTTGATTTAGTTTTTTTTTTAAATACATAGGACATTAACAAAAGTCAAAAAAGTTAAGATTATATAAAAAGTTCTACTCCAAGAATTGTCGTTTCCTTCTGTGTGACCTATGTCCATTTTCTCTTGTAGGTAACTTGATTGCCAGTTTATCCATCCTGTTTTGTAATGACAAGCAGATATATTTATCTTCCTTTTCTTTTTTTTTTTTATTAAGGTATCATTGATATACACTCATATAAAGGTTTCACAAGAAAATCAATATGGTTATTACATTCACCCTTATTATTGAGTAACCCCCCCATACCCATTGCAGTCATCCATCAGTGTAGTAAGATGCCACAGAGTCCCTATTTGTCTTCTCTGAGCTACACTGTCTTCCCTATGACCCCACACACACCATGTGCAACCAATCATGATACCCACAATCCCTTTCTCCCTCCCTCCCCTTTGGGAACCGCTAGTCCCTTCTTGGAGTCCGTGAGTCTGCTGCTATCCTGCAGTTTTGCTTCACTGTTGTACTCCACAAATGAGGGAAATCATTTGGTATTTGTCTTTCTCTGTCACCTTATTTCACTGAGCATAATACCCTCTAGCTCCATCCATGTTGTTGCAAATGGTAGGATTTGTTTATTTCTTATGGCTGAATAATATTCCATTGTGTATATGCACCACTTCTTCTTTATCCATTCATCTTATCTTCCTTTTCTTATACTGAAGGTGGCATATGTTTTTCTCATATTGCTTTGCTTTTTCACTTAATAAAATCTGGAAGTCACTACATCAGTTCATAGAGATCTCCTTCGTTCCTTCCCCCCACAGCTGCTCTGTTGTGTGTCTGCATCATGACTTATTCAACCAATGTCCTGTGCTTGGATATTTAGGTAGTTTCTAATACTTTACATTATAAATGGAATTTTCTCATTCATATCATCTTTTAATTGTATATTATTTGGGTATATGAATTCTATTGATTTTTCATTGCTTATTTTATATCCTGCTACTTATTCTGTAGGATTTTTCCTAGTATGCCATCTACAAAGAATTTTGTTTCTTCTTTTCCTATTCTTCTGCCTCTGTTTTCATTTGTTCAGTGTTTTTACAAGGGCTTCAGCATCATGTTAATAGTGGTAGAGACAGTAGGCATTTTTGCTTTGTTCCTGTCCTTAGTCAGAATACTTTTAGGGGTTCCTCAATTAAATAAAATGCTGGCTTTAGAATTGATGTATGTGTGTATTACACCATTAAGGAAATACCCATCCATTTTTATTTTCTCAATGGTTCTTTTTTAGGAAATGGATTTTTTGGGTTTTTTTCCCAAAGACTTTTTTGGTATCTGTTGAAATTATTCATTTTTTCTCCTTAGACCTAAATGTTAAATTTCATTAACAGATTTTCTAATACTTAATCATCCCTGTATTTCTTTTATAAACTCCACTTGGACATGGTTTATTTTTTTTTAATTTGCTATTTTATTGTACAATAGAAGTCTTTTTGCTAATATTCAGGATTTTGCATCAATATTTATGAGTTCATTTATTTTAAATTTGTAAGACTAGCAGATCTATAGTTCATGCTAGTTTCTCTTTTTCAGTGAACAGATCTTTTATATCACTCCAGCAGTTCAAAAAGATACACCAAAGATTCATTTTGGTTGGTGCTTTAGATTGGAAAGTCAGTGTGGGTAATGGGGGCCCCCACAGTTTATTTGCTTTGTACCCAGGATTTTAAGGCAGGCTAGCTCACAGGTGCAGAAGAGAGTTTGGGTTGGCATCTGGCAGGCATTGTACTTTGATAAGAAGAGTACCATTTTCTGTTCTGAAAATATGAGAAGCCATACTTGGATTTTGATGTGGAGTGATACTTTTCATCATTTCAGACACCAAGTTTGGGGTGGGTCATGATTTTTTTATAGTGTGAATTCTTGTTTTTTTTGTTCCTAAGCTCCCCATAGGCAAATGGAATATTCCATCATCCCTGGTTTGCTTTCACAATAGGCAGTTAGACTTAACTTCACACAAGTAAAACTTATGTATCCGGAACACGTTTCATTTCTGAAGTTTGGGCTGCTATTTTTTTGGTGTTCTTCCCTCCCTATTTGTTTTCTTGGATGTCTGTAGCCCCTATTTACATTTTTTGGCTGTTTTAGTGCAAATTGAGTGATGTCTCATCAGATGTTCAAAACAAACTGCTTTTTCAAAAACATACACTCTAAATTAGTGTCATTAAAATTAAAGTTTAATCTACAAATGTTTCATTGATTTCAGAACAGTTTATACCAGAATTTCAGTACAAATGCACAATAAATTGTTCTTATTTTCATTTTTCCCGGTGTTTAGAATTGCAGGATATGTGTAGAATGTGGCACACGATCTAGTTCTCAGTGGCACCACAATTGCCTGGTATGTGACAGTTGTTACCAACAGCAGGATAACTTATGTCCTTTCTGTGGGAAGTGCTACCATCCAGAATTGCAGAAAGACATGCTTCATTGTAATATGTGTAAAAGGTAAGTAGATATTATTCCATTTAAGTGTTTTCTCAGTTCTTCCACCCATGTGGTCATTTGCTGTACTGTGTATCTTTGAGCTCCCAGCTTTCAGCACTCTGATAATCCTCTTAGTACCTAGTGCTGCTATCGATGTAATCAAGTTACATTTTTATGAGTCTGAAAGGGCATAAAGAAGTGAATGGGCAAAAGACTGGAATGAATCATTATAAAGGAAAAGTAAAGAGGAAATAGTTGAAAAATAATGGAAGTAAAAATATATGAACACCTTTAATGACATCCAATAATACCAGTTATTTTTGTAGAGTCTTTACCAGTTGCCAACCCCTGTAACCTCTCTTCCGTCATTCTTAACCCTTCCTATATCCAGTTTTTCAG
The DNA here is from genome assembly GCF_030020395.1 of Manis pentadactyla. Lineage (NCBI taxonomy): Eukaryota > Metazoa > Chordata > Mammalia > Pholidota > Manidae > Manis > Manis pentadactyla. The sequence continues at coordinate 144,776,258 of NC_080025.1, read as the reverse complement.
CGAATGCCTCTTTTTTTCATAGATATTAACTTGACCTTAAATTAGAAAATTTTATTTAAATCTTAAATTTATCACTGCAGATGGGTTCACTTAGAATGTGACAAACCAGCAGATTATGAACTGGATTCTCAGCTTAAAGAAGAGTATATTTGCATGTATTGTAAACACTTAGCAGCTGAGATGGATCCCTTACAGCCAGGTGATGAAGTGGAAATGGCTGAAGTCACTACAGGTAAACTTGAGACTTTTAAAATTTCTCTGATGTTGTGCTAACCAGGCACCAGTATATAACTTTAGTAGTAATGAGGGAATCCTGTGTATCAGATCTCATCATATTTGTAATTTCTCAGCCTTTACATATACATGTGATCTTGGTCATCTCTGACTCTGATAGCTAACAACTAACCTAGCTTCTCTATAACTGTTGCCCTAATATCTGAATCGCAGGACTAACATGCTTTACTGCAGTTGTGTTCTGCGAGCCAACAGTAGTAGTTGCTCAGTGTTTGGCCATATGACGTAGTTTGCATTTCATAATCTGGGTTATTTTAGTTTTTTAGAATGTACTTTTTAAATGTTAATTCTCACCTCTTGAGCCCCAAATTCTGTTCAGGTATTTTTGGTAGTATAGTGTTGGTTATAAACATAATAATAAGATTCTTAGATGGTAAAGAGAACAGACTTATCTGATTGTTTTTCATTTTCATCAGTATGAATGGCAACTTCAGTAAAAGTCCTATATTATCATCTGCAAAGGGTTTAAGGAGACACATCTTAATTGCTAATTTTTTTTCTTCCAGGATGCCATCAGTATACATTTGTGAATATCCTTTTAAAATAATAAAATTATAATTATCTCTTAATTCATTGTACTTTCCATGTTTTAAAAAAACGGAAATGGATATTTGGTTTAAAATAAAATAATGCAAAGAATTATTTATGGCATTTTGGGGGATAATTTACCCTCACTATACCAAAGTAATAATTGTTGACTTAGTTAACAGAAACAAAAACTCAGTCTGAGCTAACAAATAAATATTCTTCTGTTAAGATTATAACAACGAAATGGAAGTTGAAGGACCTGAAGACCATATGGTATTTCTGGAGCAAGCAGTTAATAAAGATGTCAGTGGTCAGGAGTCAGCACCTGGAATTGTTCCAGATGGTAAGAATAATTTTTATAATGGATACAACCTGTTTTCTGAAGAAAATATGTATATACATTGGTAAGTGAACATCTGCTAAAAGTTTAGTACCCTAAATAAAAATTAGCTGAAATGGAGTCACTTAGGAAATAGTGTACAGAAGAGTTTTTCAGTAAAATAACCTCAGAAAGAGATTAATAGGGGAAAGGGCATGTATATATTTGTAGTTCAGCTGTAATCTAGACTTAATTATAAATATATACCTTGTTTGGGGGTCAGGCGATTTTCACTGAAAAGCAATTTAATTCTCTTCTTTAGTTGTACTTGAATAACTAACTAGTACTGTTGCTGATTGTGAGGTGTTTCATGCTGAGGTGCTAAAAAATTTGTTCTAGATTATCTCATTGGTCCTATTGAGGGTTATCTCTGTTATCTCAGTGATGTTTCAGTTAAGCTTTTTGCAGTATTGATAATAGGTATTATTGTACTTGAGGATCTGAAATTAATGAGAGACCAGGTTGGGAAGAACTACTTATTAAATTTAATCTTAGGCTCATCTGTTAGTCTGCAGAATTTTTTGTGAAATTATATGTTATATACATACAAAGCTTCTGAGATATTTTGAGATGAAGTTTATATTTAACAACTCATTAAAAGGTATAGATCATAAAGATGTAAAGCAAAGAAAAATAAAATAGCTATCGGTAACAGTAAATCTTATCATAGTGCATAATCAGATTCCTAATTTCATCTCATACCCTACTTGCTAATAAATAGTAACAGTGTGTTTTGTGCTTAAATTGGATATTGGCATATGGTAGTGGGATAAAAATCTTACTCAAATTACTGTTGAGAGAGCAGTGTTAGAGAAATGTTGACGCCTTTAGATTCCACAAATGTGTTGTTCACAGCAGTTCAGCTCCTTACCAGAGAGCAGCAGAAGAGTGACCCGCCAGAAGGTCGTGACACACAAGGTCTTCTCATTTCTGGTAAGCATTGTGTTCGTGTTGTCTAATTTGGTTGAGTTAAATCATAGTGACTTTATGGTTGCTGTGCAGACATAAGTCATTATCTATTAAATTAACTTCAAATTAATTATTCCAAAGAATTATTTACTGTTGCTATATATATATACTACAGTAATGAAATCTTTTAGTTAAGCGATCATTTTCTTGAAAAGAATTGACAGTGGATTCCTAAAGGAGGTTACATTCTCTATAAATATAAAGTTGCTTAAACCAGTTGTTCATTACTAGGTAAGTTAAAATCATTGTACGCAACTAGTAGCTGTTCATGGTTGAAGTGTTTGGGATTCAGAGCATGTTTACATTGTTATTTTAATACTTGCTGCCTAGCATAGAACAGAAAGAATATACTTGTGGTCTATAAGTATATTACACATTTTCCTGTTTGCCAATAAGACTTGAGGTAATTGGTCTTCTATCAACACACAATTTAGGCTTCATGTAACATTAGGATAAGTTTGTTTCACTTGAGTCACCAAAATAATGGTACTTTAGGTTTTAAACCCTTAAGTGTCTGCTCTTCATTTATGTGTAGTTAACTTTAAAATATATTTTTTATCTTTTTATATTAAATATTTTTGAAGCATTTTTGTGTTTAAAAATATTTAGTGTGATCAGATCTCTTATTTCATGTTATTTCATGTCTTTCATTAAAGCAGACATGAGAAGTGAGGTTTCATTTTGATAACAACATAAATGTTAGTCACCATGGTAAATAATGAGGAAATTAGTGTATCTTTTATGTAACTTTGAAAATACCTTGATGGTATTTGAAATAAGTGCTTCTTATCCTTAGGGGTCTTACTTTAAAGAGCCACTTGGGGCTCATTTCAGTTGGACCTCTTAACTACTCTTAAGTAGGATTGGATTAAAGGTTTGACACACTAGTATCCTGATTTAAAATTTGCTACTCAAAGACTATAGATACTTCTGGTATCTAATTATATTTATTGACTGGCTAAGATTAGTTTCTTTGGTTGTAAATGATGAAGACAAACAAGGATTATATCCAAAAAAATGTGTTAAGTATGTTACAGTTACAGTTAATACTAAAGTAAGTCTTTCCTGTTTGGTCATTGTAGTTTTGCTTACATCTGGGGTGTCTGCTAATGCAAAATATCTTCGTATTCTAGACTAGTCTTCACTTTTTAACTTGGATACCTCGTGTAACATCACTGAGCCTCATTTTCCTAAGAAAATGAGTGTGATTTTAATCTACAAAATTTTAAATCCTTTTGTAAATGCTCAAATTGTAAAACAACATATATATAACAATTGTATTCGAAATTATTTATATTTATATTCCTACCAGAAATTACCTTAAAATCTGGGGGTCCTATTAAGGTGATATTTTGATAGGTTTCTGATCTGTGACTTACTCCAATCTGTGACTGATTCTAATCCATAAACGCTGGTGTAATTTGGCTTTTATTAACCTATAATTGCTTTTCTTGACGAGTACCTCTGGTTTAGGTCATGGTTTAACCAAAAGTATGTTTTGTAAACTCCTTGGGCTCCCTCTCCCTTTTTTTCTGCCCAAGCTTATTATTTTTAAGGCATAAAGCTGTAGATGTATAAGACATTCATGTCTTACTCCTACTCATAGTTATAAATTGTTAAATTCATATGTACATTAACATAGCAAATATTCCAAATTTTGTAGAATCATCCCAAGATAAAATGAATCCTGAATTGGAAAAACAGATTTCTCATGAAGTTGGTGAAAAAATGGAAATGTCTTCTAAAGTGATATATATTTGTGATGAAGATCAAAATGAAAACCGAATGGAAGTGACCGAAAATGTTGAAGTCCCTGCACACCAAAAGGTTGTGCAGTGGGAGATGCCACAGTCGGTCCAGGAGTCTGATGTTCTGGGGTCCACAGAAGAATCAAGGCTCCCAAAGTTAACCACTGACTCTGCCACCGTTCCACCAGAAACCTCACTGTCCTCCTGTGGGGAAAGTACTTCTGTATTTTCTAAGGAACAGTTGACTCTAGAAAGGGTACAAGAAGAAAAGGAACAGAAAGAAAATCCTGAATCTTTCACTGCATTTATGGACTTTGAAATTCAGACTCCCGCAGTTGAGAGTTGTGATAAAGATGGTTTATGCCAATTACCACCTGAGACAGAGTCGTCGCTTTTGCTAGCAGCAGGCATGAGCGAGGCCAGGGTGCCTTCCTCCCCACCGCCCTCTGCAGATGTGCCTCCCCATGGCGTGCTGCGGGGTTGCCCTACAACACTCGGTGCTTCTGTTGGGAACATGCCCACAACTCACATCTCAGTCACTCCAAAAATTGGCATGGGTAAACCAGCTATTACCAAAAGGAAATTTTCTCCTGGTAGACCTCGGTCCAAACAGGTAGGGTGATTTTACTGTTGACAGAAAAGATGTTGGAGCAGTCATATAAAATAAAGGGGTATGTGGAGCTTTGGTTTGAGGGCAGTTTTTTCTATCTTCAGGTAGAACTTAGATGTAATGTTGATTTTGTGTTTTGGCCGTTAAAAAAACTGTTTAGACTAATTAAACTTGAAGTGATCTTATTTGGAATTTCAGGTTTGTTGGATCATACAAATGCAACCAATTTGATTCTAGTTTCTGATAGTGTGTTCAAAAAAATTTCAGTTCTGTGCCACAGGAACAATAGAGCCTTAAAAAAAAAACCAGTAAAGTTCTTAAGGGTACATTCAGCTCTTCTGAAGTGGGGCTTAAGTGAAACTACAAGGCAAAGTGCAGACACTGTAGCTGAGATTTTTTCTACAAAATCCCTGGTTTCTGAAGTTTTTATGAAATGGCAAGATACCAAACAGTGCAGAAGTTAGTCACTATAGTAATTTGGAGTCAAGTGTCATGATTTATGTGCTTTCAGTGATTACAGTATGACTTTTTATAGGATGAATAGTATCTTGATCTTGTTCACTTTATTTTGGAATCATAAGATCAGTAGAAAAATAAAATCAAATTTGTGGGTATTGGTCTTTTCTGAATAAAATGCAGATATATTCTCAAAAAAGAACAAGTTACACACCAGTGGCAAAGTCATTCCGCATAGGACTTTGCTGTCTCTCTATGGCAGAGGTGTGCAGTGAGCGGAAACAGTATATACCCTTCTCTAAGTATTTTCCTGGGGATTTGTTTCCTGTTCTACCAAGAGGGGGTTTTCTTCTCAAACCAGTTCTCCTCCTCCTCAGTCTTGTCTTTTTTGTTTGTTTGTTTTTTTTCGTTTTGAGTAGTTACATAATTATGTAGTTTTGGCCCTGAAAAGACTTTAACAGTGGAAATTTGAATCTCAGATTTAATTTTTGTTCAGATATTTATATTCTTTTAGAATATTGCATCATAAATATTCTGTGAAGTTTTACCATATTTCTCCTTATTTAGAGGGTTCTTTTCCAACTGAGAAGCCATTAGGATTATTCTCCTGTTGTGTTCCAAAATTGTGTGTGTGTGTGTGTGTGTGTGTGTGTGTGTGTGTGTGTGTGTGTGTGTGTTTCTTCCAACTTTATCCCGTTTTATATGAGCCATGTCCTGATATTTGCTATATAGCTTCTGCTGTGTTCTCTTTCAATGCACAATTCTGGCAGTATTCTACTTTCTTTTTAACTGCCATTTTATCTTTACTACCTCAGAATTTGCTGTTAATCTCATAAACAGTTTGTAGGCTATGTTTTGCCTCCCATTTACCTTGGTTTTAGTTGTGTAGTAAACAACCTTCACTTGTTGATTCATAGCTTACTAATATACTGCCATTTTATGGAGAGTATGAATTGGATAAAACAAGATAGCTCTTTTCATTTTTTATTATTACTGAGGTACTGATTTTATAACTTCCAGGAAATATCCTACACATAAACCAGAGTATATATATCCTTATGTTGGAAATCCTAAAGTCTGTTAATTCTGTTACATGAATTTCTTTGATACCAGGCATTCCTCTGTTATATTTTTTGGTTTTATTTAGTGTTTATTGTACACAATCTTGGCAGTGGGGACTGGCTATAAAATGAAATGGATTTGTCTGATAGTGATTGTGATAGAAGCAAGAGTCTTTGGTTTCTGTCTGTCTTTTGATTATTAACATTACTGTTGTTTCCATAGTTTTAAAATGTTACCAGTTCTGTGGTCTTTACCAGTAGAGTGAGTATCTTTCTAACCAAGGAAGTACATTTCACGAGTTAAATTCTCAGAATGGTCAAATCTTATATTTATTTTAACCATTGGTAATATGGCATGAGCTTTTCTAAGAATTCATTTAGAAACTAAATGAATACTTTAATTAGAAACAAAATCTGAAAGCTTTGGAGTTTGATGTGATAACTCGTGATTGGATTATCAAATGTTTTCTGCAGATGAGTTAGCTAGCAGTGGGGTAAGCCAGTCGGTCCCATCCAATAGAAATAGAATGTGAGCCTCCTGTACCCAATTTAAAATTTTCCAGTACTGCCACTTGAAAAATTAAAAGAAGCAGGGAAAGTAAATTTTAGTATGTTTTATTTAACCCAATATATTAAAGATATCTTAGCATTCAATCCATATAAAATTTTCTATGAGATATTTTACATTCACTTTTCATGCCAAGTGTTTGAGATCTGATTTCAGACTGCTACCTTGGAAGTAGCCTCATTTGATGAGTGGCTACCTTACAGTGCAAGGCAAAACATTTTTAAAAACTTTAGTTCCAGAATTATTGGTGAAATTAAAAGAAATACCCAAAGGAATTGAAGATTGGTGAACTAAGTGTTGCTCTACTTTCACTATTTTTAAGGACTGAAGTAGAAATATTCTCCACCAGTTGCTTTATAGGACATATTCTAGAACATGATAGTGAAACTATTGGCTGTAGCAACAAATTGTGTATTTTGAGTGTATATTAGATTGTCAGTATACAATCCATATATACACATATAGTCACATACACACATGAGTATACATGGGTATGTGTGTGTATGTATGTACACACACATGCACTTATATAACACATCCATATATGTATTTGTATGATGTTGGGCGTAAGGATGGAAATATATATAATTTCTGAATCAGGTGTCGGAATACAGGAAGTGGAATCTGTGTCTCAGGTATTGGAAATCCATTATCAAATGGCAAATCATACAGGATTATCTTCCCTTTAGAAGAGCTTAGTAATTTGAGGGTTTTATAGTGTCTTCTGTGTGGAAGATTTTAGGTGTTAAGTGAGAATAAGTATGTTATTTTCTTCATGAGATGTTTCATCTCTAAGGTATGCATCAGAAGCTTACTTCAGGAGTAGTAACATCAATTTTTCTGATGGTTGTGGATAGAAAAACGTTATTTTTCTTTATTGTTTCTGTCCTTGTTTCAGACACAGGATTTTACAACAGAGGAAAAATTTACACGATAGCTAGTAAGAAAAGAAAATTGGTGGGAGTGATGACAGGCAACGAAATGGGCGTGGTTTCATAGAAATTGTCCTAGGGAACTAGTTGGTCTTTTCTCTCATCCTTTATTGAAGTCACACACTTGCATATGTATTTTTTAATATTTCATTTTTCAGTATTTTTATACGTATATCCACATCGGACCTTGGGTTTAGAAAAGTGGCTGTTGATCCTACACCTACTATAATTGTCTGGGAATCTTTAAAGCACATCAGCGTGGTGACCCCGCCCGCAACAATCAAAACACACCCCCTGGCCCTCTTCTTTTCACCTTGACCCTGGGAGAAAGACTTGATTTAGAGAATGTGTTACTCATTGTTTCATTATTTTTATTCATTAAACGTACTGTAAGAAATGGCCTTAAAAAACAGTGGATAATAGAATGGAAAATTTATTTCATCATATCAAAATGTTTTCCAGTTTCTATTCATTTCTCAACACAGTTATAGTTACCATTCTAATTTGGAATTCTGAGGTAATAGTAATTTTAGCTCATCCTCTTTTATTTACCCTGTTTATATCTTATGGGAAGATGTTTAATGTAATCACATGACTGTGATCTATTTTAGACACTTAAACTGATTGCTTTCATGATAATATTAAGTTTTTATTGTCTCTGAAATGTTTTCTTCAAATATTTTAAATATTTATTAATATTCTTAAGTCAGTTTCATAATTTATCCCTGTGAGAGAAAAGTGTGGTAAACTGTAGAACATTGTAGTTTTGTTAACAAAGTAAGGGGTTCTTTTTTTTCTTAAATATTTCAAGAAAATATCATAATAGCAAGCGTACTCAACTATATTTTGATAACTTTCAAATTCTAAGAATTTTTTCTTTATTTTTGATTTTACCTTTTTACCATTTTTTTGTTGCCAACATCCTGTATATGGAAAGTAGGATTTCTGTAAGTTCTAAGACTGATACTGAGAGGTTCTTACTGAGAAGTTGAAATTTCTTAGATTAAAATGTCATTAAATCATAACCACTTTCCTATTACATTGTGATCTGAATTTATTTTTCATTAGTTTAATTTTGTTATGAACCATAGAATTTTATAACATACTTGCATATTGCAGTAGCATTTTAAATGAAGTGTTTCAAATTAACAAATCAGTTTCATAATCTATTCCTGTGAGAAAAGCCTCCAGAGCGACCAGCTATCAAGGATTGTAGTTTTGTTAAGAATTACAAAAGTAGGCAGTTTTTTTCCTTTTTAATTTTTTAAATTATTTTTTATTTTGCTTTCATTAATCTACAATTACATAAGCAACATATGATGTGGTTTCTTTTTTTAAAAAAATAATCAATAACCATTTCTGGTTTATAAATACAAATCCTTTTAGAATGAAGCACTGTTGACATTTTTTCATTTTTGTTTTTAAGATTTAAAAAAAGGCAGATCTGTAAACCATATTGTCCAAATAAGGAGAGGTTCAGTTTTTATTAAATTATTTCATTAAAAATAGTTTGCATTTTGAAATGTTGCTTTATATAATGTATACACAGTGATACTCATTAAAGGAAAGGATATCACCATGGATTGTTCTAATTGTCCATTCTTGGATGCCTAAAAGGTAAAACCTACATTCTGGAAGTTTGTCTTAGAATCTGTTAAACAAGGTTTCATCAGTAAATAGATATATATTGTCTATTCTTTATGGGGAATAAAAGATACAGTGTAAATGCCAAGAGTGATTTTCCATATACATTCTTGTCTAAATACTATGCTGGGTCTTTAAAAAAAAGTGACTTTTAAGAAGTATTGTTTACATCTATTATTACTGTAATTAATTGATACTGGGAATGATGGATTAATATGAAATTCAGTGTGATCATTTCTATAGAGTGAATTGTTTGGATTCAAGCCCTTATTCTGTGTCACACTAAGCAAGTTACCTTGTGAACTGTGTTTCTTCATCTTTAGAACTACATCATATGGTGGTTGTTAGAATTCAACAGCAACACATAGAAAGCACCTGACATACAACAAATGGTGGTTCTGCCCTGCTTACTTTCTGCTGTGGAGGAATCCACAGAGTCCTGTAGGGAAGCAGAGGCAGGAGAGGAAGAGCTCGCTCAGGCTTGCGGGCTGAGGCCTGTTTTCCAGGAGAAATGAAGACTAAACTCTTGCTACTCAAAGAGTTTTCCTGCAGACTAGGAATTTCAGTACTACCTGGGAGTTGGCCAGGCAGACTCTCAGCCCCCCTTACCTTGAGTGAAAATGTGTATTTTAGGGTGATCCCTGTGCAGGCTGACATCCAAGAAGCACTGCTCTACACCCCTGAGAAAGTAGCTTTAAACCTAAAAGATACCTAGCCCTTTGGGGTGTCAAGCTGCAAACAAACAGATTAATTAGAAGCATCAGACTTTCCTCTTAGTTTCCTTGTACATGTTGGGATATTTCTGAAGCCATTTTCAAAACCATTGTGAGCACCAAACACCAAATTTGCGTTCATAATTATTGAAGGCTAAAGCTGGTAATGGCTAATTTCTGTGCTATTATAGGATCTTACCAAATAACTCTCAGGACTAAACTTCTTGTTCTATTTTATATTAAACTAGTTTTGTGTATGAGACTTACATGAAAAGAATTCTGTAAGTCATACAGATGAGTTGTTTGCTGCTGTAGCCAAACTGTGAGTGAGTGAATGGACATTCTGAGAAGACAAATAACAACCTTGGGTTTGCGTAGTAGTTTGGGAAGGGTGGACCTGAGGTTGATTTAGGACAGTAGTGTGCAGGAGAGACCACACCTTCTCTGGCCACTCTTAAAACTGATTCAGTAGATTAGGATATTTCTAGTCTCTAAATGTGGTATTGGTCGTATTTAATAGCCAGCAACAGGATTAGGTTTATAATAGGAAGTTGCCCTAACAGCCTACCTGCCATTATTGTTCCCATTTCCTTATCCTTCAGTCCTTGTAAGAGCAGTATAATTTAATAGGTTGATAAATATACCTGAGAAATTGTCCTCAAAGTAGAAGGAAGGTTAATACCAATTTAAACAGGTTTGGGGTTCAATATAATAATGTGGAAATCTAATTTAGTCTTGGCCAAGTAGTATTTTTTAAAAGTTTCTGTAGGAGTTGATAGCAAGTTTCTTCTGTTTAGTGCTCTTTTCAATTTAACATCTCCTGATGGCTACATTTTGAACCCTTTTGCTTTTAATTCAGTTGTAAATAGTTTAAGAGTAGCAGTGTGTTAGATAGATTGGTAATTTGTTTTTGTAGTTGAGGAAGTCCAAGATGCTAGGCTATAGCTGGTGGGGGAATTAGAATGTTTCGTACATATATCTCAATACAGTGTTTATTAATGCATTTATGTGTACATGCAGGCAAAAAAGATAATACTTGGTAGAAAAAGTTGTTCAAAAAGTGCTGGGCCAGAAAGCTTAACCTAGCAGTGAATACAAGGAGCTGACTTGCCAAGCTCATTGTCCAATGGCAGCAAATAAATCAAGTGTAGTAAGTGTAAATTCAAGCGTGACAGTGGTTAAACCATGTTGCAGTTGACAGGGAACTAACCTCTTCTCAATGATCCATATAAGTTCTTTTTTATTAAAGCTGATATCTGAAGGATGATTTATAACTAAAATAGATAATTACAGCTGTATTTTAGTTTTAAGGTCTAACGGATATATTAGGTAATTTCTTCTATGTCAAAATATCTAGGTATAATCATAATTTTTCAGTTCCTATAAAATTGCATACAATCTATCTTCCAGTGTCTTAATGATAATACAGTTACTAAAATTCATAATGTAATTACCCAACCTTTTATTATATAAGTTCTTCACAGCAGATGAATGGTTTTCTAATTATCCCTGAAATGGCATCCAAATATTCTTTCTATAGAGTCCTTCACTTTGTTCATTTGTGTCATACAACGTGTGAATGCTTCTTAAAATGAGATATAATTTTGGCATTGAAGCTACTTATAAATTATGAATAACATAACATTACCTTCGAGTATGATTTTTTGTGGTGTGTTTTAAGAACTGTCTCGGACATAACGTTAAACTATCTACCAAAGGGAATTCAAGATGTACACGAGCCAGTATCCTCAGAAAAACCAGTGGAAGTAGAGAAAACTAAATTTAGGTATCTCTTGCTCCCTGTCTCTACCACTAAATAATTATAAACAATAAAACATAGGGCCCCCAAATTGTGATCCGTAAGATGCCAAGGGAGTGGTCGTGGGCAAGACGGTTTCCAGGGAGTGCTGCCAGAGGGCCTCTCTAGTGAGGAAATAATGCAGCGTCCCCGCAGAACTGGGAGAAGCTGTTGGAAAGTTGGGCTTTTTCTGAGTCAGCAGGGCCCCAACTGGCAAAGAGCTTGGCCTGGTGGAAGGGTGGGCAGCAAGGAAGCCAGGGAAGGTTGGGCATACAGGCGGCGAGAGCGGCAGCTTGAGGGGTCTGCGCTTTAAGTTGATTGAGGAGCTGTCGGAGGGTTTTAACCAGGGCAGTGACTTGGTCAGATTTACAGCTCTGAAAGGTCCCTCTGGCTGCATGTGGAGAAAGCTTCGGAGGTGCAGGCGCGAGAGCAGCGCCGGAAGGGCAGACTGGTCAGCGGCAGGTGGCAGGTAGTGGCGGCAGCCAGGCCTCGGTGCTGGCGGTAGGACTGCCAGGAAGAGGAGGGTCAGCGACAGTGTCCTGAGTCACTGGTGATTTGGATTGACGTGGGGGGATGGAAGAGGCAGAGAAGAGTGGTGAGGGGAAAGAAGAGAGCAGATGACTGACTCCTAGTTTTCTGACCCAAGAACTGAGTCCATTTCTAAAGATGGGGAAGGTGATGAGATGGCATGGTAAACTGGGGAGGTTTTGTGTGACAAATGGAAATGCTAAGAAGGAAGTTGAAAATCGTAGTAATTTGGAGCTATCAGAGCATGTTAGAACTGGAAATGCGAATTTGGGAGACATTGTTCAGGACAGTGTTTCCAGCCCTCATTATGGATCGCACCATTTAGGATGAGCCTCTGCCAAGAGGACTGTTGTCCAGGCTGCAGCCTTGCCAGGTCAGGTGGAGGAGGAACTTGCATGGGAGGCTGAGGGGTCTGCACGGGGCGGCAGATAGGTCTTGAGAGTTGGAGTAAAATGAGAATAGACAATGACTTTTGTCAGCAGAGAGGCTGCCAAAGGCCCCGGACGCAGTAGAAAAGAAGACAGAGGTGTAGAAGCAAGTTGATCTGATAGTGGGAAACAGAGGTAATTCACTCCTCAGGGAAATCAGCATAGCCACTAGCTCAGCATGAGGGCAGGCTAATTAAAAGTGAAACCAGTGTCTCTTGTGTGGTTTTTCTTATTAATTATTGTCATTAATATTCCATTAATTATCTGCTCCCCAAAGACCAGTCAGATTTTTTTTCTTTTGGTTGATGATTTAAATTCCTGGTGGCATATTTATGTGATTAATAGATTTCTAGTTTAATAATATTCTAGAAACCTGGTAAGTACTGTTAAGAGTTTTGGCCATTTAATTGGTGAAGTACATAGCATGCATTGTTGGTAATTCAAAGTAGTTTCTTTATGGCTTGATATTTTCTTTAAAATGTTACCTTTGTGGAGTAAACTTTTCTTTTTGCTGTTAAGCATCTTCATTGGATTAGTTCAGGTTATTGCTGAATGCAGTTATTTGGAAGTAAAATATCTTAGTTTTATTTTAACTATTTTAATAAGATACTATTTCTTGTATAAATAAGCAAGTACTTTAGGCATTTTAATTTGCAAATTTAGGACAATTTGCTTTAACATTTTCACCTTTCAAATTAGTCCCTTGGATGTAATCTAAGTATAATGTCCCCTAAATAAAAATAAAACCAAAACCCACAACTAAATGGTCAGTGAAGAAAGAGTAATTAAATGCTAAGGTTATTATAATGGTTTTTGCATCTTAAGGTTACAGACTAATTTTCCATAATTCAAATGAATGTATCCGTCGGTTGTTCCTGTTTCTGAATGCATTTTTTGGCCTACTAGTTTGGTTTTTTATAGCAATAAGTAATACATAACATTCTTTAAGATCATCATTTTTCCTTTCCAGTAGAGCGATAGTTGTTAGATGAAAATCCCCAGATAGTTTCTTACAGTGTTAAATCTTGAAGAGTTCGATTGACTTCTACTTATGTTTTGGTTCTGTAATTGCAGTTTATGAGCCAATGTTGGTGTCATATAAACCTTAATTTTTAATATGTGTCAGTGTACCAATGTTTTAACCAGGATAAAGTATTTAATGTAAATTGTATCTGCAAACATTTAAGTGTAAAGTCACTGTAAGTGATAAGCTTATTTTCCCTACCTTGAAGCAATTTGTCCTAAATTTCCATACGTCTGCATTTGTTTTTTGCTGTTCTAAAATTCCTTAGTTGCTGGCTTTGACCTTTTACGTTGCTGAGTTTTATACATCTATTTTCTCACCTGCCATATCCTAGGGGGCTTGGAGTACCCATAATACAGTGAGCCCACCTTCCTGGTCCCCAGACATTTCAGAAGGTCGGGAAATTTTTAAACCCAGGCAACTTCCTGGCAGTGCCATTTGGAGCATCAAAGTGGTAAATAAAATTGCATTTACATTCATATATCATTTCTTTCTGATTGGTTTTCTCCAAGTAAAAGTTAAGAATTAAATCTTTGTTTTCTAGATAAATAGTTCAGCTTCCAAAGCCACTTTTTGATCTAGAGATATTAATATGAAGAAGCAACATGCTTGCACTTACAAATATGGATTAGGAGGAAATTAAATTGCAATTTTACATGACTGATTTTAAGTGTGAATTTTTAATACATTTTTTTATGGTTGCTTTCTTCTATGTTGTAATTACCAGTATTTTTATGGGGAGAAATCCTTGTCACATCGGCTGTAAAGTAATTAAGGACTTGCTAATTCATGATAAAAATTTTGTTGCTTAGGAAAGAATAAAAGAGAAACTACACTAATCCATTATGTGCTAATGGAGCAGAAATACCATATTTGCTGGAGTTTACATTGTCTTTGTTAATAACCTTAAAATTATAGGGCCTCTTTTCCATGCACTGGTGGATGAATTCTAGTCCTTTAAGTAAGTTAAGTTGTCTGATGTATTTTGAAGGGTAAACAATTAAGTTGAAAAATTGTTAATCATTTGAAAGTTAAAAATATTTTACAGACTAGAGACGATGATTTTTCTTCATCTTCTATATTTAATATAATTCTGGAATAAGGCTGTTTAATTTAGATTAATCACAGCTTCAAAGGAGTTCTAGATCCCACTTATTTTCTGTCACTATTGGAAGAACTGCTTTTCAACTGTTGATATCATACAGAGTGTTCAAAGAATAAATGCTTGTTTTAAGAGCATAGAGGATAGCTTGTTCAATTTTGAAGGAGATACTATTGATTTTCACTTCTCTGTGTTACTGGATGTTGGGGGAAAATGAGAGATTCCTAGATAGTCTTCATTTGATCATTGACTTAAAAAAATATTTTATATCTGTTAACAAAACAACCACAAACTGTGCAGTTCGGCCCTACCCTATCTCTTGCTCAAAGAAGCTCACGAGATCTAAAGGAGAGCAAGTTAAGAGGACAAGGAGAGGCAGTTTGAAAGCTAGAAGTTGGCTGTATTTATTGAAACTGAAGGGAAAAAAATTTTCCCTTTCCTTTTTTTTTTTCATGTGTTATCAGCATAAATTTTTGACTTGAAAATCGTGCTAAACAGGTGGTGAGTTCAGCATTTCAGACTACAGTAAGTGATATCAGTTGAAGATGTGACATTTTTTAACTTGCTAGGAAGAAATATCAAAGGATTTTCCTGATAATTTTAATAATTTTAAATATACATAGCATAGTATGTGTAGATGCCAGATAGTAATACATAAGTCTGAGTATAAATAAACAAACAGGAAATACTAGTATTTACTTGTTAAAATATCAGGGGATTTAACGTGTTTTCCTATAGAATTTTTCTTCCATTGGGTAGAAATTAAGATAAATTTACTTCCATTTCTAGTAATTATCATATAGATGTTTTAAAGCAAGCCTTTTATCCTCTCATCAGCTTTTCTAAATCTTTAAATAAATAGTCCTGTAAGTACTGTGGTAGAATTGAAGTGCACACAGTAGTTCATGCAGACAGCTATTGAAGAGTAAAGGAAATTGACAATTTTAATGACAGGAAAAGTACTACTGTACAGTAGCAAAAACTAACTTTGATGTAGCATACCAGTCTAGAGAGGTGGCTAAGAACATGGGTGCTGGAGCCAGATTTGCTAGCTCTATAACTTTGAACAAATTATTGAAACTTTTTATCCCTTGGTGCACTTATCTTTAAAATGGGGGTAACAAAATAGTGCTGACCTTACGAGATTGTTGAGAGTAAAAAGTGCTTAGAGTGGTACATAGAAATACTCACTACCTGTGAGCTGTTAGTGTCCTTACTGAGAGACCAGGTGAGCAAGAGTGTCCTTCCTTTTACTTGCTCTTCATTGCATACCACTCGTTGCACATGGATGGGGTGCGGCTCTTCTAGCTCCTTAGAATGTAGGGTCAAGAAATGGAAAAACAGTGCCAACGTTTGCTCGTGCAGGGCATTCACAGTGACTGACCCAAAGTTTGATTCTCAGGTTATAGACATTTTATGGTTTATATTTTTAAGTTGGCAGAACATACTCTGGGCTTTTAATATTTATCATCTGTTTATGTAATAGTTGATATGTTTTATCTCATGCTTGGATTTTAGGATTCTTTTGGGCTTTTCCAGAATGCTGACTTGCTTTATCTGTCATGTAGGGCCGTGGATCAGGATTTCCTGGAAAGCGAAGACCTCGTGGTGCAGGACTGTCAGGACGAGGCGGCAGAGGCAGGTCCAAATTGAAAAGTGGAGTTGGAGCAGTTGTGCTACCTGGGGTAGGGGTCTTCTCCTTCACACTAGCTGTCATCCTCACTGTGTCGACTTAAGGGATGATCTCATTTGTAGCAGATGGTAGATCCTAGGAGTCACATAAATAGGCCAAAATTACTTCGTTTTGCTCTGCTTTGCATTTTTTTAACCTCTGGACAGATGCTATTTTTTTTTACTTTTCTCATCCTTTTTTCTCTTTTCTTAACCTTTCTCTTTGACTCTGGTCTTTCTATGCCAACCCTGCCCAGAAATCCAGTGTACATTTTATTTGCTCTTTTATTTAAAAAAAGAAAAACAAAAAACAAATCTCCTGTTCTATTCTTGAGTTTATTTGAAAAAACCTAATTATGTTATGTTTTAAGTTTTTTGCAGTTGCTCTCAGTGCTGTAATAAGGCTTTTAGAAGAAACTAGAATGTTGCAGATTAGTGTGGACTCTTAAAATGTTGACAATTTTATGACTGTCTTTGACATAATTTAAGATTGATAAGTACTTGCACACTGGCACATTATGAGACTTGATTTTTAAATGTGAATTTGAAAAAAAATGTATTTGTCAAATAATGGCAGGTATTTGTGCAGTAGCTTTACTATTTTACCAAAATCCTGTTTCTGAAATTCTAATTGTCATTTTAAGTTCAGGAGACAGGTGGAATTGTTCAGTTTTACTACTGAAAGAGTAAGGAAACTTGGATTTTGGTCCTTTTTTAAAAACAAATCCCCTCTCAAAATTAGCAGGCTTATTGGGGTATAACTGATGTAAGAGAAGGTATAAATATTTGAAGGGTACAGTTTTGACATATGTATGACATATGAGCTTTGACACTCTTGAGAACTATACCACAATCAAGATAGTGGACATACCCACCCCTCAGAGTTTTTGTGCCCCGCTGAAGTTCCTCCGCATTCCTCCCTGCCACCAGTCCTCCTGTCCCAGGCACCGACTCATCTGATTTCCACAGCTGTTGATAGTTTGCATTTTCAGGGTTGATGTGAGTGGAGCTATACAGAGCATACTCTTTTTGGTCTGACTTCATGCAGCATTATTATTTTGAGATTAATCTATGCTTTTGCATGTGTTAATAGTTCATTCCTTTTTGCTGCTGAAGAGTATTCCATGTTGTGGGTGTGCCACAGTTTGTTTATATATTTACCTACTGAAGGACATTATGGGTGCTTCCATTTTTTGGCTATTAAAAAGCTGAACCTTTATATGTTCAATCTACATATAGACATAGGCTCTCTGAATAAATATTGGGGTGGAATGGCTGAGTATATGGTAGGTGTATGCGTAATTTTTTAAGAAAAGGCTGTTTTCTAAGTTGGGTGTAAATTTTATTTTCACAAAAGTTTATGAGATTCCTATTTCCTCCACATACGCACCTGTACTTCTTTCAGGTTTATATCTGTGGTACAGGAAATAATTCTGTCACCTTAGGACAAATCACACTAATGTCTGTGGAGGTAACAGTAGCACATGCTCTCTCAAAGATTGCCTTTTTTACCCTGGAGGTAGGTTTTATTTTTCTAACAGTTTAAATGTCTTGAAATAAAGTACAAAATGTAGACAATGGGTTGTTAAGCTAGGTGATAATTGTTTTCATTCTATATGTATAATTGTTATTTTAAATAAGTTTCCAGTACTAATGATTTCAGTATGATTCCTACTCCCCCATTTGAATCTGGGGATACCGCGGCTTCCTCTACGGACTTTGTTTCTGGTTTATACTGGGAATACCGTATTGCATCCTTGTTTTTCATTTTGAACGAAAGCTTTCCTTGGTTAAATTTTCCTAAGGATAGTCTTACCATTTCCTTGATGTATTCAGTGTGTATTATCCAGTATGAAACCTGTTTTGTTTAATGGGTTCAGGGTGGGGAGGTAGAAGTGGATACTTGGCATGCCAGAATACTTCTGTTAATCTGTATTTTAGCCATTGCCACAGTTACATACATTAATGACGTGTTTCTCAGTGTACTATTAGTCCTGTGGTTGTATTGGTTACTTCACTCTTAGTGGGCACTTGATTATTACTCATAGAATGACTACTTTTATGAATCATTTTGCTTGGGTTACTAAATCTTAAAAAGCTTAATTTTGAGATACACATGTAATATGAATACATTTCCTGTATTAAAAAAATTAAAACGTAGAAAGATCAGTTTTCCCTACCACTTGATAATGTCTCCTCAGTCTTAATACTCTTCCTTTTACCAGTTTGATGTATTTACATTACAAGGTTGACACATACGAAAAAAAAAAATTCTTCCATTGTGACCTGCAAAAACAAAAACCCTGCAGATGTCTTAGGATCCCATCTGTTGTATGTGCCAGTAGACTGTGTGTGTGATTGCTTCGCATGTTTTCGTACCATAGTGCTATACCTCACATATCACTCTGCAGCTTATTTTTCCACTTAACAGTATAGCTTGGTGATTTTTTTCATAGAAATATGCACAATTTTCTACCTGTCTGGCTTTTAAATACCATGTGGTTTTCCACAGTTTGGATTTGCACAGTTTTAGCTGTTCCCTGGTGAGGACCACATAGGTTGTTAGTTTTGCTGTGCAGTCTTTAGACTTTAGACTTTGTGGCTGCAGACTGCCCTTGTCTACTCTATCGTGAAACAGGAGTACTGTCCACTGAGACTGTGTTTAGACTGATTCGTATTGAAACATATTATTCCTGTAATATATTCCTTCTATTTAGTTACTCTTCTTTCAGTCATTCCGAAAAAATAATAATACTCTTTTACTCTTTTTTTTTTTTTACCTTAACTTGTTGTGTTTCAGCTCTGTCCTCCCAGGCTAGAGTGTAAGCTCTTTAAGGGAGGAGGATAGTGTTTTATCATTTTGGTATTGGCCTTCCTGTTCTCTTTTCAGCATCTAATTTGGAGCTTTCTTTCACGATAAGCACTCTGGAAATAATTATTAACAAGCCAGTGGGTACTTTGTTGACTTGGTCAAATTTAGCTAAGTCCAAAAATGAATGTCTATGGTTGATAGTCCTCTGGGTAATACGGGAATTTTGACATGATTGAAAATAATAACATTCCAAAGCATTGCTGTCCAAAAGAAATATAATATGAGCCATTTATGCAATTTAAAACTTCTTAGCACTTACAATAAAAAAGAGGAACAAGTGAAATTTAATTTTAGTGTCTATCTTTTGACCCAATATATCCAAAATACTGCCATTTCAATATTTGATACACAAAATGTAATACAAAATTATTGATGCACTATATTTATATTCTTTTTTGCTTGTCAAAGTCTTTGAAATCTGGTGGGTGTTTTATACTTACAGCATTTCTCAATTTGGACTAGCCAAATTGGAGGTTTTAAGAGTAACTAAAATAGAGTGGCACATGCATAGGTAGTTATATACGTGTGTGTGTGTGTATACAGGCACACACAACATTATTTTTTGTTTCTTAATTAGAACACCTGGGTGATCAAGTCTTACTAAAGACAGGTTTATATTTTCTCATTATTTCCCCATCTGTGGAGCTTACAACTCTAAAGAGACAATTAGGTGATGACTCATACTTTGATGGTGGTATTTTGGCACTAATAATCTAATTTGAATTGTTAGTCTAGACCTTGACAAAAATTAATATTTTAAATATGAATCTTCTCAAGCTTTCCAGTTAAGCATAATACCAGTGAAAAATAGAACTTAATGTTTTGTGTATTTTGCTTTTTATAGGTGTCTGCTGCAGATATTTCATCAAATAAGGATGAAGAAGAAAACTCTATGCACAATACAGTTGTGTTGTTTTCTAGTAGTGACAAGTTCACTTTGCATCAGGTTTGAACTAAATTATTGTCCACTTCTGAATTCCACCTTGTCTATTTCTTCTTTATCCATTATGCACTAAAGTTACCTAATACCTCGTTCTAGAGCTATATTAGCTAAGAAGGTATTTTTTTAGAAATTATAAAATTAGTGTATTCTTACCTTGGTCTCCAGTTTAAAATACATTCATGTGTTCTTAATTTCAGGATATGTGTGTCGTCTGTGGCAGTTTTGGCCAAGGAGCAGAGGGACGGTTACTGGCCTGTTCTCAGTGTGGTCAGTGTTACCATCCATACTGTGTCAGTATTAAGGTAAATATACTTAAATAAATGAGTATCAAAAAATGTACTGAGATTTGATTTGAATAGTATGCTGCTTCCTGTTCTTAGAGAATCAATCAGATATTGTTTGTTAGGGTTATTGTACATATGGGACTGTATTTAAGTACTTTAAATATTGCCTTTAAAGCGTTACCTGAAAAAATTAATTCCTCTGTAAATCTATGGTCTTAAATTGTTGTCCTGAAGAAGTAAAACATAAAGATGCCTGCATTTAATTTAAAAGATACTTGATACAACCACTTGCTAAGGCACAGGTTGAGTTAGTTCATTCTGTCAACTGATTATAAAAATGGAGAATAACTAGACTACTTAGTAAAATACTCATTAGTCTACCCTGTTCTCTTCCCACATTCATTCTTAGCTCTTGCCGTATATAAAAGGGCATTTTCTGTTAGGCTTCTTGATCATGGGTTGATGTTTTTAATCAGTTTTGGAGCAACTTTGACCATTATTTCTTCAAGTTTTTTTCTGTTCCCCATATACTTCCCACCTCCCTTTCTGGAATCTCAGTTGTGTGTGTACAAAATTGCACAATAGTATCCCTGGATCACTGACACTTTATTGGTATTTCTCCAGTTTTTTTTCTTTCTGTGCTTTGGTTTGTACTGTTTCTGTTACATCCACTAAGCCCACTGTTACTATGCAGCACATAATCTAGTTTTAAGTCCACCAGTGGATTTTTTATTATATACATATGTATTATTTAAATCTGTTTGATTTTATAGTTTGTTTTCTTGTAATATTTGATTTTTTTCTTTCAAGCCCTTGTATATATTTATAATTGTTCACTAATTCTGTCATCTCTGACATTTCTCATTGTATTAACTAATCTCAGAATATGTTTTCCTGACTTTTCTGTTTTTTGGGGTTTTTTTGAACATCCAACAATTCCTGATTGAATGTAGACATTGCATTGTTACAGTATACTGATGGGGGTCTGGACTTTCATTCTTTAAAAAATACTGAGTTATTGTTGTGGCAGGCAGTTACTTGTGGATAAGTTTGAACCTTCTGAGGCTTCTTTTTAAACTTTCTGAGATAGGTGTAGAGTTCCTTCACTCCAAACTTTTGGTCTTAGAAACTTTAACAGTCTTAAAAATTATTGAGGACGCCCATAGAGTTTTTGTTTATGAGCATAATAATTACTGAATGTTTTAGAAAATAACTGGGAATATTTTAAAGCACAAAAATAAACAGCTTGTACAATGTCAGTGTAATGATTTTTACACATCACGTAGCCTCTGTAAAATACATCACTGTGAGTGGACTAAGGTGAAAAAGACATTAGTAGTAGTATGAAAGTAGTTTTGACCTTACGGATGCACTGGGGTTCCCCAGACCACGCTTCTGTAACTGCTTGTGTAGCGCTGGTTTAACATCTTACACTTTCGGCATGGTCTTTCTGAGGTCTCTACTGAATTCTCCCCATTCTCTCCTCCCATCCTCCCCTTTACCAGTGTCTTTTCACTCTAGTTGAGATTCAGATGTGTGGAGTGAGCTTTGTTCAGCTTACAAGTTCCCAGTAGCTGTTCTTTGCCCTGGTTGTGGGACCTTGTTTGGCCTCTTAGTTGCACAGCTTGGTTGGTGTCCAGCCAAAGACTTCAGGGAAATCTGCAGATTTCTAGAGCTCTCACTCTTTATTGCTCCTTCCGTTTTTGCTCCATCCTACAAATTCCAGTGGCTTCAGCTCCCCCTGAACTCCATCCTGTGCCCTAAGCTCAGTGAGACCATTGCACTCTGCTGGGGCTCTCCTCCGTGGGCAGCCTTGGGAAAAATCTCTACGGGCAGAGTACTGTAGGACTCACTCTCTTGTTTCCTTCCCTCCCTCAGAGACCAGTCTTACAGTAATGTTTGTCCAATATCTGAAAATCAAGTGTTTTCATACATTTTGCCCAGTTTTCTACTCTTTTTTGATGGGAGAAAGGTCTCGTCCCAGTTATCCCATCATAGTTGAAGGAGGTACTTATAGACTATAAAAGACGTATGTCTCAACTTTAGACATGGTACTGTACATGGAGCTCTGGATAGTAACTTCCTTGAAAGAGCTCGTAAAGACCACGTCAGTTTAATAAGAGAAAAAAGAATTAATGGGAGAGCTGTGAAATTTGTACAGCGGGAATTTCAGAAGGGGAGAAATTGTTAAATGTTGAAGTCCTGCAGAGAGGTCAGGCAGCACAAACACTAACATGTCAGCTAGGTTTCGGAGGGAGGAGGCCTTGACTGATGTGAGCAGTTTCAGTGGTGGTGGGCATCGCGCCTGGATTGTAGTGTGTTGAATAAAAATAAACTGAGTTAATTTGAGAGCTGGGTTGTAAAGAACCACAGGGTAGATATCTTTGAAGTAGGAGGAGATCTTAGTAGGAATGAAGATATGTTATTTTAAAATTTTACTACTCGGTGTCTTGGATCTGCTTTATCTTCTCAGCCAGGGATTGGTGGACTATGGCCCGCTGCCTGTTCTGTAAATGAAGTTTTATTGAAACACACCTGTACTGCTCTTTTGTTTACATATGTCTGTGGAGACTTCAAACTACAGTGGTACTGTTGTGCACTTAACGGGCCATATGCCCACAACGTGTAGAATATTTACTGTCTGACCCTTTACAGAAAAGTTTGTTGGCCACTGCAGTAAGCCATCCTGATCTTCCTACCCAGGTTCTTCCCTCCACTTGGGAAATAATGTAACGTGATAATCTAAGACTAATTTAAAAGAATAGGCTAATCAAAGTAATAAATATACATGCTTAAAAATCAAATGGCTTTAAAAGCCTTATATAACTCACTGTTCCTGTCTTATTTTACCTCCACATCTGAATCCTGTTCCTACAAGCAATCACTTTTGATTCTTTCAGGTCCTTCTTCTTGTAGTTAACTCTATAGTTCTAAATAACACGCTGGTGCTACTACTTTATCTATGTTAGATTTTGTTGACTTTCTTCTGTGAGTGAATAAATGCTGATTTAGCTCTTAGAATATACCCCCTGCCTTCTCCCACCATCCTCCCAGTGCAGTTGTTCTACTACATTGAGTTAATAAACAGTATTGGTTATGACTCAGTAAATGTTCACTGGAGATCTAAATCACGTACTACGACTTTGTTTTTTTTTTTTTTCATGGAATTTTTAATAGCAGGGAGAAAATAATGATTCGCAAATGTCCATTAGTTTTGTTGTTTGAAACTACCATAGAAGCATGGTCATACCAGTTAGTTGGCAGGTACCTCTTTTTCTGAGAAGAATCCTGCCTACGTCCTGTGCCCTCCTTTGCCCTGTTCTATTCTGTGCTAGTAGCTGTTCTTGTTGCTCAGCTGTCATCCTTAAGCTTCTCTGGGCTGATAGCTTTTGATGGGCTTGTTGCATTTTGGTTCCCACATCGGTATACACCCTCATTTTGTTCCTAATGTCTCCAACTTCTAGAAGGGGTATTTAGGAACTGGATTTTGAGCCCTTGTAGGTCTAAAAGGTATTCTACTTTCACACTTGATTGCTTGTTTACATGGTTAAGAATTGTACCCTGAAAAGTATTTTCTTGTTGAATGGGAAATTGTTAGTCTATTTTGTCATCCAGAGTTGGAAAGTTTGATGCCATTTTGGTGGTTGTTCCTTTATTTAACTCTTTATTTTCTTTTTAGGTGGCTTTTAGATGTTCTTATTCCCCCATGATCTGAATTTTTTTTCTGTACCTTTATGGCCTGCTATTTCATTATAACACAGGCATTTGTAGTCTTTTTCCATCTGTAGACTAAAATCATTTTAGACCTCTAAGCTGTTCCAAATTCTTAATACTACACAGCGTGGCTGCTTTGAGGGATTTATCAGATGTGTAAAGATTCTCAAAACTTTTCTGCTAACTACTAGACCCTTGTGGCAGAGGAAAATAAACAGGAGTGAATGTGAACTTAAGAAGTCTTAGCTTCATAGCCTAAAATCCTGCAAGACCATGTAAAATGCCCTTGAGGATTCATGTTTTACTCTAAAATTTTTTGCAGTTTTTATATTGATTTTAATATGTAAGTCCCTGTTGAGTGTATACAAGTTTCAGAAGCATGAAATCATGAAATGTTATAGGTGGAAACTATGTCAGTACGTTTTCTAATTCTATATTAACAATAATGCGGCAGTTTGCTTAGTTTCTTTGAAATCCAGTCAACACATCTATAAAGTGGACATAAAATGTACAACATAAGGTAGTTATATGGACTTTGAAAAGGCTTTAAAACATGTACTTTCTATTATTCTGCCAAATAGGTGAACTCCTAAAAGTATGGAATGTGCTCACCCAGTATTGGGCCACTGTTGGGACTCAGTAAATGTTAGTAGCTTGTATCTTTTCTGCTTCTAGGTACATAAGCATCGTGTTCATTTTTATGGTATATTTGGTCATACAAGATGAGGTATAAGTTAATATGTAAATCACATGGATTGGTTGTTTCTTTTACAGATCACAAAAGTGGTTCTTAGCAAAGGTTGGAGGTGTCTTGAGTGCACTGTGTGTGAGGCCTGTGGGAAGGCGACTGACCCAGGAAGACTCCTGCTGTGTGATGATTGTGACATAAGTTATCACACCTACTGCCTAGACCCTCCATTGCAGACAGTTCCCAAAGGAGGCTGGAAGTGCAAATGGTACTCTAGGATTTACGTTTCCCTTGTTAGTTATTTAAGTTTGGAACTTTCCCACATAACTTTAGTTTTTAAAAATTGGCCACATCTGCTTAATTGCATAATACATGTTTATTATGATAGATATCACTAATCAGAAAAATTTCCAAGTATGCATTAAATAATTTTCCCCTATTCTGTTCATGTGTATAGACTCTTGCATTACAGAAACAAAATAACTAAGTAAATAAAATTGAGACTTGGGGGGGGTATTGGATTTCAGGTGTGTTTGGTGCAGACACTGTGGAGCAACATCTGCAGGTCTAAGATGTGAATGGCAAAACAATTACACACAGTGTGCTCCCTGTGCAAGCTTATCTTCCTGCCCGGTCTGCTATCGAAACTATAGAGAAGAAGATCTTATTCTGCAATGTAGACAATGTGATAGGTATTGTGCTGTTTTTTTCATCTTTTGCAAGCTTTCCTCTCTTAAATGTAGCAAAAGGAAATTGGAAAATAACTTCTTCCATCTTAAATTTAAGAAACAAGACTTTTTGCTTTCCAGATTTTCTGTCAGCTAGAAACTTACAGAAGTTTCCTGTTTTGTGTTCTCAATTCCAGACTAAGGATTTTAAACTTAGATCTTTTTGAGAGTTTATGAATTCTTGAAATTAGATGCAGAATTGCTGCCTGCATATATGCAGTTTCTCTGGAGGGTTTTTGAATCTTTTATTAGATTCTGTAAAGAATCTCAACACATTCTTTTTTCTTTAGCCACTTTTTCTTAAAGCTCTAGATCTAAATTAATAGTAGATACCAGCTCCTGCCCTTCCTGAGGAGTATGTGTGCAGCTTCAAAAATTAATTAATACTTTCTTTGGTTTCAATGGAGCATTATTGTGTTCTGTTAGCAGTTAAGCACTGTCCATATAGTATTAGTAATAGTATTATTTCATCAGTAGTACAGTATTCTCAGGACTCTGCCTACCAGTTCTTTGTTCTAAGGCAAGGTAACTCTTTATTTTCCACTTGCCATGCCACATCACTTACATGAACTACATCCCCCCCACAGTAGATGCACCCCCACATACCCCACCATTGGCAGTCTTGTGAATTCCTTACGCTTGCCCTGATGAGCTTCCTTGCTGTCTGTGAAATACTCCGTGTATGACCATAAAACAATGATCCTATCCTCCTCATATACTGTGCTTTTGCTTCCTTTCTAGTACTTGTTCTCACTCCTTTTCCTTTCCTTCTCTTAAGCTCTGAGAAATTTTGTGAGTCCATAGGCCTGGTTAGTAGCAAAGGGTAACATGGGCTCCATAGGAAGAGCACTTGAGGCTTAGGGGCTTTTAAATTTGGAGACTGTCGAATCCTGTTATAGTTTTTAAAAGGAAACCGTTCTCAGTATATTTCTTCTTTCCTTTTTTTTTTTAACGTACATATATGATCTTTTTAGATGGATGCATGCAGTTTGTCAAAACTTAAATACTGAAGAGGAAGTGGAAAATGTAGCAGACATTGGTTTTGATTGTAGCATGTGCAGACCCTATATGCCTACATCAAATGGTAAGAAACCAGCAGTGAGATTTTGCTCTTCCGCGGCTCACTGTGCCTTGCTCTTCATAGCCAGTGAGTGGGCTTAACTCTAGTTCTTTTTTCTTTCTGCGAAACTAGTAGTTGGACAAATATTTTATGAAAAATAAGGGTTTTGTGGTGGTGGTTGTTATAAATTAACTCTTATCCTAACTTAGTATGTTAACAGCTTGCTTACATGAAGAAATTATATTTTATATTTATATATATATATGCATATATATATATAAATATAAAATACATTTGAGCATCTATTTTAGATGCAAAATGTAATTTTGCTTTCAGAACTCATAGTCTTACAGCTATTAGCAATATGTAGAAATCCAGCACACTGCTTCCTTATCTTTAGCAGGTTTTCCTCTGTGATGTATTTCCTTCATCACTTCTTGCTATATTTTAAAGACAAGCCTTTAAGTCTTTTTAATGTTCAAGACTTTTTTTCAGTAAAATGGATACAAAAATAGAAATCTTAATCATACGTAAATATTTAAATACACTTTACCTTTTCTGAAAAAAGTACCTGATTTGTTTTTCATTTCAGTGCCTTCCTCAGACTGCTGTGAATCTTCACTTGTAGCACAGATTGTCACAAAAGTGAAGGAGCTAGGTAAAATCGGAAATGCTTTACTTGATTGTTCTTTACAAAAAGCATATAAATGCTTAATTTTTTTTTAACTGACTTGTCACACGTTATGTGAAACCTGCCTTGTTTATATGGATGGTCAATCTGAATTGCCTAATGATGGTAATCATTTCTATAATTGATAACATATAAATGTCCACCTTATCCAGCTTCGGTGGGAAAGTATTTCTATAAATTTCAGCAGATTGACAATGAAAATTATCATTCTTAAAGTGACCATTAACTCCATACCTACTTTTGTTCCATTGATATATTACTGTGCTTAGTTATCAATTGGCAGAAAAAAGGCCTAGTTAGCTTAGCAAGCAGAGATTCCTTTAGAATTAATTCAGTCTCTTACTATTTTTTCTGTAGTAGATCAGCCTCAAATGGTGATCAATCTGATATTCATATTAAACTACCATTCTTTTGTCTACTTCTGTTTGATCACATCTGATGCTTGTACAGAAATCGTTCCAATGAATGGTAGTTTTTGTATATTTAAAAATTTGCAGGACTTTGACTTATTTACCAACTCTCCCTGTAAGTGATTATACTTATACTTTGCTTTCCAGATGGGCCTCTGGAGTACTCTTGTTTCTCTCGTGTAAATTGGTCCTCACACTTTAGTCTGAAAGGATGCTGCAGGAAAAGGCTCCTAGTCCAGGAGAAGCTGAAGCATTACTTTTAGCTTCTGTGCTTTCTTTCTAAGTTATTTTGTTGATAAATGAAAAACAAACAACAGGAAGACCCATTTTTAAAGCTTGCAGTCTTTCTGCCTATAATCCAAGGAAGTTTGGCCAATTATTCATAGTTTTAATTGATTACTATTTATTTGTGCATTGCATAGATAATTTCTTCAGAGAAGTCACATTCCCTTGACATAGGTATTTTGGAACAATAATCAACTTAGAAAATTATAGCAAGAGTTTTTAATTTGTATCCTTGGGATATTATAATTTTAGATCCGCCCAAGACCTACACCCAGGATGGTGTGTGTTTGACTGAATCAGGGATGACTCAGTTACAGAGCCTCACAGTTACAGTTCCCAGAAGAAAACGGTCAAAACCAAAGTTGAAATTGAAGATTATAAATCAGAATAGTGTGGCTGTCCTTCAGACCCCTCCAGACATCCAATCAGAGCATTCAAGGGATGGTGAAATGGATGATAGTCGAGGTAATACTAATTTATTTTCCATGGAATATGTTTGCAAGAATTAAAGCATAAAATAGCTTTTAAAATATGTGTAAATTATCTAAGTGAATTCTCTTGACTTAGGTCACTCTTCATGTGTGAATCGCTGGTCGTCTTGGACTGTGTGCCCTTTCAGGGTCTCTTCCTTTCATTTATCCTTTGGAACAGACCTTCATTACAGAAATCTCCAGGGGCGCCATATCTTGAGGGTCACAGATGGAAAAATTCAGAGGGCTTTGACTCTAGTTTGCTAGGTAGCAGCATAAAGCTCCTCTGATGCTGTCAGCTTGGATACCATGCTCAAGTTAAAGTAGAACTCGATTTCTGCATTCTAAAGATGAAAAAGCCATCATAATTTTCAAGTATAAATTTATGTTCACAGATGTTCATCATAAACTATCTGTTCATAAACATTTTCTTGATCAGAATAAAGATCAAGGATTTTCTAGTTGAATTCTTGAAATGACAAAGTAGTTTTAGTAGTATTAAATTCAATATGACTTATATTTTTGTTTACCTTTGTGGAAGGTCACCATCGGCCTATTTATTTTTAGATTGGTTATTTTCAACTGATACAGAAATAAAGTAATAATTATTTTTGTCCCATCACACATTTTGTCATTTGACAGTATTGACTTAATGCTTACTGTGTGCTAGATGTTGGAAGTCTTAACCAGTAAACAAAGCAGATGAAATTTTCCACTCATGGAGCTTACAGTTTAATGTTATGAGAAAAGATTATTAAAACTATATAACATAGTAAGTTAGTTATAATATGTTTGACAAGTGCTGTGGAAAAAATAGAGTCACAGGAATTGGGGGTGTGTAACATGGTATGAAGGAGCAAGCAGTACTCGAGCACCGGCTTACAGAACTGAGTGAACCACGTGCTTATCTATGCAAGGAGCACCCCAGACAAGGGAAAGCCAGGGCAAACACCCTGGCTGGGAGGATGCCTGGCACGTTGGAGGAATGTGGTGGAGAACAGTGTGTGCAGCAGAGTGAATAAAAGGGATGATAGGAGGTAGAGCACATAGATCTAAGGAGAGAGGTGACTCAGTAGATCATGCATGACCGCCAGGTGATGCTTCAGGAATCTGCATTTACTGTGAGGGGAATGGAAGCCACTTGAGGTTTCTGAAGAGAAGAATGTACAATCGTGTATATGTCTTAGAAGGAATACTTGGCTATCATGTGAATAGACTGTGAGGCTCAAGGACTGTAGCATTTAAATCAGTTAGGAGGCCATTGCCATAGTCCAGGTGAGAGAATCATGGCTTAGAAGGAATGTGGCTTGTGTATATTCCTGCCACAATCACTTCTCACATTTCTTTTGCAGTAGTGTCTCTTTGGGTCTGTGTGGTTGGGAAAAAAGCTTTCTGTTGCTTATGTATAACCAGTGTTCAAATACTGTTGAACAGAAAGTTTGATTTTGAAGTAAGTGGTCTGGGGCTTGTGAAGAAATAGTCTGTATATCTAGGAGGAATTAATCACCAGCCAGAATACAGTTTCTGATGTACTGAAATGCCTGAAAAATGTTTCCATAGTTAATTTAAAGCTGGGAAATGCTGCATTTCACAAAATTTGAAGTTTCTCAAACAGAAAGCCTGAGGTTTTTCCTGTGACTACTGTTCTGTAGAAAAATGGTAATTGTTTTTTACCTGTCCAGTTTCCAGATTGAGGATGACAGAAGGTGTGTATCCCAATAGAAGTAATATTATACATTATGTTAAACATATAATACACACAAGATATTAGGTTCCACAGAAGTCCAAATTAATCTGTGATGTTCTTGAAATACTTACAGCAATACCCATTTTTTTCATTTTTTTTTTAACTCTGGATAATGTTTCTTTAGGGAAAGAAGTCACAAGCAATGACTTTAGAATACCAGAAATGAATTCCTTGTGCAATAAAAGCAGACCTCTGTTTCATCTACTGGGATCTGAAAACCTAGTTGATGCAAAAAATCCCAAATTAAGAAAACGAAACCACTCTGAGAGTGTTGGGAGTGGGAGCACAGTGCCTTTCCTCCCAGTGCCACCTGCATACACAGTGCAGACCCACGCAGTGGGAGGCAGAGCAGGAAGCGGTGGGCAGCCAGAGCCAGGGCCAGGGAGGGGCGGGGAAGGTGGGTAGGTATTTACCTCCTATAAATTGAAAATTTACTTTGGAACAGGTAATACGTTCACGTGGTTTAAAATTGGAAAACAATAAGGGTAAACAGTGAAAAGTGTCTCTCCCTGCCCCATCCTCTGCGAGTTCACTTCCCCAGAGGCAGCCATTCCTGTGTACCCTTCTGGACATGTTTTATTCAGATACAGGCAAATGGGTACATACGTTTTCTTTCCTTTTTTCTTACAGCTCTTTCCCTTGCCTTGTACTGTTCTTCATTTCCCTAGCCCCGGTTTTCATATTCCTTTGGATGGGTGGGGGCACTGCAGTTCCCTGGTTAATAGACCTGTAGTTTCTTCAGCCTTTTACTATGAACAGTAAAATGAGTGGCCTGGTACAGTTACAGTGGTGGGCCTGCAGGATAGATTCCTTGCTGAGTCACGGTATGTGCATTTGCTACTACTTTTCATAGGCAGCTTTTTATTTTTTTCAACTATTTGCACATGATTCGAAGAATTTACAAAGGGTTCCAAGAGTAAGCAATGAGGTTAACCTCCCTCCCGGCCAATCCAGCTCCTGCCCCAGAAAGAACTGCTGTGTCCTTACAGCCTTCCGGAGATTATCTGCATACACAAGTACATATTTATGGTTGAGTCTCTCATATTTGGGAAGTATGGACTGTCCTCCTCCATTGAAGCCATGGGAATCAGCAGGCTGTTGAGCTCTTGGGTAAAAGAGCCTTAACCTTCAGTGACACCACAGGGGTGGGCCTCCTGTAAACCACTTCATACTGTTTATCTTGGCCTGAAGGCTCACTGGTGTTACTGTCAATCTCAGAAAATGTGGCTCCATTGGCTTTCACGGTCTCCGTGTGCTCTTGAGGCTGCAGACGATCCCACAGAATTAATTTTGGAATTCCCTTTGGCCATCCTCTTGAGACCATCTTGATTCTCTCCCGTGTCGGGTATGTTCTGTGATCTCACGTGTTTTTCTTTCTTGTTTCTCACCCTTGCTTTGGTGGAACATATCTTCCATTTCCTAAGAGAGAATGTATGGAGGGCCAATTCTAGGGGCTCTGTACTTCGGAAAATGTTTTTATGTCACCCTTCTACATGGCTAATCTTTTCCAGGTTGAAATTCAATTTCCTTTCAGCATTCTGAAGTCATTGATCCCTTCTCTTTTAGTTTCTGGTATATAGAGCCCTTGATTCTTTGTACGTGGCCTGTGTTTTCTTTGGGAAAATTCTTTGCTCTCAGTGTTTTGAAATTTAATGTAGTTGCATCTATTTTAATCAATTTTGGATTTTTTCCCTTTACTTGGAAGGCTCAGAGGGTAGAGGCTTAGCTGCTGACTTCCTGGGAGTTTCATGGGGAAGGCGTGGTGGAAGGGGCGGGAGGCAAGAGGGTCAGCATTGAGCTGGCCTGCAGTTAACTGATCATGTCCTCAGTCCGTGGCCCAGTGCTCAGTTTCAGTTGTCCAGGCGTCCCGAGTCCTGGGAGTCACCATGGCAGCCTCCCAGTATGTGGAGCTGGAGGGAATGTCCATGTCGTTACTAAGGATTCTCGTTTTAGCTTTCCACGCATTTCCAAAGGTACCATGGTTCCCCACCTCAGCTTTTTGAGGATTGTGTTATAAATCGGATTTATTTTCTTGGTTCTTTCTACTCTCTACTGAGAATTTGCATTTGCTAAGTCATTATCATTCATCTTTCTGTTTTCTCCTTCCAAAATTGTGGATTTTCTACTTCCCTGTTTTCTCCATCTTTGGGGTCCATCTTTCAAAAGTAAATTGCTTAGCTCTATTTTTAATAGGATTTTAGGAGAGTGAAATTAGATACATGAATTTACTCTACCATCTTAACCCCAAATTCCTTCATATTTATTTTTCACTGGGTTTATTTTGAGGTGAACAGTTGGTATTTTGTTATCTTTGGTGCTTAAGTTTCAGTAAATAAATATCTTTTCATGGCTTAGTCTTAGGTATAGAGAACAGTTATCATATTGTCACGAATTGGTCCCAAACATCGGTCTAATATCAAAACCAAATACACTGTTCATGGTACTACAGAAATATGTTATCTATGATACTTAGAAGAGTGAAGAAAATAATTAACAATTTAATGTTAAATGTACTTAAGAACTTTTTCCCCCATAGTGTAGTGTAAAGCATACACAGCTTACAAAGTTTTGATTATCATAATCAAAGAGCATTATTCTCTTAAGAACTGTACTTTTATATGCATGACTTAATTTCATCTTTTCTCTCATTCAGTGATATATTCATTGATCCAATTGATTATTGAACTCATTGATTCAATAATCAAAGTGCATTATTCTCTTAAGAACTGCACTTTTATATGCATGACTTAATTTCATCTTTTATCTCATTCAGTGATACATTCATTGATCCACCTGTTAAGTACTATGCTAAGGATGTAGCTGTTAATAAGAGTCTTAATACCTGTTTTCAAGGAGAGTATAGTCTACTAAGGAAACATACTAAAAGAACCAATTAAAATGAAGCATAATGTTAGTGTATAGAAGCATATAATTGGAAGGTATCCTTGTCTAAATGTTGGGATTTCTCTAAGAAATTGATGGCTGAATAAATCCTGAGAAATGACTGGCCGGAAGGCAGAGGTTGGGGAGGTAGTGGAAGAAAGCATTTGATTCATTGAAGGAACTGAATATAGCTCACGGTGGTCAGGGTGAGATGAAACTGGGGAGTTTACGAGAGACTGTGACAATGGGCCTTACAACTTAAACTGCATTTTGAGGTCACTGAGAAGATGTGACAGGATTTTTTTTTTAAATTAAGGTATCATTGATACACATTCCTATGAAGGTTTCACAAGAAAAACAATGTGGTTGCTACATTCACCCATATCGTTGAGCCCCACCCCACCCCCATACCCCACTGCAGTCACTGACTGTCAGTGTAGTAAGATGCCACAGATTCACTACTTGTCTTCTCTGTGGACATGACAGGATTTTAAGCAGAAAATGGATATATATTTATAGAAAGATAATTTAGGCTGCAGTTTAAAGAACTGATTTGAGAGAAGGTTAGCCTGGAGGCAGAGAAGGTAGATAGGAGGAGGATCTTGCAAGAAGTCAGGATTGCACTACAATGGTAGCAGAGAAAAATGAAATGCTTTTGAGACATAGTGAGGAGTCTTGGTTGTGGGAGAAAAGAGGTAAGGAATTGTCAAGGCTGTCCCCCAGGATTCTGGCTTCTCCAGGGCACATTTCCATGTTTTTTTAATTGTGACAGATAATAGGAGACTATCTGGAAAGGGAGGTTTATACACAAGTAGTTCAGTTTGGGATATAGTTTTCAGTAACTAGATATCACCTGATTTCAGCTCTAGTTGATGCTGGGAAGAGAGTGCTGGTCTAGAGAGAGCGAGCTTTGGGATCATAGACCTGAAGACATAATTAAAAGCTGGGAAAATGATCTGTTAAGTGCAAATGGATTTATAATTGTGTTTTTGAGTGTTTTCTCTGTGTGTCTCTCCTTCCCGGGTCTTAGTGTTTCATTTCCTTAGAACAGTGCATTCGTAGCATGAGTTCTACAACCATTTGGGGCCTTTTCCATCTCTTTCTGTACTTTCCTTAGCAGCTGGGGTGGCTGGTTAGAATGGCTTGGTGGCCATTTTGCTTTGCATTTCCTATTACATAGTAATTACGTATTTGATAGGTTTTTCCAATTTTATCTGATACTTACTTTTTTCCAGAAGGAGAACTGATGGACTGTGATGGGAAGTCGGAGTCTAGTCCTGAACGGGAAGCTGTGGATGATGAACCTAAGGGAATAGAAGGAACAGAGGGTGTCAAAAAGAGGAAGAGGAAGCCATACAGACCAGGTAGAGAGCCGAGCCAGACAGCTTAACTGGACCAAAGCCCAGTTAATCTAAGAGAAACCTGAGGGCTTTGATTTATAATTAAATAATCAGAATGAAATTACAGCATCTTAACTCTCTAAACTGAAATTTGTGTGAAGAACTAAACTATTTGAATATGGTTTTTAAGGTAGCCAATTTCTTAGTCGAGTATGTGAATACTTCACAATAAATAGTAATTTTTATGCCTTATCCCAGATGTTACCCATTTTTTTAAATGCTCTATTTACTAGATTGGTTTTTATTAATAGTTGGATTTTTAAAGCTATTTATATATTTTCCCTTGATGTGTGCTTCTGTATTTTTTTTCATTTTCAGCATTGACTTTCTAATACTTTTATGTTGTTTTAAAATATTTCAGTTTTTATGCAGGAGTACCAGGAAGTGAACAATATGAAGGTGACATGACATGATTCCTATACCTCTTAATATTTATAGTCCAATGAATGCCATGGCTGATTAAACACTCTTACTTGGGACTCTCTGTCTCCCAGGCAGAGAAGAAAAAAAACTGCCTTGCTGGCTGGATGTTGTTTGCCTTACTGGAAAAAAATTACTGAAATGGTCACACTGTAGATCTTGTAGGCTTTCTTTAGGCAGTTTATTAATGTCTATTTACCAGTCAGATGAGGTATTAAGTTGCATCTGTTCAATCTTTATTCTTCTGATTGCTCACATTTTATTGGTTAGTGATCTAAATATTTTCTGATGTGTAAGGAAAGACTTTCTCACTGTGTATTTCATGAGACGTTAAAAGTAACCTTCCTCACAGTGGCCACGTCAGTACTAAGGACCTGGGTGAGCTTCATCCAGATCATTGTATAAAATGATTTAGTTTCTTCCTAATCACGAGGCTCACAAGTGTGCTTACTTTTTAGACACTGAAAATTCCTTCTAGGAACTTAAGTTTAATTTGTTTCCCCTGTCTCTGTCTGTCTTTGCCTTACATAGAAGTCATCCTCGAATTGAGGGCCCTTTTAGGTCACAAAGTATATCATTAGACAACTGTGTCATTTGACAAAAGCTGTTGGTGTTGAGTATATGTCAGGCACCATTCTAAGCACTTTACAGCTACTAATTTATTTAATCCTTCTAATGTGTGTGAGAAGGGGCTATACCTTATCTCTGTTTCATCCGTGAGTGACCTGAAGCACTGCAAAGCTAAGTAGTAACAGGACTACACAGCTGGGCTCCAGATCTCCTGCTCTTGTCTGCAGAGTTGTGTCATGTTTCATGTCTAAAGGCCCAACTAGTAGGGACTGGACACATTGCCCCTGAAGTTGTACTGATTTTGTTTGGATCAAAGAGTTTGTATCTTACATCTATTCTTCTTTGGCTAATGTGCAAATGATTTGAAGGCTGATAAATGAGTTACTAGTATTTGTTAAATAAACAATTATAATCTGTAATGATACTCTGATGTTGTTAATAGAAGAAACATATGCAGTCTTTCAGTACTCTAATGGGTTTTTACTCTTATTTGATTAGTGATAAGATAACAACAGCTTTGATTTCTTTTATTTATTTCCAAACTTGTGTTTTGCATAAAAATGAGATTATTGATTTAAATTCCATATTGAGTTTGGGAAATGCATCACTGTTTAAGACTGAACAATTTCATTCTGCTTACTATGGGAATGTAGGGAGAAAATATTCATTTAAGGTTACCCAATTTATTTTTTGGATAGGTATTGGTGGATTTATGGTACGGCAAAGAAGTCGAACCGGGCAAGGAAAAAACAGAAGATCTGTGATCAGAAAAGATTCCTCCGGCTCTATTTCTGAGCAGCTCCCTGGCAGAGATGATGGTATGGTACTGAGTTTGTTCCATCAAGCCCTTTGTCTTGACCTCCTATGGAAAAGAACTGTCCTAAATAGCGGTACAGTCACAACCTGATTGCTTCTCATTGACCGAAGGATTTGAGTGCCTGTAGAGTTCACACTTGTAACAGAGAAATTAGGTGTGTAAGGAAATGATTTGAATCCACTAGACTCTCTTCCTTTGAGATTTTTTAAACTTTTTCCTGTGCTAAATATAAACAGTTTAGGGACTGAATTATTAGTTACATCAGGTACTGTCTGGTCATCTCACAAAAAGCCTTTCTTTGCCTGCCTTAGCTATTTGGCATAAAATTGGAAAATTCAGCTATTTGGCTGAAAATGACACAGTCTCCCAATGATTTTTTAACAAAATCATATAATATTTTACAAACACATTTCCAGATTAAGTCTGTGCGTTGTCCTCAGAGCTTCAAAGGAAGCTAATCACTGCATTACACCACAGCTTCAGGATGTTTTGGTGAAGACTGTGTCATCAGTATGGCCCCCATCTGTACACCTCATACATTTTACATGCTTTATGGGGTGTGTTGGGAAAAATAAGATGTTTCAGCCTATGCTCTGAATAGTCTTCTATTACCATGGGGTGAGGTTTTGACCTATGAATTAATAAAAATTAGAAATTGCTGCACATTTTTAAAAGGAAGCACCATAATGGTTTTAAATAAATTTCTAATATGACTGAATATGGCTATGGTTAGCACTAATTAAGAAATGTGATATGTTCAATGAAACTATTTTCTGTGTTCCATCTCTGTCTCCTTATTCTGTCCTCTACTTTTTTTAGTTCAATATTTTGTTCCTTCACCTGTGTCATCCAAAATCATTTAATTTTTAATTTTTATGCATATTGTCCTCTTCTTTGAACATTTTGTAGTTTCTTCTACAGTTCACTCTTCCTAGTTTGAGTTGTCTTTGTTTCTTCAGATAATCAAATTGATTGACACATCTGCTTCTACTCTGTGTATCTCCTGGCCCCTTTCTTCTAGAGCCTCATTCCTTTGTGTTGTGTGAGTTAGATCGATGTGTATACATTAAATTGTATTTATTTTTTTACTGTGAGCTCATATTCTTTAGAACGTTCTCTGAACTTCTTTGGGGACTGAATTGAGGGTGGGTTTTTGCAGAGAATATTTGTGCTTATTAAAGCCAGGAAGGTGAGGTACACCTACCCCAGGACTTCTTTAGGTTAAATTCTTAGGTTGAATTTTTTTGGTCTACTTATGTTGTATGAATTCAGGTTTCTTACACATTAGGGCTATACTGAGTTTATAAAAAAAATTTTTCATTTTTTGCCTTTGTACTCAGCTCCAAATTTATGACAAGATGACAAACAGCATTTGTTGCTCTTGGTGGTGTGGAGAGGGGTTGGGCAGGGGGGTGAACAGAAGGGAGAAGGACAATGGAAGGGTGTGTTCTTGTTGATCCAGCCCTGAGCGTGGAGCCCTTCAGGGTCCCACCTTCGTACAAGGCCCTCTGATAAATCTCTCCACCTTGAGGTGAGGCCGTAAACTTTGTCTTTTATTCCCCATCCTCATAAGGCACTAAAAACTGGAGTTCAGGGTCATTGGATTTTAGCAAAATTTCAGAGAGCTTTAGTGAGTTCTTGCATATTTCTGTGGTCCCTGTTTTATTGCAATTTTTGGTCTTTAAGGAGCATTTATTCTGGCAGTTTACTGTTACATTTAAAAAATTGTTTAACAAATGTTTATCCAAAAAAAAAAAATGTTTATCCACTATTTTTTGTTGACTTCAGTAGTCAGTCTACCTGTGTCGTCAGTCTGGTAACCCACGTGCCCACAACTGACTTTCAGAAAGGATGTGTCATTCACCCTAAGAAGTAAATGAGAGCATCGTTTGATTGCTCACTTCTCTGCTTTAAGTAGTGTACTTGTTCCTGTGCTACCTTCATAGTCCAAAATTATTTTATTTCCATTTCTCTGAATTTAAGATTGAGCATTGAGAGCATTTTTATGAGCATACTCACAGATTGTTGTATATTATCACAATATGTAGGTACTACAAATACCTAGTTTGCAGTAAGTCCCTGAATTTGGGATTGCTGGATTAAAGGACACACAATTTGTTCTTTTATTTTTAAAAAAAAAGACATACATTCTTAAAAAGACTTTTGTTGGGTATTCTCAGTAAACTTTATAAAAAGATGGTACCTGCTGAAATCCCTTCAGCAGTATAAGAGTAGCCATTTCTTCATACTCATGAGCATTGGGTAGTTTGTTTTTTAAATCTTGAACAAAATCCCAGTGTTACAGAAAGCAAGTTTTTACTTTGTAAGGAATACTCATCAAGAGTAAGAAACATGCTGATAGTAAATAGATGTGAAATGAATCCTTTATGATACTTAACTAATAAACCTGCTTTTGATTTTGTTTTGTGAGAAAGCTTGGCAAGTCATGCTGTGCACCTTAAACTTCTCTGGTGCTGTGTGTCAGTTGTATCAGTAAAGCTGGAAGGAAAAGGAAAAGGCGTGTTTGTATGGAACTGTGTGTATGTTGGTACGCTGTAAAATTACTTTGGGTGGATTTGTCTGAAAAATTTAAATACCACATATTTATAAATGTGACTATTGTTTCAGGCTGGAGTGAGCACTTACCAGATACTCTAGTTGATGAGTCTGTTTCTGTTACTGAAAACACTGAAAAAATAAAGAAGAGATACCGAAAAAGGAAAAATAAGCTTGAAGAAACTTTCCCTGCCTATTTACAAGTAATACTTTGCTTTACATTATATTATGTAGCTTGCTAATGAAATAAATGTAAAATAATGTATTGAGTTTTGAAAAATACTTTGTTTTTGTTAATGTTTTGCTTACTTTGTTTTTAATTAGTCATCACAAATGCTATTTTCCCTTCCAGGGCCCCCAAAATGAACATTTGTTTGTTTTGTGCTTTTATACTTTACACAAATGTCTTTTTTATCCCTGTTTTTCACTTGTGAATATTTCATAAGACACATAAAGACACTTTGGGCTGGGGGAGCTCATTCTTCCAAACAGTCACACCCTTTTGCTCCCCAAACTCAAATCCTGTGGATGTCTCCCTCTCCCATGCAGGTCATCCCTGAATAAAGGTGGGTTCCTAGCAGCCAGAGTTCCAGCTGTCATAATGATTTACTTCTTTAGTAGCCCAGTGATCCAAAGATTTAAGCACAATTGTTTTTGTTTTCTAAATACACATCAGCAAAATAGCCCTCAGTGTGAAGAAGTCACATTTGACAGACGTAGACTACGTGGAAATAGAAATCATTCTAGTCCGTCTTATAAATATGAAGTCACAGGAGAGTTCAAGGCCATGTGAACATATTGGAAATAGTCCTGTGTTAGAAGTAGGACTGAATTTAAACATCTATCTCTGCCACTGGCTAATTCTAGGCTCCTGAGCATGTTGTCCATCATCCTTCCTTGGGCCTCTATTTCTTCTTGGGTAAAACTTGAACTGGGACAGACTATCAGTGAGTGTCCATCCTCATTTCAGTGTTTCTGATCTGTCCTTTCCAGAGAACAGTGGTCTACAGAGATACATCTTTATTATTTGAATTGTATTCATTTTACCTTAATTTTTCATTTAGCTGTTACTAGTTTAATTGGTTTTTAAATACATTTCCTTGCAATTAATGTACAACTTCCTCAGGGTGTTTTTTAAAATTTTTTTACACTAATTAGAAGTACAGAAATCAAATATGCATTGGGTAAAACATCTGTTTTTAAGAAGTAACACTTTTAAGCATGTAATTTAAGTATATAGTAATTATGAATGTAAATTTTTATTAGACAACTAATATCTTAAGATCAGTGTCCATTTTAAAGAGTTGAGCCTTGAAAGTCAGAGTCCTGGTTTTGAATCCCATTCTGCTACCAGTTAGCTCTGTGATCTGGTCCCTTTTAGCATCTGTGTGCCCCCGTTTTCTCATCCATAAAATTGTGGGTCATACCTACCACACAGAAATGTTGAGAGATTAAGAATTAATGTAGGTAAAGTGCTTAACTCTGTGTCTTACGAGACTCTCTGTCTTCAGTGAATGTTTTATTTTGTGCTTTATTCCCTTTAGATACCCCTTCATCCTAGATTTATACCTTTTTGAAATATGTAACAGTAATGGGATTGGTCAGGAAAAGGACCCATTCATTGTTGGGATTGCAGGTAGCTGCATCCTCTCTGTTGTGTGTCCTGTCCCTTCTCAGTAGTCCTTTCTGGGAGGATGGAATGTGTGACATGGTTCCCGTTGGCTGCCCTTCCCAGCCTGTGGGCCCTTCTGTGAAGTGTGATCTACATTTAGGAAGCTTTCTTTAACAGTTTACAAAACTATGAAAACTGACCGTCTCATACTTTGGCAAAAGAGTCTTTAAAAGTAGTGACTCTTGATTTGCTGGTAACTGCTGATTGATTGAGCTCTAGATCGGTCTGCCAGTGTGCAGGTGTGACTCCTCGGGTGGATGTCAATAATGGCTAACTTTTTTTTTTTTTTTAGCATGAAGGAAACCTTTCTAATAGTACTGTTTCTTGGACACCTCGTGATAGCAGCCGTATTTTTCCCCCCTCATTGGGGGGAATACACAATGACAAAAAATAATACATAGTGACAAATCCTAGGAATTGAGTAACCATTTTTTTCCAGTTTATCCTTATTAATCACAAGTGTCAAGATAAACTATAAATAACTCTGTATAATCCACCCAACAGAAATATTTATGTGATACACTAAGAGCTAGTGGTGCCTGGTGAACTCAGGAGCCCTAGTAGTAGATCCAGTCACCAGGTGGTTCTGGGAGTCAGTGGTAGGGTTACCAAGTCAGAAACCTGTGGAGCCACTCCTTGATGTTAACTACAGGAAACGAAAAGCCACCAGAATAATAATGTTACAGCTTTTGGTAAATACCACCATAATCATCATGAGTCATTTAATAACTGATATTAAAGCTAACATATTAGAATACTATTTAATGTATTTTAAAAGGAAATATTTTAACATATCAACTACACTTGAATAAAAATAGATTTTTCTTAAAAAAATATTCTTGCTACTGGTGATTTCACAGATTCATACCGAAGGCATTAAATAAATGACCTTTAAAGTTCTAATATGCTTTTTGCTGTTCAGCATTTTTCCTAATCATAAAAGCATTACTGGTAGAAGAAACAAACCATCTTCTCCCCAGTGCTCTAGCTCAGTGGATTTTCAGGTTTCTCTTTTTCATAGTGAAATAACTTAGTCATTTAAAAAATATGAAAATTTCAAATCAAATATATCATCACCTCTACCAGACTTCACATACCTCCTCTCTCATCCCTTTTTGAAAGTTAGGTTTGCTAATAGTTTGATGTTTATCTTTTCAGAACTTGTTTATTATTTATTTTTGCATAGTCATAACAGTGTTGGTTTGTATTTCATGTTTTGCTGGACATATCACTCAGTGCGCTTTCTTTTAATACTATATTTTAGAGCTTTTCTTTGATAGCATAGCTCTACATGCTTTTTAAAAATGGGTGTATTTTGTAGTGTGGATGTCTGTAATTTATTTAGTCGCATGCCTTTTGACAGACATTGAGGCTGTTTTCATTTCTTTGGTATTATAAAAAATGCTGCAGTGAACCTTTTTCCTGTGTGTATCTTTGTTAATAGTGTTATAAATTGTTGGAAGTTACTGCAAAATCGCCCTCTACAAAGGATCCCTTTTCTAGATGGATCACATTGTAGAAAATAGACTAATGCAGAGTCATTGTGTTGAAGTGAGGGAAGGGAGCCAGCCCCAAGGGCTTCCCTTTGTCCTGTTCACTGAACCTTGAGATCTTTGAGGGAGATTGTTGAGCTGTAAGGAACCCAGTTGAAACACTGGTCTCCAGAGTAGAGAAGGTGTATCGAAATGGAGAAATGTTAATAAGAGTGACTGAATAAAAAGCCAAAGCCTTTTGTAGTAGTAAATTTTGTCCATATAGTACAGTTAAAGTGACTATAAAAACTCTCTTCCAGATTTATAGCATGTCACATCTTAATGTGGTTATATGAGTCAATATGAGTTTACTCAACCTACCTAAATTATGTAAATATTAAAGCTGTAGATCAAACGCTAGCCTCTGCAAGTAAACTATAAATATTAATAATATTCATGAAGCTTCAGTTTTTCTTATAATACATATTAAGATGCCAGTAGTGTTATAAATTTACCAATTTTTAAATTTAATTGTAGCTTAATCTGGAATTACTGAGTTACAGTGCAGTTGCTAGAAGCACATTTGACAGAATTGTGTGACTATATTTGCATAATTTTATTTGTCTCTAATAAAACTACAAAAAGACCTTTTAAAATAAGGGCAACCTATATAAAAGAATTGACAGAATATTTATTTTCTGTATTGTTAAATATCCAGCTTTTCTGTTATTTCTGCCTTGTCATAAACAATGACAATTATCTGATGTCATTTCAGAATTTTATAACAGTCAATCATTTTCGTATGTGTTTATCTCTATCTAGGAAGCTTTCTTTGGAAAAGATCTTCTAGATACAAGTAGACAGAACAAGCTAAGCTTAGATAATCTATCAGAAGACACAGCTCAACTTCCATATAAAACAAACATGAATACAAATTTCTTGGATCCTTCTTTAGATCCACTACTAAGTTCATCTTCAACTCCACCAAAACCTGGAACTCACGGTATGTGGAATAATTCACAAATGCTTTATCATATGACATTCATCTTCCTTTTAATTAAACCTTTAAAATGCTTTAGTTTGGCCTCATTTGCATTTTTAAAGTCAAATTTCATCAAAGTATAACTTGCATTCATTAAATGCAGCCATTTGAAGTGGACAGGTCTAGAAGATTGGCAAATAAATGTACCTTTGTAACTACCACCAAAATCAAGAGTTACAAAAGAAAAGCATTTGCTTTACACTTTTTTGAGGGTCATAAGGATGTGTACTTTGGCCATAGTTGGTGAGTTATGATATAAAACAATAATCTTTGACTTAAAATGGATTTTTGTCACATAACCCAAAGAAATTACAAGATGAAAAAAGAATGTTTAGTTGGGAACTGGGTGACAGACTGTGTTAATAAAGGGGAATTATATTGCATTGGGTCACCATTTGGGCCAGGTAAATCTTTGTTGGAGGAGAGGGTCCATTGGGTGCATTTTGGGTGCATCTCTGTTCTCGGAACATCATAATGTTCAGTATCTCTGGATATTGCCAGTTGACCCCTGCAAAGCTGCCCAAGGTGGGGCCACTGCCCTAGATAACAGTGAAATTGAGAGCTTAGTATGTTTGTAAACTACTGTTAACCTCAGCAAGGCTCTAGGAGTTTAGTTTGGAGTGTAAGAGATGTGTTCACAGTTTTTTCAATACTTCTAGATTTTTATCTTAATATCAATTATAAATTAATGTTCTTCTGACAAGCTTCCTTTTTGCCATTGATTATATTTGTTACTCAGTTAATTTCATGAGCTAAATTTGGAAAATAATCTTAAGGCAGCCTTCCACTGAAAGATAACTTTTGATATATTAAGTATTTTCAGCTTCATTTACTTGGCATTACCCTTGATTGAAATACAGGCTTTTAGTTTTGATTTTAACTTCTCGAAATAATTAGCAATCTTACCTCCTCTTGTACAAGGCACACATCCAGTCTCCTCACTGTTGGTGAGGAATGTACAGCACTGGACTAAAGGTCACGCTTTTTGTTTAATTTTACCAGGTCATTTTGTTTTTACTTCTTTTGATTGATCTCACTTAACTTTTATCAGTGTCAATATGTAATAAAAAATGTATAGTGACAGGCCTCTG
Organism: Manis pentadactyla; assembly: GCF_030020395.1. Taxonomy (NCBI): domain Eukaryota; kingdom Metazoa; phylum Chordata; class Mammalia; order Pholidota; family Manidae; genus Manis; species Manis pentadactyla. Next base: position 144,731,990 of record NC_080025.1, on the reverse strand, counting down.
TGCCCCTCAAAGGATGTCTTACTGTGAATGACATCTTATAAAAATCTTGACTAGCCATTTAAAGACTTAAATAGAAGTTATTTGCACTTGAGGTTTTTTTGTGTGTGTGTGTTTTGCATTGGTATCATTAATGTACAGTTACTTGAACAACATTATGGTTACTAGACTCCCCCTATTATCAAGTCCCCCCCACATACCCCATTACAGTCACTGTCCATCATCGTTTGCACAGGAAGGACATTGATAAACATTATTTTTATTCCTGCTTCCTTTATTTGAAGTTATTTTCCACAAAACTGAAAGGGGAATGGTTTACTGATAAGCTAAAACTTGGAGTGCTAGGATAGCACCCATCTCAAAACCTAGACTGAAGTAAGGTTCTTTGCAGCTGAAACATTTCTTTTCTAACGAGTTATGACTTTCTTTTGTTTTACATCCTATACATAAATTTTAGTAGTCCATTACATCAATTTTATTGATTTGTTGACGAGATAGATAATCTACTCCAATAGGAGTGAGCTGTTTAAATAGGATCTTTTGAAAAATGTTATAATTTGTGTAGTAGAGTACCACTGGTTTAATTAACACACAGTCTGTACATGACCCTTGAAAGAATAATCTAGAAATTTTTTTCTTTCAAGTATACTGTTGTTTAGAGGATACATTATTGAAATGATTTTATATCTCTAACACCTTTAGAAATATTTGGGCATACAAAATTAATACTAGTCTTTAGTTAGAAAAATTACAGTGGTCTTACAGATGTATGGATTCTTTTAAAAAAATCATTACTGGGACAAGGCTATTTGTATTTCACAGAGATACTTGATTCAGGATCTGGAATATTAATTTTATGTACACTTCTCCCCCCTTTTTTTAAAGGAAAAATAAAGTTGAAATGGATTAAAAAACTTACAAGTTCCTTAACTTAAATGATTAATATAATTACTAAAGCGCCTAAATATTTGCCTACTTGATTAAGCCAGAATCCCTTGGAGTCCTCCTTGACTGTTCATTATCTCACAGTCCACATCTAATACATCATCAAATTTGTCTCTGCCCTCAAAACGTATCCCAGAGGTAACCACTTCTCTCAGCTGTCCTGCCGCTACAGGGCAGCTGTCGCCCCTCTCACCCAGACCGCAGCGGGAGCCTGCTGACTGAGGCCCAGGCTTCCAGTCTGCCAACACTCCTCCTACCCCCACACCGGTCTCTCTCAAACATGGCAGTCACTACATGTGGCAGTCAGCTTGGTACCTTTAAACTGTCAGTCATATCCTCTCCCAGCCATCAACCTTCCAGTAGCTTCCTGTTACACTTCAGCCTTCACCATGACTCATGAAACCATACCTCATCTTGCTGGTTGCCTTTTTGTTAATATCCTGCCCCTCTTTTCCTTTATTACTATGACCACACCGGCCCCTTGAGTTGTTAAAACCCACCTGTCCAGTCATTACACCTGCCTTTGGTGTATTCTTTACACCTGCCGTTTCCCTTTATTCTCTCCATCTTTGTGCATATTCCTCCCTTCATTTAGAGTTCATGCTTGGTCAAGGTCTTCCTTGACCCCCACATCTTACTCTTTATTCCTTTTCCTCATGTTTTGTCTTTATGGCACTTACAGTGATACCATTTATTTACTAACTCCTGAGGAAATAAGCTCTGTGAGGACATGCTTTTGGTTTTAGTTACTTCTGTATTTACAGTGGCTAGAACAGTTTCTGTCAGCATAACCCATGGACATAATGCATTGGGTGCTCTAAATATTTTTTTAATGAAGAAGTGAATGAGTCATCAGTGAAGACTGAAGCTGGAAGTAGGCAAGTAACTAATGGTATCTGGTTGATACTTTACAAGGAATTCCTAAATAATGGGTTTGTTTTTCATATTTTACTTACCTGCTTCTGTATTTTCTGAAAGTCATTTTTAGGTATGCCTTCTAATGAATTTTTTTTGCTTTAATTCTTGTAGCATTCCGTTTCACTTTTATTGCCTTCAGGCTTTTATTTTAAATGTTATTGTTAATGTATATTAGTCAGAAAACAAAAATAGTCTTAATTTTTAATATTTTCTTGTTCAAAACATTGGAGTGCCTTTTCTATGAATTCCTTATTTCAGAAGTAATAATCTTAACCCTTTTGGGTCTAGTACTTACCTCTGCATCTGCTGTACTCTCAGGTTTTAGTAAATGGTTGAATGAGTGAGGGTGTTTTAGAATTTAATGTCTAGGAAAATAATTGAGACTTTGAAAAATATTTTTACTATATTCAGGTTCTGCTGATGACCCTTTAGCTGATATTTCTGAAGTCTTAAACACAGATGATGACATTCTTGGAATAATTTCAGATGACCTTGCAAAATCAGTTGATCACTCAGGTATATATAAATACTATTTGCCTAGTGTCTGTTTTATGATATGAGTAAGAAGTGTATGTGTATGGAACAAATTTAGTCTTTTCTCTGGAACTGAAAGAAAAAAAATTTTTTTGGCATTATCAAAGAAATTGTCATTTTATTGCTCTACCTTGGTTTTCCTGCTTTAGGAGGGGAATTAGCAAGTTAATTTTTGTTGTCTTTCTAGTTGCATCTTATTTAAGGCTTATCGCCTTAAAGTCCAGTCCTGCTGTATCTAATTTCTTCTTTTGTTTGCATTGCTCCTCACTCCTGCTCCTGTGGTAATCATCCGTTTTATTGGTTTGGGTCTTGTAGGTCTTGATTTATGCACTTTCCAGGTTGAGAGCTCACCTTTTCCATTTGGTAAGAAACTGAGCAGTGGATGACGGCTGACTAGAAGTAGTCTTTTTTTTATAGTGAATTCAGCTGAAACAGCCTGTAGGTGCATGCATATTTGTTATAGTGCTAATCTGTCACTAATCCATACTTTGCTTTCCCTGTTGTGCGTGCCGCTAAAGCATGGTACAGCAGTACTGGGTTTTGGTTGACTATCTCAGTAGTTTGTGTTTTTTTGTTCTGTTTTTTTTAAAGAATGGTTTTCTTCTTTTTAATATGTAATTTATAATATTGTCCAAATGTTACAGAGTTAGTTCCTAACACAAGATCAGTGAAGGGCAGACTGAATTTTAGTTTTTAATAATAATAATCTGATGCAGCATGTATAAAGGAAGTAGAAGGCCACTTTTAAATTGCTTAAAAGCCAATTTGTATGAGAAAGCATGTTTTAAGTATCATTTGTATCATATTTTGTGGCTATAGAATACTACAAAAATATGTAAAGTTGAAATTAGTCACAAAAGGATGTTTACTAAACATTGAGAATTATAGAACTTTTCATGAATGTATATGAGGCTTACCCCTTCTGTTTCACATACTGCATATAATAGACTACATTTGAAACCACTGTTTTTCAAGTTAAAGCAGTTATTTGTATATTGAATATAGTGTATTGAATCTTCATGTAGATTCTATCTTGTGCTTATTTTGTGTGGGAATTTAAAACCAGATGTATTCTTTCGTTCCTCAGGAGATGTTTACTTTGAAATAAAGCTTTTAAGTGGCACCTAAGTTTACAAATATTTTGTGCCTAATTTTTTTTTAATTTTTTTAATGTTGATCACTATTGTGCCTAATTTTTAATGATTGATATAAGAATCCTGATTAATGCAGAATTACAGACATCTCACTGCTCTATTTCAATCAAATTCTTATATATTAATGCAGATAATTAGTGGTAATGCATTTTGCATGCATGTTCAGAATTCACTTTTTAATTTATTTACCTGCTCCTCCAGCTGGGATAGATATTGGTCCTGTCGCTGATGACCCTTCCTCTTTGCCTCAGCCAAGTGTCAATCAGAGCTCGCGACCATTAAGTGAAGAGCAACTAGATGGAATCCTCAGTCCTGAACTAGACAAAATGGTCACAGATGGTAAAATATTTGCCCTACATCTAGGCTTTCTAAAAGACATGAGTAAATATGATTTTCAAAGATTTATGCATGCCTATTTATAATTTGACTTCTATTCTGATCATTTCTATGTCAAATGCTATTTTGATCAGTGTACTGAAGTGTGGTAGTTGTTAATATTTCATTTTCTTTGTTTTATCCTAGGAGCAATTCTTGGAAAGTTATATAAAATTCCAGGTATTTTTGTTCTGATTCTTTAGTTTATGAAAATGATGGCTCCCTGTACCATGTCTCTTATAATCCTTTCATTATGACTTTATCTCACAGAGCTCGGAGGGAAGGATGTTGAAGACTTGTTCACTGCTGTGCTTAGTCCTGTGGCTACTCTACCAACTCCGTTACCACAGCCTCCCCCTCCCCCTCCCCCTGCTCCACAGCTGTTGCCTGTACACAATCAGGGTATGTTACCTCCAGAAGCGTTTCCTAAGTACAGTCTGCAGAGTGTGTGTGTACATGTGCCTGTGTGCTCAGTGGAGCAAATTAGGATACAGTAACTGATAGGAGAAAACCCTCTTTTGTGATGATGGCAAAGTTCTAGTTTCTGAATTTATCTCGGTCACACACCTGCATCCCTGAAATTCTTTGCAAACCTGTGAGCCACATGATGATCAGATTCTTTTGCTCCCTTTACTGGCGTCAGGGCGAACAGTGCCGGCCCGCTTCCCGGCTCCCTGGCACTGAGCCTGTCCTGCACGTAGCCTCGGTGGTAGCAGATCGCCACCTCTGCGCCTACCCCCGTGCTTTTAGTTTGTAGCATGTGGTGCAAGTATGGATACCTGTTGGGTAATTACAGTTTTCCCTTTAGACTGAGCGCCTTGAAAGCTAGGGCCATATTTCCCTCATCACTGTATATCCTGCCGCAGACGGTGTGCTCAGTACGTGCTTTCAGAATAAATCAGTGACCTTTCTACAACTGTTGACTGTAAAAATTCCTAATTTTGCTGTTTTGTTTGACAAATTTTCTTCTACCAACTTGTATAACTTGTTGCCAAATAAAATAAGGTTAAGGCTTTAATTTCTCCCTCTTCCTGGAGAGCTGAAGTCTGATAGCCTGTAATTAAAATTTGTAGGAGTAGACATGGAGCTAGTGCTGTAGAAAAGGGAAGTCTATAGAAAGGAGTTTGGAGTCTGTGATGGGCTGTGTATTTGATAATTTGAGCATATGGTCATTTCTCTATATCCTATTGCAACTGCTTCATGATTATAACCTGAATTAAGTAATTTAATGATACTTTCTTTGACTCTTACACTGTTTTTGTGTAAGTGCTGAAATGTGCAAATAATTTGATGTACCCTTACTACCAATTTTGTGTATACATGAAAAATTCCATAAGGCATACAAAATGTTTTCATTTCTACCAGGTTAGCCTCTGAACATAAATTTATCTTGAGTTTTGTTAGACTAAATGTGATTTACATTTGGATAAAAGACTCATCATAAGTGCTTCTTATCTTATTTGTTACATGTGCTTTCTTAGTGATTAAGAACTCATCAATATTCTTCAGCATATAAAAAAGCTCCATGTTTTCTGATACTGAAAATGTATTTTAGGAATCAAACTGGTTAAAGATACATTCCTTTATAAAAGATTTTACAGTCATTAAATCATCTCACTGTGTTGCCTCAATTTTTAAAAGGTTTTGAGGGTTTGGGTCTTTTTTTGCTAGGTCCTTATGTGTAATCCAGAGATGAATAAGGCTGCCCATTCACAGGAATTTATAATCCTAGTACTTTAAACTTTCATGTATACAACTAAGTTACGTCATGGCAGAGCACAGTTCAAGTAGAGCCTTAAGAGTCACTTCACAATTTTCAGAGCTTAAGGAGGAGCTGTAAGTGACAGTGTTTAAAGAGGTAAAACTAGAAGATGCACATTGGGACTGGATTCTGGTAGAGGCTATGGAGTGAGGCAGTGGCAATTGGCCTTTTCCTGGTTCTTGAGAGCCACTGAAGACCTCACACCAGTGAGATGACCTGATGAGTCACATGTTTTGGCAGGTGGCTCAGATGGTCAGTACTGGACATGAACTTGAGACAAGAAAAGTCGTACTAACAAGTTACTGAGTCTGGGACTAGGTGAAAATCTGAGTTGAATATAAATATGTCTGTAGTGTATATAAATAAGACGGAACTGGATGTGAGAGACAGTGATGTTAGAATAAGTAGGGTTATGGTCCTGAATGGATGTGAGATGTGAGCAAAGAGGGAACCAAGGGCATTAGACTATATGTAAGCCAGGGGTGTAGAGTAGTGCACTTGTGATGAGTTCAGTTTTAGACCATTTTTAGTTTGTTACAAATGGGATACATCTGTTGTTCTGACTTAACAGGCACTTGTGGTTGTTAAAGGCTGTAGGTGAATGTTAAGGAGTGAGCTGTGTAATGTTACAAACTGAAGTTGTGGTAAGGGTGATACACTGCCAGTAAAGTATAGAACCATGAAGAACTTTTTAATTAAATGTAATGAGTTACGCTTAACTTACCTGGTTTATATTAGGTATACAATTATGTTCTCCTTTTCTTTCTCCTCCTTTAAGGGTTAGATAAAAGTGAAAAAAACACCCTGAGAGATTGAGACATTGAGAGGTAAAAGATCTTAGAAATGGTGCTCATTAGAGACAGGCTTAAAGTCCAGTAGAATGAGTATTTGGAAGGTGTTTTATTGGACAGTGACACGGTAATCTTCAGGAGAGTAACTGGACTGAGCAGGAGTGGTAAGGAAGGGTGGCCGAGAGTAATGCATCAACAGTAATACGGGTCAGATCGCAAGAAGGGAAGTTTCAAGAAGACTGAATAGAGTAATTTTTTTGAAATCACTTTAGGTTAAAGTTAAGTGAGGTTCGTGCTTCCATGAACTAGCACAACCAGGCTGGGTAGGCATGGTAGGCTAGAGGTCTAGGGTAGTAGAAAAGAAGAACACCTCTTAATAAAAATAATATAATAATAAAGGAAAAATGCTTTGCATTTCACTTATGTGGCCTTGAGCATGGTATTTTTACGTCTGGGTTTTTTTTGCTTAAATGGAGCTCTGTGTAGTAATAATCCTTAGGGTTGATGTGAGGATCAGAGTCAATACAAGTAAAGCTTTTTAGAGCAGCGTTCGGCATATAGTAAAGTGCTCAATGAGTAATCGCTGTTACGATGAAAAGTTCAAGGGGTCATAGTGTGGTTAAGGTAGTCAGTGCTGATAGGTGGCTCTAGGGTAGATCATACTCTTTTTACCAGTAAAAAAGCTTTTGTTTATCCCAATTACATGAAAGACATTTGATATTTTCCAATAAAATCTCAAATTCCTTAATAGAACCTACTTTCCACTGAAGTTGAAAATAGAGGTACCTTCAACTTTGAATGAAAGCAGAAATCTTGCTCCTTAATCTTGGAGTGAACTTAGGTATCCTGAGACATTTGCCATTGTGTAGTCCTGATGTGGTGAACCCAGCTCTGCCCCTTGGTAGCATAAGCCCTACCCTGGGAGTCATACAGCTCTAAGATGTTCTTGAGGCAAAATCCTCAAAACCTGCCAGTGATCGGCATTGGTGTCCTCACATAGGACCTGGTGCTCTGCGGGCCTCAGAGCTGTGCTGGCAGAGGACCGAGGAAGGGACGTCGTGCAGTGTACACATGCGGACCAGACTGCTCCTGGGTATTTTTTTTCCTAGTGGTATGGCAACATGGTCAGGTTAGGAGTTCTCTGATATTATATCAAATGTGCCAAGTGTTAAGCTAACTGTGTTTCCATTTGTACAATTAACTGGCAGATTGGATCGTCTAGTCTTGTTCTGAGTGTGACAACAGTTAACAGAAGCCAAGTATTTATTGCTTTAGAGTATGTCTCTAAAATAAGAGGGGTTTTTGAAGGTGCTTGAATAAAAGGTTTTTGCTGGCAAATGGCTCAGAGAAGGATAAATAGTTTGGAAGAGTAAAAGATCACAGTGAGGTTTGGGGTTGTATGCTTTAGGAGAGTTCTGGCAGGAGACAAGGTGATTTTACTGTGGTTTGCTTAATGTCTGTTGAGAAAGATGATAAAATGTTTGAAGCTCGTGAGAATAAGCTAGAATGAGACCTAACATGTCTCATTTGGAGGCTAAAACCACAAGTAATGAAAACTAGGCCCAAAGCAAAATGTATATGTTTTTGAAAGTAATCATCTAATAATCGTAGATGAAATACTCCTTGTTGTTCCAAACCGTTTTAGAGAAAGTGACAATTTAAGCAGCATAGATTGCTTTTTGTGTTAACAGGAACATGAATAAAATATATTGAACATCTTATAAATTTTGACTGAAGGAAAGAAAGAATATTGGATAAAACTTAGCATTTGCCTGTGATGCATTCTTCCTGTAGAGCAAATACATACTGAACAGTTACTGTATACCAGGCATTATGCTGAGAACTGTACACACATTATTTCAGTCTCATTGCAGAATACCTTCATTTTATAGAAATGGTGATTGATTCTGCTTCTCACCAGTAGCAGAATTAAGATTGAAGCTCAGGGCTGTCAGACTCCAAAATGCATGCTATTTCCAGTATATCATAAAGAAGTAAACAGAATTATAGAGACCATATTTCAAAATTGTGTAATCAAAAGTCATTCTTCAAGCAATATTTTATAGTGTAATATTGAAAAAAATCCTACTTTTAAATAGTTACATGTCTTTATTTAGAAATATTTTTTATTATTTGTGAATAATACACAAACTGAATTATTGTTTTCTCCTTTTAAGATGTTTTTTCACGGATGCCACTCATGAATGGCCTTCTTGGACCCAATCCTCATCTCCCACATAATTCTTTGCCCCCTGGAAGTGGGCTGGGGACGTTCTCTGCTATAGCACAATCCCCTTACGCTGATGCCAGGTATTTAAAATTTCCTTCATTAAAAAAGAAACTTGACTTTCTACAAAATTATAAATTATACTAATTTTTGTTATATTAATGTTAATTTGTTATTCTGCACAATATTAATACATATTTATTGTAATCTTTGCTAAAAGTCGTCAAACACTGTAGTTATTTTGTAATAATAGGTTCAATGAAATGTACTTGACTATTTAGAAAGTTACTTGATGTTTACAAAGGAAAGTTGTTTGTTTATTGTTTGCCAGGAATAAAAATGCAGCATTTAATTCAGTGGCAAGTGATCCTAATAGCTCTTGGACGTCATCAGCTCCCACCATGGAGGGAGAAAGCGATACCATGTCTAGTGCCCAGAGAAGCACACTGAAGTGGGAGAAGGAGGAGGCTCTGGGAGAGATGGCAACAGTGGCACCGGTTCTCTACACAAACATTAATTTCCCCAACCTGAAGGAAGAATTCCCTGGTAAGGCACAAATCTGTTAGCGCTGTCGGTATTACCAGCTTCGACATGTGTAGTGACTGTTTTGCTATACGTTTTTACTAGAGCAGAGACCTGTGTTTCGTCACTAATTTTCAGCAAGTAATACTATACACAACATGAAGATGCCCTAGATACCTAGAAACATCTTGCATTTTCTTAGTCCTAGACCCTTGCAATATTTGTATTCACTTGCATATTTTCAGAAGGTTAATTCTAATTAGTGAAATGATCCATTTTCCAGCTCCTAGCAGTCTTTCTAAGTACATGGAAGTCAGTGTTGTATTACATGTGTAAATTCTACCAAAAAAACATGGCTAGAACAGAAACTTAGAATTTAATCAAAAACATTAAGGTAGGCTAAATCAGACTCAGTTCTAAGTATTTTTCCCCTTGGAACTAACTCAATATTACCCCCTTTTTCCCCAACTGTCTGTTTGAAAAAAGCAGGTATGGTACAGTGGTACCTGTTTTAAAAATTATGATTAATCAGAGGATGAAAGATTTGGATTAATGAAATGTTACTTACAGAATATTTTGGCTTACTATCTTGAGTCCATATTGCAAGACAAACCAGGATCGAAAAGGTCATTCAAACTCTTGTCTTGCAGTAGTTTATCAGCTGTCAACACATCACTCTTGTAAATTACTAGAAGGGTCCCTTGAAAAGGGTTTTCTTGTGGATGACTTCTGTCCTGCAAGTGCCTTTTTGGTTTGGCATCTTTGTAATGCTTTACTCCTCATGTACAGAAAAAAATGCTGCCTTATCCAGCAATAGGAGCGAGTGGTTATGTGCAGGGATGTCGTTAAAGAGTATGGCATTCTTCGTGGACTTGTTTAACTGCACTTCTATTTGCTGTTTCTAGATAAAAGTAACTGGTTTTCTTAAGTCACTTTGTGTCATTGTAAACTGTCCTTAGAGCAGAGCTACATTTGTTTTTAAGAAATTTTCTTCAATAATTTTACTATGTGATTCTGTAACTTCATGAAATATCATGTGAAGACTCTTGGTCTATCAAATGATTTCCATATTCATTGGCTTTTTCAAAGCTTTCTTTTTTTTAAATATGAAATAAACTATTTCTACATTTATCACTAACTATTGATTTCACCCAAACTTGATTTCGTATACTGTCCTGATGACACGGAAGTTCATAGTAATGGCTTGAAATTGTTACTTTTCCATGCCTTTGTTATGCACAAATGCTGGTCCCATGAGATGCTTGTTTATAATTATGGTTACATACTTCCTTTTGGTCAAATTGACAGATTTCTCTTGGGTATAGATGTTTTACAAAACTTTTAGCTTTGGTTCATGTAGGATCTTACATGATTGAGGAAGTTTATAATGTTTGGCTTGTTTATCTTGGCTGCTTTGCCCCTTCGATTTATAAACTTTCCACCTCTACAAGTGAAATTGTTAAAGAGACAACACTTCGTTCAGAATCTATTTATTTGGCTTACTGTGTGCCAGGAGCTATGCACTGTACAAAGGACTTAATACAGGCCTGCACTCATTTATGAAAATATATCTGGAGTAAGGTTAATTGGCAGCAGTTATGACACATCATTAACCACATCTCTGTAAACATGGCACTGTGTTCTTTTGTTGCAGACTGGACCACTAGAGTGAAGCAAATTGCTAAGTTGTGGAGAAAAGCAAGCTCACAAGAAAGAGCACCATATGTGGTATTAAAACGTGTTATACCTTTAAACGTAACACCTGAACCTTATATTTGTCTTAGGTTAATAAGATTTTCCATTGCAGAAAACAATGTTGAAACTTATACAGCTAATAAGCACCATTGTTTTTATAGTGATTTCCTAATTCATTATGTCTTAATATAGAGTGTGACATTTTTACAAGCTAACTAACAGGACCAGGATGTTGAAGACTTAAATCAGTTATTTTAGGAACATATTTAATTGATTTCACTTTAAAATTGTTTTGTCTTTGAAAGAGTACTGAAGTTTGAGGCTGTATTAGTGTGCTTCCATTTCTTCCACAATAAGCTCTTTTGGGCTAAATTTAGTAGAGAATCTTTGTGTATCTTGAAAGACATATCTAGATAACTTTTAGGAGCTTTTGAAACATGAATTTTGTGAGGAATTAATTATTAGAGTGTATTTATAAGATTCACAGTTCAGATGGTGAATGATTTTCTCCCCAAGAGCCAGGATTGTCAACTAGTTTCAAATCCTTGCCTTCATTTTAAAGCATATTAAAACTATGTTATTGTTTTGAAAAATACGTGCAGTTATTTTCCAACCTGATCTTCAACACACATTTTGTCAGTGATGAGGTCTTGGATGAAGGAAAAATATCTCTTTTGTTGTGTTGATAAATCCATTGTTCTGTTTTACCTTGACTATAGTAATGACAAGATATTTTTTTCTCAATGATTTTCTTCAAGCTTCAAATTCCAGCTTTTTAGATTTGGAGGATTGATTTGATATCTTTCTTTTTTCTAAACTAAGAGAGGTGCTAGTTTTTCCATTTTTGAAGGGTCTGTTAAGAAAGTCAGGATTGAAAATACTTGATTACACCTGGGCTCTTTAGCCTGGCTCAGATAGAGGGAAACCTGTCCTCAGCTGAGGTAGCCTGTACTTCAAGAGAGAGAGGATGGTGTAGTGTCAAGGCTCTTTCCATGAAAAGTTGTAGGTTCAAAGGATGTTTCATCCATTTTCAACTATTTAACCTGACTTTTTCTCACTTTTATATGAAAGAGTTCCCCAAGTTTTATTTCTTAAAATATGTTAACATATCCTGAGAGATAATTTTCTTCTCCTTTTTTCAAAGCAAAAAGCTAGAGATAACAGAGCTGCTTTACGAATTAATAAAGTACAAATGTCAAGTGATTCCCTGAAGAGACAGCAACAACAGGACAGCACAGACCCCAGCGTGCGAATTGATTCGGACCTTTTCAAGGATCCGCTAAAGCAGAGGGAGTCTGAACATGAACAGGAATGGAAATTTAGGCAGGTGCGTGGTTTTTTAAAAAGTAATTTTCCCTTTTAAATCAGGTTTCTGCTTTCTGAGAATAGAGATATATGTCATTTTAGAATGTAGTTTTTATTAGAATATAAACATTTGATTAAAAATAGACTTTCCTTTCTCAGCAAAACATATATAAATTGATTTGGAAAGTTTATTGAAATACTATAAACAATATATACTGCCCTAGGCACAAATAATGATTACAATGATGAATAGAGACCCCTCCTCTTTAGGAATTTGTGACCTAATATGGGAGCATTCTGGTAGCTGATGGCATCAAGCGAATTAATCTCTGTTGCTCTTTTCCCGTGGCAGCTGTGTGTCTCCTTAACCATGTGACGGCCTTTCCTTTCCCATTTCTCCAGCAAATGCGTCAGAAGAGTAAGCAGCAGGCGAAGATCGAAGCCACGCAGAAGCTGGAGCAGGTGAAGAACGAGCAGCAGCAGCTGCAGTTTGGGCCCCACCCCGTCCCAGTGCCATCAGGCTCCGAGCCACCGGGCAGTGGGGTGCAGAGCCCACTGGCCCTGCAGCCTGGCAGTGGCAGTGCATCTCCTGCCCAGTCGTTCCATAAAGACCTGTTTACAAAGCAGCTGCCCAGCACCCCCGTGTCCGCATCACCAGATGACGTGTTTGTGAAACCACAGGCGCCCCCTCCGCCCCCAGCCCCCTCCCGGGGCCCTACCCAGGAGAGTCTGCCGCAGTCTCAGGCTTCTCAGCCACCCTCACCACAGATGTTTTCTCCTGGGTCTTCCAATTCCCGACCGACATCTCCAATGGATCCTTACGCAAAGATGGTTGGTACCCCAAGACCACCTCCTGGGGGCCATGGTTTTTCCAGAAGAAATTCTGCTGCACTAGTAGAAAACTGTGCCCCCTTATCGTCCATGCCTAGGCCCCCTCCAGTGAGTGACACAGCAGCTGCAAGGCCTTCCCCGGCCAGAGACTTGGGCTCTTCCTCCGCGACGAGTAGTGACCCCTATGCAAAGCCTCCAGACACTCCTAGGCCCATGGTGACAGAGCAGTTCCCCAAACCCTTGGGCCTGCCCCGGTCTCCTGTGGTTCCTGATCAGACTGCAAAAGGTCCTCTCATGGCTGGAGCCAATGATCACTTTACTAAACCATCTCCTAGGGCAGATGTGTTTCAAAGACAGCGGATACCTGACCCATATGCACGACCCTTGTTGACACCTGCACCTCTTGATAGTGGTCCTGGACCTTTCAAGACTCCAATGCAACCCCCTCCATCCTCCCAGGATCCCTATGGATCAGTGTCACAGGCGCCAAGGCGGTTGTCTGTGGACCCTTATGAGAGGTCTGCTTTGACACCAAGACCACTAGATAACTTTACTCATAACCAGTCGAATGATCCGTATAGCCAGCCTCCCCTAACCCCACACCCAGCAATGAATGAATCTTTTGCTCATCCTTCAAGGGCTTTTCCCCAGCCTGGAACCCTATCAAGGCCAACATCTCAGGACCCATATTCCCAACCTCCGGGAACCCCACGGCCTATTGTAGATTCTTACTCCCAACCCTCAGGAACATCTCACTCCAATCCAGACCCTTATTCTCAACCTCCTGGAACTCCACGGCCCACCACGATTGACCCATATAGTCAGCAGCCTCCAACCCCAAGGCCATCTACCCAGGCGGACTTGTCAGTCACATCTGCATCCAGTCAGAGGCATTCTGACCCATACACTCATCCTCCTGGAACTCCAAGACCTGGGGTTTCGCTTCCTTACTCTCAGCCACCAGCGACACCACGACCAAGGATTTCAGAGGGTTTTCCTAGGTCCTCAATGACAAGACCAGTCCTCTTGCCAAATCAGGATCCTTTCCTGCAGGCAGCACAAAATCGAGCAGCAGCTTTACCCGGCCCATTGATAAGACCACCTGATGCATGTTCCCAAACACCTAGGCCACCCGGACCAGGTCTTTCAGACTCGTTCAGTTGTGTTTCCCCATCTGCTGCTCGTGATCCCTGTGATCAGCCTCCAGTGACTCCAAGGGCTCAGCCTGACTCATTTGGAACAGGCCAGGGCACTCATGATGTCACTGATCAGCCGAGGCCCGGGTCAGAGGGGAGCTTCGGCGCACCTTCAGACTCCCCAGGGAACCCTCAGAGCCGGCAGTTCTCCAGCATCTCCCAGCTTCCTGGGCCTGTGCCGGCCGTCACTGACACACACAACACCGTGAATATGTCTCAAGCAGATGCAGAGAAATTGAGACAGGTATACACATTGTATGTCCTCAGATGTTTAAATGTATTACTTGAGAAAGCCATTTCACCAAACTGAGTAATTTCTTAACTTAAATGTTCAAGTTCTTTAAGTCTTTCTATTCTGTCTACAGTACGGTATTTGTCATACCGCAGAGAAGAGAAATGAATTGGTAACATTAACACCAATTGATTGGATTTATTCTGTATCTGACTTCAGTCTTCATGAGTTTATAGGGGAATTCTTAAATATGAAAGCTTTGAGTGTTCTGAAAGTCATACTGCAAGGAAAAGGGCCCAATTCATCAGCTTATTTTTATAACTTATTAAATAGTGAAGTGTAATTAGTGTTTTATCAAACTTTGAAACATACTTGAAATGTTATCGTAGTCGCATGCGAGAAGGTTGAGGGTTAAGCACCACCAGGCAGCCCCAGTGACTTGTTCTTAACCGTTCAGCGGCAGAGGCTGCGCGAGATGATCCTTCTACAGCAGCAACAGAAGCTGGGTCGGCAGGAGAAACGGCCACCGGGTCCAGGAGCGGCACCGCGTCCTGCAGCCCTGCAGCCCTGGCAGCCAGAGGGTGTCAGCCGGACTTTCCCCAGGCCGCCACCCCCCTATCCCGGAAACGTCAGGTCGCCCGTCGCCCCTCCTCCAGGACCTAGATACACCGTTTTCCCAAAAGATGCGCGTGGATCTTACCCTCCGGAAGCTGCCGGTGTGGGGGTGAGACCTCACGGATTTAGGTAATGCTGTTAACTGTATGCCAGGTTTTAATTGCTGGTTTTAAGAGTCATTGCTGCATTTTCCTTCTTGATCCCTTTGAGGTATAATCAGTGTTATTTTCCACTAATGAGAGGGCTTGGGGTTGGTTTTTACCCCTAAGAACTCTGAAGATGAAAACGTTCCCTTTGTTGTTTGGTACTGGCTATATGAGCATTGCACTGCAGCTGCCGTGGTGCAGTTCTTCATGTCAGCCACGTCTCTGGGACAGGACAACTATACTCAATCAGAGCCTCCCTGGACATGATGGTGAGACTGTCCACACTTCACATTTTGTTTTAATTTACATTGTAAATATTTATGTTTACAAATTAAAAGGATGTTTTCCTTTAGGAACTTTTCTGGATACGACAGGTTTGTAAAGTTAGTGGTTTCCTCTTTTGAAGCGGTTAGTAGAGAGGCCAAATGTATGCCCTCATTGTAATGAGATAATTCCTTAAGATGAGCTTTCAGTTTTATTGGGTAATGTTTTATATTCCCAATGCCTGCCTATATGTTACAGTCTTAGTCCTGTTTTCCTTTTGTCTTATTTATAGTTTATGCCTGTTGCTGTTTTATATGTATTTGTAAATTGCCTTTCTTTCTAGATGAAGTACAATGTAAGTAGTAAGAAGAGCCCTGTAATCCATGCGTTCACGAATCCTCGCAGACAGTGCCTGACACTGTTAAAACAAAGTGTGAAGAGAGGACAGTTCTCACCATCACGTCCAGGGAGGCTCTGACAGAGTATAGTCATCCTGTCCCAGAGACGTGGCTGATGTGATGAATGCACTGCCCCCGCCACCCCCGTCCTCGCTCCCGGTGGGCAGAGGGTCAGGGTGCAGGCATCAGGCCTGCTGTCCTTCAGTGAGCAGAGACCTCTGAGTCCCTCCTGACATTTACCGTTGGGCCCCCTACCTTCATGCAAACATCCCTCCAAATCAGCATCCCCAAATAAACAAAAAAGAACTGAATTCTTACTCAACTCCAATAGTGTCACACTTATTTCTAATCAGTTGATTCCATCTGCTTATCAGTTGGCTCTTCCTTTGTCTCATTTATGCTGTGAGCTCATATGGCCTAGAGCTCAGTATGGCATTCATTGTCAGGTACTTAACAATTGTCAGGTACTTACATGATATAGATACTTAAGTCTTTCTAAATGGTGATAATTTTTGATAAGTCATTGTATTTAGCAACAATAATTGTATATCTGAGTTTAATCCAAAACTTTTCCAGCCTAACTCTAAATTCAGCATAATACTTATTATGCATTGTTTGCATTTTTCCTTTTAGATTTGGGTTTCCAGGTGGTGGTCATGGTGCCCTGTCAAGTCAGGAGCGTTTCCTTGTGCCTCCTCAGCAAATGCAAGGAGCTGGAGTCCCTCCACAGCTGAGAAGATCCGTATCTGTGGATATGCCTCGGCCTTTAAGTAGCTCACAAATGAATAATCCGATTGTACTTCCTCAGCATTTTCCACCACAGAGTCTGCCGGTTCAGCAGCATAACATCCTGGGCCAAGCATTTATTGAATTGCGGCACAGGGCCCCTGATGGAAGGCCGCGGCTGCCCTTCACTGCTCTTCCTGGCAGTGTTATAGAGGCGCCTCCTCATCCGAGGCATGGAAATTTGATTCCCCGGCCAGACTTTCCAGGCCCTAGACACATAGACCCTATGAGACGACCTCCCCAGGGTCTACCTAATCAGGTACCTGTGCATCCGAGTTTGGAACATGTGCCATCGTCTCAGCGGGAGCAAGGTCATCCTGCCGCCTCGTCCTCTATGGCCATGAGGTCTCTGAGTCATCCCTTGGGTGGTGGTGAGTTTTCAGAGGCCCCTTTGTCAACATCTACACCAGCTGAAGCAACATCTGATAACTTACGGATAACCACCCAGTCCTCTGATGGGCTCGAAGAAAAGCTTGATTCTGATGACCCATCTGTGAAAGAACTAGATGTTAAAGACCTTGAGGGGGTGGAAGTCAAAGACCTGGATGATGAAGATCTTGAAAATTTAAATCTAGATACAGAGGATGGCAAGGGAGATGAACTGGATACCCTAGGTAACTTGGAGGCTAATGATCCCAACCTGGATGACCTCTTAAGGTCAGGAGAATTTGATATTATTGCATATACAGATCCAGAACTTGACCTAGGAGATAAGAAAAGCATGTTTAATGAGGAACTAGACCTTAATGTTCCGATTGATGATAAGTTAGATAATCACTGTGTGTGTGTTGAACCCCCAAAAAAGGAACAAGAAGACAAAACTGTGGTTCCTTCTGACAAACATTCTCCATGGAAAAAGTCCACTGTTACGAGTGAGATAAAAACAGAAGTACTGTCTCCGAATCCTAAAGGGGAAACCAGCTGTGAGAGTGAGAAGGGCAGTGAGGCCAAAGGCAGTGTTGCCCCGCCCCGCCCGCAGGCTTCTGCCCACCCGGGCGGGAACGACAGGGAGAGGGCTTCTGGGCGGCCTCCCGACACAGAACTACGTGAGGAGCCAGCTGATCGAGAAGCTGTTGGCTCTAGTGCAAGCGTCGTTCGGGGACCCACCCAGCTGCCCACTGAGGATGTCATGAGCTCTCGTGGCATAACCGCGTCAACTCCAGTTCTTTCAAGTTTACTCGCTAATGAAAAATCTGATAATTCGGACATCAGGCCATTGGGGTCTCCACCGCCAAATTTGCCGGCCTCACCGTCTGGGTGTGTGTCTCGTTTGCCACCACCTCTAATGGCACCACCTGGTCAAGTTTTGGATCATACCATGAATTCTAATGTGACGGTGGTCCCTAGGGTCAACCATGCTTTTCCTCAGGGTGTGCAGGTAAATCCAGCATTCGTTCAAGGTCAGTCAGCAGTTAGTCACAGCTTCGGGACAGGAAAACTGGCAAACCAAACCATGCCTCTAACAAGTCAGTCTGGTACCGGTGGCATGTCTGGACCCCAGCCGCTGATGATTCCTCCAGCATTAGCCCAGCAGAACAGAGAGAGGCCCCTCCTTCTAGAAGAACAACCTCTGCTTCTGCAGGATCTTCTGGATCAAGAGCGGCAAGAACAGCAGCAGCAAAGACAGATGCAAGCCATGATTCGACAGCGGTCAGAACCGTTCTTCCCCAATATTGGTATGCATTCCCTTGAGCTGCAGTAGTTACTAGTGTGGGCATGAGGGGTGCAGTCCTGAGGTTCAGATTGCTGTTCTTCTCTTGCTGTAAAGTGAAAGTGATTTAGAGTTTGAGTCCTTCCAGATCAATCAAGAGATTCAGCTCTGAGTTTCAGAACCTCTCAATTCTATTACTTAAGTTATTTAATAGAAACAAGAGTCTTTTTAGTTCCTTCCTACTAAACATTATTGCCATGTGTTTTCAGAGTCACTGAAAGATGAATTTAAAGAAATTAAGATAGAAATAAACTTCTTCACTGTCCTTTTGTGTAGGATAAATGCTCGGTAGTTCGTTTTCATGTAAAGCCCTTTGACTTATTTCTGAGAGTTCACTAGGTCAAAAATAAAATCACAAAAGAGCAATGCAGTAGAAATACCTGGGGCCTCTAAGAATAAGAATTTGCAATCAAGGGACATATGTCTAAGACATGTTTTCTTCTAAACAAGAAAATTGACATTCTGTCCTATGCACATTACCCCTTTTGTCACTTTGGCCAATTTCTTTTTCATTTAAATGCAAAGAGGTCTTTTCTCAGTAGTCTATCCTTATTGCAAGAATATATCCTCAAGAAATTGATAAACTTTTCTCTCAGAGAGTGATAAGTTAGAGGCATTTAGAGGCATTCCTTGAAACTGGAAATAACAGCAAATTCTCATTCACGATGTGGCGTTACTAAAGAAGCAACCCAGGTCAGCATTGTGAGAGTTTGGGTGACAGGGAGTTGTGTGGCTTTACATCTTCCTGTAACCCCACTTAATATGTATGACAGGCTTCATGTTTCGAGTTTTGCAGGACTGAGGAATTAAAGCCTGCTTCAATTGTGGATTGCTGAGGTGGGATTAGATTCAGGATAAGGTTCTTGCCATCTCATAATTCCGTACCTTGTGTAGAAACCTGTAGTAGTGATTATTAAATAATGAGTAAGAGTCTAAATAATAACATGTTTGTGAGTTACGTTACCTCTTAGTGTAACTTGAACCAAGTACTATGAAATAAGTAACTTTAAAATATATTTCTTCTTTAGATTTTGATGCAATTACAGACCCTATAATGAAAGCCAAAATGGTGGCCCTTAAAGGCATAAATAAAGTAATGGCGCAAAACAATATGGGCATGCCGCCAATGGTTATGAACAGGTAGGTGAAGATGTTTCTTCTTGTACATCACAGTGCTTGAAATTATTACTTGTTCCTCAAAAGAGCATATAGTAACTGAAAAACCTACATTCTGTGAACAATAAATATTTAAATTTAAGGATTTAGTTTCTATTAGTTTTAGGGTAAGCATAATAAAACATCACTGAAAGGTTTGGAGGATTGACTTAATCAGGAAATCCACAAGTATTTAAATGTGTGTTCTTTCAAGGACCTTTAAAATAATTCATGCTAATTAAAGCTGTTTAGGATAGATATTTCATCGTAAATAGATGAAGATGAGAAGATAAGCGGGAAAACAGAAATTAAACTGTTGTGTGTTGCAAAAAGAAGATAGCTTATTTAAGCCTGTGAATATTTCTTACTACATGAAAGGAGCAATGCAGAGAAAAAAGGGGGACATTTCAGTAAAGATACTGCATGATGAAGGCAACTATGAATTCAGCTCTATAATAAAATGTCCCCAAATTAAATTTGAATCAGAAAAAAAAAAGTAGAGAAGAATAGATAAGAGGATATTCTAAAGTTAGCAGTAAGAGAATTTGTAAGCCTTTTCACTCTTAACAGAAAAATGGAAATTTTGCACTAAAGAAGACAATAGCAGTTGTGTGACTATCTGAGTTTCTGAAATTAGAGGACTTAAACGCCTCTAAGGTGTTGCAGGTAGCCACAGAGCAATGTTTACGTTTTGATTGTGGACCACCATCAGAATTATGTGGTAGGTTTTTCTTGTTTTGTTTTTTTAATGTAGGTTTATTTACTCAGCCACAGACCTGCTGAATCAGAACATCTGAAGATGATGCTTATATGTCTATTTAGAGAGCACCCCGAGTAATTCTCATGTACATCATTGTTTGAGAAATCTCAGTAGAGTAGGCATAGAGCCTCAATGAGCCTAATTATCTTGTTGAAAAACTCTTTAAGAAAAGAAATATGGATGATTATGGAATTGCATATAAATTCTACATGAATTTTAGATAAACTTGATACTTCAGATAAATTGGGAATCCTTAAAGGCGTAGTTTTCAGTTGTGGAGATACTTTGGACCTGGTTAAGAAGCATTGCTGAGACTGAAGTGCAGATGGTAGGTAGTTTCTAATGACTTTCACTGTTGCACAGCATCTGTTAACACTTTTTCTCTGTCAGAAGGGTTTTTAACTTTAATGTCATGACCTTTTGACATTCCAGTGAAGACTTCTAATTCCTTCTCAGAACATTTTATATGCAAAACCAAAAACATAATGCCACAAGGGAAATCAATTATATTTGAAATAGTTTGCTATACGTACTTCTTAATACCTTAACAAATTTAGCAGTAGGTCTAACAACTACCATAATGTCAAAGTATATAATGGTGAACTTAAATGATCTCTTAGGTATGTGCAACAACTTTAATTATGAAAATAATGTGTATTTGTGACAAAGTCATGGTACTGCTAATAATAATGTATTTTACTTCCTACAGGCAAAATAGAAGGAAATGCTAAATTTCAGTTAGCACTTACTTAAAGTTGGGCCTCAGAATTAGAAACCCCTGACCTTTCAGCATCATATCTCAGAGACAGACTGATACCTGAGTCACATATTAGGCATGTTGTTTGTGCATCTTCTACTGAATGCTTGGAAGAAGAGGCGGTGACAGTCTCTCCTTCAAGTAGTGATATGTTGACTGAGTGTGATAGGCAGTGAGGGATATTTGGATTAATAGGTGATTCCAGATCAGGGCTGTAGTTGGGGGCAAGGGGTGATGGATGAATCAGAAACCTGAGTGAAAAAATTGAAAAGCTTATATTTCAATTTGAATAGCAACAAAATACTAATGTACAGTATTCAATTTATAATTTGGAAATTATGCTGTATGTGTATCTTATGTTAAAGCTTTTGGTAACTCTAGAGGAAGTATTTCATTAAAGCAGTAATGTTTCTGTGACATTTTTATGGCTTCAGTTAGAATAACTAACATTTTGCCAAATATTTTTAACTATGTAATAGACTTTTTCCTGGGTAAATGACCAATTTTTGATTTGCCTTAACATTGGATATAGAAATGTACAAAAATATATGAAACTTCTTAATTGAGAGACATCTTTTTAGAATACAAAATACCTAATCTACCAATTATTTAAAACTTTAAAACTGAAGAATAATTGACATATATTATTGTTAGTTTCAGGTGTACAACATAGTGATTTGATATTCGTATACATTACAAAATGGTCACGACAATAAATCAACATCTGTCACCATACAGAGTTGTGGAAATATTATTGACTATATACTCCCTGTGCTGTACATCTTAACTCATTTTATAACTGGAAGATTGTGCCTTTAAATCTCCTTCACTTATTTCATCCTGACCCCTCTGCAAGAATAATTGGAAAAAGAAATAATTTTCTTATAATTAATATAATAAAATGATATCTTCCCTATGTTTTTTATCCCAAAGATTTGAGATAACTAGAAGGCATAGTGAGGCATACAGCAGAATACAACCTCTGGGGTAGCTTGGTTGGCTCCTTGTCACAGCCTCCCTCTTCACTGTGGGGAAAGTTACTCAGTCTCTGCCTCTGCTTTTCATCACGAGTCAAGTCCACATTTGATAGAGTTGTGGATGAGGATAAAATGTAGTATGTGCACACAAAAAAACACAGGGTATTAGGAAATGTTTTTGATGAGGAAGACAGTGCCATTAACTTTCTTTGCTGGAAGAGAAAACTGTTAAGCACTTACTTTCTGTTCTCAAAGCTCACATTTGATAATTAGACTTCCTTTCACAGGTTCCCCTTCGTGGGCCAGCCGGTCCCTGGACCGCAGACAAGCGAGGGCCAGAGTCTCCTGCCGCAGGCCGTCCCTCAGGTACTGCTGCTCGCACCGCATGGCTCTACGATGCATGTCTTTCCTCTGCTAGCACCAGACCTAGTCTTGATAGAGGGGCCACTTCCAGAAAGTGGTAGGAGCCTTAAGACACTAGCAGAATATATTATTGTCTCTGCAGAAATAAAGATGTTCTATTACTTTTTAAGGGAAAGACAAATGAAGATTGAAAGACTGAATGATAACTTCTGGAAAGGACCTGTATATTTAAGGCTGTAAAGTTACTTGGAGGGAAACTAAATGCGTAGGGTTTTCAGTTTTGCTCTTATTCACTGTTAATTCCACACATTTTGGAATCCATTATGTTTAAAATGTAAAACTTCCATAAACTAGAAAATAATTATTATAGTCATTCTATTTAGATATATAGATAGTCCTGATCTATTTATTTCTTGGAATAATGTACTTTTTTGGGATAATTAGCATTCACAGCCAGCTCTAAATGTAAATACTTACTTGGTGTCAAGCAATGCCCAGTAAAGTAGAATTACTCATTTCACATAGTGTTTTCTTCAGTGACTTTTTTTCCCCCCAAGTATCTGCCTAGTTAAAAAAAAAAAAAAAGGAGAAAGCCAACTGCTGTATGTCTTTTTGGAGTTTACTTTTTGGCCTGCCAGTTGTGCTTTAGATTTATTATGCTAATAATTATTTTTACATTATTAAAAGAAGAGAGAGACACCGTCTGATACAGTGGGAAAAGCGCACAGGCTTCATGGCTGAATTACAAAAAAATCTCAGTTACAGTATGAATTTAATGTGCAGTTTAGGGCACATTCTTTAATCTCAATGTTCCCTGGTCTGTCAAACATTACAGCACCTGCTGTACAGTATTGTAAGGACTACACGCAGTACATTCTGGCTATTGGTGTCATTTATGATTGTTATCTTGTATACAGCTCATATCTAACAGAACTTGTAACTGAGAAAGTGTGTTTCCAAAGTTAATTTTATTTATCAGATTGTTGCCAGGGAATTATGAGATTAATAACTATCTGGTCTCCCTGGAGGAAACAAAACATTTAATTAGAAAATAAGACTGATATTTTAAGTTAGTCTGTATTTGTTTTATTTGAACACGTTAGAGTAATTGGTTCTTGTTTATAAATAACTTTGTGTCATGGAATGGAATTTAGTAAATCTGGAACCCATGTTTATTTCTTAATTACAGAAGAAACCAGGTAGATTTCTCTGAAAAGTGGGGTTTTGTGTGGCTTTCTAGCTAAGTGCTAATAATATTTGATTTTCCCTATTAGATTTCTGATGAATAATCCTTTACCTCAAACATGTTTTCAACTGAAATCTGGAAATACAACAGCTCAAAGATAGATTTAGATGTTCAGAAATTAGGTTGTCACCAGTAAATTAATTCTACTTTGTAGAAAAATGGAAGCTTTAAAGATGTCTTAGGAAATTAAAGGATTTTTCCCCCTTCCATTTCTTTTTTTCTTTTAAGGTTTTTTTTCCCCCCTTTAACTGAAATGTGGAATAAACCTATTTGTAAATTTTACTTATTTTAGGATGGCAGTATAACACATCAGATTTCTAGGCCTAATCCTCCAAATTTTGGTCCAGGCTTTGTCAGTAAGTATGAATCTAATAAGTTCCGTGTTCTCTGGGGATTGCTTGTTTACACTCTGTGTTCTTTCTGAAGTTTGGAGTTAGCATAGGTGTGTGATTTTCAGTCCAGTTGCCCTCATCTCTTAATGAAACATCATTGCCCTGTTAGGCATCTTCTCCTCAAGGCATGTATTTTCATTGTTTCTTTCTCTGTGCATGAAGAGCTAAAGAGATAAATATTTTAATATGGGAAAGTCGTCATCTCCATTCTCTTCAATGTTGGTGCTGTTTTAGTATATAGTTTGGGCACTTTACAATCTGTGGAATTAAACCACCACTTGTTCTAATGACTGTCTGCCTAAGTGACAAGGGCACTAAATGGGAACAACACAGGGTCTGTGCTTAGAAATAAGTTGGGTTAGCAGCATGGTAAAGGGCAAGAATGCAGATGCCATGGAATCCTTGCGAGTAATCTTCAGGGGTCCCAAGGTGGTTCAGGATAGTATTTAAAGTTCTCCCCAAACTGAACCTTTCTGAAATCTTCAGACTGTTTAGCTAACTTTTTTTTCACCATTATTTTTCATTTTGCTCACCTCTGCTCTCCTGGTTCCAGAAACCAGAAAGGCTTTCCTTGCGGTAGGTCTCATTCTACCAGAAGCAGAACTTCTGAAATCTTGTGAAAAAGCCTGTTCTTGAAAAATGCCCGTCAAATTTAGTAGACCAGATTTCAAGTTCATACATGTACTGAAACTTCTGGGTTTAGGAACAAACCCAAAGTCTGGCCTTTTAAAATTACCCCTGCATTAATTGTAATTATAATTTGAATACATATTTACATTAAAAACAAGTAAACTACTTTAACCAACTGGCTTTTTCTGGCTTTATTGTGCCCATTGGCTTTGGTTGGATTCTTATTGTATGAAAATATTCTGTTATCATTGATGTAATTTTCAACTGATGTCCTTCTTAGAGTTGTATTTATTCATTTCTTTGTCTTCTAGTAAGTCAAAAAGGTATATTCTGAATTTCATTACCATAGATAATTTTTTTTTTAATTTGGCATCAGTGAAGTAAAGTGCCCTTAAGGAATAAAGAAGGAATATTGGTGTAAGATGAAGAGATATAACTCTTTGGGGAGATAGTAATGACAGTCATAAAAGTAGAGAAGATTTTACTTGGTTAATTATTCCCTTCCTTTGCTTATTTGTAGAAGTATAGATTAACAAAATTCATAAAAATTACCAATGTTTTAAGCTTGTGGATTTCCTTTTTAGAACATAGACTTTATACTGGTCTTTTCTAAAACATTCTGGGTCCCCACCCTCTCAATTTAGGACATTTTTTCCTATTAAGAAATAAGGAAAACCTTATAAATGTAGGAAAATTAGCATGGAAAATGATACCTAATCCATGCTCTGGACCTTAATAGGATATGTCTTTCTTAGTCTCTTCAAGATCTGTAAAGCTGAATCAATCAAATTCACATGTAACTTAATACATAGTTTGTATTTGGCTAATGGGTGAGAGAATATGGTAGTTCAGTAAAGACATTCCACTAGATAAAATTTTCTCCTTTTCAGAGGTTGGATTTATAGTATTTATAAGAATGAAGTTAAGACCCATGTCCTAAGAACAAATTCTTTTGTTTTCTTGAATAAATATTTTTCTGAAATCTCCTACTTTATAGTTCCATTATGTATAATATTTAGTATTGTATTTTCAAAATATCTATTACAAGATCATGGTGAAACTGCATTTCCTTACAAAATGGATTTGTGTAACTTTTATATTATTGGACTCTTTAGAAAGTTAACACAGGTGAATTTTTCATTTTTTTCTCAGATGATTCACAGCGTAAGCAGTATGAAGAGTGGCTTCAGGAAACCCAGCAGCTTCTTCAGATGCAGCAGAAGTATCTCGAAGAGCAAATTGGTGCACACAGGAAATCTAAGAAGGCCCTTTCAGCTAAACAACGAACTGCCAAGAAAGCTGGGCGTGAATTTCCAGAAGAGGATGCAGAACAACTGAAGCACGTTACTGAACAGCAAAGCATGGTTCAGAAACAACTAGAACAGGTAACAGATTGGCTTGTAAAACAGAAACAATTGTTAATGAGTAAGATGGTCTATCATTCATGAATGATAGAGGATTTTGGTTGGTGTTCCGTGGCATGTGTAAGGACACGGCTGCAGGTGACAGCTCTGAGGTGCCTTACTGACTGAAGAAGTAGCAGCCCTGCCCCTTTCCCTGGAGGAATGGTCACACGGCGCATACTTGATAAGTGCCACTGAGGAGATGAGCTCTCATTTCCTGATCTGGTGTGAAACTCCGGTGCAGCTGGGAATTCAGTTACTTCCCTGCATTGCGAAATGACCCTGCAGAGGCGTCAGCCCTCCCCAGGGCAGCACTCCCGGGGAGAATCTGTGTTGTAGGTGGGAATGAGAATCCGGGGCCCAACAAGTATTTTTTCACTCGGAGTCAATCTTTTCTTTTGGTTCCCTCGTTCCTCGTGGAATTTCAGGTACAGCATTTTCTCATTTGGGTGTTTTTTTTTTAATGGTATGTTTCTACTGTTATGTTCTCTCAATGTTTCAGCCTTAAAACACACTGGTATGTCTTCTATATAAAGGACTCATTCCTGAGAAAGGAAACCATTTTGCTGTTACTGTCCATTTTAAATCAGATGTTTCTCAAAATGTTCATACTGAAATAATATACTCAAAAATAAAATTTTAAGTTTTTATTTAAAACAAAGCAATAATAGTGTTTAGAATGGCTTAAGAGATCACTTATAGGTTATTTACCCATTTAAAGTAAAAATTTAGGTTCATACAAAAGCCTGTACATGAATATTTACGGCAACTCTTCATAGTCACCAAAAACTGGGAACGCCCCAAGTGTCCTTCAGTGGTGAAAGGTTAGACAAAGTGTCGGTGTGTTTGTGCACTGGAATACTACATAGCAGTAAAAACGAACTGCTGATAGGATGCACATGAGGATTTGGATGGCTTCAAGAGCCTATGCTGAGTAAAAGATGTCAATCCCAAAAGATTATATGCTGATTCCATTTCTATAACATTCTCAAAATGACAAAATTATAAAGATAGACAGTAGTTCAGTGCTTACCAGGGGATTTGACTGCAAAGGGGTAGCACGAGGGAGTTTTCTGCGGTGAAAGAACTCCTCCGTATGTGGAGTGTGGTGACAGCTATACTAATCTGAATGTGTGTGTGAAAGTTCATAGAATTGTGCACCAAGGGAAGTCACTGTTGCTTTTAATTGTTCGTCTTAGTGTTTAAAATAAAATTGAAAAGCAATCTTAAATGTAGTGGTAGAAAGGCAGAAATTTAGATGGACTCAGTAAAAATCAGAGTGCCTTCCATGTAATGAACACGCTGGTGAGTGTTTCACACACACTGTCTCATTTACCCGTTTCTGCGGTGTGCAGAAGGAGTGGTATTACTGTTTTACACAGAAGAACCCAGTGAACTCCCCATAGAGGCAGGTCATGTGCTTGCTGGGCTGATTATTGGTTAGGAGTTTGGACTTACACGTCTCGTCTCCGAGCTGTAGCTGCCACAGTAATGTACCAACAATGTGGTGGTGATAATAAAATTCCTGTTGTTTAAATTAGGATAATTTGGAAATGAGAGGTTTTTTCTTCTTTAAATTTATTTTCTGGTTCCATGTTTATTACAAGTCAAGATTAAGGACAGGTTTTTTTTTTTTTAATTTTTTATTAAGGTATGACTGATACACTCTAATGAAGGCTTCACATGAAAAAACAATGTGGTTACTACATTTACCCATATTATCAAGTCCCCACCCACACCCCAATGCAGTCACTGTCCATCAGTGCAGCAAGATGCCACAGATCCACTATGTCCCTTCTCTGTGCTACACTGTTCTCCCCGTGACCCCCCACACCATGTGTACTAAACATCATACACCTCAGTCCCCGTCTCCCTCCCTCCCCACCCACCCTCCCCCACTCCTCCCCTTCAGTAACCACTAGTCCCTTCTTGGAATCTCTGAGTCTGCTGCTATTTTGTTCCTTCAGTTTTGCTTCATTGTTTTACTCCACAAATGAGGGAAATCATTTGGCATTTGTCTTTCTCCACCTGTCTTATTTCACTGAGCATATTGTCCTCCAGCCCAACCATGTTGTTGCAAATGGTAGGATTTCTTTCTTTCTTATGGCCGAACAGTATTCCATTGTGTATATGTACCACCTCTTCTTTATCCATTCATCTACTGATAGACACTTAGGTTGCTTCCATATCTTGGCTATTGTAAAAAGTGCTGCGATAAACATTGGGGTGCATATGTCTTTTTGAATCTGAGAAGTTGTATTCTTTGGGTGAATTCCAAGGAGTGGGATTCCCGGGTCAAATGGTATTTCTATTTTTAGTTTTTTGAGGAACCTCCATATTGCTTTCCACAATCGTTGAACTCATTTACATTCCCACCAGCAGTGCAGGAGGGTTCCCCTTTCTCTGCATCCTCGCCAGCATTTGTTGTTCTTAGTCTTTTCGATGCTGGCCATCCTTACTCGTGTGAGGTGATCTCATTGTGGTTTTAATTTGCATTTCCCTGATAATTAGTGAGGTGGAGCATCTTTTCATGTGCCTGTTGGCCATCTGAATTTCTTCTTTGGAGAGCTGTCTCTTCATATCCTCTGCCCATTTTTTAATCGGGTTATTTGCTTTTTGGGTGTTGAGGTGTGTAAGTTCTTTATATATTTTGGATGTTAACCCCTTGTCAGATATGTCATTTACAAATACATTCTCCCATTCTGTAGGATGCCTTTTTGTTCTGTTGATGGTGTCCTTTGCTATACAGAAACTTCTTAGTTTGATGTAGTCCCATGAGTTCATTTTTGCTTTTGTTTCCCTTTCTCGAGGAGATGGGTTCAGGAAGAAGTTGCTCATGCTTATATTCAGGAGATATTTGCCTATGTTGTCTTCTAAGAGTTTTGTGGTTTCATGACTTACATTCAAGTCTTTGATCCATTTCGAGTCTACTTTAGTGTATGGGGTTAAACAATAATCCAGTTTCATTCTCTTGGACAGGTTTTCTTATATGCTGTTTTTAGCACCTGGCTCTGCCTTCTGGTGTATTTCTATAAATTCTTTGCGATGAGGGCCTAGTTTTTGCATATGCAAGGACCAAATCCTATTCAGAAGCTAATACTGTACTTGGAGAACAGGACACCTTAACCGACAGCCCAATGCAGCCTCTTTAAGATAAGCCGTTGATGATGTGGTTGAAAGTGTTTTTAAAATGTCGTGGGAGAGGTATGGATGCCCACCTTCTCTGTTCCAGATACTGTCCCCCAGGTGCTCTGTGTCTTCATAGTGTCAGCGCACTGCTTCACCACTTCTCTGCCTCATCAGGTCGAGCCGGTGAGCCAGTCAGGAAAGACCAGAGTTGTACAGCCACTGAGAATAGGCCAAAACCATTGTGTGGAGAGACTGTGCTGGTCTTCTGGGAAACTGAAGAGAACAAGTTGAAAAACTGTTAGAGCTCCTGGGTTCAGTGTACTAGTATAATATATATCCAAAAATGGAATGGCTTTGAAGGAATGCATATGGCCTTGCACCCTCCCCGGCCTCCTGAGTGAGGTGGTGTGTGTGCCCTCTCAAGACATGGGCTGCATCTTTGAGGTTGGTCCATAGCATCTGGCATATTGGCACACAAATGTGTTTGGAATGAATTAACTGACACCAGTCAGTCATTGTATTAGAAGCTTGTGAGGAACTATTCAGAATACTACCTCAGAGCTTGGATGTATTTCAGAAATTATCATTTGAGTATGTTACCCATGAAATTAAAAGAGTTTTCCAATCTAGTCTTTTTAACCTAAAAGGTAGGGTGTGGTATATGCTGCTAGTAATTTATCCTGCGTTATCATGTTGTATATTTTTGTATGTTTAAGAAATGAAGTCTTCACATGTTTAAATGGTTAAAATTTGAGTTAAATCTCAGTTATTCTAACCTTATGTATTAGTTTAACTTCTAAGTTATCACGATTAGCTTATATCTGTGTAGTTTTTTATTGCTTCATCTTGATTTTTTTGACGTATAGTTTAAATAGCTTGATTTTCACAGTGAGATTTTCTTAATACTTATTTCAGAAAAATTATTTTGAATTGGTTTTTAATATTTTATAAGTGAAGAAGTTTTGCAGATGATTTCAGAAATACCCTGTCATTAAAAGATTGGCAGTCTTAATGCTTATCTATCCAGTGTTTTGGGATTTTGGCCCTTGCATAACAAAACGTTTGCATCTACAAGAACTGCCTTCTGAATAACCCCATCACAGTCATCATCCTGTGTTACAGTGTGACACCTGTAGTATATATAAATAATTAAGTTTAGTTTATTATTCCAGATTCGTAAACAACAGAAAGAGCATGCCGAGCTGATTGAGGATTATCGGATCAAGCAGCAGCAGTGTGCTCTGGCCCCCGCTGCGGTCATGCCGGGTGTCCCACCCCCGCCGGCCCTGGTGTCAGGGGCCACTGCTCCCATGAGCCAGCCCGGCTTCTCCTCAGCGCCACAGCAGATGCAGCACCCGGCAGCCATTCCCGGCCACGCCAGCCCTGCTGGAATGGCCAGTGTACCCGGCTGGCCTCCTGCTGGTGCTCCCACTCACCTCCCCCTCAATCCTCCTAGGATTCAGCCTCCCGTTGCCCAGTTACCAGTAAAAACATGCACACCAGCCCCAGGGGCAGTGCCAAATGCAGCCCCACAGAGTGGGCCACCACCACGGGTGCAGTTTGATGACAACAACCCCTTCAGTGAAAGTTTTCAGGAACGGGAACGCAAAGAACGTTTACGAGAACAGCAGGAAAGACAGCGAATCCAGCTCATGCAGGAAGTAGACAGACAGAGAGCTTTGCAGCAGAGGATGGAAATGGAGCAGCATGGCATGATGGGTTCAGAGCTGAGCAGTAGGACATCTGTGTCCCAGATTCCATTCTACAGTTCTGACCTCCCGTGTGATTTTCTGCAGCCTCCCAGACCCCCCCAGCAGTCTCCACAACACCAGCAGCAAATGGGGCAGGTTTTACAGCAGCAGAGTATACAACCAGGCTCTGTGAGTTCACCCCCCACCCAAAGTTTCTTGCAAACCAATGAGCGAAGGCAGATAGGACCACCCTCATTTGTTCCTGATTCACCATCAGTTCCTGGTGGAAGCCCAAATTTCCATTCTGCTAAGCAGGTACATGGGGGTCTTTCTGGAGCCAGCTTCCAACAGTCCCCAGTGAGGCCTCCTTTTACACCTGCTTTACCTGCAGCACCCCCAGCAGTGAGTAGCAGTCTCCCGTGTAGCCAAGACCCTGCTATAGCCCATGGACAGAGTTATCCGGGGTCAGCTCAGTCTCTCATTCAGTTGTATTCTGATATAATCCCAGAAGAAAAAGGGAAAAAGAAAAGAACCAGGAAAAAGAAGAAAGATGATGATGTGGAGCCCGCAAAGGCGCCTGCAGCCCCCTGCCCAGATGCAGCCATTACCCCGACTCTGGGCGCTTTGGACACTGCCTCCGCCCCTGCCGTGACCACACCGGGTGAGCTTCCTCAGCAGGGAGAGCCTGCATCGGTGGGACCTGGTGGCTTGTCAGCTCCCAGCATGGCTGCAGGTCAGCTGTGTGCAGAGTCAGGAGACACACTTCCCATTAGTGATTGCCCACAAGGAACTCCGAGTCAACAGACTTTTGCAAATTCAGAGGCGGATAAGCTCTCCGTGGAGACCCCTGCCACAGTAGAAGAGATAAAACTGGAAACGGCTGAGCCAGAGCAATGCCCGGGCCAGGAAGGGCCCCAGCTGGAGGAACAGGCCGGGAGTAAGGCAGAGGAGAGGGCTGCGGCCCAGCCTGTGTCCTCGGGGCAGAGCCCTCCCCACCCTGCTGGGACGTCTGCTGCCAAAGGAGATGCAGGCAATGAACTTCTGAAGCATCTGCTTAAAAATAAAAAGTCATCTTCCCTTGTAAATCAAAAACCGGAAGGCAGTTTTTGTTCAGAAGACAACTGTACAAAGGAAAACAAACTCATTGAGAGGCAGAACCCAGTGGAAGGATTGGTAAGTGTCACTCATGAAAACTACAACTTACTTTTTTTCCATTTTGTTTTAAAATACAACTATAGCAGATGAGTACCAACCACTGTTAATTTCAACACTATTTCCCAATCTTTTTACTTGAAAGAAACATTTTTAATTTTGTTTCTACCTCTGTGGACCCCATGTTTTGATTTACACTATAAAGTACATTAAGTAAAATAATTTACTATGTTTTTCAAAAATGGAAGACGTACTGATGCATTTCACATGTAATATTTGCCTGCCAGCT
Organism: Manis pentadactyla; assembly: GCF_030020395.1. NCBI lineage: Eukaryota > Metazoa > Chordata > Mammalia > Pholidota > Manidae > Manis > Manis pentadactyla. Next base: position 144,699,642 of record NC_080025.1, on the reverse strand, counting down.
GATTATTACCACATTGAGTTGAACTAAAGCAAAGTAGTAAATGTCTGTCTATTTTTATTGCAAATAAGTGTGCAGTTTCCCTAACCTCTTTGAAAGGCAGCAGAGAGCTGCTGCACCCATACTGATAGCCTTGGGAGCTCTCAGGGCGACCCACACTGAGAATCCATTCTGTGCCATGTACACAAAGGGAATCTTACATGTGGATGGTATTTTATCTGTGTAGTTTTCCATGTATCAATGTTATGCCCTTTTAAAGTTACAAAACATGGGATTTGCTTTTGTTATTTCATTTGTCATGAAGTGCTTCCTTGTAAATAAACCTTTACAAGATCCATCCCCACATCTCAAATGAACTTCCTTGAGATATTTTCCACGCTGGGTCTCTGGGTCCTGTCTGTGCTTGATTGCTCTTGCTTCCTTGTCTTTCCAAAGCTGCCATCCATTCATTATTCAGGAAGCTTTCCCTGAGTGCTTCTCAGATTGGCTTTCATTTTTTAATTGAATGGAGTGGAGTGGTATAGTCCAGATCTTCAGTTTTAGGGTTGTTAATGAAGCTGTCCTTTCTGCAAATGTTGGCTCACTCACTTTGTTTGACCGATCAGTAGAGGTTGAGTGTTGACCCAATAGAGTTATATAAGTGTTGTAAATATTAGTCCTTTTTCAGTACTAAATACTTTTTATTAGTACTTTGATGCTAAGTACTAATACTTTTTCAGTAATACTTGTCCCCAGCAGATATGCCCAAGCAGCATTGCATTCTGTGCCCCTGAGAATACTGGACTACATGGAATCCCCTAAATGTTTTAATATTTCTCTCTTCCAAATAAGGCCATGTGCTATGTGCTCTGCTCTCCCCCTTTTTTTTAATACTCTTTTTTTTAATCTTTTAAAACTCAGTTCTGGAGTCATCTTTTCTAGATACATTTCTCAGCTCTATCAAACTCGTGTCGATGCCCATGTGCTCACATAGCGGTTTCTGTAGAACCAGTTAAACAGCTCCTTAAAGGGCACAGACTACATCTGAGTACCTTTCTTCCTCAGTACCTTATACAGTACGTAGCACATAATAAGTAGTCAGTGCACTGAATTTAAGTCCTAATATTGGTGATTACATGTTTGAAAAAACATACAGGGTGTTAGAATGGAAAAAGGGATTAGATGTATATATGTTAATGTTTGGACCTGTCACATGTTCTTGTCCATGTGAGAAGGTGACAAGGAGTAGTGGCACTTTCCTACAGGTAATGACTCCTTACTACATCCAGGTGTTACTGTATGCTGAGCACCTGCCCTAAGATGTCCTTTAATCATACAGCAGGTACAGTTATTATCTGCACTTTACAAATGATGAAATCTCATTTACTTTTTAGTCACTTAAAACAAAACTGTTGTGGCAGCAGTTGGATAGACCCCATTTTCTCCATGCCAAGTCTGTATTCTCATACATAAAGTGGCATTAGGAGACAAGCACCCTCCCAGGTGTAGTGTAGTGGTAAAGCTTTCCTGGAAACATTGAGAGGTCACACCAATAAGCCTGTGTTAAATCCATGTGTCATCACTTGCTAGCCTTTCTATGCCTTAGTTCTCTCATCTGTGAAACAGGATTAATAATATTCCCTATCATGTAGGGTTGCCACAAGTATCAAAGAAGTAAACATTGTGCTTGTAATATTTTTATAAATGGTGCATGTCTCTGACCCATTGATTACATATGTAGGAATCTGGCATTTAGTTAGGAATGTAGAATTCTAAGATGTGCAAAGATGTAACTACATGAATAGCTTATGTCTTGTCTCTAATAGAGAAATGAAAGGAGACAATCTATGGTAGTCACTGATTAAGTATTGTTTTTAAGCATAAATTACAATTTATGTTTAATGTCACGGGGAACAGTCACATGTCAAGTTTAAAAGCAGCCCATAAAAGAATACAATGTGTGATCTATGTGTTTTTAACAAAAAGTATGTAGGCATAGATAAAGGACCAAAAACAGATGCACTATAATGTTAACTTTTCATTTCAGACAGACTTTCAGATGATTTTTAATCTTTTGTGCTTTTATAATATTGAAAGTGCTGCCAGGGTTCTTGTTTGCAGATTCAAAGAATGAATTTTGCAAACACCCAAGGTAGGAGAGCCAGGGAGAGGCTATTATTGAGAGATACAGTGAGAGGGCAGAGCTCCTGGCTCGCGCCAGGAGGGGACAAGAGAGGCCCATAGTTGTGCATTGTCTAGGAGTTTTATAGGCAGCTGAGGATTTTGGGGGAATATGAAAAAAGTCTTAGGGGTGTGGACTTGTTAAGTCGTCCCTCCCTGAATATTTAGAATTAACAGGAATTTCCTGCTTTGATTTCTCCCTGGGATACTGGCATCTTGGTTGGGGAGCATATCAAACACAGCCGCCTGCCCAGCCCCCAAGGTGGGCTGAGTTATCTGTTTGCTAAAGAGTAACTTAAGAATCTTACTTCTTAAACTTCCTGGGTATTAAAATGCAATCTTATCTTTAAGGTGGAATCCTACCTGCCTTTTACTATGTTGTTTATGGCTGGGCCTGCATGCTAAATTAGTTGCCCAGTTTGCAAATCACCTCATCAGGTCTGAAGGAGGAAAGACAGCACATAGGCCTGGGCTTTTTAGCATGCTAAAGTGAATCTTACACATGATCACAAATGATTAGCATAATAAAACACAGGCTACTCTTCTTTGGGAATATTAACTGAGCTCACTGAAGAATGACTCTAGAGCTTAATATTTAACACAGAGTTTTGGTAGGGGGTTTCCTTGCATGTAGTTACATTGCTCTGACTGTAAATATCCTGCCTTGCTTTTTCAAGAGGCCCCCACCCCACTCTGACTACACCCCACGGTCCCTGTCTCAAAAGTATTCTTTGAAGTGCAGTAATAATCTGCTTTTGATGAGAGGTCATGTCTGTAAAGCCCTGAAAATACCTGACCCATACATACTTTGTAAGCGATCACATTATTGGTCTCTATAAGCCAATAAGAAATTTTTAGGTCCTTGCTACACGAAGGGCAGCATTTGGGAATTGGGAATCAGCATTGACCTCACCTGGGAGCTTCTTAAGAAATGCAGAATCTCGTGCCCTGGCACAGACTTGCCAGTCAGAATTACAAGATCCCAGTTGATTCATACACGTATGATTATGGAGAGGCACAGCTCTAGGCCTATGATTCTCAAATCATTAATAATGTATCAGAATCACCTAGAGGGCTTGTTAAATCACTGCGTGCTGGGCCTCACCTCCGGAGTTTCTGATTCAGTGGGTCTGAGGTAGGACCAGAGAGTTTGCACTTCTAACCACTCCAGTGTGATTCTCTGGGGCTGCTCTGGGGCTTCCCTTTGTGAGCCATTGATCTGCTCCATCTCCCCCTGCTTTGTATGCGCTAAGAAGGGTTTTTACACTTTTTAATGTTTGAAAAAGACCCTAAAGGAGAGCAATATTTCAACATGTGGAAATTATGTGAAATTCAGGGTTCAGTGTCCATGAATTAACAAAGTTTTATTGGAATACAGCCAAGCTCATTCCTTTATGAACTGTCCGATTGCTTTTGCAGTTCTAGGGCAAAGACTTGCATGTATTTGCTGTGTGGGCAATAAAGCCAAAGATATTTACTATTTTGCCCTTTACAGAACAAATTTGCCATCTGTGTTTTAAGCCATTCACAATATAACTGGAAACTGTAACCTTCAAACCCTCAAAGTCAATGCAGAGTACATTAAAATAAGTTGAGCAGTTACAGTTGCCTACAGTGAAGTACAGCTATAAAGTTTAGAAACCATGGCCTCTAAAAAAATGCCCATATTTTTGGGTATTGATAACACTACCGTTGAAAACCCCTTTAAGGACTGGTTTATTCTCACTTAATGCCTTTTAACTGTGAAATAGAGATAAAGGTAAAGAAAAGGTCTGTTTGCTCTCATATTGGTCCTCTTTTGACCCTAAGTAAATAGCAGTCATTATGCAGTCAAATGTATGATCATGAGCTAATTTGAATGGCCAGTGTTGTTCATTTTTATCTCTGAGGCTAGCTGATCCTCTCACCTAAGATGCACAGGCTCTGAAGCTCTTCCGGAGTCTCTCCGTTGTTCCTGTGGACCTTGTATTACACCCGTTCTTAAAAGGAACTCAAAATAACTCACCAAGACCAGTGTGCAGAGGACACCACACCATCTGGCTAACACTCCCCTTCCTCCCCAGCTTCCAGGGGGGCAGGAACAGGGAAGTGGCAGGCTGCTTGCACCAGCGTTGGCAGGCCTGAGGAGTACTGCTTCCTCTGACTGTCAGGAGCTGCAGTCCTGAGTTCTGCTCTTTCCTTACGCTCTGAAGCTCACTGATTTCCATACTTGAGAATGGTATCTGAAAAAAGGGATGGTATTTGCAGGAAACAGACTGTTTGATGCAACCATCTTCCCTCCTCACCTTCTAGTACCTGTGTTAGGGTGTGTGTCATAGGCTGGGACTGGATTGGCAAGAACTGAAAACCAAACAGGTGAATAGTTCACTTACTTCTTAACTTTTCAATTACATTAGCAAACTTTGGGGGCTCAAATGCAAGTTGGTTTTGGATGTGGTAACAACCAGTTGCCAAAAACAGATGGAGGAGGTGAAACCAAGAAGCAGCGAAGCAAACGGACTCAGAGGACTGGGGAGAAGGCAGCCCCTCGCTCAAAGAAAAGGAAAAAGGATGAAGAGGAGAAACAAGCTATGTACTCTAGCACTGACACGTTTACCCACCTGAAACAGGTGAGTCATTCATAGCAGCTCCTTGAAAATTCCAAGGAAGTGAGATATCAAATGCTTTTCAACCACATTAAACTGAAAAATGCGATCTTGCAATCATTTTGTAATTGGAGTTAGAAAGACAGCTCAACAAGGAACCTAGTAGGTTTCCTATTTGCCAGCAAAACTTACCCTATTGGCACCTGAGAATTACAGTGAAATAGATGCATTGATAGGTGATGTGGCCATATTTACTTGTAGTTCAGAAGGAGCAGCCTCAGCACCAAGAAAAACTTGTCCATATTACTTGTTACTCTGGATGCAAAGAAATGCAGCTGCTGCTCTCTCCCCATAGTAAACCCTGTTCTTACACCTGCGTGGTTGTTAGAGAAGGTGGGAAGCAGCCACCAAGAGTGCCTCGGGGGTTACCCAGCTTCAGTTCACTCCTTGACTCCTGCTAAGCAAAGATAAGGAATGTGTTTTCTTGCTGCTTGCCTGGCAGCGTCACTTTGAGACAGAGCACAAAGTACATCTCAAAGACTAGGGTCTCTCTCACTCACTCCAGCATTTCAAAGTCTTTAAATCTTAACTTCTCTCAAGCTTTTTTTGACTAAATTGCCTCGGGTCTTTGAAAAGTTGAGAAGCGCTCTTGTTCTGTTTGTCGTGTACATTACTCTTAAATGTGTTTTTTAATAGCAGCTCTCTCTGCTCCCTCTAATGGAACCAATCATTGGAGTGAACTTAGCGCACTTTCTTCCTTACGGCAGTGGCCGATTTAATAGTGGGAACCGGCTTCTAGGAACTTTTGGCAGCGCTACCCTTGAAGGGCTTTCGGATTACTATTCTCAGTTAATCTACAAGGTACGTGTCTTTGCCCAGGTGCCACTTGCTTCCTCCTCGGATTCTGTATCAGGATGGGCAGAGCTAGCCCTGTTTTCCCATCTGGGTTCCATCCAATCTTCCACGTTTCATTTAAACTTAGTGCTTCTGGAGGGTTAAATTTTGACCAGGTGAAGTATTTCTAACATGAGCATTTGAAATTTTTGTTGAGGTAAAAATAGAAATTGGGGAGAACATCTATTATATATACATGGTAGAGTATTTTATTTCCCATCACCTTTATTAACTCTTAAAATGAATCTAAATTAGTAAATGGTGAGAATTAAAAAATGTAAGTACCAAATCATCAAGTTTATCCTTTGATATTTTTTTAACAAAGTTTTATGATCACCTCAGTGGACAGTCTTTACTTCACATCAGACTTAATGTAGGATGATCTTTTTTGCAAAAACATTTGAGAGTATCATGTTTTCTGGAGGGCTTCTCTTCTTACTTCAGTATCACAGTCATTCTCTTGCGATGCCCGTTTGCTACCGTGCTGGCTTCCCCTTCAGCTAGAGCCTGTCCTAACTCATGAATGCCTGTTCTTCTGGTGGATGCTCTCTAACACAACTCCATCGTCTTCATGAACTCCTAGATCTTGGCAAGATCTGTAATTTCACATTGCACTTGATTTCCGTGATATTACTGGTAGACTCCAACCATCCCTGAGAGACTAATCAATCAATAAGTGACACATTGCTGACAAATGTGAAGCAGGAAGTAATGTTTGGAGAGGAACTACATTTGTTAATGATTCAGTCATTTTAATATTATTGCTACTACTTTAGCATCTTCTAGAGATTTTGGGCAATCTGAGTTATTTGTTATTTGGGTCTGAGTTGCAGTTATGATTAGGACCACAACTTCTCAAAGTTTTTAAAGAACTGTGGCATGTCTTAATTTAAAAGAATTTGAATAAGGGAATTTTTCAGAACTTTTTACAATTTATTGGTTGAGTTTAAAGCTGTCCTTCCCTGGTTATAACAATGAAACTTAAAAAGAGTTGTATAGAATCAAATCAGACATAACAAAAATTTGCTTCTGAATTTCAAAGCTTGAGTACTCAAGGTGAGCAAAGTAAGCCAAAGGATAATATGTTTCCGTACAATCGTTTGTTCCACTAAAAAGCCTCCTGGCCTTGTATGATTATTTTTCTTCTTGGTGCATTTAGGGATGAATATGTATCTTGATTACATTTCTGTAGCCTTGCTTCCATGTGCTAAAAACTCACAGAATACTAAGTTTTAGCAAGGTCATGGCATGTTTGCTCAGTAGCATATAATTAAAAATTTTTTGGTCTCCTGCAGCAGAATAATTTAAGTAATCCTCCAACACCCCCTGCCTCTCTTCCTCCTACACCACCTCCTGTGGCTTGTCAGAAGATGGCAAACGGTTTTGCGACAACGGAAGAACTTGCTGGGAGAGCTGGAGTGCTAGTGAGCCACGAAGGTACGACGACGGGCCTCGCGCATCACGCCTGTGAGTGAGGAGCGCTGCCTGCCGGCCGTGAACGGTGAAGTGGCAGACTGTCGTGTTCTACCCATTACCGGTTTTGACTAAGTGTAATTGATGGCTCTGTGTTTTTGCTTTTCCAGTTACCAGAAGCCTAGGACCTAAAGCACTGCAGCTGCCATTCAGGACGCAAGATGACCTTTTAGCCAGAGCTATTGCTCAAGGCCCAAAGACAGTTGATGTTCCAGCTTCACTTCCAACACCACCACATAATAATCAGGAAGAACTAAGGTAGAAGTACCTTTTTTCTCAGATACTTCTCAAGTTATTTCATTTTTTAAAAAATGTACATCGTATGTATATATTTAGTACAATGCCTAGGAATAGCATATAAAAATTTAAGGGGTAAAAATTTGGTGCATAATTATTTTTATAGGTTAAAGTTTATAAGACATTCTTACTATTACATCTAATTAGTTTGTGCATTTCTAAAATCTTGTATAGGAAGTTCAACAAATAATAATCAAATAGACATTAAGGCACTGGGATGCTCCATGCAAACTATTTCAAAGACCACTGTCCTTTCTGAGCTGTTATATTTTTACTGGGTCATTGATATTTGCTGATGTCTAAAATAGAAGAGCACATTCACAGATAACCAGAACATGCTTCTCTGGAAAAGAATTTAAGGACCATCCTGTCCAGAGTGTTTTAGCTTCTTCATATCAGTTCTTCAGACCCAAGATTCTGATTAGGGAGAATGAATTTCCCTTAGTAGATAATCACTACCCAGCTAGGTAGGTCCAGGAGAGGTTCATCAAATTATTCTATCTTCTTTGGAAAATCTGATAACTACCCTCATTTGATGAGACATCATTCAGACCCAGTCCCTTTTCTTATTAACGAGAAAACTGGGGGCCAAAGAAGAAAGTAACTTGTCCAGATTGGGATACCAGCTCCCTTTTCTCCTTCTGTGCCCACTGCTGGGAATCGCCATGCTGGGGATTGAGAGGAGCTGCCCAGATGCCCTAGGGCGGGGATCTGCGCTCTCCCCGAACCTCACAGGCCTCCGGAAGCTTTTCTGGGGTCTTCTAGGAATGCTGCTTCCCAGGTTCCCTCTCCGCATCACAGCACCTCCTAAGGGGGGCCAGGGATGCCAGGCCCCCGGGGCCCTCCAGCGTGGAGCTGGAGAGAACCCTGCCTCCTGGCCCATCGCCTCATTTACCTCTAGTTTCTTGGCTCAACCGCTCTCTTTTTTTCAATCTTACTTTATTAGTTAAGAAAAAGAAAGGTCTGTGGAGCCAAAATGACCAAGCACTCTCCCATGTTGCCACTATGAGCAGGAGCAGGCCACCCCCTGGGTTCTGAGTGGGCATGGCCTTCGATGGACACGGGCCGCCCTTTCTTCCCCACCCGAGGGAGCTTGGGAAAGGTACAGCACTCACCCTGCCTGGGCTGTGTTGTAACCTGAGCATTTTCCTTCTTTGGTAGGTCTTTAAACTTTGATGCTAAAGCTTCAATTGGAAGGAAACACACCATTTGTGTTTTCTTCCAAGAGATGTCCTTTTTAGCCCTGAACTAATTGATTGGCTTCTTATGTTACGGCTATCGTGCAAAGGAACCATGCAGTCACGCTCCTGGATCGGGCTGGGCCGGTGCAGGGGCCTGGTTGTGGGTCAGCCGTGCTGATGTGTGTCCTCGTCCTTCCCCCAGGATGCAGGACCATGCTGCTGACCGGGACACTCCCGACAGCTTCGTCCCCTCTTCCTCTCCTGAGAGTGTGGTTGGGGTGGAAGTGAGCAGATACCCGGACTTGTCGTTGGTCAAGCAGGAGCCTCCCGAGCCCGTGCCGTCGCCCATCATTCCCATTCTTCCCAGCATTGCCGGGAAAGGTAGGGGCCACCTGGCCGCACAGCCTCTCCCTAACAGAGTACCTGTTCACTGAGGCTGCTGTTTTGATTTTGAAAAGGCATTAAGACTCAATTAATCCTCCCCCTCTTTTTTTTTCCCTTTCCCTCATTGAAGGTTCAGAAACTAGAAGGAATGACATCAAAACTGAGCCAAGCACTTTATTTTTCACATCACCTTTTGGTTCATCCCCAAATGGTCCCAGATCAGGTCTCATATCTGTGGCAATTACTCTGCATCCTACAGCTGCTGAGGTAAAGATAAAAATGGCTTTTTTACATTAGAAAGTATGTTCTTTTTAAAGGTGTGGCAGGTGTCTTGCAATGCAGCATGTACAGCAGGGCCACTGAGGATGAAAGATAGAAGTGAGGGGTAGGGTTGCCAGCCACCTCAGACATCCAGGCTGCTTTTGAGCTCCACAAATGAGCATTAGCTTGATATTTGCCTAAGTCAAGCTATACAGGGCAAAATGGAATTAGAGTTCTCATTTTTTTATTAAATAAAGGATATGTACTTTAGGGATCCCTTCAGAGAGACCTTTTGCTAACTGTTCACACATAGGAAATTAAGCAGTGAGAAAGAACTTCAACAAAGTTTTACAGAAGCAGTACAACTGTTGTTCGTGTAGCAGCTGCTTATATCAAACACTAGTAAATTGCTGAGGAAATTTTTTTTGGCCCTTAATTCTCTGTTAACATTTCAGTGACTACCAAACTAATAGTCCCAGGAGAGGACATGTTGGTCCGCAGAGCCTGGCAAGAGCCTGCCCCACACTCACGGGCAGTCTGACTTCTGCCGAGCCAGAGAGCATCCACCTGAAGGGAGCTTCCGAGCCGCTGTCAGAACTGACACGGTTGCGCTCATTCCCTCTGGCTGGGGCCTGTACGCTTGTCAGTAGGGGGTCTGAGGCGCTGTGATGCTCTCAGATACTTAGCATCAATTAGAGTCTCTTTATGCAGAGTTCTGTTGATGAGGGCTTCATTGGGATCAATCCATTACAACAGATTTTTTTTTCCTGAGACTCTTACGTCTAAATGACAGCTGTTTGCTTGTACTGCATGGTGCAGATAGCATTGGTCTGGAGTGCGAATTTTACTGCAGCGGTTCACTGTTGCCTTCTAGGTGGGTGACACAGCGTTTACATTTCTGTTTTAGAACATCAGCAGTGTTGTGGCTGCATTTTCCGACCTCCTTCATGTCCGAATCCCTAACAGCTATGAGGTTAGTAATGCTCCAGATGTGCCGTCCGTGGGTTTGGTCAGTAGCCACAGAGTAAACCCAGGTCTGGAGTACCGACAGCATTTGCTTCTTCGTGGGCCTCCACCAGGAGCTACAAACCCTCCCAGATTAGCAAGCTCTTACCGGCTGAAGCAGCCTAATGTACCATTTCCTCCAACAAGCAATGGTGAGCTGTTTTGTGTTTTGTTGACCCCAAATTCATACTTGATTCAAAAGTTGGGCTTATTTTCTTTAAAACCTCACTTTCATTTTTAACAAATAACAGGTAACGTGTTGGTGTGTAGGCCGTGGGCAGCTAACCTCCATGAGCATTCTGCGCCCTGTGGTGGGATTCGGCCAGCGGCGCTTTGGGATGTGTATTGTTAGGTCCTGCCGTGGGCCGGGAAGTGTTGGCACCAGCTCTGTGCAGGCTGCAAGCGCCCGAGTGCCTTTGCTCGGCGCCTCCCAGACCGACGCACACGCTGCTCGCTGCTTCCTGTCGTGGAGACAGGCGGTGCCCTGGTCCTTTTCCCTCCGCCCCTTCCCTTCCTCGCTGCTTCCGTCTCGGTTTGCCTGTGCACCACCCCCCAGGCCCTTCTGTCTGTCCCTTTGCCGTCTCGCTGGTCCTGCTCAGCCTCGCCTGCTTCCTTCCTTGAGTCTTGTTCCTGCCCTGCCTCCCATCAGATCTGAGTTCCCACCTTTGAACTCTCACTGAAGAGTTGCTTGTGTTGGATTTCTAAACCAAGAGTCTCTAGCCCTCCTTTTTCCTGCTTCTCTTTCTGCTTTAGTGCCCTGCCTGGGCGCTGCGCTCCAGGTAAACCCCGTGCTTCCTAGTCTCTGTCCTTTCCTCACATTTTTATCGCGGCCCTGGAGCTTTCCTAACCCCTTTTGCTTTCCAAATGACACGACCCTTGTACCTGTACTCTTCACCTTTCGTAGAACATTTTTGTGTTGTCTTAGCTCTGAAGCAGAGGTGGCATCCTTGCCCCCAACCCACTTTGCCCTTAGCCTGCATGTTAGCACTTCGAGGCGGCCTGGTTGCCGTCTCTGCTCTCACAGACTAGCGCTCTTTCCCCAGCCATTTGAAAGCAGGTGAGCCCTTTTGTATCCCAGTGCCATGCATGAAATAGATGCCCTGTAACCTGTTGCTTAGAGGGCACAGTTTTGGTTTTTTTGAGTAATAAAGATAGCATATGGTAAGTTACATAAACCGTGCTTTAAGGAGTTGGCATAGCATAATTTTACACCGTGTACCCACCTCATGTTGCTCAGTTTTAATCACTAATGAAAGCTTTTTGCCTTCAGGTCTTTCTGGATATAAAGATTCTGGTCATGGTATCGCAGAAAGTTCGGCACTCAGACCACAGTGGTGTTGTCACTGCAAAGTGGTTATTCTTGGAAGCGGTGTGAGGAAATCTTGCAGAGATCTGGCCTTTGTGAACAAGGTGCGTGGATCTTTGACGTCCTTCTGTGAGCCCACCACCTGCCTCTGCATTGTAATGCTCCTGCCCAGGAGGAGCCCACTGGGGCAGCTCCATGGGACCCCCACGGGCAGTCACATCAGCATGCATTCTGTGTGCTTCAGCTTAAAACCAGACGGCTACAGCGGACTGCTGAGTTGGATACTATGAGAAACACAAATTTTAAATAGAGTGAAATACAGATAGTAAACTGTTTTTGTCAGTTTGCTTTCTCTGGCCAAATTATTATATGCTAACTACTGACATGGAGTTTCTTTTTTACTTTTAAGATAGTTACTTTCAATTTTAACATAAAAGCCAATGATGTGTACAACTTGTTTTTATTACATTTTGATTTGAGATCCCCACACATTTCTCTTTGCTTTTCAGGATTCCCGAGAAAGCTCCAGTAGAATGGAGAAGGACATTGTCTTTTGTAGTAATAACTGCTTCATTCTTTATTCATCAACTACACAAGCAAAAAACTCAGAAAGCAAGGTAAAATGAGGACAGCCTCCATCAGTAGCCTGTGACGAGTCACTTGGTGTTGTGGGGCTCATGTGGGGGAAGCTAAGCGGATGCTACTCAGGGTGACACAGGCTGAGCTGTGCTGCTGTTTCAAGTTGAAGAAGTTCAACTTACTTAACAAGAATGCGTAGACTTCAATTATATCTTAAAAGTTCAGAATTGAATAAAACAATAATGCTAAAATCTTTAATTTTGCTTATTTAATTACAAATATCTTAATTTAATTACAACTATAAAATAACAGCTTTTTAAAATCTCATTCCAATGGGAAAACCTGTTCACAAACACGGTTTCAGTCTATTAATGTATTTTGGGGAGAAAGTATTTTGCTCATGTGATGGTGGAAATGATGTACTTTACTTGGTTTTGTGTAATTTGTGCGTATTGAAGTGTACAGTGGATGTGGACAAAATATTTTTAATCGTTTGCATTGAAGGAAGCTTTTCCCCATGCAGTGCGGCTCCTGTTGTTCCTCCTCCCAGGTCATTACTCTGGTGTGTCTTGGAAAAATGGTCTGGAGCCTCTCTATTAGTCAGTGGGCCCAGTATAAGGAAATCAAAGCTATGTGCCAAACAGGTCTAGACTTCAAAGTACAACAGCCTGTATGAAAGGAGGAATTGTTGTTTCTTCACCAGATAATTTCTCAAGGTGGTGTGCAATTCCTGCCTGCTTCTGGATTTTATGTGAGGCGTGTCTTCTTCCCAACACCTCGTGGGGGTAGGAGGCGCATGAGAAGCGCGCGGGTTGGGGCTCTGGGCGGCTGGTGCCCCGTGCCTCTGGGGAGCTCCCACAGGCTGCTCTCGGCAGCTGCAGCAGGACTGAGCAGCCTCGGAGAGTGGACACGTGTGATGTGCTTGCTGACGGGGACTTCCTCCCCCTTTCACATTTATGCCAATTAATTAAGCCTAAATTAACAGGAGTTCCAGAGAGTGGGGATAGCTCATACACAGTGATGTTCCCAAGTTCTTACTTGGTTTAGCCAGGTACTCCACAGCGCTGATCTCCCTGCCCTTATTGTGGTAGAAAAAGGTGTGTCGCAGGAGGCTTAAGAGCAGGTTGCTCTCCAGAGCCCTGGCTCTGTGCAGAGGCCCCGGGGGCACCTGAGCACCGCTGTCCTGCTGTCAGGCGCCCTCCCGCCGGGCCCTGCACTGCTGCAGACATTTCAGCGTTTATCCTGCTGTGCGCAAGGCCTCCCCGCCCACTGCAGACCGCCTGCCCCTCAGGACACACACCTGCTGAACCTGGTGCTCAGCCTCGCTTGTTAGATTTGCGTTCAGGGCTTATGGATTGCTCTTCTGTGTGTTGCTTTTTATGCCCAGGAACCCATCCCTTCGTTGCCACAGTCACCTCTGAAAGAGCCCCCTTCCAGAGCGTCCCATCAGTACAGTAACAACGTCTCCCCTCTGGACGTGCATCGTCTCCCGCAGCTCCAGGAGAAAGCGTCTCCCCCAGCATCACCTCCCATCACTTTCCCTCCTGCTTTTGAAGCAGCCAAGGTAGAGGCCAAGCCAGATGAGCTCAAGGTCACAGTCAAGTTCAAGCCTCGGCCGAGAACTGTCCACGGTGGGTCTGAAGATTGTAGGCCAATTAATAAAAAGTGGAGAGGAATGAGGTGGAAGAAGTGGGGCATTCACATCATGATCCCCAAGGGCACGTTCAGACCACCTTGCGAGGATGAAATAGATGAGTTCCTGCAGACACTGGGCACCTGCCTCAAACCCGAGCCCGTGCCCAGGGACCACCGCAAGTGCTGCTTTTGCCACGAAGAAGGCGATGGGTTGACAGATGGGCCAGCGAGGCTGCTCAACCTTGACTTAGATCTGTGGGTCCACCTGAACTGTGCCCTGTGGTCCACAGAGGTCTATGAGACGCAGGCCGGTGCCTTAATAAACGTGGAGCTGGCGCTGAGGAGAGGCCTGCAAATGAAATGTGTCTTCTGCCACAAGATGGGTGCCACCAGCGGGTGCCACAGGTTTCGGTGCGCCAACGTTTATCACTTCACTTGCGCCATAAGAGCACAATGCATGTTTTTTAAGGATAAAACTATGCTTTGTCCCATGCACAAACCAAAGGGGATTCACGAGCAGGAATTGAGCTACTTTGCAGTCTTCAGGCGGGTCTACGTCCAGCGTGACGAGGTGCGGCAGATCGCCAGCATCGTGCAGCGGGGAGAGCGCGACCACACCTTCCGCGTCGGAAGCCTCATCTTCCACACGCTGGGCCAGCTGCTTCCCCAGCAGATGCAGGCGTTCCACTCCGCCAAGGCGCTCTTCCCGGTGGGCTACGAGGCCAGCCGGCTGTACTGGAGCACGCGCTATGCCAACAGGCGCTGCCGTTACCTGTGCTCTATCGAGGAGAAGGAAGGGCGCCCGGCGTTCCTGATCAGAATTGTGGAGCAGGGCCACGACGACCTGGTGCTAAGTGGCACGTCACCTAAAGGTGAGCCCCGCTGGCCGGGTGCCCCGTGGAGCTGGTCGCTCTCGTGGTGGGCCAGTGAGTTCCAGGTCACTGTTTCCATGGTTCGTCTCCTGCTTGTTTCATATTTTATAGCAACAGATATGAATTTTTCATTGACAGATGCAAATCTTGGCTGCTTGGTATTGTACCTGCTCTCTTTGCTCTACCGTTTTCTAAACACTTGCCAGTCTCACTGTAAATCAGAATATATATTTGAGTGTAGAGTTGTGTAAAAATAAGTAGAACAGCTTCTGGGCCAAGGTTGCCTGTCATTTACATGGGGGACCTTCATGGTGTTGGTTATAAGGCAGGAACCTTATTTAAAGCATATTGTATATGTTGTCTTACCTTGGGAGCATCAGCTACTAAACTAGAAATTAGACAACTTTGATCTTCAGGGTTAAGCCTAGATTGTCACTTTATTGATGTGGTAAGTGCTGGGAAACTGCTTTTTTTTTAATTTAGCAGTTAAAAAAAAATGTATAAAATGCTGTCAAGATAATCCCAATGAAAATTTCAGTTTTACACTTTAAATCTGAGCAGTAAGGAACATATCTACACATACTACTAATTGGACTGCTTATTTGAAAATATAGTATTTTGTTACATGGCAAGAACTACTTGCATGAATTTCAGTTATATTGAACTTTCTTCCCCACTTTTACCATTTAATACCCTTAAAGTAACGTATTCTTTTCCCCAGAATTTCACGAAGTCCTTCAAATAAACTGCCATTTGGTAGGCAGGTAATACCAGCCTTGTTAGCTCAGTGCCCACAGGCTTTACTGGGAAACCGGTGCGCCTCTGGGAGGCTGGTTGGTCCTTACTTTGCTCTTGTTTTATCCTCGTCCTGTTTCCCTCTCTAGGGAAGCAAGTGTGTCATAACATTTTTTTTTTCATATGTAGGTGTTTGGGATAAAATTTTGGAGCCTGTGGCATGTGTGAGAAAAAAATCTGAAATGCTCCAGCTTTTTCCTGCGTATTTAAAAGGAGAAGAT
Source organism: Manis pentadactyla (assembly GCF_030020395.1). Taxonomy (NCBI): domain Eukaryota; kingdom Metazoa; phylum Chordata; class Mammalia; order Pholidota; family Manidae; genus Manis; species Manis pentadactyla. The sequence continues at coordinate 144,683,997 of NC_080025.1, read as the reverse complement.
CTGTTCGGCTTGACTGTGTCGGCGGTGGCGCGGATAGCGGAATCGGTGAGCGCCCGAGCCAGCCCGGGGCTGGGGCCGCCTCGCCGGGCACCTCGCGGCTCCTGGTGCGCCCGGGAGCACGCGCGGTGGCGCTCATGGTGCCTGGGGGCTTGTTCTCCTTAGCCTGCGGACCAGCTCCTGCCTCTTTCAAGGAAAACAAGGCATTCGTGATGCACCGGGCGGCCTCACTGAATGTTAATACTCGCCCAGGGAGGTAGTTCACCGGTTTCAGGTTCCCTCCAGGAGGGAAGCCCTGGCAGCGCCCTGTGCCCTGGCCGGGCTGGCTGGGGGGGCCGCCGCCCAGCCCCCTCCTCCGCCTCGGGTCGGTCACCAGAGGGCAGGTGGGTTCTAGGAGCGCTCGCAGCCGAGAGCCCTTTGTAATCCTTTAGGATCGCAAGCATTTTGCCCGTGAGTGCATAATCATGCCTTTGGAAAATTGCATGATTATAAGGCATTATTCTCAGGAATAAAAAAATCATTGATGGGTCTTCTTTGGAGAAACAAGAGGCCACCGCCAAAGCCCCTGAGTAGGACGCCCAACTACTCCTTCTGGCAGCGCCCCGCCTGAATGTGGGGAAATACGTTCCAGGAAAGACCTTTGACACGCAGAAGCCCTGAGATCCCCCCTGTGCCCCCCGGATGCGGCAGCGCCTCATGGTGCCACGTCAGGGTGAACGCAGGGGGAGGGGTCAGGAACGTGAACTGAACTTAAAGTCTAAAATTCCAGACAAAAAGAAAAGTTTGAATTCACCAGGTGACACTCAGTGCACGTTCTGTGTTTGGGACTGTTGGGGTGATGAGATCCTAAGAGGACAGAGGCCCCGCTGCGGGGCGTGAGGCCGCCCGTTTGGCGGGTCGGTGTTCTCGTCGGGGTCCTTGGCCGGGGTTTTCTAAGTTCTGCTCTGGAGCTGCGCCTGCGCAGTCACCCCGAACCAGGTCAGAGTGCAGGCTGAGCGTGGTGGTGACATCGTTCCAAAGACCATTTTGTAACCAGGGAAAGTGTTGCCAAGTTACTTCCATAGAACTTCCGGTCGGGCAGCCGCGGCCCGCCCAGGGCCCCCCGCGGCCCCGACCAGGTGGGCTGAGCGGCGCGCGTTGCCCCTTTTCAGCTGCCTGGGGTCGAGGCGTGCGAGCACTACACCTTCCGCTACGGCCGCAACCCGCTCATGGAGCTCCCTCTTGCCGTCAACCCCACGGGCTGTGCCCGCTCCGAGCCTAAGACGAGCGCCCACGGCAAGAGGTTCGTGTTAAGGTATTCTGTTTTAACTTCACACGGTACAGCCCGGCTTCTAGGCGTTCCGGTGGGTTTGCGCTTGGCTCGTCTGCCGCCCGAAACCCCGCTTCCTGGCCGTGTCTGCGCCCGGCCACCGGAGAACGCGCCGTGGGGCTCTGCTAGGCGGCTTCCGTGCATTTTCCTGCCAGCGGGAGTTTGGATGAGCCTGGCTTGGGGCACTGTTCAGGGAAATCTTCAGTTCTCCTTTTGTATTTCCCGCTGCCGTGCCGTCGTCTGCAGGCCTCACACGCTGAACAGCACCAGCACCTCCAAGTCCTTCCAGAGCACAGTCACCGGGGAGCTGAACGCGCCGTACAGCAAGCAGTTCGTCCACTCCAAGTCGTCGCAGTACCGGAAGATGAAGACGGAGTGGAAGTCCAATGTGTATCTAGCCCGCTCTCGGATTCAGGTGAGGAGACGCGCTGCGCCCCGGGAGAGGCAGCGGGCCGGGCAGGGGCCGTCATGGGGCCGCGGGAACAGGCACGTTTTTGAGACCCTGTGGGTCCTTGTCGGTCTCGGAGCCCGGCTGCCTTACTTCCCCAGGTGGGACCCACGTGTTTGCCTCCTGACGGGAGCTCGTGGGAAGCAGGTGGCTCTGGATGTGGCACAGGCTGGATCCCTGGACAATTAACTAGAGCGGTGTCAACCCCACGTGAAGGGAAAACTACCAGTGAAAATATTTGCAGAAGGTGCTCCAGTTTTGGAAGTTAGGTTTTGGAAGCCTTGTCATGAAAGCATTGCCTCCTTTCTGCTGGGTAGGTTGTGGGATGCTGTGTAGGTAAGGCCGTCTGCAGGCCACGCACGCGAGTTCACATCTATAGCCCCTCTCGCTGCACTACAGACCTAAAGAACTGGTGTCTGTTGGCATCTCCCATGGATGTCCCGAAGGAATTAAAAGCTGCTCACGCAGCCAGACTCCTCCCTTCAGTCTCGGTCTGCTCACCGTGAGGGGTGCCGCCGCCGTCTGGTTGTGCATGTTGTCCTCGGTGCGCTCAGATCCACTCCCGGCCCTGCCACCTGCTTCGATGTACCACCTCCCTGCCTGGCCCCTCACAGCCTGCCTTTCTCCTCCAAGAAGCCGGTGCCGTCTCTTCAAAATAGAAATCCGGCTATACTCGTTCGGACTGGTGCCCCTTCCTTGGACCCGTGCCTCTCCTCTGAAGATTTTAGGGTCCTCTTGTTATTTCTTGATGTTGGGACAGGAATGTGCCCGAGTGGGTCAGGGTCACTGTGCAGAGCTCTCCTTCCTGGATGGGGCCTGTCAGCCTGGGGCATTGTGGCCTGGGGCTGAGAAATGGTTCTGTAGTGATTCCTCGGCAATTCCTCTCTCTGCACCAATAGACGGACCCTGGACTCCAGAGATCTGGGGTCTCACTGTGTGAACACACGGATTAGCAGACTATCGCCTGGGGCCTTGCTGGACATGCAGGCTTGGGGTCCCCTGAGGTGGGGCCCCAGAAAACTTCTGGCTCACATTAGTCTCCCTTCCTTCCTCCTCGTCCTGGTCCCCTGGTCCTTGTGCTGAGGCTTCTCCTTTATCTGCTAACCTTTCGTGTTAAGAAAAATCTGCTAAGAAGCCCTGCCTGCTCTTGATCTTTTTATCTAATATCTTACTTTCACATTATGAATTCAAACCTTTATTTTCCTTCTGCTCTGCTGGCTTCCAGCGTGCAGCCCCGCCGTTCCTGGGGAAGCAGCGCCCTCTCTGCTCTGAGCGCTTCGTCCTGCCAGCTCAGCTGTCCTCCATCCCGCACATCCCCAGCTAGCTCCTTTCCTGGGCTTCACTGTTGGTTCCACTCCCTTACTGTCATTTTAATGGTTCCCTGACTCCCTGTGGTGTCTGTCATGTCTAACCTGAAGGCTTTCTGAAAGGTTTCCCCGTCCTGTCTTTTTTCTCCTCCGTTCTATACGCCCCGTGCACCTGCCTCCCAGGTAATCAGGGCAGCCGTCCAGGATGTGTCCTGTATCTTTTCCGTGGTGCAGTCTTGACAGTATATACATGTCTGTGCACATACGGAGAAGTGGAATCGTTTTGTGTACACTGAACCCAGAGAGTCCCCCGGAGAGCCGCTGAGGTGGCTGAGTGGCTGGGGGTCGCTCTCCTGATGGCTGTGGGGTGTCCTGTGATGCAGACAGACTGTCTGAAGCTGCTCCATGACCGGTGAGCATTTACTTAATTTTTTCCCAAAACAAGTGTCGCCATCATATCTCATCCAAATATCCCGTGTATCGAGAGCTGCCTTCCTGTGATGTACGCTCCCAAAAGGATTCTGTAGGGAGGTGCGTGTACTTTCCCTTCTCGTGGCCTCCGCGGATTCCTGAACAGGCTGCAATTCGCATGATTCCTCCTGTAGCTCACGGGCCTGCTTCTCTTGTTTTCCCATTTGTACTGTGGCCTCTTTCACATCTTGCCAGCCAGGAAGTGTAGTCAGATATCGTTTCCTTAATTGCAATTTCCAGCCGCTGGTGAGTGAGCAACTTTTCGTGTTGCCATTTGGACTTGCTCTTCCACGAAGTGCATATTCGTATCCTTTGTCCATTTTTCAGTTTGCAAGAACTCAGACTCTTAGATATTCCCTTTACAGAGCATCCGTTGTCTACTGGAAGGTATGAAATCTTTTCTCACAAACGTTTTAATTTTAAACGTTTAAATATAATCAATCATATGTAACTTTCTACACCTTCTAGTCTTGGTTAATACTGTAGACTGGGTGTGTACTCTGTTAGATTTTTTTATTTGAGAAATTTTTTGTTCAAAACAATTCTAGTTTCTTTGTTGAAGCACCACATTTATTAACCCATCCATATTAAACTGAATTTTAATACCACCACATGAGTGTACATTAAATTTTCATGTATGCGTGGATCTACTTGAAGTCTCTTGGTTTCCACAGTCATCATCTTTGTTCTTATTCCAGATTATATTGATCACTATACATACTGCTTTCCTGTGTTATGGTTCATTCACCTTTGAGTCCTGCCTGGAACTGAACAGATAAATTCTGTAAAATTTTTTAAAGATGATTCTATTCTCATAGCAGAATCCCTAACCTAGGCCTTTCATGCTGTGAGCTGCAGGGAGGTGCTTGAGGGGGTGGGATGTGACGGGGAGGGGAGGGAAGGGGGATCCCTCCGCCCCCATCTCCTCCACTGCTGCCTTCTGGTCAGTTTTGGTTGAGAAGACAGAAACTCAAATTGGGACAAGAAAATTCTATTTTTTCTCAGTATGTTATTTTTCCAGAATGTGTAAAGGGAGTGATGGTGAAAACTTAAAATGGTGCATATAGTATGTGACTCGGCCATTAGCATGGACAGTATGAGCTGCCAGATGAGAGAGATGCTTCCGTGTTTTAGCCAATTCTAATTCCTATACAATTCTTCAGCGACCTCAGAATTTTATAGTAGGGGGAAAAAACTGCCTTTCCCAAGAGCTGTATTTCTTCCCAGCTTTCCTGATAATTAGAGCAAAGTAACTTTGCCTGATTTCTCCTCTTTGCCCTGGCCTCCGGGAACTCACAGCCGAATCTGAAACCTGTTTTATAGTACTATTAGTAACCCCTTATAGTTAGCCCTACTTCTGTTTTATTACGTTTATTGTTAGTCACATTCTTTGAGAAACAGTGGGATCGGGCAGATCCCAGGAGCCGTTGGCCCGCCCAGTTGGCGGCGTCTCGGCGAGCTGCTACCTGGAAGGTGCGAGAGCCTGGCCATGTGGCCAGCATTCACCAGCGGGACTTTGTAAAGCTGTCCTGAGAATTTAGTGTAAAGAAGGCACAAAATAAGGTAGTGATGGCATAGCTTCAGTGGTCAGATTGTCTGGTCTTCACCTTCCAGATTAGCATGACAACAGAAGGTCATTCACGTTCAGGTGAAGCCTTCAGTGTGGCCCCGGGGTGACGCCTTTGTGAGGTCCGGGAGCTGACGCGGCTTTGTCGGTTTTGTTGACGGGAAGTAGGTGTACAGCAGTAACTGAACATTTATATGCGTTCTGAAACGGTCCCCGTCAATCTGACTACCATCTGTCGTCATACTAAGTAGTTACATATTACTGTTTGCTGTCCGTTGTTTCTATCTCGTTTTTTAACTGGAAGTTTGTACCTTTTGATCCCCTTCACCTGTTTTGCCTGTCTTCCTTCCTGCCACTTCCATAAACCACCAGATTGTTCTCTGTATCCATTAGTCTGTATATCTTTTATTTTGGTCTTGTTTTGTTTTTTAGATTCCACGCATAGAATCATATGGTGCTTGCCTTTCTCTGATTTAATTCACTCAGCATAATACCTTCCAGGGCCATCCATGTTGTCACAAATGACCAGGCTTCGTTTTGTTTTTTTTTAAGGCTGAGTAATATTCCATTGTATATATATAACCACGTCTTTATCCGTTCATCTACCGATAGACAGTGAGGTTGCTTCCATTATCTTGGCTATTGTAAGTAGTACTATGTTAAACATAGTGGTGTATATATTTTTTTGAATTAGTATTTTTGTTTTCTGCAGATAAATACCCAGGAGTGTGGATCATATGGTAGTTCTGTTTTTAAGAAAAGAGTCTGGTTTCATTCTTCGCATGTACCTGCCCAGTTTTCCCAGCACCATTTATTGAAGACCGTCTTTTCCCCATTATATATTCTTACTAACTTTTTCATAGGTTACTTGACGTTGTAACTGTGGGTTTGTTTCTGGACTCTGTTCTGTTCCGTTGGTCTGAAGTGTTCTTTGAGGTCTATTTGCCTATTTCTGTTTTCAGGGACTGGGCCTGTATGCTGCCAGGGACATTGAGAAGCACACCATGGTCATTGAATATATTGGGACTATCATTCGAAACGAAGTAGCAAACAGAAAAGAGAAACTTTACGAGTCTCAGGTGAGCAGCCAGTCATCTTACTTGTCCCTGTGTTGTCCAAACACCTGGAAGGCAGGGCCAGATTTGTTAGCTAATTTCAATTTTGAACAAAAGCCCTATCTGGATTTCCTGTATTTTCCTCGTTTTTTCCCCCCATCGGTCTTACCTTTTTCAGTTGGTGTTACTTGCGTGGATATAACTGCAGACCAGTGAGCCCGGCTTAACAAGGACCCTAACCACCCATTGTTTCCATTCATACCATGTGAATGCCAGCTGGCTGGTGGGGGTGATGCCACAGTGGGTGGCCAGGGCGCACGTCAGCTCACCCCCTGCACAGCTTCCTAATGTGCCTGTGGACACGGGAGCTTCTGACTTCTGTCTTTCAGAACCGTGGCGTGTACATGTTCCGCATGGATAACGACCACGTCATCGACGCGACGCTCACAGGAGGGCCTGCAAGGTGAGAGAAGGGGTCTTGCCAGGCAGGCTTTACTGCTGTAAGTGTCAGTGTGCTCACTGCAGCCTTTCAGTGATTAACAATTCGGGCAGATGTTTTGAAAATAATTTTTATTTAAAATTGTGTATTCTTGTCCTGTGAATGGGTAAGTAGTAATATAATCAGGAAAAAGCTTTCCCTATGAATTGAAAAGTTTTAAAGAGCTTCTGGAATGTGGCTTGCAGATACATCAACCACTCGTGTGCGCCTAATTGTGTGGCTGAAGTGGTGACCTTTGAGAGAGGACACAAAATCATCATCAGCTCCAGCCGGAGGATCCAGAAGGGAGAAGAGGTAAGAGTGCGGGGCCGGCCCGCTCGCCCCCCAGCCCCGCGCTGGCGGGTGGGGGACTCCCCCGGGCAGGGCGGTGTCCGCGTCCGCATCCCTGTCCCCGTCCCCGCGGCGCTGGTGTGGCGCCCTTCCCTGTGTCTCAGGCTCCTCGTACCCATGACCTCCCAGGTCACAGCTGGGCCCTGTCCTGCCCTCTGACTGTGCCTGAACACGGCCCGGCGACTGGAAGGTGTCCTGGGCTTTTGCCTCTTGTGTTCCTGGGGGCATCGTGTCTCGTGTCTCGTGTGGGGTCACTTTAAGGCTGTAGGTGGTGAGCTTTGGGAGCTATACTGTTCCAGATCACTTGCATTCACACTTAGAGGTGTTTTGATCAACAAGTGTGACAGGCCCACATTTCTAGGTGCCCAGGCGCCCTCGACCTGCACGTCAGACTTCTTGGGATGGTCCTGCTGCACAGTGTGGGTTTCTGTCGGCTGCCTATTCTGTTTTGGGGGATCAGGGGCCTGACAGTCTTCACTCTGTTGGGCTCCCCAAGCCCTGGGTGGCAGGAGCTCTGGAGCTGCACTTTCTGGCCATCTCTTTGGAATTCCCTTTTTTAAACTCATAACTGGCCCGCTGCACACCTGAGAGTAACTCGGGGAGTAAGTAGGGCAGGCGTGTAAGAGCTCCGGCCTGCGCGGGGCCCCCGGGGCTGCACGTGCTGCCCGGCCGGCGAGACCTGCGGGGCTCCAGGCCCTTCTGCCCTTTCCCGCCCGACTCTTCCTGAGTTGGTCACTCGGCCTGAACCTCATCTTACATGAAACAGAGAAAATACTTCCCCAGCAGTGTTCCCAGAGAACTCAGCAAATGGCCAGTAAGAGGCCGTACTGTCCTTACCAAAGGCTCCTTGGTCAGTACTGGTGTCTTCCTCCCGGTGTAGAAAGGAAGGCCTTCCGAACAGCGTCCTGGGACATGGGGGTCGGCGGGGCGTCGAGAGCCCTGGTCCTCCCCAGGGGTGGCGCCGGGTTTCCCAGGCGGGCTGGGTGGGGGACGCCCTGGGCACCGTGCAGACGCACCCACCTGGGCGGAGGCCAGTCTGAGAGGTCAGTGATAACCAGGCAGCCCCTTCGGGGAGGGATGTCTGCCAAGTGTACTTGAAGTGAGGAGGGATGGGGAAGCTGTTGCGGGCTCGTCGCCGCCAGACACGCTCGGCAGGCAGGGCCCCCGTTGTCCCGGCGGGCGGCCTGGGGAGGTGTGGCCGTGCCAGGCCCCCAGCCGCGCGCCCTTCCTCGGCTCCTCCCCCGATGTCTCTGCCCCGTGGGGACCCCCAGGGCAGGCACGGTCCCCCCCCCCCCCCCCCCCCCCCCCGGCCTCTCGGCCCCTGGGCCCCGCCCGCCCCTCTCACCGTGTCTTTGCCGCGGGCAGCTTTGCTATGACTACAAGTTCGACTTCGAAGACGACCAGCACAAGATCCCGTGCCACTGCGGGGCCGTGAACTGCCGCAAGTGGATGAACTGAGCGCGTCCTTGCGGGCTCGGCCGGCCGCTCGTCCCCAGGAAGAGGCAGTTCAACTCACCGTTTGAATTTTGCGGACAGAAAGATATTTTCGTTTTCTGCTTCATGACTTCTTGAAAACTCGCTTCTGGGAGTTCCGGTCTCCTCAGGCCTTTGGGTTCCGGCAGCGCCGGGAGCCGCCAAGGCCCCGCCGGGCACGGCCGAGGCCGGCCGGGATCGCAGGTGGTCCAGCACTTTCGTTTCTTTCTTTTTCTCTCTCTCTCTCCTTTTCGTGGGTGGGTTTTGTTTTGTTTTTGTTTTGTTTTGTCTTGTCTCACTGAGGAAAACTTTTACTGGGGCAAAGAGCCGATGGCTGCCCTGCCCCCGGGCAGGGGCCTTGCTATGAATGTAAGACTGAAATCACCAGCCAGGGGGGCGCGGGGCGCCGGCCGCGGCCCCGCCGGGAGGGGGCGGGCCCCCCGTGCGCTGTTCTGAGCAGACACCACTGAACGGGGAATGTACCGAAACGACTTCCTTAGGGGTAGAGCTAAGGGGTGATGACTTGCACTAAATACACTTAAATACTTGATTCCATGAGTCAGTTTATTGTAGTTTTTGATTTCTGTAAAATAAGAGAAACTTTTTGTATTTATTATTGAATAAGTGAATGAAGCTATTTTTAAATAAAAGTTAGAAGAAAGCCACGCTGCTGCTGTTACCTGCAGAACTAACACACCTGTTACTTTGTACAAATGTGTAAATATTTTGAGAAAAAAATACAGTATAAAAATAGTATTGACCAAATGCTACCAGGCTCTGCAGCAGCTGGGTGCTTATAAAATGTTCATAGGGATGTTACAATATAATTTTGTGTTATTAAATATGCCATTATAATTATGTAATAACCAAAATTTCGACCTAGAGTGTTTGGGGGTTTTTTGGAAACTACAGTCTGTTAGTACTTAATTGTTTTGTACACCTTACTTCTGATAGAAAGGAGTGTATGTTATAATAACTACAACTTTTATAGCTGTTTTGGTAATTTAAACGGATTTTTTCATATTATATTGTCGCATCCCTACTTCTTCAGGCAGTTTTTTTTGTGCTTACAATTTGTGATAACTGTGAATAACCGCTAAAAATTACACCCAAATGGAGGCTGAATTTTTCTTCAGCAAAAGTAGTTTTGATTAGAACTTTGTTTCAGGCCACAGAGAATCATGTAAACATACTAGGATCATGTAGCAGGAACTCTGACTCTCGAGCCTTCTATTTAACACAAAAATTTGAAGAAAAAAAAAAAAAGGAGAGGTGACCATGCTCGCGGCTGCAGGACTCCGGCAATAGGGTTTCGGAAGATGTAATTTTAAAATGTGTTTGTAGGAACTGTTTGTTTACATTTCTTTAATAAAAAAACACTGTTTTGTGTTTGCTTGTAGAAACTTAATCAGCATTTTGAAGCAGGTTAGCTTTTTATTTTGTACTTAAGATTCTGGTACTGACACTTCACAGGCTAAGTATAAAATGAAGTCTTTGTGTGCACAATTCAAGTGGGCTGTAAGCTGTCGGTACATCCAGTGATGCAGTTCTGAACTTGTAATGTATATGGCATGATGTATTTTTATCTTACAGAATAAATCAATTGTATATATTTTTCTCTTGACAAATAGCTGTATGAAATTTGTTTCTCAAATATTTTTCTTCTCTTGTACAATATTCTGACATCCTACCAGTATTTGTCCTACCGGGTTTTTTGTTTTCTGTTCTGTATAATAGTATCTAATGTTGGCAAAAATTGAATTTTTTGAAGTATACAGAGTGTTATGGGTTTTGGAATTTGTGGACACAGATTTAGAAGATCACCATTTACAAATAAAATATTTTACATCTATAAAGGCTGCCCGAGTGTCTGTTGGCCCCTCACGGCCTGACCGTCGCGCCGGAGCAGCGCTGCTGGGAACTCGCCAGCGGCCTGCATCTGAGTCGCTGGTGTGCTGCCGTGTGCCGGCCCCGGTTCTCTAGCTCCCTCCACAGGGCGCTGTGGCTCCTTCCCGGGCGTCACCACACCAAGTCAGAGAGTATTTGTGATGCCTTGTGTCCTTGCTTAAACTTCGTTTTTATTGTTAAATTTTATCTTCTGATTTCTTTTTTGAGGCCTCTCCCCTTGACTCTGTGTGGTAGACTTTCTGTCATTGAATGTATTTAACGTTTAAGGGGATTGCTAAGAATTAAAATTACTCAGAGTCTCCCTCACAATTTCTAAAACAGATTTGTAGCTTGTGCTTCATGGCTTTTATACCGTGTGTTTCCGTACAAATTCTCAAGAGTGCGTATCATTGAGAGACAAAAGCTGTTAGAAGTGCTGCTGTCCACAGCATGTCCCGTTTGCGAAGTGGCTGGGCTGGCTGGGGGCGTCAGCCCGGAGACTCGCTGAGGGCAGCCTTCTCGCCTTTGGCCTCACCCTGGGTCCCCAGCGGTCACCCGTGGGGAGGGGGGTCGCCCCGAGTCACCGCAGAGCCTGGGCCCTGCTCTGCTGCAGCGGCCGCCAGCTGCTCGTGCCGAATGAGGCCGGGAAGGCAGGAGGGTCATTCCCGCCACGAGAGCTGCTTATCCCAGCAGCCTCCCCGGGGAGCAGGCTGGGGCCAAGTGTCTGTTGCTGCAAAGCCAGCGGCAGCTGCTGCCTCCAGCCCTGAAAGGGTCCCCTCGCAGTGGGTTCCAGGCACGGCAGGAGCGAGGCTGGGTCCCTCCCAGGCGACCGGGCAGCCGCAGGGCGTGCCTGTGTTCTCTGCACACTCGACCCATTTTTTTAAGTGCCTTCAAGGCACAGGGATGTCACGGTCCCTAGCGGTATTGCGCTTGTGTTCTGCTTGGGGAGAAGGGCAAAAGCGGGCCATTTTTTACAAGGAGATCTGACACGGTCCTGGGCACCTGGGGAGGCAGCCGTGGGAGGGACGTCTGAGTAGGGCCCTGAGGAGTGGGGGCAGCGGGCCGTCCTCGCATGCAGATAACAGGGGGAGGCCACTGCAAGGCAGGGCCGGGAAGCAGGCAGGGCCCCGGCGTGGGCCTTCAGATGGCCTGCGTGCAGCCAGAGCCGCGGAGGAAGGGCTGTGCCCCAGACCCAGCAAAGGGGGGGTAGGCCAGGGCGGGCTGTGCACAGGCTTCCTGGGAACTGCAAGGTTCCAGCGTGGGGTGTCAGCACCTGCCCACGGGTTTTGAGGGGAGTCACCAAAGCTGAAGAATTCTGCTAAACGCTAAAGGAAATTGGGTAATAAAGCCACAGAGCAATGGGGCCCCAGGCCAGACGGGGGGCAGACAGCATGGCTGTTGGCAGATGCACCGTCACCTGCGGCGCGCCAGTTACTGACGGTTCCCGGGACCTCCGTAACCTGCAGTGCAGCGCACGCCCTGCGTGGCAGGGAGACAGAGGGGCTGCTGCTTCCAGTCAAGGCCCCTCAGCAACAGCCCTCGAGGGGCCCTTAGGGGACCTTCCACCCCGGTCGCTCCAGGTTTTCCATCCTTGCCAGCCCCGCTCGGTTCCCACGCTGGCCAGGCCACAGCCCCACGGCCAGTTCGTGTTCTGACAAGACCCCCCTCCTCTGTGGCAGAGCCTTCCCTGGGCAGGCGGCACAGCTGGGCTCCTGGGCTCAGTGTCCCCGCGGGCTTGTGCTTCAGCCATTGCAGCCAGTTCTTGCTCCAGCCACTGAAACGTAAGACTACCGGGCTTCACTGTCTCTGATGGTGGCCTCTTTGCACCGCATCACGAAGTGACAGCCCGGCAGACCAGGCCGAGAGCCAAGTATGCGCGTGGCCCGGTTGTGGGGACCCCGTGGCCTGGACCCTCCCTCCTCAGCTCCCCTGCTCCACAGTCCAGGCCACGTGGCCAATACGGTGACACCTTTGCAGCCGCTGCCTTTGTGGCTCCAAACCCAGGCGTGGCCCACTCCTGCCCGGGCTGCCCACCAGCCCCTGGGGTTTCCTCCTTCAGCCCTGGTCTGGGGCTGCCTGCACTTCCAGGGCAAACGCTGGGCGTGTGTGTCCAGGCCCCGGTCTGCAGCTGTGCTGGGCAGCTGCCCAGACTCCCCAAAGCCTTCCTGGCACCACAGATGTTCCTCCAGCCCTTAGCCAGCGTCCCGTTTTCCTGGCACAGATCCTGGCGGAGGCGGGGATAAGGGGGGGCGTGTCTTGGTTTTTCGACACGGGCAGCTCTAACTCATTTTTCTTGACGGTGCACCCAGGTCACTCTTCCGGGGCGGAGACTGCATTCCCCCTGCTCGTGAGAGGACATGTGCTGTCACCACGGTCAGGTGCTCTCGGCGCCGCCGCGTCCGCAGGCTGACCCTCTGGGTCCTGGCCTCGGCTTGGCTCGGCCAGCGGGCTCCCCGGCGGGAGGGCAGACCCGGGGAACCAGGCTCTGTTCCCTGCCCTGTATCAGTGGCGCCTCCTGGCAGGACTTGGGCACCTTCCGTGGCGCCACCTCCCCCAAGCCTCGGAACGGGGATGCCCTTCCACTGTCACCCGACAGCAGCCCCTTCAGCGCCCCCGAGAAGCCAGCCTTCGGTGTCCTAATGGGACCCTGACTGATGGAGGAAGGGGGGAGTCCATTTTTGAAGCAAATTAATCCATTACTCCTGACAGTGTAAAATAATACAGTACTCGTGTAAAAACATTGGTAATGCTTTTAAGAAAATTATCCGCATTTATCCTTAAAAACAAAAAAGGAGAAAGAACAAAAACCAAAACCCTAACATAGGTTACTATTTTTTCTCATGAATAATGCTGTGAGGAACGTTTTCAGATATGTGCTTTACTAAACTGCATTACAGAGACTTACTGGACTTAGAAACCTTTTATGTGGGGATAGTGTGACCTACAGAGAGGCAGCAGAGATGTACAGAGCCCCACGTACCCTTCGCCCCGTCCCCAAGCGGACGTCCTGTGTAACTGGTACTTCTGTCACAACTAAGAAATGAACACGTGTGACCAAAAACCACAGGCACCACTCAGATCCCACCAGGTGTGTCTCTTCTGTTTCGGGGTCCCATCCAGGACACCATGCTGTCTGGGCACTGCACCTCCTTACCTGCTCTGGTATGACAGCGATAGTGACGCAGGTTTGCCTGTTTCCATGACCTTGACAGGTTCATCCTCATTATGTTCTTTTTCCTTTAAAATTTTAAGGACATTGAGCACATCTGAAATAGCAATTTTTAATATTGCTAATTCTATAATCTCGTTTCATTTCTGGGTCTGTAATTATCTTTTCCTCCTGTAACAGGTCACATTTTTCTGCCTTTTCTATGTCTGGTAATTTTTACTGTCTTTTTGTTGTGCTTTTATGCTGTTGATTGCTGGATTGTGTTGTATTCCTTTTACGGACTTTATTCTGGTGGCAGTAAAGTTACTGAAAATCAGTTTCTCCTTTAGAATCTTGTTCTTTAAGCATTTTCCGGATGAGTCTAAGCCCCACCGCCGAGGCATGGCCCTCTGGACACCCTGGATATTTACCGAGGTGTCACCACTCAGCGGGTGGAAGCCTGTGACCCAGCAGTGCGACCAGAGCTGTCAGGGTCACAGCTGCGCGGCCCTGCTTCCTCCCTGGCCCTTGGCCGTGGCCGTCTCGCGGGCGTGCACCTCCCGTGGACAGACCCGTGCGCAGCAGGGCTCCGGCGCTGGGGCCCTCTCTGGGGTGCTCCTTCCTGCCAGTGCTGCGCCGCTGGTTTCGGCTCCCCCGGGCCCTGCTCTGCCTCAGTTCTGCAAGACCACCAGCCTCATTCCTGGGCTTGGCCTCCCTCCCCGGCGGTCTGCAGATTGTCCCCTGGGAAGCTGGGGTGAGTCTCAGGACAGCATCCTGCCGTCCCCGGGATCCCGTGTCTGAACGTTGTTTCATGTTTTTTTCCCACTTTTCTCATTGTTTGCCCCAGGAGAGGAGCCCAGATCGGTCACTCCCACCTGACCAGGAGCAGGACTCTTCTCATTTCTTCTTGATTTAGAACTTTTCCTCCTGGTCAAATTCTGTCTCCTTGCAAGGCGGCATTTATCAGGTTTCTTCACCCCCGTGCGCCTTATTCTTCATTTCTGGAAACTAAAATTTCCAGTTCTTGCTTGAGTTGTCACATCTTGTTTCCGTTCTGCCTGTGTTGTCACGTCACGTTCCTCCGTCTGTCAGCCTGCTCTGCACAAGCTGTAGTTTGCTGGGTTCCGGGTCCCTTCCTTGTGCCCGCGTCCCCTCACCGCTGCTCCTCCCTGCTGGGTGCCTTGGGCACAGGACCGGGGCTGGGAAGAGGGGTGATTTCTAGACAAGAAACTGTTCTGACCTCCGTGTCAGAACCCCTCAGGGCCTGACGGGCAGGACGTGCCTTCACCCCGTCTGGCCCAGCTGGATTGGGGCCCGCAGAGAACACAGCTGTGGGGCCTGGTGGTCGGGTAGCCCAGCCTCCCCGCACCTGCGTGACCTCCCCGTCTGGCCAGAGTGGCCAGGTGGTGTCACTGCCTGCAGTCCAGACCGGCACAGTGACTGAACTGGTGTCCTTTCCAAAGGAGGAAGTTGGGGTATAAATGGGGAGGAGACGTGGCAGCTGAGAGTAAGGAGTGGATTAAATGGTGTGTAATGCGGGAAACCCAGTGTTCTGAATACCTCACAAGGGCGCGATTATACTTCCTGGCTCGATTATCCCCGGTGCCTGCAAGGGCGAGCCAGGTACCGCTGAGCCCGCTCCTGCTTTTGCAACCTGACTGGCTTGCAGAGAAGCCAGGAACCTGAGTGGCCTCGGCCCCGGGAGACATTTTCATAGGTTATGAGGATGGACCGGGTGAGGTTCCAGTAACGTGCCCCTTGTTACGCTAACGGAGCGGTGGTTAGATCCTGCCCCAGGATGGAGCTGGTTGCCGGGGGGCCAGCAGTGATGAGAAGGCTGGAACTTTCGGTCCCGTCCCGACTTCGCAGGAGGAAGGCGGGCCTGGAGACGGGCCCAGTCACCGATGACCAGTGCCTCGGTCGTGCCTGTGTGACCAGGCCTCCACAACCCAGGCCGCGCAGGGTTCGGAGAGCCTCCAGTTGGCGGCCGCGAGGGCCGAGGGTGGCTCGCCTCTGGAGGGCACGGGGGTCTGAGCCCTTCTCACACCTCGCTGACCCGTCTCTTCCGTCTGGCTGTCCGCTGTATCCTTCATCACACCCTTTTATGAGAAACAGGTGAACGTGTTTCCCCGAGTTCTGAGACGCTCCTGCAAGTTCATGGAACCCGCGGAGGGAGGGGCGGTCACGGGAACAGCTGATTTGCAGCTGGTCGCTCAGAAGCACAGGTGACAGCCTGGACTTGGGGGGGCATCCGGAGTCAGGGGAGGCAGTCCCTTACCCTGCGACTGAGCCCCTACCCTGTGGGATCCGACGTTATTTCTGGGTAGATGCTATAGAATTGAGTGGCATTGGACCAGTTGGTGTCCCGGAGAAGTTTTGCTTGGCATGGGAAAAACACGGTGGGGAGGACTGGGTGCGTCCTGCACGGGAACAGACCAAACGGGGCTTTTCTGATAGCTTCCCTTCCCCCTTACGGTACCTTTTTAATGGGATCCGACCGTGGCCCTCCTGTGTGCGTGGCTGTGACAAGCACCTGGTTTTCCTCGGCTTCCGGCGGGGCGGCTCCCGCGGCTTTGCTCCCGAGGGTCAGCTGCTGCTGAGGTGGGTTCAGTTTCCCCCGTCCACTTATCCAAGTTCTTTTTTTCTCTATTTTCCCAATCCTGCTCAATTTCTACTGCATTCCCAGCAGTTCCTCCGCAGTCTGGGCCCCTGACTGAGAAGCCTGATGGTAAGTCTGAACAACCTCCTCTGCCATTTCCCCATGTAGCCACCTTAGTGGGCCTGAGGTGGCACCTGCCTGGGGTTTGAGTTCGCATTTCCCTCATCGCTATGGATTGGGCACCCTTTCATATGCTGAGCTATTAATACATGTTTAGTGAAAGGTCAACTCAAGCATTTTTCCCATTTTAAAAATTGGGGCATCTTTTATCACTGAGTGTTAAGCACTGTTTATGCTCTGCGCTGAGTCTGTGGTTCACCTTGGCGTCACTCGGTGGTGTGCTCAGCAGAAGTTTGTAATTCATTAAACTGTTATGACTTGTTCTTTTTCTTTAATAGGTAAATCTTTACCTAATCTGAAGTCATGAAAATTGTCTCCGTTTTCCTTGAAATTGTTTCCAAAACTATAAAGTTTTGGTTTTTCTGTTTAGATGTATGACTCATCTTGAAATAATTTTTGTGTATGCTGTAAGGTACGGGTCAAGTTTCATTTTTGTCTATACGGATATAAAATTCCTCCAGCACCATTCGGTATAAAGATTTTTCTTTCCCCAGTGAATCATACTGACTCCTTTGAAACAATCAATTGCTCATAGACGTGTGGGTCTATTTTGTTCCACCAATCAATTCATCGTCCATAGGTCAGTATCATAGCCTTGAATTGGTCCAAGTCCTCCAACTTTCTTCTTTTCAGAATTATTTTGACCACTCCTAGTCCTGTGTAACTTTGAAAATTAGATTGCTAACTTTGGCAAAAAGCCTACTGGGATTTTGATGGAGAATAGCATTAAATCTGTAGATCAAATTGTGGAGAATTAACATCCTTATACCGAATTTTCTAATCCGTGAATATCAGATAGTCCTCCATTTATTTAGCTTTTCCTTTTCTTTTAGCAATGTTCTGTACTTTTCACCATACACACCTTTTTATATTTTGCTGCTACTGTAAACTTCATTTGTCACAGCATTATTTTCCATTTTGAACTTTTGTTGCTGCCGTACAGAAGTCCAATTCATTTTTATATTCATCTTCTCTGTGTGATCCTGCTAAGCTCCCCTACGCTGTCTAGTATTTTCTGAAAACTCCGATTTTCTGCACATTTGATCATAGTCTGCAAATAGCTTTACTCCTTCCTTCCCAAGGCACCTGCCTTTCATTTATTTCTCTTGCCTGTTGCATGGGGTATGGCCCTCACTACAAATGTTGGAGTGTTAGGTGCAGGCATCAGCCTTGCTCCTAATTCAGTCTCTTTTTCCTGTGAGCCTACCTCTAGTGTTTTCAGAGATAACCTTTATCAGGTTGAGAAATTTTCATTCCATTCCTAGTTTGCTGATTTTTTATTATAAATGGATGTTGAATTCTGTCCAACTTCTTTTTCCTGCAAGGTCATGTCTGTTTCATTATCACAAACCACACTGATTCTCTAACGTTAAAGCAACTGTTTCTGGGGTAAACTCATTTGTTCATAATCTGTCATCTTTTTCCCATATTGCTGGATTTGGTTTGCTAGTATTTTTTCTTATGTAAGGCAATTGTTCTTTACTCATGAAGGACATTGGTCTTTAGTCTTCTGGTATATACTGCTTTTAA
The DNA here is from genome assembly GCF_030020395.1 of Manis pentadactyla. Lineage (NCBI taxonomy): Eukaryota > Metazoa > Chordata > Mammalia > Pholidota > Manidae > Manis > Manis pentadactyla. The sequence continues at coordinate 144,666,197 of NC_080025.1, read as the reverse complement.
AATGAACAATTAAGGCTTACTCATAATACCTACTCATAATACCAAGATTTCACAGACGTTTTCCAGAAGAGGTTATATATTATTGGTGTAATTTTCCACTCCAATTTGATAGAGTTCATCTGTGAAACCATCTGTGCCTACAGTTTTCTTTGTGGGAAGGTTTTTAAACTATAAATTCAATTTACTTATAATTATACGACTACTCAATTTACTTGAGTGGTTTGTTTAAAAGGAATTTGTCCATTTCATTTCTGTCAGATTTATTGGCATAAACATGGTCACAGTAATCCCTTATCTTTCATTAAAAATGGATATACAGGAGTTTGCATTTCATAGTAAAATGGAACAGAAAGTACACAACACACTCAGCTCCCCATCACCACCCCACATCAGCAGAACCTGCTACCTCTAATGAAGCTACATCATCTCAACCCAAGTTCGTAGTCTACACAAGGGTTCGCCCTTGGTGGTACATTCTGTGAGTCTGGACAAGTGTACGACGGCACTGCACCCGCGACGGCAGGAGACTGCAGTTCAGTGCGCTAAGAATCCCGTGCTCTGCCTGTTCGTCTCTCCTTCCCCCGCCTTGACAACCACTGATGTTATTTCTGCGTGACTCTGCCTTCTCCAGAGTGTCACACACGATGTAGCCTTTTCAGATTGGCCTCTCTCCCTCAGTGGTATGCATCTAAGGCCCGTGTCTGCTTGCAGCTCAAGAGCTCCTTTATTCTTAGCACGGGGCAACACTCCATTGTCTTGTAGGCAGTCTCCCCATTCACCCGCGGAAGGGTGTCTCGGGTACTTCCAAGTTTGGGGATTACGAATAAAGCTGCTATGAGTAAGATTCATGTGCAGGATTTTGTATGGATAAGTTTAAATTCCTCTGGATAAATACCAAGAAGCTTGATTTTTGGATCGCATTGGTAAGGGTGTGTTTAGTTTTGTAGGGAACTTTCTTAACTGTCCTCCAAAGTGGCTGCATCATTTTGCACTCCGAGCAGCAATGAGTGAGAGTTCCTGGGGCTTCTCAATCCTTGTTAACATCTGTAGAATTTCTAGTAAGGTTGCTGTTCTCATTCCTGATGCTAGTAATTTGTCTTTTTATCAGTTTCATTGATTATTTGTAATCCTAGCTTTAAATTTCATTAATTTTCTCTATTGTTTCCCTTTTCACTCACTTCTGTTCTGACACTTACCACTTCTTCTAAACTCTTTGCTCTCCTAACTCGGCTCCTCTTTGCCTGTTAAGGTGGATGCTTACATCATTGATTTTAAGCTTTTATCCTCTTCTAGTATACATGCTTATTAGTGCTGTAAAATTTCCAGTACTGAGTTAGCTGCTTCCTACAATCTTTTGCTATGTTGTATTTTCATTTTCAGCAAGTTCAAAATAGTCCTGATTTCTTCTGTGACACACAGGGTATTGCAAGTATTTTTCAGGTTATCTCTTTTTTACTGTTGTTGTTGGGACTTAATATCCCAGAACATGACCTAATCTTGGTACATTTTTCATGTATACTTGAAAAGAATGTGTATTCTGTTGGGGAATGTTCCATAAATGCTGATTATGTCAAGCTGCTTGCTAGTACTATTCAGACTGTCTGTATCCTACACTTGTTTTTATCAATCATTGACAGGTGTGCTGAAATCTGTTACTGTAACATCAGCAACATCTTTCCTAGCAGTTCTATCAATTTTTGTGGCATGTGTTTTGAGGTTCTGTTATAAGGTATGTAAATGTTTGGGGTTATGTCCTCTTAATGAATTGACCCTCATCATTATGTAACAAGCCTCTTTAGTAATATTGTCTGATATTAATACAGCTATTCCAGATGTCTTTTAATTAGTGTTCAACATGCAACAGTTTACCTTTTAGAGTGAGTTTCCTGGGGACAGCATAAGTTGGGTCTTGCATTTTCATATCCAACCATCTTTTCTAGAATGGCACACTTAGGCCCTATGATATTTGGTGGGGTTATTGATTCTGTTGGGTTTAAATCTACCATCTTGCTGCTTTTTGCCTTCTATATCTGTCATTCAACTTCCAAGACCAGATGGTACATAAAGCACCCTGTAATAGGAGACTGTCCCTTCTGAGAGCCTGACCTCTGTACCCAGCTGCCTGACAGCTCTACCTGGATGGTTCACAGGCAACTTTATCCAGACTCATGTAGTTCAAGCTACGAAACTGAAACTCCCCTAAGGTCCTGGGGCTGCACTGCTCCTTAATTTTAACTGGTTCATCAGCACAACTGCATAAGAACACAAGTGTATCACACACTTAGGACAACTCAGATCAGAGGCCCCAATACAAGAAAAAAAGGTACAGCAGACAAAAAAGCCTAGGGAAATAATCAAAAGGATCCTTTATTTTAAATGTAGACAGTACCACAATTCATCAAAATAATTTATAGTAGTTACCTGCCTCTTAAATATAATCTCATAAATGATGCCTTCTAAAGTTAAAAGTAATGTGGATTCAATCCATTTAAAATTATCCATTTAGAACATAAAAAACAGTCTCCTAAGAAAGGAAATAATGACAAGTTTTGATCAGACAAACGCCATTCCATTATTAAAGGGAGTTAAAAAGAAGCATAAATAAGTGACTGAAGTGTGAGTTTCCTAGAGTTGATACTATATTCCGGTTTCCCACTGTAAGTAAGGAATATCTCAACAGCAGCTTTCAAGTGCCCGTAACGTCTTGATGAAACTTATCTCTTCACCTCCCGACGCTCACTCAGCGCCCACCTTCTCGTGCCTCTGCGCCTTACCTCCGCTCTACTTCCCAGGCATCTCCTTAGAGGACAGGAAAATGCTCATCCTCTCTAAGATGGTTCCACCCAGTCAAGAAGTCAGTTCAAGGTCTTCCTGCACCAGCAATGTTCTTTCTCAAGCACCATACCTTACAGAGGGGGCAGAGCATGACGCATGACCACCCCAGCCATGCCATCCACCTTAACCTTTCAAGTGCCACTGTTGAGAGGAGGAGCCATCACAGATTGCCATAGCAACAAAGCCTTTGGGACTCAGTGGATCAACCACTCTTAGGCACTGTCCAACTGACACCTGGTATAGCCGACTGTTCTTCTGAAAAAAAGAGGCAGCAAAAAACACACCACCTGTTACTGCTTTACCTTCAAAAACTTACTGCTAGAATGTGAAGAAGATGATGCAGAAATCCAGGAAAGACACAGTGCCCCCTCCCTTCCCTCAGCCTTGTCTGCCTCCTCACAGCCTTCCACCAACACTAAGCAAGCTCCTTACCCCAAAGGTCCATTGCTGGGATCCTCCGGACCCATGGCACTTCATGAGTCGTGGTGGGTCTGATGAACGAGTTTCTGACATATCTAGGCAAAGGAGATTATTTAAAACCAATTCATGCTCTTCATTATAAATCCAGACCTAAGGAAGAAGAAAAGAGATCAAAACTCCAAGTTTTTCTTTAGATTTTGAAATTCACACATTTGTGGAAGAATGGGTTTACTCTGGTCTGTTCTTGTTTTATGAGATGATACTATGAACTAAGAGTTATGTGGAAGTGTTACCAGCTTAGTTATCTGAAAATGAAGTGAACCCAGGAGAAAGTGAGGTACAGTTCTGGGAGAGACCTAAGCAGTGGCTGACTTTTATTAACTTCAGTCAATCGAGCACAATTGTAGACACTTTCTAATTCTAGGATTTCACAATTATATAATACTCTTAATTCCTAGACTTAATGAGAACCAGGAGCCCAGGGGGCCTGCTGGTTAGCCTTCTATAGACGAAACACACAAGACTATCATATTTATATTTCCCTCATCTGTGGGGCAGTGACGATGTGCACGAGCTGTTACATCACATTACCTGTGGAATATCATAGTAACATATGGACTGAGATTATGATTTCGTATTGATGGCCCAGAAATGGAATTTTAGGAACAAAAGCCTAAAATTGGCTGAGCTGGACAAGTGTGATGAATAATTAACATGCACTACCACTAAATCCAAAGAAATACTTTTCTTCTGTTGTTTGAATTATTTTACTCATTGTTGCTCCCACCTTCAGGCTCAAAACGTATGTGTGCGACCCCCACTAACATGGCAGAGATTCTCCCCCTGTTGGCAATGCTGTGCTGGGGTGTACCTGGGAGCCACTGGCCACATGTGGCTCACGTAACCAAGAAAATGAAAATAACTGAAACAGCTACATGCGGCTACTGTATCAGCACAGTTCAAAGGACCCTACTTTCTGGTTTTGAGTGACACCATCCTGCCATGCAAGTTAAAATGAAAATTGTTATGACATGTTTGAGCACCGCAGTCTGGAGACACTACAACTAAGAGATTAAACACTGTTAGGTTGTGCTGCATTATTTTAACAGATACAAATCATTTTGAAATCACAGTTCCAAACTGAAGTAACTTTTTTGCTTTAGTGTACTATCACTGAAAATATATGAACTGGGATTAAGTTACACGAATGAACTGAACTGAACTTGTTGTGGTTTCCCCTCTGATGAACTACTAAGGCAGGGAAATAGGATTTCAGAGGAAACTGTGCATTAGATGAATCATCTTTTGTAGATTTAATGTTCTTGTCCAGAAAGAAGGCGTACATTTGTTTCCATTTTTAACACAGAGGTAGCACTCAATTCACTCTGTGTGATTCAAATTCATTCTATATGATTGGAAAATACAAATAATGCTCCTAACAAATGCTACTATGACAGTAAAAAGAGGTAGGAAAATGCATAAGAAGAAAACTTGTATTAGATGATCTCAAAGTCATTGCCAACTTAAACCGTACAGTTTAAGGTTAAGTCGGATTTAAATGTTGATGCCACCCCTCCCTCCTCAGGTGTGACTGCCAGCAGCTTCCCTTCCGTGAAGGACACCTTCCCAGGACTGGCTGTGAGCCCAGAGGTATTACTCACCTGGTGTGGGTCTCCATAGTCACACGCCTTGAGCACTACGAGGCCTCCCTTCTGGCTTGGGCGGCCCTGCGCCGCTAGGCACTTGCCGGTCTGGAGGTGGCAGAGCTGTAAGAGAAGAGACCGCTCTTCACAACCCAGCATGGCCAGACAGACAGCTGTCAGAAGGTGCCTCAGCGTGCCACGCAGACGCTAGAGGGGGCCCTGAACAAAATACAAAGATACTCCTCACTTCCACCTTCAGTCCACAGGAGTGTCGGGGCAGAGACTTCAAGGTCAGAGGCATTTTAACAATATAGGCATGTACTGTCAAGTAGAAATTCTACCTTACGATACGAGTTGACTAATTTACTATAAGGGAGGAAGGAAATTAGAATATCACTTCTGCCCTAAGGAACCTTAAAATGAAATCAAGAAAATAAAAGGTATAAACCAGACAGTACATAATTGAAGTATTTATCTCCAGCTTAGCATGTATATTACAGATTATAAATGTCATAGGAACTCCCACGGTGAGATACTAAAAGCAGCAAAGAATATCAACTCTGGGTCAAAGCATTCCTTTACATATTAAATTAGATGTGTAAGGCAAGAGTAATAGCAGTAAGGGACTTCAACTATATACACATCCATAGGCACCTATTTTACTTAAAGAGGAAACACCTAATAAACACCATGATCTTTTTTTTTTTAATCTTAGAAGGTAAAGAGAACAAGAAGGGGAAAACGCTAGGCTTCATTCTAGCCACCGAGGAAGAGCCGGCAGGATCCAAGGCCCTTGAGGAGGGGTGCCTTCATCACACCGAGAAAACCGGCCACAGTTAAAGGGTATTTATACTTGCCTTTCAGAAAGCAAACTCTAGATGATTCGGGGACAAGGAATGGTTTGGGGGCTAGGCCCCTAAAATGTAAACATGATTATAAAACTGAAGAAATTCTGTGAGAAACAAAGGGAACATCTAAAGAAGCGTGCCGCGTCAGCGGGTTTCCCGCTGCGCTTTCCACCGCGTAGGTGTCCACTGCCCACCTACGGCCAGTAGGAGCGAGCTGCCCTTTCTCCTTGTTTTCTTTTCTGGGCTGCTCTCTGCCACGCGTTTTACTCACTCCTTTTGCCTCTACATTATATCTACCCTCTTGGATACGAGCATTAACTTATAGACGTCATGCTCCTCATGCTCCATGTAATGCTGGCAGGTTGAAGGATCTTAACAGTGATGACACTTGAGAAAGTTCCTATCAAAGAACATAGTGAAAGGCAAGCTAAAGTCTGTCATCAAACACATACAAGGTCACTTACTACACAACTTAAACATTTGCTAAGATTACTTCCTTACCCTTCCACGCTGAAGGACTTTGGGGCGTTTGGGCCCTCTATTGATGAAAATGGGTTGCTGAGGTTTGGCATTGGGTCCAGCTATCTGCATCTCTGGGTAAATATTATCCAAATACCATTTAAATGACTTACAACCCAATTTCTTCCTCAACTCAACACGCTCACTGATATTTCCATAGCTTCTGGTCCTCAGGTCAGGTCTTAAGGAAAAATACTGCTCCTGGATTTAAAAATGAAAAAAGAAAATGGCTTTTTGTTTGTTTGTTTAAAATGTAAAGAATGGATTATAAACAAAAATATTTTTCATGCCAGTGCTTTCCTGATGTTGCCAGGAAATGTCAATGGCAAGTTTTTACACAGTTAGTTGCATCACTGACAAGGTGAGACATTCACGTCCCACAGCGACTGCAGTGGGGGGGGGACTGGATGATATGCGGTAACCACAGTGTTGCTCGGGTGAGACCTTCATAAGATTGTCTATCAATGATACCTTAATAAAAAAAAAGACACGTCCTAATTCAGAACTGGCAAAACCTGTAAAAACTGTGCATCTTAGAATTGAAACAGACTATGAGATTAGCATTCTCAAACTGTATATTCTTAAAAATTATTGAAGATTAATGAGGTTCTGTTCATGTGGGTTATAACTATTGATATTTACCATATCAGAAGTTCAAACTGACAAATTTAGAAACATTTAATTCATTACCTATGAACATTAATTAGCTTTGAACAGAAAACTGGCACTGCATTACATTTTGGCAAATTTTTACGTCTGGCTAAAAAGGAGTTCTCATGTCTGCGTTCAACCTGTTACTGTTATGTTGGTTAAATATATTTTTAAAATATGACTGTGAAAACATGCAGTTTAAAATGGAAGAAATATCTTAATAGCAGTTTCAGATAATTATGGCTATTCTTTGATCGTACACTAAAACAGTATGAAACCCTATCATTGAGCTTTTTTGTGCCTTTGAATGGATCTTTTATCTATGCAAGAGGTCCACTGGGTTGTAAAGTTTTTCTCAATACTGACAGATTTCACTATCCAATATAAAAATATATATATTCATAAATATTTAACTGCTGATCTCATCAGAAAAGTTTTTAAGTAATGAAAAGCTGTCAAGCTCATGGTGGTAGATACAAGTTTTCCAAAATTCTAATTTTCACCTGAAACTTAAGAGTTTATCATTTGCAACAGGTGCTGCCAGTTGTCTGGAGTGACAGGCTCAGGTGGTTTGTTTTGAAATGTCTACCACACACCCAAGCATGAATAATGACGGTCTGAGTCATTCGTTAACATAAAGAGTGTGCCGTGGAGCAAAGTGGCTAGTCCAGCACACACGGCACAAATGGCTCTCCAGAAACAAGCATTGAGTCCCCGTCACAGCAAAAGTGTGTTCTGTATACTGGACATGCAGACTCACCCAGAATACTAAGACATGCTAGGATTTAATGCAACTGTTTCCTCAACGACATTCTGAGAAGAAACAGATTTTTTCTTTTCCTACATCTGGTTGGTCTGGCAGTGAAGAGCACACTATGGCGTCAATGTGAACACGGTGAAAATGGTAAGTACTGTGCTGGTCTGACTCTGGAAGAAGCTCTGGCCCAGAAGGCCTTGTCAAAAGCTGGCCAGGGATGTCTGTGGGCCACATTTTGAGAGCTGCTGTGTTAGACCTTACGACTCAGAAGATGATTAGCATGGAGTTGGCCTAAAGGAGCCCAAAATTTAGAGGAGGGGGAGCATGGCAGTGTCCCTTCCTGTCCCCCATCTTCTGCCCCAGCACTTTGCCATTTCCTCCTCCTTGTCCCACAGTGTTAAAAATGACTGTGTACTTCCACGGTCACTGTGTATCCCCCGAAACCTAACAGAGCCTGGTATACAGTAGGTGCTCAATGACTGCTTAAAAAAAAAATCAGTTACACACAAATGTTCACAGCATTTTTCATGACATTCATAAGTGGATAAACAGATTTTGGTATATTATTCAGCAATAAAAAGGAACAAAGTAATGCCTGGCACAGTACAAATGAACCTGGAAGCATGCTAAGTAAAGAAGATGGTCACAAAAGACCACAGACTGTACGATTCCCTTGGTATGAAATGTCCAGAATAAGCACCTCTAGGGAATCTAGTGGTTGTCTATGGCTGGGGGATAGTTGAAGGATGTGAAGTTTCTTTTGGGGGTAAAAAAATGCTCTAAAAACAATTTGTGAATTACACAATAAAGCTGTGGCGAAGGGCGTAAGAGAAAGAAGGGATGCCACATGTGCAGTCTAACAGGGGAAGCCATGGGTCCAAGCTCACGGCCAAGCCAAATGACCGAAAGAACAGAATTCTGTGGGACTTACAGGACAGGAACCAGAAGGAATAAAGAAACTACAGAGATAATTTCTTCTGTTGTATCATATCGCCTTTTATGGAGTGGCCACTTGAAAAATTAAGAGGGTCAGGACAAAAAAAATGAATGAAATACTGGGTGGTGAGAAGAGAGGAAAAGAAACCCAGGAAGAGACGGCCCTAAAGCAAAGGTCACTCAAACAGAATCACAGGAGCGAAAAGGAAGGCGACCGTGGCCATCGCCAAGGAGTGACTGGCCTCTCACTCACCCCCCTACAGATTCAATCTCACCTTATATTCATCCAGCCAAACGTGTGCCAGCCTCAAGGAGTTGTGTGTCATGGTGTCCTGGCCTTCAGGAGACCCGTATGGTCGCCTTTTTCGGAAAATGTGTCCGACTCTAGAGCAAGGGATGATGAAGAGTTTCCCCCCACACATCCAAATCTGGGCAGAAGCAAAGTATGTTAACAGCGGCCTCTCATTGCTATGAAATCAATGTATGGATTTTTATGAAATTAATCTTTATTAAATAGGTGTTTATGAAACTTTCCAAACTGTTTTATTAGACACAACTATTCAAATACAAAGACATAACTATCCAAATACAAGAAAGCCACAGGGTACATTTAAAGAATTATTTGTCTTTATAATTGTTTTCAGTGTAATACTCCTCACTACCATGTGTCAAAAATTGCACTTACCATAACACTGTTGTTTTAATAAATTAAGGAACTTGATCTTTGGGACTTGGGAACAAAGAATGCTTATTACTAACTGGTCCATCCATCCTTATATACTTTTTTTTGTAGAAAAATGCTTTTTATAAAATATACATAGTGCTCGACTGAGATTCAAAAGATATGGTCTACATTTTGCTCTTGACTATCTGAGTTTATAGTTTCATTTTTGTAGGACTCAAGAATTACCTTATCTAATTATATCTATTATTTCAACTTTAAATCTAAAGGTTATTAGGAAAAACTGCCTTTTAAAAACACCATGGTTAATATATGTGCAGAAATACAAACTGCCATCTGGGCCTGGAGACGGAGGCGGGAAGGGACACGGGTGAGGAAGGGGAGGTCTGAGTCCTTCCCTCTTCTTCCTGCCTTTTCCAGACACTGTCCTACCACAGACGCTGCCCCTACAATCACTTTCCAACTTAAGCAACTGCAGAAGTGGGCAGACCATGAAAGGTGACTTTTTTCCTCAGGTTGGAGGTGCCTGTACATATAAAGGATTCAGGAAGCTATGTATATACACATGGGCTGATGATGTAATTTTACATATAAATTATAAACCAGGATACTTCTGAAAGTAAAATGAGGAGCTACTAATTTTTCCGGAATACATGTGAACCAGGATGGTCCTAGGCATCAGGGAAACCTGATCCCCTAACTATACATATCCAGGGTTTTCAAGTAAGATTAATTAACTGACAACAAAACTCTAAATGCACATTAAGGCTTATGAATTGATAACCAACCATCCTTCTGACATTCTGAATCGACATTTTCCAGATCTTAAGGTAAAGTAGCATTCATTAAGGACAATGTTAATTAAGAAAATCAGAGAATTTATAGAAAACATGGATCATGGATGAAAATTGTATTCCACTACAAAGTTAATAATTAAGCATGAAAAAAATTACCCGAAATGATATTTCCAAATTTTCTCCTCCCCAGATATCCATGCCACTGTCATACTGTCCAAGTTCATTGAAATAGTGTCTGTTCATGGCAAACAGTCCTCCAGCCATTGTGGGTGACCTAACAAAGGAAAATAATTACTGTGCCAATTCCATAGAGTCCATTAGGCACTGTTTTTGTTTTTAAGATTTCAGTGCAGCTTTGGAACACTACTAATAAAAACCAGATTATAAGGGAGTGAGCAGGGCCACATCACTGAACTGTTTAGGTTGCTCATGATACACATGCTGGATACCTGGCAAATGAAGGCTACTTTTTTCTAACTATCAGCAGTATTTTTTAAATTATAGCCACTGTTGACAGAAATCTATCTGAAATAAGTTATTTAATTCCTTCTGACAGTCTACAGAGCCACTGGGATGAAAACTAGACTCCAGAGCCTGCCAGAGGGGGACCGAACAAATCAATACCTGAAGCTGGATGCACACATGTTAGACCAGCGGCTCTCAAATAGGATGATTCCGTCCCCAAGCAAACATGTTAACGTCTGGAGACATTTTTAGCTGTCACAACTGGAGCCAGGAGTGCCACTGGCATGTGACAGGATGAAACCAGGGATGCTGCTAAATAGCCTCACACGTACAAGACAGTCCTGCACACCAGACAACAACGTGGCCTAAGATGCCAGTACTGCCGAGGCCGAGAAACGCTGTGTCAATGGGAGGCTCTGAAGTCAGCTGACCCTTCCAGAGACGCAAGGCCAGCTCACTTCCTGAAACGGGATTAAGGGGATTATGGATTCTCGTCCCAAATTCTGCCTGCCCAAAGTGAAGCAAAATTTTCTTCGCAAGAAATCATCCTGGGTCTGAATGTATTTATATAATTTTTCACATACATCTGGAACTGAACAAAAAACGAACAAATAACCATGCAATCTGGAAGAAAAAAATCACATGAAAGAAAAAAGTAATCTACAACAGAAACAAATGTGCAGGGGTTTCAAATCACATAGTTACCAGGTATAGACTTTAAAATAACTGTTCAATATATTTATAAGGATAAAAGACATGTTTGAGAATTTGGCAGATAATTAGATGCTACCAAAAAAGAAGCAAATTATACCTATCTGAAAAACACTTCAAACAGTAAAGAACAGAAACAAATTTAAGCAGCCAGTGGAAGAGGTCACCTTCAAAGGAAACAAAAACAAGACCGTGAACACAGGAAGCCAGAGGTTCTTGAATGAAACTTTCGAAGTTCTGAATGAATATATCTGCCAACCCAGAAAGGGACATTGAGTAAAATTATTCTTCAAAATAATGGTGAAACAGAAAAAGAGTAAGAACCAGAAGGTCCAACCCCAGGACATACTGAAGTATGTTCTTTAGTCAGAATGAAAATAGTCCCAGACAGAAGTCTGCCGAGGCAGAAAGAATGAGTAACATAAAAGAAGTAAGTGGATAAACCTAAATGAATACAGTTACATAAAAAATGTAGGCTCATAAAATTCACACATAACATGCATTTCAACAATGTAACTTGAGGGGGAATAACTGAAGTATGAACATTGAGATTATTATGCAGTTTGCAGAAACTACCAATTTATATTACACTTTGGTTAAGTCAAGGGTTTGTGTTGTATTCTCTAGGGAAGCCACAAAACAGTATGTATAACATCTAATAATGGGCAGCAGTTGGGAACATTAACAATAATAAATCTGAACTCAGACCAAAAGAAGGCAAGAGAAGAGAAAAAAGAACACAGAACACATAGAATATGCAAACAGTACCACTGTAACCATAAACACAAAATTTAAGTAATAGCAACTGAACACCCTAATTAAAGGATATAGTTTTTCACAGCGGTTTAAAAATAAATCATAATAAAACAAAAGCAACTATATGCTGCTTGCAAGAAACACACCTAAATATAAGATTCTGGAAAGACCGGCAACAAAAGGGAAGAAAAGTCCTACAAGGGACACACTAATCAAAACAAAGCTGGAACAGCCACATCAATGTCACATGGTATAGCAGAAGTTTCACGGATATAAAGACAATTTATAATGATGAATGGTTTCATTTACCAGAAGATTTAATAATTCTAAGTTTCCATGCATCTATTAACAGACTCAAAATATATGAAAATGTATGAAGGAACAAATACACTGTTGTGGAAACGTTAATATATACCATATTCAATAACTGATAGAATATTCAGTAACTGATAGAATGTAAATTTGGTAAAAATATGTAATATTTGAATAACAATAAATTTGACCAAACCAATACAAAATCCCATCTTTAAGAGCTGCAGAAAATACAAAATTTCCAGTTACACAAAGGATATTTACAAAAAGTGCTCATACACCAGACCATAAAGCAAACCTCGCCAATTTCCAGAGGATTAAAATCATTTAGAGTATGTTCTCTGACCACAGTGTAAGCTATCTAGGAATAAATAACTATAAAATCTCTGTATGTCTGGAAAATAGTAAATGTACTGCTTAATAACCCACAAACAGAGGAAACATCTCAATGAAAATACTGTAAATTAAATGATAAAAAGTGATATGATTTGTGGGATGCAGCTAAAGCCATGATTATTAGAAAATTGTCTTGAATACACGTATTAGAAAGAGGTTGAAAGTTTTGAAAATCTAAATGTCCAACTCAGGAAGTTAGCAACACTGAAATAAAAGTGAAATAGTTTATAGAAGGGGAGAAAGAGTGGAACAGAAGTGGAAGGAGAAAGGGGGGCACCGATGTCCTCACTGTACAAGGAGGGGTATCAAATGATGCTGTCAGAAGTCAACAGAGTAAGTAACAGATTTTTCTCAGGTTTCATAGGTACCAACCAACACATCACTAAAAAAGAGCTACACTGCAACACCAGGAGTAGAAGGGAGTGACGCAAACGAGCCAAGCTTCATGTCCCTGCAGAGAGGGTCTACAGTTGGCGCGATGTTGAAAAGAGGAATGTTTATGATCTAGAGTTAAGGAGTAAGAAATGAAAGACCAAAAATAAAAATAGTTCAAGGAATTTGCCTTTGTGGAAAAGGGCTGAGAATAGGGAAGAAAGGCTAGAACCCACCAACCTCACATCCTGGGCTCTCCTATACTATTTGTTATTGAAAACATGGTTTTAACTAAAAATATTAAAAATGAAAACAATGAAAACCAATGCCTATGATGATAATGGGAAAGGCAAAAACTGGCAGCTGCACAGAAACTAGAATGAGAATACACGGACAGCCTGGGGCCCCTGCCCTGGTAATGGTGAACACAAAATATACCTACTGGACCACACCGACCCCAACTTCAGAGAAAGAAGACAGACAACCCAAAAGTGTAGGAAGAAATGGAGTCACCACTACTACTACCTGCCTCCAGTCGCCCGGCATGAGCTTGTAGAGGACAGAAACCCAGATGCACCGTCCCCAGAGGCCACCCTGCCCCAAGGTGTGCTCCGCACCTAACTCAAAGCTAGAGAGCCAGGAGGAAGGAGGTGACTCCACTGACTCCCCGGCAGGTAACGTAAGGATCTCAAGCATGGGAAGACATCTAAGAGCTGGGCGTGCTTTTCTCATGGGCCTCACAAGGCACTGCCTGAGACCTGCTCCCACAGCCTGCGGGGAGCAGAGGCAAGCCTGCTCTGCAGTGCGGCTCAGCACCTGGAACCGACCGACATCTCAGCCTCCCCTGCGAGTCTGGTTCACATGAAAGAAGCTGGCGAGTACCCAAAGGCCAGCTGAGGAACTGGGGCAAAGTTCTAGTTCCTGAGGTGCTGGGAAAACATGATGTAGTCAAGGTGGGCAAGGGCAGCCCCACGACCAGGCAGTTCACGGCTGCACACTGAAAACCACGGGTAAGAATGCTGCTAACAGCATGTTGTAAATGGTAAAAAAAACCACTGAGAACAACCCAGCCTCCCCACCAACAGTAAACTGGGTAAGTAAGTCATGATATGTTAACGGAACAGAACACCACATGGCAATGAAAGCGAACTGCCAGAGCTGCGTACCGCACTGCACATCAGCCCTAAAGCGATGCTGAGTAGAAGCAGCCAGGACCAAACGGCAGGTCCCATGGCTGCATCTGATGTCCAAGAGCAGGCAAAACTGTCTGGTTTAGAAATGCATACACAGGTGGTAAAACTCTACAGGAAAGCAAGGCAGTGATCACCAGGCCAGGGTAATGGCCTCTCTTAGGGACAAGGGCAGGCGGTGAGACCAGGAGGGGCTGTGTGGGGGACAACTGGGTGCTGTTTCTTCCCCTAGGCGGTAGTTATACAGTTGTTCACATTAGAACCATGGATTAAACTGTATGCACATATACATGTCTGTATTTTTTATGTATGCTATTTTTCATAAAAAAAAAAAATTTTTAAGTAGGTCCAAGAACTTTAAAAAGTATAGACAAACCTCTGAAATCTACTTAAAAGAGAACAAAAATAAAAAGAAATAAGATAAAAGCAAGTTTATAATATTAGATAATATGGATGAGAATTGAAAAATAAGTCATATACTATGACTAGTAGCTGTACTAGTAGGAATCTGTCTGAAAATCTTAGTTACTGAAAAGGTTTGTGTAATAAAATGTTCTTCAAAGGCCCACCCACAGGAGCCAGGAACTGCAGTTAACGGCCAAGGCAGTGGAGCATGGACACCGACATAACCCACAGCACATGGGGAACTCCCACGGGGTCCTGTGCAACAGTTATTCCCCAAGATATTGCTGACTTTGTCTGCCTTTCTCACAGAGCTGTGAATCCTGAGGGAGTGGACAATTTCTTATTTGTCAATCTTTTCTTAGGACTTGGCATACTGCATAAAATTCAGTAAGCACTCAAGAATTTTTAATGGACAAATCAAGCCAACACTTTTGTTCCTTGCAAAGGAGGGACTATGTTTAAAATGTTTTTTCTCTTTTAAAGAAGTACTGGTGGGAATCTTTCAAATACACAAAAGAACTCTTACTTTATTGGTGCAGTTGCTCCTTCTGGTCTTCCAAGCTCAGAAAGGGGAACGAGATCCCATTTGAAGTGCAGCCCCCAGTTGAATCCTCCCCGCACCACCGGGGATGAGCTGTAGGCCAGCGTGTCCGCACTGATGATATCGATCACCGGGCACACCACAGTCCGCTGGTCGTGCTGGACGGCAGCCAGCAAGGGCTGCAGCCACATCACATTCACTTCGCAGTGGCTGTCCAGGAACACCAGGACGTCTCCTGCGGACACAAACAACAGAGGCCCAGAGCTTCACAGCACTCAGCTCAGGAAACAGAACTACACTCTTTCAGCCCACACAATGAAGCCATTACTCTACTGCCCATGAGAAACAGGACGCCTCTTACCAGGTATTCTGTGTGAAGTGTACTCCTCCTACTGAGGAATATAAACAAATAATATGCACAGCTCTTGAAAAAATGTACGATTTAGATTCTCCTCATTAAAAAGATTCAGTCTCACAGGAACAATTAAGTTTGCCAGACAGTCAGGTATGGAAAGTGATGTAGTGACAGTGGCGACGGTGGCCAGGTGTGTGTAGACATTCTACCCTCAATGTAGTGTACACTCCCGCCTCAGCAAGCAGTGGGCAGAGGACGTAACTGCATGTTCCGTGGTGATGCAATCATCAGTTATCCTCTCAGGACTGAGAGAAGCACAGACGCCTCTCAGGTCAGCGACACAGATCCCTTCTGTGGATCTGCCCTTGACTAACACACATTCATTTCTTTTTCTTCCATTTTCTACCTTTCATTTCAAACCCCCAACCTTGTTGGGTGTAGTGGCTCTCATCGGCCAATGGGATATACTGTTCTTCTGGTTAGTAAAATAAAAATCATGAAGATTTTATCTTGTATTTTTAACTCCTCTTGATAAAAGTGAGGAGTGAGGGTTTCTTTGATAATCCCAAATTTCTTTGATAACTTCATGGTTATTCTGGGAAACTCTGAATCTCATCATCAGATTACTATTCTACAAGGTTTATCCATGAAATACATTGAGATAGATTTTACATGAATTATTTAAAAGAATCTATTTCAATTATTTAAAAGCACTTATTACCTATTTCAGGTAATGACAGCAGAAATACCTCAGGCAATAAAGTTCTCCGTGATGACAGTGAGTCAGACATGTAAGTTCAATGTCTGTACACAGCTCACCAGACTCCTTTTAATACAGAAAGGCAAAACTGTTCAGCCTGTATACTAGTCAGTGTGACGTGAAGTCAATTCACTCAACGTTCCTTCGAGGAAAACATGTATTCATAGCTTTCAATTCTAAAATGTTAAATTGGTAATAATTGAGAAAAGTAACTAAATGAAGATTATATATATCTACTTGCACTGAACCTGAGAGTAACTTCACCAAAACTGGCTTCTGACAGATCCTAAACTGTATTTGAACAAGGACCAACAGACCAGAAAAGAAAAAACTATGCACCTATTACTATCTGAAAAAAAAGAGTCTCAGTAATATTGTAACAGTAAAATATTTCAAATGGTATAATGTTGTCATTCCCCACAATTTTCTATCTCAATTCAGCAGGTTTTTAACTAGAATTCCAAAGAAGAAAAATCATAAACCTTGAATTCAATCTGCATATGAATGCAGACTGGATGTTAATTACTTCAGTTTACTGTGGGTTTAAGAGAAAGGAAGGAAGAAAGATTCTAAAAATGAAGTTCCAACTAAACCCAGAAAATGGGACAGCAAGTAGTGCACAGGGGTGGTGGTGGCAGCAAGCAGTGCCAACCACCTCAAACCCCAGTGACTGGTTATCTCGAGGAGGGTGCTGTACAGGAAGGTAGGAGCTGTTGTCAGTACTCAGAAATGACCCCCAAAGTTCTGGAATTCTCAAATTACCATCATGACTCTTTTTTTTGCCATATCCATGCACTTACCTGCAATATTATACACCTAGTATTTTTTAACTGATTCATTTATTTTAACTCATTTAAAGAGAAAAAAAATGTTTTTGATCGAAAGCATACATGAAAATCAGGATGACCAACTTCACAGAGGGGACCATAAAAACAAATACAATGGAATTGATATAACGTAACTGGAGGCTAACCAGGTACCTTTTCTGCAGAAGACTGAATCTGACACCTTTTCTTTCTATTTAAAAGGAAGATTGGTGCATATTAGAAAGGTTTTAAAGATAGATGAATAATGGTGGAGACTTTATCTTTGATAGAATCAGAAAGATTGAGATGGAATGTTAAAGAAAATACCTTTATACTTGTATAAATCAATTTTTAATATTACGTCCATTTACCCAAATGAAATCATGATGCACCAGTGGTATGCCTCGTACTTCAGGAGGTACTGGCATAATTCAAATCAAACATATATTTTAAACTGTGTATTGAAAAAATGACAAAAGTTCAGTTGTATTTTGGTTTGGACTCTGCTTATATAAGATGAACAGGACATAAAATGACTTGGGGGCGATAATGAACAGTAGGGGCCACTATGAAAATACATCAGTGGGCCTGGCATTCACCTCCGAGGAGTCTGTGCTTTAGGATGGCAGGCTGGAGTTCTAAGAAGACCTCTCCCACCCTGAACGAGCCTCATTCCTCCTGCTGGCAGCACCCATCTAAGACACCACTTTTCACAGACCTCTGCACCGTCAGCAAAGGCTCCAAGGACAGAGCCCTTGTCACTCAACACCCACCAGGAAAACACAATGGGAAGTTATACCTGTAGAGTGGGTTGCTCCAATCATTCTTCCTCGAATCAATCCCTCACGCTTTGCATTTCTTATTACTTTAACTTTTCCAGGGAGGTATTTTTGGACATATTCATCTAGTTCTCCTTTCAAATCATCTAAAAATAGAGGCCAATAATTATTCAAACCACATGAGGCATGTACAAAGATATATCCAAAGCAGATGGCTTGGAGCTCTTAGACCAGGGTTCTAATTTCAACTCCACCACTTAACAGCTATGGGATCTTGAGCAAACTACTTAGTATTTCCACCTCTGTAAAATGGGAATACAACCTACAACCTATCTCTCAAGGTAGCTGGGAACTGAATGACTAGCATAAATAAAAAGCCTTCCATCCTGCTGCGTGCACATGACAGCACTCTTAGGACTAGCCTATGCTGAATTAAAGAAACATGCATACAGTATGTACTGAACCATAAAGTGATGGCCTTAAGAGATCATCAAGGAGCTATCAGAATGCAATCCACTTTTACCTGGGGACATTTGGTATAACAGACTTATTAGATAAAGCCAAGGCATTATACCCAGTGAAAAGAGCCAGTCTCAAAAGGCCACATGTGATTCCATTTATATAACATTCTTGAAACGACAAAATCATAAAGCGGAAAAAAAAAGAAAAAGAATATCATACAGGTTGCCAGATTTATGGGATGATGGGGTCAAGGGAAGGGGGCTGAATATAGAGGGGTAGCATGAAGGAGATCTTTGGGGTGATGGAGTAGTACCTTGATTGCAGTGGGGCTTACAGGAATCTACACATGGGATAAAATGACACAGAACTGCACACACATATTGTACCAATGTCAAATTCCTGATTTTGATATTGTACCACAGTTAAGTAAGATGTAACCAATGGGGGAAACTGGGTAAAGAGATACAAGGACATCTTTGTAACTTACTGACTAATCCATAGTTATACTGAAATAAAGATTTTTTTTTTTAAAGACAGGCCAAGGGTAGGGTGATAGCTGGAACCTAGAATTATGTATATAAATGTTTTATCACTGTGTTGTACACTTGAAACTAATGTAATGTAATACTGTGCGTCAACTACCCTTTAATAAAAAATAATTATCTAAAAAAAAAAGATAGGCCAAGGGAAGAATTTCAAGGGTTAAATTTGGGTACCAGTTTCTAAGCAGATTACAAAGATATGCCATTTCCTCAAAATGAATGGCCAGGCATTTATTTGTGGTTGGCTCCACTGCAATTTCTTCCACCACGTATTCAAATGGTCAGCTCTGCTGATGTGATCAATGCGATAGTGAACACCGCCCCAGATCCCATATTGCAGCATCCCTCACCGAAGTCACTGTCATCATCCACAAGAACGATTTCATGAAGAAGCCGGGCTGGCGTACGGTCGAGGACGCTGTGCACAGTCCGGAGCAAGGCAGACAACGCTTCGTTGTAGAAACAGATAACAACACTAGCAACTGGCAGATCCATCGGGTAAGATCTGTCTTTACATCTGCCAAGACGGGTGGTGAGGGAATAACAACATTTTAAAAGGCTTGAATGTTTTAGGTTATTATTCACTGAACATTAACTGCCCCATTGTTCAGCCTCTTTCTTACATTATAACAACAGTTTTTTAAAACGCACTTAAAAGAACAATGTAGTTTCTTTAGAGTTTTACATTTTACTAATAATTTCACCCTCTGATACCTGCTAGTCTACTTATTTTTAGGTCAATGTTAATTTAAAAAACGAATTTTTTTTGTACAGAGGTTACATAACAATGTATTATTTTTACTGAAACCACTGCAAGTTTTTAATGCAGCACTCACAAGCAGATACTCCGCTTCACCTGAATGACGTTTTGAACAAAAATATAAAACTTTGTATTTGAAAATTTCACTTTCTGTCCAATCATACAAACTATATCACGTTACTGGAAGGGCTTCCATGTGAACAATGATATGTTAAGAAGGATTAGGTAGCTTTAAGCAACAACAATAAAAAGCCACTAACTTAGAGAATAAAATCCTTAATTTCACGTTCTTCTGCATGGCATACAAAACCTTCCATTGGCTGGGCCCTGCCAACCTCCATCCTCTAAGCACTCTTCCATGCTTTGTGTCAGTCCCTCTGACAAACCACACAGCTTCATGCCTCAGCCTACCCCCTGTGCTTGGGAACAGGGAGTACTGCATCATCGCTCAGTCAGCACCCTTGGCATAGCCTCCCTGACCACTTCGGTCTGGGGGCTCCCACTTCACCAATTCCTCATTTTTATGCTACCGCAATTACACCACTTTCCTCACCTACCTTCCCTGCTAGACTCTAAGCCCTGTGACCCAGGAACTGCCTTACTCTGTTTATTTCTGGGGCCTAATACAGTGTCTGGCAAACAGTGGTGCTCAAAACAGTCCATGGAATGACTGACTAGGCATGTGAATGAAAAGCTCTGCAAATAGAAGTGAGATGATGGGTGTAACTCTACACTGATTTTAATTCCTTTTGGCATGAATCCAATAAACATTTACAACAAAGTTATGTTCAGAAGGTTATGTAATTATATGCAGTTAGCACTTCCTTCCTTTTTCCCATATGATTTTAAATTGCAAGAGACATAGCAAGCTCTACAACTTTGTTCTGCAATCTTATAGACTACATAGCTTCAGGCGTAATAAGAGTAGAAATCTGCCTTAAGTTTCCTACAATCCTGAATAATGAAGCCTAACTGCAAAATATGAGCAGCATGCTCATGATGTGCACTGGCACTGAAAGCACTGCTACTAGACTGGATGAGCAGGAACTAGTAAGGACCATACGCCACACTCCTGGTGTCTGGCACATCTCTATGGCAGCCCAAGCGGTTGCTAATCAGCACGTTGAAGGCGTGTTTCTGATAGCCCAAGTCTCTCAGCTCCTGGTCACGTTCATTAAAAATCATACCTGCCAAAGAGCAAAGTTACCATTAGTGTGTTAAGTCTGGAAAGGATTATTACAATTACTATTATGATATTCTGATCACCTCTTGTAACCAAAAGCCAGGTTTCTCAAATCTAGGCTGCCTTTTCAAAAAACGAGGTTAAAGTTAAGTTTTTATCATTCTAGCTCAAAAAGCAAGTGTACCTTAACAATAACTGATAACCACCCACTAGCCACAATTTTAAGAATATTTTCAAGAGAAAAACTTACCTATGACCAAGAAAAGAGAACTTAATGATTTTTCCCCAAAAGCATTAGATTACAGAACCCACAGGGACCTCAACAGGCCCCAATTATAGGCAAGTTTTTATATGAACCCCTTCCCTAAAAAAACACTGTTGACAGACTTTTCTATACATGTCTCCAGTTGCAGACTTTAATCAGCTTCACAGTTAAGAAATTCTTCCACAGATATAATCAACATCACAATGTAACATTCTTGCTCTAATACTGTCAGAAATCTGTCCTTGACACAGAATGAAAAGGTCTCCTTTTGCTTTCTTTCCCGTGTCAAACTTTTAGCCTCTCCTCACAGAACAACTCCCATGTACCAGCATTTCCCAAAGAAAACTAATTCTACTGGACATTAATAGACGTTAAAAAGAAAAAAAGATTTCGTGGTCAAGTAATTCAGGGCAACACTGGATTTTGAGAGTCAAATAGATTTCTCCTTTCTTTTTATGTCAGGACAATTCTGATCCTTTAATGATGTTGACTATTTTATGGAGATCCAGATGTGAGGGGATGGGGTACAGAATGCAGTGCTTCCCTAATTTATTTGACTACAGATGCCTCAAGACCACAGATTTCCAGATTCACTCTGGGAAACACTACCTCTTTCTATGCTTTCTCTATGGAACTTCTGAAGCTGGAATATATCCTTTTATAAATACAAAAGAACATAGCTCTATTAGCATTTTACACAAAGATGGAAACAGCACAGACTCTGGTTATGCTCAAGACATAAAAGAAATAAAAACTGCTTGATACCCAGTACCTACAACAGTGCCTTGCACAAATCAGAATCTCAATAAATACTCCTTGATTCAATGACAACTATCTCATACTAAAAGGATTATTTTCTACTATATATAACCTCCTGAGGAAAAATTATTTCCTACTAAAAGATCATTTTATGTCCCTTGACAAATGAATGAAGTGTGTGTGTGTGTGTGTGTGTGTGTGCGCACATGTGCACGTAATGTAATACTACTCAGTAATAAAAAAGAAGTAAACCTTACCATTTACAATATGGCTGGACCTTGACAGCATTATGCCAAGTGAAATAAGCCAGAAAAAGACAAATACTGCGTGATCTTACTTTTTTGTGAAATCTAAAAACAAGCAAATTAATTGAAACAGAGGACAGACTTGTGTTGCCAGAGGTTAGGGGAGTAGGATAAGTGAGGGCAGTTGGGTGAAGGTAGTCAACAGGTACAGACTTCCAGTTATAAGGTCAGTCAGTCCTGGGATGTAATGTACAGAATGGTGACTATAGTTAACAATACTGTACTGAATATCTGAAAGTTGCTAAGAGAATAGATCTTAAAGTTCTCATCACAAGAAAAAAAAAGGTAACTGTGAGATGATGTTAACTAAACATATTAAATCATTTCACAATATATGCATATACGAAATCATTATGTTGTACCTCTAAAACTAATACAACATTGTATGTCAATTATACCTCAATAAACTAGAAAAATCACTTACTTTTCTCTCTTCCCTGCTCAAAGGTACAAATTTCAATTAATCACCATGCCAAAGGACCTAGAGTTCAACCTCATAAGTGCAAATTAAATCAGAAAATCGATTTTTAACCTTTTTGTTTGTAATTGTTGTTGGTAATCTATTTTTTCACAAGTTCTTCCCCTGTTTAGAAATCAGCACACTTTTAACGATTACTATACTGATTTCTATAAATTCCTTCTAAATTAAGTTTTCTTCATATAGGAAATTTGGTAGTTTTCCCCCTTTTTTTATTGTGGTAAAATAAAATGTACATCACATAAAATTTATCATCAGTAACATTTAGCACATTTACAATGTTGTGCAACTACCACATCCAGACGCAGAACGTCTATGCCACCCCAATATGAAACCCAGCGCACATCAAAGTAGTCACTCCACAGTCTTCACTTCCCCAGCCCCTGGTGAGCACTATCAATCAGCTTTTAGTCTCTGAATTTGCCTGATGTGGATATTTCATGTAAACAGAGTCACAACATTTGACCTTTTGTGTCCTACTTCTTTCACTTCTCAGGTCTCCAAGCTTCATCCAGGTTGTAGCACCTGGTATAACTTCATTCCTTTTTATGCCTGGGTAAATATCCTACTGTATGGATATACATTTTGTTTGTCCCTTCATCCGCTGATGGACATTTAAGTTGTCTACACCTTTTTCTATTGAGAATAGTGCTGCTATGAACATTCACGTACATATTTTGTTAGAACACTTATTTGGAATTCTTTTGGGGCATGTTTATCTTATTGTCTCCACCAAACTGGTTCCCCAGCAGATGGGCCATTTTACATTCATGCCAGCAGTGTATGAGAGTTCCAGTTACTCCACATCTTTAGCAACACTTTCTATTTTCCTTTTTTAGAAAAATTATAACCATCCTAGCAAGTGTGAAATGGTATCTCATTGTAGTTTTGGCTTGTATTTGAGTAATTATGTTGAACATCTTACCATGTACTTTTTGGCCATTTGTATATATTCTTAGAGAAATGTCTCTCAAATCCTTTGCCCATTTTTAAGCTGGGCTATTTGTCTTCTTATTGCTGAGTTGAAAGAGTTCTTTAAATATTCTGAAGGAACTGTGCTAGAAATATGATTTGCAAACATGTTCTCCTATACTGTGGTTTTTCTTTTTTTCACTTCTTTGATAGTATTCTTTTGATGTACAGATTTTTAATTTCAATGAAATCAAATTTATTTTTTGTTTCTTGTACTTTTGATATCACAGCTAAAAAATCACTACCAAATCCAAGGTCATGGAGATTGACCACTATGAATTCTTTTAAGGGTTTATGGTTTTAGCTCTGAAACCCATTTTGAGTTCATTTTTATGTATGATATGAAATAAGGGTCCAACTTCATTCCTTTGTAAGGTATCTAGCTGTCCCAGCACCATTTGTTGGAAAGACTATCCCTTCCCCCATTAAAATGGTCTTGGCACCTTTTTTGAACATCAGTTGACCCTAGAGGTCACAGGATTTACTTTTGGACTCTCAGTCTATCCACTGATCTGTATGTCTGCCCTTATGCCAGTATTGCACGTTTTGATTACTGCAGCTTTGCAGGAACTTTTGAAATCGGATACTCAAGTCCTCCATGTTTGTTCTTTTTCAAAATTGTTTGGGTTTCAGGCCCCTTGCAATTCCATGTTATTTTTAGAATCAGCTTTGCCATCTTTTCAACGAAGGCCATGGGTATTCTGATAAGATCTGCACTGAATCTGTGCATTGCTTTGGGTAATACTGACATCCCAACAGGGTTCAGTCTTTTAATCCATGAACCAAGGATGTCTTACACTTCATAGGTTTGCTTTTATTCCAGTTTTGCAGTTTTCAGTGTTCAATCTTGCACCTCCTTGGTTAAATTTATTCCTACATATTTTATTTTGTGATGCTATTTGTAACTCTGGAGGGAATATATGTTCCCAGACCAGGGCAAATAACTTTTGAAGCTGAAATCAGTCAAAGGGAGAAATAAAGTGGGAGAAACCCGTTTATTGCCTACAAGCAGTCGTCTGCTTCTGCTTGCCCACGTCTCTCACGACCTGGATGCAAAAGGACCCCCACCACACCTCTCAATCACCTATTGATATGGAGATGTACAAAGGCCAGGCGAGAGATTCTGGAAATATTGCAATTTTACCCACACTATTGTATATGGAATTATTCTCTTAATTCTATTTTCAGACCATTCATTGCTAGTATACAGAAATACAACTGTTTTTGTGTGTTGATCATGTACCCTGCAACTTTGCTGAATTCATTTACTAGCTACAACAATATTCTGTATATTCCTTAGGACCTTCAAACAGTATTTAGTTTTTCAGTTCCAAGACTGAGTTTGTCACTGTGAATATCTACAGTTCTCGCCCTGCTTCTTTGAAAGGCAAATACAAAGTCCATTCAAAGCGGTAAGCCCAGTACTACTTCCTTATAAAAGTTAAACCAAAATGACTATGGACAAAATAGCTAGAAATGTCCATATTAATACTTTTAGAAATGTCTTAATGGTTGTTTGAAAAAGATTGGAAGGTGTATTTTACGAAAAGTGAAGTATTAGTTTGTTTCCTTGTATCATTAGAAAATCGTAAAGTCCTAGAAACTTATTTTATTTATTTGAAACTATAATAAGATGAAAAGAATCTGCTTAGCATTAAACATATTTTGTGGATCTTACAATCTCTCAAAATCTCTTACTATAATATATGCTTTTACTCCTAAGCTACTTATGATTTGATGCCTCTATAACAAGATCAAAGTTCTTTAAAAGTTTAAAGATAATCAAAATGGCTAATTTATCCCTTAAAATTCGCTGACACCAGTGTTCCAGAATTATAGTCTTCAAAAACATACACAGTAGATTCTTTCTTCCAAATATAAGACTATAAATTTTAAAGAAAAGTTTCTATTTTATACTGACAATACAGACTCCTACATTTAATAAATATATTCCAGCACCTTAATTCTCATACGTAGAAATGCTATTAGATATAAGTAAATCCAGATTATTTCTAAACCCAATGATTTATGTTGTTTTAATTAACGTTGCCTCTCAAAATACCTTATATGTAGTTGTTACCTTTCAACCATTTCTTTCTCTTATTGAATAATGCTAGCAATTAAAATCTTTCCCCACAGGTTCCACTTTCTTTCCAGCCACTTAATTTTTCTTACTAGTTTCTCCCAAGTTGTGATGAAATACTGAAATCAGAATTGGACAAATTAGAATGTGAACTCCCCAATGAGTCTGCAAAAATCATAAAACCTCAGCTAGTTCATGAATGAAATACATCAGTGGTGGGGAAAAATGACACATTTCTAATCCCCTGAGCAACACATAATTTAAAATATATCTAAACTTAAACTTTGAATGATTATTAGATACATGCTGCTAATAAAAAACAAATACACTTACCCAATTCAGAAGAGAATTTCATGTTGCCCTTTTCTAAATCTTGAACATGAATATCTATCATATCATCAATTTTGTTCACTTTGAACTGTGACTCTAATACTTGACTTGGACCTCGAGTAAAACGGGGATAGAATTTTTTGGGGAATGGTCCATGGGGCCCAGACCCCTTGACGGGCACATTCTTAAGTGGCTGAGTCACTTCACTGAAGTTGAAATAAACAAAAAGCAAAACTGTCCAGGTCGCAGATGTAAAAAGGCATCCATAACAGAAATATCGAACCGTGACACTGCCCATTATAGACCTAGCATAGCTGAAGGGCCATTTTCAGTTTCCTAGAAGAGAAGGAAAACATACATTAGACACTTCAGGACACTTGTAAATCATCCACCAAGTTCATACTCACTGTTTTCCAAACAACCAAGTAGCCCTTTTGACTTACTTAGGACCCCTAAGCATACCATTAACAAAGATTCAAATACAAAGTGATACATGGATAGCACTAAATAAAAAAATAAAACAATTTAACTACTGAATCCAGAGGCCAATGTGTCAGTCCTCAGAAAACCAATGGCAGCAGCAGAGCTGACTGACTCACCTGCCTGTGTTAATGGACACCCCTCAACCTTTGCTCTGGATTGGTTTCAGTTAGGTAATTTTTTTCCAGAAAGGTTCTAAATTTTCATGAGGAAAATACAAGTACTACACGTGTCATGATGGTATGTCTAAGGTCCCTTCCAACTGTAAAATTACAAGACTCTTGTAATCCAAAGATCCTAAAATCTGTTATTGAAAATGTGCAACCTGAAAAAAATAGTTCTACTTTCTAATCAAAGCTTAAAACCTGTCCTACTGCTTACTCTAGATTCCAGTTACATTTCAAATTTAAAACGTTCAAGTAATTCTGTTTTTCCTCTCCTTATGATGCCCTGTAAACAATATGGCATTGAATAGCAATTTTTTCCTAAGCTTTTTGATAATATCTAGCCTTCATTTAGACCTCACACAATTTCCTGAGGAATTCAGGAGCCCAACACAGATATAAAGTGTCACTGAACATTCGAGCAGAAAAACCCTGTATGAGTAATGTACATGAGGATGAAAGCTATAAAATACTTGTAATACATGCATTATTTATTTTTACAGTATGAAAGAATTTTTTTAAATATTACCACTCCCTACATACATACATTATTGTATGTGTGAATATGATTCAGCCATAAGAAGCAAACAAATCCTACCATTTGCAGCGACATGGATGGAGCTAGAGGGGTAGTGCTAGAGGATAGAGCTCAGTGAAATAAATCAGGCAGAGAAAGACAAGTACCAAATAATTTCACTCATTTCTGGAGTATAACAACATAGCAAAACTGAAGGAACAAAACAGCAGCAGACTCACAGACTCCAAGAAGAGACTAGTGGTCACCAAAGGGAAGGGGTGGAGAGGGAGGGAGAAGGGGATTAAGGGGCATTATGATTACCACACATAATGTAAGAGGGTCACAGGGAAGGCAGTACAGCATAGAAGACAAGTAAGACATCTTACTATGCTAATGGACAGTGACTACAATGGGGTGGGGGTGGGGACTTGATAATATTGGTGAATGTAATAACCACAATGTTGCTCATGTGATACCCTCATAAGATTGTGTATCAATGATAAATTAATAAAAAAAACATATTACCACTCCCCAAAATCAGGGCAAAGCGAACAGCAACAGTAAACCCCACTTCAAAAATTAAGACATTTTGCTCAATGTTGTGCCGTAACAGCTCAATTTCTTGACTGGCCAACCAAGAACTCTAAGTTATTTCACTATGTCTCAATCCAAAAGCTTAAAAAGAAAACAACAAAACCCAAACAAACAAAAACCCTTGCACTGTAATACCAGAGGGGCATCAGGAAAGACTGCAGCATAAAAGGGAAGTCAAGCGCCAATCAAAGAGCTGTCATGTCAGCTGTTAGTACTTTTTAAAGAAAGACTACTTAGAAGTGGAAGACAATGTTTTCTAAACTAGGTGAAATAGGGAGCCTATCAAGGCAAACGAAAAGATAAAAATGTTGCAATTTTGCAACTCTGCAACAAAAGTGTTCCAAAGAATACAGTGTAGAGGCAGTTAGGTGAAAAGTTAGGTTTTAAAACAGACTTTGTAACTGACACATTTCTTGGGGGTAAGCAAAAAACAAACAACAGAAACACTGATTCCTCAAAAGGCCATGAAATCCTGACGTTCAAGAATGTAACTGCACAGGCTGCTCGGATTCCACAAGGACTGTGCATCCAAGGAGCCAGCCCCTTCTTCAACTACACAAGGAGATTTCCATTCAGATTGTTCTCCCCAAAGCACTCCAGGCCTTCCCACAGCCGCCCTGACCTCCTTGGCCCTGAACACAGGGAAACCATACAAAAGGGATCAAGGGAGAAAGCCAGCCAATCCTCTTTCCAAGTACAGGAAGCCAGAGGACATTTCCATCAAGTAGCTCTGAACAGCAGGTGGACATTCTGTCATAAGGTTCACATTTTTTTTTATCCCAGATCTCACCAGCATTCTGGGCAATGTCCAGAATCCTTCAGAACATTAGCTTCAAAATTGCCTGATTCACATGATCCCCTCCGACTTCCACCCTTGTTCTACCTTAAGTAACCCTTGATTCCATCATCACCCAGAACTGATCTAATGGCCCAAGTCTTCAAGCGTCATTCTCTGACCGCAGCCCTGAGTCGCAGCTGTGCCATTCTCGCTAGTACTCCTCCTCTGCAATCTCACTGCAGGCCAAGGCCACACTCCACTTCTCCCTCCTCTTACAGCTTACATCTCTTAATGGCTTTACTTCTTTTCCTATCCAGTTTGGAACACAATGTTGGGTAATATTAGAAAGAGGTAAGTGCTGAGGAGAAAAAAATAAAGCAGGACAGAATGACATGATGTAGAAGTGGGTCAGTGGCTACAGAAGGCCTCACTGAGCAGGCAACACTTGAGTTAAGGTCTGAACAAAATTAAATAACATGGCAAGTGTGTGGGACAGAGCTGTCCATCAGAGGGCAGAGCAAAAGCTAAGGGGGTCAGACAGTTTGCACTGTATATAGACTGATCACAAGATAACTACATTAAAAACCAATCAAGGACAAAAAGATAACTAGAAAAGTCAGAAAATGTCTAAATGGAAATTAGATACCACTTAGAATTAAACAATGAAAATCCAGAGGGATACAGCAAAAGCCCAATTAATAGCCTTGCATGCTAGTATTAGAAACTACAGACCACAAACTATGAATTTAGAAAAACACAACTTAATAAACCCAACAGCTAGCAAACAAGAACATTGCCTGCAATTAATAAAAATGCAGGTGAAACAAGATAATAAAAGCCAAAAGTTGATTTAAAGATCAGTGAAATTAACAAAGCACTGGCAAGACTAATCAAGAAAAAAGAAACCACAAATAAACAACACTAAAAATGAAAAAGAGGGCATAAATATAGATGAAGATTAAAAATAGAAGCATGTCATGAATGTAAGTGAAATGGGTAAATTCCTAGAAAAATTAAAATGCACAACACTGACTAGGAGACTTGGATGACCTTGCAGTCTTTTGAAAATTAAACCAATACAGAACAATTTCTAGGTAGTTTACAAATGGGTTCTATCAAACATTTGAGGAACAGATGATTCTAGTCATATGACTGCCTCCAAAGAACAAAGAAAAAGGAAACATTGTCTACCTAACTTTCTAAGGCTATTATCACCCTGAAATCAAAACAAAGACTGTATATGGAATGAACATTAAAGACAATCTCAGATTTACAAAAATCTTTAAAATAAAAACATTAAAACCGACACCAACAATGTTTTCAAAAATGAATACACTATGAAAAGATGTATTTATTTCAGGAGTACTAGGTTGATTCAATATTTGAAAACCTATTACTATTATCCACTACCCTCAAAAATTAAAGGGGGAAAACATGATTTAATCAACAGCGATGAATTTACTAAAATGTAACACTCAATTCTTAGCAAACTAGGAATAGGAAAATCCTAACCTGACAAAGAGCATCTCCAAAAATCTTATACAGCAAAAATAATATTCAATGGTGAAACAATAAAATCATTTTCTTTTAAAAATAGGAACAAGGAAAACTACAATGAGGTATCACCTCACACCAGTAAGGATGGCTGCCATCCAAAAGACAAACAACAACAAATGTTGGCAAGGCTGTGGAGAAAGGGGAACCCTCCTACACTGCTGGAGGGAATGTAAGTTAGTTCAACCATTGTGGAAAGCAGTATGGAGGTACATCAAAATGCTCAAAACAGACTTACCATTTGACCCAGGAATTGCACTCCTAGGAATTTACCCTAAAAATGCAGCAATCAAGTATGAGAAAGATCAGTGCACCCCTATATTTATCGCAGCACTATTTACAATAGCTAAGAATTGGAAGCAACCTAAATGTCCATCCATAGATGAATGGATAAAGAAGATGTGGTACATATACACAATGGAATACTACTCAGCCATAAGAAAAGGGCAAATCCAACCATTTGCAGCAACATGGATGGAGCTGGAGGGTATTATGCTCAGTGAAATAAGCCAAGCGGAGAAAAAGAAATACCAAATGATTTCACTCATCTGTGGAATATAAGAACAAAGGAAAAACTGAAGGAACAAAACAGCAGCAGAATCACAGAACTCAAGAATGGACTAACAGGTACCAAAGGGAAAGGGACTGGGGAGGATGGGTGGGTAGGGAGGGATAAGGGGGGGAGAAGTAGGGGGGTATTAAGATTAGCATGCATGGGGGGTAGGAGAAAAGTGAGGGCTGTACAACACAGAGAAGGCAAGTAGGGATTGTACAACATTTTGCTATGCTGATGGACAGTGACTGTAAAGGGGTTTATAGGGGATACCTGGTATAGGGGAGAGCCTAGTAAACATAATATTCGTCATGTAAGTGTAGATTAGTGATACCAAGAAAAAAGAAAAAAAAGGGCAGTTCCTGTGTGGTGACCTCCAATGAGTTCTACACAAGGGTATAAAGGGCATATAAGAGTGTCGGCAAAGGGTCTGTTTGTGTTTATACAGAGGATCAAAGCCTAATTGGGCTACCCTGAAAATGAACTAAGAGACGATATGAAAAAGAACTTCCAATATCAGCACTCTCGGGAAGACTCATGCCAGAAGATGATCATCAAAAAACCCCAACAAAGATCCACGCACTGCAACAGCTGTAGATGCACTCATCCCACCAGTTCCTGGACTTGCCATGGGAATGAGGAAGGAGATATCTAAGCTGGCCTGTGCATACAGTAAAACAACAAATTTGGCTGGATCTATACTGTTGGAACTCAATCAAGAATTAGGAGAAGTGCAAATTGTAGCACTCCAAAATCTTACAACTACAGACTATTTACTGTTAAAAGAACATAAGGGATGTGAACATTCCCCAGGAATGGGTTGTTTTAATTTGTCTGATTTCTCTCAGACTGTTCAAGTTCAGTTGGACAATATCCACCATATCATAGATAAGTTTTCACAAATGCCTAAGGTGCCTAACTGGTTTCCTTGGTTTCACTGGAGATGGCTGGTAATTACAGGTATGCTTTGGTTATGTGACTGTACTCCTATTATGTTAATGTGTGTGCGCAATTTAAGTAGTAGCTTAAAACCTATACATGCTGAAGTTACTCTACAAGAAGATATGTCACAGAAATAATCAATCTTCCCATGTTTTCTTCCCCCTGCTACTTCTATAGCTCTTCTTCTTCCTTCCTAATTACAACCCTTAAATAGAATTCGTGCCTCATATCAAATTTACCGAGTATCATAATTCTTCCAAGTGGTAAAGATACCTCAAGACAAATGCTGGGCATAGAAGCTACAGGGCATAAATATGCAAAGAAATAAAAAGCTAACCATTTCAAACAATAAGGCTTCTCTCTCACTTACCAACTTCACATTTCCCTGTATGGCCCGGGAAGATGACTGGTTAGCCAGAGATGGGTAAGATTCCTCAAGGGAGGAACAACCTAAGACAGGCACAGTCACAGGGGGGCCATCAGGTGAGAAATTGGGGATCAACAGAGGTGAGGCTTAGAACCTCACCCCCCTGTTCTGAGAGAAATCTTCTGCATACGTGGATGTTTTATTGCCCTTGTCTAGCTTGGATTAACACATAGTCTACAGGCACACACCTGATCATCTACATTTGCTCTCTTACAACACTAAACTATGTTTTCTACCTTTATCTTGTATCTACCTACCACTTCAGCATTTTATTAAAAAAAATAATAATAAAGAGAGAAATGTGGTATCCACATATAAATCAAGTATAAAAATCAAATGAGTATTCATATTTGAACTGACCATTTATAGTTCATAATGCATGAGCAAAACCGAAGGTTTCTGTGATGGCTGCCCTTGTACTGTTCACCATGTAAGAACTTATTCACTATGTAAGAATTTGTTCTCCATGTAAGAACTTGTTTGTTATGCCTCAGAAGATTGGAGACTGACTAAAGTTAGGCTTGGGGTGGATTAATGATTGTGCATTGAGCATTGACTCCCCTATACAGAATTTTATTGTTGTTAACAACCATTTGATCAATAAATATGAGAGATGCCCTCACAAAAAAAAAAAAAAAAAAAAAAGTACACACTTCCAATGGTAAAATAAATAAGTAACCGGGATGTAATGTATAGCATAAGGAATATAGTCAAGATATTGTAACAGCTTGGTAGGGTGATAGCTGGAACCTAGAATTGTCATGTATATAAATGTTGAATCACTATGTTGTACACCTGAAACTAATGTAATGTAATACTGTGTGTCAACTACCCTTCAATAAAAAATAATTATTAAAAAAAAAAAAAAATAGGAACAAGGATGCCCACTTCACTACTCATACCACATTACCATAAATATATAAATATAATATGGAGACAATAATTCCAAAATACAGGAATCCCTGAAGTGTTTATTAAAAATACAGATTCCTGGGGGTCCATGCCAAATATGCTAACCAGAATTTGGAGAGTAAAGTTAAGGAATCTATAGCTTTAATAGGTCTCCTAGTTAATGCTGATGCATAGCCAGATTTGGTGAGATTACATTCTAATCCCATCCTGTCACACACTGGCTATGCAAGTTTGGAAAAATTACCATTTTTCCTTAGCCTCACTTTCATCAATTGTATTCCAAGTTAATACTGTCTATCTTACTGGATACTAGAATTAAATGAAATACTCAGAATTTTATGGGATAATGTATGTAAAGCATCAGGTTCAATGAGTAACACACAAAACAATTATTTGCTCTGGACCAAGATAATCTTCACAAACCTGTGGCTAGCTTTTGTTGTATGTTCACTGTATTCCCTTCCTTGCACAATAATGGCACATAGAGGATGCCAAAAAAGTTACAGAATGAAAAATACAGAAATTCAACAAATGCTTACTTTTTCCTCCTTATGAGGCCTAAATTTAATATTTAAAATGAATGGTATACACAACAATCTGTTTCTTACAATGACTTAGAAGTCCCAACATAATCTGGCATCACCTCTCTGACCTTATCTCCCACTACTTCCCTCCTCACTGATTTCATTCTAAACACAGGCCTCCTCATTATGAGTCACCGTATGTGTCAATCATACTCCCACTTAGGGGTACACATCAGTTCCTTCCTCTGCCTAGAATAGTTTTCATCCCAGCTAATTTCATCTCTGTTGAATCTTTCTCAAGTATCATCTTCCAAATAAGGTTAAATCTAGACTACCAAATTTAAATAGCAACTCAACCAAACACTAGCACTTCTGATCTTCCCTACTACACACAACTTACCACCTTCCTACATACTACATAATTACTTACTCATTATTACTTATTATTATTATTTATGGTGCATCTCCTCCCTGCTAGAATGAAAGCTTCATCAGAACCAGAGTTTCTGTCTGTCCTATTTTCTGTAGCATCCATGAACATGTAACAATGCCTGGCACATAGCAAACATTTAGTAAATATATATTGAAATTAATGAATAAATTACTCTAACATGGTTATCAATATGCCTGCAAAATGATGAGATTTCTTAACACATTAATCACTATCCTGCTTGAGCCAAGTAATACCTCAATGTTATGCATGGAGAACAATGACTATCTTGTTTTAACAACAGTATGAAAACTAAGTAGAATAGCCATTATTTATTATTAAAAAGGTACAAAAACAACATACTCTCACTGTCTAATTTCACAAGTTAAATAAAGGTCTTTGTGATAAAAACAGAAGACTATGTTCCGTTTTCTCCTCTGCATGGTCTTATTTAGGTTCCCACTTGGCTGCCAGGACCTAAGGGCAAAATGGAAAACTTCTTCCTAAAGTCCCCACCCACAGGACTGGGCCACCTCTGCCCATATTCTTCACAGAACACTCCCTGGCTCATCCTAACCACAACAACTCAACATCAAGAATCCTGCTTTCCTGAACTATAAAACACATTTTCCTCAAGCTATATGACAGTAATTCTTTAGAGAAGGTTTTTTTATGCAGTAAATCATTATACCAAATTAAGGAACCTATACAAATGAGAGAAATTTATAAAATCAGGTCACTTGTTATACATATTTAGCCATAACAATCTTTAGAAGCAACAAAAACACTTAGAAGCAACAAAAACACTATCAGATCTTAGGCCAAGAAGTTACTTAATACCAGAATATGAAGACAGTACAAAGCAATCCGATGCCTGTTGTTTAATATAGCAGGTTTTTAATTGCTTAAGAAATTAAAACATCCAAACAAAACCCAAAAACTGGTATTTTAATCTAATTTATGGTAACATGAATCCAACATCTATTCAATAAAGTCTTGTTGCTTTCTACTGTTGGCTGTTCTTCATATAGTCAATTACCAATGGCTTCAATATTCAAGATTGAAAGCCTTTAAAAGGAGAACCAGGTCAAATATTTGAGGTTAATACAAAACAACTAGTTAACAAATTATTTTAATCATAAACTTGAGTAGTTAATAATCCCAAAACTTCAGCAGTTAGATATCAACGTAATATGTTTTTCAAAAGTTAAATGAAGGGAAGGCTAACCAGCTGTGTACATGAATTTTCAGGGAGACAAGGCGGTACCGTTTTATACCGATCTCCACTCACGGTCTGGTAGCTGCTCAGGGAAAGGTGCCTTGTAAACTGAGGCAGGGTTTTGCTAGGAGGTCAGGAAGAACAATGGGAAAGGTAATGCAATGTTTTGATTAGAATGACGAACCACAAAGCTAAGCCAGGCAGAGTGGAGGATATGGACGAATGAAGCAGGATGAAAACTGTGGAAATAAGGTCAGAGGTCCTGGTGTGGCTGAATAATTGTTGCAGTTATGTTACCAGAAAAAGTAACTTGAAAAGAGTGAATGTTATGATTGGAAATGAGATGCCAACACTCAGATTTTGGAGAGGTACAGTTAATGACAGAAGAATCCTTTTAGGTACATGAACTGGAGATACCCAATAAACAATTGCCAATAATATAACTATTGCTATTCTTACTATAAGAAAACCCCTGAGGACAGGATTCATTTCCATTTTTATTAACCCACTATGTTTAGCACAGTGTCTAGGATTAACCATTAACAAAACTTGTTTGTAAAATTCCTGAAGTGCAATTCTGTTCCAGAGGAGGTTACAGGACATGGTTTAGGTTCTGTGCAATGTGAAGCTTAGAGAAGAGTATATGTGAGCAGACCACATCCTGGGTGAGACCAGGGACCCTGGGTTTAGACAGAGTAGGGTGAGGGCCCCCAGAAAAGGCAAGGCAAGATAGTTACAGTCAGAGCAATGTAACAATATGCAAGGAAACCCCCAACCAAAACTCCGGGTTAAACATTAAGCTCTAGAGTCATTCTTCAAGTGAAATCAGTTAATATTCCCCAGATAAAGGAAAGTAGCCCATGTCTTTTATTATGCTAATCACTTGTAATCATGTGTAAGATTCACTTTAGCATGCTAAAAGGCCCAAGCCTATGTGCTATTTATCCTCCTTTAGACTGATCAGGGGATTTGCAACCTGTGCAGTTAATAACAGCAAGCAAGCCCAGCCATAAACAACATAGTAAAAGTGAGAAAGATTCCATCTTAGATTGCCTTTTAAACTCTTTAGCAAACAGACAAAAACTGAGCCCACCCTGAGGGCAGGGCAGGCAGTCTTGACTGATGATTGATATGCTCTCAGACCAAAAAGCTATTATTCTGGGAAAGAAATCTGCAGTAAATTCCTTTTTTTTTAGGAGAGCAAGGTACAGGTTTTTTATTTAGAGAGAAAGTGAAAGGACAGAGCTCCTGGCTTACTCCAGGAGGAGACATGAGAGTCTGGGGTGGTGCGCTGTCTAGGGTTTTTTAATTTTTACTGAGGTATTATTAATATACACTCTCACGAAGGTTTCACATGAAAAAACAATGTGGTTACTACATTTACCCATATTATCAAGTACCCACCCATATCCCAATGCGGTCACTGTCCATCAGTGTAGTAAGATGCCACAGATTCACTATTTGTCTTCTCTGTGCTACACTGTTCTCCCCGTGATCCCCCACACCATGTGTACTAAACATAATACCCCTCAGTCCCCTTCTCCCTCCCTCCCCACCCACCCTCCCCTTTGGTAACCACTAGTTCATTCTTGGAGTCTCTGAGTCTGCTGCTATTCTGTTCCTTCACTTTTGCTTCATTGTTATACTCCATAAATGAGGGAAATCATTTGGTACTTGTCTTTCTCCACCTGGCTTATTTCACTGAGCATAGTATCCTCCAGCTCCATCCATGTTCTTGCAAATGGTAGGATTTGTTTCTTTCTTATGGCTGAATAGTATTCCATTGTGTATATGTACCACCTCTTCTTTAGCCATTCATCTACTGATGGACACTTAGGTTGCTTCCATTTCTTGGCTATTGTAAAAAGTGCTGCAATAAACATAGGGGTGCATATGTCTTTTTGAATCTGAGAAGTTGTATTCTTTGGGTAAATTCTAAGGAGCGGGATTCCTGGGTCAAATGGCATTTCTATTTTTAGTTTTTTGAGGAACCTCCATATTGCTTTCCACAATGGTTGAACTAGCTTACATTCCTACCAGCAGTGTAGGAAGCAGTAAATTTCTTATGTTAATTTTGCAGAATTATCTGGAAGATTGATGAGAAAAGAGATTTAATGTCTCCTCAAGGATGAACATTCTAGGACCACTTAACAGGTCCACACCCCTAGCCCTTTAACACATTATAAAACCCCTAGACAGTGCACGACCACCTCTCTTGTCCCCTCTTGGCATGAGCCAGGAGCTCTGTCCTCTCGCTTATCTCTAAATAAAAGCCTCTCCCTTACTCTCCTACTTTCAGTGTTTGCAAAGTTCATTCTTGGACTCGGTGAACAGGCCCAGCATCGTGGTGAATAAATATTTTTATCGTGAAGGAGAGGAAGGAGAAGACAGCTACCCAGTTTACAGGGACAGTTTCATTAGACATTGTCATAAAACAAAATATTCAGTATGTCAGCAAAAGTCCAAAGTCTTCCTCACTCAGTCTAAGACTTCTTAATGGTAAATTTGAAAACACTACATGAGGAAATTTTATAAATCAAGAGATGGCTTTATATAATTCTGTGCAAATTAAATCTTTGTATAATTCTATGCAAAAAAAAAAATGGAAACCTAGAAGAAATCTGAAATCCTAGAACAAAATAATAATTTCCATGGAAAATACTACTATATAATTGACCCCAGTCCCAGACAGACCAATCACCATAAAGGGAACAATGTCAAAGGGGTCCTCAAAAATACAACAAAAACAAACCATTAGGCACAGAGAGAATTTCACAGGGATATTCTACTAGTCCTTTAAAAATCTAAAAATCCTAATTCTACTTAAACCATTTCAAAGCCTAAATAAAAAAGACATCTTCCAAATTTGTTTTATAAAGTATCACACTGACCTCAAAACCTGACAAAACTGAACCTTCCACCAAAACACATCTCATTTATGAATATCAATGCAAAAATCTTAAAATACTAAGCACAAACTTCACAAGAAATGTCTTAAACATCCATGAAGAAAACCATGAGACACTCCTGAAAGCCCCAAAAGATGTGAACACATGGACAGAAACACCATACTCTTGAATAAAAAGACCCCAAATCATAAATGTGAGTCTAAGACAACTTGTAAATGCTATATAATCATGTTAAAAACACTAGCTGATATTTTTCTGGAGCTTAACAAATTGACTAAAAGTTCACTTGGAAAAGAATGAACAAGCAGGGAAGAGCCAGGCAAACCCTGAAAAAGTACAAGGAGTGACACCTACTGGATAATAATCCAGGGCTTTCATA
The DNA here is from genome assembly GCF_030020395.1 of Manis pentadactyla. Lineage (NCBI taxonomy): Eukaryota > Metazoa > Chordata > Mammalia > Pholidota > Manidae > Manis > Manis pentadactyla. The sequence goes on along the minus strand of NC_080025.1, from coordinate 144,627,740 downwards.
TAAAAAACAGCACCACGTGAAACATTCAAAGACAGACAAACCAATGGGATGGGATGAAATTAGAGAAATAGACCCAATTATATTTAGGAATTTAGTATAAAGAAAGATAACATCACATGCCAGTCAGTAAATGAATGACTTTTTGCTAAATTGTGATGGGACAACTGTTAAGCCATATGGATACACTAGAGTCCATTTCTCACACCAGACTCCTAGATACATCTGATATGAATTCAGTATCTAAATATTAAAGATGAAACCACACAACTACTAGAAGAAAACAAGGGTAAATGCCTCTATTATATAAAACATTATATAATTTATTATATAATAATAGATTATCACAAAAACAGCACATTTTCTCTCACAATACCTGAGAGTCAAGAGTCAGAGCATGGCTTAACTGGACCCCTGCTCAGAGTCTGGAAAGGTGTCCTGCTACCTGTCAGCCAACCTGCATTTTCATCTGGAGACCTGAAGAATGGGTTCAAAATCACCTGAGCTGTGGGTGGAATTCATTTCCTTATGACTGTTTGACAAAGGAGCCTTGGCTTTTTAATAGCTGTTACCTGGAGGCCACTCTCATACCCGATTCCTTGCCACATGAGCTTTACTACACAACCCCTAACTCCACCAAGCCTGCAACGGAGTCTATTCCAGTTTGCTTACAATGGAGTTTTATATAACGTAATACAGCCACAGGAGTGACATACCATCATCTCTGCCATACGGCCCAAGCTAATCAAGACCTTTGCCATATTCTCCTGGTTATAAGCCAAGTCCCAAGCCCTATCAGCACTATGAGGAGAGAATTACACAGAGTAAGGGCACAAGTAGTGGGAAATCATTGGTCACCTTATGGTCTCATCAGCCACAATCTCAAATAAAGTTAAATAGTAAAGAAAAGGACCAGCAACCCTATAGACTGTTCACAGAAAGAGACATACAAATGGTTCCTAACCATGTGAAAAATGCTCACCCTTGCTCTGTTAGGGTTCCCAGACCGAAGTCCAATGTGTGCATTCCGCTGGGGGCACACCAGCAGGGTGTCTGAGAAGTCAGCTCAATGCTGACGCTATCTGCCCAGAGTCATCACAGATCCCACAGGTTAAGAGCTGAGTCCCACAGACTGCCCTCGTCCCCCCAGCACCAGACACCAACTACAAGCCTCAGCTTGTTACCTGTGCTTCTGAAGCACTGGCTGCAAAGCAGAGGTTCCAACGACCTCCCCCTTAGGTTCCACTAATTTGCTAGAGGCCTCACAGAACTCCAGAAAACACAAAGGACACTGTAAAGGATTACAGGTTAACTGGCAGATGAAGAGATGCAGAGGGCAAGGTCGGGAATAAAGGGGCTTCTGTCCTCCTGGAGCTTTGGGATGGTTTAGGGCCTGGCTTGATGGCACAAGGAATTGTTCTTCAGGCACGGAACTGTTTTTCAGGCACGAAACTATCTCGGGGAAGCAGAACACAAAACACGTAAAGATACTTGTTCTCCTGGGTTTCGTGAGGGCCGCACTGCATAGCCATGACTGACTAAATCACTGGCCATTGGCTGACTCAACCTCCAGCCCCTCTTCCCTCACCTTTCCCCAGAGGTTGGGGGCTGGGGCTGAAAGATCCAACCCTTTGATCACAGGGTCGGTCCTCCCAGCAACCAGCCCTGGCCCTTGGGTGGGGTCCAAAAGTCTCATTAATGTAAACAAAACACCCATTTCATCTTTTAGGCTCTAAAGCATTTTTAGGAACTGTGAATGAAGACCAAATATATCCGAGAAATACATATCTGGATGACCAAATATATATATATATATTTTCAAATATATATTTCTTATAAATAATTATACCACACTTGCTCACGGTAAGGAAAACAAATTAAACTTACACTGAGACACTATTTCCCACCTGTTCGATTTATAAAAATACAAGAACTAGGCAACATATTCTGACTGAGGTTGAAGAGAAACTCTGGTATGTGTCACAGCTTCTATGCAGGGCCATTTGGCAACATCCAGTAAAATTGCATATGCATTTACTGTGTGACCTAGCAATATCACTCCTAGTCCATCCCACCAGAGGGTGAAAAATCAGAAACAATGTTTGCATAAGGCTATTCACTACAAAACTATTTGTAATAGCAAGGGGCTATAAACAATCCAATTCTCCATTAACAACCACTGGTTGAACTAAGAAATAGCCACACAACAGAATAATATGCAGTATAATAAAATGGAAAGAGAAGTTATCCACATTACTGTGACTTAATCTCTATGAAATGTTGTCAGGTGAAAAAAATATGGAGTAGAGTGTTTATAGAATGCTACAAGTACATCTATACTCACATACAATACTGCTTATATTATAAAACAAAGAAAGGATAAAGCAAAGGAAGGACAAAGCATAATATATACTTTACCGGTTTCTAGCATTTTCCCATAAAACATAAAAAGTTTTTGATACCCATTAGGAGAGGGAGGAAATAGAACAGAGGGGCAGATTAAAAGCTGAATTTATCTTTGTAGGTGAAGAGTGGCCCTGCACTACTATGTGATCCAGGAAACCAGAAACGTGTGTATACAAAAATATGCAAGAACAATTTAAGTACATATATGCTCTAGTCCACTCAAAAACCAAACTTACTATTGCTACTGTTAACATCTAACGTTGTTATATCAAAAATACTATCTGGCAAACTATTAGGTCACCAAGGTCTAAAATTTCACTCAATTTAAATTCTAACATCATTTATCAGATCAGAATGGGGTATTTCTCAACAGCACAATAGTTTGAGCTCAGATGACCAATCTGAGATGCTTTCATAGTCATCCTGTTAACAAAGAACACACTATACACCAGCTACTAAATCATGCTCCATCAGGTAATTAAGTTAGGTAAAACCACTAAGATAGTGCCTGCTACAAGGCAAGGTCACTCTATAGATGATACTTTAATCATTCATTAATCTTTCAGTCATGGCCTATTAAAGGTACTAAACAACCCAACACTTTTCTTCTGTGTATCATTAAATAATCCTAAAGAAAAGGTTAATACTGGAAACAAAATAGAGTATATACACCAGGCACCATGCTGGGGATTAGTATTTTAAGGTCTGCTGTTACACTTAAAAAAATCAGAAAATACAGATAAGCAAAAAAGCTAAAAAATTAAAAACCACCTGTAATCTCAACACTATTGTTTTGCTCTATATTCCACTAATTTTAATCTTTCCTAAACACTATAAAATATTATACTGCTATTGGCAACCAAAAAATAAATTTAACAGACTCAGATTAGTATTATGAATAATTTTATTTAAAACATTTTTTATAAAGTTTATTAAAACATTTTCTACAAAGAGTAAGTATTTCTTTAATAATCAAAGTAAAAAAATTTTTAGGAAAAACTTAACTTAAAAATATAAGAACAAATTCAAAGAGGATTAAATATTTCAAGGCTTTGAAAGTAATGTGATGGCTTTTCCTATTAACCTCAGAAGCAAAGGGGATTTTAGCACACTAAAAGGAATATTTTAATTTCATTAATTTGTCAAAAATTTGAGAGTAAAATTTGAATACTGAACAACTATTCTGAAAGCACAATTTGAAAAGTTGTTTTTCCCTATAAGTCCTTATCCAGTCTAAAATTCATACACCCAATGTCTTTTTTTTTTTAACCACAGGACTCTCGAGACAATACTACCTGATAAACAGAACAGCTTTCACTCTCCTTCAGTACAAAGTAATTTTTGCAATATTTAATGTAGTTCAAAATGTCAATCTTACCTGTGAAGAAATTACCTTAGTAGTTTCCAGCTATCTTCTTACCAGTATATGCTGTATTCCAAATTGTCAAACAGCAAACATCTGTTATCTTTTCCCACAAAGGAGACTCGTTCATATTTTGAATCAGCTACAGTCATGGGAGTACAAATACTGACTGACCACAGAGCCTTTCCTACATACTCCTGTGAAATTAACAGGTGATGACAACCCAAAAGTCACATTATTCTTTCTCATTTCTTATCTACTCTGAAAGCCTAGAAGAAAACACGGCCCCAATGTATTTTGTAATTACAAATAAGGAGATTACTGAATTAGAGAAGGTTCAGAGCAAATTCCAGACATCATATGCTGCCTGGGAACAATCCTTTGATATCCCTCAGATATTTATGAATCTCCTCTCTATAAGAAAATCAGAAAGAACATAAACACATGTATTATCTATACATTATATCTCAAACACAGAAGAAAACCGTAAGGTAATTATGGGAGAATGAGGCAAATTCAATGAAATGCTAAAGAAGAGGAAACTAAAAGGACAGACACCACGACAAAGCACCTAAAATAACCAAACTTGGGACCCCTGGTGGGGCAGTGAATATGGGCCGATGGAGGCTGGGCATTACTCTTACTCCTCTCTCTGACCAAATGTCCAAGTAGAAGGTAGCAACTCTCCCCAGCTGAGACCTATGCAAGGTTATAAAGGACAAAGTGACCACAGTCTCATGAGGGCCTTCTTAACAAACATTTATTCATGGGATCATTACATGCAAAATCTTTCTAACTATGCATTCTATTTATTTGATCTGTCATATTTTAATTCATTTCTGACTCCATGTGTCCAAGACTGCCAGACAAGCTCAGAAAATGCCCTAATTGCTGTTTTTTCTCAGTACCAACAAAAACAGATAGTATCATGTCAACATAGGGGTCATAAAATCAAATGTAGTCAGAAGCCAAGCAGATAAATGAATCAGCCAGAGAAAGGAAACCTAAGAGTAGCAGGGCATGTCTCCCACCCAAGAAATTCAAATTCAAAAATTGTAAAAACTCTGCTGACCAGCCTCCTGAATGCAACTTCTGATAGAGGCCCATAAAATGAATAGTAAGTAACCACTTACAACCCACAACTATGAAAATTGTTCCCTCACTCCTCTTCTGCCCATAAAAAGGGAGATAAACCCAAAGTACATCAGATGAAGATGAAACAAATGATCACTAGAAAAACTGGTTGCTAGAAATAAGTGTTCAGAGATATCCAAACAACTGAGCAACTAAAATGGTTTTCAGCACAGCCGATGTAAAGCCACGGTCAACACGGCCTTCTACAGCGAGCAGGGTCCCAGGGCCCAAAGAATACTAGTGGAGATGACCACCTTAAACCATGGCTAGTAAGTGTTTTACTCTGCCAACATATTGTAAGTATATGGGGATACACTAGTCAAGTATGCAAATTAAGACTAACAGAAGAACAAAGTACTAGCCTAGAGTGTAAAATAGATAGGGAAAGAACAAGGCTTTTCTCCTCTTGATCTTAGAGAAATTAAGTAACTTGCATTAAAGACACATAGCTAGGGAGAGGAGAAACTGACATGTGAATCCTGGTCATCTGATGTCAGACCAATGTCCTTAATCTCTTTGTTATACCACCTGGAAAGGAAGAGACCAATGACTGCCTGTTTGCCATTCTTTAGAAAAACATAAGTCATCGAGTGGTTTTTTAAACATAAACTTATTTTAAGTTTAAAAGAGATATGGGTAACCCTCCCCTAGAATGACAGTATGTTCAGATGTCCATATTAACAGGGACTGCATTTGCACCCTAGACATCCTGCTGGTTCCTGAGTCAGTATGCCCTTCTCCAGGGAGAGGCCTTCTGATCAGCCGCCCAGCGGAGACACCACGACCACGGTGCTGAAGGGAGGTTCTCTGGTCGGTGCCTGGGGTCACCAGCAATCTGAGATCACCTTAATTCAATTTCAGCATTTAAGATTTGCTAAACTCCCTAAATGATTTCTAAGGAAAGCAAATGCTATCAGGCAATGCAGCTTGAAATCATTATCAGGCACTAAATATGAGATAAAATTTACCCTGTATAATCAACTCTAGATACAATACCAACAGACCTGGACCTCTGCATCCAGTTCATTCAAAATGGTAGTAAGTCATAAATCCAAATGAGTTGGCCTCGACTGTGAAAGCTGTCCCACTGCCACTGGCCTGAACAAGCTGCGAGCCTGTTAACAACTGCCCATGAGTCAGCAGAAATATGGACAAGAGGCCTGCCATGGGCAATGGCACTCTGCACAGTCATTAGGAGGGCCTAAGGAGTGGGAATGCCACATGCTCCTGTAATCTAGAAAGGCTGGTCATATCAGGGTGAGCCCATTCCTGAAGGTACCATTTCCACCTCAGCAAAAAGGAATTTATGGCTGTGCCGAGCTGCTATTGAGAGGCAACCCTTGACCTAACAGGGGTATGCAGTAAAACAGGCCCAACTCCCATAACGGCCTCCGTTAAGCAGCCAGAATTTGATGTTCTAAAGGGGTGCAGCAGGTGGCTGTGGAGGGCAGCCATTTGGTCCAGCAGCCCATAGGTGGCCAGGAAGGGCCAGCCATGTTTAGTCCACAGACTCCCTATAGGATGCATTGTCCTATAGGACAGTGGTCAGTGCTTCTACCTAGGAGTCTGGGGAACCAGGGCGGGGGGCCTGATGAATTGACCTTTGTGTCAGCTGTAAGGCTTGCTGTGGGCTTCTTCTCAATAAAAGGTGGAGGATTTGCATGTTACTGCATAAAGTCTAAGAATGGTGTATAAGAGGGGCTTCTTCCTTATCCCTGTGGGCTCTAGAGGCTGGGGACAGAGGAAGGTCTCTTCCCCAGAGTCTATCCCCTTTTGCATTTTGTCTGTGTCTCCTGTCCTGGTGGCTCAATGCATTTGGGAGCACCCTCAAAGCAGCAAGTCCAGGGACTCTCTTAGGGTACCTCTAATAAAATCCCTCAATACCTTGGGGTGTTTAACAAATTATGAATTTTGGGATCTTTGGTCAATCCAACCAGCTGGTGAATCTCACTGCACATCTCGGCATCTAGACATGCCAGTAGGCCAGAATGGCCAAAGACCCCAAAATTCATAATCTGTTAAAAAAAAAAAAAAAAGCTAAAGATACTCATAGTTACATGTCTCCATTTCTTATCACGATGGCATACATTCTGGTATGATGGATGGTAACAGGGAATACATGGATAAAGGCTGCCTCTTCCCCTACTCACATGCTGCCGCCTCCTGTTCTAGGGTGTCCCAATTAACCTCCATGGGACTGGGGTCCACCTCCACCGGTGCAAGATTAGCCAGTGTATTTGGGAAAGTTCCCAAGCCCTGAAAACGTATCTCCAGCAATTTGGCATGTTGACTAATATTGCTGCCTTGCTCAGTAAGATGCAAGCCATTTGAGCAGGGGTCTTACAATACATGCCAGACCTGAGACATACAAGAGGAGATGAAGTTGTGTACAAGCAACTAACTTTAAATGTAAAGACTCAGATATATTAAAAGTAAAAGGAGGAAAAGATATACCATGCTAACACTAACCACAATCAAGCTGCAGTATTAATTTTAGAAAAAGCAAACTTTAGTAATCAGGGATAAAAAGGGTCATTATATGATAATAAAAGGTCAATTCTCCAAGAAGGCATTAACAGTCGTAAATGTGAATACATCTAACAAGAGGGTAGCAAAACATATTATGCAAAAACTGAAGAAAATTAAAAGAAAAAGAGACAAATTCATTAGACTTCAAGAACACCATCAGTATTTGATAGATCAAGCAGACAGAAAATTAGTAATAAATGACCTGAACAATATTATGTATCAACTTATCTGATATTTATAGAAAACTCCATTCAACAACTGCTGCATACACATTCTTCTCTAGCTCAATCCCAATGCAGAACACATTCTGGGCCGTAAAACACACTTCAACAAATGTAATAGGCTAGAAATCACACAAGGTATGTTCTTGATCACAATGGAATTAAACTAGAAATCAGTAATAAAAAGCTAAAGAATTCTCCAGATATCTGGAAGTTAAGGAGTCTCAAAACTTTAAAAATATTTTGAACTAAATTAAAGTACAACGTATCAAAATTTGTAGGATGCAACACAAGAGCTTAGAGGGAAATTTATGGCATTAAATGAATATATTAGAAAAGAAGATCTGAAATCAATAACCTAAGCTTCTGCCTTATGAAACCAGAGAAAGGACAATTTAAGGATACAAGAACAAAATAAATAAAAACTTGAGCAAAAACCAATGAAAATGAAAACAGAAAAACAAGAGAAAAACCAGTGAAACCAAAAGCTAGTTCTTTAAAAATATCAATAAAATTTATAAACCTCTATGCAGGCTACCCCCAGTTAAAAAAAAGGGGAGAAGACACACAATTTACCAGCATCAGAAACAAAGGCAGGAACATCACTACTGATCAATGGATATTAAAAAGATAAATACTACAAACAACTCTACAAACAACTACAAATATGAGATGAAACAGACCAGTTCCTTTTAAAACTATCAAAACACACACACACACACACACACAAACTTGTGCAAACATTTACAGCAGCTTTATTCATAAGTGCCAAAATTTGGAAGCAACCAAGATATTCCTCAAAAGCTGAATGGATAAACTGTGGTACATCCAGACAATGGCACAGTATTCTACCAAAAACAAAACAAAACCAAAAAACCCACCAAGCCACACAAAGATATGTGAAGGGCATTTTATTAAGTGAAAGTCAGACTGAAAAGGTTACATTCTATACGATTCCAATTATACAACATTATGGAAATGGTGAAACTACAATGATAAAACACATCAATGGTTCCCAGGAGCAGAAAGGGTGGAGAGGGTGAGGGTTGAATAGGTAAAGCACATGGAATTTTTTTTGGGTAGTGAAACTTTTCTGTATGGCATTTAGAAGTAGATAACATCACACTGTGCCATTTGTCAGAACTTATGGAACTTTAACAAAAGAGTGAACCTTAATGCATTCAAATTTTTAAAAAATAATTTAGGAGCTCAAGGGATTCTAGAATGGAATGCAAATTGTGGATGGGGGGAATCTAACTGTATTACAAATGTATGAAACCACATCACTGAAGGGAATGGAGGAGAAAGGTACTTACTTAACTTTGGAAATGACTCAGTCTATAAGACTACTGGTAAATGGAACTGGACATATGCACTGCACTCTAGTTAATAAAGTTGTTTCCCAAGGAAATATGGATTAACAATTCTGCAAAACACTATATATGTATACTAGAACTGCATAAGTAAATGGATAGTGGAAATCAAGTTTCTTACTGTTGGAGTGGAAGGTTATAGATAAGCAAGGGGAGAAGGCTATATATACAAGTTAGCATGTACACATACATTTCCTTGTCAGAGACCTAGAAGAATAACACTCCATTAACATTAAACAAGCACATCTTGTACCTAAATCTTGGTTTCTAATAGCATTCTCCAATAAAAGGAACCAAGACTGCTTTCAGAAATGACTGATTCTAGGACAGAAGCAGGACATATACAAAAATGAGCCTACAGTATCTTGTAGAGCCATAAAGGAAGCACTTACAAAGCAAAAAAACACCCACAATGATGGGGTTATGTCAAATGAAGAGATGGAACCAACTGCCAGAGCTCACAATGGCCACAGCTAGAACACTTTGAGCAGCATATAAATTTATATTGCATTATAACCCAAAGAATAGGACATCTGTTGAGTTCATACTGATATGACTGAATAAATAATAAGGTAGAATGCACCAGATCTCCCTGCAGAATTCCAAGTAATTTATTAGATACTTTGCCCTCAAAAAAGCAGAGCATAACCTCTACCCTTTAAGTGCGGGCTATGTATGGGGACTTCCTTTCAAAGAGTACGTAAGTAGTACACTGGGGGGAGTAACTTCCAGTGAAGAAACCTGACAGACACTACCTCAGCTGAGTGATTACAATTAACATCATGATGATAGTATGTACCCTTGCTTGATACGGTGTGATGAGAATGGTATCTTATCTCTGTGGTCTCCCTCCCCCAAATCCATATTCTAATCTACTTGTTAGAAAGCCTTCAGACAAATCACAACTGATAGGCATTCTACAAAGTGCCCGACCATTATTACTCAACACTGTCAAGGTCATCAAAAACAAGGAAAGTCTGAGAGACTGTCAAGCCAAGAGCCTAAGGAGATAACGATCACTAACTGCAATGTGGCATCCTGGATGAGACCCACAGTTTTTACCTAATGTCCTTAGATCAGAAAAGGGACATTAGGTTAAAACTAAGGAAATCTGAATAAAGTATGGATATTAGTTAATAATAATAGTGTATCAATATTAGTTCATTAATTGTGATAACATACTATGCTAATGTATGTTAATGAGAAACTCCCTATGGGAGATATATAATAAATATATATACACACATATATATAACTGTCAGTACTATTTTTGCAATTTTCTGTAAATCTAAAATGATTCTAAAATAAAAAGTTTATTTAAAAAAGAAAAAAAAGTTGGAGGCCAGAATGGATGGTGTCCAAGAATTCAACTCAATTCTGACACTATCTGCCCTATGTGTCTCTTCATCTGGCTACTGACTTGTATCTTTTATAGTACCCTTTATTAAACTGTACATGGAAGGGGGCTTTCCCACACAGGACACCCAGCAATTCTCAAATTGGACACAGGACACAGCAGGGTGTGAGAATTCAACTCAAGTCTGACACTATCTGCCCGGAGACAGCACCAGACTCCCCAGGTTAATTAAGGGCTGCATCCCACAAGCCTAGCTGCCAGTTGCAAGCCCTGGGCTGTTTGTTACCTGTGCTTCTGACCCACCAGCTACAGATGAGAAGTTCCAACGGCCTCCCCCTTAGGTTCCATTAATTTGCTACCTCAGCTCACAGAACTCAGGAAAGCACTTACATTTACCAATTTAATAAAGCATACAACAGCCAGATGAAGAGACATATAGAGCAAGGTTCCAAATAAAGGAGCTTCCATCCTCATGGAGCTTGGGACCTGGCTCGATGGCAAGTGGAAGGATGCTGGTTCCGGTCCTCCAAGAAATGGAAGCTCCAACAGAGAAGCAGGAGGCAAAAGAGAGAACCAGCGCAAAACGCTCTTCTCTTGGGGTTTTGTGAGGGCTTCATTGCAGTCATGACCAAGTTACTGCCATTGGCTGATTCAACTTCCAGCCCCTTTGCCCTCTCCTTTCCCAAGGGCTTCGGGCTGGGGGCTGCCAGTTCCCACCCTCTAATCACATGCTTGGGTTTTATGTGTGGCTATTTGTATAAATTAACTATTTTCTCCTCATTTCTGCTTCCTCACTATTAAACTAACAAGTTTCACTGGAGGTTAACTTTATAATTTAATCTTTAAATAACAGAATGTTTACACGGAAATGTGTGAAGAATGTGCAATTTTCAAAGGGTGGACTGTGAGAGTGAATTTACAGTCTCATAGCTCAAGTTCATTCTCTCTACTCTACTCAGCCAGGGGCTGAGATATCTGGCAATGTCTGGGAAAACTTGGCAACCCCAGGGTCTTCTGACTTCTGGAAATGTTTTTGGTTGTCACATCTTGAGGAATCCTACTAGCATCTGGTGGGTTGAGGCCAGGGATGCTGCTACACCTCCTGTAACACACAAGACAGTTCCCAGCAACAAAGAATTAATCTGGCCCAGATGTCAACAGGGCAAAGTTTGAGAAACCCAGTTCTATCTTGTGATACTGGAGAGAGGGGTAGGGGAAAAAAACAGACAACATCCAACCCCACATATCCAAGTCCTCACAAAATGCTTTGTGACTCAGACCACTGGCTCTATAAGGATCCAGTAAGTCTTGTTTTTAAGGTCAACCTACTGTTTTAACAAGTTTTACAGCCACTATGTCCTAGGTTTAGAGACCCCATGGTCAGATAATCAATGGACCAAGACACAAACAACTTGTGACACACACATAAGGAAAATTTGGTGTTTGGTGTCCAATAGTTGCCTTTTATTATAAACTTTCCACCCCTGGGTGATTTTATATGCTAATACTACATGAGATGATGTTGCAACATACATGTATGTATGTAATTCAACTGCACACATGCTAACTGAAACCTTCCCTCTTCATGCTAGGTGACCTAGTAACTAATGTATAAACATTTTCACTCCCTGTAATAGAAGCCACCCTGATTCTTCTCAGGGCTGACTCTCTCTTGAGCAGCCCACCTTGGTCTGTCAAGGTGTTTCTGTTCTCTCATTTCTCTAATAAAGTACACGGCTTGCTTGCATACTCCTAAGTCTCGGTGTTAAATTCTTTTAACACGTGAAGACAAGGACTAAAGACCTTGTTCCAGTGTCTGCCGGTAACACTGGGACCGGGACTGGGACTCTATATACCAGCATTTTTCAAACTACTGACAAATGAAACAACTTGGATGAGTCTTGGGACTACATATGGAAAAGTGTTCAGTCTCAATAATTAGTAAAGACATGCAAATAAAAATAAGGTACTATTTTTCTAACACTCAAATTAGCAAAACTTTTTTTTGTAATACTCACTGAAGTATAAGTAGTTAAAGGATACACTTAGCAATGATGAAATTATAAATTGCAGGGCCTTTTTAAAAAGCAGTTTGACAATGGCACAGGAGCCTTAAAAACCTTTATGCCCTTCAATCAATAATCTCACTTTCTCTAAGCACAGAAATCCTAAGAAAAAATAAATCAGGTGAAAAACTCAGGCATATCTTAAAGAAAACTCTAAAAAGTGCTACAATAAAGACATAAGCAAACTATACAGGAACAAGCATGAAGAAGAAAAAAATTTTGCATGGAAAACTTGAAGAAAATTTATTATAGAAGTTGAGATTTAAGTCTGGCTTTAAAGATTAAGACTTTGATAGTCAAGTACTGAAATATTTTAAGCACAGAGTTCCAGTCTTGGGAAATCATAAATATGCATTTGTTTTTTAAACAGAACTTGTTTTTAGTTCTTTAAATAGAATAGCAAGTAGAATGGTTGGCTATAATGAATACACATTGGCTGGATAAGACTAGTGGAAGGTGATTAATTCTATAAGAACAGGCTGCAGTTCTGACCCAGAGGATGTGAAGAATTAATGTGAATTCATACAAACGAGAGCTAGTGTCTTTAAGCAAATATATCTTAGGAAGAAAATGCTAGCAGCAGTGTGTAAAATGGTTTGCAGCAGAGAAAAAAAAAATGTAGAACTAGGGAATCCAGTTAGAAAAATTCCAGCAAGAGACAATTATGGCTCCATCCAGAGCTGTGGAAGTGAGTGGAAAGGAGGATCAGGGGCAGAACTATCTGCACTTATCATGACAGAACATGGGTCCCTAAGGGACAAAAGGAGAAGTAAAAACAACACCCATCTTTCAAGTGTTAGTGACTGGGGGCACTTGTGACTGGGAGTTGAGGTTTGGGAGGATTAACAGTATTCGTACATGTTGCATTCAAGAGAACACTGACATTTAAGTGCCCATAGCTTGAAATTGAAATATAAGCCTCAGAGAGAAATGTAAAATAAACATCATAATTACCACTTAAATTACATGGAAATAACAGCAGGGGCTTTTAGTAATGAAAAGTGCAAAATGGATATCAGGGCACAAACATTGAACCTCTGGGAACATGCACATTTAAGGATCGTTGTACAGAAGGCAGAGCCTGTGAAGGACCTGAAAAGGATCACAAGGTCAAGAACCTCGAGAGGACGAACTGACCAGCTACACGAGTTGTCGGTCACACAGATTTACAGAGGTCAAGCGAGGGGGAATTGAGATGGGGCCATCAGATTTAACAATTAGTTAAGGCTTGAAGGTCTTCAAGACAGGGGTATTTAAAATGAGAAGGTTTTGCTACTTCCTCAAAGAGCTGAACACAGATTTACCATATGACCTGCCAAGTCCACTTCCAGGTATATACCCCTATATACCCCAAAGAAAGGAAGACAGATACTCAAACAGATATTTGTAATTATTCATTCACAGTTGCACTATTCACTGTAGCCAAAAGGTGTAAACAACCCAGAGTCCATCAATCAACTGGGTGAACAGATAAACTGATATAGCCATGCACTGGAATAGCAATGGAATTGTTATTCAGTCATAAAAAGGAATGAAGTCTAATATATTCTGTAACACGGATGAAACTTCAAAGCATTACATGAAATAAGTCAGACACAAAAGGACAAATACTGTGCAATTCTACTTACATGAGGTGTCTAAATTAGTCAAATTCACAGAGACAGAGAAGGGCTGGAAGAAGGGGAATGAGGAGTTACTGCTTAATGGCTACTGTTTGGGGTGTTTCTGTTTAGGGTGATGAGTACGTTTTGGAAAGACAGCGGTGATGGGGACACAACACCGTGAATGTACTTAATGCAGATGAATCGTACACTTAAAAATGGTTAATATGACAAACTTCATGTTGTGTACATTTTGCTATAATTAAGGAAAAAAAAAAGAATCCAAATGGCAAGGAACAGCACAGAAATTGTCAAGAGATGTGAAAAGTGTGGACGTTTAATTTGAAAAGCTCAACTGATAGCCATGGAGGGTAGAGATGTTCTGAACCTTCTATTTTTCTTAAGGCAGAGTAGACCTCAAAACACAGTATTTCTGGGTAAAAGGGAAGAATCGAGTTAAAAAATAAAAAATCTGAAAAGCCTGGCCTAAACCTGTTATTTGAGGGCGGAGGTTAGCACCGGAGTATTCTGTCCGTGCAGAGCAGTACGAAAGGCACCCTCAAAGTTGCGATTTCACTTTTCATTTGAAAAACCATCCAACCGTTTTCGTAATACCGAGTAAAAAAGAATACTGGACCAAATCTTCTTTGACGATAAAAATGAAGCCAGTCCTGGCGAGCACACTAATATTCGTCAAAGGGTGAAGTTTACCTGAACTGGAGGATAGAACTTGGTATTTTTATATTTATTCAAACGGCAAGGATTTTAAGAATGAGGGACATTACACAAGACAACCCCATTTACCGAAGTGCCCTGCAAAGAAAAAGAGGCATTGAAGGGGCACATCAGCCAAATGCCATGTGTGAACCTGGTTAAAATCTGGCACCAGCCAACCGTATAGAAAGAAAAAAAAATTTTGAGACTTTTCAGGAAAATGTGAACTGCCTGATACTGTGGAAACAGGGTCGACTACCAGGGGCTGCATTATTCAATTCTCTCTAGTTTTTACATGGTTGAAATTTTCCATAACCATTCTAGGCTCTTTTTTTGTTAGAAAGATTGGGCCGCACGGGCCCGGCCTTCACTTCAGAGGCACCAGCGGGGCCGCAGGTTAATTCTCCGCGGCCGCCCCGCGCCGCCAGGCCGCCCGCGGTCCCGCGGCCACTTCCCCGCGGCGTCTCCGGGCCCCCATCCCCCGAAGGGCCGCGAGCGGGCCCCCCCGCAACACCGCCCGCGCCGGGGCCCGCAGGCCCCCGCTGCAGGGGCCGCGGCGCCGGGCCGGGCGCAGCCTCCCGCCCTCGGGCCTGCCGCGCCGCCGGAGCCTCTCGCCGGAGGCGCTCAGGGGACGGACGCAGGCCGCGCGGGTCAGCCGCCGCCGCCGCCGCCGGGCTGCGCGCTACTCACCCCGACGCCGGCAGCGCAGGACACCGGCGATCAGGGACTCGGGCTGTGGCATCCTCCCTGCCGCCACAGCCCGGGTCCGAGCCGCTTCGGCCACGGCTGGCGGAGCAGCCCGGGAATAACCGCGGCGCGCTGCGCAAGGCCGGCCGCAGCCTCGGCGCTAGCGCGCACGCCCGCAGGGGCTACGAGCGTCCGGCCCCACCCCGCCGATGACGTCACCCTGCGCCGGGCGCCGGCGTCGGGTCTGCGGCGGTCCGAGACGCTCTCGCGAGCTGCCGGCGGCCCTCGGCGTCTTGACGCCAATAGGAAGGCGTCAAACTTGAATTTCAGGTGAAAAGAATAATTTTGTAGTAGAAATATGTTCCATGGAATATGTGGACTATACTTACACAGAATATAATTGTTGATCAAAAATTCAGATTTAACCGAGCACCTGTCATTTCACTTATTAAGTCTGGCAACCCTAACCCTGGACAAATTCCAACCTTAGTTCTCTCATCTAGACATAGCGGTCACAGGACTTGGGAGGTTGTGTAGATGAAATGAGGTAATCGATGCAGAGTACTTAACACGGGGTATGACACAGAATGAGAGTTCAGTGTTAGCTCGTATTTCATGCGGGTGTGATTTAGGGTAAATTCCTGGAAGTATGCTTTAGTTACAGGCTTAATTTGAGGCTTGTCTGAGCACGTACTTGATCATTACCAAAAACTTTTATAAAAAGCCTTGAGCAGGTTAGTAGATACTTACCAACTGGCTCCAGAATACCAACTAGATTTTTAAATTTCCAGTTGAAAACAAAAAACGTCCACCTATAGGCAAGTATGGATTTCTTTCAATCACATCCAGATTTTTGGATGTTAATTCAGATTTTTCTATTCTGGAGTCAACTGATAATAATATTCAAGATGAGCTATTTAAGCAACACGCTACATCATTTCTAAGACTTACCCATGTTATCTAGTGCCTAAACTACATTGCATTAGAAAACTAAGGCTTAACATTAGGCCTATAGCTCTAAGGAAAAAGACATTTTTTTGGCAAATCTGGTATTTACAGCATCCTCCTTTATGCTTACCAAAAAAAAATTCTCAAATTTCAAAACTAGAAAAAAATTATTTCAAGAAGATACTTTATATTTATACTACTATGATTTTTTTCCTTCAGCTACAGAATTCCTATTTTGTATTTTACTATTATAATAGATTCATGGATTTATTATAATCAATTTTTTAAATTCCTTCCTAGAAGCAGTTAAAGTATAAGTATGGGCTAAGAATATAATCATAATGTAGTGCTTATTTTGTGCTGTTAGACTAACCTTTTAAAGGCTCAGTCAAGTTACTCCGGCCATCTGTGGTATATGAGCACAAATTTTTCTCATGTGTTTCTAGCACTAGATTTCACAGAGTATTTTGCTAAATATGCAGATAGAGAGAGATTATAAATTGGTTCTTTTTTCTTACATTATATATATTATCCCAAAGAACTCAAGCTCCATGATGGGGAGGATATCTACCTGCTCCATCACAACACCTAGACAGGTACCAGGCCCGGGAGGACCACTCAGTTGTTGACTGAATGAACATGATAGATGAGTCAAGTTGTTTCCTGCTGAAAACTACTTACATGTTCTCCCGCATAGGCTATGTTTAGTGAACCTAAGTCTCCCCTACTTGTTTTTACTTCTTTCCATATGTTCCTTCCCCATTTTCTCATTCTCTTTGTCTTTGTGAGTTAAATATATTTCACTTTCCTAGCGACTTTCACCAGGGTGAATGCAACAGCCAGCCCTCTAATCTGAAAGAAGTACTGTACTTCAGAGACCTGGGAGCATGTTCACAAAGGGTAGTAGCCGCTGCTCCCCCAGTTCTGGCTGAACAATTCTCAAGTCAGAACATAGGTTATCAACAAGGCATGCAATCCAAGAGGTGTCAGGAGAGCTGTAGGCCGGAGCCCTAGGTGGGGACAGACACAAAAAGAGCACAGTCAGAATCAGGGAAAAGGGAGTGTTTCCAAGTGACAGAAGGGATGGGACAATGGGAACAAATGGGGAGGCTGACTTGGAAAGCTGGACCAGGACACCCAGGCAAGTGCCCTGGACATCAGAAACTCAGGAACCCAACCAAGCAAGGTGTCAGCACCAGAATCTACGCTGGCAGCAAGAAAGGAGCTCGATACAGTTGAGCTAAAGCTGGTATGGGCCAACCAAGGCTCTCTGTGAATATCCTTCTGAGAAGGCCACTGGGCTGGGTCGTATATGCGGGGTAGAGTGGAGTTGGCAAAAGCTCCCTGTGGTCTGTCAGGACCAAGTGAGTGTGGCAAATAATTGGAAGTAATATTCTTTACCTCAGTCATTGAATGATGGCGTCCTCACTGTGTGACAGTGTACATCTCTAATGTTCAAGGTCTTGCCACCCCAGAAGCTGAGTGGCAGATCAGTAACAGTACGAAGAACTACCATTAGGGGAGGAAAGAAAAGACACTGCTATTATGGGTCACTCTTTGTATTTCACATGACTTCGTGGTATTCCAAACTTGTACTCTTCTCTGTGTTGAAGGGATAGGGAACTTGTTAACCCTTCATTAATGAAAATGATTTGTTTTCCTTTTAGAGGCTGCCCGTAGATGCTTCCAATTCTGGAAAGATTGTATCCAAATACCACTGAAATGATTTGCATCTCAATCGTTTCCTTAACTCGGTACGCTCAGTAATGTTTCCATAGTCAGCAGATTTCAGACCAGGTCTTCGTAGAAAAAACTGCTCCTAAATGGAAAGGAGTCATATCATTAAACCAAACCAATCTTCTGTAATCAAATCATGAAACCTCTTGTAGCAATATGTATTTTCATCATCTGAACTAAAAAACACAAAAACCTTTTGATTTCATCTATAAGAGATGGCAGAGAGGCACACAGGACCTGGGGATCACTCACCCTGCACACTCACAGTGTGTGCTGTGACAGACCATGACCTGCCAGGACAAAGGAGTCACTGTGATTGCTGGGCTCCCGGGAAGCAGAATCCAGCCTTCTTGGAGCCCTCTGTGCCACCTCTGTCGTGGCCTGTCTGAAGCTCTCTCCTATCCAGTGCCACTCACTAAACTTCCCAATGTGGCGGGTCATACAGTCCATTGGTTTTATGTCCAACATTACATTTTAAGTTAGATGGAACTTTTTGTCACTTTATCCTCTGAGAAACTCAATTAACTACTCAGTTCTGCTTGTGTTCAACTATTGAAATCTGACCAAAGTTCACAGGAAAAAAAAAATCAGCAAACATAAAAATAAGTTCAAGATCTCTTACATAAATGCAATTTGAACAATGAGATATAATTTTTTAACCTATCAGGTTAATAAAAGAAATATAAGGTTTAATTAAAATCAGGATTGGAAAAATCATGGGGAGACAGACACTTTCCTATCATTTGATGACAGTGTAGGTGACAGTGTAGAATGAAGGACAGTTTGGACATTATCCATCAGGATTTAAAATGCATTAACTTGTGATCTGTGTCTTGAGATTTTTGCCAGAGACATACCTGCACAAGTGCACACACAAAGATACCTGTAAAGAACGTCATTTCAGCAGTGTTAAGGAATAAAGAATAAAAAGCTGAGATGATCAGAATGTTTATAAATGGGGTACATTAATGGGATCAATTGTACGAGAGCCATTCAAAAGAAATATTTAAAAGAATATGTTTTTGTGTTCTGTTTTTGAGGGACTCAAAAGCATTTTTAAAAATTACTGACATGGAAAAATTGCAGAACAAAATATTGTGTGAATCTAGTTACATAAAAGTAAAGGATATATACTTCTGTGTGTGTATGTTAACAGGAAACTAAATTCGTGACTACTTCTGAGGGGTGGAACTATGGGCTCAGAAAGCTTCCTTTTCACACTCCAGTACTATATGACCTTTTAAAATGAGTTGTTTTACCCCTCCTAAAATAATTTTTTTAAATCAGGAAATATAATAAACATACAAAAGGTATATAAAATATTAATGTGCAACTTAATGAATTATTGAGAAGTCAACCCCAGTAACTCTGACTTGGCCAAGAAATAGAACATGACCTGCGCCCCAGAAGCCGCCTGGCCTTTCCCTTTGCCCAAGTAATAGAAGACCATCAAAGTCCTTTCCCTTAGTGTAAATGCTGTCCTGTATTCATGTCTGCTCTTCTCTCTGGCTTTGATAACTGATTACGCATCCATAGATTATATGGCCTGATTTTACTCATTTTTAACTTTATAGAACTGAAATACTATATATTACGTATTGTGTTGGTTGATTTACTTTTCAGAAACTTGAGCTCCCCCAGAAATTAAAATAAAAAGTAAGGTGTGAGTGTAACAGCTTACAATGAAGTAACTTGAGAATAGTTCAACTGGGAGAGGTGGATGAGTGGTTGAGGGGAGGCCACTAATTTAAGGAAAACAGATAAAAGAAGACAAATGGTTAACTGGAAAGGCATAGAAGACTTCTTTAGAGCAAGTCCTCCTCAGTATCCTCCCTCATCTTTCCAAATCGGAGACGTTTTCTTTCCTTGTATTCATCCAGCCAAACGTGTACCAGTCTGAGACTGTTATATGTCAGAGCTTTTATAACTGCAGGTTGATCTGGGATGTGTTTATCGATATGTCCTACTCGAGAGCAGGGGAGTATGAAGAGTTGGCCTCCACACATCCAGATCTGGACATAACAAAAACAAAACATATTATTGTGTGTTTACTAGTAATAGGCAACTGCTGAACTTTTTTTTGCAAACAACAATAGCTAACATTTTCTTAACTCATTTAATCCTCACAACAACTCTATGGTGTATGATTATCCCACTTCACAGATGAAGAAACTAATACGGACTGGTTAGGAAGCTAGCCCAATGACACAGAGCTGGTAAGTGGCACAGCACAGGGTTCAGACTTCTGTATGTGTATGTTGGGGGCCAGAACTTAATGTTAAATGAGTCTTTCTCTCATAGATGACCAGTTCTGATGCTGGCCTTATATGAAGAGTGGCAAGATGTTTTGGCCTAAAAGTAGCCCCGAACAATATTCTGATGGTAATGTCTTCTGAGCTAAGTAATTATTACTAGGTGTCAGCTAACAGGAAAAATACTGATCATGGCTGAATTCAATTATTTTTTTGTATTTAAAATATAACACTTATTTTTAACAACTTTTTTTTATTACACAAAAGTAAATATGACCATTGAAAAATTGGCAAGTATAGAAAAGCAGAAGAGCATAAAAACCACTTCTTGTTCTGACACTTTGTTGGTCAGTACTGATCCAGGTATGTATATACACACACATGTACACATGGTATTAAGATAACTTGCTTCTTTCATTGGATGTGAAATTATTTTAAAAGTCTTACATTGGACATTTTTGTAGTTTCCAAGTTTTATTATAAATAATACCACAAAAAATACAATATAAATCTTATGTACACAATCTATAAATCTTACATTATACTTGCCATGACTCTTTTGTTTAATTCATTGATCAGAATCACTTAGGAACTTCAAAATGCAAATCTTCGGGACCACCCAGACCTACTGAACCTGGAACCCTGGGGCTGGGGCCTGGTAATCTGTATTTTAACCAGCTCTTTAGGTGATTATGCTACAGTTTGAGAATCACTGTTCTAATGGATCAAGATCATATATCCCAGTTTTAAGAAAGTAGGAAATTAAGACTTTCACTGAAAACAATATTCAGATTGTTTATAAGAACAATATTTAATGGTGAAATACATCACTCGGATGGTCAGAAAGGGTTATGTTAAAGAAAATGGAAACATACAACTTCGGACATAACATGAGCCCTAATGACTGGTGTTACTAACCTCTAGAGTTCTTTAGCAATACCCAGAAATATCCCCATAGAATGTCTAGAAAATATCAATTGAATTCATTTTCTAAAATGGTTGGCACGGTAGAAAAATCCTTAGACCAGCAGTCCAAAGAATTAGGTTCTTTTATCAGCTCTGCCACATGCTTATGATCAGATACAGCTTTTCTAGAATTGAGAACTAAATAGCTTTTAAGCTACAGTTTGGGATGCCTTGTTATGCAGCAAAAGCTCACCGATTCTAGCTATCTAGAATGTCTTATTATCTTTTTAAAAAGTGAGAACTTAAGGAAATGTGGAAAATCATTAATATCTGTTAAGGATACAGAAGTGCTTGTTTTTGGTATATTTTTATGTTTGAAATGTTTTTTGAATAAAAGATAGGGCTATGATTACAGAGTAGAAAACAAAACTAATCAAGTGATAGAAGAAGAGTAAAAGTAAAAAAAATTTTAGATCTTTCTCAAAAATCAAAAATTGAGGGAAGCTATAGCAATTTAGCCCAGTCTTCATGGGACACATGTGGTTGTTCTTTTACTCTTGATTCATTATTCATGTCCATTTGGACATGCCTTTTGCTTTTCTCACTGACCATGTGGGTGTTCTGCTCCCAGCTTCTATTATTATTTTTAGTTGCAGCTCTAGAGCCAGTGTTCCATTGAGAGCATTATGTGATGGTTAAAAGCATGGACTCGGGGGCTAGTCAGCATGGTTCAAATCTTCTGTGAGCTATGATCTGCCACAAGTTACTGAAGTTATTCAACATATGTGGGCCTCATCTATAAAATGAGAATAGTAACAGTATCTACCTCATGGGATTGTTATGAGCATTAGATAATGTGATATTATAAAGTGCTTAGATAATTGTAAAATAGTGTCTCCCTGCTGTAGAAAAGTGCAACAGTGGCCACACATGATTTTCATCCCTACAAGCACACTTCTTTGCAAGGAACTTTGCTCCTCATTCCACCAAGAGATGAAGTTTATTTCTCTATTTCTTGAATCTGGTCTTGGCCTCACAATTTGCTCTGGTTAGTGGGACATTCACAAATGTGATGCAAACATTCTTGGAAATGTTTGCAGCATTTTATGACTTGCCTTTTCTTGCTGTTCTTGGGAACCTCACAATCACTTACTTGAATGTGAATGAACCTGGGCTAGCCTGCCTGATGATGAGAGACAGATGGTCAGGTCATCCCCCTGCCCCAGCCATCACTGCGCCAATGTTCAGACACGTAAGTAAAGCCATCTTGGACTAGTCATCACCAGCTTAGTCTCCAGATGAACACAGATAATAAGCAACACCAGTAGAAATCAGCCATCCTGGCTGTGACCATAAGACCCACTTTAGCAACACGATGAATTATGAGAAATAACAGGTGTTTGTTGTTTTAAGCTACTGTGTTTTAAACTAACTGATACATGAGGGGGCATTTTTCTTCTAACTCCAGTTTACTCATTAAGAAAGACTTCCATCCCCACTTGGTTGCTTATTGCAGAAACTGGTGTGATAGATTGAAATAATGTTGAGCGAATATTAGCTCACTCCTCCATCACTCACCCTTGGGCAAAGGATATTTCTCTGAGACACTGATTTCGGGCTCGTCCATTTAACATGCTTTGACCAGTGAATGTGAGCAGGCGTGATGCATGCAGAGGCTTCAAATATGCTGTGTGGTTTGGCTTGAAGTCTGCCTTCCTGCCCATCAATGTGAGAAGAATAAGCCCTGAGTTGCTAATACTCCTAGAATGACAGCAGACCTAAACCGACCTCAGAGGCTAGTGCCCAGCCCAGCTAATCTAAATTCCCAGGCAGAGCTGCCCTGGCCAACCCACAGACATTTGAAAGAAAAAGGTAAATGCTTATTGTTCTAAGCCACTCAGTGTTGAAGTGGGTTGTAACCCATGACACCCCTTTCTCTCAACATCCATCCTATGTGATGATCTCCAAGTTCTGTCCATTCTGCACATAAAATATGCCCAGAATCTGTCCAGTTCTTTCCTGCTCCATTACCATTGCTCTAACTCCATCCACTATTGCCCTTTGGCCAGATTATTGAAGAAACCCCTGGTCTCCCTGCTTATCCTCCACTATGTTAACCGGCACAACCACTGTTCCTGTCCCACTTAAAATATCTGTGGCATTCCATTGCATGCAAGATACAGTCTAAATCCTTGCAAGGCCCTGCCCCTGCCTCCCTCCCCAGCCTTGTCTCACCATTCTCTCCTCACACCTCACTAGTTTGCTCCATTGACACCTACAGGTTGGAAGGCTGCCTACTTTCTGAGCTGGTGGGCAGAAATTGGGGTATTACTAAATTTCTTTTTTTCTGTAATCTGTATTTGTGAGGTGAAGGAGGGATTATCACAGGACAAAGCCAGGCTAAGATTTTCTCAGTCTGCTCCACTGGCCTCACAGCTAAGGTGGTGTTGCCTCCCAGGCGCAGGCTGTCAGTTTTAATTTCCAGTGGGATCTCATCATTTCCAGTCTCAATAAATATCTTAGCAGAAAGTTAAGAGAGGATGCAAGCCAGATACTATTTTAAATGAGAAGTCTGGGACAGCTGTCACATTAATAAAAGGAAACAAACGTTGGCTGAGGGTGTTAGGTGGCAGACACTGTATTAGACGGAAGATGCGCATCACCTCAGCGACTGCACACAAAACTGGTGAACCGGTGGTTCAGCCAATCGCAAACATTTCTCAACCATTTTTTATGCGGTCAGTGTGCCAGGTGCCGAGACAGTTTTGAGCCAGTCAGACCCCATCCCTGCCCTCGTGAGGCTTACGGTCTGGTGGGTACACAATTGTGGGGCCCAGCACCAAATAAAAAGGAGGCCCTGTTTCAAAAATTACTAGAAATCTTAAGGTGGCAACAGCAGAGCATTCAGCTAAGTGTGGGGTCCCTCCAAATGGGGCACCATGTGCACCCACACAGTCCTCATGCCCTGAAGAGCTCCTGGGTGACAAGGGGCAGTTGACAAGAAGAACAAACTTGGAACACCCACGTTTAAGAGATGCGCAGAAGAAGAAATTCCTGCAAAGGAGGTTGAGAACAACCAGGTGATAGAAGGAGAAACAGGAACATTGTCCTAAACTCCAAGAAAACGTCTGGAAAAGCCTGGTCCACAGTGTCAACTGCTGCAGTAACCTCAAGTGAATGGAAGACCAAAAGCCATGCGTTAGGGACATCAATACTAAGCCGGTGGCAGCTCCCGGAATGATGTCACAGGATGCTGAGGGCCTTCAGGATGTTGACTTACTGGAATGAAGAGTAAGCTAGAAATGAAGAAGTGTGTACAGCTGTAGATGATCTCTTCTCAGGAAAGACAAGGTTACTCATCTTGGTTAGAGACTGCTGCCAGTGTCAAGAGAGTGCTTTAGCTATTTATTAATTTACATGTTTGTTTATGAAAAGAGAGACCCAAGCATACTTAAAAGATATGCAGGGACCATTAGGAATGGAGTAGTGGAAAACACTGAGGTGAGGATAATTACTACCTTTGAATAATAAGTTAGCTGTTATTCTCTATCTGGAGGGAATATAAAGCCAGGAAAAGGAATATACTCACTTTTCAAATACGCATGTATTGTTCACAAAATTGGTTCTATTCTGAGACACAAGAAAGTGCTTATTAAGTCATTAAGTCCTGAAAGGGGGAACTTCCACATATCACGTTCTCAGAGAGCAATGCAATGAGACAAGGAATAATCAACCAAAAATGAAAAGTCCCAAAGGCATGGGTGTTATAAGATAATGCCTGGATCACAAAGGGATGCATGAGTAGAAAAAAATAAGCTATGAAAAGAACAAACCTACAGGATGATGCCCCATAGGGGCTAGAGGAAAAACATATTGCTCCAGACAGTCCTATATTCAAACAAGGGATCTAAAGCATTACGAAAGAAATCTGTGCTTAAAACAACTGAAGAAAGTAACCAGCCAAAGGAAGAAAGAAAAAGGTAAGACCCAAAACAGGAATAAAATCAGAAAAGTAAACGCAAGAAGCAAATATATTAAATGTTTTAATACATGCTAAAATTACAAGCAATTCAAAGTACAGTTTCTGCAGATGACTTCACAGAGGATAAAGAACAGAGAGCAAAAATTAAAGTAGAATAACCATGGCTGTCACTTGTTAATCAGCTCCTATAAATTATGTCTTTATTACAGCCTTGTAATAGGGGTCATTGTTTTTCTGCATTTTACTTGTAAGGAAACTAAAGCTCAGAGAGAATATGAACTTAGTCATCCATTAAGCTGTTTTCTCTACACCAGGTTGTCTATGTTGGGAAGAGACAAATGAGGAAGAGAAAAGTGAGAGAAAAAATATTAAAGGTAATATGGTGAGCTCATAGCCCTAATTTTTATGCACAGTTCAAAGTGATTATAAAAATCTATTAGGATTTAGTCAAAAACCAAAAACTCACTATGATAAACATACAATAAACATTTGAATAGTATCTTAGTATTTTCTTCAGTCTCTCTCTCCAGGAATATCTACTTTGTACTTTATTCCCTACCCCAGTATCTCATCAAATCTTCACAAAATTCTGAGAATGGCTTTTATATTTATTCCTATTTAACAGGTAAAGAAACTGAGAACTAGAAAATTAATGACTCACTAGGACTCATTCTGGTGTCTAATATCTAGCATTCTAACATCATAGGATTATTTAAAAATTAAATCTATTTTTTTAGTTGAGATATAATTCACATACCACAAGAAATTCACCCTCATATGGTATACAAGTCAGTAATTTTCAGTATTTTTGGAAGGTTGGGCAGCCATCACCATCCTCTAATTCCAGAACAGTTTCACCACCCCAGAAAGAAGCCTGGTGCCCATTAGCAGTCACCCTACTTCCTCCAGCCCCTGGTAACCACTGATCTACTTTCTGTTTCTACAAACTTGCTTAGTCTGGACTAATAGACTCATATAAATATGACTGACCTTTTGTGTCTGGCTTCTTTCACTTACCATAATGTTTTTAAGGTTCATCCATCTGGTAGCAAATATTTAGGATTTAAGAGTCAGGAGACAATGTGGACATCCTTTCCTGAGTCCTCTCATTTTACAGATGGAGAAACTGAGACCTAGGACAACTATGTAGTGAATGGAATCCCCATCCCCCACTGCCCAATCTTGTACTATTTCCACCAAACTATACCCACCAAGATAATCAGTATAATAATAAAGAGATTCCACAAATAGATCAAAACATTATATTAATTTGATATACCAAACATTATAAGTAACAAAATACATAATAAGAAAAGCTAATGTTTTTCTAAATATTTTAAATTTTTGCAAGGAGTCCCATAAGTCATTTATTTCATGTGACCCAAGAATGGTACCAGATGCTTATGTAGGAAAATTGGGCTATGTAGGAAAATTGGGCATAATTACCACAGTATATTACATGACTACAAGTTAGAGTTCATGTTCTATGTACCAAGTTAGCTGTTTAAAAAACAAAGTCTTAATTACCCTTAGTGAGATTTCCAAATTTTCTCCTCCCCAGAGCTCCATGCCCTTGTCATACTGTCCAACCTCATTAAAGTAATGCCTATTTATGGCAAAAATTCCTCCAGCCATCGCAGGTGACCTAAAAAGGGAATATAGTTATTAGATTGATTGCATAGATGCAGTCATTTCACCAAATTATATTGAATATTAGCAATAACTTAGTTAAAAACTAGAAAACCATATTAATACCAAAATTATCTTAATATGCATTTAAGTATGTAAAATTACACTGAAAACCATTACTACCTATAAATAAGCAATAACTTCTACTTAGCTCTCACCAAATTATGTAAGCAGTACATTTCAAATGTTGTCTTGGTGAGAGAGAATATTATCTTCAGAATGTGAGTTTTCTTGGGGATGACGATTAAATTGGGTAGTGGAGTTCAGAGACCTCCCTTTCTAAGGGTGTTAAGTGAATTATAATATTTACTTCTGGGAAAATCATAATGTTTTTATGGAAAAACCTGGACTGGATCTCTGACAGAAGAACCAAGCAGCACTCGGAGGTCTTGAAATGCTGAGGTTTTATTTCACACCGGTGGGCCCAGAGGGGAGTGATTTCCCAAGGTCTGAGCCCTGAGCACAAGCAAGGGAGCAATTTACATTATTTTGATATGTGGCATTTCGGCCTGCGCAGGGCAGAGGAGGAGCCCCGAGGAGGGGAGGGGGGAGCTGGGGGTGCTTTGCCAACCGGAGGGAAAAGCGGTTTGCTGACGTTGACGGCTGTGTTGAATGTTTTCCTTATCAATGTTACAAAGCATGTTTTCTTTTGGTCCACCAACAGCAGGATCCAATAACCCCAAACTAAGTAGTTTGAAAATAATCACACGTTCATTTATTCATCTATCTATTCATTCATTTTTAAAAAGTATATGTTAAGCACCTGTAATGTGTTGGGACACATCAGTGAATCAGTGGGCAAGATCCCGGCTCTCGTGGGGCGGAGGCCGGAGGCAGGGACCCGAGCTGGAAGTCGCTGCTGTGGCAAGAGAAGGACGATGGAATCCTAGAGGCGGCCGGGCAGTGAAGGTGTGAGACGCGAGCGAAGCCTTGGTATGTTTTGGGGATGGAGGCGGTAGGCGGAGAGCTGGGGCCGACGGTCAAGGCCGGCTCCGCTGGTTCTGGCCTCGGCACCTGGGGAGTGCGTGGGAGGAGCAGGTTTGGGGTGGGAAGATTCCGTTTGGGACACGTTTGAGGTGTCCACTCGGCATCAAGAGGGGGCCCGGTGGGCAGGGGATAGGGGAGCCTGGCGTTCTGAGAGGCTGCGGCCAGAGACCTAAGGGGTGTCATCGGCACAGACCGGATGCGCATCCCTCAGAGCGGGGAGGCTGGAGAAGAGGACAGGGGCCCGAGCCCTGGGCGCTGCGGCAGAGCAGGAGTCCGCAGAGGGGAGGAGACGGGAGGGAGCCCCGGCGAGCGCGGCTGGAGAGCAGAGGGGGCGGCCGTGTGCGCCGGGCCGGGAGGTGAACGCCGGATTTGGCTGCGTGAAGGCCGGGAACAAGCTCAGGTGGGATGGGGGACAGTCTGATGAACGTGAGCTCGAGAGGCAGGAGGTGAGTGTCGGGGAATTGGGGGCGGTGGTACAGATTCCGCTTTCCAGGGGCATTACTACCGAAGGGGGAAGAGGAAAGCAGAGGTAGCTGATGAAACAGGGTTTTCTTTGTCTAATTGTGAGCGCTAACAGCATGTCTGTGCTCTCATCGGAGTGATCGCGCCTGGTGCACGCGCCAGTATGCATCCCGTCAGGACGCTGGGCGGCGTACACCCCTCCGGGTCCACTGGAATTACAGGCAAGCCGGAGAGCCCTGTAGAAAACGCCACTCCCGGTCATAGCAGAGTACGGAAAGGGTACTGCACCTGCCTGCCTTCCCGCTGGCCCAGACACATTTGAAAGCAGGGATCACGTTTTCTACAGATATCACAAAGCCTGGCTTGTAACAGGTTCTCAACAAATAGTCACATTTACAAATTAAGTAGTTTCATGAAGCAGTTTTTTTTTAAATTTTATTTTGGTATCATTAATCTACAATTACATGAAGGACATTATGTTTACTAGGCTCCCCCTTTCACCAAGTCCCCCCCACATCCCTGTTCATAGTCACTGTCCATCAACATAGTAAGATGCTGTAAAATCACTACTTGTCACCAAGTTCACAGTCACTGTCCTTCAACATAGTAAGATGCTGTAAAATCACTACTTGTCTTCTCTGTGTTGCACACCCCTCCCCGTGCCCCCCCCAACACTATACGTGCTAATCATAATGCCCCCTTTCTTTTTTTCCCGCCCTTATCCCTCCCTTCCCACGCATCCTCCCCAGTCCCTTTCCCTTTGGTAACTATTAGTCCATTCTTGGGTTCTGTGCTTCTACTGCTGTTTTGTTCCTTCAGTTTTCTTTTGTTCATGAAGCAGTTTTTAAAGCTATGCCATAGGCCACACTTCAAATAGGGTAAAAATATTTGCAGCTCACAGTATTCAAGTCACACCTTCCTCTCAAGAGAGAAAGCTTTTATTCTAAAAATCTTGTAATCACTGAGCATGTGTGTGCCTGTCTCAATGGGAGAACTGATGGGTAGTGGTGGTAACTCAGGCCACAGTCTGAGACAGCAGGAAAAAGTGAAAAAGGCCGTCACATGTCCTTAGGAAAGGACGGGGTAGGCAGGAGGGTCCCTGGGGGATCGTGGTCCCTGCACGCCCCCTCCCTGGGTGGCTCCGAGTCACCTCTAGTGTCAGCTTACAGCCATGATTTTTCTTGCTTGTTCTAAGTTTTCCAAAATTCATTGGATCTACTTTTTTCTTTTTGCCATGGTAAATGGGAAAAAAATGTATCTTCAGACATTAATATTATGGCTACTGTCTAAAATTTATTTTTTCTTTTAAACTTTTAAAACAACTTATTTTTCCTAACATATAGTATTATAAATAATTATGATAGATTATAACACATATAATATGTATAACATATATTCTCTCTATACACACATGCATATATAATCACACAATTAGTATCATACTAACAGAAGTTTTTGTGGCCTGATTTTTTATTTAACATAGTGTAAGAATTTTCCCTTTTAGTTATTTAGCTTTCAAAAACTTTAAGTATATAATATTCCACAAAATATGTGTATATGTTTTAATCATTTCAATATTAAAGATTTATGTTGTTTTGAATTTCCTACTAATATAAATATTGATACAATATACATCTCTGTACTTGTTTCCCACTAACTTTTTAGAGATGAATTCCAAGTAGAATTATTGCATTAAAGAATACAAACACAAGATTTTTAACTTTATTGCCAAATTGTTTTAAAAAAACATGTATGAATATAACAGCACTAATAGTGTTAAAACTCAAAAAATGTTACTATTCAACAATTAAATATTAGAAATATAATTTCCCTATTGAAAATTTTAGACGCTAACAAATACTTGACATGTGAGGTATGAAATTTATAAAAATTACAAGTCAATCTTTTTTGTAAATGGAATACCACAGCTATTTCTTGCTAAAAGTAACTCTATTTTAAATTATTTTGAGATGACCTGAAGAGGTTGATGCTCTATTTTTTATTTTGATTTTATATTCAAGATTTTTACACTCTAAATTTTATTTAAATGAAGTATATTTTTGTTCTTCTTCATTCTGAAATCCATAACATTCATAGCTATTATTTACACTGATAACTTCCTCTGTGTCAGGCCTTAAACTATGTGCTTCACAAGCATTGGCTTACTTAATCCCCTCAGTAATCCAGAGACAGGTATTATTAACATCACCACTTTACAAATGGAGATACTGAAGCTGAGAGGGGTAACTGGCCCAACAGAGGGCTGAATGTGCAGCTTCAGCCAATCACCTATGGTCTTTGTAAACAGTACCTCCAGGAGATGTGCAGTGCACAGCCAGTACAGCTGTATATGGCAGTCCTAAACAGCTAACAAGTGATGTCTGGAGCAGAGGAAAGATCAGTGTCATACACAGCGGAAGGTGTACAAAGAAGTCTTCATGTTATCCTAAAGGCAGTGGAAAGACATTTGGTGAATGCAAAGTAGGGTTTAAGAAAATTAGTACAGTACCAGAGAGACTGGACTGAGGAGGGAACCTGCAGGCCAGACTGCCCTTTACAGAACAGAGTCTATGCCTGGAGCAGTGAGGCCTGGACCACGGGGCCAGGCAGAGAGATGGGCGGCTGTGCTGGGGGAGTCATCATGAAGGATAGGTCTCCTGGAGCTGGTCAGTGGCTGGATTAGAGTGGGCAGTGAGAGATTTGGAGTCTGCTACACAGCATTCAGATGTGGCCATGTTTAGGGCTGCATGATATTCCATCACGGTCCTCGCATGAAGTGCTAAATCATCTCCCAATTATTCCTCCCAATTTTTAGATAATCTTCATTTCATAGGAGGCCCAGCTGCTGACTAAGAGTGGGGCTTCAGGGCAGGGGCAGGTATTGGGACTAAGGGAAGTAATAAAGGTTTGGAATAGCCACTTTGGAGAATGAGTGGATAAAGGGACTGCAGAGCAGATAAGGTTGGAGACCATTAATGTGCAGGGGCATCAGTTCACATCTCCTCAAGGAACAAAGGAAACAAATGGTGGAGTTGGTCCAGAGTCAGAGATTTACAGGGCTCTTGTGGCAGCTGGGATGTGGAGTGTGGCAACTGAAGGTACTGGTGAAAAGAGAAGGGGGTTTATAGATCAGGAAGTCCAGGCCTCAAAAGAAGAAAGAAGATCATAGGGGTTAAAAGGAAAATCAAAGAACTGGAATTCTTGATGATGTTCAAGGGCAAGTGTTGGTGGAGCAGAGCAGGAAAAAGCTAGAAAGATCCAAGGTTTTGGCCAGAGAGAGAGCTGTCTGGTAATTTAGAAGATGAAGGTCTAGGCTATGGCTGTAGGAATAATAATAGCCAACAATTACAAAATAGCTAACATTTGTGTCATGCCCATTATGGACAGATAGTGTTCTAAGGTTTGATATAAAGAAATTTAAATCTCATAACCACCCTGTGAATTATTATTATTCTCTAGACTTTACAGATAAGGAAATAAGGTACAGAGAAGTTAAGTAACCTGCACAATATTACACAGCTCTAGCTAAATTAGAATACAGGTGAAGATCAAAGACTTACTAGGCTATAGTCTTAAAAAATTTACTTGTAAGGTTTATGAAGCAAAGAAATTAATAGTAGAAGAAAAACGAGCCTGGTGTCAAAGTTATCATGTGGGGAGGAAGTCTCTTCAGAAATAGCCTCATAAATGAAGTTAAAAGTCATAACATTGAAATTGTTCTCACATTTAGAAATGCATTTTCCAAGACTAATGATCAAGGAAAATCACATCAATCTCAACCTATAAAGTTACAGATGGAAGCCCTTGGATAAATGTTTTATATATGAATTTGGCAAAGATATCTACTTTTTCTGGGCTATTCACAGTACTGAAATTTAACTCATAAAATACAACTTGCTCCTGACAACCAAGTCCACATTCTAACGATGGGCAGCTGGAATCTGAGAGATACCAACCATGGTGATGTTCTAACTGTGCTCATTTACAACTGAAGAAACACAAAAGCTACCAAGTTCTATTATTATAGACTTTTAAGAACAAGATGAATAACAAAATATTTCTCTTCATGAAGCCCAAGAAATCAAATGAATAATATGTGAAAGCTTCATCTTTTTTCCCCAAGTCCCAGTACATATATGTTTTATCCCCTAAACCAGAAGAAATCTCACCGGATGGGTGTAGTGGGTCCTTCTGGTCCATCCATCTCATAAGAGAAAACATTATCCCATTTAAATTGTAGATACCAGTTGAAAGCTCCCCTTATGAAAGGTGATGGCTGGTATTCCAGGGTCACGTGGTCAATGACATCTATCAGAGGACACACCACCGTTTTGGGGTCCTTGGCGATGGCATACAGCAGGGGCTCCAGCCATGCTTTCTTTACCTCCCAGTGGCTATCCAGGAACACCAGAACGTCCCCTGGGGAGGCAGGAACAGGCTAGTGTTAGTGCACATGGATGAAACATCACAACCCAGATCAAAGTACAACACAATGAGTATTTGTTGAGCATTTACTGTGTTTGACTCATAAGGTGCTTTCAATTTCATTGGGGGGAGACAAGGAACACATACCTTGTTTTGTCCCCAAAATGCGGGGCATCATGTGTCAGAAGTGTTCAGAAGAAGCTGGTGAACTGTAGGTTAGAGAGTGGTTTAGGGGAGATTCTAAAGAAGCAGGTGGAAATGAACTGGCCGTCAATTAAAAAGGACCATTTTAGGTTGGCTTTGATTGATCAACTCAATTTAGCAAATGTTTGCTGTGAGGATGCCTACTTTGGTTATTTAGTATACCGCTTGGGATGCAAAGATGCGTAATTATTTTTGCTCATGAGGGTCTATTCTACTTAGAGAACATGGCATGACCAAAGTAAAGAATACGTGCTGTTAAAGCACATGGATAGGCTCAGATTGGGAGCGACCTCAAAATTCAGGTGCAGAGTTTGCACTTTCTCAGTTGCCAATATAGAATCATAGGAAACTCTGAAAAAATGCCATAACTTAGTATTGTTAAAATGACAGTAGTCCCCAAATTGATCTACAGATTTAATGCAATCCTTAATCAGAATCCTACCCACCTGGCTCTTTTTTTGCAGAAATTCATCCTAAAATTCACATGGAAAGGCAAGGGATCCACATTAACTAAAACAATCTTGCAAAAAAACAAAGCTGAAGGACTTCTGGATTT
This sequence comes from Manis pentadactyla, assembly GCF_030020395.1. NCBI lineage: Eukaryota > Metazoa > Chordata > Mammalia > Pholidota > Manidae > Manis > Manis pentadactyla. The sequence continues at coordinate 144,594,144 of NC_080025.1, read as the reverse complement.
CAAAACTTACTACAAAGCTATCATAATTAACACAGTATGATACAGCATAAAGACAAACATATAGACCAAAGGAATAGAGAGTGCAGAAATAAACCAAACATCTGCAGTCAAATGATTTTGACAAGGGTTCCAAGATAAGTCAATGGGGGAAGAATAGTCTTTTCAATATATGTTCCTGAAACAACTCAACAGCCTCATGAAAAAGAAGCTGGACTCCTTGTATCAGACTAAACACAAAAATTAAGTCAGATCATTCATAGGGCTGAAAAGCTAAACCTAAAAATAGAAAACTCTTAGAAGAAAACATTGGCATACATTTCATGACCTTAGGTTAGATGGTTTCTTAGATATGACACCAAAAATACCAGCAACAAAACAAAACGTTAATAGGGCTTCATCTAATTAAAAACTTTTGTGTTTAAACAGATAGCATCAAGGAAATCGAAAAAAAATTCACAAAATGGTCGAAATTATTTGTAAATTATATATCAGATAAAGGACTTGTATCTGGAATATATATGGGACTTTACAGCTCAATAATAAAAGGACGACTTAATTTTTTAGAAATAGGTAAAGGATTTGAATAGACATTTTTCCAAAAATAGATATACTGGGATATAGATATGGATGATAAACATACAGTATATCAAAAATAGATATACTGGGATATAGATATGGATAATAGAATGGGTGATAAGCATGTGAATAGGTACTCACTGTCATTAGTCATTAGGGAAATGCTAATCAAAATCACAATAAGAGATCACCTCACATCCACCAGGATAGCTATAACCAAAAGACAGGCAATAGCAAGTGTTGGGAGATTGTGGAGAAATTGGGACACTTGTCCATTGCTGATGGGAATGTAAAATGTTGTAGTCACTTTCAAGATTTGGCAGTTCCTCAAAAGTTAAACATAGAGTTATAATATAACCCAGTAATTGAATTCCTAGGTATACATACACCCAAGAGAAATGAAACTTATGCTCACACAAAAGCTTGTACATGAATGTTCATAGCAGCAGATGAACATGAATGTTCATCCATCCATCAATGGATGAATGGATTAACAAGATGTAGAGTCACACAATGGAATATTATTTGGCAATAAAAAGGAAGTACTGATATATGCTGCAACATGGATGAACCTTGAAACTATTATGCTAAGAAAAAGGAGCCAGTCACAAAAGACCACATATTGTATAATTCTATTACATGAAATGTCTAGAATAGGTTAAGTCTGTATAGATAGAACAGCATACTTTAAATGGGTAAATTGTATGGCATGTGAATTATATCTCAATAGAACTATTAAAATCATTAGGAAAGAGTCAAATTGGAAAGAAAAAACACATCCTCCAAATATTTCTATAAAATGCACCTTTTCTCATCTGTAATTCACAACAGAAGTTTAAATCATTAAAAATGATATAAACTTTATCCCTCAGCTCAGATCACTGGTTTCTTATCTATCCATCCAAAAATAGTCTCTATTCGTATTGGCAAACACTCATGTGTATTTGTTCAACCAGTTCCTTGAATAAGCAGGATTCTTGGGAAAAGCAACTTAATTTTGTTCCTTTAAATCCACAGGGAGGAAGGGTCCTTTCCCTGCCCTTGGTTACAAACCAGAGCAGGCCCCAGGACTTCTCTGACTACTCTTGGGTTAGTCAAAAGTGTAATTGTCACTTAGAGTGGAAAACACAAGTTCAGCAATTACAATTTTCAATCGCACGTTACAATCAAAACTTCCCTGGCTGCGTGCAGAACTGCTGACTGTCCCTTCCCCCACAGCTGGGTTGCTTTGCAGGAAGGTCACTTGCTTTTGGATTGAGTCGTCTTCTCTCTTCCTTCTTCTTCTCCCTCCCCACTTGTTACCTGTGGTTTCTGACCTCACTGACAGCCAAAGTGGGGTGAGAGAGAAGGAAATGGGGTGGAAAAGCTCTTGTTTGGTGAGACAGCAGGGAGTCTTGGAGCAGGCTCCTTCTCTTAATGGTGTGGCTGGCATAGTAATTTTGAGGACCCTCCCTCCAAATCCCTGCTGGGCTCTTATCTGCAGTTCCCATAAACCAGGTAAATGCATCTTATTGGGGTGGTTCAGATTCCCTCCACAGCAACCTAGGATCCTGTGTTCTACCTCTAGCTTCTTTCCTGCTCAGAACTGTCCATCCTTCTAGAGAGCCCACCAGACATGACCTAAGGTGGTCTGTATTGCTCTCTCACTGCAACACCCACCACCTGAGCAGATTCTGTCATCAACAGAGAGCCTAACATGGAAGCGAGTGCCTCTCGTTCTGCAGCTATAGCCACAGTCTGTTTATGCTTTTGATTCCCTGGCAAGAAGCCAACAGCAGTTCGCTTCTCCTCGCTTCCAGTATATTATCAGTTCTGTTGTATTGATGTCTGAGAATGTGCTGAATCATCAATACAGGAAATTCATATCAAGTCCTTCTCACCAGGCTTCAATGAGCAGTTTTCTCCAAAAATCATCTCTAATTCTAACAATCTGACTCACTGTGGCTGAGTTACCTTATGGGTTCTCAGATGCCTGTTTTGAAGTTTCTTTATGGTGGTGTGTCTGACAACTCACTCTAGAATATAACCCTGTTGTCTTCAATCAAAACTGAGCTAAAAAGAGTTCCAGTTTGAAAACAATTTTTTATACTATTGGTAGCACACATAGTGTTCAACACTTAGCATTTTTCACTTAAAATAGCTTCTGTGACATTACATAATATCAACATTTTAAAGTCATGTCTGCTGATTCGTTAGGTGAAAAATAACATCTGGTTCTCCAAAGACATACAAAGAGCCAATAAGGACTAGAAAGGATGCTAAACACCATTAGTCCTTAAGGAAATGCAAATTAAAACTACAGTGAGGTACTACTTCATATCTACTAGGGTGGCTAGGATTAAAAAAAAAACAAAAAACAAAAGACAAAATAACAAGCATTGTCAAGGATGTGGGAAAATTGGACATCTTATACATTGCCGATGGGAATGTAAATGGTGCAGCTGCTGTGGAAAAGTTTGGCAGTTCCTTAAAAAGTTGAAACAGAATTATCATGACCCACCAATTCCACTCAAAAGAATCCAAACAAATACATGTATGCACACGTTCATAGCTGTATTCTTTATACTAGCCAAAAGGTGGGAACAGCCCAAATGTCCACCAACAGATGAATGGAGAAACAAACTGTGGTATATCCATACAATGGAATATTACTCAGCTCTAAAGGAATGAAGTGCTGATACATGCTACTGTAGATGAATCTCAAAAATATGCTAAGTGAAAGAGCTGGACACAAAGGTATGACTCCATGTATATGAAATACCCAGAATGAGGAAATCCAGAGACAGAATGGTGATTGGTGGTTGCCAGGGACTGGCAGAAGAGAAATGGGATAAACTGCCTAATGGATATCCCCATGGTGGATATGGGTTTTCTTTTGGGGTTACAAAAATGTTTTGGAATGAGAGAGAGATGGTGGCTGCCCAGCATTGTGAATGTACTAAATGCTACTGAATTGTTTGCTTAAAAAATGGTTACTTTTATGTTTTAGAAATATCACATCAACAACAAAAATCTGCTAAGGAAGATATACACATGGCCAATACGTACATGAACAGATGCTTCATATCACTGATCATCAGGGAAATGCAAATCAAAACCACAGTGAGCTATCACATCCCACCCATTTGAATGGCCATTATCCGAAAGATAAGAAATACTAAATGCTGGTGAGGATGTGGAGAAAAGGGAACCCTTGTGCACGGTTGGTAGGAATGTAAATTGGTGCAGCCACTGTGGAAAACTGTATGGAGGGTCCTCAAAAAATTAAAAATACAAGTATCATTTTATCCAGCAATTACACTTCTGGGTATTTATCTGAAAGAAGCTAAATCACTATCTCAAAGAGATATATGCACCTTCATGTTCACTACAATGTTATTTAGAATAGCCAAGACATGGAAGCAACCTGTGTCCATCAACAGATGAAGGGATGAAGAAGTTGTAGTACATAAAAATGTTCCACTACAGTGAAATATTATTCAGCCATGAAAAGGAAACCCTGCCATTTGGAACACAGTTGGAGCTTGAGAGCATTATGCTAAGTGCAGTAAGTCAGACAAAGACAACTACTATATGATCTCACTTACATGTGGAATCTAAAAAAAACAAAAAACAAAAAAACGACCCAAACCAAACTCAGATTCAGAGAACAGATTGGTGGTTGCCAGAGGGGGGCTTTGAGGAGGGTGAAGAGAAATGGGTGAAGATAGTCACAATGTAACATACTGTATTATATACTTGAGAGTTGCTGAGAGAATAAACTTAAAAGTTCTTATCACGTAAAAAAATTGTTGTTATGTGAGGTGATGGATATTAACTAGACTCATTGTGGTGATCATTTCTCAATATATACATATATCAAATGATCATGCTATACACCTAAAATGAATACAAAGTTATATGTTAATTGTATCTCAATTAAAATTTTTTAAACAATAGAAATAACATCTGGTGAAATCTTTTTTTATTACTGATGAGGTTGAACTTAATGAAATGTTCGTGTTCTTTACTCATTTAGGTATTGGAGTCATGGGTTTTTTAAATGGCTTTTTATATTAACTTTTTTGCCTATCTTAGTTGTACTAAGTCCATTTTACCTAGTCTACTGTTATTTTTTTTTTTTTTTTTTTTTGCTTGAGAAAAGTATTTTATTTCTCTAATGGACTTTTGTTTTTTGTTTTTTTTTTTTTGAGAGGGCATATATTATATTTATTGGTCAAATGGTTGTTAACAACAATAAAATTCTGTATAGGGGACTCAATGCACAATCATTAATCAACCCCAAGCCTAATTCTCAACAGTCTCCAATCTTCTGAAGCATAACGAACAAGTTCTTACATGGTGAACAAATTCTTACATAGTGAATAAGTTCTTACACGGTGAACAGTGCAAGGGCAGTCATCACAGAAACTTTCGGTTTTGATCACGCATCATGAACTATAAACAATCAGGTCAAATATGAATATTCGTTTGATTTTTATACTTGATTTATATGTGGATCCCACATTTCTCCCTTTATTATTATTATTATTTTTTTAAATAATACTGTTATTTAATTTTATCATTTTTTTATTTACAGTAGTTTTACTTTGTTGGTAGTCACCTCTGTCTTTTCCATTAGGTTTAAGCATTGAAATCTCATCTTTATTCATAGGACAGGTAAGAATCTATACTTTCTATTTTTTTTTATTAAGGTATGTTGATAATATAATCTTATGGTCAGGTTTCACATGAGCAACATTGTGGTTACTACACTCTCCCCCATTATTAAGTCCCTACCACACACCCCATTACAGTCACTGTCCATCAGCATAGTAAGATCTATACTTTCTATTTTTAAAAAATTTTCTTATAATAATTTAATAGTTTCATTTTAAAAAATAAAATTAGCAATTAATCCCACTAGAGTCTATTTGGGCAATTGTATGAGATGATTAGAATTTTTCCCAAATAACTAATCAAACCACCACCACCATAACAAAAAAAAATACCTTTCTTTCTGTACTCTCCTGTGGTGTCTTCATCATATATAGCGTACCCTCAGCATTTCAAAATTTAAATATTTTCAACTTTGACAATTTGAATGATCTAGAAAGACCCCAAATATAGTATTATAAATTGCAAAGTAACTTAAGTTTATACTCCAAGCAAAATAATATGGGGTTTTTCTTAATACTATTTTAAATTACAAAGCATGTGGGGATAAGCCATCTAGCACCTACATTTCAGTGAAACTTTTCATTTGTCAGAAAGCATTTTCTGGGGGAGATTTACAAGCTATAATGAGAACAAAGGCGGCTGGGCTACCTCTTAGCTGATTCCTGTGCTCACAGTATATTTTGAAGGACTCTCAAATTTATTGTTAGAAATGGAGCAGTTCTACTTTTGTTGACCTCAGTAGTTATAGAAAGGATTGTGTATTTATCGTTTATAGAGATAACCTATTAGATATGCATCTGGATCCTGCCTAAAAATGCTATCATCTTCCCAGATAAAGCCGATTTCTCCTCAGGGCCTTGGTGAGGTCCAATCTGCTGATAAAGGTTCTTTCCCATATTTCCTCCCAAAGAATATTTGTGGAATGTTCAGAATGACTAGATTGCTCAGTAAAGTTGAACACTGGGAAGCCTGCACGCTCCGCCTCCCCCCACATGGGAGCCTGCTTTCTGCTCCCCTGCAGCCGTCTCGGCACACCTTTTCCTAAGGATAGTGGCTTGCGACGTTTGTTGCCTTGGTTTGGAAAACAAATGCCTGTTGAACCAATCTCTGAACATTTTCAGTCTCTTTTCTTACTTCATTTTATTTTCTACTTTTCTTTAGTTAGTGTCTACATTTTTACATTTAAATATAGTTCATTGCATTTATTTTTAAATCACTTATTAAAATATTCTTGATTTGGTCTCTAAAGCAATAATTTTTAAGGTTGTAAGATATTTTCATCTTTATTAACCTACACCTTATGTTATTGCTATCTTTCCTGTTTTTTGCACTAACATTTAAGAATGTGGTGTGCAAAATCTGGGGGAATTTACAGAGAATCTCTTTGTACTTCAGTGTATGATTAACTTTTGTAAAATACCTAAACATATCCATTTAATTCACGCAATAAATCTGTTAAATTTAGCCATTTGGGTTTTGTAAAAAATAACTCCAGTGACTTTATTATTTGAATCTCTAATTTTTATTTGCTTGCTGCAGTCCCATAACCTGGCAGGGGGCTGATGGAAATCAGAATTCGTGGGTAAGAGTTCTGAATTATGTGACTGGGAACAGAGAACAAAAGTCTCTGACCTTTTGGGAGTTTAGCTCCTTTAAAGGGGAAACGCGGCCGGTGAGTTCTAAAATCTCCAAGAGCCTTACCACCATTGATAGTGTATATTTTTATTATTTTTGCCCTGTATTTCTCCTAGTTTCATTTTATGTGTTTTATCATTTTGAAGCATATAAATATTTATGTTTTAATTATTTATCTGTACTAATCACTCTATAATAAGCATTTGTTTAATAGTTGTTGTTAAACAAAGAATGCTCATAATTACCTCATTTAGTCATTGCAACAACCGCGGGAATTACATATCCTCAGTCGCACATCACAGATTAGAAGAGGCTTGGAGAAGCAACTTGCCCAAGGCCCGGGGTGCTGAGGGGCCCTGATGGCACGGGGAGCCACCCCTCTGGTGTCTGTGGCAAGAGCCAGCCTCTGCGCTTTCCGAGCAGCCTTTGCAGAGCTCCGCTCAAGGGTCCATCTCCCCCAAAGCATCTGTGCCCGTGCTTCTACCTGCAAAATTTCCTCGTCAGCCTGAGCAGCTGCAATTCCAGGAGCAGCCGAACTGCCGGGAGGTCAGAGGATCGCACCTTCCAACTCAAGGTCGACCACCTAGGGAGAGGTCTCTTTCTAGATAAATCAGTGTTCTTCACCACAAACTTAGTGGCTTAAAGCCACAGAAATGTCAGATCTTATGGTTCTGTGGGTCAGATGTCCCACACGGGTCGTCCTGGGCTACAGCTGAGATCTTGGTGGGGCTAAATTCCTTTCCGGAGGCTCTAGGGGGAATCTGTTTCTGTCTTTTCCAGCTTCTAGAGGCCACCCACACTCCTGGGTCCCCTTCATCCACCTTCAAAGCCAACCGCAGCAGAGGTTGTTCTCACCCATGTCTCTCTGCCCCTCTGACCACAGCCGGAAGGTCCTCCAGGGCACGTGTGATTAGAGTGGCCTGTCTGGATAACCCAGGATAACCTCTGCCTCAGGCCCTCAATGGTATAGTCACGTGTGCCAAGGAAGGCAACGTATTCACAGGTTCCAGGGATTTGGACCCCCTCCTGGGGCGAGGGTGCTATTCTGGCTTTCACACTAGACTACAAAATAGTTTCTCATTCTGTGTGAATGTGCAGCAACAATGAAGCCCTGAGCATCACGTCAGATGTTGTTACCCTGCTGCTTTCAGAATGGTGAGGCCGCCCACTGACCACCCACACCAGTCCAGTGAAGATCCTCTGTTGTGTTCCTGCCCCCAGGTTGCCCTGTATTTAATTCCCCAAACGTTTTCTTCCACTGTGGACCACCTCTTACCCTTTCCAAAGGTCCCTCATTTGGAGTAAATTTCCCCACACTAATTTTTTTCTGTAAAATTATCCTACAGCGTTCTTGCCTTATAAGCCCAACTCTCCCTACAAGATGCCGCTTCCCCAGAAATGTTACTGAGAAAGTTCCTCCTTTCTCCCCCGAACTGCATGAATTCTTCATTCCAAAGCAACACCGGCCTTTCCCAGTTACCACCATATGCTTCTGCTCCCATGCAAAAAAAAAAAAAAGTCCCTTTTCCTTTAGATTTGTGCCTCCTGTTAACAGCTTTCTCCTCTCCTTTGCAAAACCGTGCCTTCCAACCTCCCCGCTGGAGCTTTCTCCCCAGTCTGTCATTTGCCTGCACTTCCCGGGGGCACAGCAGAGAGTCACAGTCCCGCTCAGTAGTCGTGAGGAGCAGCGCCAGCACGGACAGGCTGACAGGTGGCAATAAATACCAGGAACTAAAATCGGAGTAAGGAGGCTGGAGAGAGATAAGGGTTTGCTATTTCATATAGGGTGGTTTCAAAAGGCCTCTGATAAAGTGACATTTGAACAGAGAACTGAACAAAGTGAGATAACAGGTCATGCAGATACAAGAACATTCCAGAGAGGACAATCATGTGTAAAGGCTCTGAGATCGGAGTATACTTGATATTTTCAGAGCAGCAAGGTCAGCGCATCTGGGTAGAGTGAGGGAGAGGAGGAAGTGATGAAGTCAGAGCCTGGCAGAGGGATGGATGGGAGAGCGGATTCATGACAATGCAAGGATTGTCTCCGCAGGAGGTAGTGGTTCTACATGCACATGCTCACGCTCAGTGGGTACAGTTCATTTTATGTGAACTGCATCTCAGTAGAGTTAATACAGATGAGGAAACGAGGAATAAGCAGCCTCTAACCTGGGAACGATTTCTGGTGCCGGGCTGGGTGATGGGGAGGCAGCAGGCAAGTATAGCAAGCCCGACAAAATGACAAGGAGAAATGGATGGACGGACCCACAACCACAGTTGGAGATGCTAGTGTAACTCTATCAGAAATGTATAAATCAAGTCAAATTAGATGGATAAGAATATAGACTATATGAACAAAATGAGATACAGCTAGAACCTACAACCAAAAAGAGAAAAACTACATTCTTTTTAAGTACATATAGAAGTTTTGACAAGTTGACCCAGCTTTAAGACACAAAGGAAATCTCAACAAAACACACCATAGATTCTAACCACTATACAACAGTTAAAAGACAATTTTTAAAAATCCCTATGTTTGGAAATTTTGAAATTCACTCCTTAAAAAATAACTGGATGAAAGAGGAGACCAAACAAGATACCAGTGCCTGGACAGTTTATAGGCCAATTTTACATAACTTCCCAAACACAGATGAACTGTCTTATATAGACATTCAGCAAAAAGGAAAAGAGGAAAAACCGTACAATTCATTATAAGAAAACAGTACAAAAAAAAATTATACACCAATTTACTTTTGAACATAGATGTGTGTATGTGGGTGGGGGAGAGAGGAGCAAGTATATGCGTGTAGAGCCGTTACTGTAATAAATAAACTAACATCTAGGCTCGGGGAGGGTTTATGAGTTCCATGCATTCGAAAATTTTCAAAATAAAAAATTTAAAAATAAGACTCCTTGCTTCTCCTTAAAAACAAACTAAAACAAAGCAAACTCTATGGTAGTATCATGGGTTGGATCATGCCCCCCAAAAATCTCTATTCAAGTCCTAACCCCAGTACCTCAGAACTGACTTTATTTGGAGATGGAGTCATTGCAGATGTAACTGACTAGGATGAGGTCATAGTGGGGTGGGTGGGCCGTATGACTGGTGTCTTTATAAGGAGAGGGAGATTTGGACACAGACAGACACAGGGACAAGCCATGTGAGTGATGCCATAGTTGTAAGCCAGTGATTGACAGCCACCACCGCCAGCAGCTAGGGACCCACAAGGAGAGATGCTCTGCTACAGTTTTCACAGACGGCACCTGCTGATACCTTGATTTTGGACCCCTAGTCTCCAGAACTGAGAGACAATATTTCTGTTGTTTTAAGCCACTTGGTTTATGGCACTTTGTTATGACAGCCCTGGGAAACTAATAATGGTAAAGATAAAATTTAAGTGAAAATTTAGAATTGTTCCCACTAAAGTCAGGATCAGGGAGAGGATGCCTACTATACTATCTCTGCTTTGGTTTAGCATTAGAAAGGAATACGGAAACCTGTCCACTTTTAGTTGATAGAAAAATGCAAGAGACACTACCAACTAACCTTTAACAATGAAGAGTGTTTACAGAGGTTTCTGTTTAATACAGAAGTATCTCATTCTATATATCAATAACAATTAGAAAATGCAACAGGAAGATCCCAAATCACAACTTAAAAAAAAACACACACAAAGAATCAAGATAGACAAGAATAAATCTTTGCACATGGTATCTATGGAGAAAATGACAACACACTACTGAAAGAACACAAAAGTAGATCAGAATAAATAAAAGGATTGGAAGACATCAGTAAAAAAGTGTAAATTCCCCCCCATTTTAATCTGTAAGCTCAGTGCAATTCCAATGAAAATCTCAATAGATTTTTCCTGAATTTATTAAGATGATCCTGGTTAAGACAAGTTTGCAGAATGAAGTGGAAATACTTGTGCCACCAGATACAAACATACCTTCTTATCAAGTTATAGTAATCAAGAGAGGATATGATTAGGCTAAAAATATACAAATACAATACTAAAGCAAAAGAGAGACGCTGGAAATCAACCCAGGAATGTATAGTAGTAAGTGTTGGAAGTAGCAATGCAATCTTCGGAGGAAGAGTGGGCTATTCAGTGGATGGCGTGGGACACCTGGTAATCCGTAAGGGAAAAAATGACATTAGATTTTTACTTTACACCATTCCCCAAACAATCATCTCGAGGTAGATTAATCAATGCTAGGTAAAAAGCAAAATTTTTAAAAGTGTAGAGCATCACCACGATCTCGGAGTAAGGAAGGATTTCTTACACAAAATACAAAAATCACAAAGAAAAATACTGACAAATTTATCTTATTATTTAAGCTAATGCTAGTTGCTATTGTAATAATAAGACTCCAAAATGCACAGCAACTCGAACGCAAGAGAAGTTTATTCTCCTCGTTTAGCAGCCCAAGGCGGTGTTCCTGGTTGAGGAGAGACTCTCTCCTCCATAGGGTCACTCAGGGGCACAGGCTGATGGAGGCCCTTCCATCTTCCACCCATGGCCTCCAAAATCACAGCAGCCATTCCACCCTTGTCAGCCAGAAGGGGAAATAAAGTATGGCGAGGATGAACCAACTTCCTAAAAGCCTTGATCAGGAAATATAGTTATATCCCGGCACATATTACTTGCACTTGTATCATGTGTTTAAAAGGTAGTCACGAGGCCGTTCCTACTGACAGTTCAGTCTAGCTCTGCGCCCAGTGAGAGATGAATTTATTTTTGTGAACTTAAACACTTCAGTTCAACATAAGACACCATCAACAAAGATGGGAAGATAAGCCATACCCTGGGGAGTGATACTCTCAATGCATATAATACAGGATCCGGATCGCAAAGGACACTGTTGAATCAGCACCAAAAAGACAACCTAATCAAAAAACTGACAAAGGATATGAACAGACAAAATTACAGGAAAAACCTATAAACAATCTGCAACAATATGAAAAAAATATTCTACAATGCTAGTAACCAAGGAAATGACAAGAAAATAAAGGATATAATTTTCAACCAACTTTGGCAAACCTGGGAATGTTTGGTAATATTCCAGTGCTAGCTGGACTCCAGGGAAGGGGCCCTGGAGTTGGTGCAGTCTTTTTTAGGACAATTTGGCAGTATCCTTCAAAATTTTAAATAAGAATTCCCTTTTGCCTAGCAATTCCACTGTTAGCTATTTATCCCTTAGGTACAAGCACACATTTGTACAAAGATATATGTACAAGAATCGCCAGTATAGCTTTTTTTTTTGAGTAATAGTAACAAATGAAAATGGTTAATCAAATTATGGCAATCCTTGATATGGAATCCATCTGGAAAATCATACTATGCAGCAGTGAAAACTGAGGTAAGCCTTAAGTACTGTCATGGGAAAAGTTCCAGAATACACACACACACACATGCACACACACGTATGTATATTAATGCTGTGTTCATGGCTTGTGTTGTGTTTTAGACAATGAATATATATTATCTGTGTAGTTAAATAAAATGTCTCACTTGATAAGGTCAATATAGAAAAAGAGAATTGAATTTCGTTTTTATTTGGCCTTCTACTCAGTCAGGAGGTGTGACATCTCATGAGATCACAGCACGGTCTGATGAAACGCCCTTAAACATGACCTGTCTCCTTTGGTTCTAGGTTAATATTCTGCAGTGACTCACTGATCCTCAGGTTTCCAGGAAGCTTGGTAGCTGACTGCTCAGATCCCCGTCCAGACCCGTTCTCCCGGCAGTACCGACTGCTCCTGGCTCACAGGCGAGTCCCTCCCCAGGAAGTGCCCTGGACAGAGGACGGGGGCCGCCTTGCCCCTCCTCGCAGACAGGGCCATCCTCATCCACAGCTGGTCCCCTCGCCTCCCTGCAGGGCCTCTTTGCATCGTTTTTGGGGGTGACTCAGCTCACCCTCAAGAGAACCTGCTCTGAGAAGTGGGTCTGACAGCTTCCAAATCTTTGCAACCTGCTGCAGTATTCACACCAAGGCCACGATGTCCCCAGGGGACTCCCAGCCAGTGGCTAAGCACACTGGAGGAAGAACGGGAGGCAGACCATTCAAGCCCAGGGCAGGGCTCCTTTGCTTGGGGCTCCCCACCAGCCCAGCCAAGCCTGAGAGCCGCACAGCAGACTAAGGCCCTTCCAAGGCAAACCTCCTGCGTCCCCCTCTCCCTTCACAACTGTCAGACCAGACACTTCTGGTCCACACTCTTCATCTCCCCTTTATCCCTCATGGACATTCCTCCCAGTAAACGTGTCCTCTTTGTATTCATCCCAGAGGCCCACCCAGGTACAGTTTCCTCAGGGATGGCGGCTGCTCCACAGCCTTGCTGTCCCCATAAAGTCTGGTTTCCTGACCCCCTCACAGACACGGCTCCCAAGAGCCCCCCAGGGGACTCCCTGCATGTACAACTCCATCTCAGAGTTTGTATGTGGGGCAACTCATCCTGTAACAGGGATGATATTATGGCCCCTGCAACAGAATGCCTTCTATGTGAAAAAAACAGCATTTCACCTGAAGTAGAATACCTGGAGACAAAAGAAGGTCAAAGACCCATATGATTGGAACGCAAGTGTTCGTTCTGTCTGTGCCCGTGGAGACATGGCGGGTCTCCAGGAGAATGCTTTCTGCACGGCAAGAAGATCTCTGTGACATGGACACTGCGCCATGGCCCAAAGGAAATGTCCATACCTGAAGCGAGAGATGCTCCCATCATCCTTGCTCGAATCAAGCCCTCTCTCTTTTTGTTTCTTATTAACTTAATCTTTCCCTGAAAAATTTCCAGGTGATGGTCTAGTTTTTCTTTTAAATCATCTAGAAAAAAATCCAACACTTGATGATTTATAAACTATTACTATAGAACTTAATCTATCACAATTTAATTGAGTCCCCCAAATCATGCCATTCCACAGAAGTGATTCAGCATTGAAAACAAGTATAAATATTCTTCTGTGTTTCTAGTGGAATGCCTGTTTTCCTAAACCATTATTAAAATTTGAATAGAAAAGGAATGAGCTATGGCGCTTTGGAGCAATCTGATTTTACTGCCAACAACAGTGCATCTAACTTGGCAGGCAAATTTTCAAACCCCTAGAGTCTCAGTTCCCTCACTGGGGAGAAGGGGTGTACACCATGTTTCTCGTAGAACAGTGAGGAGAGGAAATGCCTGCAGAGCCTGGTGCCTAAGTGTCAATCAATATTTGGAGGTTGGTATATGCCAGTAAAGGAAGCTGGGCTCCAGTAAGATGGATGCAGGTGTCTCAGAGGTCTAAACTCCTACGTCCTTAGAATCTCGATGACGAGGCTGGGGATCAATGCAAGCAGGTTCACTGTCACCTTGGCAGAAGGCAGGATCTCACCTTTCAAAAGAGTGCTGGGCCCTTCCCCGAGGCAGGCTGCAGGCCGCACATCTTCACCTGCAGGTGGGGGCGGCCCCACAGCTCAGCTGTCTGCAAACACCTAACCTCCAGAGCACAGAGGAACCCGGTGAGCCGGACCGAGGGGAAATAAAGGCAGTCTGGCAGTGTAAATTAATGACGTGATGTGGAGGGCTGGGGTTTTTCAGAAGATGGTCATCTTGTTGGCTTGTAGTCAAGAGGTACAGGACTGTGAAAAAGCGGATGGTAGCTGGTCGGCTCTGCACATGCCTCTCCCGTGACTCCGTGGGGGCAGAGCCCTGGGCCCCGCGCTTACTGCCCTCCCTGGGGAGTCCCTCTTCAGTGCCTACTGGTGTCAGCAGAGAAAGACGAGCCGCAGCTCAAAAACGTCCTCAGAGCACACGGGACATGACTGCCAATGAATAGCAGGGCCCCGAGCTCCACCAGATCCCAGACACCCCAGTTCCTGCGCTTCCTGGGTTTGCGCTCCTGTGTGGGTCGGAGACTAAGCCCCTGGAGGCTCGGGGAAGATCGCCACAGACCAGGTGACCTGAGCAGGGAGGAGTCCGGGTGTCGGTCTGGCAGCACCCCCGTGTGGTCAGCAGCCGCAATTGCCCTGATGCCGGCAGCGAGTCTGCGCTTGTCACCGGGTGAGTCTCTGAACGCAGGGTGTGGTCCCGAAGGGCGGGGGAGGTGCCTACGGTCATCTCGGAACTGTCTCTCCGCGGCAGGGCCCTGGTCCTTTTGGGCGGGAAGTGAGAACGCCACAGTCTGGCAGAAGGTCCCGCCCTGTCCCCTGCGCCTGGCTTTACTGGGGGCTTCTTGCCCAGCATGTGGCTGCTGATGAAATAAGGAATCTGGCCATCACCCCACGTTCCCTCCCATGCACAGGACTAGAAATAAGCAGCTCTCTACCCCTCCAGTACGGGTGGCCCCCACAGAAATGATGTCATATAGAAGGGCCTGGCCAGGTGTGCGAAATTCCAAAGCGCAGCTGACATTAGCTTGAGTCACTTTCCGCCTTTGAGTTAATGCAGCCAGAGTCCCCTCCCCGTCGGGGGGCCTCTTGGGATGCCCTCCTCTCTTCCCCTGCCTGTTCTTCCCACTACTTCTCCTTTTCGTCCCCAGACTCGCAGTGGAAAAGGTAAACTTCTAGGTAGGAAACTTCTCTAATACTGATAAATCGCTTCCATGGGAAATGCACTGCACAGGGACTTGCAGACTCTAAAATGTTTTTCATTAATCTGGGTGCTCTTGGCTTTCCTCAGGTTTTGTAATTAAGTTGTAAAGTAAACAAATAAGTACAGTTAATAGATTTTGCATTAGTGATTGCACCTCTTTAAAACCAGTGAGCACAGAGGAATAAGCACCCCTGCTACAGTTGGTCTGATTAGAATTCTTCCAGGTAAAATACCTGGACCACGTCATTCCCCTGCATTAAGCCTGTAATAGCTCCCCATTTTCTCCAGATAAAATCCAAACCATGCCCTTCACAAGCATGTGTTTTGCTTTTTTATATCTCTGGTTCTAAGCCAACATTATACTCACACGTAAACTTATAACTCATAATACATAAACTACAAATAATGCAGAATTAATCCAAACTCACCATGTTTGTTCTTGCCTCTTAGCCTTGACAATGCTATTCCTCTGCCTAAAACACTTTTCCCTTCCTGTCCATCTAGACAACTCCAACTCACCCTCTGCCCTTAGTTTACATGTCCCTTCTTCCTGAGCATCATTGGTGTTTGTCAACATCATTTAAGACTATGTGGTTGCCTTGTGCAAGAACTAACCATCCCATTAGCCCAACACCATAAGGACAGGGACCAGCTCTGACGCCCTCACCATTGAGCCAATAGCGCCAAGCATAGTGCGCACTCCAACACACACCAAAATATGCTCTTTGGGTAAAATACCTCAAGTGGCATCAGAGAGAGCACCACCTTCCTAGTAGATTAGACAGATGATTAGCACCCTTTCTTACCAAATTCGCTCATGTCGTCTACTAAGATAATTTCTTCAAGGATACAGTGTGGAGTGAGGTACATGATACTGGATAGTGTCCAAAACAAGGCATGAAATTCTTCATTGTGGAAGCAAATGACAATGCTGGCGGCAGGGAGACTGGCTGGGTAAGGTTTTTGAAGACACCTGCAAAAATAGTAAGAAAATGATTCATCTTAAAGCCTTAGGTGTTTCAGGTTCTTATGCAAACACTTTTCCTTATTTGCTTTTTTTCCCTCTTTATTCCTTTAACTGATGAATATGATAAGGTGACAGTACATTTTAAAATATAAAACTTAAGATAAAAAATCTATTTAACTTCTGATACTATCCTAGTCTTTTCTAAATCATTCCCTACTAATTAATGTCAGTGATAATTGCTCTTTCCTGAGACTCTGTTTTGATAGTCCTGTTCTGAACATAGTATAAATATAAATTACACCTATTTTTAGTTTCTATTACAAGAATGAGTAATAAATGTATATACATTGAGAGGTTCCAATTAACTTTATTGTATTATCTTCAAAGGAAACCTGTGCTTTACTCTTGGATCTGTGTAGTCTGTTGTACATCTGTGATGTAATTAGATTTCTTCCAAGGATTTGACAATTTTTATTATTTTTTGTACATATAAGAGAAAAATAGCTGAATTCAAGCAATATTGGCTAGTAGCTGTTAACGTTTGGATCGCTACATTATCTGGTTGTATTTTGAATTATTTTGATTGGAAATGATGAACCCGTTGGAACTAGTATAAGAGGAACAAAGGGGGGCATGTTGTAAGGGATCCCGATTGCCTCACAGGACACCCAGTGACGGGCACGCAGCCGAGTCTTCAAGAACAACTGGAACCAGAAGCTTGAAAGCCTCCTGGACACTCCATTTCCGCCCTTGTCTTACATCTAGGAATAATAATAATAATGGTAGAAATTTATATCAATTTACCTCACAGGTTGGGAGAATTCAATGACTTAGTGTAAAATGCTCAGAATGGTGCCTGTCAGACAGTACGTGTGTATATATACACAGGACTTATCACATGACTTACTCTCCCTTTGCAACCTGGCTTGTCTCCACTTCTTTGCCCCACAGAGTGGGGAATGTGGCTGTCAGGACATCTTACAGTTTGCGGCTCCCAAGGAGAAACTGGGAAGACTTCCTCTTCACAAATTCACAGGAAAGGATTCATCGGCCCAGGGTGGCTCAGGTGTCCATCCCTGGGCTAGTGGAGCATGGTCAGAGGGTGGTGTTAAGATAGAAAGTCACTGTCCCCACTGCAACCATGCGCAAGGGGACTGGGTAGGGAAGGCCGGGGAGGGGCTGCTGGTGGCAGTCCTTCAGGTGTCCCGGGCAGACCTCCAGCACATTCATGAATTGACGTTGTCATGGAAGAAGAGGGTTTCTCCTGGTCAACGTTTTTATCCAAGACTAGGTGAAGATATGCCTGCCAAGTAGAAGAAGTTACGCTTGAAGGAATGAGAATATGAGAGACGATGGAAACAAGAAAAGGCCCGAGAAGCTGGGCAGGCAACTGTCATCTGCACACGGGTCTGAAACATCGAGGGTGGCTTTCCAAAAACACGTAGGAAAATGATGCAAAAAAATAAATCCCGGTAAGGTCATTAAGTTCTCAAAGGGGAAGTAGATGAGAAAGGCAGAGTGAGATTGAGGTCGTGGAAGGGTAACACGGAGAATGAGATAATGGAATGAGGTGATGGTCCAGGTGAACTTGTACTCCGCAGATCTCACCTCTGTTCTTATGCTCAGTCCTGTGTGTATAATTTTAAGAAAACTGTAGGCAGATGGAGACCCCCCCAGAGGAATGAGACATCAACAGTAAAGGAGCCTGGAACCATGTCAGGCGAGGACACTGTACGCCCCTAAGAGAACCCCAGTGTGTATGGGTCTCTCTAAAATTGACTGATAAATGTTGCTGTGGTCTTTCTATACAGAATTTTTTTTCTGACCTATTAGTGTTTTTTCAGGGTAAAAGTAGTTTGCACAAGGCCTGCTTTGGTTATCCCCGGTTAGCTGACCTATTCTTTGCTGATTGTACAGATTATCAATAGTATAGTGTAAAGCACGACTGTTATGGGGTGAATTGTGTCTCCTCCCAAATTCATATGTTGAGTCCTAAGTCCCAGCACTTCAGAATGTGACCTTATTTGGAAATGGGGTCATTACATATATGATGAGTGAGATGGCACTGAGGTGGCCCTAACCCAATGAGACTGTCCTTATAAAAGGGAAAATTAGGACACGGAGACAGACACTTACAGAGGGAAGGTGATGCGGAGAGACACGGGGAGAGACAGCAAGCCAAAGAGGGAGGTGGCGACCAATCCCCCCTCACAGCCTCAGAAGAACCAACGCTGCCTGCACCTCCAGCGCTGGGGGGCGTCACATTGCTGTTGCGTAAGCCCCCCAGTTTACTGTGCTTTGTTACAAGTGCCCTACCAAACCAGGGGAAGGACGTCAGGGTTTGATGTGCATAAAGGTCACCTGGGCTTCCTGTTGGATATGCAGTCAGGTCAAGTATGTCTGGGGGAGGCGATGGCAGTCAGCATGGCTAACAAGTTCTCGGGGCTACACTTGGAGCTGGAAGGGTCTTAAAATGATAAAATGATCATCCTTCAAGCATTTTAGAAAAACATGGAGATAGCTGACAAAGTAATTTGTAAACAGTTATTCATTTATCTAAATCCAATCTCAAGAAACCTACTTTTCCAAATCTCTTGGATCAAAGAGGAAAACAAAAACTGCAAATTATTTGGAGATTAATAAAGATGAAAGCATATCATGTTAAAACCTAAGATACACAGCTAAAATCCTAATCAGAATAAAATGAATTATTGTAAATATTATTATATGGGAAAGAGATAAAATAATCAAACTATTTAACCTTATAAACTGGTAAAAAGAAAACAAATGAACCAAAAGAAAGAAAAAAGAACCAATAATGAAAGCTAGAAATTAATTAAAAGACAAAAAAGAAAATTGGTAAATATAACCAAAAGTGGGTTTTTGAAATACAACTATAAATCAACCCGTAACAGGTTTAAGAAGAGAGAAGATGTGTGGTAAGAATGAGAAAGAAGATATGGTACCAGAGAAGAAAAAACAATGATTAAAATATAATGTGCAACTTTATGTCAAAAAAGTTGAAAAATGGGTGAAATGGATTTTTATTGAAATAGAATGTCCTAAGTAGATCCTAGAAGTAGAAAGCCTGGGCAGAACAATAAATAACCTTAGAAGAAACTGATCATTTTTTAATGTCTACCATGAAAAGATGGACTGGAGATTCCTAATTACCAGACAAGTTCTATTTCAAACAAGGATAGATAATTATATAATTTCATTATAATATGAAGCATAGAGATATATGGAAATATCTAAATTCATTTTGTGAAGCTAGTATTAATCTGATGTCAGATTTTGATGAAGGTAGAATAAAAAAGAAAACCATAAACCAGGGTTTCTTCAACTTGAATCATGAACAGGCTTCTTTTGAAGAGAAATTAAGACCTAAGCCTCCAGAGTTGATTTAAATCACTGTTTCCTAGGTATGCATACACAAACAGAAAATTAGGGAGAATTAGTTTGTGTCTATGAGCTCTTATACAGCTGTAAGTCAAACAGTTTACTTTTATTTTAACTGGAATACAGTTAAAGACAGTTAAATTCCAATTAATAAACTAATTTTAATATTGGGTTGTGTGTTTTGCTAAAAGTAATCACCACTCACAACCTCTGAACTGCCTATTACAGGGAAATTCCTTTCAATTTGACTATCCTGTACTATTATGTATTATTCAACTGCTCAAATATCCTATCGCTTTTTTTGGTATTTGAAATATTGTTTAAAAAACCCAACTTTGTTGGTATAATATACTGTAAAGTAATTTGGCATAACATAATTTATGTGTTAGGTCTGCTTCTGTTTGACATTTATATCATTTATCTTTAAATCTACCACTGCTCTTTCCATTACTTTCTGAAATTAAGTGACAATAGTAAGGTTATCATCCCATATATACACATACTAATTTTTAAATATAACATAA
The DNA here is from genome assembly GCF_030020395.1 of Manis pentadactyla. Taxonomy (NCBI): domain Eukaryota; kingdom Metazoa; phylum Chordata; class Mammalia; order Pholidota; family Manidae; genus Manis; species Manis pentadactyla. Next base: position 144,573,815 of record NC_080025.1, on the reverse strand, counting down.
AAATGGGAACACAAAATCTTAAAATTCTCATGCTTAATGTGTGATCTCTGAGACTATATACATAGATATCAATTTAAGAAACACTGATATAGATTAATCTCATTCATAAGATCAAAATAAACAAAATATTGGCAAATTAAAGCAGCATTTTAAAAGAATAGTATAGCTAAGGTAAGTTTATTTCAGGAACGTAAGGATGGCTCAACATAAAATAACAGTTTGAAGGAGGAAAGCCATATAATCATGCTAATTCAGTCCTGAGAAATCATTTGATAAAACTTGGCAGCCATTTCTGATTAAAATAAAATCCCAATCAAAATGAACCCATTCCCAGTTGATGTAGCTTTGGCCAGTCAAGCGCACTGGCATTCATGTGACACACCGATGAAAAGAATTGTTTTTTAAGAAAGGAAAGTAAAAGGAACATTAATAAAAAAATAGGTAAAAAACATCAAATGAGAGAAAGAAAAGTCCTCAGTGTGATCAAAACTATCAAAAGTCAAGAACAAACATTAAAAAACTTAAATACTAAATTGAAATAGAATTACTCAATACTAAAGGCACAATTCCCAACTCATTCTACATGGCCAACATTATTTTGATAATAAAACCAGACATGGACATTAAAGAAAAATACAGATCAAAAGCCCTCATGAACACTGATGTAAAATTCCAAACAAAATTTCAGCAAATCAAATACAACAATATATAAAAAGGATAACATGTCATGACTAAGTGACAATATTTCAGAAATATGAGCTTGGCTTAACATTAAAAAATCAATGGAATTGGCCATCTTTACAAACTAAAGAAGAAAATCTACACTGTCTCAAAATATACAGAAAAGGATGTGACAAAATCCAACATTCATTTTTTGATGAAAAAACTCTCAGCAAACTAGGAATAGAAGGAAATTTCCTCAACCTGAAAAAGAACATCTATAAAAAAGCCTAAGTACAATAACATTATACTTACTGGTGAAAGGCTGAGTGTTCAGATCAAGAACACAGCCAGGTTGTCCACTTTCACCATACCTATTCAACATTGTATTGGAAGTTTTAGCCAGTGCAATAAGGTAAGAAAAGAAAAGCATCCAGACTGGAAAGGAAGAAGTCAAAGTGTCTTTTATTTGCAGATGAAATGCCCCTTTACATAGAAAATCTGATGGAGAAATCGTAGTGATCCTGGGTTAGGCAAAAATGAAATAAAATTTTTTTAAATTAATAAATTGGTCTCTATCAAAATTTGCTTTTCAAAAGCCACTGTGTTAGGAGAATGAAAAAATAAGCCATAGCCTAGGAGGAAAATCTGTGCAATTGTATATCTGATAAAGATCTATACCCAGAATATATAAAGAATTTTCAAAACTCAATAATAAGACAATCCAATTTTAAAATGGGCAAAATATTTGAACTTTAATAGAGTAAATTCTGTATACAATGAACATATGAAATATGCACAGCATCATTAGTCATCAGGAAAATGCAAATTAAACCCTAATGAGATACCACTGGATACCTATTAAAATAGCTAAAATTAATAATACTGGCCATCCCAAGTACTGCCAAAGATGAAGTACTGTAAATATCATCCATTGCTGGTGAGAATGTGAGATGGTACAACTACTGGGGGAAGTGGGTTTTTAAAAAGTTAAAGATATACCCTAAGATCTAGCCATTCCACTTTTAAGTATTTACACAAAAGAAAAAAAGCATGTGGCCATACAAAACTTGTATAAGAATATTTATATTGACTTTGTTTGTAACAGACAAAAACTGGAAACAATGCATCAATAACTAAATGATAAATACACTGAAGTATAGCCATACAATGGAGTACTACTCAGAAATAAAAGGAATGAACTCCCTCCTTTGACATGATTGAAATTCAAAATTATTATGTTGAGTAAATTTCATCTATAAAATTCCAGGGAAGAAAAACAAATCTATGGTAAGAAACCATATGACTGAGCAATCTCATTCCAAAAATCATTCCTCCATAAATATTGATATGAATGTTTAAAAAAATATGTGTACAAGGGTGTTTATTAAAATTGGAAACATAAGAATTTTTCTTTCAGGGCAACTGTACATTTACACAGTAGATAACTGATCTCAATTGTTAAAACTAATGAGGCAAATTTTGTGTGTAATGCTTTGAAAATGTTCTCCATATGTTAAATTTTTAAAAAGGCACCTTGTGGAACAGTATAAAAAATAAAGCCCATTTTCATAAAAATGTACATGATTATTCCATATGTTCATTGTTTGTTTAAAAATACATGTGTTTATAAATTCTGGAAGGACATACCTTAGTGTCAACAGTGATGATCTATGTAATGGTAGGGACAAGATAGGTTATACCTTATGCATTAAGACAGAAGAACAAGAGGTAGGATGGTGAGTATTTTTGCTTGTCCCTTTTCTGATTTTTATATTTTCCAGGTTTTCTGTAATTAACATTTAAAGGAAATTGGCACACTTAATAACAAAAGGATTAATAGTAATTTTACAGTGCAGAAATATAACAGCTGCTCTTTTAATCAAGTGATCAAAAGTAACTTCTCCATCAGTGACTTCACCAGTAATGGGACAAATGGACATGATGCGCCTCCTAACATGATGCTCTGAGAAGTATACAGTCTGACTTCTCTGGTATTCCTACCAAAAAAGCAAGATGCAAATTTGATCATGAAGAAACTTCAAACCCAAACTGAGAAACATTCTAGACAATAACTGGTTACATTTTTTTTCCTGTAAAGTGTCACAGTTATGAAAGTGAAGACATAGAAACAGTTTCACATAAAAGGAAACCAAGGTCATGAGAACACTGTATGTAATCTTTGGTCCTGGATTGGATCCTTCCAGAAAAAGGACACTAGTGAGGCAACCATAACATTTGAATAATGTGCGTGGATCAGCCAATGGCATTGTATTCATGTTAATTTTGTGATTTTGTTAGTTATTCTGGTTTGGAGAGTGTGGAAAATGTTAACATTTGGGGAATCTGAGAGAAGGCTGTACAGGAATTCTTTGAAATATTTTCACAATAATTTTGTAAGCCTGAAATTATTTCAAAATTGAAAACCTAAGAGAGGATTAAAAATGGCGGCATGAGAGGTGAAACAGAGGCCTCCTCACAAAACCACATATAATATGAAAATATAATTAATACAACTAATCCTGAAAGAGCAACAGGAAAGAAGGCTGCACCATACTGCACACACCTGCAGAAAAGAGGAGACCCCATGGAACAGGGTAACCTACCAAAGCCATGATCTGGTGGGACCCAAGCCCTTCCCCCCACCCCTGCTCAGTGCTGGCAGGAAGAGAAATGGAGCAGGGAGAGAGTGCAAGCTTAGGACTGCTGAACACCCAGTTCTGGAGATCTGCTCTGGGAGAACGAACCTACATTGCATGGTGCTCTGGAGATTAGTGGGGTTGGAAAGCTAAGACAGGTGGAATACCTGGAGACACTGAGATTCCAGCTGCTTGTGGAAAATGGATCCGCATCCGGCTGCTCTGGGACAAAAGAAAGGTGGGCAGTCTGAGAGACTTCCTAACAGCGAGGGGACTGATGAAGGGGTAAGGATTGTACAGAGCTCACTACTCAGGAGAAAGGAAAGGTAGACAAAATTGTTCAGGCACACTCTGCCCAACAGGTTGGGAACTTTCACGAGCTTCAGGTGCTCCATCCCCCTGCCTCACTATGCACCTGTAAAGCCCCACACTGTAATACGCAGCCTGCTGCACCTTCCTCCCAGCTGGCCTGCACCTGGCTTACAAACTGGCAGCTCCTGACCTGGGCAGCCAGAGGGAAGCCCCGCCTACAGCAGCTACAAAAAAAAACCATAGAGGCTTACACCTGTATGCTCAGCCCACAGTTTCTGGCAGTGGAGACAGGCATAGCAGCCGGGAAACAGGAAACAGCTCTTTCCTACCCCAAGGCACCAGTGCTGCTCCCCTGCAACCCCTGAGATCACTCCAGGGGCTAAGCACCTCCAGAGAGTACAGCTTTTGGGCACTAGAGGGCACCACATACAACTATGAAATTTCAAAGGAACCTAGTTCAACCCCAAATCCCACAAACACCAGAAAAAGGGCCAAGTGAAACTGAACTCATCAATCTTCCTGAAAGAGATTTCAAAACAAAAATCATAAACATGCTCATGGAGGTACAGAAAAATATTCAAGAACTCAGGGAAGAATTCTGGACAGAAATTCAATCATTACAGAATACAGTATCAGAAATGAAACATACAATGGAGGGATTTAAAAGCAGATTCAGTACAGTAGAGGAGATAGTAAATGGAATAGAAATCAGTGAAGAAGAATACAAAGAAGCTGAGGCACAGAGAGAAAAAAGGATCTCTAGGAATGAAGAATATTCAGAGAACTCTGTGACCAATTCAGTCAGAACAATACTTGCATTATAGGGGTACCAGAAGAAGAAGAAGAGAGAAAAAGGGATAGAAAGTGTCTTTGAGGAGGTAATTGCTGAAAACATCCCCAGTCGGGGGAAGGAGACAGTCTCTCAGGCCATGGAGGTGCACAGATCTCCCAACACAAGGGACCCAAGGAAGACAACACCAAGACATATAATAATTAAAATGGCAAAGATCAAGGATAAGGACAGACTATTAAAAGCAGCCAGAGAGAGAAATAAGATCACATACAAAGGAAAACCCATCAGGCTATCATCAGACTTCTCAGCAGAAACCTTACAGGCCAGAAAGGAGTGGCATGATATATTTAACACAATGAAACAGAAGGGCCTCAAACCAAGAATACTCTTCTCAGTAAGATTATCATTTAAATTTGAAGGAGGGATTAAACAATTTTCCAATAAGCAAACGCAGAGAGAATTTACCTCCCACAAACCATCTCTACAGTGTATTTTGGAAGGACTGCTATAGATGGAAGTGCTCCTAAGGCTAAATAGATGTCACCAGAGGAAACAAAACCATTGTAAAGAAAGTAAAACAATTAATTACTAAGCAGATGCAAAATTAAATCAACTACCCCCAAAATCAGTCAAGGGGTAGACAAAGAGTACAGAATATGATACCTAATATATAAAGAATGGAGAAGGAGGGGAAAAAAAGAACCTTTAGATTGTGTTTGTAATAGCATACTAAGTGAGTTAAGTTAGACAGTTAGATAGTAAGAAAGTTACCCATGAACCTTTGGTGATCAGAAATCTAAAGCCTGCAATGGCAATAAGTAAATACCTATCGATAATCACCCTAAATGTAAATGGTCTGAATGCACCAATCAAAAGACATAGAGTCACCGAATGGATAAAAAAAAACCCATCTATATGCTGCCTACAGGAGACTCACTTCAAACCCAAAGACATACACAGACTGAAAGTAAAGGGATAGAAAAAGATATTTCATGCAAATAATAGAGAGAAAAAAGCAGAAGTTGCAGTACTTGTATCAGACAAAATAGACTTCAAAACAAAGAAAGTCACAAGAGACAAAGAAGGACATTACACAATGATAAAGGGATCAGTCCAACAAGAGGATATAACCATTAAATACCTATGCACCCAATACAGGTGCAGCTACATATGTAAAACAAATACTAACAGAATTGAAGGGGAAAATAGAATGCAATGCATTCATTTTAGGAGACTTCAACGCAACACTTACTCCAAAGGACAGATCAACCAGACAGAAAATAAGTAAGGACACAGAAGCACTGAAAAACACACTAGAACAGATGGACCTAATAGGCATCTTCAGAACTCTACACCAAAAGCAGCAGGATACACATTCTTCTCAAGTGCACATGGAACATTTTCCAAAATAGATAATACACGAGGCCACAAAAAGAGCCTCAGTAAATTCAGAAAAATTGAAATTTTACCAACCAGCTTCTCAGACCACAAGGGTATGAAACTAGAAATACATTATACAAAGAAAATGAAAAATACTACAAACACATGGAGGCTTAACAACATGATCCTAAATAAGCAATGGATCAATGACCAAATAAAAACAGATATCAAGCAATATATGGAGATAAATGTCAACAATAATTCAATACCACAAAATCTGTGGGATGCAGTGAAGGCTGTTTTAAAAGGGAAGTATACTGCAATACAGGCCTACCTGAGGAAAGAACAGTCCCATATGAGCAGTCTAAACTCACCATTAACAAAACTAGATAAAGAAGAACAAATGAGACCCAAAGTCAGTAGGAGGGACATAATAAAGATTAGAGTATAAATAAATAAAATTGGGAAGAATAAAACAATACGAAGAATCAATGAAAGCAGGACCTGGTTCTTTGAGAAAATAAACAAAATAGATAAACCCTTAACCAGACATATTAAGAAAAAAAGAGAGTCAACACACATAAACAGAATCAGAAACGAAAAAGGGAAAATCACTACGGACACCACAGAAATACAAAGACTTATGAGAGAATACTATGAAAAATTATATGCTAACAAATTGGATAACCTAGAAGAAATGGACAATTTTCTAGAACAGTACAACCTTTCAAGGCTGACCCAGGAAGAAACAGAAAATGTGAACAGACCAATTACCAGCAACAAAATTGAACTGGTATTCAAAAAATTACCTAAGAACAAAACTCCTAGACCAGATGGCTTCACCACTCTCCCAACGTTTACTCAGTAAATTTACCCACTGAATTTTATCAAATATTTAGTGAATACCTAATACCTATCCTCCTTAAAGTTTTCCAAAAAGCAGAAGAGGAGGGAATACTTCCAAACTCATTCTATGAGGCCAGCATCACTTTAATATCAAAACCAGGCAAAGACACCACAAAAAAAGAAAATTACAGGCCGATATTCCTGATGAACATAGATGCAAAAATCCTCAGCAAAATATTAGCAAATTGAATTCAAAAATACATCAAAAAGATCATCCATTATGATCAAGTGGGATTCATCCCAGGGATGCAAGGATGGTACAACATTCAAAAGTCCATCAACATCATCCACCACATCAACAAAAAGAAAGACAAAAACCACATGATCATCTCCGTAGATGCTGAAAAAGCATTTGACAAAGTTCAACATCCATTCATGATAAAAACTCTCAGCAAAATGGGAATAGAGGGCAAGTACCTCAACATAATAAAGGCCATCTATGATAAACCCACAGCCAACATTATATTGAACAGCGAGAAGCTGAAAGCATTTCCTCTGAGATTGGGAACTAGACAGGGATGCCCACTCTCCCCACTGTTATTTAATGTAGTACTGGAGGTCCTAGCCATGGCAATCAGACAACACAAAGAAATAAAAGGCATCCAGATTGGCAAGGAAGAAGTTAAACTATCACTGTTTGCAGATGACATGATATTGTACATAAAAATCCCTTAATAATTGACTCCGAAACTACTAGATCTAATATCTGAATTCAGCAGTTATAGGATAAAAAATTAATACACAGAAATCTATTGCATTCCTAACTACTAATGATGAACTAGCAGAAAGAGAAATCAGGAAAACAATTCCATTCACAATTGCATCAAAAAGAATAAAATACCTAGGAATAAACTTAACCAAGAAAGTGAAAGACCTATACTCTGAAAACTACAAGACATCATGAGAGAAATTAAAGAAGATACCAATAAATGGAAACACATCCCATGCTCATGGGTAGGAAGAATTAATATTGTCAAAATGGCCATCCTGCCTAAAGCAATGTACAGATTCAATGCAATCCCTATCAAAATACCAAGAGCATTCTTCAACAAATGAGAGCAAATAGTTCTAAAATTCATATGGAACCACAAAAGACCCCAAATAGCCAGAGCAATCCTGAGAAGGAAGAATAAAGCTGGGGGGTTATGCTCCCGAACTTCAAGCTCTACTACAAAACCACAGTAATCAAGATAATTTGACCCATTGTCTTGTACAAGAACATACCCATAGACCAATGGAACAGACTAGAAAGCCCAGATACAAACCCAAGCATATATGGTCGATTAATATACAATAAAGGAGCTATGGACATACAATGGGGGAAACGACAGCCTCTTCAACTGGTGCTGGCAAAACTGGACAGCTATGAGCAAGAGAATGAAACTGGATTATTGTCTAACCCCATACACAAAAGTAAACTTGAAATGGATCAAAGACCTGGATGTAAGTCATGAAACCATAAAACTATTAGAATACAACATAGGCAAAAATCTCTTGAACATAAACATGAGCAACTTTTTCCTGAACACATCTCCTTGGGCAAAGGAAACAAAAGCAAAAATGAACAAATGGGACTACATCAAGCTAAAAAGCTTCTGTACAGCAAAGGACACCATCAGTAGAACAAAAAGGCATCGTATAGTATGAGAGAATATATTTGTAAATGACATATCTGACAAGGGGTTAACATCCAAAATATATAAAGAACTCACATGCATCAACACCCAAAAATCAAATAACCCAATTAAAATATGGGTGGAAGATATGAACAGACAATTCTCCAAAGAAGAAATTCAGATGGCCAACAGGCACATGAAAAGTGCTCCACATTGCTAAGCATCAGGGAAATGTAAATTAAAACCACAATGAGATATCACCTCACACCAGTTAGGATGGCCAGCATTGAAAAGACTAAGAACAACAAATGCTCATGAGGATGCAGAGAAAGGGGAACCCTCCTACACTGCTGGTGGGAAGGTAATCTAGTTCAACCATTGTGGAAAGCAATATGGAGGTTCCTCAAAAAACTAAAAATAGAAATACCATTTGACCCCGGAATTCCACTCCTAGGAATTTATCCAAAGAATACAAGTTCTCAGATTCAAAAAGACATGTGCACTCCTATGTTTATCACAGTACTATTTACAATGGCAAAGATACGGAAGCAACCTAAGTGTTCATCAATAGATGAATGGATAAAGAAGAGGTGGTACATATACACAATGGAATACTATTCAGCCATAAGAAAGGAACAAATCCTACCATTTGCAACAACATGGATGGAGCTAGAGGGTATTATGCTCAGTGAAATAAGCCAGGCAGAGAAAGACAAGTACCAAACAATCTCACTCATTTGTGGAGTATAACAACATAGCATAACTGAAGGAGCAAAACAACAGTAGACTCACAAACTCAAAGAAGGGACTAGCGGTTACCAAAGGGAAGGGTCGGGTAGGGGAAGAGAAGGGGATTGAGGGGTATTGTGAGTAGCACACATGGTGTGGGGGATCATGGGGAAGAAAATGTAGCACAGAGAAGTCAAGTAGTGAGTCTGTGACATCTTACTACACTGATGGACAATGACTGCAACAGGGCATGGGGGGGCTCAATAATATGGGTGAATGTATTAACCACATTGTTTTTCATGTGAAACCTTCTTAAGAGTGTATATCAATAATACTTTAATAAAAGAAATTGTATAAAAAAGAAAAGCTAAAAGAAATTGTATAAAAAAGAAAAGCTAAGAAAAAATTAGACCAAGTAACATAAAAATAATCTGTTCTTTAAAGATCTGTATCAAATATTCCTACAGCTAATGAAAATAACATGTGAACTTTAAAGTAAGGCAAAACTGAAATGGACATTCCACTTAATGCAATAGTATGATTATTACAATAATGAAGGAAAATCTGCTTGGACTCCGGGCAGTAGTAGTTAAAATGTATTTTAAATACAGATGTGTATTTTCTACAGAGTTGAATTTCTTATTAAATAAGTTAATATGTTGAATACTGTTACTGCCAAGTTCACCTCTCTTATTGGGTAATCTCTATACTTTCTGTTTCAATCATGTGATGGGAAAATGGAGGCAAAAGAAGTTGCATTATTTTGCAAGATGAACCATCCTGCCAAAGAATTTACAGATTCAATGCAATACCTATCAAAATACCAAAGGCATTTTTCAATGAACTGGAGGAAATAATCCTAAAATTCATATGAAACCAAAAGACTCTGAATAACCAAAGCAATCCTGAGAAAGAAAAACAAAGCTGGGGGGATTATGCTCCCTGACTTAAGCTACACTACAAAGCTACAGTAATCAAAACAGTATGGTACTTGCACAAGAACAGACCCATAAATCAATGGAACAGAATAGGGAACCCAGATATAAACCCATGCATACATGGTCAATTCATATATGATGAAGGAGCCATGAATAATATGCATTGGAAAAAAATACAGTCTCTTCAACAGCTGGTGTTGGCAAAACTGGACAGCTACATGCAAGAGAATGAAACTGGATTGTTGCCTAACTCCATACATAAAATCAACTCAAAATGGATCAAAGACCTAAGTGTAAGACCTGAAACCTTTATAAAACTCCTAGAAGAAAACCTAGAAAAAATCTCTTGAACATAAGCATGAGCAACTTTTTTTCTAGACACATATCTCCAGGCAAAGGAAACAAAATAAAAAATGAACAAGTGGAAGTACATCAAACTAAAAAGCTCTGTACAGCAAAGGATACCATCAACAGAAGAAAAACGCAACCTACAGTATGGAAGAATCTATTCAACAAGGGGTTAACAACCAAAATATATAAAGAACTCACATGACTCAACATTAAAAAAACAAATAACCTGATTAAAAAATGAACAGAGAACCTGAACAGACATTTTTCCAAAGGAGAAATATAGATGGCCAACAGGAATACGAAAACATGCTCCACATCGCTAATCATCAGGGAGATGTAAATCAAAACTACAAAATCAAAACTGGTCTAACACCTCACACCAGTTAGTATGGCCACTATTCAACAGACAAGAAATAAAAAGTGTTGGCGAGGATGTGAAGAAAAGAGAACCCTCCTACACTGTTGGTGGGAATGTAAATTGGTGCAGCCACTGTGGAAAGCAGTATGGAGGTTCCTCAAAAAATGAAAAATGGAATTACCATTTGATCCAGTAATTCCAATTCTAGGAATTTACCTGAATAAAACAAAGTCCCAGGTTTGAAAAGATATATGCACCCCTATGTTTATTGCTACATTATTTACAATAGCCAAGTCATGGAAGCAACCTAAGTGTCTGATAGTAGAAGAATGGATAAAGAGATGTACTTATATACAATGGAATATTATTCAGCCTTAAAAAAGAAAGAAACCCTGCTATTTGCAACAACATGGATGGAGCTAGAGGGTATTATACTCAGTGAAATAAGCCAGGCAGAGAAAGACAATAACATATGATTTCACTTATTTGTGGAATTGAAAAACAAAACAAAATGAACAAAATAGCAGTAGATGCATAGACACTGAGAAGTGACTGGTAGCTACCATGGGGGAGAGGTTGGGGTGAATGGGTGAGGAGTGTGAGGGGTATAAAGAAGCACAAAAATCTCAATCATAATATAAGGTGGTCATGGGGATGGAAGTGCAGCATGGAGAATATAGCCAATGGTTCTGTAACATCTTTTTTGTGTTAACCAGTAGTAACTGTAGTAGTTGGGGTAAGGATTTAATAAATGGGTAACTGTTGAACCACTGTGTTGTATACTTGAAACCAAAATAAGATTGTATATCAACTACACTTTAGTAAAAAACAATGAGATTTAGGAGGAAGAAATGATGACATGGAGAGAAATTCATGACTTACAGGCATTAAGAAATATTGACCTTCCTTTGTGGTAGTTCAATATTCAATTGAGAAAAAAAGTTGTCCTTGCTTAAATTCATACCAAGTTCTCTAAATTCTTTTTATTTTATTATGACCCAGATAGATTGTATCATCATGTGCAAACACTATAGCTCTCAAGTGTGCCATATCTTAAGTGATATTTAGCTACCTGGAAACTATTGATTCTCATATTTGTGGCTTTAAATATTTGTGTTGCACAAAAGTTGCAATAAAACTAAGTGGGCCCCATTTTTTACTGTTTCCTGGAACTTGGTTTTTGTATTACTGGAAGATGCCTATAATCCTTAACTTAAGTACTTCTCAGTGGAGGGAGACTAACAGCCCTCTTTGGGTAGAAACCATCAGAACCTGAAAGACATTAAACAGGCATTAACACATTCAGGCTGCATGAACGAACCGTGAGGATATTACGCAAAGTGAAATAAGCCAGATACCAAAGGGCAAATATTTCATGATACCACTTTTATGAGGTACCTAGAGTAGTTAAAATTTACAGAGGTAAAGTTGAATAATGGTTGCCTGGGGACTGGAGGGAGAGAAAAATGGGAAGTTAATGTTTATGAGCATAGAGCTTCCGTTGAGGAAGATGAAAATAATCTGGAGATGATGGTGTTGATGGTTGTATAAAAAAGTGAATGTGCTTAATGCCACTGAACTGTACAGTTAAAAATAGCTAACATGGTAAATTTTATGCTTGTTATGTATAGTTTACCACAAGTTTTAAAAATGGCACTAACATAAATGATTGAAGAACAATGTAAAAAAGCAAACTTTAAAGAAACAATTGGTAGCTGTCTAAAGCATTTTGTATTAGGAATAAACCTCCTTTTGGCTAAAAGTCTTTATTGGTGATTTAATAAAAAGTCCTTGTGGGTGACTCAGTTCTTAGAAACTTCTAGAACATATTCTGTGCTAATGAGGAAAATATTCTTTATACTACAAGCTCTAGAATTTTGAAATAGGCTCTTGACATTTCTGACTTCAAGTCCTAAAACAGGAACCTTTATTACAAAACTGCTAATATAACAAAATTAAAATCTGGTTAGTAACTGTTTATTTTAAAAATTAGACCTTATTTATTTTTAGACCCGTACACTGAAAACCATTAAGACATTAATGACAGAAACTGAAGAAGACACAAGTAAATGGAAAACTATTCCATGTTCATGGATTAGAAGAATTAATATTGTTAAAATGTCCACACTACCCAAAATGATCTATAGATTCAATGCAATCCATATAAAAATCCCCATGTCATTTAAAAAGAAATAGAACAAACAATCCTAAACTTTGTATGGAACTACAAAGACCCAATAGCCAAAGCAATATTGATAAAGAAGAACAAAGCTGGAGGCATCACAAATCCTTATTTAAAGCTATAGTAATCAAAACAGTATCAGCATAAAAACTAGACACATAAATCAATGGAACAGAATAAACAGCCCAGGAATAAACCCACACACATATAGTCAGTTAATTTAGAACAAAGGAGCCAAGAATATACAATGAGGAAAGGACAGTTTCTTCAATAAATGGTTTTGAGAAAATTGGACAGCCATTCACAAAAGAATGAAACTGGACCACTTTCTTAAACCAGACACAAAAATTAACTCAAAATGGATTACATATTTGAATGTAAGGCCCAACATCATAAAACTCCTAAAAGAAAATGTAGTGGTAATCTCCTTAATATCAGCCTTGGCAATGAAGTTTTGGATCTGACCCTAAAAGCAAAGGCAATGAAACAAAAATAAACAAATGGGACATCAAACTAAAACACTTCTGCACAGCAAAGGACACCATCAACAAAATGAAAAGGCAACCTACAGAATGGGAGAGGGTATTTGCAAATGATACATCTGACAAGGGTTAAATATCTAAAATACATAAAGAACTTATACAAAGAAAAAAACCCCAACCCCAAACAATCTGATTAAAAAATGAGTAGAAGACCTGAATAGACATTTTTCCAAAGAAGACACACAGATGGCAACAGACACATGAAAAGATGCTCAGCATCACTTATCGTTAGGGAAATGCAAATCAAAACCATGATGAGATATCACCTCACGTCTGTTAGAATGCTAGTTGTGGGTAAAATTGCCATATTTCCAGAATTTCTCACCCAGCCTTAGTGCACCTCCATATCAACAAGTGTTTCCAAGGGGTGGAGAGAAGTAGTCCATCTCCATACCAATAGGTGATTACATGGGGGAACAAGGGCATATCTGGACCGGAGAGGTTGGGTGGGGTCCCTTTTTGCAGCCAGGTTGTGAGAGACACAGGTGAGCAGAAGTGGACAACTGCTTGTAAGCAATAAACAGATTTCTCCCATGAATGATTTTGGTTTCAAAGATAATTTGACCCAGGCTGGGAAAATATTTTCCCTGGGAGTTATACTAATATAAAAAAGACAAGAAATAAAAAGTGTTGGTGGGAATGTGAAGAAAAGGGAACCCTTGTGCACTATTGGTGGGAATGTAAATTGGTGCAGCCACTGTGGAAAACAGTATGGAGGTTCCTCAAAAAATTTAAAATAGAACTAGCATATGATCCAGCATTTCATTTCCACTCCTGTGTATTTATCCAAATAAAAATATTTGCTTGAAAAGATATTTGCACCCCCATGTTCATTGCTGCATTATTTCAGTAGCCAAGATGTGGAAACAACCTAAGTGTTCACTGCTGGATGAATGGTTAAATAAAAGTTAGTACATACATTCAATGGAATATTATCCAGCCATAAAAAAGAATGAAGACTTGCCATTTGCAGCAATATGGATGGGCCTTGAGGGCATTATGCTAAGTGAAATAAGTCAGAAGTATAAAGACAAACACTGTATGATCTCACTTAAATGTGGAGTCTAAAAAACCTAAAACAGGCCTAAAAAACCCAAGCTCATAGATACAGAGGAGAACAGGGGTGGGCAAATAGATGAAGAGGGTCAAAAGGTGCAAACTTCCAGTTATAAAGTAAATATATCATGGGGATGTAATGTACAACATGGGGACTATAGTTAATAATACTCTATTGCATATTCCAAAGTTATTAAGAAAGTAGATCTTAAAAGTTGTCATCACAAGACAAAATTTGTTGTAACTATGTATGGTGACAGATGTTAACTAGACTTATGGTGGCGATCATCTTGCAATACGTACAAATAACAAATCATCATAGTGCACATCTGAAAGTAATAGAATGTTATATATCAATTATACCTCACTTGAAAAAAATTAGGAGGAACATACTTTTTATTCCTGACATCTGGTACATTTCTCTGATTGCCCAAGTTTTGACTGGCAATAACATTAAATCCATATTTTGAAAATCCACGAACAAATTCTGGGTCTGTATAGTTAAAATCCTCATCTGCAAGGAAAGGTAGAGTTACATACATATAGGTTTAGAACCATCACTTTGATAAAAGACAATGAAAACAATAATATCCTGAATTCACTCCTTCTATAATGAGTCAGAGTCATTTTCTTGGAACCTAAACTACCCCAGATGGCAAGGTTAAAATAAAAATATTTACACAAGTCAAAGCAGATTCCTTATCAAAGTATGAACAATGAACTAGTCTTCAGCCACTCGGTCTCTCCAGGGAAGGACGTTCTCAGCCTCCTTGATACCATCATGATTCACAACTATCACGTGAAATTATTAAAGCAGGGATTTAGCAAAGGTGGGAGCAGAGCTGAAAGCCAGCTCCTAAAATTCCACTAGAGAGAAAAGAACAAGACGACAGAGGGCAACTCAAAATACTAATCAAGAAAATTAACAAAGTTGGGATTTCCTATTAAAAGATAAAAACTTTGAGATGGCAATAAATAAATGTAATCATAAGAGATAAACAGAATGAACTAAAATAGTGAAAAGTGAAAGAATGGTCAAAGAATACAGGAATCAAAGCATCATTTAAAAAGTACAGAATTCATTAGGAGCATCTAGAAAGTCATTGTATACTCACAATAAGTCACAATAAGGATTTAATAGTAATGAGCTGTTGACATCAAATAATGCTGCAGCAAAATACTTAAAGTGGTTAGAAATATCAGCATATAGTGCCACAAATAAACAGTAAAGGAACAGTTTAAGAACAAGCCTGAATCACAGAAAAAGTTAGAACTTGATTAATAAGTTAGTTATATTTCCTTAGTGAATATATACTGTGCTTTGTTTTTGAGAGAATAAACTTTCTTTTTCAATGCCCAAGGAGTGCTTTCCAAAACTGACATAAAAGGCTGTATTATACTGTCTTGCCAATGGGTTTCAGCCCCGGGCAAGTTCACTCTGGATTCAGTGAGACCAAAGAATGACAATGGAACGTTCTTGGGGTGAAAGGGTTTAGACCCAACTTGATTCCCACGGTGGCAGGTCAATCACTAGAGTCCCGTCCACACAGAGCGAGTCTGCAGGCAGCAAGCTGGGCTCTGCCTCTGGGCCTCTCTGCCCCCGCAGCCGTCTCAGTCTCTGCCCTTGGCGCTGCCACCACTCCAGCCTCTGCTCTGCTCTCCCGCAGTCTTGCAGGCGTGCCACCGTGTCGCCCAGAGCACTGGGCGGAGCTCTTCATATAGAGTCAATAACAAGGTATTGCCCACACGTGTGTAATGAGTTAGCCAACCAGGGCCAGGTGAAATCCTGGCCACAGGAGCCTTCGCTTTATCCATATATGCATAAAGGGTATTCCTGTCAAGATGCCAGAGCCCCATTCCCTCTAGGTCCTCTTTCTTACCCCTAAGACAACCTGGACATCACACAACAGCTAAGCACAGGAGAGCTCGGAAAGGTGGGAATAAAGAGGCAGAGTGCTCAGGAGCCTCAGGACTTAAGGACAGTGAGCTTCTGAGGCCTTGCTGCCTCCCCTAAACCGCAGATGGGCAGCCGTAGAAGTCTCCATGGGGAACCACCCACAGGCACAGGCAAGAAAAGCTCCAGGATAAGCCCGTTTCCCCAGCCAGGGGGCCAGGGGAAGGAGGCCTAGCACCAGAAACCTGTAGGCCGCACATACTGCAGCCAGTCAAGCCGACGGGAGAGCCGCCCCGGCCCTGGGGCTTCAGCAGGGCCGGCGGGGAGTAGATCTTCCAGGCACCTCAGAGACCCAGGGCACTGCTCCTCTTTCCCACCCGGTGTTGCTGGGAGTGCTGGGAAAACCCACCCATCCACCCCTTTCCTGGCAGAAGCAGGTGTGCTCTGACTACCTGAGTGGGTGATGGACAGCTGGGCAGGGAACGTAAGCCTGCCTGGTGGAAGCAGGTGGTGCTTGGATACTTCCCAGGGTATCAGTGTCATGTCAGTGGCACGCTGAACCTCCAACCCACCTGGCATCCCTAAGGCTTAACAAGGTGGTGGGAGGTAGGGCTAGTCTCTTCCACGTGCCCCCTGCCCCTTGTATCAGCAGGGCCCGGGGGAGAGCTAAACCTCCACCCCACCTGGGGACAATGAGAGAAACAGGTTATCTGAGGTGGCTGTGGACACTCTGCTTCCCTGTCTCCTATCCCCGGTGTCGGCAAGGCCCACCAGGGGGCTGAAAGTGGACACAGTGCCATGCACGTTAGTGTCCCTTGTCACCAAAGGGGGAGCCGACCCTCCACCCCCCACTGCAGGCTGGCAGGCTCAGCAGGAAGCCAAACACACCTGCCTGCCTGGTCCTTGTGCTGCATCCCAGCAGGGGATGCCCTGTGACAGTGAAGATTAACTGGGCAACCCAGAGTTTCATAATATCCAAAATGCCCAGAACACAAGCAAAACTCTTTTGTCATACCAAGAACCAGGCATATATCAAATTGAATGAAAAAAGGCAATCAACAAATGCCAAAAACCAGATGACTAAGAGGTCAGAATGATCGAACTGGGATGTTAAAGCAGCCATCATAAAAATGCTCAGAAAAATATGGAAAAAGGGAAAACCTCAGCAAAGAGATAGAAGTTATAAAGAAAAGGACCAAATGGAAATCACAGAACTAAAGAATACAATAGTCTAAATATAAAACTTCCTGGACAGGCTGAGTTGTACTGTGGCAATGACAGATGAACAGAATCCACCCAGTCCAACAACAGAGAAAGACTGAGAAAAGATGATGAGCGCCCCAGGGACCTGTGCACTAGCAACCGGAGAGCTAATACTCACAGTATTGGCATTCCAGAAGGACAGGAGAGAGAGTGGACTGAAAGTACACTTTTGTGAAATAATGGCTGAAAACTCCCCAAATTTGGTGGAAAACGGACATCTACAGATTCAAGGCATGGAACAAATCCCCAGTAGGATAAGCCAGCGAAATATATGTCAAGACACAGCATAGTTAAGCTTCTGAAAATTGAAGATAAAGGAAAACTCTTCAAAGCAGCCAGAGAAAAATGACACAGTTCTCACAGAGGAACAACTTGGATGACCGCGGACTTCTTATCTGAAAACACGGAGGAGAGAAGTAAGTGGCAAAACATTTTAGAGGACTGAAGAAAAAGAACTATCCACTGCAAACTCTATATCAGCAAAAATATCCTTGGGGAATTATGAGAAAATAGAGTTACTCTAAGAGGAAGAAAAACTAAGATTTTGTGCAAAAGAAAGTTCTCTAAACAAATAGGAAATGATAACAGAAGAAGGCTTAGAACTTCGGAAAAGAGAAAAAAACATCAAAATGGTTAAAAATAGGGGTAAATGTAACAGACTGTCCTTGTGAGTTTCTTAAATCATATTTGGTGGTGCTACAAATTATAACACCATCTGATGTGGGGCTCAATGTATGTAGAGGAGATATTGAAGATGATATTTTTTAATCGAGGAAGCTAAGGGACTTCCAAGGAGACTGTGACGTCATGTATGTATTGTGTAATGCCTACAGCAAGCCACTAATAAAACCACACAAAAGAATCTACTAAAAATCACTCTAAGTAAATCCAGATGGAATACTGAAAAATGTTCAAGAAACTCACGGGAAAGTAAGAAAAGAGAAAAAGAAGAATGAGGAACACAGAAAACAAACAAAAACCAAAATGGCTGACAAACTCTAAAATATCAATAATTGTATTAAATGCAAAGATCTAAACATACCAATTAATGACATCGATTGGCAGAGTGGATTAAAAAAATGTTCCAGCAACATGCTGTCTACAGCAAACTTACTTTAATGCGACACAGGTAGATCAAAAACAAAAGGGTAGAGAAAGATACATTTTGCAAATGTTAATTAAAAAATCAGGAGTGGCTATATTAATATCAGATAAATAGACTGAGAAAAGAAAATTACTAGACACAAAGAAAGACACTGATCAGTTCACCTGGAAGACATATTGATTCTAAATAGAAACACACCAAAAAACAGTCACAAAACACATGAAACAAAAACTGATTGAAAGGAGACAAATACACGATTATAGTTGGGGTCGTCAACACCCCCTCTTAGCAACTGACAGAGCTACTTGCTAGAAATTCGGCAAGGATAGAGAAGAACTGAAGATAGAGTCAACCAACAGGATCTAACTGATACATATGTAAAGAACAGTCCACCTAACAACAGCAGAATACACATTTTTTTCAAGTGTGAGTGGAGCATAGACAGACCACATCCTGATCATAAATAAACCTCAAAAGCCCTAAAAGAATTGAAATGATACAGAGCATATTTTCTGACTACAATAGAATGAAATTGGAAGTCAGTAATAGACAAAACTATACAAACACTTGGAAATTAAATAATCTGTTTCCAAATAATCCAAAGAGAAAAATCTCAAAGGGAATATAAAAATATAGAGAAGTAAGTGAAAATGAAAATTCATCATATCAAAATATGTAGGATGCAACTAAAGTAGCATTATTATTATGTCAATTCTCCCCAAATTGATCTATAGGAATCAAAATTCCATTGAAAATACTAGCAGACTTTTTGGTAGAAATTGACAAGCTCTTTCTAAAATTTATACACAAGCAAAAACCTAGAATAATCAAAACAATTTTTAAAATGAAGAATAGAGCTCAGAAATAGATCCACTAAACATGGTCAACTGATTTTTGACAAAGATGAACATAGATGGGGAAGAGGATATTTTCCAACAAATGATGCCGTATCAACTGGAGATCCATATGGTAAAAGTGAACATCGATCCTTACTTCACATAAACTTAAAACCTTAACATTTCTAAAGGAAAGCATAGGAAGAAATCTTTTTGAAGTTGGGGTAGGGAAAGGTTTCTTAGATACAACATAAAAAATATGACCCATACAAGAAAAACGTGATGAATTGAACATCAAAATTTAGAATTTTTATTCTTGTGTGATACCATTCAAAAGGGAATGAAAAATGAACAGTACAGTTAACAATACTTTATATTTGAAGTTGGTAACAGAGATCTTAAAAGTTCTCATCACAAGAAAAAAACTGTAATTATATGTGGTGATGGATGTTAACTAAACTTATTGTGGTAATCATTTTGCAGTTTATACATATATCAAATCATTATGTTATACACCTAAAATCAATAAAATGTTACATGTCAATTATATCTCAATACAAAGAAAATGAAAAGACAAGGTACAGACTTGTCTAAATATTTGCAACTTGCATATCAAAGGACTTGACTCCAGAGTATATTTTTAAGTCTTTAAAATCAGAAGACAAACATCCCAATTTAAAAATGGGCAAAAGACTTGAATAGACACTTTACAAAAGAAGATGTGTATCTGGGTGGCCATTAAGCACACGAAAGGGTGCTCAAAATTATTGGTCATCAGGGAAATCTGAACTAAG
The DNA here is from genome assembly GCF_030020395.1 of Manis pentadactyla. NCBI lineage: Eukaryota > Metazoa > Chordata > Mammalia > Pholidota > Manidae > Manis > Manis pentadactyla. Next base: position 144,553,461 of record NC_080025.1, on the reverse strand, counting down.
GCCACAGTGATACCATTATTCACCTCTTAGAGTGGCTGCAATCTAAGAATCTGACCATGTCGAGTGTTGGTGAAAATCTGAAGAAAATGGAATTGTCATGTAGTTATGGAGGGAATGTTAAATGGCACATTTACTTTGAAAAATATCTTGTCATATTCTTTAAAGTTAGCACACACATATATTTACCTAAGAGAAATGAAGCAAGGCCATATGAAGACTTATACATCAATATTCATAGCAGCACTGCAATTCATTGCAGAATGTCTATAGACACATTAAACATTCATTATATTTTGCTTAGAGGAAACACAGAGAAGTGAGAAAGATATCCATCAATTCAGGTTAACTACTACCTCTGAGGGTGGCAGGGGAAGGAATGGGGTAAAGATTTCACTGCACCTATTAACATGTATTCCTGTGAAAGACAGAAAGCCCTCTGAGACAAATGTAGTAAACCATATAAACGTTGTTAAATTTAGGTGGTAAATACATACGTACCTGTTTTATTATTTTCTGTATATGTATGTGAAATATTTCATAATTTAAAAAAGGAATTGCTTTAAAAAGGACAGTCTTTTACTGTTCCAAATATTAAATCAATGGTATATTTTCCTCTTAAAGTAGCTAACAGAGAAAATAAAAATACTCACTTAATTTAAAAAATGGCCTCTCTTCTTTAATTTCTTCTTTGTCAGGCCTTTTAATTTTTCCAGGCAGTCTTGGTACTCACTGGGAACCACGGTTAATATGCTGCTGTGATTTTTTTTCAAGGGACCAAATTAACATAGGCTCCTGGGTTTTCTTCTGCCAGCTGGTTACACGAGTATGTTGAAAATACACAGATGACAGAACTGTGCAGACCCCAAATGTCAAGGATCCATAGATTAAACACTGAATTAGGACATTTCTCACTGTAAACCTAGAGTTTCTGAAGATCCACTTTTCAATTTCCTAAGTCAGAAGTATTTAAGAGAAGCTATATTATTTCAATGGTTTGTAGATCATCGGTTTGATTTATATTCAATTTTCAATGTTTAAAAAATCATTTTGATATCAGTGCTTATCAGAAACACTTTGATAAAATAAAGTGGATTTTTTTCCTATTAGCCAAATCTCTTAAAACTGTATTCATGATTACTTAACATTAAGATGTATGAAGGCATGCTTTTAAAACATACCATAACATTTAAAGCCCACACTCCTGAGTATACAGCCAAAGGAAATTAACGGGAAAGGTTTACTCCTCCCTTTTATAGGCTAATCCATCTTGGAGTGATAATGTAGGTCTGTATTTTAAAGATCTGACTTGACACCCATCATACTGTTAAAAATATAAAAGCAGACAATATTACATGCCAGAAAGGACATGGGCAATGAGAACTGTGGTCCACCTTTGAGGGGACTGAAACGGTGCAACCGTTTGGCAATATCTAGGTAAGTGGAATTTATACATATGATATACTGAAGCAGTTCCATCCCTGGGAACATACTCTGAAGAGACTCTCATAGGTAACATGAGACACGCACAAGAACATGTATTGAAGTAATGTTTGTAACAGAAACTTTAATTTCCCTCAGCAGGACGACTGGTAACATGTGGCTATCCATCCAACACTGGAAATGGATCAACTGGAGCTGCCTTAACATTGTAAAATCTAAAAACAATGTTGCACAAAAGGTATGATTCCACCTATACATATTTGGGAAACTTGAAGAGCAGTGCGATTATTTGGATACACCTGTACATAGCAAATACTGGAAAAGAACTCCATCACGTGAGTGGTCTACACAAATTTAGGAGGGGGGACACCTGAGGAGAGGAAAGATCTCCTACTCTGTTCTTAATGCTTATTTCTTTGAAGGTTCTGAAGCAAATGAGCAAACTGATGAGGTTCGATAAAGCTTGATGATGTGCACACACCGTCCATGTTTTTTCTCTATATTTCCCTAATGTTTAACATATTTCATAATTTATCAAAAAGAAAAAAGTCTTGAGAGTTTAAAGATCATAGATTGCATACACACGTCTGTCTACTCTTCCTCTGGACTAAACCGTGAATAAAAATAAAACTAAAAAGTCTGGGGAAAGAATGGCGGAGGACACATCAGTGTGCTTGGGATTTAAACACAGGCTGGGCAGGCGGCTCCCTCGGACCTGCGTTAATCGGTCTGGAAGGGCAGAGAAGTCACAGGTGCAGGTGTGCAGTGAGGACTCCGACGTGGACATGGGTCTAGTCGATCTCAGGGCTGGGAGGCACGGCAGGTGATGCGCGCCGAAGCGTCCTGGAGAGCTGGACCTCCGACGGTTGGTTGTGCGGCAGGCTGGTTGTGGGAAACGGACTCTAAAATGGGATTGGGGAGCTGGCTGGCCTTGAGGACCCCGTTGCTGGTGGAGAGGTGGCATGCCAGGCAGCGTCCCGCTGAGGCCTCCCTGGTGCTGAATCGGGAGGGAGGGGCGTTCTGCAGGGCACAGCTGAGAACTGGGGCAGGGAATAGAATGGTAAACGCCATGGGGTCTTGCTGTTGAGGCTATGGAGGCATTTGAGAGCTACAAGGAAAGGCTGGGGGTGATTAGCCCCACTAAGGCAAAGTAATAGCGTCAGCGGGGGTGCGTGCCTGGTTCTGCAGGCCCACTGACTGAACAAATAACACTTCAAAAATGAAATATTTGGTTATGGAAGACAAGCTGTCAAATGTATAAGAGAAGAAGCTGACTTCTAACTCTGGGAAATGGGAAGATTAAAACATCAGAGGAGAGAATGAAGCTGTTCGACTTATTACCACCACATCTTCCTGTGAAATGTCTGCATTTTAAGAGACTCTGTTTTAACTTTCTCTAAAAACCAAAACCAATTAGAAACTGGTTAAAGGAGAAAATAGGTGAGGGGAGGCAACCAAATTTAACAGACAAAATAAACATGTGAATTCACATGACAGGATTATTACTGAAAAATGAAATGACCCATATTCTCCAGAGGATTCTATGATATTAAGAAAATTTGAGAGAAATTCCCTTTAGATGTGGACACTTAGGAAAATACTGTGGCCCTGTACGCCATCGTAGTGTACGTTTTCTTGTCTTACAGGTTCTTGAAGCAGAGCTCCCCTGGTCCTCTGGAATACGCGCCTCGCCCTCCGCCGAGCCCACCCTCCCACGGGCCCCACCCTCTGTATCCTCAGCTCTGTATCCTCAGAGGGAAACCACGTCCAGCACCTGGCAGCTAAAAGAATCCAGTGAAGAAAACAGCTGCGAATGCTGACGCACAGGCACACGCTGGGAAAC